>NC_137711.1:2741450-4202700 GCF_964034855.1 Anser brachyrhynchus
GACAGCGACTACGTTTCAGCTGCCCCTCACAGTGCAGGTTTAAATGTGTTCGACCTTGAATCCAGACAGGTGAGACAGACAGACAGACAGACCTGTTCGGTCATATCCCAGAGCAGCTGGCCAGGGGCTGGTTTTGTTGCTGTGTCCTGAAAGGCACGCTCAGGGTGAGCCTGATGAGGTTGATGCTAATCATTCACTTGAGGTGATAGGGTTGAAATCTCATCTCTGCTGTTTGTGTGAACATTTGGGGACCACTCTGTGTATTGAGGCTCTGGGTTGTTTTCAATAAGGAGATCAATTTTTTAAATGTCTAAAGCATTGAATTATATAATCAAATAATGTCATATAATATTGCTTATGCAAGAGGCCTGCAAAGAGGACTTATATTAACAGAATGGAAATATGCTCAAAATAAATTCATTCTTTCATAATGATAATTATGGTAGGTTAATAAAACTTCCATTCCTCTTCTTTCCTCACAAACACACAAAAAGCCAAGAGAAATATTTTACTTCACAAGAGACCTGGCATATGAACTTAGTTCTTACTTGCCCTGGCTGAATTACACAATTTGACAGAAGTATAATTCCATGGTGCTCTCATGTGTAAAGAAAAATGAGTATCTTGGACTGGAAGTATTCGTTTCACAATGGTCACTGAAGGAGTGTCAGGATGACTTGAATATCGGGGTTGTATTTAATTTCCAACAAAGGAAATGCTTTGCAGTATGCCAGCTCTATCTCTTGTTCCCTTTTTTATTTGTTGCAACCGCTAATAGTGGCATGACAGTGCAGTCCTTAGCTAAAGTAAATTTTTGTCTGTTTTTAAAATGCATTAGCAAGAACTTATGAGTGCAGCTCCTTGTGTATTGTTTTTCAGGCTGTAATTGGCAGGAGCATCACTTGTCACAGTGTAACAGTTGCATAAACATTTTGAGGATTTATTCCAAATAATTTGTTCTCTATGAGCATGACTGTATTATTGAATTAGGTTTTGTGTTCTAACCACTCTGAGCAGCACAGAGCTTCCTGCAAAGCATCCTCTGTCGTGCAGAGATTTTTTTACCATTGTTCAGGTTTAATTAAGCCCACAGGAGAGCCCTTTCAGGGCGTTACCCTTCAGGCAGACTAATTAATGTAACAAATACTTTTCTTTCCAGAACTATGTTTTCACAATCGTATTCAACAGTACCATGGTGCATTCCGTGCCAGTTTTGATGAATATTGTCAGCAACCTACTGCTGCGCACTCTGAACGTAAGCGAGAGCATTCAGATCTGGAGCAACCCCTTCATCCAGGTGAGCAGGGCTGGGGAGAGCTCATGGCAGACAGCAGAGCTGGTGCTAGGGTGGGCTCAAGAACTCATGCTTTTGCACTTGCAGTTATGTTCCAATCATAAATGCATTTTTTTCCCGCACATGTTCTGGTATTGAACAAATGTGATGTGTATTTCAGGATCTTCCAGACACTGTTTTCAAACTAGAGATCTATTTCGAAGCTGTGCTACTGGGAATCATTGTCACGGGCATGCCACCCTATTTTGCCATGGAGAATGCAGAAAACCATAAGGTAAACTTCTGGGTGTGGATTCGTAGACACAGGAGATCTTGAAAACCTTGGGATTTTTTGGAAAGATCTTCAGAGGTGTTTTAAGTAGTATCCTTTGCCTTGCAAGGCACAGGGCAGCCAGAGCAAAGCAGGTGTGACTCCGGCGTTGGTGGCATTGGGTAGAGCAGGTTTCAGAAAAGCCCTTTTGCTTTTCGTGGAAATGTTACGTACTTTGGCAGGTAGGATCAGCAACAAGTGGGCAACATGCTCTGATAGTGTCTGTGTAAAAGTGGTGAGTTGTAGCAAGAAATGGGAGCCCACCCATGTACCACTGCAGATGACCATCGTGGGCATTTTCTTTTCCCATTGCAGATCAAAGCATACACACAGCTGAAGATAGCGGGGCTTTATCCGTCTGCTTACTGGGTGGGCCAGGCTGTCGTTGACCTCCCACTGTTCTTCTCCATCCTCGTCCTGATGATAGGCAGCCTCTTTGCCTTCCACTACGGCATCTATTTCTACGTCGGCAAGTTCATGGCTGTGGTGAGTGTGGTGGGGACCTGAGGGCACACAGGGGTGTGAGGTTTTGGTTCTGTTATTTTCCACAAGCATTTGTTTTTCTTAGATGGTTCAGCAGAGTTCTCCAAAACAATATATACAGAAAATGCCTGATCAGGGTTCCCTGTGCAAAGTCACCAGCCTGAATGCACCAAAGGCAAAACTGCTTCTTCCCCTGGAAAAAAAAAAAATATATATATATGTGTATTTAGGATTTAACTGAGAACCAGAATAAAAAGAGCTTTAAATTACCAGAACCTTCCAAGGAAATGCACTGTCATTCTTTGCTCAATTTGTTCTGCACTGTTGCTGCCATTTGATAATTGCGCCGCTTGCATCGGCACTCTGCTAATGACAAGGTTGCGGTGACTTTGAACACAGACCAGCTCCGCAATGAATTGCAGCATATGAATAAATTGAGGAGGCTACAAGTCGTCGTATCTTTTATAGTCGGAGCTGGCTTTTCTGAGATCTCGGCTGTAATTGAGAAGAATCGGATTTTCCCAGTTTCTTTCCCAGAATTGGTAGCTGTGTGCTAATCAGGTTTGGGGTGTGACCATTGTGCTGCAGGGCTGATCTGTTAGTGGCACATCCATCCCTTGTTCTAATTGTTGCAAAAATGCTAAGGTTGATGGTGGAATTCCTAATATATTTGATAAAATATTCAGGTAGATATTTATGGGAGCCTGTATTTTTTTGTGTTTTTTTTTCTTTTAAATAAAAGCAAGAGGAAATACAGTAATCATGGAGCTTCATTTAAGGGGGTTCCTATCCATGCATTTATTTTTGTATTTAATGACATACACTGTATCCAGAGTCATGTACCACCCTAGGATAATCACAGCTGATACACACACAAAAAAAAAAAAAATTTCAAGCCTGGGTTCATGCTGTATGCTTCCTGAGAATCCTTTCTTGTCTTTGCAGCTTTTTTGCCTGATTGGCTACGTCCCGTCAGTTGTGCTGTTCACTTACGTGGTCTCCTTCACATTTAAAAAAGTCCAAAATACAAAAGAATTTTGGTCATTTATATTCTCAGTGGTGAGTAACTTTCCCTCAGCTTTGGTTAACTGGGAGGACTGGTTCTCTCCAAAGCCACGCTGGCCTTTCCAGCCTGGTCATTTCACTGTGTCCTTAATGCACAGGAAATCAAACATTTACCAATGTTTCTTTATTACTGACATATACTAAATGCCAGAAGCTTTAGAAATGTGCCTCAAATTAAGTAACTTACACTTTTAGAGTCAGAATTGAATGAAAATGTGGTTTTTTTTCCTTTCTTTTGTATAGGCAGCTTTGCTGTGTACGGTTGTCACCGAAGTGGCCTTTTTTCTGGATTTTTACACAGTGACCACCACCCTGCATTATGTCTTCTCTATCTTCATTCCCATCTATTCCCTTATTGGCTGTCTGATCTGTTTTATAAAGGTAAGGGCACAAAGGAGATGCTCTCCAGAGTGCTTGCAAATGGCTGGAATTGGGTGGGCACCTTTAAAGATGTGACTGGGACCTGGGTAGTGCCGTCAGTAGCCAGTTAATGCATGAAGAAGGGCAGCTGCTGGCGAAAAGTCACCTTTTTCCTGCAAGCAGAGTGTTGCAGGTGTAACACGAGGAAAGAAACAAGTCTGCCATTAAATATCGAAAGGAAAACCACGTGTTGCTCGGCCTGTGGGGCTGGACTAGTTTGGCACATTGATCGGGATCTGCACAGAGCTCACAGGATAAAGTGCAATGCAGAATATGCAGTCTCTGGTAGGGAATTATTTCCTTAAACAGTTTTTTTTTTTTTTTTTGCATTGTTAGGTCTCATGGACAGACAAACAGAAGAATGGAGAATACCACGACCCATGGGACAGGCTCCTGGTGGCAGTTATAGCTGTAAGCATCATTATTTGCCATAGAAAACTGCTAACTCCTGCTGGGACACCCCTTCTTTTTGGGCATCTGCATTAGTAAAAAATTGATCTCATGCTCAGCATCTGTGGGGTCTGCTGCTTTGCAGGCTGTTGCAGCAGAACAGTATCAGTAAAACTTGTTGTGCCTACCAACTCAATATCTCCTGCTTCACTAGTGTAATTAACAGTGCTGTTATTAATCCTGATTATTATGGGAGTCCATACCGATGGAGGACGAACTCCAGAGCAGGGGACAGTCTGTCTCTCTCCTAGAAGCCAAGCAATTGCCATTAAATCAAAGCAGACTTTTCTCTTCACTGCCAGCAGTTTGTGGCTAAAGCAGGGACTTAAGGATATATTTCATCTTCTCAGAGCCATCAGCATTTCTGTGGTGGTGAAGAACTGGTGCTTCTCGCCACTCGTCACACCGGTGGGGCTGCCTATAGGGTCACCTGTAGGATCTCCATCCCCGGAGGGCTAGCAGTGCTCTGACAAACAATTTCTGTTTGTTTTTAGCCCTATTTGCAGTGTGTCGTGTGGCTCTTCCTGCTGCGATGTTTTGAGGTGAAGAATGGGGGGAGGACAATTCGAGAGGATCCATTTTTCAGGTGTGTTTCTCTGTTAAGCAGAATTTTTAAAAGGAGTAAGTCCAAGGAAGCAGTTCTTAAAAATCATGCAGGTGGTTGAACTGGAATATGTAGCATACAGTTATGGGGGATACTGCAGAAATATAGCTGTGTTATATCTCCTCCCAAGTGTCTAAAGAATTTGTTCTCTTAATTTCAGTTACCTGAAATTCAATAAGTGCAGAAATACAGCTTTAGCTTACTTTTAAGTTATCTTTGTTCAAAATAAAAAATTTTGAGGACAATCTATATAAAGCTAAGGTTAATATGGGGATTTTGATGTCTCTTCTGATAATGCATGACTGGGAGCACAGCTGTGAGTGCCCACCAGCGGGAGGGCGAGCAGCACCGCAGGGGCAGCAGTGACTTGCCCCCAGCGAAGCAGAGCTGCTGCTTGCTATGCAGCTGTGAACTTCCCTTCCCACCGCATGATCAGAGATGTATGCTCTAACAAAGAGCTCAGCGTTAAAATGGCATAATTGCAAGCATTGACAGCTCCTTCAACTCTTTCGGGGCTTCTCGGATGCGCAGCATAAACACATTACTCCGAGGTTTGGCAAGCGCGAAAGCTTTCTGTATCAACTCGGAGAGCAAATCTGGATTGATTTCTCAGGAAGCTTTGCTTCACCGGAATGCCGAGCGCAGGCCTCGTGCTGTTTTCTCCCCCTTAGAAAATGCTTCACAAAAGTCAAAACGTGGAAGCTGCCGGATGCCCCGCGCGACGAGAACGAGGATGAAGATGTGAAGGCGGAGAGGCTGCGGGTGAAGGAAGCGCTGAGCAACCCCAACGCTGAGGAGGTAACGCTGCAGTCCCAAACCCCGAATTCAGGGGCTGCTGGAGCTGCTGGGGGCTGCTCCCACCACGGGTCCTGGGGACATGGTTCCCGTGCAGAGCGTGGCAGAGCATCGCTGCTCCTACCTCTCTCCTTTCGTAGATGCCAGCGATCGTGGTCAGCAGCCTGCACAAGGAGTACGACGAGAGGAAGGAGTTCCGTCTGGGGAGGAGAATAAAGAAAGTGGCAACGAAACACGTCTCTCTCTGCGTGAGGAAAGGTTCGAGTTGGATCGTTTGCTGTTGAGCTGCTTCAGTTACAAAAATGACTCTTGGTTTTGTGAATTAATTTGTCTGACCTCACAGGCAGTGTTTTGTGTGTTGTCCTGCCCTTAGGAGAAATACTGGGATTATTAGGACCCAACGGAGCTGGGAAGAGCACGTTAATTAACATGCTTGTTGGAGAGGTTGAGCCGACCAGCGGGCAGGTATATCCTTCCTACAAACCAAATAGAAAGTGAATCCATGTTTAACATTTGTCATTACTGCTGCCCTTCCTGACTGTCTTTTGCTAGCTCTTTAACAAAACCAGTTCTAAAACTGACGATATTATCGACTGAAGCTGTTACACTTCTCCTGCAGGTTCTGATGGGAGATTGTTCTTCGGGAGTGAACAGCGACGATGACTCGGTTAAATTTGTGGGGTACTGTCCTCAAACTAATCCACTGTGGCCAGATATTACACTGCAGGAACATTTTGAAATTTATGGTGCTATCAAAGGAATGAGTCAGACTGATGTTAAGGAAGTTGTAAAACGGTAAGTAGTTTATTATAGAAACATTTGAGGTTTTAACTGCTTTTTTTTTTCTCACTTTTTTCTAACGGTATTTTTTTCATTCAAGTTTATGATCAGATCATTTTAGCAAATTCGTCAAGTTTTAGTTTGTAGCTTAGGAGATAAAGATTCAACCGCACAAAATTCAATTGTTTTTTGTATTTTATTATTTTTTAAAAACTGCGAAATGCCAGTGACAACCTTGGCAGGGGTTGCGAGGATGGGGTGGCCAGGGCTTGGAGCCATGTCTGGGTTGTCATCGCAGGCTCCACTGGGGGACACGGGGCCTGTGACGGACAGCAGTGCCCAGCTCTGATGCTGCCAATTGCTTTGCTTTTTCTGTACAAATATTTGTAATTGAGTTCTTTAAATGGGACTGGTTGCTTCTAGTATGATGAGAGGAAAACTGAACCATCGCACTCTGCATTACCTGGGCTTTTCACCTGCAGTTCTCTTTCCACAGCATCTCAAGTGCCCTGGATTTAAAAGACCACCTGCAGAAGACAACAAAGAAGCTGGGAGTCGGGCTGAAACGCAAGGTATGGACGAGCTCCTAAAGCTGCCGTGGCGGCTGCTTGCGGGAGGCATCGTGTCGTTACCCAGCTCCTTTGCCCTCCTTTCAGCTCTGCTTCGCCCTGAGCATGCTGGGCAGCCCGCGGGTGACGCTGCTGGACGAGCCCTCCACCGGCATGGACCCCAAAGCCAAGCAGCACATGTGGTGAGTGCCGTGCTGGCAGGGGGCTCCTCTCTGCTCGGGAATTGGTCCTGTTTGGGGAGCAGCCCCATCGCTGCTGGAGCTACCAGCTGGGGGCAGGATGCACGCCCACTGCGTCCTCTCCTGGACAGGGTGAAGAACGTGGAAGCTGGGAGAAAGAATTCTTCAAAGTGAAGGAATGCAAGGAGTATGAGATTTGAATCATCTTTTTAAAAAAAAAAAAAGTTCAATTGTTGCTGTGGGGAAAGTATTGATCCATAAAATAAAAGGGGTTTGAGCATCGCGGTGCTCTTTTCCCGCTAACCCAAGGTTACTGTTCCGTGCCAAACCCAAGGGAGCTCGGTGGGGCACCTTGCTCTGCTGTTAGTCCACAAACGAGCCCCGGGCTGCTGGGAGTCACTACACACCTAACGGGAGAGAAGAAACGTAACGTGCAACGCATGGTCACTTGGTGTCGGGACAGTCTGCCTGTGCAGCTCTCCGCAAAATACCGACATTCAGCTGTCTTTAACCTACACAGTTGTAAAACCTCAGTTAACAAAAGGAAACGAAGACTGAATTTGGTTTTCTTTCACAGAAGCGTTATTTATTGATTCCCCTCCCGGTATCTTCCTAACATTTTATGCCCAGTTTTTTGTTTGTTTTTTTTTTTGCTGTTGCTTCAGTAGTGTTCTGGCTGGGGATTCATTTTTTCCTGTTTTGCAGGCGGGCAATTCGAGCAGCCTTTAAAAACAAGGAGCGAGCGGCTATCCTGACCACGCACTACATGGAGGAGGCGGATGCTGTGTGCGACCGCGTGGCCATCCTGGTGGCTGGGCAGCTCAGGTACTGCTGGCGGGGGGCGGTGGGGCACCTGCTGGCCACGGAGCGTTGCTCTAAAAATGCAGGCAACAATTGTCTCAACCTGGAGCAAAATTAAGTGTATGGAAAGGGGCTGTTAGATGTTAGTCTGCTTTTTGAGTGTGGAGTAAAGCGTGTACCGCCCTTTCTCTCTCTGCAATTGGCAGGTGTATAGGCACTGTTCAACACCTGAAGAGTAAATTTGGCAGAGGATACTTCTTGGAAATGAAATTAAAGGAAACACCTGATGTACAGCAGCTGGAGTATCTGCAGAGGCAGATCCTGCACATCTTCCCAAACGCAAATCGTCAGGAAAGGTGATGTTTAACAAATAAACAGAAAACATTGAGATTAATACAAGTCTCTGATTTCTCAGCAGCTCATTGGTAATGAGTAAGGAATGCCATAATGCTAACATTGACAAAAAAAAATTCCCATACAGCTTAAAAAAAAAAAAAAGTTTTGCAAGTCAGCAAACCCGAAGTGCTCGTGCCACCGACCAGGGCCAAGCATCTGAATCATGTGTGCAAAAGTGGCACAGCAGAAACAAAAACAGATTTCTGCATAACTGTTGCGTGCTGGCTTCCTTCTCTGTCATCCTGGAAACGGGGTAAATTCTGAGGCACTGAATCCCTGCCCTTAGCTGGAAACACTTGGTTGAACTGTGGGGACCTTGGGTTTGAGGGTGGGTTGGTTGGCTTTCCCCCAGCAGCTTTGAATTCCTGGTGACTGCTGGTGAGGATGTCGGAAAGAGCACTGCAGGCATTGCATAAGGCACATCCCTCCCATGGGGGAGATTTGGAGGAGAGTTTGTTTTTCACAAGCCCGTGTGCAGGGTAAAGCAGGTCCCTCTTCTGGAGTGCTGGGTGCAGCGTGACCTCTGTCAGAGCTGGTGTGAAGGGCAAAACTTCATCGTTTAAGCCCTGGCAGGAGTTTTTGTGTGTCACTTTGTAGGTAGAATATAAATGCTTGACTCTCAGCTGAAGGGCATAAAAAGCACCGAGCAGTCCCAGGTGACTTTCAGCTGAAGCATTCCGACCAGGGTGCTCCCAGACTGGTTATAACCCCTCTGCTCTCCTGGAGCTGGATCGTCCCTCTTTTCTTGTGTGTGGACAACTCATCAAAATGCCTGGAGTAGTCTTTAGTAAATGATTTAATTTTGTTCACTTGGATATTTGTATTTTTGCTTTTTACCTGAAGCTAATTTTTTTTGCTTTGATTGTTTCAGTTTTGCTTCTATCTTGGCGTATAAAATTCCTAGAGAAGACGTACAGTCACTTTCACATTGTTTTTCCAAGCTGGAAGAAGGTAACTAAGCACTTGCCACCCATCATGTTCGGAAATCTTTCTGTCTCCACAGCTGATGCATTTCCCTTCATTCCACGTGCAGAGGCACTTTTGCATTTGTGTTTAAAATCCACTTAATTTCCTTTCTTCTATTGCTGTTGCCAACCCTGTTTCTTGTGAAGTCAACAGTAAGCACATGTACCAGCTTAAATGCTTTAAATCCAGTTGTCTCAGATAGTGAAGTATTCTTAAATATGCTTTCTCTTGAATTCTTTTAACAGTAAAACACACGTTTAACATCGAGGAGTACAGCTTTTCTCAGGCAACACTGGAACAGGTATGTTGAAGCAAATGTCATTCCATGGAAGTAAATTGTGCCAGGCTGAGGCATTAAAGTTTTCAGGATGGTGTTTCTACAGCAGTCTGGGGCAGATTCGCTTCATGTCTGCTGCCCCTGAGCCGCGCATCCCTGCGGGCATCCCTGTGCCCACAGCTGGAGCTCGGTGCCCAGCTCCGAGGGCCCGAGGCCGCTCCGCTGGTGACTTCTCTGGTGTTGGGAAAGTGGGACTGCACTTCCCCAGAACATGAATTGGGACTTTCAGTTCCCCTTATTCCCGTTTTTCCCCTTTCATTTTAAAATAAGTCAGGCCAGCTGTGCTGGCTAGAACAAAGAAAAAAATAATTGTGGCATTAGTGGAACTATCACTGTGATTTCTTAGAAAGATAGGCATTGCTATTTTTTTATGAAAAGGGGATAAAACTGAAGGTTATTATTGCTTAATCTGGATTAGTTACTGCTGATGACAAATGCTTTCAGCTCGTATTTGGTTCAGCTTCCTTCCCATTGTTTTGAGGTGGGAGGGTAGGAGCAAAGAGGAAAAAATCCAAAACACTAAAAACTTCCGACTCGGATCTGCAGCAATATGTTCTGTATTTGTAAGGCTTTTACCATAAATTATGTTGTGACTGAGCGAGTTCCTCCAGGGAACCTGGCACATTCATCTCCTTTATGTCCCTTCAAGGTCTTTGTGGAGCTTGCTAGGGAACAGGAGGAGGAGGACAGCAGCTTCGGCACCCTGAACAGCACACTGTGGTGGGAGAGGACGCAGGAGGACAGGGTCATTTTCTGAGCCCCTCGCCATCCCGACGGCTCGCCGAGCTGCTGGTGCTTTGTGCAAGTGATGATCCCCTGCACCATGTCGTGCTGGGGGGGCCGAGCTGCCAGGGGTGAGCGTGGAAAGCGTCAGCACTGGGGCAGGGAAGGAGAACGGCATTTGGGAACGCTGAGCATCCTGGCCTGAGCGATGCCGCTGCGGTAGTGGTGGAAGCAGTGAGGATCCCCACCGTTATTTTGCCAGTTGTGACATTCCTCCTCTGCTGCTTGGTTCCTGGTTCGCATGGAGTGAGCAGACGCTGCCAGGACACTTGGGCATCTCCTGGAGTTGGTGCCTGCCCCAGCGGTACCGCTGCTCGCCGTGCTCTGCCAGTGCCGAGGTTGGGCTGCCCTTGCTGCAAGCCGGGCATCTGGGCAACGCCAGCCCCCCTGGAGCATCCTTCCCCTGCAGGCATCGCTGTCTGCCCAGCGAGGCTCCGTGCGTGTCCCCACAAGGTCCTGTTCCTGTGGCTAATCCATCCCTGCTCACGCTTAGTTGATGCACCTGCTTTGGAGAGGGGGGAAAAATCGCTCCGGTGTAACCGTATTCACTGCAGGCAGGGTCCTGAAGTACCCCGCGGGCTTAGCTTGGTGTCCAGCCAGCCTGGAACTGCTCACTTACAGCTACGACCCAGCACTTGCCAGCACTCGTGGTCCTTTCTGCTGCAGGCTGGCAGGTGTGGCTAGCTCGTGCTGCCAGGCGTGGTGGCACTGCTGTGTGTAATGCATGCACTGTAGGGTTAAACAAGGTACACAGAAGTGGATGCTTCCCTCCCCCCCCGCCCCAGCTCGGTGAAAGTACAAAGACATAGCTGTGTAGTTATGGGATTTGCAGAAATGTGTTTCTAGTCTGTGTCAGAAACAGTCCAGTTCTGTTGTGGGGTGCGACGGCATGTATCCTGCCGGCTGGGCTGGAGACAGTCCCTTTTAGCTGTTTCCATTCTTGGCGGTGAATCCATAAGCACACGCAACACGATTTCCTAATCCTTCCTTGTAGTGATCGCAGTAAGTAATGCCATAGTGTGCTCAGCATAGTGTGCTTCGTCCCAGCGTGGCAGTTTTTCATTCGCCTTCATAAACCCAAAAGAATAAGATCACATTCACAACCTCACACGTAGGAATAGTGCCTTTACTTTGCATAGAAGCACTACGAAGAGAAGAATACATAGTTCTTTATCCCAAGATCCAACAGATGTATGTTTAAAATATATTATTTTCTACACAAAGCTATCATCACTTTTTTAGTTTTATATGTGAAATTAAAGATTGTTGACTGTTCATTGTGTTCTGCAATGAGCAAATTTAGTGATGCATTTTTATCAAAACATTGGCTTCATAAGTCATATCAATTGTGCGTCTTCACGTTAAAGTTAGAAAATACCTTTGCTTTTCTTGAGGAAATTCAGAAACCGAGGGTTAATGACGACTTCTGTGGCCCAACCGTTTGTACATAGTCTGTGTAATACTGTTTTTTCATCACGTTGAGAGCCCGAACCTGTTTTCCTTTGTCATCATGGAAACGTTTCTCACTCCAGCACGGGGAGATGTACAACTCTCGCTTCCTCCTCCGTACCCTCGGGCTGCAGCTGAGGGTACAGATTGTGCTTTGCGGTGAAGCTGTGAGCCCAAGAGCTGTGGTAGCACCAGGACCGTGACCTGAGTTCATCCCTTCTGCACATGCAGCCCCATTGCTGCCCTTTTGTAATTTTAGTCCCTTTCACTTAATAGGCCGTAAGGTAATTCTGTACAATGATATTTCTGTCTGGGTAACATCATCCTATTTCACATAGCTTATTGTCTTAACATTTCAAACAGGCCCTACGAAAACTTTGTTGGCACCTGGCGTTCCTCAGCTTGGTTCTCCTGTTCCTCAGCCCGGTGTAACCCAGGTGATGTGGCGCTGTAGTCGTGCAGCTACCCCTACAGAGGATCTGGCACGTTGAGTTAACTGTGTACGTGGGTGGGATCTTTTTGGTGTTGTGGCTTTGGGTTTCAATGTGGCATAAGGTGCCACCCCAAGACATCTCCGGAATTATAGTATGCTATAGAAAAAGTCTTCCAAAGTGTCGGATGATGTCTGTAACTGCCAGAACAGGGAAAAAATATGCAAAATTAAACTAGAATACCCCAAGAAGTCTAGGGTTTTATTCCTGCAGATTAAGTCCTTTTGTTCAGCTGTTGTCAGCGACGTACCAAATCCTGGCCATACTACCAGAGCCCCAGTTCGTGCTGTAGGAGGTACAGCGCCTGGAAGAGGATGCAGCGTGGGGTTTGGGCTTGCTGCGGGTATTGGGGCAAACCAGTTTTCTTCGTGCTGCCTTTCCCAGGTATAATGATCCTTAGCTGCTTTGGAGGGATGTTGTGATGAATAATTAGCCAGTGTATCCAGAACTTTGAAGATGCCTTTACTTTGTGGTCTTATTAATAACGATGTATTTTTATACGAGTGAATTTAATGTGTCTGATTTTGTTCATGTTACCAAGAAAACCTGTATTTAAAAACACCTGTGCAGTGAGTGAACCCTAACATAGCTGACATCCAGTGTTCTGGTAGCAGGAAACAGCAGGTTGTGGGTCTAAACACGTTTGTAACACTCCTGATGTCACAGTCAGGCACTTTGAATCATTTGCAGTTTATTTAATACTTTTTTTTTTTTTTCCTATTTCACCATTCTGCTGTATTTGTAAAGTTGAGGTTTTCCATTTTCCAGCAGAAAGTACTACCAAAATAAAGATGGATTGGATTGTTAAATGCTCGTCTATTATGCGTGTGTTTTGCTGCCCTAGAAGTAGGGGCACTGTCTCAAAAGCCTGGCCCCTTCCCGGAGCACAGCGCGCCGTGCAGGTGAGTGCGCAGCATTCAGCACGGCTGGAGCCTTCAGGGTTATTTTAATGCAGGCCTTAAGATCATATTTTTAATTGAATTCAGGGAATTGTGGTGTTGCAACACTTGGGATTCAACAGCGTGAGGATGTCGTGTTTCACAGCCAGATCGATTCAGCCCCGGTCCGGGCTGTTGCTAAAAGTGACCCCGCAGCAGCTGCGCGCTGCTGGCACGCGGAGCTGCGCATCTGCGGCGGTGAATCATCTTCATCCACTTGAAAATGCACCCCACCAAGAAAAGTAATTCATTTTTCCGGCTGGATCCGTGCCCAAGACAGGCTCACTGGGTGGCTGGATGGGTGCTCGCTGCAGGCGAGGAGCAGCGAAAGGCTGAGGGTGATGGGTTGGGAGGAGGAGGAGGAGGAGGAGAAGAAGGGGAAGGTCATCCACCTCCAGTCCTGCGGGTCAGTTAAGGACATAATGAAATGAAAGGGGGTTGTGCTTGTGGCAGGGAGGAAAACAACCCCGAAGAAATATAATCTCAGTTTAGTCAAAGTTCCCAGGTTTTCATACTAGTTTGTATTTAATGGTGTCCTAAGGGCAGCATGACTTTTTTCTTTTTTTTGTTTTTTAAGCTTCTTTTTAAAGCTGAAAAATGAATTAATTTCCCTGTAATGTTTCCTTAAAAGATCTTCAGAAAGTCCCTAATTCAGTATGTTGATTTTTCTCCTTAGTGAGAGTTTCGTGGAGCTTTCAGTTCTCCTTTTTTTTTTTTTTTTCCCCTAAACGAGTTGCTTCAAGCATCCTCTTCTCAGCGCCTGTCCCCAGCGTCTCGCCTGCCCTGGTAGACACGGGCAGGCTGACGCCAGCCTGGCCCTGAGATCCCCCTCAGGAATCGTGTGCAGTGAGTGCTTGGAGACCTCACGAGCAGCACTTTGAGGTGCTTCGGGCTCTCTTGTTCCTCTCCAGTGGCACCCCGAAGGGCTGCCTTGAGCTGGAGGCCAGCAGCAGCACCCGTGTGGGGTGGGAAACCCGAAGGCGTGCTCGCAGCAGGTGTCCCCTCTCTATTAAAATGCATTCTCTGTACATAACCTGCAAGCATGCTGGGAGGTCTGCTTTGTGCTGGGTACAAGCGCCCTATAGCGTGGGGGATGTGCTTATAATCTTTTATTTATTTATTTATCGGTGAATTTACTAAAAATGAGCTGTGCGTCTCTGCTGTGCCTACCGCAGCCCCAGGTTGTTGTCTGATGGGTAGCGGTGCAGGAAAACGCAACGCTCCTCTCCTAAGTGGGCTTATTCCACGAAAATAAATAAATCGGCAGCCACAGAAGAGCTACAGCCTCTCGTTAAGCAGCAACCAGGCTGTTTCTGTGTTGTCACACAATTCTGCAAAGCAGATGCAGTCTCCTCGAGCTGCTGAAGTTCTAGGACAGTCAAATTACTTTCTCTTAACTACTTGCGTGGTCGCATGGCTATACACCCTTCCAACTCATTTGGATTTCCTGGCTTCCTCACCTCCCTGTTTGGAATGCAAATCCATTGGAAATCTATTTTTAAAAATAAAAATAAAGATAAATCCCCATCTTGATTCCAGCTGCGTGGCAGCTGCTGGGAAAGCAATTAAAAGGAGTGGAAACTTAAAAAAAAAAAAAAAAGAGTAAAAAATAAAAAATTATTAAAACAAAAGGGAGATTGAAAACACGAAATAAAAGTCCCATTGGTGCTAGGATGGAAGGTTTGCCCTGGCAGAGGAAGGAGTTCTTGCTGACTCAGGCTCTGGGCGCGATGGGGAGCAGGCAGTGAAGCTTTCCCTGCAGAGGAGCTTGGCAGGGTCGAGGTTTCTTTGCCACACGACTGGGATCTTGAGCTCACCCATCCCAGTCCCCACAGCTCTGCATCTCTCCCTGGCACCTGCAGCAGCACGTGGGAAACCCCAGGGAAAGGTAAATGTGTGAGCAAATGCTGAGCTGGTCAGGAGTCTTCCGTCGGAGCTGCTTCGGTGGAAAGTGTCATTTTGTTATTAATGTGGCAAAATCAAGTGAACTTTTTAAAATATCTTCCTTAAAACTTAAAAATTACTTTCATGCCAGTGGGTATTTGGTTTATGTTCTGATTTAGGTTTTGTTCTCCCTAATATTGCCTGATGAGTGCACATGTGGAAAGCCTGGTGGAAACATGCTATTATATCTTACACGCTACGCATGCCTCCTGTTAACGCGACGTAGTGCAAAATGCAAGGTTCATAGCTCCGAGCCCGGGGCAGCTGCCTGCAGGCATCGCTCACCGGGGTCATCGCCTCCTCCCCGCAGCGCTGGGAGCGTCGACACCGCCGGGACTGGACTCTGACGTCAGGCTGGAGAGGGGCATGGCCACCGGCTGCCTCTCAGCGTTGAACCCTCTCCAGGACCGCAAAGAGACGACGAGCCCAGACATCTCTGAGCTGCAGGAGACACACTTCTAATGGAAAACACATTACCAGGTAAGGGGTTTCCTATTTCCGTTCTGTAAGTGAAAAACTATACCTAGGGTGTTTTTATGGAGGGTTTTTTTTTTTTTTCCTGATTGTTTTAATAGTGTTATGCTAAAAGCATAAAGCTCTACTTTCCAGCTCTGTTCTCTGACAAACACTGAGTTTCACATCAAAAAAGTTTAAGAAGCTTTTCTGGGTGCTCATGGATTTCGATTCTTGCCACGGACGCCCTGAGCACCGCAGGTTGAGCACCCACCGGGTGCTCCCAGAGACCCTGCCTCCCTTCCCTCCCCTCCTGTGGCCCTGCATTGGCACTGAAGGCTTTGAAAGATGGGAATCCTCAAAGTTCGCTTCTCTGGGGAAATTAAAGAGTTGAACTTTGGTATGGGACGGGCTTAGCACTGTTTTTCTGGAGTTCAAAGTTGGGGTAAAAACTTATTTGAAGAACTGTGTTAGAGTGGAATCCGTGCAAACCTGCCCCGTGTTTATCAGGTAGTAAATACAAGGCTGTGTAGGGGCCAGCTGCAGGTTTTTGTTTGCAGACACTCGCAAACAGGAGGGCACCGAGGGAGCGCGTTCCCCACGTGGGGATTCAGCTTTGGCGCGCGGCGATTCGGCAGCTCCTCGTGGGAGCACGGGATGCGGCGCACATTTATTCCTCCCCAGCCAGCACCGAGGGTTCCCTGCCAGTAATGCTGAGGAGCAGCTTGCTTTTAGGAGTCCGTTGCGATATGCTCTGTTCGTTTTACATTAGAGGGGAAAAAAATCTGAGGAGGTGCCAAGTAGGAAATCCCTGAGATGGTAAGTGAAGGAATGAGGTGTTTGCACGGGACGTGCCTTCCCGGGACTACCTCTGGCATAGCAAGACACAGAATCACAGCAGAAGTTTTTGCCATGCCTAGGAAGCCTGTTCCTGGAGAACAAGAAGTTTGGGTGCATTTACTGAGCCCTCAAAAATGAAAAGTTTCCAGAGATATCCAGTTTTACAAGTGATGCTCTTACTGGTTTAAGGCTTCTCAATATTGCTGTCCCCAAAACATTCCTGGTGGTCGGTTTCTGTCTTCTGAATCTGAAGCTTTGAATCTCAGATCCTTCAGAAGCATCTCTCCTGCTTACATTTTGTGTCTTTGGATATCTGCTTTAAACTGAAGTTGTTCCTGATGAAGTTCATGCACCATTTGTAGACATCGCCATTTGCCTGACGTTCTAGCTTCGTGTTTCAGCTTCCAGGGGGAATTCGTTTCTTGTTCCAGAAGCAAAAAATAAAATTAAAACCAGTAGAAATTTAATTGGATATTTATTTTGTTTTAGTTTCACATTTGCCCCCTTTTTGTAACGGTTTGCTACATCTGTAGAGATTCAGCGTAGTTTTTACAAGACCGTTGTATTTTCCTTGTTATCCGAATGCCCCCACGTGGACCTCTGCTTACTGTCCCAACCTCGGCTGCGCTGCTGCTTTCGGTTCACAACGGGTGAAATCCAGGCTTGGCCAAAAGCAAGTAGCACTTCCTCAAAATCGTCTCCCAGTTGCCGTTAGCCTGCGATGTGGAAGCGCGAGAGAAAGCTTCGGGCAGGGCAAAGAGCGGAGAAATATCTTTGTGCTAATAGTCAGAGGGTAAACAGGGATCCATCGCCCCTGGAGTACACAAATATTTAGTCCTTCCCAAAACAAACAATGAGGGGAACGGAGTAGTGGAATCATTTATTAACTCCAGCTGCCCGATCCGTGAAACCAGGAAGCGATGTCCGAGGGGAACAGAGCACAATGCTTTTGAGGTTGCTTTGATTTTGGTTTCATCCCTTCTGAAGGACTAAAATACAAAAACGTGTTTTTGAGGTTCCCTGCCCAGCTCTCGTTCTGGGAAGGTCGTGCAGGCAGTCGGCACGAAGCTGCCGCTGTTCCTGCACAGGCTGTTGGCTGCTGGGCTGTGTGGTTGAAGCTAGAGCTGGGATAAATATTCCCCAACTCCAGTACTTCCCTGCTCAGTATTCAGGAGGAGATAAAGAAACAGACTGGTATTTTCTTAACGATGCCCTCCTCCAGCTGTATTCGACTTATAATTTTTAACATAGCATTTGGATAAAAACAGGAATTATTTTTGAGAGGGTGAAAGAGAGGTGGGGTAAAAAAAAAATAAATTAAAAAAAAAAAATCAGCCTCTTAGCAGCCCACTTAAAAGAGATGGCGGCAGCATCTCTTTTGGGCTATTTCTGGCATCTAAGCAGTGTTTCTGACCTGGCCTCCTGGGTGGCAGCTGCCTTCCCCTATAGCCGATGTGGGCAGCAGTATGTGTGTGTGTGTGTCTGTATGCAGCGGGTGTTTCACTGTCTGGTTATGACATCTGGAGCAGATGAGCGGTGGCTTACCAATGCGTGGCTAAGGCATGGCACAAATTCCCTGCAAGAAATGCATGATCAGAGGCTCAGCTGCATGCACAGTGTGTGCCAGAACTGCTGCCCTCAGCAGCTGGCCTTCATGCTGTTGTCGCAGATCCAGAATATTTTAAGCATTTGGAAAAATCACATTAAAAGAAAACAATATATATATATATACACATATATTCTTTCTTCCATTAGCCACTCAATCCTTTCACATTGGCTTTTCTCTGTTAACTTCACATAGGTGAAGAATCAAACTACAGCCAGTTAAAAGCCTCTTCCTACAAAACCTCTTGAGGAAGACACAGGCTGAATCTGGAAATGAGCACGAGGCAGCTGGGGCTGACCCAGCTCTGTGTTCACGAGTGTGATCCCACACCATTTCCTTTGAACTTCTCCTTGGTGTCTGAACTGTAACACGTGGAAAAGTTCTGGACCTTTGACATGTTGTTGGATTTCTCTAAAGAGGAGTTTACCCAAGTAAATATATTAACTTCTGATGACCTAAATGATATTTTTTTCTGTTTCATCCTAGCTGGGAAAATGCAGAGAATATTCAAGAGAGCCTCAAAAATAAACCAGCAAACCTGGGCTCTTTTGTGGAAAAACATTCTGCTGGTGTGGAGGAAGAAAACAGAAAGTTTCCAGGCAAGTGTCTGTTCTTCCAAAGGGAAGTTAGGATTTCCACAGCCAACTGCTTTTGCACTGCATTGTTTTTACGCTAGGTGATACATGAGAAGCCTCAGCTGGTAATGTGGCTCTCTGGAAAATGTCCACAGTTGCGGTTCTTCCCGTGACACTACAATATTGTAGCATAATAAGGGTTGAGACAAAGCCAGCGTGTTGCTGCGTGTTGTTGATCCCATCTCTGCGCTCACCAGAAGAACACAATGTCCAACTCACGATGTCCACCTATTGGCTCCCATACTAAAAAAACATGGTTTTCACTCGGAGCAGTCCTCATACTTTAAAATTACTCCACCTGTGAAACAGCTCGTTTTCAGGAAGAAAGCATTCGTGTCTGGATGACCATGCAGGCAGATCAGCCCTTGAAGCCGCACCAGCCTCTCCCACAGCACCCAATTTCCAAACCACTGTGCTGCCACTCACCTTTATTTCCTTCCCATCTCCTAGGAATGGATTACCTGTGGGGTTTTTCTCTTAATAATACAAACATCATCAATTATGATAGACCACTCCCCGCGGCAAGAAATCCCTTATCAATTCCTTGGGCGATTAGACGAGCCTGCCTTTAACGCAACGGGAGTGACGCTGGCGTATACACCTGTAACCAACACCACCAGGCAGATAATGAGCAAAGTGGCTTCAGACTCCGTGATGACAGGTAACTAGGTAAAACGGCTTGGGCATACCAAATCCCAATTCAGAAGAGCACACGATGTGGCTGCTGCTTCGTGTTGGTGCATCGCTAATCAGAGTTTCTGCTGCGGTGGTGTTTGTTCTCAGGTATCTTAATAGAAGAGGTGGAAAACGAGAAAATCCTGGAAACAAGAGAAAATTTTGATGATGACATTATTGGTGTTGTTTTTAAGGATGACTTCTCCTACCATCTCAGATTTCAGAGTTACAGTGTGGTGTCTCCAAACGAAGCCTTTGAAAACATTGGTAAGAAAAATAAATGAAACCAGAGAACTTGATTTTACACTAGAAAATGTATAGATGGATCTCTGTGCTGCCAGGCCACTCAGAAGGGATCAAGGCTGTATGTGCTAAATGCTTCTAGAAAGATTCTAATTAGACTTTGAGGTTTTGTTCACTTAGAAGGAAACCAGGGAGCCACAGCCTTCGACTCCCCATGTCACGTTATTCTGGGAGAAAAAAGGCTGCTCCAGGCTCAGTAGTACTAAATCTTGATTTCTTGACTCTTGGGTCAAATACATTTTCAACACACATACCCGTGTGTGTGTATATATATGTATATGCATATGTACCCATATATATGAAAATATGTAGATAAAATGCTTCATTTTCTTTCTTTCCCACAGATACCTGCGGCAATTTTTCATCAAACTTCTGCAAGGTTCCTTCGTACTGGTATGTGGGCTTCCTATCGGTGCAGTCCAGCATTGATGCTGCAGTCATAGAAGTAAGCATGATCGTGACAGAAAATATTCTTTCTTTCTAGAGCTATCCAGAAACTTTACTAGAAAAAATAAATAAATAAATAAAATAAAATATAAAAAATAAAGTCCCATGACTGTTAACTTCTTAAATACCTAGTGTCATTCAAAAGTGAAAAGAATGATGGATCATTGTGGCAAGTTGCGTATTTCTTCCGGGTGCAAGAGATTTCCTGAGTTATGCTGAAAATTAACCCACCCATGGAATTACTGGGCTGATGCTGATTTAGAGGGTGACAGTCCATTTGTGGAGTTAAAAGGCGTGGAACTTATTTTGTTGCCAAACTTCTCTTTTTTTTCTTTTTTCTTTTTTCTTTTTTCTTTTCTTTGTTCTTTTTTTTTTTATTATTATTTTCAGGTTTATAGGAAAATTCAAAGTAAAACGAATGGAAACACTATTGCTGGAATTTTTATCTTTCAGGTTTTATTTTTATCAGATTGCTCCATTTTAAAAAAGAAATGTGAAATGTTCGGTGTGGACCAAACTGTATTTTTCAGTGATAAATTCTTCCATCATGAAAAATTAATCAACTCCAAATACAGTATTTACAGAGCAGTAAAGCTCCTGCCCTTTAGCTATACTATAATTGCTTCACTACTTCTGTTATATTTCTGTTCCATCTGTTTGGTAGGCAATGCTTGCTCTTATAGCTCAAAGGCAACATTAGTGTTTATTACACGGCAGTACAAAAAGATATTAAATTTTGAGGCTAATTTGCCCCTATTAAACTTAACATCGCTCTTGAAAAACTGGTAACTTTAATGCCTATGAAAGGCTATTTTTTTCCAAATTTGGCTGTTTAGAAAATAAAGAAAAGAAAATTGATGGCTCACTGCTGTCCTTCAGATGAAAACCAACCGTTCAGTCTGGGAAGAGATGAAATCAATTAGCGGCGTGCGTCTGCGATCCCCCTCGATCAAGCCCGTCTACAAGTTGGACTATATTTGGTTCATCATTTACGCCGTGCTGTGTTTCTCCCCGTATATGTACTTTCTCTCAGTGAAAGTTATCAGGGAGAAAAAGAAGCTGAAGGTGTTGATGAAAGCCATGGGTTTACAGGACCTCGCCTTCTGGTAAGCCCGATGGGAGATGGTGGGGGAACAACCGAGTGGGCAGGGGGCTTCTGTATGTCGTTGAAGCCAAACCTTTGCTGCTTTTATTGTCAGCTGGAGGAGCCCAGATTCCAGGGATGTTAGTCTGATGCAGGATTTGGTTTTTTGTTGTACTGAGCTCTCCAAAGGAAAAAAAAAAAAAGAAAAAAAAAAAGCAGTGAAAGAGCACTCTTCGTGTAGCAAAGCTCTTGGTGTCCAGGTGTTGCACGCCTCCAGGAACAGGCTGATACATGCGGAGAGCAACAACAACAAAAAGTGAAGAAATTTTGGAGAAAAACGATGAAGGATGTGGGGGTGTAGGGTCTACCAAAACAGGAAGGCTCTGCTTCTGAAGCCTTCTGAGCATGGGTATTTCCAGTTGTTGGGGAAGCACCGGGATGGGAAATGTTGGCTGCAGAGCTCAGCAGCATTTTGCTGGTGTTGCTGCGTCTGCAGAGGCTCGGGTGGGTGTGAGGCACCTCCTCGCTCCCCTCCTCGGTGGTGCAGGGGCCACAAAGCGCCTCCTCCTGCGAGGAAGGCTCCTTGGCTCCTTTCTGGTGGGGCAGCTGCAGGTGGAGGCGTGCTTGGGAATTACTTCGGGTCCGAATTTAGAAGGGAGCACCTTGCACTGGCTGTGTCTTGGCAGCTGCTGACATTTGCAGAGGCAACAGTAGCTGTGCCTTCCTTTGCAGGTTGTCCTGGAGCCTCTTGTACACCGTTTATATTTCAGTCATGGCCAGTCTGCTGACTCTGATCACGATTAAAGGAGTCACCCTCGATCGCAGCTTTTTGGAAATTTATTCCTTTTATTTCTTTTATGGCATAGCATCTGTAAGTCTGCCTTTTTTTTTTCCTTTTTTTTTTTTTTTTAATGATGTGTGAATTTTTCCATTTCCTAATTGAAGCAGCTAAAACAGAGTGCAGAGTACTCCCTGGCTGGGAGAAAGGAACAAAAACTCCTCCGTTACCACGCTTTCTAATTACAGTTTGTAGGCTAATATATCACTCCTGTTCTTTGATTTTGGGAGATCCGGACTTAAAATCAGAGCAAGAAGCGGTGGTAACATGAGTGGGCATGGGAGGGCTGGTGCTGTGTGGGGCTGGGGTTGCCTCCCAGGGAGGCAGAGCTGGGTCTGGTCTGTTCTGCCCGTCCCTATAGAGCTGCCCTGAATATCCAAGCTGACTGCTAAATGAAATAATCCTTGCGAGACGCTGTGTGCATCTCTAGGTGACAACTGGAACCCAGCTGGGTCTCTTAATGTTGCTTATTGGATTTTTATGTGCTGTTTCTTTTTTCTTTTCTTTTTTTTTTTTTTCCTTAATCACGAGCAGAAATGCATCCTGCTAATTCCTGGTTTTCTCTGCTGCAGATTCACTTCAGTTTCATGCTCAGCTCCTTGCTAAAGCAGCCTAATATTGCCAGTTTCGTGGGATTTGTCCTTCACG
The DNA here is from genome assembly GCF_964034855.1 of Anser brachyrhynchus. NCBI lineage: Eukaryota > Metazoa > Chordata > Aves > Anseriformes > Anatidae > Anser > Anser brachyrhynchus. The sequence continues at coordinate 2,764,034 of NC_137711.1, forward strand.
TCATCTTTGGATTACTGGGCTTTATGACAATATTTGAAAAAGTGCCCCCATCTTTGGAGTGGATTTTTAACCTCTTCAGTCCTTTCACCTTCATAGCTGGCATCGCAAAGGTATGCTCAAGATAAAGCCAGCACATCAGGGGAGCTCAGCCCACAGCAAACCTGCTGCAGGCTTCTGCCAGCTGGAGGAGTAGCTGCCATACGCAATTTGCCACAGAGACACAATTGCCCCTCCTCCCTAAATATTTAGTACAACCAAAATTTGTCTCTAAAAAGTGCATGCTTATTCCTAGCAAATGTAGTTAGAACCTGAACTGCACGAGGAGCTTTGCCAGCTCTGTATATATACATATATATATATATAAAAGTTTCCAGCTCAGGAAAATGATTGCAGCAGTGGGATGGGGCTGGTGGTACCGAGCTCTGCAGGCATGTTGATGTCTGTTAGTGACAGTGACCCGATCCCAAGTGGGCATAGGTTTCTTGTGAAGAAAAGGCCGCAATGACATTGCTGTAGCTTGCATGCAGTATCTCTGGCTAAAGAGAGTGTTGCATCTGATTTGTGCTTTTTTTTTTCCCCCCTAGATTATAAAATTAGAAAAATATGGACCGGAATTTACACCAGAATTGTACCCTCTCCTGAACCCATGCATCGTACTGACCCTTGACAGTGTTTTGTATTTGCTGCTGGCCATCTATTTTGATAAGGTTTTGCCTGGTAAGTAGAAACATAAGGGAAAAAAATTAAATTCCTTCTATTTTTCTTCTATAACCCCCAGTACCCTCATGGGGAAGAGGTGCCAAAGGAGCGGTGGGACAGGGCAGAGCAAACTGTCACCTACACGGAGCAGCCAAAAAGGCTCTGCGCAGCGAGCTGCTGAGCTTGCAGGATGGCATCTCAGCACCATGGCTGTGCCTCGTTGTGTGAGGGGCTGCAAACTGGATTTGCAGTATTGCTCGTGAAAAAAAAGGCTTGGGAAGGATCCTGTTTCCCAGCAGCTGGCTGCATGTAGCTACCCAGTTTGGCCTCAAAAGCAGGCTCCAAAAGGAACCTTAAATCCTTCAGCAAGGCACTGAGATCATCTACGTCTACTCCAGCAGCCCTAACCATTGGGCTTAGAAGGATATTCTAATTTTTGTATGCATTTTGGTCCGAGGTGACCACTGAGGTCTTTGCTGTGACTGTTGCCTGCGTTGTAGACAGGGATGAGTGAGCAGAAATTGCAGAAATCACCCATCCCTCCACACCGCCCAAGGGCTCTGTTCTGCGGCTGTAGGTGGACAAAGCTGAGCTGCCACACAGCACTTTGGGCCTTCTGTTTCACCTTGTTTGCTTCCGATTTAGGCAAGTACGGGGTGCCGTACCCTCCTGCCTTCTTCCTGAGGCCGTCATACTGGCTGCAGCGTGGGAGCCGGGGCGCGGGGCCACGAGCTGGCGGCGAGGGTGGCCGCCAGCCTGTCCTCGGCTGTGACACCGAGCCGATGCCACCGGGCTTCGAGGGGAAGGATGCCATCAGGTAACGCTCTGCAGGCCCAAAAAGCAGCTGCTGCCCGCTGGGTTTGGCCGGAGAGCACAGCCGGGTTGCCTGGTGAAGGGTAGGCTGAGCTGGCCGAGCAGCGCAGATAAGGGGAATGGCTCGCAGCTTCCCAAGTGAATTACACCAAGTGATCCCTTCCGATGGAATTACCCTACCCCTGACGGTGACGAGAAGGACCAGCCCGGGGAGGAGGTTGAGAAATGTTTTTTTTTTCGCCTAGTTTTCAAAGTTTATTTTGAGGCAGAGGAAGCGTGCCAAAATTGTGGGATTCAGTAGTAACAGCTTGCTTAACTTTCCTTTAGACTAAACAATATAAAAAAAATATACAAGAGGAAGGACAAGAAAACCGAAGCTTTAAGAGGTAAGAGAGGTTTTGCAATTGCTTTAATTTCGTTTTTCACTAGATATGAACCCAAGCTGTTTTGAAATGCACTGGATGTACTTAATGCATTTTAACAATGCTGGAGGCATAATTATGCAATAGTTATTTCTGCCGGGGTAAATTACTGGCAAATTTCTGTAAGGTTATCATCTTAGCCTTTTCACTCCAGGAAAATTGTTGTTTATTACTTCTGTAATAGAAGAAGCCTCCTTAAAAGCTGTGGGTTTTACAGCCAGGAGCCACTGTGAAAAATCGCCTCTCAGCCCTCCCTCACAAAGTGTAAATTCATTTGGGCAAAAAAAACCTGGCTTTGGGTCCCTGGCTGGAGCCATGTCTGTTGTCATGGGCTGAGCCCTGCTCTCTAAACATTCTCTCGTTTGCAAGCCACAGATATGCAGGTGGTTGGCATCGTCATAGCACAGCCCTAAGAGGTTTGTTAAATGCCTTTGTTTAACAAGAACTTGATGTGACAGTGAAAATATCAGTGTGGTCCCAAAGGTTTATATAGAGTGGGAAAAAAAAATCCAAAATGAGTCTTTTTTTTAAACGAAAGGGGATGGCAAATTCTGTATATGCTGCTTTAAAATAATTCATGAACGCTCGTATTTTGGAAAGGCTATTGGCTCTTCTTTTTGTGGTGCTGTCTTTTGAGTCATGCCAAAATAAAAGGTTATGAACCCTGCAGAAAATAAAATCAATGTTTTGAGTTTAAATATTAACACGTAACACATATTTCCAGATCTGTGTCAAAAGATAAAATGTTCCTCTGTCAGACTTGGCAACAAGCTACGTGTACAAGTCTGCTGGCCTCACAACCTTCCATCCTAATATCGCCATATGTCTCTTCTAGGTTTGTCCTTAAGCATTTATGAAGGCCAGATCACTGCGTTACTTGGGCACAGCGGATCTGGAAAAACGGCTCTCTTAAACGTGCTCAGTGGATTTTCCAAGCCTTCAGCAGGTAGGACCTGAATGCAGAAGAGGAGAAGCTGTCTGGTTTTCAAGCTTAAGGGGGTAAGGATGCAAAAAGCCAAGTTTTATCTCAGTCACTCCGTCTGGCTCATTGTCAGTGCTCCTTCAGCATCAGCTTCAGCACTAGCACATCCCTCGTGTGTGCAAGCATATGCAGATGGTTATGTCTCCATCTGGATGGCCTGATGTTTTCCATGAGCTGCTAATCAATAGGAAATATAATTTAGTTCCTAAGGGAGAGACTTGACATATTTCTGAACAGCATTACTTTTTGTGAGAAACACCCTCGATGCTGGAATTAATAGCAAAGGTGTGAACACAGTGTGCTTTCCCCTTACAACCGGGAAGGATCGTGCAGTATGAAATTTGTTTCATTTATTCCTGTGTGCAGGTTCTGCAACGATATACAACTACGAGGTATCTGAAGTACAAGATATGGAAGGAATTCAGGCAATGGTTGGGATTTGCCCACAATTTAATTTGCATTTTGAAACCTTAACGGTGAAGGAAAACTTGAGACTTTTTGCTCACATCAAAGGGATTCAGTGGAAGGAAGCAGAGCAAGAGGTTGGTATGTGCTTCTTGGTCACTGATGTCTGTCCTGCAACATTTGGACAGTTTGTTAAGCTATATTCTAGATTACCACCAGTGTCTTGTTCTGCAGAAATGAGAGCTGCACTGATTTAGGGGAGAAGTATTTTTTAATTTTCTTATCCTTATGTGATAAGAGTCAGAACTCAGGTTTGCAGAACTTACCTCACAGCAAATCCACTTAAAGCAGGCAAGTTTTAAATCCTGAAGTCGTGTTTTTCTGTATTGTGTGTAGCCATGTATGAATCAAAATATGACCAGTGTTGCGTGTTTTGTTTTCATACGTTCTCAAGGTGCAGAAAGTCTTAGTGCTGTTGGACCTCGTTGGCCTTCAGGACATGCACGCTGATGCTCTGAATGGGAGACAGAAAAGAAAACTGTCTCTTGCAATTGCAATTTTAGGGAATCCCCAGGTAAGCACCGGTCATACTTGCACACACACAATGGGTATTGTTTTAGCACATAGCTTTGCATTTGGGTTCGGAAGACAGACATTTGTACTTTGCCCTTGGCACTCAGAGAGCCTGCTGACCTACTGACTCACTTGGCTGCCAGAAGGATCAAGGAATCTAGGTCAATGAGAACCTTTTAAATGAAAAAGGTAATAATACTGAAATAGAAAAAAACAGTAAAAATGGCTGCCGTTGAGGATGCATTTTATTCTTTGAGCGAGACCCCAAAAAGCACGAAACAAAGCTATGTGACAATGGAAATGGCGGTATGGACACACAGAAGCCTGATCTCACTCCCCTTCGCAGGTGTTGCTCTTGGACGAGCCGACGGCCGGGTTGGACCCGTGCTCCCGGCACCACGTGTGGAGCCTCCTGAAGGAGCGGCAGGCCGGCCGCGTCATCCTCTTCACCACCCAGTCCATGGACGAGGCCGACACGCACGCCGGTGAGCCCAGGCGTCCACCCTGAGAGCGGCTGCGGTGTGGGACTGGGGGGGTCCCCACCAGCCCCCTGTGGGGTCTGGGCTTGCTGGGTGCGTCTTGTCTGAGAGCGAGGTGTGCTTCAGAGACCCAGCCTGTGCCCAGCTCCATTAAGCCAGGGCTTACCAAGAGCGGCACACACACAGCAATTGGGGGTGTTGTTCCAATTAATATCTTTCCTATGTCTTTATTTATCTTGGGCTGCCTGGGGAATTTTCTATAAGCCTGTAAGAATACGTAAGTAAAAGACTAGCCTTGGTGCTTAGGTGGAAGGCAACAGTTTGGGTGTTTTGTTTTTATTTAAAAAAAAAAAAAAAACTTTCAGCCCTGGCCTGACTTTAGTGCTCCTGACTTCATTATAAAAATATCTGTTGAGTTCAGAAAGAGCAGAGTAAGGTCAATCTACTGCGCTGCTGTAAATCCCCCCTAAATCTTTTGTATTAATACCTCCTTAGATCGGAAGGCTTTTCTCTCAAATGGGAGATTACAGTGTGTTGGCTCATCTCTGTACTTGAAGAGAAAATGGGGAATTGGCTATCACTTAAGGTAAATCCTTTTCTTTTTGGTCATCACTCTTTTTATGAAAAGCTTCTAGGCAATGTGTGTATTTTCTCATAGAGGCTGTGTCTCCAAGAGTTTCTATATAGAGTAATAGAAATCTTGACAATTCATTTTAGGAGACTTTTGAGGCTGCCAAAAATATCTTGCTTTGGATAGCAAGCTGCTTTTCTTTGGACCCAATCCTGAAAGCTCGGAGCATGTAGCTAACATGACTTTGCAACCTCCCTTGCAGCCAAAAGGGGACCAGAGTAAGAAGAACTGCAGTTTCCACATGCTCTGTGGTGCCAGAGTGACGTACAGCGGCATTAATGTAAAGTTGCTTTTCTCTGGATTTTAATTTCTGTCTTCTTGGTTTAGCAGTGCTGGCCAGGATCGTTATTCTTAACCTCAACTATTTCTTGCTTGCATGGTAAAACCAGGGGCACTGCAGACGTCTATTAAAAAATTCCCACTGAAACACTGCCTAGTTTTGGAGGTTTCCCTATGGCTTGAAGAATGACTGCTGGCTTTGTCTTTTAAAGGGATGAAGCAAGCATTGTTTTTCTTATTTAATATTACAGCAATTGCTTTTTAATACAAACAGGATGCGCATAAATGATGCGTGCGACCCTGAGCTTGCAGCCTCCCTGGTCAGGCAGTACATCCCCGACGCTGTGTTCAAAGGACGGAACAAGGATGAGCTGTGTTGCTTGCTACCTCTGGAAAACACCGACAGCTTCCCAGGTAACAAAAGCCTACTATTGCGTGAGGGTTGTAATGGGAAATGAAGTGGTGGGAGAAGCAGAATGCAAAATTGCTGTGAAGGTCATAATTATGTTCTCTTGTCTGTGCTGCGTAGGATTAGGGAGCCCAGAGCTGCATGAGCATCAGCCTTAAAGAAAGCCTCTAATGAACATGCTAATATTAACTCTGCAGGTGAACAAAAGAAAATCCACCAACTAATCCACAGGCTAAAAACTACTGAGTCTTCTCTGGTTTCAGGATGAGGTTTCTCCCACCACAAAGGCTGGTGGTAATCTAGAACTCTGAATTTTGTACTACCTACCTCTAAAGAGTATAATTGTTTTGCAATGCCTTTTACATTATGGAACTTGACGCTATGAATGCTAGAAAGTGTTAATCATGCTAATCATGCTGGTCTGAGTTTCTGCAAAAGAAGCCTTGGCCGCTGGGCTGAGCCTGGCTCTCTCTGTTGTGCAGATCTGTTCAGCCATCTCGACAGCGGTTTCTTGCAGGGGGTTGTGAATTACGAGGTCAGCAGGACAACCCTGGCTGATGTTTTCCTGAAGCTGGAGGGTGAGGAAGCCATTGATCATGAAGGTAAAACATTGATTCCACTTTGCAAGTTTGGCATGATTAAGGTTCTGTATAGTGTATTCAGTTTAAAAAAAGTATATGTAAATTTCTGTTGAATGTGATTTTTCATAGTTTTTGGCAGGTCAAGAATTGCAGTTGTATAAAATTTCAGATTTCCTTTAGTGACAATTATCTTCCCAGAGAAGTCTAGATGATTCATTCTCAACTTACCACAGCCTTTTAAGCACAAGAATTGAAGAGTGATGTTGTAAAGGAGTTGAAGGGTATACTGCCCAGACCAGGAGGTGGGAAGAGAGAAACTAGTCAGAAGGCAGTTCCCAAGGCCAGTGAAGACATTGCATGTGTAGACACATGAGTCCAGGTCCAACCACTTTCAATTCACTGATATAAGTCCGTTCTGGGTAAATTATGGCCATTTTTCTCTGCCATTGTTTCGTTTCTAAGACAAAAGCATTCCTCTGTTCAGAGCAGAAGACCCTTGCTGATTGTTTGCACTTGCAATTTGCCCTTTGAAAGCTCTTTTTGGATAACGTTGTTTCTCGTGCTGAACGCGCAGCAGACGGAGACCTGGAGGAGAGGGACCAGAGCCTCGAGGTGCATCCCGAAGCAGCGAGCCCCGCCGCGAGCGGCATGGCGCTCTGGAGGCAGCAAGTCTGCGCCGTGATGAGAATTCGCTTCCTAAAACTCAAGCACGAAGGAAAGCTTCTGAGGGCCTTGTAAGTACGGGGCCCAGCCTGCACCCCTCGTGCTGGCCTGGGGCTTCCCAAAGGATTTGATTCTTCCCTGGGGTGACTGAGGGAAAAGTATTTGGAAGCTAAGAGTTAGGTGGCAATTGCTTGAATGTTGCAGTAATAAGGACAGTTAGAACTTCTGGTAGAGCTCTGAATTGCTTAAGTTTTCCCCAGTTTTAAATTTCTCCTCGTCCTTTGCCACATGAGTCACTCTGTTGGTTAAAGATGGAGTTCCCCTGGACCCACTCATGGACTGTTTTTCCATCTAGATTGCTGATGTTTGGAGTATTTATCCTTCCAATGCTTATGCTTGTCATTGGATTTCAATTATGGGACAGCTCCAGAATCTCAGAACTGACCGCCAGCTTCTATTTTCTTCCCACTGAAGGCAAAATTCAAAGCAAGTCGACAAATCTTCTCATCTTCAATGATACAGGTGAAGAAGGACATGTGATGTTGGTTCGCTTTCTGCACCACTCTGAGTCCCCTTAGAGCTGATAGACCAGCCTTGTCTTCCTCTTTCTGTACGTTCCTTTATGCATCTGTGGCTTTGGGAGGTGTTTTCTTGTGAGCAAAAACAAATCCAGTTTTAGTGGTGATAACTGAGTAGCTTATATTTTAAAAAATAATGAACCAATTTAAATAAAATAAAATAAAATAAAATAAAATAAAATAAAATAAAATAAAATAAAAATCATTTAACTATAGAAACTTTCACTGTCTTTAAAAAGTTTTGTCCATACAGGAAAAAAAAAAAAAAAAAGGGAAATATAAATTGGCTGAGATTTTAAATGATTTTTTAAACATACATCTGCTTTGCAAGTGGGAGCTTGTTTATAAGAGACTGTATTAAAAATCTAATTATTCTAATTTCTGTTCTTGACTTGATTTCAGGATCAGAAATTGAGGATTTCATTGCTGCTTTGAAGTTTCAAAGCATAATGCCAGAAATAGGTCTTGAGAAAAATATCACAAGCCTGCAACTACATAATGGAGCTATAAAAATATCCCTGGAAGGCAAGGTGAATGATACTTTTTCTTCTTTCATCCCATACGTCAACAGGAGTGTCTCAAATATGTCTAAGTGGGGTACAGGGAAATACACAACAAAAAAGGGAGAATATTTAATTTAATTTAATCCCAACAAAAGGGAGAATATTTATTTGACACATTAAATACTGTCAGTAATCCTGTTAATGGGAATTCAGGATTATAGTGATCTTTAGAGAAAAGTATTAATGCAATTCATCCTTCTTTTCTCCAGAAATAATTGCTTTTTTAATTCATTTTGCTTGCAATACCTATTAGCAGACAGCCAGGTCTCCGAGTTCCCGCTCTTCAGTAAAACCGACTGCATTTGTCATCACTTTTCTCTAAAATCCTCAGTATTATCCATGCCTCCTCGCACCTCTCACGGGCAGGAAGGTGACATCCTTTCCTCTTGTGCTTTCAGAGCTACCGATACACGCTCATGTGTGGCGCAGAGCCCATCAACTGCTTCCCCGTGCTCGTGAACATCCTCAGCAACACCTTCCTGAGGCTCTTCAACTCCACTGCACGCATCCGCATCTGGAGCAACCCCTTCTCTAGAGTGAGCGTCCTTGCCTTTTTTTTGCTGAAAATGACTCAAAATAGCCAAAAGCTGGAGTGACGAGGGCTGGGCGGGTGGAAGCCGGTCCAGCTGCTGGCCAGTCACCGGGGGCATGTCTCAGCAGTCAATACCGGGGCTATTTAATGAGAATTTCTTCTGCAGTGTTTTTTTAATAGGGTTTAAGTGCCACAAGACACTCGAGCTTGTGCTATGTGGCAATAAGGGAGGCATACAGCAGCAATATTTGCAGGTTCCCCCTTGCTTCTGCATCCATATGACAAGCATCAGCATCAAAAAGACAGTGCCTATTCTCAACAATTTACAGTAATCCCAATATTTCTTGCAAATTTTAAGATGTTAAATGCTTTTGTTTATTGTTTCATGTTCTTAAGCACAAATGAATTACTGTAACTACCCTTGCTCACATGCTATGAGCATTGAGCTAGCTAGGCTTTCCCCGGACAGCTGTTGATCATTGATGATTTTGGATTTTTTTTTTTCCGTAGACACAAAGCCCAGAAGTGAAGCGTGATGTTTTTTTCATCTGTCTCAGCCACATGCTGATTTTGGCTTCTGGTTTGCCTCCTCACTTCGCAGTGAGCAGCGTGGAGGATTACAAGGTAAAAAGCATGTCCTGAAAGCAGTCTTGCACAAGGAGAAGGGAATGCAAATGCGACGTCTCTGGACAGCAGCTCGTGTGCTGACTTCTAGGGAGGGTACTGGAAGAAATGCAGCTACACAAACGCAGCGTTGTACCAAAATGTGTTAGCCTGCATCTCTAGGAGCCAGCGTGGGCTCAGAACAACTTGAGTGTTAATTAACAAAGATTTTGGAGGCAGGAGAATTTTTTTTTTTTATTTCTTATTAAGAGCGATGTGCTTTTTAACAGCAGTTGAGCTAAGAATAGAAAGTGCCTGGAAGGGAGAGGGAGGCTCAGCTGGGGCAGGGACGAGTGAGGGTGATGGAGGAGGAGGAGGAGGAGCAGGAACGGTGTCCAGGGCCCTGCCGAGCTCCCTCCCTTCTCCCCTTTGCCATCGCAGGTAAAGGCTCGCGCCCAGCTGCGGCTCGCGGGGCTCTTCCCCTCGGCGTACTGGTGCGGGCAGGCACTGGTGGACGTCCTGCTCTTCTGGGCCCTGCTCTGCATTATGTTCGGCATTGTGCTGCTCTTCAACCACACCTGCCCCTTGCAGGCCAGCACCATCCTGCCCATGGTAAGCTCTCGCCGGGTGGGCACCCACAAATCCCCCTCCCTCCTCCCACAGAGGGCGTCCACCACCAGCACGGTGGAACCCGGGGATCCAGCTGCATTCAGTATTTTAACCAAAATGGGCTGCTGTAAGCAGGATTTTGCGCATCCACATCCATCTCCTTGTTGGTGACATCAGCCTCTCTCTCTAGACCGTTTGCACAGCCGGTTATGGATTTTCTCTCATCCTCCTCGTCTATTTAATCGCCTTTAAGTTTCGCAAGGGTCGGAGCAATCGCTACCTTTGGTCTTTCATCTTCATTCTGGTAAGTGAAGTGAATCTGCACTCTGAAATGTTTGATTTCCACACCTTGCCTCTTGAGGTTTCACTTCAAACATACTGATATTCAGCGGAATAACCCCAGAATAATCAGTGGCAAATAGCCTAGTTTTTAGAAATACTTGAATACTGGAAATACTTTTTTGACTTTATTTCAGGTGAACTTCATTCTCTACATGATCAGTGACTCGCACGAAGTTTACTACATCACCTTCTCCACTTTGATTCCTTTGTTTCCATTGCTGGGCTTGCTGAGCTACTCGGTAAGGGCACATGTCCTACTAGATTCAATAATGATCTTCGTGGTGCAAACCAGAACGGTGTGCTGGGATCCTCACGTCCACGAGGTGCTTCCCAAATTTCCTCTCCCAAAGCAACAACTGCCAAAAAGACAAAGAGTGAGAAAAGGCAATGGGAGAAGAAAAGGTCCAGGCTGGGGAAGGAGGGAAGGGATTTGTTGATCCTTCACTTGAGTGGGTTTTTTCGTTTGTTTAGATACAAAAAGCTGTGTCAATGACTGCCTTTTGGCAGCCAGGGTAGTATGGGAGGGGAAGGCAGTGGAACGGGAGACCTGGAGGGATGGAGGTTGCTGGGAAGAGCGAGAAAATGATGGAAAAGGTCAGTCTAAACTAGGTTTGAGGCACCTCTGAATTAACTAGCAATGGAAGTCGCAGCTCTTTGAGGGAGTGTGAAGCCAGAAAAATAAATAGAAATCAAAGCTCCTTTCTCCCAACCGGCAGAAAAGTCGTGCACCCCTACATCCCACGCCTGCTCCAGTCCTGCGCTGTGGCACGCTGTGCTAAGGAGTTTTTGTAACTGACTGATTTAATTCTCTTTTTTTTTTTCCTTGTAGCACATCATATTGTTTCACAGTATTCATCTTCCTGATTCGTGGAATAACATCTTCATAGCTGTCTTTGCAGTAAGGAGCAATTTGATGATAACTGTTTTGGAACAGATGCCTGTTCTAATGTGATGGACTTGCTCTGGGCTGGCATAAGTCTTCCCATAGATAAAGCATGGGTTTTGTGGTGAAAATTTCACCTTACATGTCGGTGGTAAAATTAATTTATAGGTAAAATTAATTAAAATTAATTGAGTGTGTTGTTACCTTTCTCCGTGCAAACCTAATTCGTTATTGTTTTTCAGCCTTACGTCCACTGTCTGATCTTTGTGTTTATCCTGCGCCATTTGGAGATGAGATACGGAGACACAGTTACAGGACAAGATCCCATCTTCAGGTGCGTCCTGGGTGCCTTGGAGCAGCGGGCATCCCTGTTGGCCCCCCCAGTCACCCCTGATGGCAGTGGGAGAGGAAAAGAGAGCTCAAAAGTATTTTGCGAAGTGTGAGCACAGCCCACCCTTTTAGTTCTAACCAGTTTATCCGGAGAGGAGGAAATTGAGAAAGGAGGGAGGAGTTGTTTTATTCCTTTGGGTCACTGCAGTTTCAGATTGAATTTGTTGGAGTTTCCCTGAGTGTGTCTGCGGGCACAGTCCCACCCAGTGCGTTGCAACAGAAGGTCAGTTAAACTGCAGTGTCCTAGTGAAAATAGTAAATGTGATGTGAGCTTTTTAAATTATGCTCTGTTGCTGAAATTTCAGGACATTTCACTGTAGCTGGCAAAATTAGTAGGTACAAGTTGAAATCCAACATTTTGCCTCTTTTCCAAATGCACCGAGTATTGCTCTCCGCAGGACAGTTTTCCTGAAGCTTCACCAGAATGGGGTCATCTGCTAACCTCTCTGCTCCTCTGCCACCAGCAGTGTATGACCAACGTAAAACGTATTTGTAGAAGTATTCAGCTGTCAAACATTAACAGGCAGGACTCAGCTAGCAGTCAGATGCCGAAACAGCTCCCTGGTGTACATTTATATGACCAGGTCATTGGCACGTGTTGAGCAGGGGACTAGTCAATAGTAGCGATGTAAAACAAGCTGAAGTTGGCCTTTATTTTCTCACGCATACCACAGAGATCTCCCCCACACGCATCATGAATGAATATTTGAGCAACCGCCATCTGTGGACTCAAAGATGTGCTGGGCACTGCACCGACGCTGCCCAGGGAACAAATCTGTAAAGCCACCCGCTAACCCCGAGTGGTTTTGGACCCCCCCCATCCCCTCCCGCAGGATTCGGCGGCAGCGATCCCTCGCCCAGCAGAACAGGGACCCGCCGGGGCAGGAGGCCCCCGAAGTGCAGGAGGAGAGGGAGAGGGTGAGGAGTGCCATGGGCTCCCTGCAGCCCCAGGTGAGCTGAGAGCAGCCCTCACGGTCCTCCTGCTCCCCTGCTTCGTGCCTGCCTGCTTCGAGCTCACACACCTCCACGGACGGACTGCCCGCATCCCGGAGTGCTCCTCGCCATCCAGACCATCGATTCTTGGTGGCAGAGAGAAATCAGTGCAGCAATGACTGGCACAAAGCTTTTATTCACGTTCTGCTTTTTCTTTTTCTTTTTCTTTTGCTATTTTATTTTATTTTATTTTATTTTATTTTATTTTTATTTTTATTTTATTGTATTTTTATTTTTATTTTATTTTATTTTATTTTATTTTTATTTTATTTCCTTGTTTCTTGGATTTATAATTTAGAAATTTTAAAGAGCCATGCTTGATGGCAAGAACAGATGAGCTGTCTCACGGGACAGGAGGAGGAGAGCTTTTATTCCCACTCCATCTCTTTGCAGGAGGCGGTTATCGTTGTCAACAGTCTGCGCAAGGAGTATGAAGACAAGAAGGCCTGTTCCATGTTTAAGAAAAAGAAGAAAGTTGCTGTCAGAAATCTCTCTTTCAGTGTTAAAAAAGGTTCAAATACATTGCTGCCCCCCTCTCCTTCCCCATCCCCGATGTCTATCTGGTGTGAAGTCACGTTTGGAGACCTTATTTTTATTAGATCTTCCTTGTGTGCAGCCAGACCCAGTGCAAGCAGCATCTTCTGCATCTGGGCTCCCCTGCTCAGGGCTTCATTTTGCTGGGATAAGTTAATGAATACCCCTCTCTCCTACTGAACTTTTAGGCATTGCTTGGCACACAGGAGACAAGGTGTTGTGAATATTTATCACCATTAACAGTTCTTGCATATTTGTTCCAGGAGAACTATTAGGTCTGTTAGGACCCAATGGATGTGGAAAGAGCACTGTTATGCACATGATTTCTGGAGACACAGCAGTGACCGCTGGGGAGGTAGGTGGTTCCTTTGGAGCAGCTGGGGTAACCTTGATGCCTTCATAAATGAAGGGTGTTGTAAGAGAAGCTGGTAACACAGCCCTTAAATCAGGGGATTTATGTGCACACAACCCTGGATATGGACAGGAGAAAGAAGCAAGTGTCGATACACATAAAGCATATTCTAGTTTTCATCAGTGTTAGAGACTAATGGATTGGAGCTACACAAAATCTTCAGTCTGGATTTGAAACCCTTCTTGATATTTCACAAGCACTGTAAGAAATGTTCACATCTTTAAAAGAAAATAACACTCTATAAAAAGCCTTGCAAAACCAGGAAATTGAAAACGAATGTGAACAGGGTTGGGCCAGTAACCATCCATCACTTAATTATGTGCACGATGATTAATGACATGTGCTGGGGGGGGGGAGGTTGGAAATACCATTGCTATTACAGATTTGGGACCGAATGTTTGAAACAGAAAAGCATTATTAGGAGATGAGAGTCTCACGCTGGTACTCTCACCCACGGTGTGGTGGCAGTAAGCACCATTTGGTTTTGCACAAACGCCATCCTGGATTCAGATGAGCAGAAGCTGTGGTAGCTGGAGATGATTTTGAGCGATGCTGGGCTTCCTTCTCCATCAGGACCACATTGCCTCCCCGTGGAGCAGGAGAAAACATTACCCCCTTTCCAAAGGGCTCGTTATTCCCCCCAAAACAACACCCCGTGGCTGTAGAGGTGTGTGTCTCGTGCAGGTGCTGCTGCAGGGCTGCGAGGCCGCTGCCCCCCCGGGGCAGGGCGGGCTGGGGCACTGCCCGCAGGAGGACGCGCTCTGGCCGGAGCTCTCCGTGCGCCAGCATCTGGAGGCCCACGCTGCCGTGAGAGGGATGAGGAAAGAGGATGCAGCTGTTCTCATCAGCCGGTACACAGCCAGATGATTCCAGTTCACCGTCCTTCCTCTCTCCGGAGATATAAGACAGGAAAAGGGTTTTCTGCTGACAAATTTGGCTAGTGTAAATGAGAGGCAGTACCTTCAGTGCCTCTTTGCCTTGGGGAGATGGAGTCTCTTTCTGCTGAGACCTGCTGCTTTGTACTATTCTCAATCCTTTGTCTGTGGAGACTTTCACCCTAGTTTGTCTAGAAAAACTTCAGAAAACATTTCAACTTGCTTCTGCGTTGGTCCAGCTGCATTAGTAACTGGCTTATCCCATTAGCTGCACTCACAGTCTTGAGTTTTGGCATTTTCCCTTTCCACCCCCACAGCATGGCAAAGGACCTGGACCTCCAGAAGCATCTAAACACCCCGGCCAGGAGGTTGCCTGCTGGAGAAGCCAGAAAGGTATGTGCTGGATTGGGCTTTCTTCCTGGGGCAAAGCCTGCCTTGTCTTCCTTGAGCGTGGCACGCAGAAAGCTTTCGTCGTGGCTCAGGGACACGCTGGGTTCCTGGCACGGGTGTCAGGGAGAACAGAATATGCTCCTTGGTGTTGTAAAAGTTTTTCATCTTGGATTGAAGGCTAAAATTCAGTGTTGATTTAAAATTTCTGTAAACTTGATGTGCTGGTGGAAGGTCCTTAGGCTTTTTGAAGGCAGTCGCTTCCCTCTAAGCCAGAAGCGCACACAGCAAGGGGCTTCCTGGCATGGTTTGGTTTTGTCAGTAGCTTTTGAATCCAGCCTGGCAGGATCTTTCACTTCCCCCTCTCCCAGAATTGTGTGTTTAATAAATGCTAGCACAAATTGGATTTACAAGGTAATCTCCTCCTCACGCCCTGTGGTGTGCGTCTGCCTGCAAATGGGATGGAAAACCACTTTCAGATCATCGGCATGCCTGGGTGTTTGGGGAAAGCTGTTCTGGGGAGATGTTAAAATGTTAACCAAGAACACCTGAGGAGGGTTTACTTCATAGTTCCTCCTGCTTTTTGCAATCAAAAGCTTCAGCTTTTAAGAGCTTTACAGGGATTAAGACATCCCAGGCAGCTCCACAGTTTCAGTGCATTTGTGCAGACAGACTAAGCACCGGCCTGACCTCACGTCTTTTCCATTCCAGCTGTCTTTTGCAGTGAGCATCCTGGGGAACCCGACCGTAATGCTGTGGGACGAGCCGTCCGTGGGCATGGATGTGAAAGGGCAGCGCTGTCTGTGGTGAGCAGCCCCCCTGCAGCAGGACCGGGATGGGGGACGTAGCAGCTTGGGTCTGCCCCTCGTGGTTCAGGGACCGCTGGGCAGGCACAGGGCTCTGCCCCAGTGGCTGAGGACAGCCACATGTTCCCTTTTTCCCCCTGATGCACAGGGGGTTGGGTAGCACTCACTGGACTCCTTGCTCAGCAGGCAGCAAGCCTTTGCCAGCCATCGGATTTAATCTTAATGGTAGCGCAGCAAAAAAACCTGAGTAGACTCCAGCTGAAACAATGCATTTGGTAGAAAAGACAAAAATCCCTGTTTCTTAAGAGCATGAGAAAAAATTATAGGTTGTTCTTACTCTCCATCATACAGCCTTAGTGCTTGCTGTCATTCTTCAACAACAGATTTATCTGAAACTGCAAAATTTGGAGGGATGCATGACAAAGCGCCGTGTAGCACTGGCAGCCACGTGTCACCTTCAAGCAGGATAACTGAAACCTTTTAAATAATGCTGTTCTTCCTGGCTGTTCTGGGAAGTGAATGTGATCCCTCTGTTCCCAGGAAAGCGATGCAGACCGCTGTGAGAAGCAAAGCACGGGCAGCCATCCTCAGCACGCGCTCCCTGGAGGAGGCGGCGCTGTGCGACCGGGTGGCCGTGCTGGTGGCGGGGCAGCTTCGGTGGGTATCAGCGTAGCCTTCTTTCTAGTCTATAATCTGTTTTATTATTTTTTATTATTATTATTTAATTTGATAGAAAACGTTAGTTTCGTTTGTCCCAGGTATGTAATGAAGATAATTTTGTAAAGAGACGGACTGTTTGGGCAGCACAAACAAATATAAATATATATAATATATAAATAATAAATATAATAAATATAAATATATATAATAAATAATAAATATATTATATAAATATATAAATTATATATATACACATATATTTAGCTGATGAATTAGAGGAAGTATATATCCTGCTTATATACAGCGGTTGCTTGATTTGTTGCTTAAGATGGTTTAAGCACTGTTTTCCCTCCTCTGCAGGTACATCGGTTCCCTTGAGGAGCTGAGAAGGAGGTTTGGCACAAGTTACCACCTGGAAGTCAAGCTGAAGGACGCGGGGCAAAGCGATGCTCTCCATGCCGAAATTCTGCGCCTCTTCCCTCACGCGGCTCGGCAAGAAAGGTGGCTACCCGACAGGCTGCACACCAGCCTGGACACGTGCTGGGATGCTCCGTTGCTCCTACTGACCCTGCTCAGTCATTTACCCAAGAGTACAGGAACCCTGTAAGTGCCCCTAAAACTTGGTGCTGAGTTACCCAGTGATGGGTTCTTTTTTTTTTTTTTCTTTTTCAGGATTTCTTCTTTGCTCAGCTACAAGATACCGATGGAAGGTGCACTACCTCTGTCCCAGTCTTTCTCCAAGCTAGAAGCAGGTATAAGGAAACAAACAATTCAGTATGAAGATTGTTTGCAAAATGCTCATATGGATTTGGTTTTTAAAGATGCCTTCTCCATCCCTCTGCAGTTAAACAGAATTTCAGGCTTGAGGAGTACAGCTTGTCTTTGCACACTTTGCAACAGGTATGTTGATTTAGAATGAAAATGTCAGGAATGCTCCTGAGAGATGATGCTAAATGGCTGGAAAGCTATCCAAAAATAAATAAATAAATAAATAAATAATCAAGTTTGTTGATTTCTAAATAAGTTCCAGAAATAACAAATCGGTACTGATCTTTCAGAGGAAAAAAAATAAAATTAAAAAAAAAATCAGCCCTTAACAGTGTTGATTCAAATCTTTCTATATGAGAAAGCTGAACATACAGGAAACATATTTCATATAAGATATGAGAAATGATATAATGTAGGCAAGATCAGAAACTCCATGTATAAAAAACAAAACCAAGCCACAAGGAACATTGGTACCATCAGTCCTTAGCCATAACCGGGCTGTTTCTACTGCGGTGCCTTGCAGGTATTCCTGGACCTCACCAGCGACCTGGAGGAGCCCGACCTGGAGGCAGTGTCCGAGGGGGCTGCGGAGAGGAGGCTGCTCCAGCCCTGAGCCCTTGCAGCTGCAAAGAAAAGCTGTCAGCGTGCTCAGCCAGTGCTACAGGGGTGTTGGGTCGGATACAGCCCTGGGACTTGGTTACCTGCATCATGTCATGTAGAGCTTAGCAGGTGCTCTGCAAAGAAAAGAAAAAAATATATATTTTAATAAATAAAGCCTTTATCCTTTGACAATCGATGCCTGCAGTCTGTCCGTATGCTCAGACTGACTCCCTGATGTGCTGAGGGATAACCCTGCCGGGATGTTTCTGGTCCCAGGAGAGCCCCCGGGGGCTGTGCAGGGGCTCATCCTTGGAGGAATTCATCTGCAAACTTGGAGAGGGCTCTTAAACCTTCATTCTTAAACCTGCATTCACCCATGGCACAAGGACACCAAAGCTTTGCCTTGCTCAAGCCCAAGCAGCATCCTCCTGGCTGGTGTTGTGCGGCCAAGAAGGACGGTGCTTTCCAAGAAGGTGCATGGGGCTGGGTTTTGACCCAAAAAGTGTGTTCCAGCCACCTCGACTCATCTCTGGTCCACGCCACTGGCGACAAGGAGAGAAGAATGAGAAAAGGATGTCAGGGCCTGGCTGCTTCTGCATGCTCCTGGTGCTTGGGCTGAATTGGCTCTAAATAATAAATGAGAAAATAAGCATGACAGAAACTGCCCCTTCATTCAGACAGCCAGGAGCTTCTTTTTGTGCCGGCTCTCCCGGCTGCGAGACCCCCACCCACGCCACAAGCTCCCAGGGCCAGGTGGATGCTGCGGGAGTGGGTACAAGAGCGACGCTGCAGGCGTGGATGCAGAGCGCTGATGCGGGTACGGATGAGGCAGGTATGGATGATGCCGGTGGATTCTGCAGCCTCAGATGCACTTTCAGGGGACGGGGGCAGGGATACGGGCAGGGATGCAGGCAGGGATGCAGGCAGGGATGCAGGCAGTGGGTACCAG
The DNA here is from genome assembly GCF_964034855.1 of Anser brachyrhynchus. Lineage (NCBI taxonomy): Eukaryota > Metazoa > Chordata > Aves > Anseriformes > Anatidae > Anser > Anser brachyrhynchus. The sequence continues at coordinate 2,782,454 of NC_137711.1, forward strand.
GAGGTGGCTGCCCTGGCTCAGCAATGGGCTGCTCCCCCCAGGGAAAGCCCCTACACGGCTGCCCCATACCCGTGTGCTGCTTTCCGCATGGAGCTCCAACACCAGTGCCTCTATCAAGGAGACGGGCAAGGATGCAACTTTGGTTGAGAGCCGCTGAGCAGGACCTGGCATATCCAACCCTCTGCTTAATTCCACCACCCCCAATTTGCAAGGAAGGCTCAAAGGGTGCGCACGCCCAGCAGATGCGCTGGGATGCTCTGTGTCCTGCCTTACTCCACCTCTCAGTCTGCCTGGATCTGGCTCTAAAGCATCCAAAAGGCACTTAAATGTCAGAGGGTTTTGCGGGGCAGAGCGAGGGCAGCAGCCCCAGCCCCTCCTCACGCCCAGCCTCTCCCTCACACCCCGCTCCTCCAAGGGCCCCCGAGCTCTGCAGCCGCATCCCCAGCCCGGGCACAAAATCAAATACGTGCCCTTTAGAAGCAGGCTGTAAGTCAAAACAAGTTTATTTTGATGTTTGCGAGAGGCTTTGTAGCCCGAAGGGCTGTTCCCATCCAGGTGGCAGCACTTCACTGCTCTTCCCACAGCAGGGCTCGTCGTGCTGAGTTTGCAAACAAAACCGGTGTCAGCAGAGATAAGCAACAGGCAGCGTTCGCTCCTCCACCTCCAGCAGTGTGCCGAAACACTGCTGCTGACTTCAGGCTCCATTGCTGTGCTGAAAAGCGCAAGAGTTTGCCAGATGAAGGATTTTTGTATGGCTTATTGTTGGGCTTATTTTTCCTCCCTTGGCCAAGGCTCAAGAATTTCCTGAGTAACTTTTTCAGAGAATCGGCTTCGGCAACTCCGCAACAATATGCTCAGTTTGCTTTTTATAACATAAATAAATCTGAAAATCTGCCAAGGAGGAAGGCGGGGGGGGGAAGCTGAGGAGAAGCGTGGGTCCGTGTGAGGAATGCCTTTTGGCAGAAATGCCCAAATGAAGAAACGAGTGCGTGAGCAGCGGAGCTCCGAGCACCACTGCAGCAACTGGCCAGCGTCTCCCAGGGAGCCTCAGCATCCCCGTGTCCACGGGCACGTTGCAAAGAACCATCTTTGGATTCCTTTCAGACCTTCCCACTAAGGTAAGGCTTAAGCGTTCTTCTTAAAGCAAGCAAAAATCAGTCTTTAAGAGAGATGGAAACATTCAGTAATTAGGAACAGCATAAATAATGCTGGGAGAGACACAAATGCACAGGTGGGTCACTGGGTGTCTTTCAAACAGGCTGAGTTAGGCTTGTGATTAAGCTTGTTGTCACTTTTAAATGTGACAGAGACTTTTCAGCCTTGCTTTGATATGGGATAACACTAAAATGGAGCTTGGTTTGAAGCAGAGGTGTGTTTCTGGCAGTTCTTGGTGCTGGGAGGATATGGCACACTTCAGCTGAGTTCAGTATTTTCGGTCGTCCAGCACACAGAGGAGCAGATTTCCATCCTACATGCAGATTTAGCTAAAGATGGAATCTAAAAAAAAACTTCTGTCTGTCTTTCACTGCTAAAAATTCCCACTGGGACCAGCTGGGTTCAGGCAGAGGTGGGGGTGATGGGAGGGGACACGTGGGACATCCACAATGGGACCTGGTGGCCAGCTCTGTCCCACCCGGGATTTCCTGGGTGTGAAGCTTCAATCCAGCCATGTGTCAGCTTGTCCGAGTTCAGGTCAACTCCACAATTTCGGGGAATTCTGGAAGTGGTTACCAAAGGCTGAATTCAAATTTTTATGTGCCTGGACGAGGGCATCTGTAAGAGAAGAATGCATTTGGAGCGTGATGGCGAAATAGCAGATTATTGTCACTGAGCCAACATCCTCATCCCTCTCCTCCCAGTGTGTCCCACAGGGAAACACCACTTTTTGCAGCAGTTTTTGGAGTGCTTGGTGCCCACCACGTCGCTCCGGCAGAGCCTGGCCGTTCCTCAGGCACTTGTGCTGATGCTCTGGCTGCCAGCGGGGCCGGGAGCTCGGGATTAATGTTCGTTCATACCTAAGGCAACCCTGCTGCTGTGGCCCAGACCCTGTTGAAAGCCAGGGCAGCTCCAGGTGTTGCATGGGGCGCACACTTATTGCACAGAGGAGAAACTGAAAATACGGCCCTGGTGTCCCTGAAATCAGCTAACGTTGAATATTCAAGTGGATGGCGTGGAGAGTAATAAGGGAGGGGAAAAATGTTAATATAAACACTTGAAGAAGATAAACAGTTTGTTTATGTGAGCGTAGTTCTTTTGCATTTCGTACTTTGTCCTTTCAGCCATTAAAGTTACTCATGACTATTTTCCTGATGGTTAACATAGACACACTTCATCCGCAGCGTTACTCCAGCTCGCTTTTTGCCTCCGTGCCAGCATTAGTCATTATCCAGGCAACGAATCCCTGTTTTCCTTTGACCGCAGATCGTAAGGATGCTGCCAGCTCTTTCGGCACAACCCACCAATGCACACTCGTGGCTGTTTGTTTCTCTCTTGTTTCCCGTGAAAAGCCCCGACAATGGCAGCTCTCTGAATGCACTTCCAAGAATTTGTTCTCTCGTAGCTCCCAGTTGCCTACAATTGACTCCAGTTTCTGTATGAGCTCAGCTTGTACCATGGCCAGGCGTTGCTCAACACTTCTTGGTGTTGAGCCTATAGCACATGAAAATGACATGCAACTAGAGTTTGGCGATTTTACTTTGTGTAGTTGTCGTTTCTTGGATATTAAGGCCAACCAAGACAATTATGTCATGCACTCCGATTTCAACTTCAGTTAACTCCTCTCAGCCTTACCCTGCTAAAGCATGGATGCATGGAAATTGGGTTACAATGGGTGTCTTAATGCCGAGCTGCAAGGATGGGGAACACACTGAGGGTGATGAGGGCCCATGGCAGTGGGATCTGCACAGCAGGGTGTCCTGGCACACATGTGGAGTTACGAGAAAGAGTTACCGTGCCCTGGCACACACACAGAGGCAAAGCAGTTGCTGCAGTTCCAGCTTTGGTTTTATCCGAAAGCAATTTTTTATTTTTTTTTTATTTTTTTTGTAGGCTCAAAGATGAGGAGACTTCAGAGAAACCTGAGTGTATTCCAGCAAACTAAAATTCTCTTGTGGAAAAATGTACTTATCAAATGGAGGATGAAAATGCAGAGCTTTCAGGTAGCTTTATTTCAGTAAATAATAATAATAATAATAATAATAATAATAAAGTGACCTCTAAAGATTGTCTAATCCCTGCCTTCCCTTATACCACCTCAATTTCTTTTTGTGATGTTAACAGCTAAATTACACTTCAGAAGCCCTTGCTGGTAACGAATGCCTTATGAGGTTACACCTTTTTAACTGGTAATATCTGTCTTTTGTGATACATACAAGAGCACGGATGGGTTCCCTGAGCAAGGTGACATGCATAACACAAAGTCCTTGTTAGTTCATTGATGTATAAGAAACCGGTGTGACTGAGTGCCTCTTGATTGTATTTCAGTCCTGCAGAGAAGATGCTCCTATTACTGCCATGCTATTAACCTCCCTTCTCCACTCGCCCCTCACCTAGGAGTGGATGCTGTCTCTGCTCTTCCTGCCGTTGATGTTCATTGTGGGCAACTTCATGCTGCACATCCCCTACCCCGAGGTGCCACACAGCTACCTCGGGCGGCTAGATGACCCTGCCTATGATGCTGCTGGCGTCACCATCGCCTTTACACCCATCACCCCAACCACAAGGCAGATAATGAATGCAGTGGCCTTGAAGTCTGTAATGACAGGTATAATTCTGTCTTTTAAATATATAGCTTTGTCTTTATTTAATCTATTATGTTTTGTGTTAGTCGTTTTCAAGTATCTTTGGTCAGCAGAGAAAATTCATCCCAAATCCCCTATTCTCACAAATATTTCTTCACAAATATTCTTCAAAACTAATTCTGGTAATTTAAATGACTAAGGAGGTTGGGGTGTGTTTTTGCACTGTAAAGCTTTGCCTAAAAAGCTTTGACACTTTGTAAAGTGAGCCAAACTGGAGAAGGGGAGATGCAACCCTGACAAAAGCAGGATCTATCCCCAAAGCCTGTGCTCTCATTTCCACAACTGCAGCAACTCATTGCAGTGTTTCTTTTTACAAACCACAGGTATAAAGCTAGAGGCAATGGACAGTGAGAGAGCCCTGGAGGAAGCCTGGATTTTGAATAATGAAATTATTGGGGTAGTATTTAAAAACAACTTCTCCTATTACCTCCGGTTTCCTACTGGGAACGTGGCTATTCCAAATGACAACCTTGGATACATAGGTAGGTACCCAGCTGTTTTTTCATGCTCTTTGATGCTTTTATTAAACTGTCATTTTTTCAAGTTATTGATTCCTGTAGAGGATCTGAATCTTCAATTTTCCTCTTCTATTAAATCAACGGTTGTGTATGAGTGATGCCCTTTTCCTCCCATCCTCGCAGATACCTGTTACAATTTCTCAGCACGATACTGTGACAGCCCCAAGTATTGGTACAAAGGCTTCCTGTCCCTGCAGTCCAGCATCGATGCTGCTATCATAGAGGTAAATCAGATTTATGAACTGCAGTAGGTCTCCTTGTATTTTAATCTCTCTCTAGGAAAGACAAATTGTTCTGGGACAATAGCAAGGGACAAGTTTGTCAGAAAACTCCCCAGAAAAAAAAAAAAAAAAAAACAAACAAACTTAAAATACTCAGCTGCTGGAGTGTTATTGACAGCGACAGTGGAAACTTGGATGGAATCAGCAGTTTCCTGCAGAAGATGACTGCTTTCGATTTCATTGCAAAGATTTGTACTAACTTTTGTTTATCTTCAAAATTGCAATCAGTCCCGAAGGCTGGGAACCAAACGTAACGCCACGATTTGGTCTAGAGATTTCCCAGATGTCAAGGAAAAGGCAATTCTTGCAGGAGAGCGGGGTGGCACGAACAGCTGCTGGATGATTTGGTTTCCAAGTAGGCATGTCTGTCATTTCTCCTCCTTCCCAAATCGTCCTTCAAAAATAGACCAGGGTAGGGACCCTTGCACCTGGCTGTGCACCCCCAGCTGTCCAGGCTGCTCTCATCCCCTGGGGGAGAGCCAGAGCCCTGGGGGGTGTAAGGCTCGGGTGGATCTAGATCCTTGGTGCTGGGTGAGGGAAGGATTCTTCTCTCCATAGAGAAGGGAGGGAGGCCGGCTGAGGTGCAGCCATGCAAGTGAGTAGCCCCTTGCTATTGGGATTTATTGTATTGCTTCCTGTTGTTGTCTACAAATCTGCATTAAAAATAAATAAATAAATAAATAAAATAAAACAAAACAAAACAAATAAATAAATAGATGAATAATCTAGGGCTGATGAATGAGGAGGTTCATTATACAGTTCCATCTCACTGTAGAAAATAAATTAAATGTTAAGATTTTGACCTTGAACTCCTTTAGGTGGTGGCAAATCATTCTGTTTGGGAAGAAATGAAGTCAATTGCCGGTGTCCGTATGAAGTCCCGGAGTGTCATCTACTCGATTACACTAGAGTACAGTTATTTCATGATTACTATTGTGATGTGTTTCTCTTCATTCATGTACTTCTTGTCAATGAATGTTGTAAGGGAAAGGAAAAAGCTCAAAGTACTCATGAAGACGATGGGGCTGCAAGACATTGCATTTTGGTGAGTTCCGTTTTAACTGAAATGTCTGTTTGCCAAAAATCAGTATACATTGGGCACTTGCACAGTATGTTAATTAGTTAAATGGTTTTCTAAGTTTTCTCCAGTACTCTAGGGACAAGCCAGAAGGGTTGAGTATGGCAGCTGGGTATTATTTTCCTCTGGGAATTTCCTAAGGTGGACTATGCTGTCTGCTTTGCATAAGATATGAATGGGTTCACCACAGAAAATTCTTAATGTTTTAATTCAAAATGGTCCTGTCATGAAATTGTAACAACAGTTCCTCATTAAACAGCAAGGTAATGGCAGGCTTCTGTCTCCAGGCTCTCCTGGAGCCTGCTGTATGCCGTTTACGTGCTGGTCCTGTCCTGCCTGCTGACAGCCCTCGTGGTGCAGGAGGCTTTCTACGTCAGCAGCTTCCCCGCCGTCCTGCTGCTGTTTTTCCTCTATGGCCTCGCATGTGTAAGTTGGGTTTGAGAACCAAATTTCCTCACTGTGTGGTTTATTAAGGTTTTGATGAGCCCAAACATTGCTCCAGAGCCACGCACACCGTGGCCAGGACTGTAAATTTTACTTGGTCACACTCAGTGAAATAAATGAGTGGGTTCTCTGGCTCAGTGCGGGGATTTGACTCGCAGCCTGGAGGTCTGACGGGCTGGATGTTGCCTGGCAAGTGGGAATGCCACTGGGTAAGGATATTTCTCTCCTTCAGAGCCTGAAGGAAGCCTCTGTTCTTACAGATCCACATGGTTTTCATGCTCTGCTCCCTCTTACGGACATCCAAACTCGCTGGCTCCATGGGCTTCCTCATCACCTTTCTCTTCGGCTGCCTGAGCCTCGCAGTGCTGATAGAAAATCTTCCAGAACCTTTGAAGTGGTTTCTCGGTCTCTTTTGTCCATTTGCATTTAATGCTGGCATTGCCAAGGTATGGGGCATTATCTCTGCCAATGAACCATCCCAGCTATTTGCTGCCCTGGGCCCTCTCAGAGCAATTTTGGGAAAAAAATCCCAAATCCCCTCTCTTCAATTTTGTCCTTTATTTCAGGTTTTCCATTTGGAAAAATATGGAATAGGTTTCTCTTTTTCTAACCTTATGGAGGAATCATACTTTTTATTTTCAACTTACATTATGCTGATCTTCGACTCAGTCTTGTACATGTTGTTAGCCATGTACTTCGACAAAGTTCTGCCGGGTAAGAGCGATTTATATTTATGACCATACTTTCCTCTTTTATAGTTTTGATTTATATGGACTGTGTGTAATAGCTCCTCAAGGAACTGATGGGCTGCTCCATTGTCTAAGTCAAACAAAATAGGATTTGGGGTGAAAAAAGGGTGCTGAGGGACTCACGCTGCTGAGGGATTCTTTACCTCTACCATATTCTGGTAATTCCCAAATCAAAGAAAACAAAGTATTCAAGTGTAAGTACAAGTATATACTTGTACTGCTGTTGAACTCTTTATGAGAAAATAGTCTTACTATGTTTTGGACAATATTTTAATTCGTTATAAAAAACAATGGAATTCATTAGAAATAGCCTGAAGCCACCCTTCTTGTCCTGCTTAACCCAGCTCCTGTGCACACTGATGAAAATCCCCAACCTTTTCTTAACAGGACAAAGCACCAATTTGGGGGCAGACAGGTATTTTTCAGAAACTCAGAATGCTTGCAGTGGGATGACACTTTGAATATACCTTCGGTTAACCACAGGTCATTTTCTGTGCTTCTCAGGCAAATACGGCATCCCAGACCCGCCTTTTTTCTGCCTGAAGCCCTCGTACTGGATGCGGAGCAGGAGGGGCTGCCCCGGGGACGGACCCTACAGCGCAGGGAGCCCCGAGGAGCCCCCAGGAGATGATGTGGAGCCGGTGCCCACCGCGTTCGTGGGGAAGGAGGCCATCAGGTCGAGAGAGGAGGCACTGCTAATTGTGCCCTTTGTTTGGTAGCTCGGGGCAATGCTCCCAATACTCCACCACTCCTGTCATCAGCTCTGTTTCCATTCATCCAGGCAGTTTCCATGTTCATAAAGGTTTTGCAAACCTGTTTCACGTAGAAAAATTAGGGTGAAAATGGTTAAATATGTTATAGTTAAATAGGTCATTCAGGCTGGTCACTAGTGGTGAAATTCAGGTAAACGGCTGGGTTTGTTTTCGTTTTGTTTTGTTTTGTTTCGCAATACACTTGGTTAAACATCCATTATAAACAGCAAGGGGAACCTGGAGGGCAGCCTGTTGTAAAAAGCCATCCCTGGCAGTGGGCCTGACCTTGTCTTTGCAAGGCTCGGTGCTGTCAGTGCATGCCAGGTAGCGACGTCCACGTCTGCAGACGGAGCATGCCCAGCCCTGCTGCACCTCAATGTCACTTTGCCACGACCTCACGCTTCTCATGCCATTGCTGTCATTTTAAACTAAGACCCATAAGAATGAGAAAGGGCAACAGGGAAGTGTGTTTACGGGAATCCTGAAATAATATCTGCCTTACCTTCCTTTTAGACTCAACAATATTAAAAAAGCATACAAAAAGAAAGACAAGAAAACAGAAGCCCTAAGAGGTAGGAAAATTGTGATATTAATTCCTGTTACAGGTGAAGAAAAACAGTTGTGCAAATATTTCAGATGGCCAAAGAAATAAAACATTTGTATTGCTTGAAAAATTATCTAAAATATAGATGCAACCGATTACGATTTTATTCAGTTTTTCCTGACTGATTTTGCATTCCCAGAAAAAGTAAAAAGAAGAAAGCTTTTTTCAGTTGTCATATTTCTGTCTCTTCTGTTAATTACAAGCTAAAGGCAGAAGAAGCTGTTCTAGGTTTGCAGAACATTTCCTCAGTTTGCTTAATGCACGTCTGACTGAATATTACTACTTAGTTCTTAAATTCCTGGACTTGTCTTGCCTTTGACAAAGAGTAGAGGCAAGTGAAGCTTCATTATTTTTTCTTCCCAAACTTGGTGTTGCTTTTATTCTAGGTTTGTCTTTAAACATTTACGAGGGTCAGATCACTGCCTTACTCGGTCACAGCGGGGCTGGAAAGACAACGCTGCTAAATGTGCTCAGCGGACTGACTCTGCCTTCTGAAGGTAGGACTGCAAACGGTAGGGTGGGATGGGCTTGATTCAGAAGCTGTAGTGACCAATTCGTTCCCACCCATCGTGTTTATTTGTATAAACAGGCTCTGCAACCATCTATGACTACAAGCTCTCTGAAATAGGAGACAGGGAGGAGATCAGAGAGATGATCGGCATTTGCCCACAATTCAACGTACAGTTCGAAGTCCTGACGGTGAAAGAAAACTTGCGAACTTTTGCAGAGATCAAGGGCATCAAGTCCAAAGAGGTAGAACGAGAGGTAAGGGGGTGTTCCCCTGAAGGACATCACTGCCTGGCAGGGGCAGGCTGTCGGCAAGCCCCACGTTTCAGCGAAGATTTGCTGGGCAGTGCAAAGTTCAGAGGGCTGCCTGCTTCTCCTGAAAACTGAAGCTGGTGTTGAGCTTCTGCCAGGCGGGCTTAGGGGCTCGGCACAACCAAAACAACTCGACTGTTTGCCTCGAGGAGGGCAGGGGGTGTCCCTGGGGGGCAGGCAGGGGCGAGGCGCCGGGAAGCACCCTTGGGAGCTGCTCCTCCAGCCCCAGCTGGATCTCCTTCGTGGCTCCCGAAGGACAGAAGGACAGCTGGTGCTGGGAGCGGACTTTCTTGTGCTTTTCTAGGTGCAAACCATTTTGGAGCTGCTGGACATCAGTAACGTTCAGGACACTCAAGCTGAGAAACTCAGTGGTGGGCAAAAACGGAAGTTATCCATTGGGATAGCCATGCTCGGGAGCCCCCAGGTAAATTACCTACAGCTTCATTTTTTTTTTAATTAAAATTTAATTTTAAATTACCAGGTATATTGCCTATGGCTCTGTAATGCAGGGAGCATTCGGGTCCGTTTGGTCATTTTAAGGTAGTCGTGGTTATGCCAGAAAGATGACAAATTTTTATCTCAATTTTGTTGATCTAGTTTAGAGCAGAGAGCTGCCTGAGCTCTGCGCAGCTCCCAGAATGGTTGCTCCTGCAAACCAGGTGGCCTGGCTCTCCTGCCGCCAGGACCTGGCCTCTCAGGGACCACCAAATCCACGAAGTGGGCAAGTGTTCCTGCAGCGAAGTGCCTGACTGCATCCCTCGTGCAGGTGCTGCTGCTGGACGAGCCGACGGCTGGGCTGGATCCTCTTTCCCGGCACCAGGTGTGGAGCCTGCTGAAGGAGCACAGAGCCGGGCGGGTGATCCTGTTCAGCACCCAGTTCATGGACGAGGCCGACATCCTCGCCGGTGAGCACAGGCTCAGCCTCTCTGAACAACATCCCTGGCGCAGGAATGCCTTCCCCAGGCCAAACTGCCTGGGATGAAAACCTGGGTCAAAGGGGTCTGTCCCCAGAAAAGTGCAGAACATCACTGATCTGCCCTTGGGGAAAAAAAAATTATATATATATTTATATATATATATACACACATATATACATATATACATACATATATCTATGTATATATACGAAACACTGCTATACATTTTAAATTCCTTTGACATTTTGTTTCTTTAGACCGCAAGGCTTTTATCTCGCATGGGAGGCTGAAGTGTGTCGGCTCTTCCCTGTTCTTGAAGAAAAAATGGGGGATCGGCTATCATTTAAGGTATCTACTTTGGCCCTAGAGCCGAATGGTGTCTGGGAATATGCATGTACAGGAATCCACCAGAAGGACTGTAACAGGGAAACCATCAAAGCAGCAAAATGAGCTCAATTCATACTCAGTTAAATTAACTGAAGCGGTACTTTGCTCCAGAGAATGAAGGAAGTTTGCTGGAATTTTGATTTTATCCATGCTAGCAAATACAGTGTTTTGTCATTTCTGTTCTGCTTTTATAAAAATTAACCATCTGTCTTGTGTTGTTTTTTTTGTGTTGTTTTTATTTTTTTTTTCCAACCAAACAGGATCCATGTCAGTGAGTCCTGTAACGTAGAGAGCGTGACATCTCTGGTTAAGCAGCACATCCCCAATGTCATATTCTCGGGACACGGTCAATATGAGCTGAGATACAAACTGCCATTAGAAAACGTGAATAAATTCCCAGGTAATGTATATGAAAATAATTGAGAGTTGTCCATAGGGAAAAAATAATCAGAAATGTATGTGAGGAAAGAGAAATCAAGAGGGAGACCTTCAGCAGGGGTCACATGAGGACTTTAGAACTGTTGCATTTCTTTTTCTCCCTACAGTTTGGGCATCCATATGGTTAAGATCAAATAGTGCAATGAATGCTCTTCTGCTGCTTGTAATGAAACATGGGACAGGCTAACGTGGGCCACAAGTCTTACTGGGTTATTTTTTCTTGATGGTAAAAGAAATAATAGTGACAAGAGAAAACTCCATGTTACTGGTACCAGTCCGTACCTGCAGCAGCAGCAGGCAGACGCTCACTCACCCACGTGTGCCACGCTCGGTCTGGCAGCCCCACGGCCCTGCTGCTGCCCCGGAGGCATAGTCTGAAACATGAGTTATGTGTACGGCAGCTTTGGGTTCCCTCCAAACGCTTTGCATCCTGGCAGTCAACGCTTTACCCCTTTCCCTGCTGACTTCAGCTGCACCAAAGTCTGGTCCCTCGAGAGGTGCTCGTGCAGGAAACCTGAAGGCACTGACGGTCTCTGTGTCACGCAGATCTGTTCCGTGGCCTCGACAGCTGTTCCAACCGGGGAATTATCAATTATGGAGTTAGCATGACAACCCTGGAGGACGTTTTCATGAGGCTGGAAGAAGAAGCCACAATGGGACAAGAAGGTACTACTGCGGCCGCGAACACGCAGCCCCCAGCCCAAGAACCCGGCTGCTTTACAACAACCCCAGCAGCCGATCACCAGGGGGCTCGTGCTTTTTCCCGCATCGCAATGTAGAAGCTGGTTTCAGACATAACTGCGTGTGCTCCGCAGATGAGCACGCCCCTGGGGAGGAGTGGGCAGAAGCAGGACCGCGGTGCCCCGAGGAGACGGAGCCGGGCTCCCTGCTGCTCTCGGGCACCGGCAAGGCGACGGTGAGCGGCGCGGCGCTCTGGAGGCAGCAGGTCTCTGCCATGGCCTGGGTGCACTTCCTAAAGCTCAAGGGTTCGGTGAAAAACCTCCGGTCCATGTAAGTACCAAAGGGATGCTCTCACGCAGAGCTGGAGCTGGATGCGGTCGCAGCAGGGGGGATGATTTTCACACCCGTGTTTTGATGAGCATCTGGAGTAATTGATGTCACGTCTTGGCTGTGGATGAGCTTGGCAATCTGCACTTAGAGATGAGGAAAGCAGTTTCCTTTCCAGTGCCAGTAATATAAAACCTGCCTCAAACACACACGTGCCTCTCCCATCTCTCTCTTTCCCTCTCTTTTCTTTAAAGTTTTGATACTCGGTATCTTTTGTGCAGTTTCTTACACTGAGTGATTTATGCAAGGGAAACCGATTTTCTCTCTGAATAAAATAATAATTTAGGAACAGTTTTATTTCAGGTAGGGAAGAAAATTTTAAAATAAACGTGTACGGACAGAGAAAGGAAAATATTGCTTTCAGACTTCCTTTTTAATTGTATACTTTTTAAAACTTCTCTCATGTTGTCAGTGTCTGAGCTCATTTAGCCCCATCAGTCTTCAGTCTGGCATACCGGCATTTCCAGATGGGGCACAAGAAAGCGAAGGGAGATGCTGGGGCAGCATATCCTTCCCAATACACACGCAGTCTGAAAAATACCCGCATTCCGAGTGCTTATTCACCTCTCTCTTAATGTAGTTTGCTGCTCTATGTGGTTTTTCTGCTTCCTCTGGTTTTGCAACTGGCCCTGGTTGCTGCCTGGCAGAGCATGAGCGCCTGGGAGCTCTCCTCGGCGCGGTACTTCATGCCCCTGGGGAAGAGGGCTCCGGCGGAGACCACCAGCCTGCTGGTCCACAACAGCACGGGTGAGGGGAAGGGGCTGGGAGGCTCCTTGTCATCCTGTCCTGTTGGGGGCTGTCCTCTCCCGTGAAGGAAAAGAAGGAAAAGGGCCGATGGTTGTAGGACGAAGGGTGTGTAAAGGGCGGTGAAAGTTTTAGTGAGAGAAATCACCATTTTAGTGGGTTGTGAATGAAGCCTACTTTTACTTCAGCAGCTGATGAGGTCCTGATGCAACGACATGAAAAGGGACATCCCAGCAGATGGGATTGGAAGGGACCCTGTTCTTTTCCTGCCCTAAATTCTGCTTTTTCAGCGTGTGTGCCTTACCGGGCACCACGCTCCAGCAAGGGCACACTCACCCTCAATCAGCCTACTTCCAGAGTTTTACCTTTGACATTCCTATTAGTGGATGTTATTTAAAAAAAAAAAAAAAAAAAAAAAAAGGGCAAAAATTCAGTCAGTGAGTGTGTAATACATTAACTTCACAAACACGACGTGCTGTCTGGCTTCCCTGGTCATTAGATTTTGTCTGGTTTTGTTCGGTGGTCATGGATTCAAAAAGGAAACCATCAAAGCCTCTTTTGTTGCTCAGTATTATGATTCCTCTGCTTTTGGCTTTCACACCAGGCTCAGGCATTGAAGACTTTATCCACACTCTCGAGAGCCAAGATCTCACAGTGGAAATCACAAGCCAGGAAAATATCACAGAGGAGCTGAAACACAATGGGGCTATAAAAGTGTCTCGTGAAGGCCAGGTGAGGATTTTTCCTCTCGCCCTACCATTTCTTCCTAACAGTTTAAGAATTAAGCAATTTACACGCAAGGCGTAAGCAGAATTAGTTATTTCAGGCCTGGGTTCTCTTGGCCAAGAGTTTTCATCTTGGTTTCTTGCTCTTTGAAGAGCTACAGGTTCACCGTCTTGTGCCACATGGAGGCCGTCAACTGCTTCCCAGTGCTTGTGAACATCATCAGCAATGCTCTGCTGAGAGCTCTCAATTCCACCGCGCACATTAGGATCTGGAGTCACCCTTTTTTCTCTGTAAGTGTCAGGGTCTGATAGCCGGGTGTCAAAGAACAGTTCTTAAAAAGGCTCCAGGCCTCAGCGAGCCACCAGATTGCAGCAGGGAGGTGCATGGGGCTGTCTGCACCCACAGAGCCACCTTCCTCGGTGGGGGCTGTGGAGCCAGAACTGCTGGTTTTGGGAAAACTGAAGTTTATTTTTTCCTTCGTGGATCTCAAGGGCTGCTGAGCAGAGAGGGTGCCTGGGAAGGTTTCTTCGTGAGCCTCCTTATTCCTTGTTCCCACCTGCACCACCCGCCTCTCCTCACCAGTGAAAGCACTTTGCTGTGGTTGTGGGGAAAACCTTCTTCCTGCCAAAATTTGGCAAAACACCCGCCTTGTTCTCATTGTCTTGTATTCCACAAGAAATGCAGCAAAATGAATTGTGGCATCCAGCCACTACGCTGCACATGTTCCCTACAAATGTTTTGTTCTTCTCTTTTCAGATAGATAATCCACGATTCTGGGATTACTTTGTTTCTTTCTACCTCATTTACATGCTGTTGCTGTTCCCTGGTTTTCCTCCTCACTTTGCGATGGGCTACTTGCAGGATTACAAGGTAAATTCATGGAAATGGAGCAGATTTGGGTTGGGCAGAAGGATCACAACTGTATTGCCACAAGGACATTTGAATACGATGGGCATCTCGAGGGGTTTTTTCTCTATGTGGCTATGAGCCAGCACAGAATGCTAAAAGACAATAAATAAGTAAATAAATTCGGCATTTAACCCCAGTATTGCAATGGGAACAGCTTTTTATTAGCTTTATAAGCTTATTTCCGCGGGTGCAGCTGGCCAACGTGTGCCTTCCCAGACAGGAGCTCGCGCCCAGCTGCGGGTCTCGGGGCTCTTCCCCTCGGCATACTGGTGTGGCCAGGCGCTGGTGGACGTCCCGCTCTGCTGGCTCCTTCTCTTCTCCATGTTCGGGCTTCAGTTCGCCATGAGCAACAGGATTTCCGGGAGCATCGGCAACATCTTCTTGCTGGTACGTCCTGTCCTGGTGGTCGTTGGTTTATTAGTGAGGGATTTGGGTAATGTTTTGAGAAAAAGTAAGGGTAGCTGAGACAGCAGCCACATCTAGGGAGGCAGCATTTTTCAGGAAATCCCCATAAAAGCATGCGGGACCATGGCAGGACTTTAGCAGTTCATTTTCAGCAGGCACACCTACAGGTTCCCAAATCCTTACTGCCCTTCTCCTCATTTCACCTCCTACGAGGATTTCCCCAGCTGGAAATGAAAGGCAGTATAGCTTGTCTTAATACATCCCTTCACGCTTTGCAGTCAAATTGTGGTAATTTCTGAATGCCCTGATCTTAATTTATGACTATGTAAACCAAACCATGCTGCTGCATACAGGTTTCTGGTTGTTGACATCGCTCCATTTTCTCTAATGAAAGCACTTTTCTCTGCAGGTCATGGGTGCTTTGGGCTACGGAGTTTCCATTGTTCTCTTCATCTATTTAATCTCCTTCCTCTTTCGCAAAGGATGGAACTGTGATTTTTGGTCTTTTATCCTGATAGTGGTAAGCATATGTCTAGATAACATGATGTAGGGTTTACAGAAATGTGTTTTGAGCTCTTAAAGATGAACTAGAGGTCAAAACACCAAGTATAGATCCAAGACAGATAAAGACATTTGTTTTATAGCAGGCAATTCTGTCTAAATTAGCATCACCATGTTCTTCTCAGTGCCAGTCCCTCCCTTTTCCCCCAGCCCTTTGTTCTCACATTTCTGGAAATAAGGACTCATTTCACAATTTGGGCCATTTGTTACAAACACTGCAAATCTTGCTCTCCTGCCCAAAGGTCTTGCTCAAGGTTCAAAAGCAAACCAACAGGGAACTTGCATTCTGTTCCCTTATTCTGGGCAGCTCAGGTGGGCTATTTGGCACGGACTGGGATGGGAACAGGACGGGATGCCATACTGTTTTATTCTGCCCAAAGCAGCCCTGTGTCTGGGGAGGGCTTTCCCCAGCTGGCCCAAGCCAGCTGCCTTCCCTTAGGCAGAGATATCTGAGGGCCTCCTGCACCCTCACCCTTTTTTCTCTTTATGTTTCTTGTCCGTTTGGAGAAATTCAACAGGGAATTGAAAAAGTTCATCTGTGATGACCAGTGAGGAGTGTAACCCTTCGTATCAGCTGAGTAGCTCTCTTGTTTCATTTTTAGGTATGCCTCGTGTCTTTTATTATCAGCCGAGTCATGGATTACACACTTGATATGAGTGTCTCCCTCTACCTCATGTCTCTCTTGATTCCCCTGTACCCACTGCTGGGCGTTATGATCAACAGCGAGCAGGTAGGCAGTGGCACTGGGTGGCGAGAGGCTCACAGCTCTATACAAATGCTGTACAACAAAAGCATTTGCTCTGGCAAGCAAAGTCTGGTGCTGATCGCATGCTGCGTCCTGGGAAGACTCATTAGTTTCTTCGTGTGGGTAGGATTTTCCAAACCATCAGACTGCATCGTTGGATAACCATGTCAGTTCAGATGTAATTTATCCAGCTGCTCGTTACTGCTAGGGGCTGCTTCTCGTGCAGTTGAGCCATGCCTGTAGATTAGGTAAGCAATCTTAATTCTTTCCATGCAAAGCCAAATAACTTGGCCTGAACAACCATAAAAGAAAATTTGAGGTTATACATCTGACTTTGCATGGAAAGCGTGTGAGCATTATGAAAACCCACAAGGCACTTTACTTCATGTCAGCTAGGGGTGATCGTGGAAAGGCAGCTCAGAATTTAACAAAACCCTCCAGCTACGTGCAAGACTTTTGATGTGCTATAACTGACTTAGGAGAAAAGTCCAAACAGAAGAGAGTCCTGCTCTGTCCTGTCCCCCCCTGTTGGGCCCCCGAGGAGGAGGAGACCAGATGTTTTCCCCTGATAGACCATTACCCCCCAAAAAGAGTCTGATGCATCTCCTGAGTGCTGTGTCATTTTCTGGAACGGCACTGGGGTGCCCAAGTTCAAGGGTCTGTATGGTGAACATTCTGGGTAAATCAGAAACTTTTATACATTGTTGTTGTATTTTCTGTTTGTATTTAAGCCTTCCAACACTAGCCAGCTTTATATTAAAAAGCTGCAGGTCTTCACTACACATATATATATATTTTTTTATTCTTGCAGATTTTCGTAGAGGACGTTGACTTAATTGCTGCTAGTCCAAGGAACGACGTGCTAATAGCTGTCTTTGCAGTAAGAAAACATTTAAGATTAATTTTATTTAGGAATGTGTGTCTCCCAAACTATGTTCTCAGCTAAGAGGAAGCTCATTTCATGTAAAAGGTGGATCTCAGGGGGTCTGGATGACAGATTGCCCACCTGTGCAAAAATAGCTTTGCTCCTTTGAAACAGGTAAGGGAAAATGAAATAAGCCTAGCTCACTTAATGCTTCTGCCATTGATGTTTCATGCATTGATAAATGATAGCAGAGTTCACGGCCTTCAGGATTACCCCGAGTTAGATGGTAATGGGCTTTTCCACACACTGTGCTTTCCCCTCACCTATTTTATAACACTGCCTCCATCTTTTCAGCTTCAGCCGCAGTAGAAAGGAAGGCAAGGCTGTTAATGTGCCAACCTCTATTTTTCAGCCTTATATCCATTCTGTGGGTTTCATTTTTCTTCTTCGGTATTTGGAGATAAAATATGGAAGAACAGTTCTGAGAAAGGACCCAGTATTTAGGTTTGTATAAACACACATGCACCCCAGGCACATGCGAGATCTAATCTCTTGGCACACTGCTTTTCCTTGAAGCCATTTAGATCAACTGTCAGGATTTTCATGTCCCTGTTTCTATCTTCTTTTTTTACTACTGGTGATTTTTTTTATAAATAAAATTGCTTCTTAAATCCTACAATGTTATGATAGCATAAAACAGCCCTCAAGCTTTTTAGTGTCTCCGCTTGGTGCTGCCTGTGCTGTGAGGAGGTACCAGCCTGCTTCTCCATACAACACAGAAAGCCCTGCAGAAAATAATGAAGGAAAAAAAAAAAAAAAACAAAGAAACCTTGAACCAGTCTTGGCCCATCCAAAACGCGTTGGTGGAAAACAAGGGTAAAGACTAAAATGCTAAGATGAACCTGTTGGGTTTGTAGAATTTCCCCGAGAAATGAGAGCAGCCACCAGCATCTCGAGGAGCAAGAAGAGGAGGATGAAGATGTTAAAGCTGAAAGAGCAGCAGTGAGAAATGCCATGGTAGCTGCTAGTCAGGAGGAGGTAAGACCGAGTGTGGTCCTTCCCTCTTTATTTGATATCAGTAACAGGACTTCTGATTAAAATAAATAAATAAATAACAAGATTAATAAGGGCAAGTCAATGTTCTGGCTGTATTACTCCTCACTGGGAAAATCCATCCCTCAAAGGGACAGAGTGGGTCCCATCAGGATAGAGAAAAAAGCTTTTAAGAGCATTCCTCAGATTCTCAGAGAACTACAAATCAAATTCAAAGATCTTTATAAGTTGTTTTGCTTTTCTAAAATGGAAAAATATTACTGAAGGATTAATGCTCCCCAATATAATAGACTAATCTTTCTTCCTCCTGCTTGCTTTCAGAAATCAGTTATTATCGTCAGCAATCTGTGCAAGGAATATAAAACAAAGAAAGCAGGTTCAGTTTTTAAGAAGAAGAAGAAAATGGCCACCAAAAATATCTCCTTCTGTGTTAATAAAGGTGAGAACTGGAACTGTTTTACTCGCCCTGTTTTGGATGCTGATCATACCCAAAGAGATAATCCTCTGCAGAGTCTCAGTTATCTGAGCCACGACATAAAGGCAGAATCTGTTTGCTCCATGGTTCAGGCACACCTGCACTGTGGCTGATGCAGTAATGAACAACGTGGATGCATCCAATTAGTAACCTTTGATTTAAAAGGCCATAACCCCTCTACAGCAGTCACTGCAATTTCTGGGTGACCTGGGAGCAGCATTCAGACTCACATTGGCTATAGAGTTGAAATGTAATTTATGGACTCTCAGAGCATACATTTATACAGCTGTTTAATTTTATTTGATTTTTGCTCTTCATATACTCTCTTTTAAGCTTTTTTTTTTTCTTTTCTTTTAATGAAACTGGGCCTGATACATTTGTTAAATGGTGAGTATTACTAAGAAATGTTTTGTCCTGATTTCAGGGGAAGTATTAGGACTTTTGGGGCCAAACGGAGCTGGTAAAAGCACAGCTATCAAGATGATTGCTGGAGAGACGACACCGACTGCTGGGCAGGTAGGAGGCACCTGGAGTCTGGAGAGAAGGGATAGACGTGCGCAAAAAGTGCAAGTGCAAAGCTTGCACCTAGCTATTGAATGATTTTCTTCAAAGCAGTATGAGGGATCAAGGTTTTAAGCAAACCCTTTGTGCCATTAAATTAAATAATGTATTAATAAAAATTATTGTGAATCGCTTTTAGCTTTAACAACCGCTTGCATCTCCCCGAATTCACCGTGACTGTATTTAGGAGCCATGTAGCCGAGGGCTGCAAAATCGGCCCTTTGCTCCTTGGGTTTCTCTCCCCACTGAGTCCCGCTGCAGCCCCCTAGCCCTCCTCCGAGCCCTACACCTAGGTCCGGGCAAGGCTGGGCGAGGTGAAACGGGCGGCGCGGTTGCGCAGGTGCTGCTGCGGAGGCGAGAAGGAGCGACGTGCTGCCTGCAGGACCACCTGGGGCACTGCCCGCAGGAGGACCCGCTCTGGCCGGACCTCACCGTGCACCAGCACCTCCAGGTCTACGCGGCCGTGAAAGGAGTGCGCAAGGAGGATACGGCCGCTGCTGTCAACCGGTACGGGGCAGGGTGGTTCCAGGTCTTGGTCAAGGTTTTATCCCCCGTCCTAAGGCACAGGGAGGGGACCAGAAGGTCTAAGACCTCTGTGAGCCAGGGGAAACCTTGAAAGGAACTCGGGAAACGAATCCGCAAAAGCGATTTTGTGCTAAATGCTGCGATTAAGTGAGCGGGATGAGAAAATCTCCAATTTGCCTGCGTGTGTTTGGTGGGGATAGATTTACCGCTGACGTCCCTTTTAAGTACGTTATCTGCAGGAAGCATTTCTAAAATCTCGGGTTTTATTGTTTGGCACTACAAGAAGGGTGCTTAAGTACTGCCTGCTGAGCTGACACCGGCAAGGTGGAGTGGATTTATAATGCTGTTGACACGAATGATTGTTCTTAGAAAAGAGCTTGTGGCCTATTCAGTGCACTCTGCTTCAAATATTCATTCACATTTTTACAACACAATAAATGTTTTATGAAAACAAACAGGAGCCAAGAACCAGGGGAAGAAAGTTCTGTTTTCTTATTGTTTTGGAAACCTCTGATTAGAGCATTCAATTGGGAATAACAAAAACATCGGTTTTGATGTGTTGTTTTTTTTTTTCCTTTGTTCCCTTTCCCCGCAGAATAGTGAATGCTCTGGAGCTTCAAGACTATTTAAAGAAATCAGCCAGAAAATTATCTGCCGGGATAACCAGAAAGGTGCATTTTTTGTTCCTATGCTGAGCACTGCAAAATGCCCTCTGTGAGCAGTGGGACCTGTGTGTGCTCCCAGCCCCCGGGAGCGCATCGCGTTGCATCCCATGGTGGGCTGAAGTCGCCCAGCATCTTCTAAGTTTGTGTCTCCTACAAGCCAGCGGCTCGGTGCCCATAAGCAACGCGATGTTGCCCGCAGCTCTTTGCAGACAGGGTGCTGGGGACCGCAGCAGACCTGACCCCAACCCCTTTCCCTTCTGCAGCTGTGCTTCGCCATGTGTGCGCTGGGCAACCCCACGGTGCTGCTCCTGGACGAGCCATCGACCGGCATGGACCCCAAGGGGCAGCGCTGCGTCTGGTGGGTAGAAGTAGATGCGTAGGGTTAGGTAAAGGGCATTTTACCTCATCTGTGGTTAGTGCTGCTCGTCTCGGGCCAGTGGTTTTAGCAGAATCTCTCTTTTCCTTGTTCTCCCCAGTTAAAGCATGAGCAAGGAAAGAGAAGCCCTGTTGCTTTTGAATTTATCCTTGTTGTAGATTTTAGGACGGTTGTATATGGGTTTAGGAGAATCCATAATTGTAACTGAGTCAAAAATAAAAAATGTTCTCGTTATTTTAAAGTACCATCAGTCTAAAGTTTTTATATCCTTTTATGTTAGTTTTAGGGGTAGGCTCATTTGGAGGGGCAAAAAGGTTTAAGAAAAAAGGTCTGGCGTTTCTAGGGAATGTTGGGTTTTCTTTTTTGTGTTTTTTTTCTGTGTCCTCAGGAAAATGATCCGTGCTGCCCTGAAAACCAAGGAGACGGGGGCCGTTCTGACCACGCACTACATGGAGGAGGCGGAGGCGGTGTGCGACCGCGTGGCCATCCTGGTGGCTGGACAGCTACGGTGGGCAGTGGCACGGCCGGGACAGGAAACATTTCTCAGCCCCCCCGGGTCCAACAGGGGCTTCCCCTCCAACCTCAGCCTCCTGAGCCCACCACCATGGGCGTTACAAAGTGCTCCCCACTGCAGGACAATTTGGGAAGGGCATCAAAGGTTTCACACTTATATCATGCTTCGCTCCTTCCCTGCAGGTGCATTGGCTCCATTCAGTACCTGAAGAGCAAGTTTGGCAAAGGCTACCTGCTGGAAATTAAAGTCAAGGACCCAGAGAGCACGGATCTCCTCCACGCTGAGATTTTGAGGATTTTCCCGAGTGCAGCCCGTCAGGAGCGGTAAGTATAAATACGGGATGAACAGAGGCTCCAGGATTGCCTCCTCCCCAAAACTGTGCCCAGTGCGGTGTCCAAATGTAGGATTTCAGGTGAAGAGAGGCAGAGGGGTCAGCATCCCTCTGTGTGGATCTGGTCCAACATTGTCACCAAGTCCAGCCCTGCTGCCGTCCCCACAATAAAACACCCACTGGTCCAGCTCATAGTGTGACATGAAAAAAGGCATTTTTCATGGTTTAAAAAAAAAATGTATTGACAATGGTCAATACAGAGCAGGAATCACCTCTTCTTTTCCTCCCAGGTTCCCCTCTTTGCTTGTCTACAAGGTCCCAATGGAAGACGCACTGCCCCTGTCCCAGTCTTTCTCCAAGCTAGAGGAAGGTAAGAGCAAGGCATGACGGCTTTTTGAAAAGGTGGAGCACCGACTGGTAATTTTCAGCTCTGTTTCCACTTCTCCACAGCCAAGCAGAACTTCAGCCTTGAGGAGTACAGCTTCTCTTTGAACACTTTGGCTCAGGTAGGTGACGGACGTGCTGCAAAGGCGTGAGCAGGAACAAAAGCCAGGTCTGGGCCAGCGCTGAGGCAGGAGGCAAGAAACTGCAGGAGCCGCACCTCCTGCAAAAGTGCATCACAGGGTTAGGCCTGAGAAGTAATCCGAACTTTATATTGCCCATTTCAGGTGTTTTTGGAACTCTCCCGAGAGCAAGAGAAGGATAATTTTGATCTAGCTTTGGATGGGACTTTTGAATGGAAACAGCTGCAGCAGGAGGACAGTTAGAGAGCCACGATGCTCATTTACACATTACTCCGTATTAACCTAAGTGGTGTGATATTGCACGTATTTACTGTCATTATTGGTGTACCAGGAGGAGGAAGAGCCCTGCCAAGGGCATTTCTTACGGTGTTTCACCTGGACTCTGCGGGTGCCAGCACCGAGCCCTGCCCCAGGCTGAATTTCTGACGGCTGGTTGATGAAATGCTGCCCGCTGTGAGAGCTCTTGTCGAAGGGAGCGGCTCAGAGCAGAGGCTGAGGGAGCAGAGGGGCCAGAAGGGTTTGCAGGGAGAAGGGTCCTGGCCCATCTCTGGGGACCAAGGCTTTGCTTTGCTTGGTGGATCTGGGTGCAGCAGGGGGTCCGGACACGCTGCCAATCTCCTGGGCTCGTCTCCCACCAACGCGTGGGACTGTGCCTGAGACACGTTTAAATACAACTTATTAAAATTTACACTGTATTTTTATATCCTTCCAATAAATGTCTCTATAGAAACCGCAGCTACACCCTCATATGTCATTACTGCTGTGGACCCCCGGCAGCAGCTAAGCACACTCGACCTCCTCCCCCTGGGGATGGAGGTGGCTGCAGTGGGGCTGAGGGGCTTTGGCAGGGCAGGGGATGGAGAAGCTGCGTGCTGCAGGAGCTGCTGCTGAGCCTGGGCAGGGCTCAGGACTGCCAGAACTTGGGCTCAGCTCACGGCAGTGGAGCTGGGTTTTCACCGAGTGCTTCGTGGAAATGACCTCCAGCCAGAAAGTCCCGGATCAGCAAACGGGTGGGCAGTAAGAGAGCAAAGGGGAAATATTTGCTAAATCTGCCCTGCTGCTCACGAGGCACCATCACACACCCAGCCAGCGGCCGGATCCCCCCGACGGGCTGTCGTCACTTGGGCAGGGGTCCTGAGCCTGCGAGCAGCTGCCCCCAGGGTCACCGCTCGCCTTGGCCGCTTTGCAGTCGAGGTCGGAGCATTCCTCGCGCCCCCGGAGCAGCAGCCTCCTGTCAGCAGCTTGTTACGGCCCGCGCTGTGAGTTTGTGCTAGCCGAGGGGAAGCTGAAGAGCTGCCAGCTGCAAAAACTTCAGAGGACAGGGCAGGAGCAGCGTGTGAAAACGAGAGCGTTAACGGGGGACGAGCTCCTCTGGCACAGCCTCTGGCAGGAAAGGATTTAAGGCTCGCAACCCACCGAGAGTTACGGCGGCAGCAGCACAGAAATATTTTCCGTGAAAAGTGGAAGTCCTGGTACATTTGCAGAGTTTCTGGAAAGGGAAGGGATGGGAGCTGCTGTTAGTCTTTCTGGAAAGCAAAGCCGCTGCCAGTTCTCTATAGAACTTCCTTCTAGAGCTGCTCTGCACTTGAAAATTAACCTCATACCTGCTAATGGCTTTGTCTTTTTGCTATAATGGCCAATAAATATGTCGCAAATCAAAACTGGTGCAGGTCCACCAGCACCCCAGCACTGCCAGGGGCTTGGCTGGGGTGGCTTTCCCTGGGTGTCCTGGGTGATTTCAGATGTCCCAGGAGGGCAACGGTGTATGGCCAAGGTCAGGAGCCAGCCAGACCTTGCAGGAGCAGTGGTGCCGACCCTGGGAGCACCCAAGTTGTCCTCTGAAACCCAACAGATCTGGTTTGTTGCGGGCAAGCAAAGTGCAGGCCCCTAAACTTGGAAGTGCTCTTCTCACGCAATGGGAAGTGTCTCAGTGGCGTGACATGGGAAATGATGTGGTGCTCTACGGCAGCCCTGAGAAGAGTTCGAATATATATCACATATAATTCTTACATGCAACATCCCCGTGCCTGATCCAACAAACCCTTCCTGCTCTTCATATCAGCGATTCCATGAGTCAGCTCTTTGGAAGGATTCATTTCCTCTGGTGTAAAGACAAATGAGAGGATTTTCCTCCTGAAAAGAAAATTGGGCACACGTTATGCCTGCACTCAGCTCGTTTGCTAGAGCTAAAAACCTCGTAGAAGATATGAATCCAAATTTCTTTACATAATCTGGTGGCTGTGTCGCGATCGCCGCCTGTGTAGGTTGCACACCCAGCCCTAAACCACGCCTGGCGCTCGGGGCGCTCGCTCAGAGGGATCCTTGTTCCCTCCCGCTTGCACAACCACGCCGCTTTTACTCCCCGCCCCTGGGAAATGGGGTATGCCAAATCCCCAAGCATTTCGGTCACCTGCTCCTGCACTCGGCTCCAGAAAATGCAAACTCGGTGAAAGGGAAGGGTTTCGTTTAGTGCCCTGGGGATCTCTGCGGCTGTGGGGAGCTCAGGGCTCTACAAGCAGTGACCCTCTCCGTATCACAGCAGTTTATATCACACTTTGCTGTTCCCCTCCTTATCACCGTCCCTACACGCAGACCTCACTCCTTTAACCAGGAAATCTCTTTTCCATCACAGCCAGGAGACAGGGTCCATTTGGAGGCCTTTGAATGATGCAAACAGTAACAAAATCCCAGCGAACTGCCCCAAGTCCTGGCCCAGAGCGTCCCCGGGGGATGGCGAGGGGAAGCCGGGCGCACGGGGAGCCAGGGAAGCAGAGGGAAGGACCGAGGCGTGACATCTCCCTGGGGCAACTGCACTGCTGAGGCTGGACTGGGCTTTTCCTTTCCTTGGAGCATCTCCAGCCGGGGCTGTTCCTTCCAAAAGCACTTGCACAGTTGGGTTTTTTTTTTTTAAGTAACGGCCCCCAACCTGCCTGGTAGCACGGGGCTGGCGGGTTGCTCTGGGTGCTCTTTGGTGCTTCCAGGGGAAGGCCAAGCAGCTGGGGCTGGCTCCATCCTCTCCTGCACAAGGAGAAGGGCAGAGACCCACAGAGACCCCACAGGGAGCTGGTCGGGGCTGGGGCTTCGTGTGGGCCCCCAGGGAAGGGGGACGGGGCCGGTGCCATCGCCAGCACCACGTCGAGATTTCCGGGAGCTGGGCCGCGGCCAGCGCTTGGAGAAAAGGGGTCTGTCCCCAGCACAAAGCCGGGCTCAACTGGCAGCGGGGAACGAACAAAAGTGCTCGAAAAGTTCATGAGCACTTAGCATTTTCATCGGGGAAAAAAAAAAAAAAGGACAAGAGCGCGATTTCCTAGAAGCGAGGAGGGTTCTTGAACGTTCCCTTCAGAGGTCACCCCCGCCTCGCTCCCTCCCCTGCCCTGAGCTGAGGGGCCTGGGGACAAACCTCAAACCTCGCCCTGCCGCTGCCACCCCTGAGTGACATCCAGGAGCGGCCCACGTCTTCGGGTTAGGTGAGAAACGTGGTGCTGGCCGGTAATTTTCAAATTTCAAGGAACTTCAGGAGAAACAGCAATGAAAGCTTCACAATATCAATGAGCCAAACTTCTGCGGAGGAGGGTAAAGGCTGAGAGATGCTGCGCAAAGGGCTGGTGTCCTGCAGGACGTCTCCAGACCTCATGGCTCGGCTGAGCATCGAACATCCTGTTTCCAGAGCATCCCTGGTAAAACGAAGTATAAAGAAAACAGAATGTGGATAAAATAAAACTAAATATAGATGAAATAAAGCAAAGAAAGACTGAAATGAAATGAAATGAAATGAAATAATGAAATGAAATGAAATGAAATGAAATGAAATGAAATGAAATGAAATGAAATGAAATAATGAAATGAAATAAAATGAAATGAAATAATGAAATGAAATAAAATGAAAATGAAATGAAATGAAATAAAATGAAATGAAATGAAATAAAATAAAATAAAATAAAATAAAATAAAATAAAATAAAATAAATAAAATAAAATAAAATAATAAAATAAAATAAAATAAAATAAAATAAAATGAATAATAAAATTAAATTAAATTAAATTAAATTAAATTAAATTAAATTAAAAGCCCCTGAAGCCCCCAGGAGGCTTTGTCCCAGTGAGCACAGCCCCCTCCCGTGCAGCACAGCTGCCCGCAGCTGGCCGCCCCGCGCAGGGCCAGATGTTCCTGCAGCACGAGGAATGAGGCAAGGCAGATGCTGGCAGCCCCCGCAGCGCGGAGGCCAAGCCGCTTTTTCCATTCACCGGAGACAAAAGAGGAAACGGGGCTTGGATGGCTGCCCCCTGAACGGGCTGCAGCGGGTCCTCGGCTCAGCCGGCCTGGGGTGCGCTCCCCAGCGAGTGCCAGGATGTCCAAACCAGCACCGCTGAGAGCATTTCATTTTTAAGGCACGTGAAAGCCGAGAAGGCCAGTCCTTCCCTTGCCTTGGTGCTCCTTAACTCCCCGCAGCATCCCTGCGCCCTTCCGAGGCTTCAGGCTGAAGCTGCTCTGCAGCCCTGCAGCACCAGATGGATAAAATATCAGGCAGAAGGCTATGTGTGGCTGCGACAGCAGCCAAGCCCAACAAAATATTTACTTCAAAGCAGGCAGAGGGATAGCTTGTCCAGCTGGAAAACGCAGGAAAAGTTTTTTTTTAAAAGAAAGAGCGGAGAGGGAGAGGATTGTGTAAGGCATGATGTTTTAATTAAATCGTGCTTTAATGATAACAGGAGTTCACGAACTTGTGTTCCAGGCAGAATGGAAGTGTCTGTCTGCCCGTGTGCCTCTCCGTGTCCTGACACAGAAATGGGGCAGTGGTTTGTGGATGGGCGAGGAGGGGATGGGGCTGGGCAGGAGCTGAGCACCTGGGGGTCTGCGGTCACGGGGACTGGAGACGTCCCTCCCGCAGGCCCTTCTGCTTCTCCAAATTAATTTTGGCTATTTGAAATTATCTAGAGTCATCTAGACCTGCAAGTATCTTGTCTGTGGGCAAGCCCGGGATCGGGTGAGGACTGTCAGATGGATTTCAGTGGGAGCTGGAGGCACAGACGCCAAAGGCAAAGACTTCCCACGGGCTAGAGGCATGCAGGAACAGCTCCTTCCTCTCGGTTCTTCACCCAGGAAGGGAGGATGGTGCCATAAGGACAGAGTTATAAGGGTCTTTTTTAAGTTTCTTCAGCTATTTCAGTAAGTCCTGTGTCCACAGATGGGCTGAGAGGCAAGGTCTGCACTGGGCTGTTGGAAATTGCCCCTATGTTACCAGTCCCAACATCCATTTATTTAAATGGTTATTTATTTAAATCTACTTTTTAACCTCAAAGCAAGGGCTGTGGGACATGAGGAGGACTCGAGGCAGAGCTCTGCTGGGTTTGACCTCACCTGAGGCGGCTGAGGACATCCACTTGCTGGCGCTGGCTGCTGGCAGGGGCCACAGCTCCTTCCACCCACGCGCCTCGCTTTTCTTTGGCCTCATTGTGAGAAATTCATTTCATGTTCTAAATGCAAATCCTCTGAAGGGCTTTCAGGATGCTAAGTAGGAATTCAGAAAGAAGAACACAAAGAAGCAAGAATTTTTTTTTTAATTTTTTTTTATGCTTTAATCTGAAAAATAACTGGCCTTGAAACCACCGCATTCTTCTCCTCTCAGGGTAGGACAGAAGACTCTCGGCAGCATTTTGCAGCACAGCCATGCTACCCCTAGCTGAGGAACCCATCTCACCCCTCTGCATCTCACACCAGGATTTGTATTTGCTGGTCATAAGAGACCGAAAAGCAAGAAATGGGCTCCCACGAGCGAACGGTTGCACCCAGCAGGGCGGCCTGCAGCTTCCTCCCGAAGGAAGAAGCTCCTCAAATTCCTCCCTAAATTGAACCTGAAAGTAAATTAATTGTAGGTGTGGAGCCGGGAGCTGGACTCAATGATCCTTGTGCCCCCCCCCCCCCATCTTGGGATGTTCCGTGGTTTTATGACTCTGTGACCCTCTGAGTCCACGATCTGACATCTGGCACCCACAGCACAGCCGCACGCTGTGCTGGGGTGTTCCTGGAAGATTTTGGAAGACGAGCTGGAGCAGTTACAGGGCACACAGCTGGGGACCCCGAGTGGGAAGGACAGGGGGCAACGGCTCCGCGTCACCCCCTTGTGCCATCCATGAGGGTGTCCTGCTCTGACCCCTCCGGTCTGAGGCTGGAGGGCAGGACATGAAGTTACCTGCAGCCCCAAGGGTGCTGAGAAAGCTAGACATTTAGCTGGCACTAAAAAGGTGCCTGGCCAAAATAATTCAAGGCAAAGGCACCCAGGGGAGCTGCTAAAGCTCCTCTGGCCAGGGCACCCCTGAGCCTAGGTGCCGGGGAGCAGCCGGTGCCTGCCCTGTCCTTGTGCTCCTGCCCTCAGAGGACCCAACGAGGGGCAGAGGGAGGTCCCTGGTCTCTTGGGACCCCTTTAAGCTGCTGTTGACCAAGTGTTTCATTAATTTTTAACGTGAAAACACAAGAAGGGAAAATCAGGAAAGAATGAATTTCTGGGAAGAAATCGCCCTTTTTTGGTTACAAACTGGGCTTGGGCTAAGCGGCACAGTATACGGTGTGCCAACGCTATCAATGCCTTCCAAAATCATCCATCCGAGTGAAACATGGTCAATAATTTACTAGAAATGCAATGTTTGCAGCAGAAGCTCTGCAGCCAGTGTTTGGCTGAAAACAAATCTTTCTTCTGGTCTCCAAATGACTGAGCTCCTGATCGTACCTCCGCTGTTCTGCCTTTCCTGGAAAGGGAACGGTGCCAATGGTCAGACAAAAACAGCGCCTTGCCATTCCCAGCTGCATCTCCTCAGCTGCAGGTGCCTAAAAAGTGCTCCCATAAGCGAAGACGAGCACAGCATAGGGAAAAGATGTTTGGTCCGGCCTGGGAGTGAGCGGACGCAGAGGTGGGAGGCTCCGAGGCCAGGCGCTGCCCTCGCTCAGCCCCGGCACCCCTGGTCCTGCACCGTGTGGTTTATTAACGGGGGCTGGTAAAAGCCGAAGGGGCACAATGCCAGGTGGGCTGTGGGAGCAGGGAACGAGGGCAGCGGATGAGAGGAGCAGGAGCAGGGGTCAGCAGAGGCTCTGCTCACGGGGGAAAGGCTGCTGGGACC
Source organism: Anser brachyrhynchus (assembly GCF_964034855.1). NCBI lineage: Eukaryota > Metazoa > Chordata > Aves > Anseriformes > Anatidae > Anser > Anser brachyrhynchus. The sequence continues at coordinate 2,811,401 of NC_137711.1, forward strand.
CCCGGCAGTGGATGTCCGGACAGCTGCGTGCTTGCAGCGGGGCGAAATGCGCTCAGTTTTTCACTTCCCTCAAAACAAAATAGGTTTTGTTCTTTTCTTTTTTTTCTTTTTTTTTTTTTCCATGTAGAAGAATTTTGCACAATGGGCTTCCGAGAAACGAGATGCGGGCCTTTCCTTCCCTTTCCTGGAACTGCCCCCGTGAATCCCTCGGCTGCGCCCCGGGGGTGCCGCGGCCCCGGGCCGCCCCCAGCATCTCCGTTCGCGCTGTGCCACCTCCCGGGGACGCGGCGGCGGTGCAGGGCTGCGGAGCAGTCCCGAGCCCCTTCGGAGCTCATCCCCGCCGCCCCGGCCCCGCTCCCAGCCCGCCCCGTGTCCCCTGGAGCCCCGAGCCCCCGTGGCCGAGCCCACGGGCAGGGGCGAGGCGCTCCAGCGGCGGCGGGGGGACGGAGCCTGGGGAGCGGCGCTGGGTTACACGCGCGCCGTGCGCACGGCAAGAGAGATGATTTGGGGGTAAGGTCTGGGACTTGGGGCGGGAAAAAGGGGCTGTTCTGCCATCTTCTGGCAAGAAATGTCCCTCCGTGTGCGTGCGGCGCCGCTGAACGCGGAGTGCCGGCGGCTGCTCGCCCGCCCAGGTGTGCAGGCTGCATGCTGCGGACCCGTCTGCTTGGGCACGCAGGGTGAGTGGATCCCCTAGGGGCGGCTCTCCCTGTCCTCACCGTCAGGATGTGCTCCGGTGGCCTGCTGCAGCACGTTGTCCCAGGGAACCTCCCCAGCCTGCTCGCTTTGGGATCGCTTCATCACCCAGACCCTAACGGAGTGTGCCACCTGCCACAGGGCAGCTGTGTTAGGGAGGCAGCACTAATGAGAAATGAGGGCAATGAAGGACCGATTCATGCACAGTCTGCAAGAGATTTAGGAGTGGCACACAACCGCCTCCTACCCTGATTTCCCAGCCAGGAGCATCTCCCAGGATGCCGGCGATACCCTCGCCTTGTGGCTGCGAGCATCAGCACGGGGGGAGCACTCAGCTCCACAGGCTGCAGGGGCAGGAGGAGAGGTGAAAAGGGTTGCAAGGACTGGGCTGCGTCTGAGGACAACCCGGCGGTAACGCTGCATCCCTTAGCTGAAGCGCTGGAGGTGGCACCGCTGCCTCTCCTAGGAGCGAGCAGTCCGGGCTGCGCTGCTCTGCGCTGCGCTGCTCTGCTCCCCACCAGTGCCTTTTGGTGGATGCGAGGCCCTGCGGGTGGGAAGGGGGAGCTCCAAGTGCTGGACCAGAGAAGCTGTGGACATGGCCGGTGCCCCCAGAGCTTCAGCAGCCACCGCCAGCAGGGATGTTCACTTCTTCCGCACGGCAAACCTCCCCCAGGGGTTTTGTTTGCTCAGTACGTGCCCAGACCTCGCCAGCAGTGCCAGCCCTGATGGGGGGGGGGTGCAGATGGAGCCTGAGACCCCCCCCTGCCAGCAGAGGGAACAAGGAGGGCTCTCCTGCCTCCCCTTTGAGCCCTGCCAGCTGCTGCGATGCCAGGGGCCATGGTGGTCCTGAGGGTCCAATATTTGCAGCCAGAGGGACACACCTAGGGGACAAAGGTGCTTCTGTCATTTTCCTTAAATCCCACCCTCCCAAATGCATGCCCACACCCTCACTGCTTTGCCAGTGGCTGAAGAAAAAAATAAAAAAAAAAAGTGTGTTTATCCAAAGGAAACAACCCAGGGAAGTGCCTTTTCCCATGCCCGGTGGCGCGGGACAGGAGCGCAGGGGCTGTGGTGGCCCCAGCCGCCTGAGCCTCGCTCCTCGCTGCTGTTCTCATTTATAAATAGAAAGGGAGTTGGTTATTATTAGAGCTCGTTGAGTGGGTCTGGAGAGGACTGCAGCAAACCCTTCCAAAGGAGCTGCTTTCCAGGCCAGCAGAGCTCCTGGGGTCACGGTGCCTGGAGGAGGAGGTGGAGGAGCACCGCGGGACGCGCGCACGGCGTGGGGCTGGGGCGGGCGCACGGGGCTCCACCACGCACCAGCTGTGGTGCTCTCGGCATGGCTGGGGCCGGTGTGGTGCCACACGAAGGATGCTCTGTCCCCACCCTGCTGCATGAAGAAGTTCTCATTCCTACAACGGGACAGGACAGCAGGAAAGAAGCTCGGGCCATTTACTCCAGCGCCTTCCCCACGGTCGCAGAGGAGAGCTCCCGCACCATCACACCGCCCCGACGTGCTCCAAGTCCCACCACTTTCCCACCCCAGGTGAGTGGCACAAGGAGACCTTCTCATCGCATCTTCACGCTGCCCCACCACCTCTGTGGGACCACGGGCAGGAAGAGGAGAACGCACACCGCAAACACCCAGAAGGCGGCTGGCTTTTCTGGGCTCCAGCAGAACCCCCACCAGGTACGTTGGGGTGGCTTTTGTATGTCCCCCAAATGTCATCCTCAGGCACTGCCCTGGCCACACTCGCAGAGAGCAGAGAGCTCAGGGTGTGCCTGGGGGCTCGCAGCCAGGAGATATTTCTGGCCGTTTGTCCTTAAGTCCTGGGGGATGAAATTTTTCAACAGCATTTAGCACTGAGAGATGCGCCCAGGCACATCACAGGCTATATTATCATGTCTGAGCTGCTCTGTTCCACCTGATTGCAGAGGTTATATAGATTATTATATAAATTAAATCTCCTTTCTTGCCTGTTACTGTTGGAAACCACTTTCTTCTTTTATCTTTATATTATATCCTTCTACAACCTGTCCCTAAATCTACAAAACTGCACCCAGTGATGCACAAAGATCCAGGATTGAAAGCATTTCGTTAGTGACTGCCCTTTACAACGGGGCTGGGAGAAAAGAAAAACAAAATACACTTGATCAATATTTTTAAAAATAAGATTTGAAAGCAAAGCATGAGAAGTATCTATCTGGTTTTAATTTCAAATGAAAAAAAATATGGCTATTAATATATGTCAATACTGTTCTGCTCTAAGAAGAAAGTATAGATAAAATCTGCAAGCTCTAATGCCTTAATGAGGCTCAGGAAAAATAAATAAATAAATAAATAAATAAATTCAAAAGCAAATATTTGGGAATCTCTAGGTAATCTGCTCCATTTATCATGCTTTGGCAATCAGGAAGTCAAACCAAGGTTAGCATGATGAAGAAAATCAAACAGGCCTTTTTTTCCAGCTGCTCTAAAATCACAGAAGCATACAGCCAGGGAAAAAAAATAAAAAAAAGGAAAGAAAAGAAAAGAAAAAAAGAACTTCTGCTCTGCTGTCCTGCTGTCAGTGCACAGGGAGTCTAATTGCCAGGGTTTCTTCCTGCACGTCTGAGCAGGCTATGCGAGAGGACAGGAATTTTTTAATCACAGTATTTAAGCTCTCCCTGGTGACACAGCTAACTCAGCGATCCTCTCTTTGTCTGCCAGAGATGAGAAGGTAGCGGTGGCTGAGAACGGAGTCACGAGCTGAGAAGGTGAAAAGGCCCAAAAGAACCCGCGGCATCTCCGGCCGGGCTGGGGAGGTGCTGAGGCCATGGTGCAGCACCCGGGGGAGACGTCCCCGAAAGCCCCCGGCGACACCGCTGAGCCCTGCCATGGATGCGCCCGGCACACGGAGCTGGGGGCGGCTGGTCCCTGCTGGGCGGGAGATGTCTGGGGTCCCTGTGGGCTTGGAGGTGGTGGCTCCCAAATATTTCCACCCACAGCCCACCACAGATCTTAGCATGAAAGCACCGTTGGCAGCTGATTTTCTGCTGGGCAGGTGGTCCCAGCACAGCCCCTAGGACCCACGTGGCATGGCAACCCCTCCTTTCGGGAGCATTTCTCTGAGGTTTTCCCTTTCTCCACCTGCAGCGCCATGTAGAAATACCCAGCAACATTTAAACCGCCTTCTCTGGCACCGAGCTCAGGGCAGGTATCCACAGCATCAATATAAAATGCCCAAAACAGCCTCGAAATGAAGGGCTCCACCTCCTCGTCCCTTCTCAGCATCCCCTGCAGCCGTAGTTTGCTGGGGAGCACAGTCCCAGTCCGGCTCCCTTCCCTCCCAGTGCCGCCAGGCTGGGCTGCGTGGGGATCCCTCAGCTCCGGCTTCACTGAAAAACCGTTTACATCCCTGGGTGAAAGATTAAATACACAGGTGATGTATTATTCTGGGACAAATAGTGTCTGTTGCTATAGGCGAGGAACACGTGTGGGGCCATTTGGAGGCAGCAGGAGTTGTTTTCATCTCCTGTGCCCTCCGGCGGTGGCTCCAGTCGCTGTGCTTTGAAATCACTGCATCCGCAGACGTACAGGAGGAGGGAGTTCTCAGCAATTAGTCACTCCAAGTTGCGCATGAGCATAAAAATAAGGCCGAATGCACCTTCTCGAGCTCACCGCAACGAAATTGAATCTGCGCAACTCCCATCCGTGTGTATTTTCTCTCCAGCACCACGAAGGATTTCTTTTTCTGCAGTGCTGAGTGCCTGGTGCTGTGAAATGGGCATGTGAACGTTGTCTCTGCTCCCAAAGGTGCTGTGAGGATGAGCAGCAAATGGGCACGAGGCATTCTGAGACTACCCAAGTGGCGTTACAGCCCTCTTTCCGTTCCTGCCCTTCCTTCTGCTGGAAGATGGGTGTAAAAAGAAAGAAACGGGTAGCGATCCGAAGCAGACAGAGCAGTCAAAGAGTCGTGGGCAGAAGCTCGGCTGGCCGGGGCTTTCTGCTGACCCCATAGCCACTGCCCCAAGGGAACGAGCAGCAAACCCTCTCCCTTCCCACCTGCAGGGGCTGCAGCCTGGGTGCCAGCTCTGAGACCCCTGGATAAAGCTCCCACGTCTCCAGCCAGGGTGAACACTTTCTCCCTGCGCTCATTCCACGGCATCCCCACCTCCCGTACAGTCCATAGCGTCAGGAGATTAACGCTTGCCCTTACCAGCAGGGATGACGTTTTTCCTCGGTTCTTCTCTCAGAGACTTTCCTTGGCTGAAATCTGCAGAATTCATAGGAAACGAGGAGGTTCCTTGAGGGCTGCGCTCCCCCCGGGGCTGGGACAGGTCTGTGCAGGCTTGCTCCCGCGCTGCCCCCAGCACCCAGCCGCTCTGCCTGCCTGCTGGAGCCTGCTCACCTCGTTTGTCATCCCTAATCATGGAAAAATCTGCAATGCCTCCAGTAACGGCTGTCACCGTGGCACGAACACGTGTGGCACCCAGCGAGCCCTCCCAAAATCGTTCTTACATGGCCCCAGGAGAGATGAACCCCTCTGCAAACGCCCTCTGCAATACCCCAGCCTGGGAGGGCTCCTCCACGTGCAGCCAGACCGAAGCCAAACCCTGTCTTTTCCTCCTCAGAAAGACATTTTAATGCTGAATCAAGTTCTTGCAGCGGGGCTGTTGCAGCATCCTCCGGGCTCTGGGACGTGGGGAGGGGACAGGGGGACGGTGCTCTGCCTGGCCCCACGTCTTTTCCGTGGCGTTCATCACCCGCTGCCCAAACCCACTGGAAAAAACACGGCCCCAGGTCGAGCCCCCGGCCTTTCTGCTGCCAAACGGGAGCCAGAAGCCACAAGAAAAAGGCTGAGGTGAGATTTTCCACCTGGAAAACAAGCCCCGAGTGTCTCTACGCTCTCCACCTCCGCAGGTCCCTGGGTTCGTGCCGTGGCTCGGCTCCTCTCGTGCCGTGGAGGAGGCGATGGCTCGGGTCAGATAACGGGTCTGAAACCAGGCCCTTCGCACAGAAAACTCCCATTCGCCTTCGGAGGTCATCTCAAGGCTCTGGGCAAACCGTGAGGGCCTCTCAAACACCGTTTTAGGCATAATTAATGCTCACAGAGCGCTTTGGAGATGAACAGCAGCTGTACGAGGCACGAGTGTCATAAAATCTGGCAGACGGCAGCGCGAAGCGCCGCAGGGTCACTGGTCCAGCCTGCTGGGGCACGCCGGGTCTCGGCCCCGTGCTGGGGATGCTAACGGAGCTTCTGGAGCGTGCGTGGACTTATTCTGAGGCCAGGCCTCTACAGTCCTGCTCCAACAGAGTGATAAAATCACTCGAACACGCACATGCGAGCGCATGTCCGAGGTTTAAGAGCCCTCAGAAGAAAGGATCCTCGATGGGCAACGTTTCCTGCTCTGTTCGGTCACCTCCTCCAGCTTCGTGCAGGGGCTGACCTACCTTGGAAATCCAGGTGAATTCACCTTCTCTCCGTGAAATGACTCTGGCAGCTCCTGGACATCAAATTTAAAAACTTTTCCCAGTGTAACGCCAGGAATCTAGCTGAGCCGCTGTGCACTTAATAGATTTGCACTTAACGCATTTATTTATTCTTTCTCACATTGAGTATGCAAAGTCATAACCACTGACTTATAGGTGCTGCCCCTAACAATAGTTGCAAAAAGTTTAAGCCATTTACAGACACTGGTTAAATAGAAAAAATCTTTTGAACATTTTACAAAACCAGCTTTAAAAACAGGACGTGCAAACCCTTTATCTTGGGACGTGTTTATCCCAGCGATCAGATGTTCCACTTTGGTCTCCCCGCCAGGGCAATAAAAGCCCTACAAAAATCCTTAAAAACCAAAGTACAAACTTCAAGTTGAGCCCAGGAAAAATAAAGGAAATTGCTGTGCTAAAAGGGGAAAAAAAAAAAAAAATGTGCTCTTCAATGCACAGCCACGCTCTGTGGGTAATTTCAGCCGAGCCCAAAAAAAGGGCACTGAGTTTGTGGGTGGAAACATCAGCCCAGGGACCGTGACTGCACGTAGCGAGTCTGCACGGAAAATGAAAGCCGGGATGGGCTGGGGGAGCCCTGGCTGCTCCTGAGAATCCCCACGGGATGCAGAGGGTCTGCGGACAAGAAGCCCTTGGGCTGGGGCTCCTGTAGACATGCAATACGTTTACAAGGCTCCTCCTTCCCCACCGAGGTGGGATGCTGAAGCACAACGTGCCTTACCCATGGACAGACAACACCCAGTGAATCACGAGAGGGACACAATTCACCATCAAGCTCACCCACCTTCTCCACGGTCCCCGATGCCCTCCCAGGTACGAGGAGCCCAGGCGTTATGGGCTCCATAAAACCTCCCAGGTATTATGAGACCGCTCATAATTCATGGTTTGTCACACTCTGCTCACAAACACTCCCACTGTATTTGCCCGAGAGCCCAAGCAGGTAAAGCCTGCAGTGGTTTGGGCTCCGAAATCACTGCCTGGCTGAAACACGCATTAAAAAACAGATAGAAAAAGCTACCGGCTGCCCACAGAATCAAATAAAATTAGTTCAGCTCAGCCTCCTCCGCCTTTCTTTATTGCTCAGGTAATAAAATCACTCACGATACAAATCTCTAATTTAAGGTGCACGGGAAAGCAAGCCATTAACAGGACAGCAGTGGCTGGGCTCTGCCCAGCACCGCTGTGGGATGAGGTGCTGGTCCCTCGCATCAACAACTGCTGGTTGTACAGCCCAGAGAGTTAAGCACTTTTTCAAACAAATAAAACAGCTCTCCAGGAAGGGATATGTCGGGGTGAATGAAAAGTACGGGCCTGAATGCTAGTGGGGGAAAGAGCATCTCCCCCAGGTGGTGAGAGGCGAGGAGAATATGCCCTGCTCAGCAGTGCCTGCAGCGCACCAGCCCCCGAGGGGACGGCTGGGACGTGCGGGGAGAAAAATCCTCTCCCCTCAGCTGGATCGAGGTTTCAGCCGAGCTCCTCTGCATTAATCGTACACTCATTAAAATCAGTTGTTCTCTTTCTAATTCAACCAGTGCTGCCAAGCTCAAGGATTAAAAATTCATGAGCTAATGTCCCTCAAAAAAAAAAAAAATTCGTCCGACGAGGCATAGATTTTTAAAATTGTCATTAAAAAAAAAAAAAGTCTAGCTGTTCCTTTGTGCTCGAAACTTTCAGCTCGCATTTTTGTGAGGGACGGGAAAATGAACAAAAGCTGAGATTTTACACAATCGTGTGACTCCTGGTGCTTCCTGGAGGCAGCCTCGCAAATTGCGTCACCCGCGTGATGAAAACCAAGAGAGCGAACACGTTGGGTTCCTCCCATCCCTCCTCCAGTCCAGCCCCTTGGTCCTTCTCCTTGGAGCTCTGCCCTTGAAATGTGCGTGGAGAACAGGGGCCTTCCTCCAGCGGGGCTCTCTCCTGGGTGCGGAGCAGCCCTGGCAGGAGGGTACAAGCGAGGGGGCCAAAGCCCAGAATTTCTCCCAAATCCCGTGCGTGTGAGCGACAAGCGAGGCGTGACTCTTAATGTGCTCCTCATTAAGGTCACCGCTGACAATAGCTGCAGAGCTGGAGACAAAGACAATAAACACCCTTTATTTGAAGCAGATGGGAACTTGGAAAGGGCTCGCCAATATTCTGAAAGCGATCCGGGATTTTTTTTCAATGGCCAAAACGAAAAACCACACTGCTGGAGAGCCAGAGAGCTCCGGCCCACGGAAACACCCAAGGCACCTTTGCCAGCCCAGTCGGGGCGATCACGCCGTGCTGCTGCGCTCCCTCCCCCAGCAAAGGGCACCGGGGTTAGCAAATAAAACCCCCACCAAGCCAGGCCAGAGCACAAACAGCCCGGGAAGAGGCTGGGATCAGCTCCTCCGGCAGGGCTTGTTTCCTGAAGGAGGAGCAGCATAAATGAGGATGGCTCGTTAGCGAGCGTCGCTGCAGTTATTTATGGAAGGCGTTCATTTCCTTCATCATCTGGATAAATATCCATTAGCCTTCGAGGTGATGAGTCAACTATTAATTAACCTGCTGGGAAAAAAAAAATACAGATATTAATGTCTTCAAAGGAAGCCGCCAGCCAAGGGGGGGTTGGAAAAAAGGCGCACTGGGGCAATGGTTGTTTACTCCTGCACGACGCCCCTGGATGCTGAAACTACAGCCCGGACCCTTCTTGTAGGGCTTGCAATAAAAATGTGGAGGAGACAGGATGCATGCTGGCTGCTACATGTGCGCGTACACGGTCAACAAAAAATAAAATAAAATAAAATAAAATAAAATAAAATAAAATAAAATAAAATAATAAAATAATAAAATAAAATAAAATAAAATAAAATAAAATAAAATAATAAAATAAAATAAAATAAAATAAAATAAAATAAAATAAAATAAAATAAAATAAAATAAAATAAAATAAAATAAAATTAAATTAAATAAAATAATAAAATAAAAAAAAAAACAAAATAAGGACTGTGTATGCAGTCATCCTGTTCCTGCCTCTCTCTGACCATTTTTAGCTCTGCTTTTTCCCTCTGCATATTCCCCAGTTCTCTACCCACACATGCCCACACTTCAGACAGACTATCCCAAAAAACTGAAAGATGTCGAAAAACCCACAATAATCCAGGGCCTCATCAACTTCCAGGAATGCTAACTGGCTTAAGAAACCACAACTTCTTTTTTTGTTATTTTTTTTTTATTTTATAATGTATGGTGTTGTTTTTTTTTTTTTTTAGTCTTTTACAATCTCCTGTTTTAAAAACTGGCAGGAATTTCCTCCCTTTTCACCCTCCTCAGTCCTCTCCCTCCCAGCTATATTCGGGGAACACGTCTCACCAGCCCCGTTTAGCTCACATTTCAGGGCAGAGCAAATGTGCGTGCATTGATGAGTCAATTAGGCAGCCGATAAAAATCTGATCTCCGAAATTCCCTTTCTGCCTGCAAGCGTGCCGGGAGCGGCGGCGGCCACCGAGCCAGCGCTGTGCCCAGCGTGCCCAGAGCCTGGCAGGCAGAAAACGATTTCCTCCAGCTGACACCGCTCCCGCCCTGTGCTAAACGTCGTGCTTGATGAGGCATCTGCCACTTAGCGCGAAAGACACCATCACGGTGTAATAAAGCACGCTGCCAGAAGGGTTTCGCGCTCCCACCAGCACTCTGCCAGCTGCAGCGCTTCCCCTCGGCACGCTGCTGGCCGTGCCCTGCAGACCTCGCGTAGCGCGGCTGGTAATTAACTTGTCCCCAGAGCAGGCAGCTGAGCTCAGCCCTCAGAGCTCGCAGCCGCCTCTTCCGTTGCTCCCATCGCTCCAACCCCGGATTTCTGGGTCTGCAAGGAAAAGCCCCAGCGATGCCCCGTTTGCCGTGCAGGCGCCGTGTGCTGCACAGACAGCACCGCCGTTTTCCAGCCGTGCGCTACATTAGAAGGGGGTGGAGGCGAGAGATGGTGCCTGCCCAACCTCCTTGCCGATGGCCAAGCCGTGAAGCACCCAAGCAAGGCCACCCGCTCCCTTCCCACCTCGCAGCCACGGCCAAGACCCAAGCCACCCGCCGGTGAGGCTGCGCTGGGCGCACACGCTTGGTGCCAGCACTGCTCCACAAGAGGAGAAACTCGGCCTGCTCCGTGCTGCTAGAGAGAAACCTCGTGGGCCCGACCCATGCAGCGCCGTACTGAAGGACGGGAGCACATCGGGAGGTGCTGGGCTTGCAGAGCTGGCGCTGCTGCTGCCGTCGCCTGCTCAGCTCCGTGACCTCCCCTGGAGCCAGGTATCTCCCGCTCAGGCCGCACGCTTCTATTTTGCCGTCTGTTCTGTCTTCCGCCCAGCGTCTCTGCAAGTGGCTGAGCCGGGTTTTAAATGGAAAGAAAGAAATGGTGGAAGGCCACATGCGCACAGAATCGCGGGTGCTGACAGCCCCTCCTCAGCCTGGCAGCCCCCCGCCCCACAGGTCATCTGCACATCCCTGCAGCAAGCGCTCCCGTCCTGCGCCAGGCTGACCACTGGCACTGGGAACAGCCCAGAGGACTTTTCCACCGCCCTGCAGGTCATGTAGGGAGCGTCTTTGTGGGACCAGGTGAAAGGGTTCGTCAGCTGGCACACCCCGTGACATACAAAGCACTAATAATCACAGACACAGAGTCCAGTGTTCAAATGGAGTGAAGCAGATTGTGCTGCTCACGTCAGAAAACGATTATCCTACCAGTTATCGTCCTGCTTGGGCAGTAATTCCCATTTCCTTCTGAGCTAGGGGTTTCTGCTGGACCTGTTTGCACCCTTTCTGCTGCCCTCTCTCGTAGCACAACTGTCCTGGCAACACGTCTAAAAGTGGGCACATGCAGCACAATTTGAGAAATTCGGGCGTTCCTAGTCGGGTTTTGATTTCATGGGACCGGTCAAGTTTAGAGGAGAAAATGGGACAAACTGTCCCGAGCTTTGGCACATTCAAGCAGCGGCAATTTCGAGTAGAATGCAACACTGCAAAATTCATAGTCGTAAAAACCAATCCTACATTAAGAAGAGCTGAATTTTAAAAATGACCCTGTAAAACCAGCCATTTCATAACCAAGACTCTGCCCTTGGATCTGTCCTTTCCAGCCAGGAAAATAAGTTAATGTTGGTGTAATTACAGAGTGACCGTTATTTACCATCGAGCTTCATAAAAATGTTGAGGAGAGATGTATGCATTTTAATTAAGTTCCAGGGGAAAAGAATGTGTACCTGGCCAGACTGCAAAGAGATGAACTCATCACGTCATCCACGCCCCAGTCTCCTGCCTGTTTTCCTCTGCAACAGTGAGATCAGCCCAGATTGCAGTCAGCGGGTTTAAAAAGCAAAGTAATCCTCTGAAAGTGCTGGGCCAGCATTTTCTCATCCCTGAGGCTCTGAACTGGGAGCTCTCATACAGCCATGTCTCCAATGCGACTGACGGGCAGGTGCTGGAAATCCTAAGAAACCTGCAGGATTCCCCAAATTGGAGTAAAAGAGAGGGGACCCCGGTGGAGTTCGCTGCGGAGTTTTCCAGCTCCTGCAGCTGCCCGACTTTTCCACGGATGGCCCAGGTCGGGCTTTGTGCTACGGAGCTCCCTTTTCTCCTCGGGAATGCCCAGCTGTGGAAGCGAGGGTGCAGCTCATCCTGGGGTGCTCCTGGCACGGGTTTGTGCCCGAGCCACCACGGGCACGCTGCCAGCGGGGTCACAGCCGTGCTCCCGCGGGGCTACGGCGAGCCAGGGGTGTGCAGCTGGCTGGGGACGGATCCCGGTTGCCTTTGGGCGTGTAGAAAAAAGAAATAACAAATATATATATATATATATATATATATCTCCTGAGTTTGAGCAGCAAAGCAAAAAAAGAAAACAACTCCCCTAAGTGAGTCTGGAATGTTTCTAGGGCGTAGAGACAGAGCGAGGGATCAGCAGCAGCCCCCTCCCCGGGGTCAGCCGAGCAGCCTGCCACAATGGAAAATAGTTTCTGCTCTTTTCAAATACTCGGATAGATCCCCTGTGAAAGTCACCGTTGCTCTAGCAGAGGGTCAGACGCGGTGTCTGTGGGCTATTTAAAGGCCAAACCATCTGCCTGATACCACTGCTCGGGTCCGACAGGAGCGGCGCAGGTGGCCGATGGCACGCGCGTGGCGCCTCCATCACGCAGCCACGGGACTGCTCCTTCCCGGAGGCTTCACAGAAAACAAGAGCCTCCCAAAGCTGGGGTCTCATTTCCTTCTTTTTGCAGTTTTGGGTGCCCCTAGGTGGGACAATGTCTGTCCGTGCTACAGCCTGGGCCAAAAAAACCTGACCTTTCACAAGGCGGTGACCAAACGGGGCAGCGTCACCCAGCCCTTCCCAGCAGAGTGCGCCTTGCAGGGGCTGACCCAGCCCCTACGAGCATCCCTCGGGGAGATGCCGGCGTGTCGAAGCTGCAGGGGCTCGGCTTGGCGTGGCGTGGACGCAGCCTGGCCTGCCCTGCCTTGTGCTTCCCGTCCTGCTGGGAACAGCCTGGCTCCGGCCCCGCGGCTGACCGCGAGCCCCGTCCGCACGAACGTGTTTGTTCCAGCGCTCGTTCAAGCTGCAGCCACGGCGCTGGTTGGAAGGACACGGCTCAGGCTCCGTGTCAAACAAAACCCATTCCAACTGTCTGGGAAGAGAGCAAAATCTGCCATTGCGCTGCTTTGAGGGGTTTGCAGCTCGCTGCAGCACTTTGTGTCTGCAGTTGTTTCCATAAGCAAGTCCAAGAGAGCCCGCGAGCAGGAAGGAATTAGGCACTTATGCAAAGCCCATTAAAGTCGAGGGGAATCTTTCCATTGACTTCAGAGCCTTTGGCTCCTGGCCCTGCATATCGGGGGCTGTTGTGTGGGATTTCGAGCAGGAAGCGGGAGCAGGGCTCTGCAGGTTTTCTCAGCATTAGTTACAGACTTCAGCACAGCTCTCCGTGCCTGTCTCCCTGCGTGTAAATTAGGAAGTGCGTAGGCACTGACTGCTCGTTCTGGATGCACAGCCCTAACTGTGCGCCTCCTCCGTCCGTCCTGGGGTAGGCAGAGCGGGACCCCTCATCAGCAGGATTAGTCCGTTCCTGCGGGCAGCAAGGATTCTGTGTGGGTCCTGACACATCGGTCCTGGTGCCAAACCTACATATGATGTGTCAGTCTGAGATACACAAATTGGAAAAAAACAAACAAACAAACAAACAAACAAACAAAAACCTCAGCAGGTCTGAAACCCTTGTTCACCCAAAGTCCAGATTCACAGCAGGGTGAATCCCCTGCTGGGACCACTCAGCGTTTCTCTGGTTGCAGTTCTCCCTGCCCACTTTCACCCAGCACTTCTGCAGAGGGATGCACGGCCTTTTGGTGGAGCCCAGGAACACGCAACAAAATGACCAAGCATCTGAGCTGCCTTCCGTTTTCACACCGAGCAGCAGAGAACTGATGTGCACGCTTGGGACCCGACCTCTGGAAACCAGAGCTCTCCAAGGAGCATCGTGCCAGGCACCCAAACCTGCCAGCACACCAACAGCAGGCGGGATCAGTATTGGAGTGAGAGGGAAATGATGCTTGACCCAAGGATCAGCTCCCCAGAGAGCTGGTCTGGGGGTTCCCTTTGCAGGAGCATCCCTCCCCGCGGCCGGGCATCTCCACCAGCCCAAAGGGAGATGTGGCCGTTCCCTCCTTGTGGAAATCAGGTCGTTTTTTTTTTTGTTTTCGGCAGGCCGTGGGTTTGGAAATGAGCTTCGCTCCCACCTGCTGCACGTTCACAGGCTGAGCGGGACGAATTGCCAAAGCCGGCAGGAACTGGGAGCTCGTTCGCGTGACTGAGGCTTTGGCAGAGCGCAGGCTGCTCCGCTTCCACCGAGGGGAAGCGCCGGGAGATGCCGTGGCAGCAGTTCAAGGCCGGGCGGTGCGTTACGAAGTCTAGACGGCGCTGGATCCCGGCGAGCAGGAAGAATGCCGTGTCCCTGCCCCTGCTCACCGCCTCAGCCCGAGCTGCATTCCTCAGCCGGGAGCGGGCTGGGGAAATATTTCGCTCCCCTCTTCCAACAGACCCTCGAGCACAGTTGTCTCCTGCAGGCACCTCCACCCCAAAGCCCTGCCTGGAAGGTCGGAGCTTTGCAGTGCCGCTGCCTGCACCAAGGCTTTCATTTGGCCAAAGGCCGCAGTGCCCCGCGGCCGGGCTGCTCGCAGGAAGGACGTGGGGGGGAAAAAATTTACAAAGCAAGTTTTTGTTCCTACCTGGAATAAGAGCAGCGCCTGCGGAGGGGTGGCACTGGGCAGCTTTTCTCTGCACCGTTGCAAGAGGCCCAGCGGAGAGCTGTTTCCAAGCAGCTGTGCTCATCGCTGTCTGCAGCCAGGGTCAAGAGAGAAGATTTGGACACAAACCCCTCAAAAAAAAAAAAAAAAACAGTATTAGTTTCAGAAGCAGTTTTCACTTATTGGAAGATTTCTATTTTGCCTTAGCTCCTAAATGCCTTTTCTATCAGCTGAGGGGCATGTTGTGCCATTTATAAATAAAATAGCATTTCAGCAGCTCCTGCAATACAACCCCCGAGTGAGGCTTGGGGAATTGGGCAGCGCTTCCCTACCCATCGCCAAAACCAGGGCACGACCTCTGGGCAGCGCCTCCCATCTGGACCTGTTCAAACGGCATCGGGGGTCCGGGGACGGCCACGCCGCCTTTCAGCAGCAGTTCCAAGGAGAAATAGGATCAAATGATGATCCTTTAGATTTGTCTCTGACCGCACACCGAGCACGTATATGCTTTCCGTAAGTGGGCTGATAAGCGCTTTGGATCGGTATTAACACGTGCCAGACGCTGGGGAATCATCTCCCCAGCAATTACGGCAATTACGAGGACACCCCAGAAGCCAATAAAGCCACGGAGATGATGAGCATCTGCTGGTGGCTGTCAGGCCCCAGCCCGGCAAGATAAATCTCTGTAATAAAGAGGTGTGATTTTTATTTTTTGTTTGGTTGAGTCATACGGCATTCAGCGCTGAATCTGTGCGAGTCCTCCTCCCTTCAGGGATTCTCCCCGGGAGGAGCCGGGCACAGCAGCCTTCCTCCAGCAGGACGCTCCGTGGGGCTCCCCCAGCCCTGCCCTTTCCCTGCAGCCCCTCAGCTGCCTCCTGCTGCCCCCAGCACCGCGTCAGCATCACCCAGCTGGAGGTGGTCAGAGCAGAGAGACCTCGGCCCTGCACAGCCGACAGAGAAATCCTCAGCAGAGACCCTCCCCCTCCCCCTGCCCTCTCCTCACCACGCTTCCAGCCAAGGCAAGACCCAACATTGGCTCCATTTTTTTCAGCAAGGACCTGTGTGACAGAGCTTTCCGAAGGGCTGGATGCAAAGCCCTGCAGCTCAGCAGCACCAAGGAACGTGCAATGACTTTGGGGACGTGAGAGGTCCCCAAAACCTGTGGCAGGAGCCCAGCATGGCCAAGCCACCCTGCTCCTCCCAGGGCTTTGCTGAACCAGACCGCTTCACCTGCCTGAGGGATTGCTACGCTGTTTAATAAAACAAGGTGTTAACATCGCCCGGGACCGCAGAGCGAGCCCGCAGCGGGCGCTTTGCTCCACCGAGGTATGTGCACAGGAAGGAAAGGGAAGAGCGTGTGCTTGCCTGGCTGGGTGCCCTCAGAAACCACGTCCACCCCGATGCCTCCGGGTACGTGTCCGCAGAGTGCAGAACAACAGGAAATCATTGGACGTGTATCAGCCCAAATCCAGAGAGCATCGGCCCTGCAATTAGCTATAATTAGAAATCGGCTCCGGCAGCGCGCCCCCGGCAGGATCCTTGCACACCCACACGCTCCCGTGTGCTAAAACGGGGCCGTCAGGGGAACGGGAAGGATGCTGATGTCTGCGAGGGGCTCACCCGCAAGCGAGGTCAGGGTTCGTACCCCGAGCCGACGTTGGGTCGGGTGGGCACAGCTCCTGCCCTGCTGCCCCAGCAGCTGTCCGCTGGCCAGCCCCA
This sequence comes from Anser brachyrhynchus, assembly GCF_964034855.1. Taxonomy (NCBI): domain Eukaryota; kingdom Metazoa; phylum Chordata; class Aves; order Anseriformes; family Anatidae; genus Anser; species Anser brachyrhynchus. The sequence continues at coordinate 2,827,527 of NC_137711.1, forward strand.
CCAAGCTGCCGGTCTCAGCCCCAAATCCCCCCCGGATATGCATTTGGGGTTATTTTTTAAAGTGCCTTTCTGTACTTTGGTTCCAAAACTGTAGTTTTTCTGTCTTTAATAAAAAAGATGACCTGCTGATCCACGATCCCGCAGCGAGCAAAAGTCAACTGACTCCTCAAGCTCCACGTTCAACCCCGTCCTCCCCACCATCACCCAAACACCAACGGGCTCCTAACCAGCAGCTTGGATGTGGCTGGAGCCAGGGCTATTTTTGCCTTGCTAATGGCCCTGCGAGCCTGTGCCAGCTCTCAGGACCACATCCAGAATATAATGGGAGAAGCTCAGTCCAGGCAAAGAAAGATTCAGTTGTCACTTTATTTTCAGGGCGATTTCACACTTGCGGTGCCCCAGCAGCTAAGATGCATTTCACAACTTCCCTACTTAATTGTGTCTCCAGCTAAAGCTGAACATTGTCATACAAGCAAAAAAAAAAAATAAAAAAATCCAGTGCTTATAAGACCATGACACTCAGGGATCTGGTAAAACCACAGCAATCCCAGCTATAATCCTTGCCCTGTAATCTGCATGTCATGAATTACTACATAATTGGGCAATAGCTGCAATCCCGGCCCACAGTTATTTGCTCTTTATTTTGAAATAAAATGGTGGGGAAGACGGACAGCAATTGCGCGTTGTGAAGATACTCAGTAATTTTCAGCCTTTTCTATCAACAGACTCTCAGCGTTTCCCCGTCAAGGTCCTGGGCAATAAATACAGCAAAGATTTGGCCTTTGTGCGAGCCGAGGCCTGGGAAGAAAGGTGGGTAATTTGAAAAAGGAAAAATAATAATAATAATTGCGCAACTAAAATTGAGTTTTTTCTCTTGCTGTTCTTTGACCTGTTTGGTTCACAGATGTTTGAAAAGCTTTCAGAGCGTGAGAGTCTGAGCCAACAGGGCACCCACCCCCTGGCCCAGGGGAAAGCTGGCTATTTTGATCTCACTTTGGGCACATGGACTCAATGTTCATGGTTTGTGCAGTGAAATATTACTGGGTTTTTATTTTTTTTTCTATTTGGAAGCTTTGAGAGGCATCACCCAACCAACACAAGGCAAAGCATGGAAGAGGAGGTGAACAGATACCTCCTGTACCCCCAGAGCTGCTAGAAAACGTTACTGCTCCCAGCTATTCATCACGTCTTGGCACAGCAGCTGGTTTCCCCTACAACTTCAGGGCCAAATTCAAGATTTTCCACTACTAAATCCACATGATTCTGCTGATTATAATGGATATTTACTAAATTACATGCAGCTCTAAATCTTCTCTTAGTACTTGCAAAGAAAATCATTTCCCTGACCAATTAAAAAAAAAAAACAATAAAAAAAAATGATTAGACATCCCTGTGTCCCTGTGCATCAATGCGGCTCTGCAGCTGCAGTAGCCAGGACAAAACAGAGAAGGAATCCACCGCCTCTTGCTCCCCACCACCACGGAAGAAAAACCACCAAGTGCAGGCAGAAATATTCCCTGCTCTGTGGTTATTGCACGCAGCAGATGAACCAGCCCATTTCACAGGCATTTGCCTCCAGATGAGCGAGAAAGGCAGAAACGGGAATCCGAGAGCAAGCACAAACCCCCCTGCAGGAGCTCTTGTGGTAGCTCATTGGAGAAACGTTGTGCTACAGAAATACTTTGTCTCCAGCCGAATCCACCTGTGAACATCAACTGTGAAGAGGAATAACTCACTTTGCATCGACTTTCAGCAGAGGACCTAGGATTCCAAGCCACGTTCTTCCCAAATTACTGTAATTTTCAGCCTATCTCCTGCGATGACGTACCTAGCTAGCCTGAAATTCCCCGTGGCACTTTAATGAGCAGTTCAACCTGAGATATAATTTGCCAAGATGTAAGTGCGTGCCCAGGAAGATCTATTTCTGCTGCAGGGACTTGTACTAAAACTGGCATCGCACCCCTCCAAGGCTTTCCCCACTGCACACAACATGCTTGGGTGGAGAAGTCTGCCTGTGCCTTGGGGAAAACAGCCCTGTTCTCATGGTGAGGGGACGAGGGAGGGAAGGTGAGGGGTGGGCTTGTCCCCGAGGGCTGCCCAGATATCCCCCCAACCTGCAGACCCCTTCCCACCGCCCTCCTGGCTGCAGGCAAAGCACTGGCTCGGTTGCAATGCACCTTTCCCAAGTGACAGACCTCGCTAAGTCACAGCCCAGCAAGGCATTTTTAAGCCTTGACAAAGGAATTAAATCATCTCCGTCCTTCCTAGGAGGCAATAAGCACCGTGGGGTTCGTTCCCTGATACCCTGCTGCATCACCAGCGGCTCCTGACACCCATCCTGGCCCTTCCCCGTGTGTTTCAACCACCAGCCAGCAGCTGTGCTCACAGGCTTGTCCCAGGGGCTATCAGGAAGCCTGTTTGCTGATGTCCTGCCTGAAATTCAGTGTAGCTGTGCTGCTTCTGTATGAACCCTATTGCCCCAGGCCAACCCCTGCCCTCCAAATGGCAGCTCCCTTTCTGCCCTACACGCTGTCCCCTGCCTTGGTACTCACTAAGGGTTAATAGCTGAGTTGAATAACAACTGAATTTATTGCTGATAAGAGACCACTTCTTCTGAGCCTTGTTAAAAGTATTCTTGTTATTCTCTTGTTTCAATAAATATCTCATTGCTGGCTCTCCAGCAAAACAGCGAGGTCCCTGCTTCGCCCCAGCCCCTCCGCAGTGAGGGACCCCGAAGCCGAACGGGCAGGCAGGTTGAGTCAAAGGTCATCGCCCAGGCTCCAGTGTCCATGCTTAAAATGCTGGAGGCATTTTATAGAGAGACATTTTAACCTACGAGAAGTCCCAGTGCCATAATTGCATCTTAGTTTGACCTGAGCACTCCATTTTATGGAGCCAGAGACAGGCTCCTGGGCAAGCACACAAGGCTCAGCAGCTCTTCAGCAGGGCGCTCGTTTCTGTTAGCGCGTGAGATTCACCGTTTCTCCTTATTTTACATCCTACCGGTGGAAAAATAAATAAATAAATAAATCTCAACATTATTGTTGACTTGCAGCAAAGTGAGCAAACACGAAGCAAAGCTGACACGCAGCTCGGCCCAAACAGCTCGAGCTGTTTCGATGGCAAGGCGGGCGGAGGAGCCCGCAGGCTGCGGGGTGAGCGCCAGCCCAGGAGACACGTCTGCTCCAAAGTGCTGATGAATGGAGCACTTGTCCTCCAGGGCCTCCCCGCTTCATCCGTTTGTTCTGTTCTGTACGTAATTTACGCTGCATTTATTGTGAAATGAGCTATTTAATAAATTCTCGTGGCGCAGCTCCCCACGTGAATGCTCCGTTCCGAAATCGTTACTTTTACTGCAAAATTCTCTGTTCACGGAGCCCCCAGTAAAAAGTGCAAAGCCACCCACTGCCCTTGGCTGCCTGACACCGGCCTCCGAGCCCGGGTTAGGATGACCTGGTGAGCAGCAGAGAGGGCGGCCAGGAGTGGGAAAAACAAACAAAAACTAATGGAAACAGGAAAAACTGAGCATGGCCGCAGTGCTGCCCAGAAGGAAGCTGACGAATCTCTGCAGCACCCTCACCTCGAGAAGCAACAAGCTGCTGCTGACCATCCCCCTATACCAGTGCTTGTCAATTAACAGTTTTAATTATTATTTATAACTGTTGTTATAACCGTTATATTGTTATTAATATAATATATTTTATTATCTATTATATTGCATTATATATACTATATTATGCATTATATTATATTATACCATATATTATATCATAGCATATATTATATTGTATTGTATTATATATATTTATGTTATGTTATGTTATGTTATGTTATGTTATGTTATGTTATGTTATGTTATGTTATGTTATATCATGTTATAACTATTTATAATTATAGCTGTTGTTATTTGGAACTTTTGAAACTTGTCTCTAAGCCCCAACCCCAGGGACCTCGTGGCTGCCTTCAAGCCAAACTCCTCTTGCAGCCACGCAGGAGGACCAAAGCCCTTTGGAGGTTCAGGGCTCCAGGACCTCCTGCCCTGGCACAACCACCCCCTGCCCTGGCAGAGCTGCTGATGGCCCCACTGATGAACCCCATCAAAGCTGTGAACCACAAGCCTGGGGTCGTGGCAGGTTTTCCCCCTTTTTCTTCCTAAGAATTTTGGGAAGGGTTGGGGAGCCACATTTTCCTCCACCTCCCCCCTGCAGTGCCCTTTTCACCCGAAAACACACAAAATCAGAGTCTCTCCTTCATCCCACAGCTGATCCCTTGGCACCTCCAAGCCTCCCCACAGCAAAGAGCAGAGGGCCCTTCCCAAATTCCTGATCTCACCAGGACAGAGTGACAGCTCCCATTCTTACCTGGTTTAACAGTTTCATTTTATCTCCCTACTAAAAAACGGCCATAATTTTACAGCCCGTCTGCGTGTGGTTTTCGCTGGGACAAGATGTGCAATCTTAACAGCAAACAGCAGCCAAGATTGTATAGTTTCCTCTAAATAATTTAAAGCACTGCTCTTGCAGGCAAAGAGGAGTCCGCCAGCTCCCTCCATGGAGGGGCATAGTGTAAAAACCACACTTAACTCCCAGCTGATTTTCTCCTGAAAAATTCATGCTTTTCTTTTGAGAATCCATATGCTTTGGGGTGAAGGTTTCCACCTGCCATCACAGCCTACCATGGCCAAAAATCAGAGGCTGGTGATTTTCCTTTGTGGTCTGGATGAGCTGGCTCCGGGCTGGGAGTCGGGAGGTTTGGGATTCACCCGTCGGTGGAAGAAAGCACAAAGCCCTTCATTTTCTGTTTGTAAACAGCCCCTGGCTGCTGACAGGCTTTAAATCATTATAGAGGAGGTCCCACAGCAGACCTCAGTGGTTTTACAGAGGAACTGGTGGAGGGGTGAGCTACTGCAGGATGGGGAAGGTGTTACAGGGACTGGGAGGGAGGTTGCAGCCCGCTGCCCTGGGCTGTGCCCGATGCTCCCGTCTGTGTCCCTCAGCTCCTCGCCCCAGGTCCCAGCCCCTCTGCTCGGTTCCGTGACTCTGCCTGCTAATAGAAAAAAACACTAAAAGTTCCCCTCTTTGAAAGCCATTTAAAATTTAAAAAAAAGAAAAAAAGCCTCTGCAAACAATCTGCATTTTATCTTCTTAATGGCTCTACAGCCTCCACTCGCATCCAAAAATAATTGCTCTCAGCAAGGGCTTGAGGAATATTCCTTTCAAATCATGGACCAGATGTTCCTCGGAGACCATTACACAGTTAACTACCAATAAAAGTAATTCAAGAAACTAAATACTGGTTAAAGGACGCGCCCATGCAGCCCAGCACCGCTCGCAGCGGAGGAACGCGCTGTGCTGCTATTTAACCTCTCGCGACGCAGACGCGCTTCTCCCTTCCTCCTCGGCAGAGGCGACGCAGGCCAGCGAGCCGGGCGGCTGCGGAGGGTTGTTTTCTTTTCGCTGTCTGGGAAGTCAGCTCTCCGAGGTTCAGCGCGAGTTGAGCCAGAGGCCGGACGGCCAAAAACCCAGAATTGCTTAAGAGGTCAGCGCCGCTTCCAGCCCGCCCCAGTGAGGCCAAGACAAACGGCGCCGCGGCCTCCCCTCTGCAGGGCACGGGCACGCAGCAGCACGAGCGGGGGTCACCAGCATCCCCCCGAGCTCTGCAGAAGCTCAGCTCTTTACCAATTATTTCAGGGCCCGTGGGTCAGTGTTCTTTGGGTGAGAAGGCGTACTGGTGCAGGGAGCACGACTGGAGCCTTCTGGACCTCGTTCGTCCCACTGGGTGGTTGGACCAGGGGATCTTGGAGGTCTTTTCCAGCCTTAATGATTCGGGTCTCCCCACCCCTATGTCCCTCCTGCACACAGGATCCTGCCTCAGCCACCCAAACCTGCACACCGCCTTCGGGGATGGTCAGAGGGGGAGAGGCCAGGAGGAAAAGCGAGCCGCGCTTGACCCGGACCAGAAGCACACTGGCACACGGCAGCCACGTCATGCCCTCTCCTGGACTGCAAATGGTTTTTCACCTTGTTTGTGCTCAGCGGTGCAAGAGCAACCTGCCAAGAAGGAGAGCAACCACCCGCCCCCCAGCCCAGAGCAGAGGAGAGCTTGTGGAGGCCAAGAGGATGAGCCTCGAGGAGCTGCCAGAAGGGGAGATGGGGGGGAGAAAGTGGGCACGAGCCCATGGGAGCTGCTGGGGGTCCCGTGGGGAAGCGCCAGGGGTGTCGAGCCTGGGGCACCTCTCCTCGTCCACCTGCCCTGTCCTGCGGCAAGGGAGGCTGCAGACCTCACCTCCGCTTTGCACGTTTCTAAACGCTTCCTGCAGCACGGGAAGGGGGCTGAAGGTGCAGGGAGAGCAGGATGAGCCCCGAGCTCAGCAGACGGCACGTCTGGGGCTCTTCCCTGCCAAAAATCGGGGTCTGTGCATCTGATGTCACCTGGAAGCCAGAGCAGCAGCTCCCAACCTGCATAGAGGGTGGGAGGGGGTCAGGGGGTGGCCGGCTCTAAGGGCTCCGGGTGAGACTTGCAGCCAGAAGCACCACAAATCACCCAGGTTTTTCCCTGGGGTGGCCCAAGCTGTGGCTTCACCTCTATTTCCAGCTGCTCAGCATGCCCCCAGGATCCCCCGCTCCGTGCGGGCTTCTCTCCTTCCTCACCAGGGACAGGAACCGCAGGCACCCTTTGTAGAAGCTCCATGTGCAGAGCAAACCCCTGACCCTGGGCCAGTCCTTTCCCAGTGATCCTCATCTGCTTTAGGGGCACGATTTTGGGGGTACCAGCCTCATCCCCATGCCCAGCCCGGGGCCAGGACCAGGACGGAGCTGCATTCCTGCATCTTGATGTGCCCGGACACATTTTCCCAGTGAAATGGCAAATACTTGGCTCCCCTGCCTTGTATTTGTGTTTTCTTTCTAATGTTGTGTGGCTGCCTTGGTGTTTAATCCCAGTAATTAATGAGACGGGGAGAAAAGAACAGTTCTCATCTCCTTCTCCCTTCTGCAAACATTACAATCAGCGGGGTTGGCCTGGGTCATTTCTGTGGCATTTCCAGCAGAGAGAGGAAGGAGCGGCAGGCAGAGGCATTTACCTTCTGGCAAGCAAGACGCTTCTCTGAAGAAGAGCATTTTAAAGTCAGCAATGTGTGAAAGAATTCAAAGTACATACATTTCCCAATACCTTAAAAAAATAAAAATAAAAATAAAAAGGAAAATCTTTTGTTATAAAAAAAAGGAAAATATTTTGTTTATTAAAAAATGACTTTGCAAATGACCTGCTGGTTAGTATCCGAAATAGAAAGGAAGTCCTTCTTAACACAGGATGTCATTGCACATTTATTTAAAGCTTTAATGATATGTTTGGGGACATCATCTACGCCTGAATATTTCTCCATTGCAACTGTCTGGAGGAGGGAGCCTTTTCTTCGGTCTTAAAATAGTAAATGAGGCCAATTATCTCACGGCAATTCCAAATGGTAATTTGATTCCTCTTCAGCTGTCCGGGTCCTACCGAAGCAGGTTTTGCAGGTTAGGTTTGGGAGCACATCTCCCCATCTCCCTCCGCTCGGCTGAGCACCGTGGGGCGTCAGGGCGCAACCCGGTGCCTCCGTGCCCGGGGGAGGCAGCACCAGCACTGACCCAAGAAATGGGGTCTCCTCGTTCACTGCTTCTTGTGTCGGAGATTCAAAAGAGGCCTGGGTTGAAATCAGTGCCAGAGGTGGGACGAAGGCAGAGGGAGCTTGGTCCGAGCACCCTGGGGGGGCACAACAAATGGGCTAACAAATAAGGCATTCCCGCAGGAATGGCCCCGTCCTGCAAATCCCAAATCCCACAGGTGCAAACCTATCAGCAGGAGCAGGCTGTGCCCAGGAAAAAAAGCCACGACAAAAATTTGGGGCTGTGGCAGCAAGGCCCTGGTAGCATTAAATAATAATGAGAGTGATAATTTGGCATTCCAGTGCGTGCGGAGCTGGCAGTCACCACCACTTTGGGAAGGACCGCAGGGCTTCCATTTAGCACAGATTAATGGAATCGATTTATTATTTTTTGTTTCTTTTTAATTAGCCTCATTAGGAACTAAATGATCTTCCTGCAGAGCACGCAAATAGCACAAAGACGCGGGCCCAGCTGATGGTTTTTCTCCTGGTGCAGTTGCTCAGAATTAGCGTTGCGAACCAGGGAAGATTTAATAGTGGTTTCTGGCAGAGATTAGCAGCGGGCAGCAGCTCAGGGAGGATTAAGAACGAAACAAGCATTAGGCAGTTTTGATGGAGAGTTTGTCAAAGTTGGTCTATGAGTTTAAAGCGAATCAATGGAGGCTTTCAACGGGCTCACGTTGAGGGAGCCGTGTTTGTTCCCGGTGATTCATTCAACTCCAGATATTGTTAACTTCAGCAGAATAATCTCCTCTTTTTTAAACAAAAAAGAGGAAAAAAAAGTCCTATTGTTATTCACAGGCCATTGCTTATTACTGGGATTATTATGACACCGGTTTGAGGATGGTTTGAACCCTCGTGTTCAGCCGAGGTTTGTGCCTGTCGTTTTCTGACATCCTGTGGAAAATACGGAAAACTCGGTATTATAGAAAAAAAAAAAGTGAGCCCCCCAAAAGCTTAAGCCCCAAAGCTTCAAATACCAGAAGAACGGAGCAGAGCAATCCTGAAATTGCATTTCTGCAGGAGAATATGAACCAGCAGATGTGCAGAGTATGAACCAGCCTCTTCCGAAGACGAAGAGAGGGAGGGGAGGCGGAGGGGCACGGGAAGGCACTTCGGCAGGCCCGTGGGGACTGGGCTGCGGGCAGGAGCCCGAGCCATGGCCACAGCACGCTCGGGGACAGACGCACCCCCAGGGCCCTCCAGCCACCCCCCAGGGGACCAGCTCCTGCAGAAGGAGCACCGCAGGCTCCGGGACGTTTGCTTGGCCAACGGCTCCGCTGGTGGACGCCCGTTTGCGTGGCCCAAACTCCCCCGATCCCAGCACAGGACCCAGAGCCTCCCTTTGCAACGCTGTGAGGAAAGCCGAACTCTGCTGCAGGCAGCTGAGGACGTACTTCACTTTCCCTCTTTCTGCAGTTTATTTTTTGTTCTCCCTTCAGCAGAGCGCCGGAGCCAGGCTAGTCTGGTCACGCTCCCTTTGTTTACAGCCAGTTTCTCCTCCATCTCCCTCCCTTGGCCTGGTGCTTCTCAACCTGCTCCGTGCTGGCCCCCCCAAGCCTCACCCCGGGGCTCTCCGGCCCCCTGGACGTCCCCCAGCAGCTCCCAGTGCTCCCGCAGCCCGTCCCAGCACGTTCCCACCGCGAGCCTCTTGGAGCAAACTGCCGGGGCAAGTTTCCTCGAGTCTTTTTTATTTATTTTTTTTTAAGTCCTTACAAAAATAAAAGCCGAGGGGGAGCCGTGCGCCAGCAGCACGGTGGAGGGGCCGCAGCGCAGCTGGGGGGCTGCCCGCTCTGCACCCACACCTCGCCCCCACCCCGTGTCCCCCAGGACCCCCCAGCACCCCTCGGGACCCTCCAGCACCCCCCAAGACCCCTCAGCACCCCCCAGGACCCCCCAGCACCCCTCGGGACCCTCCAGCACCCCCCAGGAGCCCTCAGCACCCCCCAGGACCTCTCAGCACCCCCCAGGACCCCTAGGGGTCCGCGCCCCGCTCCCCTCCAGCAGCCTCCGCTTTCGGGAAAACGGGACCGGGGGTGGGGACAGAGGTTTGGGGGGCAGCTCCCCGAGCCCCCCTCTCTCCCTTTCTCCCCGCCCCGGCCTCCCCCCGCGGCGGGGGCCGGCCCCCAGCGCCCTGCCCGCTCCCCGCCCCGAGGTGCCCGCACGCCCCGCTCCGCCGCTCGGGCTCCCCCCCGCGTCCTGCACCGGGAGGAGGCGGCGGCGGCGGCGGCTGGGGCAGGGCTGCCGATTCCCCCACCCCCCCCCACCACCCCCCCTCCAAAAATAATAATAAGAAAAAAAAAAAAAAATTAACCCCCAACCGGGTGCCTCCCGGTTCCCCTCGCCGGCCATGCCGGGACCGCGGCGGGACCGGCCGGCCGTGCTGCTGCTGCTCGGGGCGCTGCTGGCCGCAGACCTCTACTTCCACCTCTGGCCGAGGGTGCGCAGGGAGCTGGCTCCGGGGGGACCGGGGGGTCCGGGCTGCCCCTGCCGCCCCCCTCGCCCCGCCGCCGCCGCCCCCGCCCCGCCGCCGCCGCCCCGCGGCCGCGCCGCCTCCGCGCTGCGGCGCCTCTTCGGGCACCCGCTGTACCGCGCCGCCGCGCCCCGCGGCCCCGCGGAGCCGCTGCTGGGCGCCCGCGAAGCCCTGCGCTACTACCGGCGGAAGGCGGCCCGCTGGAACAGGTGCGTCCCGCCGCCGCGGCACCCGGCCCCCCGCCAACCCGGCCCCGGCACCCGGCTCCCGGCGGCCGGATCTGGGGATCCAGCCCCGGCACCCACCTCTGGGAACGCCATCCCTGGGTACCCAGCCCTGGCACCCGTCTCTGGGAACGCCATCCCTGGGTACCCAGCCCTGGCACCCGTCTCTGGGAACGCCATCCCTGGGTACCCAGCCCCGGCACCCACCTCTGGGAACGCCATCCCTGGGTACCCAGCGCCGGCACCCACCTCTGGGAACCCCATCCCTGAGTACCCAGCCCCGGCACCCATCTCTGGGAACCCCATCCCTGGGTACCCAGCCCCAGAACCCACCTCTGGGAACACCATTCCTGGGTACTCAGCCCTGGCACCCATCTCTGGGAACCCCATCCCTGGGTACCCAACCCCGGCACCCGTCTCTGGGAACCCCATCCCTGGGTACCCAGCCCCGGCACCCACCTCTGGGAAGCCCATCCCTGGGTACCCAGCCCCGGCACCCGTCTCTGGGAACCCCATCCCTGGGTACCCAGCCCTGGCACCCATTATCCGTGCATCCATCTCTGGGCACCCCTCTCTGCGAATCCCATCCCCAGATTCCCATCCCCAGGTACCCATCCCTGGCATCTATCCCTGGCACCCACCTCTGGGTACCCATCTCCGGGAACCCCATCTCTGGGAACCCCGTCTCTGGTCCCCATCCCAGGCACCCATCTCAGGGAATCCCATCTTTGGGGGTCCATCTCTGGCACCCATTATCCATGCACCCATCTCCAGGAACCCCATCCCTGGCACCTATCTCTGGGAACTCCATCTCCGGGTGTCTTATCTCTGGCACCCATCCCTAGCACCCATTTCTGGGTACCCATCTCCAGGAACCCCATCTCCAGGTACCCATTTCTGGGCACTCATCCCTGGCACCCATCTCCAACACTCATCTCCGGGCACCCCGCTCTGGGAACCCCATCTCCAGATACCCATCCCCAGGTACCCATCCCTGGGCACCCATCTCTGGATACCCACCCCCAGCTACCATCCCCATCACCCCATCCCCAGCACCCATCTCTGGGTACCCATCTCCAGGTACCCTCTCCCCAAGCACCCCTCCCCACCACCCCCTGCATGGGCACCCCCCAGGTATCCCTCGCCCAGGTGCCCCTACCTGGACGCACACCCCGTGGCTCCCCCCGGCACCCTCTCGGTGGCCCATTTTGTGCCCCCCTCCTGGCTCGCAGCCCCCTCATCCTCCCCGATTTCCTTCTCCAAAGCACCCAAGGGCATGTGGGGCTGTGCTTGGGGGCTTCCTGGGGTCCCTGCTGCTCTGCTGGGGGAGGCGAGGAGGTGAAGGATGAGACCCTTCCAGCTGTGTCACCCCGGGGATAAGTGCCTCTGTGCTCCGTGCCACCTTTACAGCTTGGGGACCAAACAGCGACAGCCCCCGGGTGAAGCCCAGAGCCGGCTCCTTGTGCCCAGCAACCCCTGGGCTGGGTGACACCACAGCCCCCGACTATCGCCGTGGTCTGCGATAGCGGTGCCGGGGTGCCGGCTGCCCATCCGGCCCCTCTCCTGCTCCCCTTGCCAACTTCTCTGCTGCAGGAGAAGGAGTGGAGGCTCTGACTTTTAGCCAGCAAACGACTCCCAGCTCTGAGCCGCTCTCCCAGCACAGCCCTCGTCTTGCTGCCTCTCCCAACCCCAGCCATGGTCGTGGGAAAACTTCCCCCGTCCCCTCCCTTTATGTGGTGCTGTCACCCGAGGGATGGTGACCCTCGGCACGGCCCCTGCCCCTAACCCCTCACAGGATGGCCGTGTCCCCGTGTCCCAGCTGGAAGCAGACAGCATCCCCTGCATCCCCGCTCCTCCCTTCGCCCCACCGGCCTCTTCCTTCTCTCGCTGCCCATGCTGGGGATGTGACCGGGGACGGGGCGAGGCAGTGCTGGAAACGGGTTTTTACATCAGCTGGGTGGGACAGCGAGCGGCAGGGGGGCTGCAGGCGATGAGCGCACGGCTTTGCAATGCTCCCAGCGCACGAGGAGCTGGGCGGGGAGCTGGCTAACGGGCAGCAACCCCGCTGCTCCCCGCTCCAAAACCAGGCAGGGCAGGAGGGGATGTGGCCACTGTCCGACCCCGGACCCGCCGTGTCCCAGCAGAGCCCAGCACGGCCCTTCCAGTGCCCGCTGCGCCGCTGCCAAGCTCCGAGCAGAGCCGCAGCCAAAAGCAAACCCATTAATGCACGGAGCGCCGCCGGCTGCCCTTGGACTCATCGCTTAAACAGCAGCAACTCAAAATAACGAAACATGCACAAAGTGGTGGGGAGAGCCTCGGGGACGCGGTGGTGGCAGGGTTGGAGCTGCCCCGTGCTCTGAGCAGGGTCGGGGCCCCAAGAGGCTCTGCCCTTGCCGGAGGCGGCCCGAGGGAGGACGAAGCCTCCCCGGGATCCCCTCAAGCCCATGGAGCGGTGGGGAGGCGCAGGGCAAGTGGGTGCCGAGCTGGGCTTTCAGCACAGAGCACAATTTGGCAGTGACGGTGAGCATCCCGGGGACTGGGCTGGGCACAGCACCCGAGGCTGAGCAACGCCTCGGGAACGCGCCAGGATTTGGGAAGCAGGATGGGACCGCGGGGAGGGGGGACATGGCCAGCACCAGGCTTCCTAAGCACCGCCAGAAGAGCGCGCGAGGCCAGGTGCTCGCAGCAGCGCTGGCGTGATTTGCAGCCCAGCCTGCAGGACGGCCCCTGCTCTTTGGTCAGAAGGCTGCATCTCCCTCCGTTATTTACTGCTTTGTTTAAAAGCGCTCTCGGCGCTGACGCCGTGGCCGTGCGCTGCCTCGTGCTCGGAGGTTTGGCCCTTCTGCGGCCGGGAGGAGATCTGCAGGGCCGTGCGCCCTTGTTTGACTTCGCTTTGCACCTCTGGGAAGGAGAAGGGGGCAGCGTATTGATCGCGCCTCAGCCACTTGGAAATAAAATATATGGCGCTCGTAAACAGGGAACGCGCTGGGGCCGAGCTGACACCCAGCCTCTCCTTTCCTTGGCGCTGCAAACTGAGTGCAGAATGAGGAGGCACTTGCCAGGGCTGGTGCGTTTCGTAAGACCATTCGTTGCTGCGGGCACGGATGAATTTATGGCTCCAGGAGGCCAGAAGCACTGCACGGCCCGCGTCCTCCCTGCCGTGGGAGACGTCCCTCTGGCTGCCCAGGGGTGACAGCGGTGTCCCCTGGGGGGCGGGAGCCCTTGGCTTTCCCTCCTGGTCTGTGGGTTTGGTGGAGCTGCTGCGCCGCGTAGGTGAGGGCCGTGCCTGCCTTCCCCAGCCCGCCCCAAGGTACGACTGCATCTACGGAACAGGGTCAGGACCCAGTGCCTGTCGGCCACCCCGTCCATGAACAGGACATGGGACTCGTTTCTACACCATAGAAACTTTCCTGAAGCATAGAAATGTTTCTGCACCTAGGCCTGGCACATCCCTCAGCGTGCCCGGGTGCTCCCCTCGAGTGGGGCCAGCTGCAGCCCAACCCCGTACCTGCCGCATGGCACGGCTGCCTTTGTTTTTGTAGCCGGATGGGAATAAATCGGTCTGGGACTCTGCCAGTCTGTGGCGTGGCCCCAGGATGTGGCACGGTTGGGATACGTGACGCGAGGGGAGCACGGCAAGGTGCATCCTACCCACGCACAGCGCTCACTGCCCGTCCCGTCGCCTTCCCCCGGCATCGGGTGAGGAACGGAGCTGCAGGATGCCAGCCATCTGCAGAGGCTGGTGGAGGTGCAGGAAGGGAAGAGCAAAGAAACAGCCGGGCCTCTTCCGAACAGACAAAACAACCTGCTGAAAAACTCCAGAGCTTGTTTGTATCCTCGAAGGATATGCCCCAAACTTCGTATCCTCAAAACTTCAATGCCCCAAACTCTGTAGCCTGCTCAGTGCCAGCGGGACCAGCCCTGCCCGTGGCCAGAGCCCGGTGGCACGGGGACACCGGGGCCAGCAGCCACCAGTACCCCAAGCCCGGTGGCACCCAACGCCGTGCCCCTCGCAGCCCTGGCCTTCTGCTGCTGGATCCGGCTGAGCACAAAGCCTGGGCAACCCCAGGGCTATTTATAGCAAGCTATAAATGAACCCTTTTTTTTTTTTTTTTTTTTTTTTTAACATTATTATGTCTTTTGCAGAGCTCTGCTCTTACAGGGAAATATTTCTGGAATCCTGGGGGGACAGGAGAGGCCGAGGGAGCCGCGTTTTGGGTTTCAAGGCTTGCAGGGGGCCGTGGGCCCTGCAGCACCGTGCCCGCTGCACGGCGGGGCCAGAGCTGCCGGCTGCGAGCTGCCTTCCCTTGCCCAACTGCTGCATTTTTTCCCCATCAGTAATGTGTTGCTCACCGCCACCCCGGGGGGGAACGGGCTGCCTGCATGGCAAGCGGGAGAGCAAATATGGTAAAATATTCGGGCAGGGAAATTCCCCGGGGGAAAATTCCTGAGTCATTCCCCGAAACGGACACCGGGGTCTTTTCTGTGCCGGTCTGGGGATGCATGCTGGCTGCGTGCACGTGGCTGAGTGCCTCTGGCTGAGCTGGTCCCTCTGACCCAAAATCCCAACGCAAATTCAGGGAGGGAACGGGCTGCCCCGACCCGCTGCTTGCTGCACGGGTTGCCACATCGCTCCCTTCCCTCCGTTTCTCCCCAGCTGGTACCGAGGGGGGTCCCTCAGCACGGGGAGGAACCTTGTGGTCGCACCACCAAACGTGCTCGGGTGGAGAAGGCAGATGGGACAACCCCACAAAAGATGGGACAGCCCCACAAAACCCACTGCCTGCTGCCCTGCTCAGGGATAGAGGCGCTTGGCACCTCCCTGCCTCCTCCGTCCCAGGCCCCGGGTTAATGAACCACTCGTTATCAGCCCCCTGTTTGCCCTCCCTGCTGTGTCTCGGCACTTTCAGAGCAAAACGGACTTCGATTTCCCTCTGCCAGGCCTGTATCTGCAGGCTCCGCCGGCGTTAATGAGAAACTAACGCTGTGTCCCCTGCCGGGTGGATGAGGGACTTTTGGTGGCGGTTTAGCAAAGTTTGGGGCCAAACCACCAATGTTCCAAACGTGAGGGAAATGCTGGTGGCTTGTGGAGATCTCCTGGGTTTGTTGCAGCACCCAGGAGGCCCCCACGGCTCCATCCACCAGGACAGGGACGGATTCAACCCCAAATTTAAGAGGTCCTGGGCAGGACGCTGCCGGGCGGCCTGCAGCCTCCCTGCTCACTAAAGCACAGGCCTCAGGCCCTCGGGAGGCAATTTCAGGCTGATTTTCCGGCGATTTTCCTGACGTGCCAGCCCTGCTGCCTGGGACCTCTGGGCTCAGGAAAAAGCTCTGGCGTAGATGCAGTGATGGTAAAGAAAATCCTCTGTGGAGGACAAGCCCCCGTTGTTCCCCCGGGCTCTCCAGACACCTCACGGAGCAGCCAAGCCCCCAGCTATCCCCGTCACACCCCCAGTTCTCCCCGTCACACCCCAACCCCAGCTCCAGGGAGCATTTCCCCGTCACACGGCCTGCCTCTGGCGCTGCTGGAGTCCCGGGATGGCTCCAGGCATGCCCTGATGCCCCTCTTGGTCCTGACGGGGCAAGGAGAAGACAACGGGGCTTCTCGGGTCCTGTGTCCACAAGGGACTTTTCCCCGAGCCTCCATAGATGTGCTGGGAGCTACAGAGCACCGCTGAGGCCTGGGACGCGCTGCAGCCACCCCCCTGCCTCAGTTTCCCCTCGGGCAGCACCATACCCACCCCATAAGACTGCGACCCCCCCCCGGCACCGAGGATTTCCATCCTGCGGCCCGCCCTCATCACCCCCCGCCCGCTCTCTCGCAGGAGACACAAGCTGTACAGGGAGGAGCTCAACCTGACGTCCCCGGCCACGCTGCTGCCGCTGCGGCCGGAGGCCAGCTGGCTCCAGTTCCACCTGGGCATCAGCCGGGATGGGCTCTACCCTCGCTCCAGCCCCGCCGTCAGCAGGCTGCTCCGCGACATGCGGGACTTCTCCACCGTCAGTGCCGGTGAGCTGCGTCCCGGCACGGGGATGGGGACAGGCCCCGCACCCGGGGTTGGTGGCTTCAGCCCCGCCAGGTTCTCTTCTGCCACCAGGGCAGGAGGATCCGTCCTGCTGGGGGACGCTCCGAGCCCTGCACTGGCTTCCCCGTGGGTTTTGTGCTGCGTGGTGGTTGTTGCTTTGCCTTGAGATGGAAGAAGGGGCTTGGCCGGGGTCATTTCTCCAGGATTTTTGGTGCACCTCTGTGCCACGCTGCGGGCCTGTTGCATTGCAGCTCATCCCGACAGGCTGCAGGGAGCTGTGGTCGTGCAGGGGGTGGGCAGCAGGAGGGCGAGCCCTGCACGGCCCCTTCCTCACCGCTCCCCCTGTCCTTGCAGACTACAGCCAGGACGAGAAAGCTCTGCTGGGAGCCTGCGACTGCAGCCAGAGTGAGTGAGTCCCCTCGGGTCCCCGCTGTCCCCGCCAGCCCGCACCAAACATCCCCGCATGTCATCACTTCACCCAGCCGGGCAGGGTGACGCTGGGACCCCCCCCTTTCCAGCTCCCCTGCCCTACCCTTGGCAAAGGTGCCCTTCGCCAGGCAGCGCCAAGCCCCTCGCCCTCCTGTTTAAGCCAGTTTAATTTCCTCCCCAGTCGTGAAACCCAGCGGCGTGCACCTGAAGCTGGTCCTCAGGTTCCAGGACTTCGGGAAAGCCATGTTCAAGCCCATGAGGTAAGGCAGAGCCCCCCCGCTGCCCCCCCAGCAGCCCCACTTGGCCGCCAAGCAAGGAGCTGAACCGTAGTGGATTTATCAGCATCACCCATCTGCGCAACGAGCAGCGGGCACAGGGGTTTGCTGCAGCGAGGGCAGCGAGAGGTGTGGGCATCCTTGGCAAGGTCGGGTGTGCACGTCCACATCTCGTCTCCTTTGCTCAGCAGCAGCTGCCTGTAATTAGTGCTGGCTGCTTGCGCCCTCCCAGAGATGTGCAGATAAACGCCAGTGTTCCCACGCTGGTCACTGACGCTGGAAATGCCTTGTTTGGTAGATGCCAGACAGCGAAGGACCTCAGGGTGCTTTTCTCCCCCCGGCTGGCTGTTTTTCCATTAGGGACTGTGCATCCCTTCCCCAGCGGGCTGTTTTCCCTCGTTTCTCCCTGGATTCCCCAGGGCGCCCTGCATCTGCCCTGGAGCTGGGCGTGCAGCTCCCCGTGCTCGCCCCGTGCTCACCCCCTGATCTCTTCCAGGCAGAAGCGCGAGGAAGAGACACCCGAGGATTTCTTCTACTTCGTCGACTTCCAGCGGCACAACGCGGAGATCGCCGCCTTCCACCTCGACAGGTACGGGCTGCCGGGTGCTGTGCCCGCGGGCAGCTTGGAGCTGAGCCCCGCGGAGCTGCTGGGCCAGAGATCAGCGGCTGCTCTGCAGGCACCGTGGTGGGAGCTGGTGTGTTATTTGGGAACAGTCCCCAGCAGAAGCCCAGGACACACATTTGCCTTAGGGAAGGGGCTGGAAGGTGCTGTGAGGGGCTCGCATGCCGCAGCCTAGGCTCGTGGCTGAGCTAAAGCGCAGCCATGCGGCTTCGAGCCCTCAGCTAACGAGCAATTAACCTGGCACCCTTTCCCAGCAACCTTTGTATTTAATAAAATCAAAAACGCCCTGGTTAGAAGAGGAGGGCAGCAGCCTTTTCCCCTCTGTGGGGAAACTCTCAAGCACTGCGGGGAAGCGATCCCTGCTGCAGAGCTGAGCTCCCGGCCCTGCTCCCTGATGTGACCCCGCTCGGCTCCTGCCACTCTCCTCCCTGCACCCCAGCTTCACCGCCAGCAAAAGGAGGCAGGCCTGCTTTTCTGAAGTGCTTTGCAGTTTCTAGAGCTGAAAGGTGCTAGATGAGAGCAAATCACTTTTTTCCCCTTAAACACTGCTCAATAAGTAACAGGCCAAATCCCGTTTTGTGCCTGCTTCTCGGAAGCGGAGGGCATTGCCCAAGGAGCAGGGCACAGCATCGGCCGTTTTGCCCGGTGGTGCTGACTCAGCAATCAGCAGAGGTTTTCCATTCTCAGACGTGAATGTCTTCCTGCCCCGGGCCCTGTTTTTTTTTTTAAGACCGTGTGAGATGGAGCAGCTGGGAGTGAGCCCCTCGGAGTGGGGCAAGCCCCCTCTCCGCCCCCCAGTCCCAGCTGCTTGGCACCTTGCAGAAAGGCCCCGAGGGCTCGTCTGCCTCCCAGAAGACAGGGCGTGCATGCAAGGAGACAGGAGCAACTGGTTAGGGAAAAGACACAAATCCTGGAGAACATCCAGATTGTCCCAGGCGACAGCTATTAACATACCAGAATAAAACTCAGCCTCGTTTTATTGCAGAGGGTAAAATGATCCTGGCTATTTGCTAGAAAGAAGCCAGGGGGAAAAAAATCCTTTTGGGTGCAGTCGCGGCAGAAACAGGGGGACGAAGACCAATGGTTTGTGAACAGGAGGGATGCAGGCAGTGCCCGCCGCCCTGCCTTGCCGTCCGGTGCACTCACGTCCCTTTCCCCGTGCAGGATCCTGGATTTCCGCCGGGTGCCCCCCACCGTCGGGAGGTTGATCAACGTCACCAAGGAGATCCTGGAGGTCACCAAGAACGAAGTCCTGCAGAGCGTCTTCTTCGTCTCGCCAGGTAGGCGAGCGCTCGGCTGCGCGAGCTGGGGCTGCGGGCGGCTCGGGCCTGACGGGTGGAAGAGCGACTGCTGTGCAGGAACGGAGTTGAGCTCTCTTATCTGCCTGCTTTTCGCAACCTTTCCCTTGGCATGGACTGTCCGTCGACCAAAATGCAGGTATCCTGCATGATTTGGCAGTTCACGTCCATTTTATGGTTACAGATGCCCAGTACCCACGGCGTGATAGGGCTGGGGTCAGCGCGGGCTCCTCTGCAGCCTCCCACACCTCACGGCACCTTCCCCCAGCTCTCCTCTGTTCCCTGCAGCCAGCAACGTGTGCTTCTTCGCCAAGTGCCCCTACATGTGCAAGACGGAGTACGCGGTGTGCGGGAACCCTCACCTCCTGGAGGGGTCCCTCTCCGCCTTCCTGCCCTCCCTCAACCTGGCGCCACGACTCTCCATCCCAAACCCCTGGATCCGGTCCTACTCGTTTGATGGAAAAGAGGAGTAAGTGGGTAAATGCTGCTGCTTCCATATCTGCGTTTCAGGGGGTGCAGGGGGAGGAGAATGAGCAGGACGCGGGTGGGCAGACACTGAATAGGAGGGAGCAGCTCCAGCTGGGAGGGTCCTGCAAACACCATCGGGTCCAACTAGGCCTTTCAGTAGGCCTGTTCAGCCTGGAAAAGAGGAGGCTGAGGGGAAACCTCATTGCAGCCTACAACTTCTTCATGAGGGAGAGCAGAGGGGCAGGCACTGATCTGTTCTCTTTGGTGACCAGCGACAGGACCCGAGGGAATGGTGTCAGGCTGCGACAGGGGAGGTTCAGGCTGGACATCAGGAAGAGGTTCTTCACTGAGAGGGCTGTCGGGCACTGGAACAGGCTCCCCGGGGACGTAGTCACAGCACCAAGCCTGTCAGAGTTAACAAAGTGTTTGGACTGTGCTCTCAGTCATATGGTCTGAATTTTGGATAGACCTATGTGGGGCCAGGAGCTGGACTCGATGACCCTTATGGGTCCCTTCCAACTTGGGATATTCTGTGATTCTGTGATTCTATGATTCTATGATTCTGTGACTCTATGAACTGTCAAACGGAGGCCGGGCAGAGGCAGCAAGGCCGGGGTTCAGATCTGGCCCCTGGGCCCAACCTTCAGCCTCCCTGCACGCCCGAGGAGGGAGGGCGAAGGCGGCGATGGAGGCCGCGGCCCTGCACTCAGGGGCATCCCTGCCTGGCAGAGACGTGGTTCCAGCAGCAGGGCCGAGGCGTCCATCCCACCCCTCCACACAGGAGGTGGCTTTGGGGGCTGTTGGGACACCACTGAGGGCGTCCCCCCCTTCCCCTCGGTCTCCTGCAGGTGGGAGGTGAATCCGCTCTACTGCGACACCGTGAAGGAGATCTACCCCTACAGCAGCGGCAACCGGCTGCTGAACATCGTCGACATGGCCATATTTGACTTCCTAATAGGTAGGATGAACGGGGCAACAACGTTCTTCCTTCCACGGGGGCCTTCGGCAGCGCTCCCTCCTCCCTGCCCCACCTCAGGGTTTCCTGGAGCCATCCCCGCTGCTCCAGGGAGGGTTTGGGGCACGCGGGCACCGCCAGACGAGGCAGCCCCTAATGGTGAGCAGGCACGGGGCAGCTCCAGAGCCACCCCAGTCAGCTCCAGGGGGCTCCAGGGGAGCAGGGCAGCAGCTGCGAGTGTCTCGGACACTTCCAGCGAGCATTTTGCGTAGATTGAAAAGAAAACGCAGGCAGTTCAGAAAAATCACTCAGGCGCTTGCAAGGGAAACTCTGCTCCTGTGTCTCCCCTTTGCCAGGGAACATGGACCGCCACCACTACGAGATGTTCACCAAGTTTGGGGACGACGGCTTCCTCTTGCACCTGGACAACGCCAGGGGGTGAGGCGGGGAGGCTGCAGGGCCAGCAGGGAGGGCTGGGGCAGGCGGCACCATGCTGAGCTCTCTCCTTACCCGCAGGTTCGGGCGGCATTCCCACGACGAAACCTCCATCCTGGCCCCGCTCACCCAGTGCTGCATGTAAGTGCCAGCTTCGTTGTCCTTCCCAGACACGTCGGTGTCCCCCCCCCCCAGGCTGGGCCCCCCAGCAGCACCCCAGCTCCCCCCATAACCCTGGCCGAGGAGGCCGACTGAATACCAGACCATGGAAGCCACCAGATGTCCCCAACATGGGAATTAAGCTTTTATATCAGCATTAAGCTCTGTTGTGCTGCAGGCGGTGTCGTACCACCGTCCTTCCTGCACTGATGGACCCTGTCCCCTGAGAGTCCCCCAAATAACCCTAAAGCCCAGGTGAGGTTCCCAAATCCCTGTGAACAGCTGCCTTGCAGAGCAGCAGGCTAGCATAAGGTGCTTGAATGCCCACCGAAGCATTGGTCTTGCACGTGGAAAGGCTTTTGCTGCTTTTTCTGCTGGATCGATCCCTTCCAGCCATCGCCTGGCACTTCCCAGCCCATCGACATGAGGTGCTATCAGCCCGACACGAAGCTCAGAAATCTCCATCCAAAAGCTTTGGTAGTTAATCAGGTTTCTTCCCATGGCACTACGGAGAAGCTCATCAGTTTTGCTGTTTGAATCCTATCTTCGCTGCCCCTTTATTAATTCACATAAATCAACAGCTGAAAGTTAAATTACAGAGGCAGGAAAACAGCTGCTCTTCCCCGTGGTTTCTCTTTAGGAGATGCCTAACCTATTTCCTTGCTGTACCTGCTCCAGCTAAGCCTCGGGGCGGTAATTGCACTCTCCCCCCCCCCGACATTTGTATTACCAGATCTAATTTTAAAAACTGCTATTTGCACCTAGCGAGACTTTTCATTTGTAATTGCAGGCTCTCAGTGAATCCTTCACCTGAACTCCTATTTTGCGGGGTTCAAATTAACTCTGCCTCTTAATTTGACCTAACAGTACTAGCCACAGGTCAGATCCTTCCTATTCATCCAGATCCAACCCCCAGAAGCTGTCCTTAATTTAGTTCTCCTGGTGGCAGCAGTAAGAAGCCCTGCAAGTCGCACCTTTTAATAAGCCAGCTCTGGCCCAGAACAGCGTAAAAGCGACTTGTGCTGCCTGAGGGAGCCGCACAAAACCTTATTTCCTGGACCAGCCAATCCATCTGGTGTGGGGGAGCATCCAAAAATTTTTGGAAAGAAGTGGAAAGGTTTCTTGAAGTCCAGAGGTCACCGATGTGTCTGTGCCCTCCACGTGCCTGCTCCCAAGTACAGAAAGTGGCACAGATGCAGCCGTGCAGTGGTCCCTTTCCCGAGTGTCAAAACCCCAGACAAGGAGCAGATAAGCCTGAAAACAGCCCCCAGTTAATCTGACACGTGCATCTTCTTGGCTGAGAAGGTCCCTAGAAAGCTCTGGGTCAAATCTTCAACACTTCAGCCTGCTGGAGGGCTCACAGTGCTGTGTGGGAGAGGAGAGGAGCTGGTGGTGGGCTTTCCGTCCCGCGCTCCCTTCCACCTTCTGCCAATTTCTTGTGCAACCGTTAGGGCATTAAAAGAGCTGTTCCCTGCAGGGTCAGGCTACCCCGTTCTCCACCTCCCAGCACCATCGCAGAGCAAACACAGCTGGTGTTTACCCACAGCAGCTCCTAGGGTCACCCCTCGCCGGGAGGGACCGCGCAGGGCTCCTCCGGCAGCAGCAGAGCCGTGCGCTCCGACGGCGAGCTGGGTTTAGTGCTGGGCCAGTCCTTTTTTGTGGCTTCACCTGGATCACGCATGCAAGGCAAGCCCGTGAGCACAATTTTAAGCACCTGCCCTGGTGGCAGCCGGCCGTGGTGCCTCACATGGCTCCCCGGAGCGTGGCACAGCAGCAGCGGGCCGGTACTGATGGATGGCCTGGGTAAATAACAGGCATGCGAGGGCAATTTCTGCACCTGGCTGCAATGCTCCTGGCTGCGCCTTTTGCCGCCTGAAAATCCCAGCTAAGTGGGACTGGTTCCACAAACGTGTGCTGCAACTTTTCGGAAGTTTAAAAGGCAATAATTAAAATCGCCGATCGATTTCAGTAATAGAGATGCTGAAATCAAAACGCTTTTGCTAAGGATTAAGTAAATAATTTCAGAATACTTAGTTTCAGTCCCAGAAGTGTTCCAAGATTATAGCTTTTCATCCTGCTTTCTGTCAAAGGGAAATATGTAAGTCTCAGTCCCTCTTAAGGTGAGATGTCAGTTAGGTCAGCTCCAGAAAATATTCTCTTTTTGCTCAGTTTTGACAGGAGACTTTTCCTCATTCATCACCAGCTAAGATACGGCTCTTCATTTCACCTCTCCCTCTGCCCCATAAATATCTTTGGGAACATGGCACTGTTACTGATAAGACAGCTGGTTCTCGCTAGGATGCTGCAAAAAGCTCACGTTAGGCTGTCTGATTTCTCTCCCTTCCAGAATAAAGCGGATGACGTGGTTGCGACTGCAGCTCTTGGCGGAGCCCGAGTACCGGCTCAGCGACGTGATGAGGGAATCGCTCCTGCAGGACCCCCTGGCACCCGTCCTCACCGAGCCCCATCTCTTGGCTCTGGACAGGCGGCTCCAGCTCATCCTGAAGGCTGTGAGGAAATGCATAGACACCTACGGAGAAGGCAGGGTGGTGGCCAACGACACCGCGCCGCCCGGGGCTCCCACGTCGGACAGGGCCAAGCTGAGCACGTAAAGCCCTGAACTCGTGCTCAGAGGCAGGGGAGACCCCCGCGAGGCAAGCGGCACGTTTTAATAGCTGGTAATTTCCACCTACAAATTGTGCTTCCTCCGCCTGTGAGGAGAAACTCTTCGGGAGATCTTCGAGGATCGCGCTGTGGCCTGGCTGCGGCACCCCGAGGTGTGGGCACCCCGGGGAGGGACGTGTCCGGGGGGGCACGCGTGGCTCAGCCCGCCCAGGATCTCGGCCTTGCTGTGAAGGACACAAACTAGATCCAAGGATGAGGCTTGAATAAAAAGATGCCAAGAGCATTTTCCTCTTACCAAGTCTGTGTTCTGTAATCAAGAGCGCGTATCTGAGAACAGGGCGACCTTACTTCACCTGCTGCTCTGAGACGAGGTCTCCCAACAGAAAGCGCTCGACCCGCTCTGCTTTGACCTATGCACGGTGCCCAGAAGCCCACTGCCCCCCAGGGCAGGAAAATCACTTCTACCTGCCCCGTGGGTGGAAGAACCAGTCGGGGTTATAGCAGAGAGGCAGATATGTATTGCCCTTGACCCCACGAGTACAGCCCTGATAAAAATAATTAAAAAAAAAAAATCAAACAGCTCAGAAACACAGGACTGTATTTAGAATTCACAATGACACCCACTTCCAGTAAAAAACGTTTTGCCAAAGTGGAGGGCTCCTTCAAAGGTCATCTTCTCATAGCTTTGAAGTCACTCAAGTTACCAGAATTCCCTGGAAAATATAAACGGTCTCCCCTGCCCTTATCTCTGCTTATTTCGAGGAGATGCAATAGGAACTGAAGACCAAAAAAGAGTAGGGAGGGAGTTATCAGAGATCTTCCAATTTGTAATTTTCCCCTTGCCTCCCAAGGACAAGGCTTATGAATGGTTTGATTACTGAAGCTCTCTTTAATAGCTTTTTGCTTTAACTGTTCAAGAAGGATTACTCCGAGCTTTTTGGCAGCCTGGGGAAAGTCGTTGAGAACGTTGTTGATAATTTATCATCCTTAAGGAAAAAAAAACAATCAAACTGCTAGAAGCTCGTTCTAAGCTAACCTTTAAGTTAAACAAAAGCCAGCAACAGCACCGCAGACTCCTCAGGTTCGCAGCAAGCTGCTTCACGTACCACAGGCTCATTTTCCCCTAGGCTGGAATTGTGCCCAACCTAACGAGAGCTCGGTGACGCTGGCAGTGCCTGCAGCATGTAAGGAAGTAACAAAGCTTGTTTGGCCACCGCTGTTAGTTTTTCGCAGGGAACCGTACTGAAAGCCCAATCCAACCCCATAGTGTATCTACAGTCAACTGCCTGTCTCCACGCTGTAAAGCTACAGAAGAAAGCGTAGATGTAATTTTAATATGAAGGTGTAATTTGAGTACAGGTGCCTGTTCTGCTCATTTTTATGAGTGAGGAAGGTTGGAGTGTTTGTGCTTCGCACAGTGGGCTGATATTCTGAAGCCACAAAGGTCAGGAAAAGAAAAAACACACAAAGGCAAACAAACAAAAACCTCACACCTGGCTCTTTTTAGTCTGTCCTGACTTGTGGTTCAGCCACGTCCTTCCACTCCCAGCTTTCACTGAAGATTCACTAAAGAATATTTTTGGTAGCCTTAATCAGTCAGAGTTATCGACAGTGGTGGACTTAGATTTTTATTTTTTTTTTACATCAACTCTTGCGGACAGATAATAGATTAAAATAAAAGGATTTAACTCCCTCTCAGCATGCAGTCCAGCAGTTATTGCAGTACAGCACGCTGTATTCCCAGAGTTGCTTCTCCCTCTACTGGTGACTTTTTGTGCTTGTAACGCACATGACAAACCCCAAAGCAATTTGAACAGTGTTATGCAGTGGCTACTGCTGCAGAAGGTAACTTTAAATATGAACTTACAAGACTGGAAAAGGAAGTTCTAAAAAGTTTCATTTTAAGTTTTAAAAAAAACTGTTTTCAACCTTTTTAAAAAAATCAAGGGAATGGGACAAAGGAAGGCTAAGATGAAGGAAACAAACAAGGATATTTTAATGGCTGTTATGCTAACAGTGGTTGCAAGGTTTCCTTCTTCTTGTGTGTTCTCCCTTACATGGTAGCTCTTTAATGTTTCTTGAAAGTGTGATAGATTTTTATGATTTTAGATTTATGATAGATTTCTCAAAACCAGATTCAAAACATGTCCAGACTGAGCTGCTCTAGGTCAGATTCCACTTGTCAGACTTTTTCCTACCTCATCACAGAGTGAACCCCCCCCCCCCATATTTTTTCCACTGTCTGTACACTAGACCTCATTAATGATTACTTTTCAGATGTTCAAAACTTTCCCTAAGGGCATGATGCAGAGATGGGGGCATGATGCAGAGATGGGGACAGACAACTTACAGAAGTTTAGGAGCTCCAGTAACAGCGGCTGTGCCAGGAACGAGCTGCCTTTACGAGAGATCAAAAACAGCAGAAGTGACTTAAGAGAGACCCTCAAGCAAGCCGCCGGTACCTCTAAGCAGTATTTCTTTCAAAAGCAGATCTCACGCACCCAAAGCCAGAACTCCACAGAAGTTCCTGGGTCAGAGGCACAGGGTGGCTCGTGGAGAGCAAGCGCCACGAGCTCGAGGGCATGGTTCAGTTGTGCTACAAGCTAGGTTTTGAACTCGATCCTCCAGAGTTAACAAAGCTAATCCCTTAAGTTTCTTCGTTTCCACCAGCTCATTATTAAGGCATCCTCTAAGGCTGAAGGAAAACAATACAGGGATGGGAGGGAAAAATAAAGAGACTGATTGCATTTAAGAATTTAAATCATTTTATTGCTTTACCTGCCATTAGGACAATCTATAACAAAAGGAATATAATATATTAGCACATACAGTAAATCAGACTTATATAGTCAGGTAACAATACAAAAATGGTCCTCTGGTTGACTATAGCTTTCTAGGGCAATAGACTTCATATATTCGCTAAAGGTGGACTAGCAAAAAATTACTTCTAAAGCCCTGAATGTTAGCTAAGGCAAAACTATGCCAATTGTGGTTTCAAACATATTTAAATTGCACACAAAGGTAAAGCTATAACTGTGAATAATATTTAACTCAGACTTAGCTGATTTATCTTAAAATCTTGTAGGTAAAACTACAAAAGGGAGTAAACAGCAAGCTAAAAAGATGCAGTAGTGAAACTTGATTAGAAAGCCTTATATAAAAAAATGTGCATTTTTTTTGTGGAGCTCTAACTAGTTTACACAGTTTTTGGTGCTTTAAAGTAACGTGAAGAACACATGAAGGAAAAACCTGGATAGAGTCAAAACTGAAGGGAACAGTTTTAACAAAAAAAAAAGTAGCATTTGCTTACTCCTTAAGGGCTCTGGCAGAAATCATCTACTCAATATCTTCTGAACAGAGAACTCAAACCACAAGCATTTAAATTCCACTCTTGGAATTTCATGTTTGGAAATACCATGAAACCTGTTGTAAAAGCATGATACCCTCGGAATTATTTAGCATCAATTAACCGACTGTTTTTGACATGCCTGGGAGAAAGTCTGTTGAATTTGCATTCATATCATCTTGGAAAGGAAATAAAATGAGGGCTCCATCATTAAAAGTAGTTGCACAACAAATGCAAAACTGCTTGCTGTCACTCCCAAATACAAACCTACGCTACTTTATATAAATTACAGTTTAAAGGAAACTTTAAAAATTGCCTACCATTATTGAACCGTGGAATTCAGTAAAAACTTTCGGGAAGTATTGGTGCGCACAGAGTAATGTAACACAAAGCTGGTAAATACTGAAATACATTTAAGACTCCGCAACATACTGAACTTGGAAAAAAAAAGTATGAAATCTGTGTCATGGAAATTGGATAAGCAAGGAAAAGAATGCACCTTTTGTATTTAAATTAGATTCATAATCATTCTTTTTTAAAATTATGAATTTAAAAACAAACATACTTAAAATAACTGAGCGCTGCGGGAAAGTTAAAACATTCACTTTTTCCGCCTCACATTCTCCACCAAGTACAATGGCATCTATATGGACCAGCAATCTTGCCCCCTGCAACTAATGCTGGCCATAAGTACTCAAAGGTTAAAATTTCCCTGGTTTCGAAGGGTCACCTGAACTGATGATCATTTAAAAAAAAAAAAGTCAACTGAGGAATACAAAGCAAGCAAGAGTCACAGGGGAAATAAAACGCTTGCTTCCAATTTCTGCACCAATCTAGGACTTGAACATTAATATCAGCTAGACAGCTGCACCATTCTTACATCGATCTATGTACTCGAGACCAAAGTTAGGCATTTCATGTAATATTTGGTTCTTGCCACTTTGAACAGGAAGTTTCGAGTGGCAAATCTATCACCAAAGAGAGAACAAGAGAAATAATCAGTTGCGGCAAGTCAGCAAATTAAGTAACAACTGCAGTAGTTCACCAGAACTATTAATCTTGAAAGCTTTGATTTACACTGGACAAAAACATAACTAAGCAACCTTAAACCAGCAGACACAGGAACAATTATACTGTTAAATTCCAACTGTGGCTTTCTTAGCAGCTGATGCCTCACAATTGACCCCAGGATTACAGTACCCAGAAAGTTAAAAAAGAAAACCCCAAGCCCCAAGAAGCTCAATTACAAGGGCAGTTCTCATTTGAAAAGAAATACAGCAGATTATGACCACAGCCTTAAAGTCTGTCCAACAGCTTGAGAAACACCTTTAGATTTCCACCCCCCTCTTCCCAGTTACCTCCTTACTCTGTGGCAATTGGCATGGTGCCTGGAGATCTCTTCTTCAGAAAAGCAAGGCTGCATTTGCTGCATTTGCCCAAGTTGGACGCAGTTGCACAGAAAGAAGCCGTAACAGCAAACATCTCCATAGAACTTTTTCTATTTATTTAATGGGACAGAGAGCACAGAACTAATATGCTCTAAATTAAAAGTAGTGCCATGAAAAGCGATTTTACCTTTTGATTTTTGTTGTTTTTTTTTTTTTTAAACAGACAGGAAGCTGCAAATGCCAGTGGCAATGTGGCTCTGCACAAGGGTAATAAAGCAGTGTGCATTTGTGAAGCATGTTTCTGATAGGGAGGAAGGTTTCAGACAGACAGCGATACAAAACTGTTGTACTGCTGGATGTTTCGCTTGAGAATATCCGAGCACGGACCCAGGACACGTTCAAATCGGGGTCGATCGAGCTTTACACATTTCAACAGGCCACGAGCAACAACTGTGGCAGCACGGGGACGGTTCATCAACAAAGCTATTTCACCTAGAGCAACAGGAAAGTGTGAACAGCATTAAAAAAATCAAGGTGCAAAGAACCAAAGAAATTATCCTGTCATATTCCAAACTGCTGCAGGAATTGAACCGAAGTTAATTCAGGTTTTAATACTGATCAGAACAAGTATCTGTGTAGTTACATTAGAAGCAAGTGTGAAGCCCGTGTAAAAAAAAAAAAAGAAACCTTTATGAACAGACTAAAGTTTTTTTTATTTACCAGTCTGTCTGCATTCAAGTTTCTGAAGACAAACTAGAAAACTTTGAAGTTTCTATTTGAAAAAGGGTCACACCTCAGTTAACTATGTAATTTTCCTAACCAAGTACTCATTTTTCTAATATGTAAGGTATGCTACTGTTCAACCCAAACTTCTCGGACATGCAGGACAAGACCGTGGGGTATTGAAGTAAGTGTTAATGCACAAGACAGAAGCTTTTGACATTTAGCTAGCCAGAATCAAGAACGTGACCTTGCCATTGGATGGTAGAAAATGAGCATTCCAAGCCTGGGATTCCCATTTCATAAGCTCTGCACAAACATGACAAAAGCTTTGTTTCAAATACCTGTTACAACTACTAATGTGTTTTGAAATTAAGCTTTCTTCATGCCATTGTTCCCTTTGGTGTTAACAGCTATGCCTAACAAACTGAGAAGCGAGTATGAAAAAGCCCACATCAACTTTCAGGTTGGTTTGTCTTTAAGCAGTTAGACTGGTTACCTTCAAATTCAGGACTGAGGAAAGAACTCAGTGTTCCTCAGAGAATAAATTTGCCTGTATTATCAGAAGGGATGTTCAAAAGAAAGGTGAAAAACTCCTCCTCTGCGCCCAATTAAAACCCCAAACTCACTAGCCTCGAGAACACAAGCTTGCAAAAGAGTAAGCAGGTTCTAAAGGAGAGTTAAATCCTTGGGGACAGATCTGCAGCACCTGAACACAATGGTAATATTTAGTGTAGCAGTAGGAAACTCAGGGATATACATCAGGGGAAAGCTTAGAAGAGACTGAAACTTGACAAATTTAGAACAAACATCTGGTACTAGTTACTGAGCCCTAAGCAGATCTTTCAGCAGACCTTTGGCCTGAGCCAGCACTATTACTGCACTCCTGAGCTCATCCCACTTCAGGCCTTGCAACAGAGTATTTGCTGATTACATCATCTACAGAGCTGGAAAACTGAAAAGACAGCCAGAAGGCTTTTGCAAGAGGACAATTCAGAAAACAATGAGAGGATATACCTTAAACCTGAAGAAATATTTTTTGGTTGGTTGGGTTTGTTTGTGTTTTGTTTTTTTGTTTTTTTTTTTTTTTTGAAAGAGGGGAGTGTTTAAACATTAAATAGAGGTTGGATAAACAGTGGAAGAGATTGCTCAGAGAGGCTGTGGGATCTCCATCCCTGGACACACAAGGAACTCAACTGGACAGAGCCCTGAGCAACAAGATGCAATTTCAGAGTTAGCCCTGCTTGGAGTAGGGAGTTCGGACCAGATGACCACCAGTCTGTGCAGTAACCCACGGCTACTTTTCTGTAAGGTGCACGCACATTCAAATGCCAAGTGACTGATACTCACCTGACACTGACTGAAGCACAAATTAGCCAAAAACAGCAATTAACAAATCCATCCCATTACTGTCATCCACACAGCACGGGTAAAACTGACAGTGGTTTATGTAATCACAGGTGTCACGACAGAACTCACCGAAATAATCAGAAGGTGCCAGTCTGCCCACTTCAACAAATTCTTCATTTTCTGATCGACGCTGTAACACTGCAGCTGTGCCCTTTAATAAATCACAGCAATTAAGCAATTGGAATTTCTGATATCACTTGAGACACTGAATTCCAGAAGGAATGAGTTGCTTCACAGAAATAACTGTTCTGATATCTCAGTCTTTAAAAACCACTTCACAGTTCATGCATAGTTCACCAGACTGCTCCATAAGAACAGCTGGTCCTCCCTTTTCCTTAAGCTTAAAACATCTTGGGTGTTTACTTACCCACAGCACTGATTTCCTCCCATTTTTCTTGTATCAGTAAGAATATTACAGTAAAAATAGCAAAAAGAGAAGGCAATGATACCACTAGCAAGATATTGCTAGCTATCCAGAATGGGTCTCCTCTCTCCTAAACAGGACAAACTGGTTTAAGCCAGATTTTTTTTTCCTGGAAGTACCATTTGTAAAAATAGTCAAGCTAAATATAAGCTTCTGCATGTCCAGCAAGATTGCATCTCATGAGGAATTCTCTAAAAGTACATTCCTGCATTTTATTTTTCTCCAAATGTCTATTTAGGGGCAAAATAAGCAATGTTAAAAATATTAGCAAACACGACGACTTTCAGCCTTGCTTACCTCCAAGATGATGAAGAATTCATCTCCTGGCTCTCCCTGGACCACAATCTTTTGCCCATCCTCAAACTGTACCGGTTCTAACGCATCAGCTACAGTTAGGCGCTCCCACTTGTCCAGAGATTCTATAGAGTTAATAGCTCGTTAATAAATTGTCTTTTTGAGGTACAAGCTATACTTTTTCCTCTGTCCTTACAGAGAAGACAGCCTATAAACAGTTACATTTGTGCATCAGATAAAGATTTCAATTGGAATTACTTTGGAACAATGCAGAAAAAAACAATACAGGCTTTACAGTCTAGTTCATGGATTACCACAATACTCTGTAATCATAATAACACTAGGTAACACCTGAATTGCAATATGACAATTTATTCCACTTCAGAACAAAATCTTCTTACTTACCCAGTATAGACACTTTACTAAGGAATTCCTCATACATCTTTCTCTTTCTCAAAGTGCTCCCCTACAGGGGAAAAAAGAAAAAAACAAAAAGTAAGGTTTTTTTTGTCTACATCTCGTTTGATATGAGGTTTCTGCTAAACTTCAATGTAAAAATATACAGCTTAACCAGGCATTGTGCATCCTGTCACACACACCCCAAGCCCCACAAAACTAGGTGTTTTCAAATTTCATTATTTCGGTAATATTTCAGAGAGTTCAGCAGCCTTTGTAAAGCACTTATGTACTATGGTCTTGACATTGCTAACGTATTATTGTATAACCTTACAAAGGTTCACAGCACTTGCTCAAGTTATTTACAACTGCCATTCACACACAAACAACTTACGAACAGAAAGCTAGAATAGGAAAGCCAGAATACAGAGCAGAATCTAAACAACTGACAATTTAACCAGGCGTTATATTTTCAGCCCAATGAACTACGCTGCATCGATAGTGCTGGAATTGTCTCATTCCCTAATGCAAGGCTATCCCCTGCCCCGTTCCCGTATGGGCATGAGAAGCGATAAGCTTTCTGATTGCACAAGATAGCAGGATTTTGAATAAACAACCCCAGCAAAAGGCAAGCAGATAGAAAGTCAGGTGACCAGCAGAAGTTGACCGAACAGTTAAATGAAAAGCATAACTCCAGGTTAGCACACAGCTCCTTGAGCCAATTGCATGAGCCACGTGTCAGCTAGAAAAATACTTGCCATCAGGATCCTTCTGTAGCTATCTCTGTCAATGCCCCACAACTTCACATTCGTCTTCGCTTTGACAGTTGCGGCACGAGGAGTTCCATATATAAGGGCAAGTTCTCCAAAGCTTCCACCCTCACCGACACTGGTTGCCCACTCGTTGTTCACGTACACCTGGAAGGCAGCGCATGGTGCTAAGCCAAAGCCCACAGCGTCTTGCAAGCCAGCTGAAGACAGCATGAAGCTTTCGCTACCCTGCATTTCCTTCATAGTGAAGGGAAATTCTCACATCTGTACAGTAAAAGGGGACCATTCCGGGGTTTCATCAGCACTTTAGAGACACCCCCCAAGCCAGCCAGAAGTTTACTTTTCATTACCAAAGGGACTGTTCTCTGTATCACGTGCACAGACTACACACGTAAACTCCAGAGACCTTTGGGTAGGAAATAAAATCTTAAAGTCTCTATGAAATGCAGAGAACTCAAAAGGCCTTAGAAGAGGCTGTCACAGAAAGCTGTGGATGGTTTGGACTGGAAAATAAAAAGGCTGGTCATTCTTAAAGCCTGTCCCACACCTTAACTAGACCTCACCCTACACTTACAAAATATTAGTATTCTGTTAGCATCTGAATCCTTTGTTTGAAGCTCAACACAACTCACTCAGTCTGCGCAGCCAGACTGAGCTGTCACTAAGGAGTAAAATAGCTCCAAAGCAAAATAAGCTTCTACAATAAAAACTTCTTAAGAGAAAAGCTGTCTAAGTAAGGACCTGTAAGAGAGGCCAACAAATACCACACTACTCTTCTGCTAGGGATGAACGCATCATTAATAAACTACCAGTAATGCTTACATCCATTTCTCCTTGATCAACAACATAGAAGTTATCACCTTCATCACCTAAAGATGAAAAACAAAAAAAAGGAATGAAGATGAAAAAACTGAATAAACACTAAAAAAGTAAAGCCAGGCAAGCATTCGTGTTTTTACAAAATTGGCACCTCTGCCAGCCTTGATGTGTAGAATGTAATGAGGTTGGCAGGGACCAATTTTTACAGTTTGCAGGGTGAAATTTCACATTTTGCTGATTTCACACTCCTCTTAGTTCTGTGAAAGAGGACATCTACTGGTATGCAGTGTATCAGCAGCACTTCCAGGAACACTGGAAAGGCACACTGGATCCAAAAACTGTCGTAATGTATTCTACAGAGCCATCAATTCACAATCTTCCCAATAAATAACATACGCAATGGAACTGCATATTCCCACAATGGCTCCACTCCTTACTTTACAGCATGAGCTGTGCTCCAGGTAATGTAGCAAGACTCACTACAGCCAGACTGTTTTTATTTCCAAAGAAACATGCTAACACCATCACTAGGTCAGCCTGCTCACCACATCCATCTTATTTATCAATGTAAGCGTTGCCACTTGCCTTGCTGTATGACGGTCTCGCCGGCAATGTAAGTGACGGGGAACATTGCATCAAAGATGTCACTGAAAGAAGGATCCCAGAATTAGACAACTGCAGCACGTGCAGCAACCTAATCTAAGTGGAAGACAGGTTAGAACTAGCTGATCTTAAAAAGTCTCTTCCACCCCAACTAGTCTGTGATTCTGTGCACGCATTCATACATCTCCGACCAGCCACTACTTCCTCTGTAACCTCTGTATTGTTACACTGACTTATAAAGAGACTGTGCAGCGTTGTATGTCACAAAACATTTAGCTCTTCAGAAATCTACACTTTAAGACTTCTACAAAGATTTATTCCTACCTCCTCTCGTTGTCATCAAGATGGGCAAACAGCACGTTCTTCTCAATAGCTTTTGCCAATGCAGCCATAGTCTTATAATCTTTTGGAATAACCTAGGACATAATCAGAAAAAGTTACTGTTTAAATTCCTAAAGAAGAAATTTTGTATTCCCCAAGATAAATAAATTAATTAAATTGCTACAAAACTCTGACCAAGTTTTTCCAGATTCTTTCAAGCACTGTAGAGCTAATAAATACATACAGTCAACATTCATAGCCAGTTTATACAGAAGGTAAATAAAATCTTGAACTGTAAAAGACATCACTCCATGTTAACATTGTAGTTTCTTCTGCAAGAGTGCAAGTGTCTGTTCAACCTGTTTCCCTATGAATAGCAGCAAATCTGCTCTGCCACTAGGCTAAACTTAATATTGCTGCAGCTGCTGGATAACTGGAAGCACTGGGTGTGTATATTAGAAGTACGTATAAATATGTGTGCACACACATTACTTCAAAGGGAACAGGTCAAAGTTCCACATAAATGGTTTAACTGAATGCCAGTTTATCCTAACCTCCAGTGACAGAGCCACAGGTCTGCTTTTTACAGCCATCACATGACTTTAACAGACCACAGGAGCTTAGTGTGACTTCATACACTGGGTAGAAAGTGGTCTTAGGTAAACTCTTAGATTGCAGTTCCAATTCCTGGCAACATTTAAAAGAAATTAGAGCACCTTTCTAACGTAAGACGCAGCATCCTCTTCTGTATAGACTTCTGCACTGATGGCCCCACGACGTCTTCGACCCTTAACCACGGGGTTCACAGGAGGAGGAGGAGAGATTTCATCCTCCCGCGAGTCTGAGCGTGAACCAGACTTCTGTTGATTCAACAACTGCTTTGTTTCCTCCTGAACAGGAAGGAAGAGATATCTGTGTCACCTAATCCAGTAAAGCAAAAGAGCAGTTATATATCACATTCCAATTTAGTCTGCCAGTGCAAGGGAGCTTCCTGTGTACTCTTACTTCCACATTAAGGCAAGCAAGGAGATTACAGTAAGCAAGATCAAAGCCCTTTTTCAAGCAGGCAGAAGATATGGCTTTCATAACATTCATGTCACAATGGTGTTTATTTTAATTTATTAAACGAGTAGTGTCATTTATTAAGAGGTATAAATTTGATTCTACTTTCCACTAGTATATTCAACAGACAATGAAAAAAATCTGCAAATGATAAAGACATATTCCCAAATATGGGGGATGTAAATATATCCCAAACCCAGGAGCTCCTTCCCTCAGCTCCAAGGTATTGAGCCTTTTTTTCCTTTGAAAGGCAGAAGGACTCCTCAGAAATACACGTTACACGAGAACCTTCTGAAACAAGGTAGAGCCATGGACCAATTCAACACTTGGTAACCATCATTTATTTTAGGAGAAAGAAATATGAACACTGCTTACAGAAGAGGTGGAGGAAGGATACTAAAGGCCAAACAGTATTTTTTTTCCCCCCTCAAATTGCACATCTGTCAACTTTGTGCAGACTTTCTCCTTACTTCCCTCAGTTACCTTTCGTGCTGTGTCATAGTAATCTTGTAGAAAGCCAGCACGCTTACAGTAAAACAAAGCCTAGCTAACTTGACGCACAAAGACTCGATTCTTTTAGTAAGGTGAATCTTCTGGTACGTAAGATCTGCCTTCAAAAAAAAAAAAAAGAAGCCAACCTCAAAGCCAAAGCATTTGAGTCACAGCAGCTCAAATGACTTTCTCCCTGCTTTAAGGAAACAGTTTTGGGATATGCCTTAAAAGAACAAGGAGTCATCTGTTCTGCCAGAACTCGAGGCGCGTAAGAGTTGGGTTTGTCCTGGTGTCCTTGATAAGGCTGTCCCCAGCCCTGTTGGGCAGCTTGGCTGCCACACTCCTCCCCGGAGGTACACAGCGGCTATGTATAACACCACCACTTTGAGGAAAGAGACGTCAGATAAGCATTACAGTGAGTTTACATTTTATGCCTCTCGGATAGCCAAAGAGCACCGATCCGTCAAACGGCACTTCACTTCCTGCTCGTTGTCCATTAAAATAGTGCTACATTTCAATCCGATGGGGGCAAGGTGTATTTAAAGCCTTGGCACTTTTAAAGTGAGTGAACGTCAGCTGCTGGATCTCTTCCAGCATCACATAAAACACACAAACGTTGAAATCCTCTAACTCTCCGGGACAGAAGCACTTCAGTAGCATCGAGCCAGGGAGCTGTGCATCACAACAACAAGAGGCTCGCCAGCACCACGGCCTGCTTGAGGAACTGCACCAGGAGAAAAAGCACAACTGGGAACTCTGCCTGAGCTGAGCTTTAACATCATGTTAAGTCTGTTAAGGTAGGACATGGACATAGAAAGGTTACAGGCGGGGAAGACAAAATATTTAAGTATATCGGCTATTCTAGATGGTCTATTTAAACACGTATCAAGAGGAAGGTGACCCCCACAAAACAAATCACCCCACGTTTGCATTATGCATCGCAGGACAACCCTGTGCCACGTAGGGGCACACTAGAAGCTCACTGCTTTCCTAACAGCAGCTTTCCATGCATTCATGTTTCTAAAATACACCTTGTATCATTCCTGACGCTAAACCACACGTATTACGCCACCGGATCAAAGATAAATCACACTAGGCCCTGACAGAAAGGAGCGACAGCTGTTATTCTCTGGTACCCTAGAATACAACCAGTCTCATTTGTATGAGAAAACGTGTTTGTTCAAGTTTAGAAACTCCTAGAACTAAAATGCTCACTGGAGAAAGGTATTAATTTTGTTCTGTACTGATTAGTACAACCATCACTGGGATTTTAAAGAGTTTTAGTACCAAAGTTAGCCTGCATATTGCATCCAAATATCGAGCTTTCAGCTGACAGAGCAGACCAGACAAAGTTTTTATTGTCAATGACCACTAACTGTAAACTTTATTTTTCCTGACAGATAAGAAATAGTTATTATTAAACCCATTTAAATTATTAGTTGCAAGTAAGAAATATTAAAGTAATGAGCCCCACATAGTCACATTTGAATTCCATCAGCTACTGAAGATGACCATGATTTCAGAACTAAGTTCTGCACCGTGTACCCTGGTATCTGGTAACTGTCATTGCTCCAGAAATAGTTGATTTCGTCTGGTTAATTTGTACTTAATTCATACCATCTCTCCACATATTTGAAAAAACTCAGAAGCTAAAAGGTGCAGCATTAAAATTTCTGCTATACATTTAGGTATGAGTTTGTGGACACAGGGGGGTGATGAGGAGCAGGTACAGTGCTCAGACATCAATCACTAGCTTTATAACCTCAGTTTTCTGTGAAGTCCAACGTACACCCAACAGGTCCATCAGACAGCAACAATCTCTGCTACGTTTCCACAGCTCAAACCAGATGACGCAGCACGCCCAGCACTGGGTAGCTTTTAGCACGCACTGCTGTTATCAGACATGTTCACACAGCAGCAGAAGCCTTAGCGCCCCACAAATTGATTGTGTGCCATTTCATCTCCGTGCAGTAATCAAATTCATGGGAAAGCTTTCATAACCGACGAGGACATGCAAATTCCTATCGTAGCTATAACTGCTTCAGAGGCGGTAATTTTAATGTTGCAGAACATAAACTCAAAAGCGTGTTTAAACGTCTTCTATGTATTTTACTAACACGTCAATGAATCAGTTCCGTGCGCATGCTGCGAAGAGATGACTTGCCAGGATAACTAGGGAGAAAATAGCAACCCAGCTTCGGGTTTGAATTAGGTTCACTCAAAAGTCAGCCTTAATAAAAACTTAATCACACTGCATCTCAGCCTCGGTTTCGTTCAGTGCAACAGATTAGCAGATTTAAAAAGGGATATTGAAAAGTTGCTCTGCTTTACTAAAGACGTAACGGACGTTACTGGTGGGAAGTAAAATAGATTGTTTCACACATTTTTGCTCAGCCAGAACTACGTAGCAGGTTAGAGCTGGTTAATAACAGTACTTAGCACCGGTGCTTTCCAGACAGGGGTGTCAGAGGAGCTTGTTAAGGTAGTGCAGGACGTTCACTGCTCTGTTACCTGATAGCTATTAAGGTCCAACGTTACCTGGTCAAACTAAGACCAATCCATTAGACTGAATGGGGAAATTACGTCAAGAAAACTGTAGCAATTTTTAAATTCAGAAGAAAAAGACTCTGGTTTCACCATACTACAGCTGTACTAGTTGGCATGTACAACCCATGCCAACACTACTCATAATAGAAGACCGAACAAAATTGTAAGAGTAATTTGAGGGGAATAAACATTACCTAACCAGTTTTACTTTCAGCTTCCTTGTAGGCTGACAGAGTACACAGACAGGCTATTTGCACCAGAACAAAAACGTCAAGAGTTATTCAACTCCAAAATACACGTGACTACCAGGACGACAAGCCTAGCCCTGAACGTAAAGGCAAATTAAGTTCCCTTTAAAACTAAATATTGTATGTCGAACATCAGTCTGCTATAGAAAAGAACCTAAATATTCCTCTTTTTATATCCCTACACATGGATTGGTTCACAGCTTATTCTAAGTGCAGTCAGTCAGTTTACTGTGATATTTTTTAAAGTGAGAATTTTTTATATTACCTTAAACATTGATACAAAAAGCTTTAGAATCTATCCATGCTCAAACCCAAGAATATACGGTGGAATATACGGTAACAGGTGGGGACAAAGGATTTTTAAGAACCTGATTGCTACCGGGATTTTGAAAGAGAATGTACACAAGATGTTACCACAAAAAAAAAAGTCAGACATATTACAGAGTTCTTGTCCATTTAACAAGCAAAAATGTTCCTCAAACACACTGCGAGCTACAGGAGGTGAGTCTGCAGGATTTAGTCATTTTCTACTATCTGCCACGAACACTTCTATTAGAAGACTCCTTCCACTACACATACTTATGATCTCTAGCGCTAATCTTCCTTCTTTACTTCAGCAATTAGTAATAACTACCTAGAATAAAAAAATAAGACAAAGATACAGCTCCCGCATAAGACAAGTAGGTAGAGCAGCACCTGCAAATGACTGCTGCATAAGGTCACAGCTACATTATTTACTGATGCCATATCCTGAACACACTGGTTATGGCCAGCCTTTCCTCTGCAGGAGCCCTTAAAAACCTCACATTTTCATAGCAGCTTTTTCTCCTATCTGCTAGATAACGATACATACAATGAACGTTAAGTTGTTTCAGATAGGAGCACTGAACGGACAGAAGGCTTTCCGTTCCCAAGATCACAGAATGCTTCCAACAACAAAAACACCAAAGAGACCTTGAGGAAAAACAAGAGCACCAACAAAGCTGTGACAGTAACACTGAACTCCCAGCAGAAGGCAGAAACAGGCTTGCTCTCCTACAAATTTGGAAACCAAATACTTCCATTTGATTTCAGCTAGGCTTGGGTAACTACAACTGGCCTACTACTTCTGTGCTGTACCTGAATCAATGTAAACAATTTGTCTTGATGTAAGAAACCAGTGATTGTTGCCAGCCTCGACAGGGGTCACACACCACGGATATCTGACCACAGACAGGACCTCGCATCCTATAGCTTGTCAGTAAATACTAGATTGGGGTTACATCTGCATCCAAAGTAGGTAAGTCTCCTTGCCAGTTTATTTCTTGCCAAGTCCTTTTTTATGACAGAGGTGCTTTTACACCATGATCAGCTAACAAAAAACACTACAGAAAATTGGTTCTCCAAAAGCATCAATTCAAGTTCCAAACAGCCAACAGGAACACAGGCCAGACCTGAGCCTCAGTCACTACATCACACTGAGATGGCGTAAGTTTAGGTTGTTCCTTCTCTCACCGCACTTATTTTTACCTTCTCCAATCTTTCAAAGTATTCCCTGAGGAATCCCATGGGCCGTTCAGGTCTCACGGTGCATAACTGCACAATGCAATCCTTTAGGAGTTGCTGGATGTTGTGTTTTTGGACGTAAAGTTCACATTCCCGAAGGCTACGCTCCTCTTCACTGCTGCTGCTGCTAGAAGCTGCCATTGCTGAAAGTAAGAGAAAGAGAAGGTTAAATAATTAGTGGAAGCAAGGATGCTGCTGCCCAATAGTCAGGCATGTTGTGCTGCCTGAAAGAAAATGATGCTGCATTATCATCTTCCTGATATCAGAGTATAAAGCCACCTTTATCTGTATGACGAAGTTAAACTGTGAGAGAAAAAGTTATGAACTTATTTAGCACCTGGGAAGAAATAAAAATAATCTGGATGCTCTGTAGACACAGGCAGAAGAGGAAGAACATTTGCTTGAGCTGGAAAAGTTTCAACAACCCAAGCCCTCTGAGCACTTAGTCAGGAAAGGTTTCCATCTTAACTTTCTGCTGATTAAATCTAAGATTTTGCAGGATTGGAGGCTCACTTAGAGGCAGCGTTGCGTGGCCTGTGTGGGGTGGTTTAACCCAGCAGCCAGCTAAGCACCACAGAGCCCTTCACTCACTCTCCACCCCTCCACTGGGACAGGGGAGAGAACCAAAGACAAAATAAGAACAAATAAAACAAGTGATGCACAAGGCAACTGCTCACCAGCAGCTGACCGGTGCCCAGCCTGTCCCCGAGCAGCAGCCCCCGGCCAACTGCCCCCGTTTTATCCCTGAGCATGACGCCACGAGGCCCGGGACATCCGGACAGTCTGGGCCAGCTGTCCTGGCTGCGTCCCCTCCCAGCTCATCCTGCAACCCCCAGCCTCCTGGCTGGCAGGGCAGCACAGGAAGCTGAAACACCCTTGGCTTCGTAGAAGCACTGCCCAGCTAAAGCGGCCGCATGTTATCACCATCACTTTCCTCCTAATTCCAAAACACAGCACCGTAGCTGCTACTATGAAGAAGATTAACTCTGTCCCAGCTGAAAGCAGGACACGGGGTCAAGGGGATTACGCTCAGGAGATAGGTGGGTGGAAGCTGGGAATCTGAGAGGCAAGCATTAGAGGCATTAGGAAGTGAAACGTGGAACACGGTAAGGTCAAATCAGAGCAAGTTCACCAAGCACCAAGGCAGTTCGTTAATGAAAGTTATGGAATTAGAAGTGTTCCTCCTAAAAAGCTGCTCTCCGGGTTGAATTGCTCCACACTTCATAAACATTTCACTGCAAACCCCAAAACGTTTCTTCAGCTGTAAGTTATCAGGAGCACACCTTTAGACCTACCCATTATGATACCAGGTTTTCAGGTGACTTTAAAATTACGGTGTCAGCTGAAGCACTTTCATGAAAGCGTTCTTAAACAGCGTGGCTTTTTTTCCTTTCCAGTTACAATTTTTAATATATTTGTATGTACGTATATTTATAAAATACATTCACCTCAGGCTGTTTTTTCATAAAGCACTAGGTGAAGAATTAGGAAGCCATTTCTCAGGGCATTTTTGATGAAAGATAAAGACAGTTACCTGCTACGGGGACAGCTGCAGCGGCTCAGGAACACACGACACGAACACGTTGATCCCAGGATCTGCTTCTGAAAGGGAAAAAATGGAGTCAGGAGAGAGCCTTCGGGGAGCTGACAGGCCCTCGAAGCAGCTAAGGAGGGCCCCGCACAGCTCCAGCGCCTGTGAAGGGCGAAGGGCGGCGCTAATTAACGCGGGTCAGCCCTAATTACCGGGGGTCGGCGCTAATTAGCGACGATCCGCGCCAATTCACGAGGGCCGGCCCTGCTTAACGAAGCCGCGCGCGCGCTACTTAATGAAGCTCGGCGCTAATTAAGGCACCTCCGCGCCATCGAAGGCATTAAGGTAACGATAAATAGATGAATAAATACGTAAATAACGACCCCGGGCCCTCACCCCGCCCCCCCCAGCGCCCGCGGCCCCGCAGCGCAGGGGCTCCCCCCCGCTCCGCTGCCGGCCCGGGGCCGCTCCCGGCGGCAGGGCCGGGCCCCGAGGCCTCGCACCGGCCTCGTAATGCCCTCACGGCTCCCGCCGAGCCCCCCCCGGGCCGGGCCCCGGCGCCCACCTGCGCGGGGCGGCTCCGCCGGGCCCTCAGCGCCCCCCGGCCCCGGCCCGGCCCGGCCTCGGCCTCAGCGACGGCTCCCAACGGAAACGGAGCGCGCCGGCCAACCGCCGCCCGCCGTGACGTCAATGCGCCTCGCTCTTCGCCCCGAGCGCGGTCGCCATGGTAACCTTAAAGGGGCCGGGCTAACAGCGAGGTTAGCGTACGGGAAGGTTCGCGGAGAGGGTGAGTGCCCCTTTAAGGGGAGCCCCGGGATGGGCTGCTGAGGGGAGCGGGCGCCGCCTGGTGGGGCCCGCGGGGTGCTGAGGGAGGGCTGCGGGCAGAGCCGGCCGCCATTACCTCGCAGGGGGGGGTTGTGTGACAGAAAAATTTGTTTTCTGGTATTTCGTGCGTGTTTTGAGGCTAGGAGACGCTTGTGACAGATCACAAGCAGCCGCCGAGTTCACGCTCCTTCACTCTTTGAAGGCTTCTGTGGGTTAGGGGTTAATCAGAAGCCATGGTGCAGGAGTTTCTGACACTAAGCCAAAAGCATGAGGTTTTACAAAAAAATCAAGCCCATCTCAATGTGAATTGTAAGGAATCCTTAATATCGGTCACACAGAGTACAGTACATTATAAATAGATAACAAACTACATTCTCAGCTGATAACCCTCTGTAACAAAACCAACAGATTTTTCTGAACACTGAAAAAAGTTCCGTGCAGTCTCCCCTACACACTTCTTTATTTTTTTTTTTCCTTTTTATCTTCACTTTTTGCAGGCCGCCTGTCACTGTCACATCTCACTCCTCCCTGTTTGGACGAGTCCTGGTGTTTTGGAAGGGATCCCATCCGGAACAAGGCTCAGCCCCATGCGTAAGACCTGTTCCGCAACATTCTCTTTATGGAGAAAAACAAGCGTACTGTTGTGCAGCATGCTCCTGATGCAATCCTTCCCTCAGCTCTGGAGCCAGAGTTCAGATGGCAATGCGGTAGTTTAATAAAGGGAACAGAGCTGGCTTTCAAAAGCAGCCTTTGTGATGCCAACCTGAGGTTCCTCGTGTTAACCATGTACAATTCCTTCACTGTGAGTCAGCAGTGACTTATCTTTGAAAGCTAAATCCTGCTTCTCATAAGCATATGTTTGTACATATTCATGCGTTAATTCTTGCGCTGTTAAAGAGGTAAGAGAAAATAAAACAAAACCCCATTTCATTTGGTCTGGTCTGAATTACAGTCAAACTCCAGCCTTAACTGTCTAATTAAATAATAAACATTCCTGAGTAAATAACTTGCATTACCATCAGCACTGTTCCCACAACTTTCATTTCAAACAATTTCATGCGTTAGAGTTTCTCATGAAGCAATCTGTTG
Source organism: Anser brachyrhynchus (assembly GCF_964034855.1). Taxonomy (NCBI): domain Eukaryota; kingdom Metazoa; phylum Chordata; class Aves; order Anseriformes; family Anatidae; genus Anser; species Anser brachyrhynchus. Next base: position 2,870,991 of record NC_137711.1, read on the forward strand.
CCCGAGGCTGTGGCTGCTGAAGCACGGAGGAGAGCTGCCCGGCCTGCCAGCAGAACATACCCCCGCAAGCCTAAGAGAGAGCGGGGCCAGCGAGCCACCATGAGGAGGGGTAAGGTGGGGACTGTGCTTTCACAGAACCATACTAGCTCCTCCTGGTTACATTTATTAAGAACTCCATAGAACCATTTTTCTGCTTCAGCTTCATCTAACCTGTAACAGAAGCTGTCCTCAAGCACCACTTTATAATGTCCTTTTCAGAAAGGTATACAAGTCAGTCCTTGCTCCAACCCCAATGGCAAGCATCATGGGTTAAGCATGGCAGTGATTTCAGTGATGGTAACCATCACACGCTCTTAGTGGTGAGCCGTTCATTTTCCTACACTGGTAAATACCAGCGGAGTCTGAGAATGGGCAAGGAGAGATGACTCCCCAGGCCCAGGCAGGGGCTGTGAATCATCGTGTGCCGCAGCGTGGACTTGCGGAGAGCTGCAGACAGGCCTTCCTGGATTTTAGCAGCCTGATTGCTGTCACTTTTAAACCAAGAAACACTGCCTGAAGTATAATATTTCTAGGCTGATTCTGGAATAAAATGGCAAAGGCAAGTATCACAGGTCAAATTCATCCTTGGTCAGCACCCACAGGAGTCAGTAGTTATGTCAAGCCTAGAACTGGTTTCAAACAACAGTTGCTATTTCTTCGTGATCCAGGAGTTAAAAGGACAGACACTGTGGATGTGTGGGAATCCATGGCCCAGAATGTCCAAAGGTATTTAAGTCCCTGTAAGTTAAGAGGAGTTGGTTACCTTGGAGAACCTGGAGCGGTATGTCCACTCATTTTTATACAGTATTGTGTGTTAGGTTTATGTCGTTAGCCACTTCTGCTTCAGCTTCACAAGGAGGGATTCAACAGCACTATTTTCATTATTAAAACCAGCAGCCCTCTTCAAGATCATCACGATTCTTTTCACCAGCTGAGTGATAATGCCACCTCATCATTCTTAGGCATTTCGCTCACCTCCATTCTGCGTTAAGTCATGTCGGAGACATATTCCTGGTCCCATAAAAGACCAATAAATTTGTCTGTTAAAAGCATCTGAAATATCCCACGAGGGAAGATTTGTTTGCTTTTTAACAAAGCTTCCCAGAAGTTCTTACAAAGACTAAATTTATTACTATAATTTTTATGGTGCCATTTATCAACGTGGTGTTCAACAGTAATAGAAGCTGAGAATGGTCGCTGGGAAGGGAAAAATCAAGGCTTTGTACTCTGTTTACCACCATGCAATCATACAAATCCCAGAGAGATACTGACCGACTCGGAATTATCCTACAAGCATAAAGCGTTGCGGCGTTCACCAAGGAGGCCGACGAGAGCAGGCTGGCACAGCAGGTTAGCCAAGGGGACGGAGGTCCAGGCCAAGGCAGCTGGGAGAGAAGGCTGCACATGGACCAGTGACGATGGCGTGGGGCACAAGGAGCAGTGTTAACGGGACACGAAGAACAGCTTGAAGTGGCTGAGGAGTCACTGGATCCATCTGAAAGGAAAAAAATAAAAATAAAAATCCATCACTAGGCCAGAAGAAATACCTCCATGAACAATCGCGCTCTGCCAGCAGGGCAGTGACTGGGGAGGTCAGGAAAGAGAAGGCTGTATGAGCCACAATGAGAAATAAAAGCACAGAAATCGTCTACCCCTGCTGTGTGCGCGGAAGAAAAAAAGGTTCCCGGTAGGTTCTTCAGTGGCAGCGGAATTAAGAAGGCCTGCGGGTATCTGGAATGACGCACGGTAGTTATAACAGCAGGGATTTCTACCGAGGATACCATCCCAACTTAATATCATTATCTGCCCATGAGGTGCCACCGTCTCAACGAGCCCCTGGGACTGAAAGCAAATGAATCGAACAGCGCTCAGATTGAGGCAGCCTGTGTCTGTTCCCCCTTGCCTCCCCCCCCCCCCCCCCCCCCCCCCCGTTGGCCGTGTTAAATGTAAATGATGTCAATGAATCATCCTGAATGTACAAGCAGAACCCAAAGAGGCACAGCCCAACATGCACGCTGCTGTGCGCTGCCTTGGGGTTGGGGGGAACGGGGAATTAAAGAGCTTTAGTGATACTGGAAGGTTTCGTCTACCAGCAGAAACTGACGGCAGTCCCAACAGCCTCAAATTCACATCCAGCAGCAATCACAGCCAGAGGACGAAAAACCTGTGAGCTCACTGCGGACCCTGGCAGTGCCAGAGGTGGAGTTCACGCTGTGTACTTTGGATATATCTTCTTGTAATTTGGTTTAAGCTTTAACAAGCGTAGCAAGTAACTGTCTCTTGCTGCACACCGTGTCCCACTGAGCCGATACAGTGTGATTCCTAGAAAGATCCATAGATCTGGAGCCAAAAGACAAAAAAAAATCTCATACTGTTTAACAAGAGACTGTTTGAGGGCTCCTGGTTTCCACGCCAAGCTCTGGCATTGTCTGTCTGTATGAACTTGACAGCTTTCGGTGGGACACTTCAGTTTACCAGCCTGCAAGGAGAGCAGAAGGGTGCTTGCACACAGCGATGCACAACGCTGGCCAGGTGGCCTGAGCTTCTGGATGAGTGGCAGTGTGAATCAACCCGGTGTCAACATCTGTCATTTTGCCACATGAAGGAGGAATAATGCAGAGCAAGGAACTGGTACGATCACAACCCGTGCCATCTGACAAACGCCACCTGAGCTTCCTGCTCTAACCCCGTCATCACCTGTGCTGGGGGCTAAAAACCTGCCCGGACCCTGGAAGATGGTGCACGGATCCCAGCTTTGGTCCTGCCACACATCAACGGGGGCAGAGAGCTGTGAGAAATGGTCTCCACTGCAGAACCAGTTTGCTTTGAGCAGCAGATCTCAAATCATTTCCATATGTTACTTTGAAGAAGAAAACGCCTGGTAAGTCTCAAAGCAGAGTAACCAAGAGCCAAGGCAAAAATGCCCTGAAGTGCCCAGATCCTAAAGATAGGCCAGCCAGGGAACCCGCTTCCATCTGCGAGACGTGCCTGCTGCAACACAGCCCTTCAGACGCTCGGCGTGGTTCCCAGCGGGAAGGTTTCCAACACCCATGGGGCAACGCTGGGAACGTTTTACCTCCTGAGACAATGCTAAACAGCTCAGCAGCATGAGGAAGGCAACGCAGCTGGGGTGGCGTGATTATCCGAGCTATGTCACCTAGCTCCTGTCCGTGTTTGTTTAAGGATGGGCTCAGGGACACTTGGGAAAAGCCGTGATACCCTGATTAAATGCTGATAATTGTGTTCTGCCTGCTGTTCAACCACGTTTAACCTGAACTCCACGTTCTCCCTTTCTCCTGACTTATGGGATTGCATCTCGGTTAGCAATTAACCTGCACCTCAGCGGCAGGGCAAGAAGTCCCTAAGCACCCTTCCTAGATTAACCAGTAAAGGCAAGTCCTGACGATATTTAATGGAAACTCCCTGCCCAGGGGTCTGTGCACACATCTGAAGGACTTCGAGGGCTCTCAGCTCCGAGTGGGGACAAGGATAAACGCAGTGGGAAACAGATGCAGGGCAGAGAACCGGGAAAGAAAAAGCAGCAACTGAAACACCACAAAAAAAAGATCCGGTGGGGATCGGTCCTCCAGAGAGAGGGGAGGAGATGGGAAGGGAGAGCAGCAGGTTTCTGCCTCCTGCGATTTCTATGCAAATCTTCTTTCGTTTGCATTGTTAACTTTATACAACCTCTGGGCAGCCTCAGCAGCTCGGGAACTGCCCGAGCAGCTGCAAATGTGGTTCTTGACTTGTAAGGTCTCTGACGCAAACCGAATGAAAGAGCAATGAGATAGTGAGCAGCTACTGTTGACTTCTTTTCCAAGAAGGCATGTGAAGTACTACCACTGTTTGTTTTGCAATAGAATGTAAATGCTTCCGTTGAAAAGAATCCTCAGTTCCCTCGCTTTTAACATAAAAGCAGTCTGGGGAGAGCTCCCTCTCAGAGCATCATCTGTGACACAGTTCTGCTGCAAGCTAAATACACACAAAAACCTTTAAAACAGTCCTTTGCTTATGTGCTTGTCTCTGAAAGCAGGTGGCAAAGTAAACACATCATGGTCAGATCCACCATTCGTGGTCTGGACTGACATCCAAACAATGTCTGGACTGACATCTAACAAACCGGCCACAGAAACGAGCGATTTGTGATGCAAGTCTGTGCCTCCCTCCTCCGCCTCAGACACTGCTCCCTCCCCACAAGATAATGGAACATTTTTGCAGATGGAAGGAACCCACTTTAAAAACAATAGGTCCTGGAAATGTCAGCTAAGGCTTGCTTGGCATGTGCTGCGTGCCACAGCAACGCAGTTTGGCCTTTTTCACTCTTAAGCTGTACCCCTTGGATGTGAAGCAGCACGATGATCAAGAGACGTGCGTCTAGTTTCCTGCTCTGCCACTGATTTCCAGCCTCTTGTGGAAGTCACTCAGCCTCCCTTCCACTCGTCTTCCCGCAGCAGGGGGAGGATAAAAGCTCTTTCTGGACTGAGGACGAATCCAAGCTCATGCAACGTTTGCGTGCTCCAGTAATGTATTTATTATACCAACGTTTTGTGCCGTTTCTCCTCAAAGCCCCTCCTTGTCTCCTCTAGCACGAAAAGGGACAAAGCCGCCCAGATCGCGAGGCAGACAGACACGCCAGGAGCGTGGCCAGGTGAGCCTACATCTCCAGGTGTTATCCCTCCGGTCTCACTCAGCAGGTGCCCCCTGCTCTGGTCACACCAGGCTGTGCAGGAACCTGCCCGCCCCTCCGTCAGGGCCGCTCTGTGCGCTCCCACTGTCCCTTTCACAATGTTCTCGTTCTGATCTCTCAGGTCAGAACATTCTTTCATCTTTAGGTAATTACAGAGGAATTACAATTAGTGCTGTGCAAAAGTTTCTCCCCCCCCTTTTCCAGTTCTAACCCCTTTGCTCCCCGTGGTGCAGGTCTTGTGGTTCTCAGCTGAAGACGCTCCAAAGACTTTAAAGACCCTGGCGTGCACAAAGATGAGCGACCCAGCCCGTACCTCTGCTACGAGCAGTGCAGCGAGCCAATTTGTGAAAGCCTCCAGCGAGATAATCTGTTACCAGGGTAAGTGTGATCTCCTAATCCTAACCAGGGAAATGGGATGTTCTCCAGAGTGAGGACGAGATAAGGAGCGTTAATCCACCTTACGAGGAGGTGCAGCACTAGGTTGCAAGCTAGTGACCTTGACCTTGGCGAGCACTTCTGCAAGGGCTGCTGACAAACGACAGCGTGGTAAATGGCAGCGTTTTGCTCAGGGTCAGCACCTAAAACTGAAAAGGAAAAACTACCAGAAGCAAAGCTCCCAGAAAACTTTGGTGACTGGCTGTGGAGTCAGACACAACTCAGCTCTCGTCCTTCTATCACCCTGATTGACGTAAGTGCCAGAGGGTGACTCTCAAGGACTCAGTGCATCTTTCCTGGTTTCTGTAACTAAACAAAGTGCAATTAAACTTCTTTATGCACGTGGCGCACACGTCTCCTGTGTGGCCCCTTCCCACTCCCCAAACACCAGGTAAGAATCCATCCAGCCCGATTTGCAGACAAGCCAGTCGGCTTGATAACAGTCACAAATACGTTCTGTCCATCGTTTTGTTGTTTCTCTGCACCCTGATTTTTTACATTTGGTACAAGACCCTTTGGTACAGGGTCTAGGTCTTATGATCAGGGTTCTTCCAAACTCAGAGTGGCCATGAGTTTGTGTTGGGAGGGGGTTAAGCACAAGCAAAATCCGGGCGATGAAGGTCAGAGGATGCGTGATGTTTGGGTAAAGGCTTGATGAGCAAGACCTTTCCAGTCCTTCTCTTGAAACCACCAGAAGGTTTATATAATTTCATGACACAGGAGCCAACAATGTTCTTGCACATAGATTCAAAAACTGGCTCGGTAGGTCAGCTCTAGTTCAGCTGGCCTCAGCACCAGGTTGGACTGTGGGAGCTGTGACAGGACCGGGAGCTCATCTTCAGCAGAAGGAACTTGGGTTACTGCGGCTTCATCGCTTGCATCAAAACCAGCTGGGCTGCAACGTCTCAAGCACCCGTCCATCTATCTGCAGGTCTGATATACTAGGGGAGCTCTCGGTGTAACACATCTCAGCAACAGATTCAGATTTGTTTGAGAATGAGAACCCATCATTTTAATGAGGGAGGAGAGCTAGGCCTGAGGGTCTCGCTATGAGGAGCAGTTCCACATTGTTCTGATACTATATTCTCAAATGTCACTTTCTAAATGAAGCGTTCCTAGGGCTGGGAGAGACAGCGTTTGAGAGACTGTCTTAGAAAAAGACAAACAGATCACCCCATCTCACTGTTATTCAACATGTTTTATGCATAAATACACTGTAGGAATATAGACTATGCAGTAGAGGGACAAAAAAAAATAGGAATCCTTAAAGATCATATTACATAAAATTTAAAGATTTATAATCATAACAAAGAACCTGACCAGAGGAGGGGAACTTCTAAAGGGTTTAATTGTTTTTATCAGCCATCAATGTGCAGCAATTGAAGATTGTGAACATCAGCTAAATGGAGTGATCTATTTGGAAAAGCCACTGGTGTTATACATATACAGTCCAGTCCTCCACTTCCTTCACACTTTCCCACAGTAGAAGAGAAAAAAAAAAACAGCTGTGAGTAACAGGAAAATGTGAAGTATAAATTAATTCCCACATTCCTGTACATAAAATATTATTAGCAGGACTACTCAGCTCTCTCTGAAGTCAGGGTTATTGCAATACCGAAGGCTGCTAGAGGTGCAGGTAGTGCACTGGATGCTCCAGAAGGTAACCAAAGTGTGTTCTCCCCACTCAGCAAGGGTTGTACAGGAGCACTGCTGTGTACCGATGCCTGCCCAGCACGAACGGTGTGTGCATCTGGGCTCGGGGCACCAGATGGCAGCATTTATTGCCTGCAGATCCCGGAGCAGCCGGGCTGGTGGTTTAGTACTCAACAGTTCATGCTATTAAACCCCTAAAGAAGGCATTGCAACCCCTTCTTCCTCCTCTGCCTCAATCATGAGACCAGTGGGTAAGGGTGATAAGCAAGGGCAAAGCAAAAGAGCGTGTGTGATCTCTCCCCACTCCTTTCACAGACCAACGATGGTTTCTTGCTACGAGAGGTGCTTGCTCTCAGTAGAAAATCTTATTTTTTTTTTTTGCTTGTTCCCTCCTGCCTGCTTTTTCCCTGGAAGGCTCTAGACCCTCATGGTTATCATGAATACCAGTGAAGGATATTCAGCACATTCAGCCCCTGCCAAGACCTTTTTTCTGTAGCACACTTCATGCAAATACCTGACTTATCGTTAGTAAGCAGGCTTTTATCTGATAAAGGGCAGCGTGGCTGGAATTTCAACGCTGAACCAGGGGAAAGCCTAAAAGATATCAAAAGGCACCTAACCCTCCTCATGTCCAACAGCAACATGCAGAATGCCCTGGCTGGGAGAGGGCCTCCGAGGCACAGCACCCGGTTTCCCAGCTTCTTTACCCCATTTCCTCCTCAGGGCTTGAATACCTGCACCCCGGGGTGGAGAACGCAAACCAACAGCTGTCCTACAGCATTTCCTGCGTTGAAAAACATTCACAACTAGATGGCCACGCTCTGGCCTGGGTTTAGTGTTAATGACCGAGCTGAGGTTGCTCCTGTCAAAAATTACTGCACCTGACGTAGTCGCTGCAGTCACAGGAAAAGGAAAAAGGGAAGGTCGGGAAAAGGAAGGTCAGGAAAGGGAAGCCAGCTCCTGATGTATTCTTCCCAGCAAATGCACGCATCAGAGCAAGAGCTATCTTTCCGGTGTCTGGCATGACACCCTGCTGTCCCTGCCAGACCCCTTTCCCCAGATGTGACATATCACCAGATCCCAAGAAGGAATTCAGCCCCTGGCCCCTAACTACTGCCTCCTTCCAAAGCTGTCTTTCTTTCTGTCCTGAAAACCAGAAATTAGCAATTTCTTTACATTTGAGACACCTAATATCTTTACCAGGAAGACCCGCAGTTTCCTCAAATGGCACCTCAACTTCAATTTCACGCCTAAAACTCAGGCCCTGATCCTGGGATCTCCAAGAGCTCCTGCGAGGCGACTTCACTGACACACAGAGGAGCAGCTTGCTCCGTTTTTGTCCTGGTCTTACAGCCACCACCACTGCTGTGACACAGCTGGGCTCAAGAACACCCATTCCAAAGGCCACCAGAGGTTTTTGCACTGCAGCAGAGGACAAGAACAGTTTGTTTCTCCCATCTCTGCTGATTAAATAGCCCTCTTAGGCAGCTAGCCGAAAGAAAGATTGACCAACTTGGTTGCATCAGTCAAGCTACAAAAATAATTGTTGCCCAAGCCTCGGATGCTTCTGTGGCTCTGCTTTATCTAGGCTTCATTTTAAAACCAGCTCATGGTAGTTTTGTCTGATTACCCAAGCAGCAAACATCCAACCATGGCAGTTGCTCAGAAACTGTTTTTTTGAAATACAAGGCACTGACTCCCTTTTTAAAAAAAAAAAACAACAAACTTTTTCCTGCTCCCCAACCCTGCTTTCCCTTTGACATCACTATTTCAAAACCAAAGTATGCCGAATCCACAGGGACAGTCTCAGGCCATTCAGAAACAGCTTTTCTGTTTCATTTGTAGCTTTATTAGCGCTCCTCACCAGGCTCCTATGAACAGATGATGTTTTCCCCCCAAACATGATGAATTTTAAATGGCTCCCCTGCTGACTTTGCAGGGCAGTTCTTGTGCTCTATGGCCCAGGGACGGCCTGCTACCAGCCTCGCTCCAAGCCAGCGCTCTTTCAAAGCTGTCTGTTTTCATACTTCCTCCTGAAATCAATCATCTTCACAGTTGCAGGTCTTGAATTCTGAAAGGGGAATGTTATGGACACTCGAAGGCCCACATGCTGCAGAGGGGGATTAATCAGGGCAGATGGATGCGTCCACACGGAATCTGCCTCATTTAGATGGTATTGCATGTGGGTCTTTTTCCAAAAGTCCTGCGGTGCACATCAAGTGATCTAGGACCAATGACTTCAGCACTCACATGAGGATTACTCATCTAATTAGGGGGTTTGCAGGCTCTGCCCCTGCGTTCCTGTGCACTGTTAATGTCATTGTACTGACTTCTAGAACGTTTGTCATTTAGAGACCGGCTCCACTTTTCTGTGTGTTTTTGCTGGTAGATCCGACCCCACAAGGTAGCAGTGGCATTAATCACATGAATAAAGCTTTCTGCATGCACAAATGCAGCAAGCTTAGGCTGTAAATTCTGTAAAGAACTAAAAGACTCTTCAAAGCCCCATTTAACTAAGGAGGCTGCAATGTGAGGGAAAAAAAAAAACCTCCCTGAAAGGAGGACTGTCTTGTTTTGCAGTCAGTGAGACCGAGCATCATCACAAGTTTTCCTCCTATCACTTACCCCTTTCATGCTCCAGCACCTTGTCCCTCCAGCACAGTACCTCCTTTGTCTCATTTATCATGAAAAAATGCTGCAGGGAAGAGGCCTCTGGAGCCTCTGTGATGAGCAAGGTTGCCACCCGCAGCAGACCGGGTCAGCCACGGCTTTGCCCAGCTGGGAGCCGGGAAGCTCCAGCGATGGTGGCTCCTGCGTGCCCCTGCACCCCGCGTCCCGGGGACGTCTCCAGTACCTGATGCAAAGCCCCCAGGCAGATGCTGGCTGCCGCTGCCCTTCCTGCACCACACGGCGCTGCCAAGACGGGGTTTGTTCACCCCTAGTGTCTAATCACAGAATGGTTTGGGTGGGAAGGGCCCTTACAGCCCCCCACCAGCCCAGGCTGCCCGAAGCCCCCTCCAGGGATGGGGCACCCACAGCTTCTGCTCGAGCCAGGGCCTCACCGCCTGACACCTAACCTGACCTGACCTAACCCAGCCTAATCGAACCCAACCCAACCCAACCCAACTCAACCCAACCTAGCCAAACCAAACCTGACCTAAACCAACTGAACCTAACCCGATCTAACCGAACCCAACCAAACCGAATGTAATCCAACCCAACCCAACCCAACCTGACCTAACCCAACTGAACCAAACCCAACACAAGCTAAATGAACCTAACCCAACCCCAACCTCACCTAACCTGACCTAACCCAACCAACCAAACCTGACCTAACCAAACTTAACCCAACCTTACCCAACCCGACCTAACCCAGCCCGACCTAACCCACCTGAACCTGACCTAACTGAACCTAATCCAACCCAACCGGACCTAACCAAACCAACCAAACCTGACCTCATCTGACCTAACCGAACTTAACCCAACCTGACTTGACCAAACCCGACCTAACCCAACCAAACCAAACCAGACCTAACCAAACCCAACCTGACCTAACCCAACCCAACCCAACCCAACCCAACCTGCCCTAACCAAACCCAATCCGACCCAACCTGCCCTAACCCAACCGGACCCAACCCAACCCAACCGAACCTGCCCTCACCCAACTGGACCCAACCTGAACGAACCCAACCTGACTTAACCCAACTCAACCCAACCTAACCCAACCGAACTGACCCAACCCAACCCAACCGAACCCAACCCTACAAAACCCAGCCCTCCCCCCCCTTTCCCCTCCCTTCCCCTCCCCTCTCTCCTCAGCCGCCCCCCCCCCGCTCTGCCCCCCCCCCGCGCCGCACCCACAACACCACCACGTGGCCACGCGCGTCCCTTCCCCACCTCCAACCAATCGCAGCCCTCCCTGCCTGCCCGGCGGGCGGGACCTCCCCGCTTTCCCGCCTCCCATAGGCCGAACCGCAAGCCCGTCACCGGGCGGGGCGGGCCTTACGGGGAGCCGCCGACCAATGGGAAGCGCCGGCGGCGCCGCCAGCACGGCGGTGCGGGGCCGGGGCCGGGGCCGGGGCCGGGCCGCGGGCGCTGCATGGCGGCGCAGGGGCAGGGGCAGGGCGGGCCCGCGGCCCTCAGCTGCTGCTCCTACAACCAGGACCGCACGTAAGCGGCGGGGGTGGGGGGGGGCCGGGGGCACCTTGTGTGTGAGGGGTGAGGGGCAGCGGGGCCGCCACAGGCGGGGCAGGGGTCCCGTGAGGGGTCCCGGTACCGTGAGGGGTCCTGTGAGGGGACCCGGTACCGTGAGGGGTTCTGGGAGGGGACCCGGTCCTGGGAGGGGTCCTGGTACCGTGAGGGGTCCTGTGAAGGGTCCTGGTCCTGTGAAGGGTCCTGGTTCCGTGAGGGGACCCGGATCTGGGAGGGGTCCTGTGAAGGGACCCGTGAGGGGTCCTGGTTCCGTGAGGGGTTCTGGGAGGGGTCCCGTGAAGGGTCCCGGTCCTGTGAGGGGCGCGGGGGGTGTGAGGTGAGGGGCAGGGAGGCCCGGGGAGGGCTCATCGCGCCCTGCTGGTACCTGAGGGAACATGTGGGGGGCTGGGGGTGCCTCTTGTCACAGGGAACTAGCGGTAAGGCCAGAGGGAGCGGCCTCGGGTTGTGCCAGGGGAGGGTCAGGTTGGAACGAGGAGACATTGCTTGTCAGAAAGAGCGGGTCAGGCCTTGGGAGGGGTTGCGCAGGGAGGCGGTGGGGTCACCGTCACTGGGGGTGTTTGAGGAAGGGTTGGACGTGGTGCGTGGGGACACGGTTTGGTGGGTGCTGGTGGTAGGGCAATGATGATCCTGGAGGGCTCTTCCAACCCTAATGGTGCTGTGACACCGCGCCCAGGCCTGCAGGAGGACGTGGGGCTGTTGGAGTGGGTCCAGAGGAGGCCACAAAGACGATGGAGGGGCTGGAGCACCTCTCCTGTGAAGAGAGGCAGAGAGCTGGGGATGCTCAGCCCCAGAGGAGAAGGGTCCAGGGGACCTCACTGCAGCCTTTCAGTGCTTGAAGGGGGCTTGTGAAAGAGATGGGGAGTGACTCTTTGCTCAGTCAGATATTGACAGGACAAGGGGGAATGATTTTAAACTAGAAGGGGGGAGATTTAGATTGGAGGTTAGGAGGAAGTTCTTCACTCAGGGTGGTGAGGCCCTAGTATAGCTTGCCCAGAGAAGCTGTGGATGCCCCATCCCCAGGGGTGTTCAAGGCCAGGTTTGATGAGGCCCTGGGCAACCTGATCTAGTGGGCAGCATCCCTGCCCATGGTAGAGGGTTGGAACTGGCTGATCCTTGAGGTCCCTTCCAGCCTAAGCTGCTCTATGATGTGATATATCTAGAGGCAGCCCGGCCTGCAGCCCCCAGAAGTCACCGGAGGCAGCTCAGCTCCTACCTCTGCAGCGTGAGGGGTTCCCAGCAGCCCTTCCTGCAGAGGTCTGTCTGGCCATCTCACTGTCCATCTGTCACCCCAGGATCAGACAGTGGGTGATGTTCTGCTGGCCCATGGGGGTGCTCGCTTTCTGCAGGCTGCAGCAGCCACAGACAAAGCACAATGCTCGGGTTTCCCACATTAAGTGCTCGAGGTTGGAGCCGGAGTTGTGCCTTGACAGATGGCTGGGTCAGGAACCGCCCCATCCCCTTATCTGCAGGAACTCGGGCCGTAACCTTGCCATCGGGTCTCATCTCTGTCTCATCTTTGCAGCTCTCTGGCAATTGGAACCACAACTGGATACAAGCTCTTCTCCTTAAGTTCTGTGGAGCAACTGGACCAGGTCCACGAAAGCAGTAAGTCTCTTCTTTCCGAGCAGTGGCTGACAGCTTTAGCTACGTTAAAGAACTTCGGCCTGCTTTGAGTGAGTGATTCTGCGTATGGCTGCTGCAGAGATGGCATCTGTCTCCGCTGTTCCCTTATCAGGAGAGGAGCAGCTCTGTTTACTGCCCTGTGCATAGCAGCCTTTAGAGCGAGCTGCAGCCTCAGAGAAGTTTCTGAGCCGCCCGCAGTACTTCCACAGAGCTGGAGGAGTCCCACAAGTTTAGAATCCAGCTTCTTTCTCACTCCTTCGTCAGCCTGACAGCAGCAGCTTGTCCTGCAAGCCAGCGTTCAGAGCTAGTTCACTGCTACGTGTTTCAGACACGTCTGGGAAGCTGCAGGCCACCAGTGCGGGTTCTGTGATATTTACCTTGAGATGGTTTTAGTGGGCTTCCAGTGCAAGAAGGTCATTTACAGCAGGTTTAACAGCCAAAGACAAGTACAACCTCACAGAGCACTCACTCTGTGTTCTGGTTCAGGCCATCACCAGAATTGTTTCAGCTGAGGTGCACCAAATGAGATCCAGCTCACCCCCAGGAGATGCCTCTCTCCCCGCCGGCTGTAGTGGGAGCTTCAGCAGCCAGGCACAGCTGCCTCATCTGTGGCACAGTTCGAGTCCTTCTTTGCCTTACAGGGTAAATGAGCTGCCATATGGCAGCAAGCCACAGCCATCTTTTAAAGTTGTTTAGGAGTTTGGATTCCCCTCAGAGGCAGATCCAGAGACAAAAGAGAAACAGATCCCTGCTGGTGTTGTGCTCAAGGTAATGGGCTGAGATGGAAGCAGTGCTATGTCTTGGTTTTAGAGCAGCCCTTGTACCTCCAGTGCAGGACAGCCCAAGCACTGGGTATGGTTCAGGACTAGCTAATTAGAAGGTCGAGTCCCTGATGACTCAGGTACAGCAGGGCCATTGTAACGGTGCCTTTTCGGTGTAAGAGGAGTCATCCCAAGCAGTCACTGCAAGACATCCCACACCACAGTTCACCACAGCCACACCAGAGCTCTGCAGAGAGCATGACCCTAGCGAGGAGGAGGGATTAAAGGGTATCAGCTTTCCCCTGCCTTAGGGAGGCTGGGAGAAATCAGACACCATGCAGAACAGCCAGCGAGTTCCACGCAGCTTTTTCCTTACCTCAATAAGCCCTGGCTTGTTTGCTGCCTCCAGGAAGGTCCCTGACCAAGCTGACTTCTCATTTCCTTTGGTAAAGGTGAGGGCTTCCTTTTTATATCCCGTTCCCAAGGATTGACTGCAGCTGGAGGGCCCTGCCCAGGAGTGGCACAACAGCATTCTGCATCCAGGGAGGTTTCCTTAACCCCTTCCTCCTTTGATGCTTTGTGCCGTTTATGAGAAGTTTTTAACAAGAGCAGATGTTGAGCTTCTTAGCACTGAGCCTTCCAACCCTATTCCCTCCTGAGTCTCATTTGTCACAGCAAACAAACCAACCATAAACCAAGCTAAAGACCGCCTCGCTTTTCTTCTGTGCCCAGATGAAATCCCAGATGTTTACATCGTGGAGCGTCTGTTCTCCAGCAGCCTTGTGGTCGTGGTCAGTCATGCCAAGCCACAGCAGATGAATGTCTACCACTTCAAGAAAGGGACGGAGATCTGCAACTACAGCTATTCCAGTAACATACTGTCCATCCGGCTGAACCGTCAGGTGAGAGGCTGGGGAAGTGGGCTGGCCGGAGCTGTCCCAGCTCGGCTCTCTGCTGGTGCTGACTGTGAACAGAGCAGGGGCCAGCTGGGACCCTGCTGCCTGGAGAGCAGCCGCAGCCCGGGTCGCTTTGCACTGCGTCTCTGAACAGGGCTTTGAGGGGTAGGTGGGTACACGTTCTCCTCTGTCAGCTCCACCTCAGGCCTTGTAACCTCTGAGAGAGGAGGAGTGGGGCTGTGGATGTCATCTGCCATAACTGCTTGAGTAAAATCGTGCTGGGCCCTTGTTTTCTTCGCAGGTACACAAAGGTTTTTTGTTGTTTGTCTCCTTGCCTATTCAGCACGCAGTTCTGCCCAAAAAACACCTTTCCACCTTCCCCTCTCCCTTGGATTCCACTTCCTGACTTCAGGACCACCTCTGCCATCGTTGTTGCAAATAAGACTGTCAGAGTTGGTAACAAAATCCAAGAGTATCTTGAACTCCATCGATGAGGCCAAAGGCTGCTCAAGTACTGCTAGCTGCCGGGTTTTATTTTTAAAGGTATAGGAAACATTCTGACCGCTGGGAAGAAGGCTGTTAGAGTGTTGTTCTCTGAACTGACACAGCCTCACACAGCCCTGAGCCCTATTTGTAGGATTTAAAGTCTTTTTTTTTTTTCCATAATTATTTTCAAAGTATATGCCATAAGAAGCTGAGGACATTTTACAATGAAGAAATGAGCAGTCTGGGTAATTGTATATAATCAGCCTCTCCTCAGTTAGCAACAGCGGGTCCTGCAGTAAAGCTCTCCCGTAAGGAAACTCTGGGTTGAGTTTCCAGTAAAGCTGTGTTTGACGAGAAGTTCCTGTACTACAATTAAATCTGTCCTAAATTGATTTTTTTCATTTAAACGTACAACGGAGCTGGCAGAACGAGGACTTCTGCTGAATTGCAGATAGATGTATATGTATAAAAATAAACTGGGAGGTTCTGCTTAGCAGTTCTAGGAGATCTGGGAGGAAAACAGTTCCAGGATTTTTCCCATGTGCTGTTCCAGTGACTGCCTGAGGATGATGTGTAGGCAGCCACGCTCCTTGGCTGCGTTACGAGCTTGGGTTCAAATCCCAGGCTGAGCTCATCCACCGGCCATAGCACAAACAAACCTGAAGAGATTTAAAGATATTACGGATGGTTGGGCAGGCAGAAGATAAATTACTGGGCTTTGATAAGCGAGAAGCCAAGGGCACTGTCCCCAGAGGAGGGATATTTCTACCTGTGCGGCAGAGCTCAGGGTGTAAGCATGACCTTTTTCCTTGGTGGAGGCACCTGCTCTCCAGCCTGGGCAGGGCTGTGATCGCACACATCGTGATACCTGAATTTCAGAGCTAACTCGATGTCTGCCTGCTGCCCTGACCCAGGAGCCCACATGTACACCATCCGAGTGCAGAGAAATAACTCTGTTTTGTGCAACTATACAATTCCAGTCTCCAGTCGAGATTTAAGCTGGTGGCAGGCAGGTTCTGCTCGTGCTGTCATGTTTGAACACCTTCCTGGGGTTCAGAATGAAAGCCTTACTCTTCTAGAAGTCCGTATAAGGCTGAGTCCCTTATAAGCCATTAACACAGGAAGACAGTAACGAAGTAGGAACAGATCTCAAACAAATGGTAAATGTTTTGATTTGACCTCTCCGTGGAATATCCTTGTTGTGCAAGCAAAATAGTCCCTCGGCTGTTGCTGATCCATGGGAATTCTTTGTTTCAGGCTCCACTGTAACTCAAGTTTGCATTAAACTAGATCACGATTTATCTCAGAGGGGGCAATAAGGCTGTGCTGGGGGACTGCTGAGAAGCTGTCCTGTAACCTCCCTGGATTTTCAGCTACCGGACTGAAACCCTCCGGAATTCTTTGGAGAGGTTTGATATTTTTTCTAGCTGTGTCCATGCCCAGCATGTTTAAGTCCTCAACATACGGCTCAGCCACTAACCTGAGCCATGTCAAGCTGGAGCACTACAGAGAAATGCAGGAAGCAGTGCCTTGAACACCGCGTAGCAATCGCAGCGCCAAGCACCTTCCTGAGGCTCTGTGTGCACAGTGAGGATAAAAACCTTTCCTCACCTCGACAGGTCTTTCACTGATGCCAGCCTGGGCTGCAGGGCTGCACAGAGGGCAGGAGGCAGAGAACCAGCCCTCTCCGCTCCCGGTGAGCTTGTCCAGGCCTCTTTTGCCTCTTCACCTCCCACCCCCATCACTCAGCTCATCATTTTCCTGGGTTTTGTCCCCGTTGGTGCCAGCACCCCGTGCTGCAGCTCTGGCTGCTGCTTTGCTGTCATCTAAAGCCTCCCTTCACCTGTGCAGCACCAGCAGCACGCCTCACAGTTCTGGGAAAGCACACGGTGGCTTTGCCGAAATCAGCTGTATAAATATTACCCCGACGGTCTCTGCTAGCAAGCTGATGGCTGTTACTGGAGAAAAGGCAAAGTCTTCCTGGAAATGCAGAATGGCTCTGACACAGCCCCAGATGCTGTGGTTAGCAGGAATAGAAGTGGGAAAGAGTTTGATCCGAGGGGAATGGTGGAGGAAGGCAAAGATTTTCTAATGTGGGTGTTTTCAAGTTAGTAACTAAACTCCACATTTAGATACTAAATAAGTGGCCTCATTTCTAAAGAGGTGGAGGCTTCCTGTCCATGGATTTGGATGCTTCGTATTCAGGAGCCTGGGCAGAGTCTGGCCTTACATTTTTATTGGGATGTTTTCAGAGCTTCTGGACACTTGGCACTAATACAGGTGGAGCTGTGCACTCCCTGGGGTTAGAAAGCACAACCCCTCGGCCAGATCCAGAGCCCGGTCCCAAAAAAAGCCTCTGCAAAATGCTTCCGTAACAAGTAGAGATCTGGACCGCGCTGAGACACAAAGCTGAGTGATCACAGAAATGGTGGCCTAATGCTAAGGTTGCAACATGAGGCTTCCTTTTTCCTTTCTGCCTTTCCTGCCCATTGTTTGGCAGCTCCTCGCTCAGCAGCTGCCTCTTGGCTGAGTGGGTGGGTGTTCCTGGTGAGTTCGTTCCACAGAAGAGGTGCAAGCACGTTAACTTAGAAATACCCTGCCCGCCTGCCAAGCTGGTGTAAATACTAGATGTGAAGCACTAACCTCTGTGGCTGTCCCTGAACAAATTGTTCCCCCCCGGTTTTACACAATTCTACACAATTCTGGGCACACAGAGCACAATCCTGCCTGCTGATGTCGACGCGTTAGGTTTAGCAGAAATGGGAGGCCCACCGCTTGGGTGCTTGCCCCCAAATTGGGAAGAAGTCAGGGCAAGGGGCAGGCAAGCCCATCTGTAGGCATGCTAACAAGCAGGAGTGGCAGCCCCTCTGCCCCGTGGCCTACATGACCAAAAAAGTAATTTGCTATGAAAAAAACAGCAGAGAAAAGTTGGGGTAGAAATAGATGGTAACCAGGACCTAGGGTGTAGCCCAGGTGTGTCCTCGTGTTCTGGGGCCTGGAGATGTGGAAGATCAGCTCTTAAGAGTAACAGAAATCACCATGATTTATCTGCTTTCTAATACAAAAGCAGATGCAGGCAACTCTCAGAAGCAGAGCCATACAAAATCAAAGGCTGTCCAGTGAGAGGGGATGTAGAAGCAGAGGAGATCCCGTTTCTGTTGCATTTCAGTAAAACCCCGCGGAGCTTTTCTGACAGCAAAGATGAGGGTGTGTGAGCTGCGGGAGCAGCAGGCAGAGGCATTGTGCCTGTGCTGGTGAGGTTCTGTTCACGGCCCTTGTGTCCTTGCAGAGGCTGATTGTTTGCCTGGAGGAGTCAATTTACATCCATAACATTAAGGACATGAAGCTTTTGAAGACTATTATGGATACGCCTCCCAATGCAACAGGTAAGCGCGGCAGAACTGTGTGAAAGGGAGAGGTGAGCTCTGCAGGAGCTTTGCTCAGCCCCGGTATTCGCGTTAGAATTGAAACCAGCCTGCGGCCTGCGCACTCGCAGCAGCACAGCTAATTCAGCGTTGAGGAGCCAGCAATGTCTGGAGGCGCTCAGCTGGGCTTGTGAGAGAGGAAGCCCTGCTCTGCCCTGAGCAAATGCTTCCAAGGAGAGCAGGAACGCTCAGCAGGGTTCGAGGAAGGTTCGGTCTCACCCCATCCTCTCGCAGGATGACCGCGCAGCTTCCCGGAGCGTGCCTTTATTCCCCGTACAAGAGTGAAGCCGTAGGGCAGGCCAGGACCGCAAGCTTCCCTCCATGTACAGGATGACTTCAGATCCCCCCTCTGGGGCTCGCTGCCCTCCCTTCAGCGTGCCCCGTGTCCCACAGCGCTCTGAAGGAGCCGCGCCGTGCCTCCGAGCAAGCCAGGGAGTTCCCAGCAGCCTGGGCCGCCACCTGATATTACTCCGAACGCACAGGAAACCCAAGGGCAGGGCGGGGCAGGGCAGGTGGCTGCAGAACAGATCCTCCCTGCGCAGCGTGGGGTGAATCCGGCTTTCCTGCTGATGGGAGAGGAGCTATTTTTAGCGGCGAGCAGGGAAACTTGGCTGCGCGCCGGCGGCGCTGCGATCTCCCCGTCACAGGCTGCGGCATCGTCTCGGGGGCGGCTGCCTGTGAAGTTATCGATGCGCTCACGCCTGGCTGCTTCTGGGCTTTCAAGGGATGCTGTTCCAGCTTCTCCCCCGACCTACTTCAGGTCTTAACAGATGGCCTCTTCGTGTGGATTAAACATCCTCAATGCTGCAAATATAATTACAGTTTAAAACCTTCCCGAGAAAGCCCCGCCGTGGCAGGACGGACAGGGATACCCAGGCCTGGAGCTGTTCCGCAGGCGGGCTGAGTGGTCGGGGTCACGGTTTAAGAGCAGCAGCACTCAGCAATTCCTGGGACAGGACGAGGCTGCTGCGGATCACAGGACTTCATACGAGCTTAATTTTCTAAAACCCTTTTACCGCAGCAGCTGTCACTGAATGAGCTGAGTGACAAGTGCTGTGCCACGTGTGCTCCCTTTGTCCCCGAACATCTGCGCTGCTCCCAAGCCTGACCCCACGCACACCGTGCCCAGGAGGCCAAGGCGGCGCAGCCTTCTCTCTCCTTTGCCAAGCCCTTTCCGAGCAGGGATCCGGGGATTTTCTGCCCACCCATGGAGCAGTCGCTGTGAGATCTGCACCCGTCGCTTCTCAGAACCCAGCTCCCGGCCCTCCGCTGTCCTTCAGCCGCTTGGCAGCGCGGGGCTGGGCCCGGGGAGCTTGCAGCACGCAGGGGCAGCCAGTGCGGCCGTCTCGCAGCTACGGGGGAAGTGCGGTGACCTCCGGCTCCCTCGCACGCACACGCTGTGAGAGGCGATGCTTCCTGCCGTGGTGATGTGCACGGACTTTCCAGGATGACTGCACACGCTCCGGGTTGTCCCCTCGGTAAGGTCCGGCCGGCCTCCTCCACGCAGGAGAGAGGAAAACGCCTGGGGTGGGCGAGTCTGGTGTTTTTCGTGTGTGCTCAAAGAAGGAGTGAATCTCCCTCCTTAGAGGAAACCACGCTGCTTAGTCGTGAGCTTCCAGCTCCAGGCGAGAAGCACCCGAGCGTGTCTGAGCCGCGCCGCAGCCCGTGGGAGTGAAGCAAAGTCCCTGGGGCAACGCAGCGCCCTGGGAGCGGGGATGGCTGCCCGCCACCATGAGCACACCGGCGTGGGAGCCTTTGCCGTGCAGGAGGGCACCGGTGGCTCCTGTCCCCAGCGAGTCCTGGCCTGATCTGCTCCGGGGAGGGCAGGAGAGCCCAAGGGAGCGCCGTGGCTGCGAGGTGACTCATGGCAGAGGCAGGATTTGTGCTGAGGAGGTCATCGAGCTTGTGCTGACGTGCGTGCCGTGAGGGCCGAGAGCTGCAGCTTTGCGAACCACCTCACGTGGATCCCCGCACCCCTCAGATCCCACCGGAGCTGCTGGCTGGGCAGCCAGGCCAGGCATCCCCAGTGCAGCAGCTTCTCTCTGCGCTGCTCGAGGGAGCCACCTGTGAAGCAGCGCTCCCAGGGGCGCTACGCTGAGCAGCGCCAGGCTGTGCCCCCTTCCTGAGCCCCCTGCTGCATGCGCCGCCCCTCGCCGGGGCTGTCGGGTGCCGAGAGCAGAAGAGCATCTTCAAAGGCCGCCCGTGTCCCTTGTGATCCCTGTTCTCTGTGCGTCCCCGAGGTCAGCTCAGTACACTCCATCTGTGTTTTCCCCTGGCCTGGTTTCCCGTTTGCCTCGTCCAGACAGGCGCGGAGCGGAGGGAGAGGCTGACTCACGCCGGCCGGCTCAGAGCTCGCTTTGTTCAGCTGGAGCCTTCTCTCGATCCTCCGCTTAGAGAAAGGGCTGCGAGGATCCCCGGGGCTGCCGGGCTGGGGGGAGACCCTCCTCAGACGACCCCCGTGCTCGTCACAAGCAGTCTGTGGGCTGTCCTTGCTGTCCTGCCACCCCTCCCTCTTTGGGCGCCGTCACCTGCCTTTTAATTGCCTGCACTTTGCTGCTGCAGCTCCTCCGGCGCTCACGGTCCCTGGCATGATGTAAACGCTTTTGATTGATGGGGAGTGGACCTCCGGGGCCCCTGGCTGATCCCGCAGCTCCTGGCTCCGCTGCTGCGGTCTCTTTGTTTAGTTAGAAACAATGACCTAAAACAAAAGCTTCAGCTGATTCTTCCCTGCTGCTGGGCCGGGGCCAGGGCAGCGTCCCGACACGACGTGTTGCACGGCGTGTGTGCGCGTGGCTGGGTGCATCCGTGCGTGCGTCCTGTGCGGGGAGCGAGGCGCGGAGCCTGGCGGGATCCCCGACAGCCTTTAACCCCGCAGCTTCCTCCGCACGTGGGGCTACTTGGGACCCCGGGCGGGATCCAGGGAGCTCGGGTCCGTGCCGAACCCTCGAGTGGGTTCTGGGAGGGCTGGGGGCACGCGGCCGCGGTGCAGGAAGCGAGTGAGACCCACTGCTGTGTGTGACAGGATCCGCTGGGACGGTCCTCAGCCAGTGGCAGAAAGCAGAGGCAGGAAGGGATGCTCTTTCCTAGGTCACTTGGGGGGCAGGCGGATGGAGAGCCCTACGCACACGTCCATCCATCCACTTGTCTCCTGTAATTCCTGCTCTCTTGGAAGGGGAACTCTGGGGGACTTGTGCTCGTGTTGGCATACAGACAGATGGTCGTTACAGCGTAGAATTCCCTCCGTGGTAACAATTCAGCTGGGTCCAAGTTCCTCGTCTGCCAGAACCTCCCTGCACAACTGTGGCGTCTGCTGTGTCTTTCTCTGCTTCCCTTTTCCTCTGGGAGAAGGAAGTGGCACTGCCCAGCCCCACGGCCGCTGCACAGGCGTCATAGGGCTGCGTGCGGGCTGCACGGCTCATCCGAGCCTCCAGCCGTGCGCTTACACCCTGCTCAGCCCCGCAGGCGTCCAGGTGAGCCTGGACAGGAGTCCTGCTAGCCCTGAGACCACGATGTCCCTCGTTGTGTTCCATGCACCACCTCCTGCCTTCTCAAAGGAGATGATTAAGGGGGGAGAAGCCGAGAACCTGCTATTGAGCAGGACCCGGGCTTTTTCCGAGCAGGATTTGGGGGAGGCCGTGGCGGGGAGAAGGGAGCCGTACTGTCCCGCACCAGCAGGTGTCCCCACGGCTGAGGCATCGCCAGCGCGCAGCCGGCCCGCGCCTGGTACCGGACACTGGCCCAAACTGAGGCAGCGCCCGAACCCCCGCGGTGTCCGTGGCCACGTCTCCGCTTTCTGTCCTCCGCCAGCAAACAACCTCAGCTGCGTCCCTCTCGCCTTGCCAGGTCTGTGCGCGCTCTCGATCAACCACGCCAACTCCTACTTGGCTTATCCCGGCAGCGCGACCAGCGGAGAGATCGCGCTTTACGACGGAAATACTTTGGTAAGTGCAGAGCTCGCCCGTTTGGATACCAGCAGGGCCTGAAAACAAACAGCACCACAGCGAGGCCAACAGGGCCTTTGGGGAGGAGGAATAAATGCACTCTGCCGGGCTGGGCTGCAAGGAGCTCCCGGGGCAGGCACGTTCCACATCCCCCTTGCTTGGACGCCACACAAAGCAGGCAGCCTCTGAGGTCATAAAATCCATATCGCAGCTCTGGATGTGGAGGTAAATGTGTCCCCTGCCTCTGCAGCTGCCAGGCTGACATGGACAAGGGTTCACGTGAGCTCTGGCAGCGTGCACAGAGGGAGCGATGTCACTGGGGTGGCTCACAGAGGTAGGAGCTGCTGCGGGTGCAGGACCTGGGCAGCTGCTTTGCCCCGCTGCAGGCTGGAAAGGATGCTGAACCCGAAGTCATGGCGAGGGCAAGGTGCCCGCAGCCCCTCAGGAAATCTCTCCCCGGCTAGGGTCGTGATTATCTGCGGTTTGTGCCAGGGCTTTGGATTACATAAGGCTGCCGGGCTGTACGTGCGGCAGGAGCTGAGGATCTGCAGCAGGGGAGGAGCAGAGCTCGCAGGGAAGGCGCGCTGCTGCTGCGAGAGGTACTAGCGAGGGCCTGGGCTCCCCGCAGGCATCCGAGTGGCGTCACTGCAGCAGTCTGCGCCGTACAGGCGCGGTGTGCAGAGAGCCAAGTGCGCAGGGACCTGCCAGCCTTCAGTGAGGGCGCAGCCACGAGCCTGCAGCCCGCTCGGGAGAGGTGAGAGCTGAGGCCTCGTGCACCTGAAAGGAGCTCTCTGTAATCACAGCGCCTGCGGTGCGCGGGGAGGGAGCTGAAGGCGGGGCAGAGATAAGAAATGCTGAGGCTGCTGAAGGGATACCAGGACTGCGATACGGCCCCGTGAATACACACAGGCGGTCCCGGACAGGGCACACGGCAGGGAACGCCCTGCCCTTACGCAGCCCGAGGAGCAGCGTGTCTCTTTGCACTCACATTACCTTCTGTCCTGCAGAAAACAGCCTGCACAATTCCTGCCCATGACGGCCCTCTGGCTGCCCTGACCTTCAACTCCACCGGCTCGAAGCTGGCAAGCGCTTCCGAAAAAGTGAGTGAGTGAGTGAGTGCTGCTGCATTAACCTCGTCGCCCCAGCCAGCCCGCAGCTGGCAGAGGGCTCGCAGCCAGCCCCAGCACTTCGGCTGCCTGCTGCAGGGAGAGCGGGGCCTCAGGGCAGCCCCTTCCTAAACACAGCTCACAGGGGAGGGGCAATAAAGGGATTCCCACTTGTAAGAGGCCACTGTGTCGTGTTCATGTTGACCCGGGCTGGCAAACAGGGCCTTCGCGTGTAAGGAGTTACCTGGGTGTGTCAGAGGAGGGGCTCGCGCTCTTTGCCCTGCTCCTGTGTGATCTTTCCACTTGCATTTTTTGCAGGGCACAGTCATTCGGGTATTTTCCATTCCTGGTGGGCAAAAGCTCTATGAATTCCGGCGAGGGATGAAAAGGTCAGTTCATTCTTCTGTCGGTGACAAGCTGACAGAGGGCTCCCGGAGCAGAAATGTAAACACAGGGGAAGGGCAACGTCAGATCCTGGCGGCTCTGGCATCTTTTGCAGAAAGAAAACAAGAGCGAGCGTATCAGATAGAAATGTCATTGTGCCAGACAGCCACGCTGCGCCCAACTGCCGCTGGCAGTTTAGTGATTCAATTCAGTGTGCCACAGAACGGGACAATTGCAGAGAACAGAGGTAGATTCAGTCCATTTACTCCATCCTTTTGTTGTTCCTTACTTGAAATAATGAAGTCTCCAGAGTTATCATCCTGGCTCTTGGCTTCTCAAAGGAGGTGTTCTGAAGCTAAAAGTCATTTGCGCAGAGCCCAAGTCTTCATGGCAGCCATGGGCTGTTCCTGCCCTCCTGTAGTCCCCGTCAAATGCTTCAGGAGATCCTTTCCTGATCTTCCTCCCTCCCCTATCCCTGATCTGTGATTTTACGCACTTCTGCAAGTACACAGACCGACATGACCGAGATATCCTTGCCCTGCTGCGCCTGCACAGGAAGAGATGCCACCTACACCTGGCCACCCAGCACCTCGGATGTCCTCCCTGGCCTTTGCAGTTCCAAAAGCTTCAGCTGCAGTGGCGAGGCAGCACAGCTGTTTGCTCGACAGACAGCTGTGTGAGCAAGGTCGCTTCCACCTCTCTGGCTGGCTGTCACTAACACAGGGTTATCCCCAGCTCTGAGTGAAGGGATTAGGGAAATGTTAGCCCGCAGGCTCAGCAGCAGCCAGGCAGGGGGCTTCTGTCTCTGTATGAGTCTCCTTCCTCCCTGTCCTCTGAGCAAAACCTAGCAGATCCCATTCGGTAACGTGCCAAGAGGTGACCAGTCCCGTCTCCTTGGCCCTAGGTACGTGAACATCAGCTCCCTGGTATTCAGCATGGATTCCCAGTTCCTGTGTGCTTCGAGTAACACGGAGACGGTGCACATCTTTAAACTGGAGCATCTCACTGACAGGTGAGGGGGATGGCCTGGGCTCACCTGCCTGCCCCAGGGCTGTCTGTGCTTCAGGCACCTGCCTTTACGCAGCTGGCCTCCATTTCCTCGCCACATGTTCTCCGCCAGCTGCAAACTCTCTCTTTGGCTTTGTGTCCTGATGGACTCACTCCTTGGAAAAGCCACGCACCGTGTCCCTGCTGTCAGCTCCCCAGGGACTGGTCTGTGTTTGTTAGCTGCCACTGTCCCCTGCCTCCTCCCCTGTACCCAGCCAGCCTTCCCCTGGCAGCAAGGTGCTGCTCATGCTGGAGATGCCAGAGCGAACCCAGGCTCTCCGCAGTGCTGGGGCTCTCCACGAGCTGCCAGAAGGGTCCCACCAGATGCATGAGAGTCCCTGGCCAGCGGGCCCATGCGGCTCATCCGTGGGGAGAGGTTCTGTTGCTGCAGGAGAGAAGGGGGAATTCTGATACCAGATCATTCAGTCTGTGAATCTGCTACTATGAGAGTCTGCCCTGGCATGGCAGGGGGTTGGTCTGCAGGCTTCTAACGCTGCGGTGGGCACCAGGAACAGAAAGCGCGGCACAAGGATCAGCTCCGTGTTGTTTTTCCTTGGTGCAAACACGTCAGCCCTTCTGGGTAGACAGAGAAGGGCTTCTGCAAGGGTGCCCAGGGGCACAGCTGCTCCAAAGGAAACCTTCCGCATAACTGAGATCAGGATCGCTTTTGTTGTTCCTAACCTGTTTTGGCACGGATGGCTGTGGTAGCCCTACTGATGCTGCTTTGTGACCCCGCAGCCGGCCAGAAGAGCCTCCAACCTGGAGCGGGTACATGGGAAAGATGTTCCAGGCTGCTACCAACTACCTCCCTGCCCAAGTATCAGGCATGATAAACCAGGACCGAGCTTTCGCCACTGTACGCCTGAACACCTCCGGGCAGAGGAACGTCTGCGCCCTCTCCACGTACGTATTGACATCTGTGTCCCCGCTGCCACGCCAGCCTGTGAGCAGACACGGCTATCTGTGCGGAACACCACCGCTGTGGCCCGTTATCTGGCACCCGTGCCTGCTGCAGAGCACACAGCGTGTGTGTTTGCTGCTTCTGTGTGCGCCTGCAGCTGTCGTGTTTGGGCTCACGATGCTTTTCGCATTAGGATTCAGAAGCTGCCTCGACTGCTGGTGACCACGTCAGATGGACATCTCTATATCTACAACTTGGACCCGCAAGATGGAGGAGAGTGCGTCTTAATTAAGAAGCACAGGTACCGTACCTCCAGTGTGCTGGAGTTCCCTACATGACTGATACAGAGGCTGATTTTTGAAAATTAAGAAAGGGAATTTCACCTGAAAGCACAAAACGGAGCTGTAGGAGCAAGAACGTTAGAACTGACTTGTGATTTTAGTTGCTTGATCTGACAGACGTCAGAGAGGACCATGTCAGCAGGCAGGGACCTGGGGCATCTTGCAGAAGAAACCAGAGACATCCCAAATCCCCCGGCAGCTGTGGGATATCTCAGCCTAGATGGCAGAGCTGGGCAGGCTGTGCCTCAGGAGATGTCTCCAGCAGCAGAGCACTGACCCCCCACGAGGGGGGCAGGAGAGCAGACCACCTTCTCCAGGCTGGAGAGCTGATTTTGGAGGTGTGATGGCGTGGAGCGGCACTGGGAGCTTCCGTCAACAAAAACTCTCACACATGCATGCCTGCAGGCTCGCGGTGCCAAAGCAGAGCCTTCCGTGCTGCCGTTCAGTTTGTGTGCCAATAAAATTAAGCGCATAACCCCACATCTGGGCTACTTGGCTCCAGATGTGAAGCCTTTGGGGTGGGGTGCGATGTAACATGTTCTCTCAGCCGGGACGTGGCTGCCGGCCAGGAAAATGCCAGCAGATTTTTTTAAAAGCCGCAAAACAAAGGCACTTGAAAGCTGCGCTGTCCAGCGTGCTCCGGCCGCCGGCCTCCTGCCTCCGTCAGACCCCGCTGCCGCCCCTGTGCTCCCGTTGTGAAGCAGCCGTCCGGAGCTGGCAGGCCAGCGTCCTGTGTGGGTTCCTCTTTTAGCATCAGAGGACTGAAAAGGGCCCTTGGGTCATGAGTTACATTACATCATACTATATCTCTGCTCAAACTCCGTCCTAAACTAGCCAGCACTGCTTTTCTCATCTAGTCCACTCCTGTTGGAAGCCCTTCGGAGCCCCCTCCATGATTAGAAACACTGTTTGCCTTTGTAACCTAAAGCTTTTGTGGTCAGTCTGTTCCCTTCTATTCTCATGCCAGCATTGTCCTCCAGCCGAAGTAGTGCTCTCCCTATCTTCTGCTCCCCCCTGCTTTATTTGTAGAGCACAATGATCTCCTCCTCTGCAGCGCTGTAAGGGCTGCGGGCAGAGCCTGGCCGCACTGCTACAAGCGGGTGAGGTGCTTCAAGGAGACGTGGATGCACGCCGTTGTATCGGCCAGTGCTGGGGGAGGAACGGACGGAATCAGGACTAACTCTTCTCCCCTCTTGCCCCTGTGCAATCAGTCTGCTTGGCTCAGGAAAAACAGAGGAGAACAAAGAAAACGACCTTCAGCCTCCAGTACCTCAATCTTACGCAGCGACTGTAGCCAGACAAAGTACAGTGCCTTCAACTTCGACCATGCCAGGTGAGCGTCGCGGCTGCCCTTCCTCGGGGCAAGGGAGCAAGAAAGCCCCTGGAGCAAAGCGGCAAGTCTCCAAGCTTCCAAGGGTTCGATGTAGCAAAACACCCCGTGTGCAGGGCGGACTGGGACAGCAGGGCCCTCTGGAGCTCACCCAGTTCCTCCCCCGGGATGGCTCAGGCGTTCTCTGCTCTGCTTGCTGGGCCCCTTGTGCAGCGCTGCTCACAAACAGGCCCCTGGCCGAGCAGAAACCACATCCGAGCTTTGGAGCTTGTCCGACAGCAGTCTGCCAGCTGCCAGACGGGTTTCCAGGAGTTGGAACCATGGCTGTGGAAGTCAGATCTCACTATTTTTTGTGTCGAGCTCACTACAGATTCTCCTGAACCTGTCGCACTTCACAGAAACGAAGCTAGCACTGAGTTATTGCAGGAGAGGACTGGGTGACTTTCATTATATTCCCTAGTGTTAAGGCGTGCATACAGATGGGGATCCCATTTTGGAACTGGGGCTTACATTTGGGGTGGGAGGAAGCCAACTGCTGCCGCAGAAGCTAGTCTGTTCCCTAACGGGTAGTGCTGACAGAGATACCTTTCTCTACAGGCATCCCTCGGTGCCCTGCCAAATGCCACAGAAACCAGCTCTGGGTTAGATCAGTGATAAAAGAGCGTCACAGCTGTTTGTTTCCAGCCTCCGTGCATCCATTTATCAGCGATGTTCTGCCTTTTCCCTTTGGCAGGTTATTCGGAGGACGGTGGTGCCCTGCGAGGAGAGGTCATCCCAGAGCATGAGTTTGCAACTGGACCAGTGTGTCTTGACGACGAGAATGAGTTTCCTCCTGTGAGCATTCGGGACCCCTAAAACAGCAATTCAGCCCTCATGCTGAGAAGAAAGTGTTAACCTCTCACAGAAGAGATACTGTTGCCCTGACCTTGTCCCAGTTCACTGTGAAGCCTAAAATAACTAATTAAGGTATAGGGACAGTGCCAGGAAAGTTACACCCCCTAAATGGCAGCTAGGGATGGGGCAGAGATGATCAGCGTAATAATTAGAGAGGGAACCGAACAAAGTAGCAGAATGAAGTGCAGATCCAGAGCTGACCTTTGTGCCTTGCTCAGATTTCTAGTATTAACAGGAGTAGTTTTAATTTGAACAATACCATCATTTAGAAATAAAAATGTAGTATTCCCTGTTGCATTTCCAGTCAGTTGTATTAGTTTATGGGAAACAACTGGAACATACCTGAACCTCATCAGTCTCACCATTTCCGAGCTAAGTGAAAAGGAATCTCCTTTTCTGAGCACAAAGCTGAATAGCGTTAACAGAGTTTTAAACCTTTTTTTGATTTTTAAGTAGCACTTTCTCAGTTACCATTGGAAGAACATACTGGCTTTATAAAATCTAAGTTAAGCCTGGCAGTGTCTCTCCTGCTTCTCTTCCTATTATATAAGCATTTATTGTGTTAAACATTTAACTGTTACCTGGACAGACGTTGCTTACGGTGCTGTAATCAGCAGTGTCTTCATAATAGCAATGCATTAATACAGCAGAATATTGTAATGGATTTCCAGTTGTAGACTTGGCAGAATTTTGAACCCCTTACTCCATTTTTACATATCCTGCTGCTGGAGTTGTGCCTGAAGGAGGAAGTAAAAGCTTCACTGGGATCCCAGGATTTGTTCCATATGCTGAGGCTGACCTCTGTAAGGCACTTTCATATTAACTGATGCAAAGTGTTATTTATATAAAAGATGATTAGCTCATGACTCCCTTTGAAACACTGCCTAAGAGCAACTCTTCAAGTCACATAAAGCTTAAACCGATTCTCTTTTGTTACCTGTAACATAGCCTGTTGCAAACCGAGAACAAGAGTTTTCTAATTGCCCTACTCCGTTCCCTAAGAAGGATATTTAAAATGTCTCCCCTTCGGTCCAAGTTGTTTGGCTGCAGAGAAGCTGCCAGCCCAGGCATCTGGAAGGAATGTTCCAAGGAGCAGCAGGGCCAGAGAGAAATCCTTTGCTTCCTTCTGATGAACCTGCTCTCGAACATGTGCTTTGGGGACACGCAAATGCCAGCGAGCAGGAACCACGCTGCTCCTGAATGAGCCTGCCTGCTGGGACTACGCTGTGCAAAAACAGCCCCAGACCCCTGCTGTACAGCAGCAGGCGCTTTATTAAATGGACTTTGATCTGTCAAAATCCTGTGCCGCAATTAACCCGGCAGAGCCACTTACATGTGTAACGGCAGGGAGGAGGTGGTGTGGGAGGGAAGGAGCTATCCACAACTACTCCCTGGTACGGGGGCTCAGCCGTTGGAGCTTCCAGCTAGTGTCTGCAGCTAGGACTTCAGGTTTTCCCCTCCGCTGCTGACGGTAATGTGTTTTGCATCTGGCCTACTAGCTAGTGCGGCGCTGGCTCCTGCTGGGTTAGTGCTTACGGAGGCTGGGTCGGGATGTTTTGATGCTCTGAATTTCACTGAACTCCGCTGTTTTCTCAGTGCTGCAATGTTCGGTCTGGGTGACTCGTTCAAGAGGGGTTTCAGGGATCGAGGAGAAGGAGGGAGAGAAAACCTGACCTTATCCAACAAAAATGTTTTGACAGCGTTCTGTTTTGCAGAAACATGGGAAGGGTTTTGTTTGTTTTCCAGTGTGCAACAAAAAGACATTTTAAAACCTCAAAACTTGTGACAAAATGGAATATTCACCCGCAGCCCACGCCACGAGCATGGCTTTGAACTTAGGCATACTTCTGGAGAAGCAGCCCTGCTTAGACCCAGCAGTTCCTCTCCGTTTTGAAACATTTTGCTCTCGAGTGCTGGTGAGCAAGACTCCAGAGGCTCAACTGTTAATAACAAGGAAATGCAGCTTCAGTCTAACGCACGATCTGGTGTGATTGCGGAAAACGGCCTCTTCATTAAGTGGAAGGAGGGACAGGTCAGAGAAGAGATGAGAAGCCCAAGGAGGGCTTACACAACCTGACCTCACCAAGAATTAATGTGGCTATTGAGACTAATTATGGCAGCACTGCTGAAGAACCCTGTAGCAAGAGGTTAAGCAAGTTCAGTTACGTATCTTGCTTGCGCTGATGGGATGGATTAAGTGCTTTCAGGGCTGCTAGTGGCTCTGGAGTAGCTGATGATCTGCAGGAGGTAGGCAGGCATCACTGAGATGGACAGCGGGCTAAAGCCTGAGGGGAGAAGAAGGTGCTGGTTTTGAGACTGGGAGAGCGCCGCACCACCCTCCATCTGCGTGATCCTGGCTTCATGGGAAGGGAAGGACGAGCCCAGCTCCGGCTGCACGTGGTTGTGATGATCCCAGCCGTTTTCTCACCACCTGGCTAAGCAGTTGCTGCTCGTCTCCAGGTTTATCAGTGTCATTGACGTTTCCAGTGGTGTCGGGAGTTGCTGGTGTGTGCTCGAGCCCAGCAGGGTGCTGCTCGGCCAGCTCAGCCTTTCAGGAGGCACCGTAGGGTAGGGCTGTGAGGTTCGACAGAAGAAATCCTACAGGATTCATCAAGGACGAAGCCAGATGGTGTGCGTGGACCTGAAGAATACATACCAGGGGATCGCTTCAAAGTGCTGGAATTCAGTAGGGAAGGGGATTTCCTTCAGCAGATGGGTCAGTGTCTTTCCAGGCAGACGTGATCAGTCCTGCAGCTGGCTGCGCTCTGAAGCTCGTCGGCTTCAGGACCGGAGTTGACGTGAAGGCTTTATCAGGCCAGGCATTTCATAAGGTCGGGCTAGGTTGTGGACAGCAGTCAGCTCTTCAAAGACAGCATCCCCTCGCTGATGCTCAGTCTTTAAAAACATCCCTTTCACTCACAGCACATCGATTCTTGGCTGCCTCCAAAACTTGGGCAGCCTTCCTGTGCTGCCTGCGGGCAGCAGCGTGAGCCCCACCGTGCCTCCAGCAACCCCTGCACCACAGCCAGGCAGAAACCCCTGCGCTGCCACGGGGAGAAGGCTCCCCCAGGGCAGTGCCCAGCATGGGGTGTGCAAACATCGCCGCCAGGCCGAGCCAGCGATCCTAACGGGAGCAGCCAGGCTGCAGGTGCCCCTTGGGCTGCGCGGGACCCGTGTTTGCCTCCTTGCTGTCGGACGCCCGGTGTTTCACTCGTTCTGTTGTGCAGATTGTGACACTAACGATTCTCAGGGATTTTTCCTTTTTTTAAGAGCTGGCTGTTAGCAGAAGAAAGGCGATAGATTCAGCTGTGGAACTGTACTAATAATATTTCAAAGGGGGGTTGAGCAAGTCTGGCCAAACCTAAGTGGCCTCGTGTTCCTTACGCAGCTCCTGCCCCTGTAGCTCAGACAGGAATTTGGGGCAGCCGGGGCTTGCAGGATTAAGCCCAGCTTATCAGTGCAGCACCTGAGCTCCTCAGGCAATCCAGCACCAAGGCCTTGTGCCTCAAAACCAGGCAGGCGACGTTCCTGCGGGCCGTGGAGGGGACAAGCAGGCACAGCCCCTCCGGCAGCTGGGTGTGGGGATGGCACCGGCACCGCTGGGGGCTTGCGGCCAGGCTGGCACCCACCCGGGCAGAGCCGTGCCCTGGTGGCTGCGGGGGGGCGCCCACCCGGGGGGCTCTGCCCGAGCTTCCAGAAGCAGGCGTGGATCTTACCGGGGTCTCTGATCTCATCTTGTGGCGTGCGTTTGAATGAAGTGTCTCGGGGTCGTTGCTGCTCCCCATTTCCTCTCCGTGCTTTATCACCAAAAGGTGTTGCTGGTACTTGGGGTAGGCTTCCCCTCACCCCCTTCAGCCCCCAATGTAGGTGTTTAACTCCGGCTTCCGCCTGGAGTCCCCAGGGAGACCCAGGGAGGTGCGTCCAGCTCCTTTCCCCGCCTGCCATGCCAGGAGCTGAGCTCTGGGAGCACTCGGTGGGGCAAACGAGGCTCACCCCGAGTAACCCAAGTCCTGCAAGCATGGCCGCGCTCCGTGCCGTGCCAGCTAGATGCAAGAGGCCCTTATCGCCAGGCCAGATGGTTCCTGTTCCCAGGCCTGTAAATTTGGGGAGGGGGGGGAGTAAATAAATAAACCTCTCACAAATCTCCCTTTGAATGGAAAGTAAAACACTGCAGGACATCCCTCCCCCTTCTCCTCCCATGTGCGTAAAACCGACTTGAAACACACCCTGTTGCTGGGAAAAGTAAGGCCATTCTGTTTTGATTTTGGTAGATAATCTTGTGCCGCGGAGGTCAGCCGGGCAGAGCGAAGAGGTCATGATGAGACGCAAACATCCGCGCGTAGGACAGCTGCTGGGAAGCGCTTTGGAAAAGCCAGGAATTTCGAAGAAGAGATTTGCGTGTCCTCAAGAAAAGGAAGAAAAAAAAAAATCCAAGGTGGGCCACTGCTTTTTACTACAGTACGTGTGAGCGACCGCCTGGCCCGCCTGGCCCGCCAGCCCCTTCTTTTTAATGGTGTCTGGGCGGGTGTCGGTGTACTGTATGCACAGCGCTATATTTAACAGGTATCCTAGAACCACATTGTAAATGCTAATTTAATCAGATTTGTATGTAACCAGAATTTTATATACCCGTTTTTCCCTTTTCTAATTTATGCCGTTTTATGTGTATAAATGTACTTATAGCAAGGTATATTAAACTTATGTCTCTGTACAGGATAGCCTATTTTACCCAGGCAAAGTATTTTTGCAGTGATATTAGAGAAGATTTGCCATTTGCTACGTTTAAAGCCAGAAATAAAGTCACGGTCTGTCCCTGGCAGCTCGCTGCCCATGCTCCTGCTGTTCTTTGTGGGGCCCTAAAGATGTCAGTCTTGATTAAGCTTCAGCGAGCGGGTTTGGGGTGCGGGAGGGAGGGAGGGAGGAGGCTCCGGCTGTGCCCGGCCCCAGCCTGGCCAAAGCCGCGCTGCCCCGCTGCTGGCGGCCGTGCCAGGACGGCGGGGCAGGAGGCTGCAGGCCAGAGCTAATTGCAGACGGTTGGGCAGCCCCTCTAATTTGGGCAGCGCTGCCCGTAATTACAACTCCCGGTTCCCTGTGGCTGGTGTAACACCTTGCTTCGATTGAGACAAGCCGCTTACGGCTTGTCCAAAGAAAGATCTTGGGTGCGTAAATTGGAGTCCAAAAGCGTTCCAGAAAACCCTCGCTCAGCTGCTGGGAAATCCTGGTGGTTTCTGAGTTTCAGTTGCGCCTTCTGTGTTGCCTCCGCAACTCCCCAGGCCTGTGCCTGTGCCCACTCACGCCCCAGAAGAACTGTTCCCAGCCCACAGCATCGCACTGGGATCGGCAGGAGCCGTTTCTCCGCCTGCAGCCCTGCTCTGCTCAGAGCCTTCGGGGCAGGTTCCGCTCCGTGACCTCCCTGAAGAATGCAGTTACACCACTGGGCCTTCAGAACAGAGTTGACGGGGAGCGGTTACCCCGGTCCTGCATTTTTCCGACAGCCTGTTTCCAGAACGCCTTTCAGAACACCGGGACTTGGATACCTGTCCCAGAACAACCTCGGAGGCAATGCACAGCAGCTGCAGGACGAGCCAAGCACCCTTCCTAGCAGGATGTCAGGGGCGTGCAGGGCAGCTGTCACCGAGCGCACAGGACCCTCTCTTCTACAGCTGTGTCTTTACCATAACCTGTTAACAAATTTCACGTGGCAGCAGCCGGAGAGGCAGGTGCTCCATTTCCCAGAGCACTTCGTGCCAGCAAGGCAAAGGCAGGGAATATTCTCTGCAGCCGCAGACTTCCAGGGTCTCAGCACCAGCACAGAGGCTGAGGGCTCCTTCCTCCCCTGCCTTGCGCTCCCACGGGCCCAGGGGTTAATTTTCTGCAGTGGAATTTCCACTAGAGAATTTCCCAGCAGCATTCTCTCCAAAATTCAGCTCACGCAGATGGCAGTTTTAATGACAAATACTACTTTTTCTCAGCTGAAGGGCCCAACCAAAAGCCTTTTTGTGCGCAGAGCCACCAGGTACTGCAGTGACCTGCTCCTCCAGCCGCAGGGGAATCCTGCAGCCGGGGGGACGGTCCTGCTCTGTGCAGGGCTGCACCAAGGGTACCCCTCCGCCTGCTCCCCCAGACCCGCGACTAGCTCACCCACACTGCTGCACGGCACGGAGCAAAGCGAGCCGCAGCCTCCGTCCCTGCCCTCTGGCCAACCTCAAGCCTGGAGCCAGTAGGAACAACAGTCAAATTCACAAAACCAGAATCGGAAAAGGAGCAGCTCGGGCAATTGTTTGCTTAAAGACAAAGCCGCGTCGCTCTTCTCTCTGCGCTGTGGTCCAGCGAGGCTGCGGGAGGTGCTTGGCATCGGCAAGCCACGTGCTGTGCGTTGCAGCACGGCCTCGCTGCTGGATCTCGGGAGTAATCTGCAACCGAGATGTTGTCTGTTGCAATGTCCTCCAGAGCCTGCGCGTAAGCCCGGCTGATCACAGGTAGCACTGCCCGATACTCTGCGGATGCCACATCCAAAGGCTCCTGTTCCTGGATATCACGATCCAGATTGAAAATGAGGGGTGGCTGGTGACGCTCTTCTGGCCCAACGCTTCCGTTGCAAGCCTTCGCCCCTCCTAGGGAGGAAGGAGAAAACCACGGGAGTCCCAGGCTGCTCACCCCTGCCCAGGTACCGCCTCTGGGCTCCTCACCAGTCCGTGATGGCCCCTTCCCACCACGGCCCAGCTCTGGGAGCCCAGGTCCCAGCGCCAGGCTGCGAGTGCTTCTGGAGCCAACCCCGCACTGCGCAGCCCACTGCGCACACAGCCGGGCACCCACACGCTCCTTGCCGGGCTTGCTCCTGCCTCTATTAATCTGGTTTGGTTTTTACCCGTACCTGCAGGGAACCAGGAATCTCAGACTGTTTTTTTCCTGACCGTACGATCCCTACCACAGCCACCCTACCTGTGGTGTAGAACGCCTTGTACTGAGCCAGCCGCAGCGCCTCGATCTCTCCGTCCTTCCCAGCTGCCCCACTGTTGGGGTGAAGCAGAATCTGAAGGAAGAACAGAAAGAGCCCATTGCACAGAAAATGTGCTCCGTTCTATACCTGCTCCCTCCCAGCGTGAGACCATGTCCCAGCCGTGCACACAACTGGGGACACTGCTCAGCCCAGCAGCCTCAGCAGCAGCTCAGCAGAAGGGAACTGGGAAGCGCCAGCATCTCGCTTGTGCCTCGCGTTCCTCCGAGGTCACCTCCCCGGTGGCAGGAACATCTCAGGGATCGGAACCGATGGCCAGCGGCTAGGCCACGAGCTCGGGCTGAGCTCAGCTCCAGCAAAGCAGGGGCTGTGCTCGGAGGTGAGGTGCCGGAGCACCGTGCCCGCTGCGCCTCCGGCTGACCCACGCCGTGGGGGGAGCGCTCCCTGCCCTGACAGCAGCAGGGAGCCGGGGTGAGGAGAAGGGAGTTGGGAAGGGCGGGTCGAGTCTCTGCAGCTCGGTATTTGGGACACTTGATCCGCGCAGGACGCCTGCCTTGGCACTGGGGAGGGAGAAGACAAGTGAGCTGGATGGTTCGGCGGTCTCTGTCAGATAATATCTGCTGCGGAGCCAATGGCTCCGCTGAGTGATGAGTCACCAGAGGTTTCCTCCCTGGGAATTGCGTTTAAAAGTGATTCAAGAAATTTCCACTGTGCTAAAAACTAGAAACATCTGCCGGAGTTGTAGGCAGCTGCGGTGCCAAGTTTAGTAACAGTGTTCGCAGCTGATCAGCGCTGTAATGACTTAGCAGGTGTCCGGCACGGGAGCCCTGCCCCGGGCACCGCCGCGGGCTCTGCCCGCCCTGGGAGCCTCGTGGCCGCCACTCGTCGCTCCCCCGAAACGCCGGGATCCGGGGGGACCTCCAGATGCTCCCGGCTTCCTCTGTTGCCTTCAATTGCAAGATTAAAAAAAAAAAAAATCACCATCTGGAATTTGGTTTAAAAAACATATTTTATGGAAAAAAAATGAAAACCTGCATGTGGGAGGCTCGGGTGTGAGCTGGAAGAGGTCACACAGCGTGAGCGTGCTGCAAGGAGGAAATGCGTGCTGTAGGTTGTGCGGGCACCCCTCAGCCGGAATAAAGCAGCTGCAAAGCAGCGATCAGTAATTATTTAAGGGCCCACGAAGCCAAAACACCAGGAATTCAACCAGTTTGTCTGCTTCCAGCCTTAGAGCTCGGCTTTGCCTGCACCCTTTAACCCGAGCAGCACGGCTCGGATGCTGCTGCCTGGCTGCAGAGGCACTGAAACAACCACGGGCTTGTTCCTGAACGCGCCTCAGAAACCCCACGCTAAGAAAATCCATTCTAATTCACCGCATAAGTGAGGAGCTTGTTTCGACTGAGCCCTTTCAAGAAACGTTCCCAGGTCCGCAACCCGTGACTTTGTTATTAAAGAACAAAAAATGAAAAGAAAAAAAAAAAAAGAACAAAAAATACCCTTCTCCTCAGCAAACCCTCCATCTGAACTCCCAGCTCCGGGCTGTTTTCGTAAGCCAGCGAGTGCGTGGGGAGGAGGAGCACACCCCTCTGACATTAAGCTCATGGAAAGAGCTTATTTGTCAGCCGCTCGTACCCTTGATACGTTTCGTAGGATGTGTTTATTTTTACTGTAAATAGCCTTCGCTCAAAACAGGACCTTGGCCCCGGCCCAGCACCGTCACAGGTTGTGCCGGTGCCGAGCACGGGCCGGGACGCGAGCAAGGTTACGGGGCCGCGGGGAGCCGCAGCCTCGCGCCAGCCCCAAGGAGAAAACCAGCTGTCAGCGGCGTGCGTCCATCAGGCGGCGGGGCGAGAAAAGGAACTGCTTCGGCAGGATTTGTGTCAAGGAAAACCCGGCGACATCAAAGGTGGTTTTGCCATCAGCCGCTCGCTGACGAAAGGCGCCGCGCGCCCGCTGCCGAGCGGGGAGGGAGCGGGGACAAGCGCGGCGGCCGGAGCGTGGGGCGACGCTCGCCGTGCCGAAGGCCACCCCGTCACACGCGGCGTGGGGCCAGCGGTCCCCAGGGATGTCGGGACGGGTGGGGACAAGCCAACAGTGACCTCCGGGGACACGGCACCCGGGGCCGGCAGGTCCCAGCCCCAGGGGCTGATTCACCTCTGCTCGCACCCCACGGCAGCACAAGCTCCCCCAAAAAGCAGGGGGGTGGCAGCGGCTGGGGACTCAGCCCCAGTTTTGGGGAGTTGACTCCTCATCCCAAAGCACGTAGGAAGGAACACAAGCCCTCTCCAGCCCCGCACCACGTGCTGATGCCAAGGCTGCCGAGCACCAGTCCCCCTCTCCGGCACCACGAGCACGCAAGAAGAGGGTTAATCCCGAAGAGCAGCTCGAGCGCACGCTGGCCGTGTCCCATCCTCTTCCCCAGTTTATCTCACGGTTCAGTAGAGGGTTCCATAAATACGAACTAAATACCAAAACCCTGATGGACACAGAAAGCAGATCCAGGATCCCTGCTGGGAGCTGGCTTGCAGCGCTTGCAGGAGGGCGGACTTGAAAAGCAAAATCAGGCTTTATCTGTGGGACTGCTTTTAAAGCTGCTTTTTTTTTTTTTTTTGGTTCAGAAAAGATCTTGTGAAACTCTGAGAAAAACGCATCGCCATACTCCTTGTTCTCCTAGCTGCGTTTTTCATGCTTAAAGGAGCTGTCAACAGCTCCTATTGTTGCATGGGTGGAGAGCTGCAGGACACGGGGCTGGCTGCCCCACTCGAACATCAATAACGGGCACGTTTCCGAGCCAAGGAGCTCGGAGAAGAAGCGCTTAATTATGTCTCTATCTGTCAAGATAAATAAAGCAGATACAGCTAGGTCTGAGCCCTGGGGATCTTTTGTTTCCCACGCCTGTGCACCTCCTGTGACCAGGAAGGAGCAGAATCACGCTGGGCTCGGCGGGGCCGCCGGAGGTGCGGGCACGCAGCCAGCAGGGCCGGTGCTCCCACGGGGCTGCGCGCCCCGGCCCCGAGCCCTTCCGATCCCGGCCCCTCTGCCCACCTCACCCTCAGCTCAGAGGCAGCTCGGGAGGGGGACGTCACCAGAAAGGGGCTCTGCCTTACCTTGTGCCCCACGTCCGACTGCCCAAAGAGAACCGGGGACACGTCCAAGCCGTCAAAACGCCGGTTTGGGGGAAGCGTCGCTCCAGCCAGGGCCACCAGCGTGGGGAAGATGTCCAGGGTGCTGGGGAAAGAGGCAGGTTTCAGCCGAGCACGGAGCTGAGCGCCCCAAGCACCCTGCAGCCCCTCGTCTGGGGGGGTCCCCGGCTGCCTCCCAACAGCTGAGCCCTGCAGAAAAGGCCACCGAGGGATCCGGGAGGTGACCCAGCCGTGGCGAGCCCTCGCTGCGAGCACCTTGGGCATGGTGCAGGGGGGTCCCCGAGCGCGGCCACCACTGCACCTGCAGGTCCTGGGGCGCAGGGCACGGGCACAGTGGGCACGGGGCAGCCCCCACCCCGCCGTCCCCCCGACCACAGCGCGGCCGGGCACGCGGGGAGGGCACCGGGTCACCCCCGGCAGAAAGTGCAAGCGCAGGGACTTTCTGCGCCAACCCCAGCGCCTCCCGCAGCCCCAGGAAAATGTGGTCTCGCTTTTGCATCGCGCAGCACGAGCCATCGCAGCCAGAATGGAAAATGAGAGCGGTGCTATTTTGTGCGCTTCTACCAAAACGCCTGTCAGCATTTCCACCAGGATCCTCTCTTTTCAGGGGCCTCAGCCACGGGAGGAGCGCTCGGGGCTGGGTCCCGCTCGCTCCCCGTGCGCAGGGCGCGGGTGACCCGGTGTCCTGCCACCTCCGGCGGGCTCCTCGGGGACAGGGAGGGCGAGAGGCTCCGCGTTGGTGCCTGCTGCCTGCTAGTCGTGGCCTGGGGCCAGACCTCGGAGGCGGCAGTTCCCCACGCTCACTGGCCCAGCCGTTCAGGAGTGCCAGGGGCCGAGCGAAGTCGTGCCCCGCTGCGTGGCACGAGTGTCACGTCCCTCCCTCTCGGACAAGTGACATCGCAGCGCTGCCCAACCCCAGCAGGTGGCTCGGATGGGGGGGTGCTGGCACCCTGCACCCTGCCAGAAGCACCGGGACCTCAGCACCCCCCTGGTTCTGGCACCCCGGGGTGCGGCAGCGGCCGCGCTGTGGGACCGGGGCCCCTTGCTGCTGCCCGGTTGCGTGAGCAGAGAGAGAAAACAGCCCGGGACTTTAGGGCCCCTGTTTCTCCCATTCAACGAGTTTTAATTTAGCTGCTAAGAGACCGAGAGGACAAATAAGAACAAACAATGCTGAGGAGAGCTGAAAGGCAGCCCCGGCTACGCGGCTCTCATGGAGACAGCCGGAGCAGCCAGGAGGCGCCGAAAACCTCGGGCTCCCCGCTGGGAGCTGGGCGCATCCCTGCAGGAGCCGCCGAGCTCCGCGTGGGGCTGCCCCACGGCGCTGCCCGGGGCACATCCCGCAGGATCCGGCCCCAGCACCGTGCACCCGCACCCGTCCCGAGCACGGGTACCCCGAAACAGCAGCTGGGCACCCCGGGAAACCACCACAGCAAAGCGGAAAGGGCAAAGCCGGGGTGGTGTGAGACAGGTCCAAGGCTCCACGCAACAAACTGAGATGAAGCGACGCGTTTTCAGCTGCTCAGAGGGCTCTGAGCAAGGGCTCAGCTCCGAGGGGTGCACAGGTAGGGCACAACCACCTAAAAATCAGCCCTGAAAGCCCCAGGTTGAGAGCAGGGTCCCGCACCTGCAGCAGCCCCAGCCCTGCCGGCCCCGGGGCGCTGCGCTTTCCTCCTTCGCCACCCCGCTGACCTATTTCTTCAGCACCCTGCTTGGGCACAGCAGGAAGCTCCGACAATTAAACGTAGTTAAGAAGAGCCGACGAGGCAGCTCCGTGCAGGGCGCGCCGAGCAGCTGCAGGTCCGTGCAGGCGCGGGGCAGGGCGCAGCGGGGCAGCACCCCAGGCCCCCGGGCACGCTCACCCCGCTCACCCCACACAGGGCAGGTAACGAAGGGCAGGTCACGAAGCGAGGCCATGCCCGGCCTGGCCACGCAGCCCTGGGGGGAAGGAGCTCAAGGAGGGCACGGATGGAGACCCCTGGGGACCCCCGTCCTGCTGCCCCAGGGAGGGCGGCACAGACACAGGCAGGGCGCGGACGCGGCTGGGGGATTTTCCTCCCGCTGCCAGCGTTTTCATGACCTCGGGCAGAAGGACGCCCCAGCAGGCAGGTAATGCCTGCCCTTGCCCAGCCCGCGCCCTTCCCAGCAGAGGTTTCCCAGCCCCACTGCATGCCTTTAATGCTCTCTGCAGCTCTCAGCTCTCCCCATCAGGGAGGAGAAGCTTCCCACCACGTTATTTGGGCGGCAAGAAGCTGACCCAGCACGCGCGTCCAGCCGACTCGTGCCCGGTGACGCAGCACCACCGC
Organism: Anser brachyrhynchus; assembly: GCF_964034855.1. Taxonomy (NCBI): domain Eukaryota; kingdom Metazoa; phylum Chordata; class Aves; order Anseriformes; family Anatidae; genus Anser; species Anser brachyrhynchus. Next base: position 2,911,556 of record NC_137711.1, read on the forward strand.
CACCTCACCCCGCCGCTGCTCGGGGACAGCGGCTCCTCTGCCTTCAAACCGCAGGCCCAAAGAGGGCTGAGAGAGCCTGCAGCTGTGCTGGAGACCTTCAGGAACTGGGTCTTTACGGCTCGGGTGGGACGGGGAGGACGCGAGGACACCGATGAAACAACCTGCTTGACTCAGAAGCATTTAGGGTGGGAAACCCACCCCGTCCGTGTCCTCGGGACAACTCCCCGGCCAGCACCGGGGTCTGGGCGTCCCCGAGGACCCCCAAGCACCAGGGACCGCACGGCCCCAGGCTGCTGCTGCCGGCGCTCCTGGGCTGGGGCCGGTGCCAGCAGCGGCCTCAGCGCCCGGCTGGCAGCTTCCTGCCTTTTGTTGCTCCGTGTCACACGCCTGAACTTTACGAAACCTCCTCGGGGTTTGTTGACTTTGAATTTCCGCGTCTGAGGCAGGCAGGCTCCCCCGTAGGCATCTCTGAATAAGCAAAGGCGTGCAGCTGGGCCAGCAGCTTTCGAAAGGCCGGGCTGTGTTTACCGGAGCAGCCCCGAGGTGGGACCGGGCCCAGCTGCAGGGACGTCAGCGCCGAGGTGACCGGCGGCCGCCCGGCACGGGGAGCGCACGCGGCTGGAAACCACCCGGCCCCGCAGCCAGGGCGCTTGGCAGGGCGGCCCCCGGCTCACAGCAGCCCAGGGATTGCAGCTTTGTCTTCGAAATAACAAAAAAAAGCAAAAAGGAAAACGAGGAAACTCCTGGGGAGCCACACAGCCCCTCCGTGAGTGCCCGGCACGCAGCGCGGCCGCGCTGCTGGCAGCGTTCTGCCTTTACGGCTGCCCAACCTGCTGGGCTGGAAATGCAGGAGATAAGGTCCCGGGACATAACCGGGACCCCGGGGCTGCTGCGGTGCAGGGTGCACGGGGAGAGGGGGCTGGAGAGGGGACAGGCAACAGGGGGTCCCACGCAGGGGAAGGATCTGCAAGTGAAACCCCAGGGGTGCCTGGCGCCACGCACCTTGCGCCCTCAGCAAGACATCAGTGCTCCAGTGCTTGCCCTGAACCTTCGCCCCTTGCAAACACCCAGCTCCCGGGGCTCTGGGTTTGCCGCGAGGGGAGCTGCAAGAGCTGCAAGGAGGGCTGCACGGAGGGGCCCCCCATGCCGTCTCCGCAGTGCCGCCGTCCCCGGGCGCCGCAGCCCCAGCCCTTCCCTGCGGCTCTCAGCCCAGCAGCGGCAGCCGGGACAACCTCGGAGCCCGGCCGCATCCTGCGCTGAGCACAAGCGCCATCCCTCCGGCCAGCCCTCCCCACAACCGCGCCCTCCTCCACAGAAAGCCATTTCGCAAACCACAAAGCCGAAGCCTGCTTCTCGGCGGGGAGAGGGAACATCGGCATCTATTAATTATCGGGAGGCGCTCGGCCACCGCGGGGAAGAGGCGCACCGAGCCCTGCAGCTGCTAGCGTGGAGCCACCGGCCCCACAAAAAGGGCGTTTATAGCGTTGGGAGTCCTTTGGGGCAGGACAGAAGCGCAGCACCACAGCGCAGGTGACGCCCAAGCGGGGCGCTGCTGCTGCTGCTGCCATCCCAGCGATCCCCTCGGGGTCAGAGGTGTCACCCGCGGGGTGATGGCGTGCCCTCGCAGAGCTGGCAGGAGCACGCCGTCCCCGGACGGGCTGCGGGAAGCGGGGTGCAGGCGGAGGCCACCCCAAAAGCCAGAGCCGGCCCCTACCTCAGCACGGCGTGGCTGCTCCGCGCGGCGGGGACGCGGCCGGGCCAATACGCCAGCGCCGGGACGCGGTGCCCTCCTTCCCACGTTGTCTGCTTGGCCGGGCTCCCACCTGCAAGAGAAAGCGGCCGCGCTGTTAGATGACCCTAACGGGGGAAGGTTTTGCTGGATTTCGGAGCTGGGTCAGGGGAGGGAGAAGAATTTTGCAGGAGTTTTTACAAGAAACAAGGAGAGAGGGGAAAGGGGGCTCGGTTTGGCACTGCCTTTTGTTTCTCATCTGCTCCAGCAAGTGATGAGAGAGGCAGCCGGGAGCTGAGCACTAACATCCACCTGGGAGCTGAGCACTAACATCCACGGAGCTGAGCACAAACATCCATGGAGCTGAGCACGAACACCCACCCTCTGGGCAGGAGACGCAGGAATTTCGCCCAGGGGCTCCCTCCCGGCGCAGAGGGTGCGGGGCTGCGAGCGGCACCAAGTGCACGGCGCCCTCGGGCAGATAAAGCGCCACCGGCTGCCCCCGGCTTCGTTAAAAATCCATTCCTGCTGATAGCAGCGCAGCTCCCTCCTGCCGCCTGACTCCCGTTAACCCTTCCGCTCGTCCCCTGCCACAGCCCAGAGGCCGCGCTCTGCCCGGGGTTTGGGAGGCAGGGGAAGCCGCCCAGCTCCTGCCTGCGCCGAGGTGCTGAGCACCCAGACGGGGGCTGAGGGTGGAAATGGGGGGCTGACCAACAAAGCGGGGGTGCTGAGCGGTGCCACGGAGCTGCCGCCTCTGCTGCGGCACGAAGGGCCCCAAGCAGCCGGGGGGAAGGGACTGGGAATGGGGCAGAGGGAAACCCCCGGCCCCATTCACGGCACCAACTTCCCAAGCCCTTTGTCTGCCCGGCTTTCAGCGTGCACATGGCAACGGCGCGCACCCGGAGCCATTTCCTCCGGCAGAGCCAAGAGCGAGGGGATCCTCCTGCTCCTCCTGCTCCTGGTCCTGCTCCTGGTCCTGCTCGTCCTGCGCCACCAGCCCCAGCCCTGCTGGCCGCTCGGGGGCTGCAGTGATTTGGGGTGCCCCGTGCACCCCAACCACAGCCGCAGCCAGCACGTCGCTGCTGCACCGTGCTCCCCGCGTCTTCCGACGCCATCGGAAACGATCCCAGTTGTAACAACGTGAGGCTGCCGGTACCTCTGCTCGGGGATTTAACAGTCCTTGCAGCACCGCATCGGCTGTTCGAGGGGGTTTCTGCACAGCCCGGCGCCCCGAGGGCAGGGGAGCGGGGCTGTCTGTCCGTCTGTCCACCCGTCCGTCCGCGGACAGAGCAGCCAGGGAGCCAGAGGGAAGCATGAGCTCCTGGTGACGCTCCCGGTTGCAGCCCGGGCTGCAACACCCCAAAGCCAGGCAGGGATTTCTCCCAGGAGCCGAGATGACGCAAGCACGGTGAGGCCGCAGCTTTCCAGGAAAAAGCGGAGCTTTCCATGCAGGGACAAGAAGCGCGGCGTCCCTGCTCCCCGGTGGGGGCACAACGGGGCCGGAGCCTTCCTGACTCGTCCCAAAGCACCCCCAAAACACGTGCGTCCCTCTGATTCCCCTTTTTGGGGTGTTTGGGGCCAGGGGATGGGAGCTGGGCTTTCCAAGTGGGATGGGGGCTCCTGGGGAGGGGAGGGGAAGCTCCCCCCGTGCAGCCCTCGACTCGGAGCGGGGGGCCCAGCACGCGGGGCCGCTGCTCTCCGCGAGCGCGGGCTGATTGCAGTGACCACCGAGATCAGTGGAAAACATTCCTGGAATTTGGGTTGGACCCTAAAAGGAAACGCCAAGCCACGCGAAACCTATATAATCCCGAGCAGCAGCACCTCCCCTTCCTCCCTGTCCCCGGGGACGTGGGGAGGGGGAGATGCCCCCCGGCCGGGACCCCCGAGCCCCCCGCAGGCGCTGCACCGCGGGCACGGTGCCGGGGGGTGGGGGGCTTCGCAGCTCCCTGACCCCACAACAGCCGGGGGGGGGCTCAGAAGCCGCCGGTCCCTGGGGTTTTAGAGGCAGCTCCCGGAGAGCCAGCAGCCCGGGAGGAGCTTTTCGGGGTTGTTTTCGCAGGGCCGCGTGTGGGCAGCGAGATGCTGGAAAGGGGCCGTGTTGTTGTAGGTTTGTTCCCGACCGCCGGACGGCCCGGACCATATGCTCCGGGAGCTTGTGACCGTCGGTTGCTCAAGAGCAACCCAGGTCGGCGGCGGGGTTTGTTTACCAAGAAAGCGAAGGTTAGGACTCCTGCCCGAGCGCCCCACGGCCCTGGGAACCGGAAAGGGAGCGGGGGGAGCCACGGCGGGCAGCCCCGCGGCCGGGCTCGCGCGGGACCAGCCTCGGCTTCCTCTGCTGGGCAGGGGTCAGGAAGCAGAGGAGGAGGAGGAGAGCGGCGCTGTCCCCGTGCCCCCCGCCGCGTCCCCCCCCCATTCCCGCGCTGACCCCGAGCGATCGGGGCAACGGAACCCGAGCCGCGTTTACGGCGCGTAACACAAGCAGAAGTGGGAAGCGCCTGACTCATGCATGCTTCTGGCCGCTCCGGCCGAAAGAAACCCACCGGCCAGATGGCTTGGCCGGAAAAGGAGGAAAAAAAATATAGTAAAAAAAAAAAAGTTAGAGAGAAGGAAAATAAAAAGTCCCGCCGGGCTGGGCTCAAGGGCCCCGGGCAGGGGCTGCGGGGGCATCGGGAGCCGAGCAGATGAAGGGCAGGAGCTCACCTTCCCCATCGCCCACGGGGCCCCCCGGAGCCCCCCCCAGTGGTCCCAGCTCTCGCCAGGAACATGGGACCCCAGGAGCTGCTGCACCAGGGGGCTGGAAGCAGCATCTGCTCCCCCCGGGCTTGCAAAGGGTCTGGGGTAACAGGGACCTGGGGGGCTCCGGTCCCACCCAGAGGTAATTTTGGGGGAGAACAGACATCGCTGTGTCTATTTTAAATATAAGGGATGGTCGGAGGTGCCTTCAAGGCAACCCAACCCACGGCTGCCCCAAAGGCTGGGGGTGAGCAGCGCTCCCCGCTGGGTGCCGGGGGGCAGAGAGGGGCTCCTGGCAGCAGCCCCCGCACACCCCCGGGGTTCAGGGGGTCCCCCCCACTATAAGGTCACCTCGTGTCCTCTGCCAGGCCCCCACCAACGGCCCCAGCCGTCCCGCCAGCTCGCACTTCTGCGCCCAAGGGCCGTTGTCACCTGCAAGAGAAAGCAACGTCCCCGTGAGCGGCGCTGGGAGTGGGGGCACCTCTGTTCTGGGGGACGAGTGGGGTCCCTGCGGCCCCTTCCCGCCCCCTCAGTGCTGCCCTACAACACCAAGAGCAGCACGGGGCCTGGCGGGCAGGGTTGGGGTTCCTAAAGGTTTATTTAGGGGCAGGGCTCGTTTCTGGGGGGCTGCCCACTGCTGGAGTGGGGCCGGGCACAAGGCGGCTGCCGCCGGCTCCAGGCGTTAATGAGCGGCCGGGCAGTTCCTGCGCCAGGAGCAGGGCGTCCTCATTAGGGAGGCTGCCCAGCCTGAGCGGATTTGGGCTTCTTAACGAGCAAGGATTTGAGCTTTAATTAGGCAGGGCCGTGGCCGAGGTGGGTGGCGGGGTGAGCAGCAGCTGAGCCGGGCTGGGAGCCACGTCCCCAGCGGTGGCAGCTCCGGTTCCTCAATCCCCCGGCCACGGAGCACCGAGGGCTGGGGGATGCCACCGGGCTCGTCCCCCTGTGCCCCCGCTGCACGGCCAGGGCTGGCACGGAGCTGTCACCCCGCCACTGCAGGAGGTCCTGCGGCGTTACCTGTGAACCACAGCAGCGTGTCGGGGCCGGCGAGGCGCCGCAGCCGCCCCACCAAGGCGTCCATCTCGCGCAGGGCGGCTCCGTAGACGTCCCTGCCCGGCGGCGCGGTCACCTCCAGCGGCACGTGCATGTGGGCCAGCGCCACGTAGAGGAAGAAGGGGCGCCCGCTGTCACTGCGGGGAACAGGGGGAGCAAATCCAGCTGGATTAGGGAGAGGGGAAGGGGAGGACGGCTGCAGGAGGTCACCGCGGCAGTGGCACTGCTGGGCCGGGCACAGGGAGCCGTGACCCTTCCAAAACCAGCCGGCTGCAAACCCGCCCGCCCCGCGGGACGCTTGGTCCCGAAACCTCAGAGAACCTCTGGAAGGAAATGGGAAGGAAAGGAGGATCACTCCTGGTTTTGGACAGCGAATCAGGCAGGTGGGGTGGCCGTGGTTTGTCCCCCACCGGGTAGGGCACGTTCCCGGGGGGCACCTTCATGTGCCCGCACCTGCCCCGGTACCGCCGCCGGGAGGAAGCGCCAGGACGAGCGCGCAGCTTCCCCCCGTGAGTCACTTCTTCCCCGCTCCTGTTGAAACCTCCCCGGTGCTGCTTCCTTCCCTTCCTGCTCCTGCGGGTGCCAGGGCTGTCCTTCCCCGAGGTGCTTGCGTTCGGGACGGGCTCGCCCCTTCCTCCGGCCCCCTGCACCCCACGGCACCCAGCCAGGAGCAGAACGCCCCGCACCGACGCGCCCCTCGCATCCTTCTTCCTCCCCTCTCTCCCGGGGCCCGTTTCGGCATTTTGCCCCCCCCCCCGGCATGCTGTGCTCGTCCCCTGCTGCTCCGGGAAGTTATTTCAGAGGAGGATGAGCAGCACAAGGACGACCCCGACGCCGCAGCCCGGCCCTGGACAGGGAGCGAGGCACGTTCGCTGCAGCGTCCCGCTCGCCGCGCGCTGCCCCGCTGCCTGTTTGCTTTTAAATCATCAGAGGACACGTCCTGTTTTCTTGTTTACGGCTATATTTATCTCCTCCGACGAGGCCGCTCTTCCTCAGGGACCTCGGAGGGGAAGGGTGGGATGGCGGGCGGCGGGGAGGGGCCGGATCCCGGGGACGTGCCTGCGTGGGTGCGCGCCCCAGCCCGTGCCCGTGCCCGGCCCCATCGCGGCTGGGGGGAGCCAGGGGCTTTTGGGGTCCCCCCCCCGACCTGCGTTTCCTTCCTTTGCCCCACGCGCGTCACCTACGTTGGGGCCACAGGTTCCCAAATCTCACCCCTCCCGGCACAGCCGCTTCATTGCCCAGCAAAACCGGAGCCCCTCAAATTTCTGTGCCCTCTGAGCGCTGCAAAACTCCTGCAAAACGCTGGGATGGAGGAAATGGGGGGGTGGGGGCTGCAAAGCCCTGCATGGGCACGGCCACGCGCTGCCTCCTTCTAGCACAGAACCTTTGCCCCTGGGACTTCAGGGTGCCCGGAGCAGGGTGGGCACTGCTCAACATGCCGGGGAGGATTTTGGCACCCGGGGGTCGCTCACTGCCTTCGCGAGCTCGCGGAGAGCGCAGGAACCTGCCCGAACCCCGCAAGAGCCACCGGGCGCAGGAACGTCCCCGGCATCCCCGTGACTTCTTATCGGCAGAAATGCCTGAGCGAGGCCCGTGATCAGCGCCGTGCTGGGGCAGGGCCACTTGGCTGTCCTGCCACCACCTGGGGCACGGCACCGCCCGGCTCGCGCCTGGAGCCCCGAAGGGCCGCGCGAACACGGGGAGCTTGTCCCGGCCCCTTCGAGGGGCTGCCGTGAGCAGGCCGGCACGCGGACCGGTGGGAAACAGGCTGCGGGGCCCAGGGGAGCACTGCCCTTACCCTGGCACTCAGCTGGGAGCCCCGTTTGCCTTTTGCATTCCTAATTCAGCCCCTCTCTCTCCCGAAAACGGAGCAAACGTTTAATCGATAACTTAAGACCAACGTCCTTGGCTTTTGCTCCCGTGTTTGCTGTGCTCTGAGTGTCCCGGGCAGAGCCAAATCTCACTGAATTGCTCAACCTTGACACGGCTGGTTAAAAAAACACCAAGATGACAAATCCCGTGTTCTTTTCCTTGCCCCATAACAAGTGAGTCAGGCAGAGGAAAACTGAAATAAGCCATCAAAGAGAGGGAGAGGAAAGGCAGGCACCTGTTTAATCCTGTTCTCCATAAACTCAGACAACCCCAAAACAGCACCCAGATTTATCCAGAGTGCTGACGCAGCCCTTTCCGTGCAGTCCCCTCCTCATTTCTCCCGTCCCTTTGCCCCCGTTGCAGCCCACGGCCTTTTTTTAGCACCCCTGCACACGCGGCCCCCAGGTGGGTGCTGAGCAGCGGGCACCACCCCCGAGACGGCCTCGTCCCGCGCTGCAGGAAGGCGTTTTGCAAAGTCACGGCTCCTAATCCTCGAATAACAGGGATCAGCACTACGAAACCCGTCAGCAGGGCTCGGGGGCTGTCGTCTCCCAGGAGCTGCTCCGCACCTTGGGGAACGGCAAGCCTGGACTCCGCACGGCCCAGCACCACTGGGGAAGGTCGCCCATGAAGCCCGGTGATCCCCAGGTGCCCCAGAAGGAGCACAGAGCGCTTGCAGAGACCCACGGGCTGGCACGGGGACGGGGACGGGGACGGGGACAGCGTGTGGCACCTCACCTTGCCCTCCGGACGAAGCGCGCCGCCGCCTCTGCGTAGCGCTCCGTCAGGCTGCTGAGGTCGACGGGCTGCTGGACGATGGTGAGGTTCTCCAAGAGAGGAAGGGCCACGTCCGTGTAGCACTCCTTGTCGGCGGCGCTGCGGGAAGAAGGCACCCCGTGCCGCTCGCACCGCAGAGGGGACCAGCAGCACGCCGACGTCCCCGCGGCACAGGGCGCTCGCCGCCCCAGCGCCCCACAGCTCACCTCCCCGGGGCATTTCCAGGGAGCACGCGGGAGGAGACGGCGGCAAGGAGCAGACCGAGGGGCCGGGGCCGCAAACCCCAAATCCCACCTCGCGGTGCCGTGCCCGGAGCCGTACCTGGTGGCGGCGCCGTGCCGCGGGCAGGGCGGGCAGGGCGGCACGTTGTAGCCGGGGGTGTCCGTGCAGCCCATGTCGTGGCTGTAGGGGATCCCGAAGTAATAGTCGAAGCCTGCGGGGCAAGGAGGGGGTCAGCAGGAGCCAGGCGAACGCGGGGCGCTCGGCTCCGCTGCGTCCTTACCGCGGGCAGTGGGGTGGTGGCGGCCGTGGTGCCCCAGGTGCCATTTGCCTGCAAAAACCAGAATCATTTCAGAGGTTAACTCGGCTTCGGGCGCTGCCGTCACAAGTGACTACCCGCAAGGCGCAGCGCAGGAGGTTTTAATCTAGCGGCGAGAAAGGCCACTTGTTTGTGCTGGCCTCATTTCCAGAATGCCTTTTTTTTTGCAGAAAGCCAGCAAAAATGCCGAAGGTATCTCGTGTCCGTGCAAATCGACCGTCTCCAGCCTTAAAAGGCTCTTTGAGGCCTCTGCGTTCGGAGGAGACAACCTTCTAACCTAGCACAAAGAACCAGCTTCATCCTCGGGTCCTCCACGTCCCGAGGCTTGCTCACACCGAGCACGCTGATAGGAGAGGGGGAACAGCAAAAATGGAGCAGGAGCAGGGAAAGGGAGGGCTTTTGTGCCAGTGCAGCCCCAACACACGCGATCGGGGGGAGCGAAGGACTTGGTGCTGGTGGTGCACTTGCAGGTGGGGCGGGTCGTGCTGTAGGGGCAGGAGGGCGCCCAACGTCACGGACCAGCAGCACCAAAAGTCCCTGCCAGCACCTGCTGCGTCACGCCCGGCATCACGCCCGGCATCATCACACCCCCGCGGGGCGTGCGCGGGCAGAGCCGCTCGGCACCCTCACGTTTCCTAAGGAAAATTCGGCGTTTCCAGCGCAGGGTTAAGCAACCACGGCTTCGACTGGAAACTGGGGCAGGCCCAAACTTCAGGCCGCGTCTTACGCTTGGATACGAAATCTGGGGATTGCGGGAAGAGGGGGGGGAAGTGCAGAATCCCTCCCGCTCATCCTTTAGGCTTTCCTTTAGCTGCCAGCTACCCGCTGTGCCTCCTCCGTGGGGGAAGGCACGGACACCTTCACCATGGGCACCTTCATCCCGGCCGGTGCCACCCCCAGCCTTACCTATCGCCCCCGTGCTGTACCCCGCCGCCCGCAGCACCTCCGCCAGCGTGGTCTCGTTGAGGGGCAGGCCGCCCGCCGAGGTGACGGCGAAGTTGTGGGTCACCCCGTTGCGCGCCCCGAGGCGCCCCGTGAGCAGTGAGGCGCGGGACGGGGAGCAGGTGGAGGCGGCCGAGTGGAAATCCACGAACCTGGAAAAGGGAACAGAGCCTGGGCTGGCGAGACCCGCACGGGGCGGTGCTGCCCTGTCCCTCCCAGCTTGCCCACACACAACCCTCTGTGCCCCCAGGGATGAGGGGCTGGTGCTTGCACGTCCCAGCTGTGCAGGGACCTGCACCCCAGGGTGCCGGGCTCTACCCACGAACCCAAAACTACGCCGCTGAACCCCTACTGGGAGGGAGACCCCCTTTGCTGCAGGGCAGAGCACCCAAGGATGCTCATTTTGGGCCAGGGAGGGGGCACGGCCGTTACCTCGTCCCTTCGGCAGCCAGCTCATCCAAATTCGGCGTCTCCTTCGTCTCGGCCCAGTTGGCCCCGAGGTCCCCCCAGCCCAGATCATCCGCCAGGATGACGAGGAAGTTCGGCCGCCCCTGCGCCGCGGGGGGAGCGCGGAGCGTCGCCAGCAGGGCGAGCAGCAGCACGGCCCGCGGGGACAGGGTGCCCATGGTGCCACCCGGAGTGGCACGGCCCCGCTCGCCACTGTCCCTCGCCGCGACGCCGATGTCCCCTCTCCAGGCACTCCTCCTCTGCCGGGCCGCCTGCCAGGCCGGTGCTTCGCTGCCTCGCCTACAGGGCCGGCCAAAACGCCTGCTCCAGCTCTGGTGTGCAGGCACAGCTGATATTCCCAAACCCAGCGCTGGCAGAGGTGTCGTTCTTAGAAGTCAGGCACTCTCTTTGAAGTCGCTGTCACCCTATTTTTAACTTGCTTTGCTTCCCGGTAAATACCTCATCAAGCACAAAACCGAACTGTGATTTTCCCCTCCAGAAGCGCGCTCGATTTGTGCAGCAGCTCCTGTCGGGGCGACGTTCGTGTCTGGCGGGCGGCTCTTCCCCTGCGGAGCTAACACACGGAGCTGGCAGCAGACCGCGGCCTCGGCTCTCCGAAGTGGACAAAGAACCGCCGTGGCTGTCCCGACGACCGTCACGCTGTCCCTGGCCTCATCCGGGGGCCACCACCACGAGATCGCCTGTGCCAGAGACACACGGAGCCATCAGGACCTGCAGGAGCCCCCCGGACTCCGGCCGCAGGAGCGGCTTTGCCCTGACGTTGTGCCCCTTGCTGCCCGAGTGCCCGCCCGCTGCACAGGAACGGTGCCCGTGCGCTGCAGCCAGCCGGGGCAAAATAAGTGAAATCAGGCAAACCGGCAACGCAAAAAAGCCCAGAAACTTCTAGGATTACAGGATTAAGCACAGCGCTTCGAACTGGTGGGCTGGCTTAGGGCAGGGTTTGGCCACAGGCGGCAAAGAGGCACCAAGAGCGAACACCCCAAAAACCGACCGCGGGGACACGGCTGCGAAAGTCAACCTACGGCCAAAGCGAGGTGAAGCTGCTGAGCTTTGCCAAAACCACGCCGAGCCCCGCACAGGAGCGTGGCAGCAGTAGGAACGCGCCCCGGGGACGCGCGGCCAAGCAGGACAGGAGCCACGGAGATAACCCAGGAGGGCGAGGAGGGAAGGGAACGGCCACAAACCAAGGGACGACGCGACAGGAGGCAGGAGGGGGGATCGGATGAGCCCCATCTGTAGGCCGGGAGATTTGCAGCTGGCAAAACGATTTATTCACGGGTTTGCCACGCGCGTCGTCAAAGCTCGGCGCCGTCAGCTCCGCAGCACAGCAGGGCAGCGATCAGGGATGTAGCCCAATTCGCGACCCGTTGCCCAGAGCTCTCCTTTGCAAACTTCCACGAGGGCCTCGCGGCTCCGCACAGCGACCCCCGCACACAGTCCTGTGCCCACCGGCACCGTTGCTGACCGAGGTGAATGCTCTTGTCCAGAAATTGATGTAGGATTTCATAACCCCTGCCTAAACGGGAGAGGAGCGGGGCCACAACTGCGATTCCTCCCCGCCAGCACCGGGCAGTTTCAGAGAGGTGTTCTCTGCGGGGACCCCGAGCCCCTCGTAGGGACCGCCGCCCGTCAGAGGGGACGTGGCAGGCACGTGGCTCGTAGGGAGCTGAGAATTGGGGCTCCCGCACAGCAGTGGCAGGGGAAGCCCACACTGGAGTTGTGCTTTAGCACACGAAGGGCCGGGGCGCACGAGCAACGCGCCGGGGCTCTCCGCACGGCGACGGGGCAGGAGGACTGGCGGGGGGGCCTCCAAGCGGTTCGGGGGGGGGCGAGGAAAAGGACCGAGTTGAGCCGAGCTCCACGTAAGCATCCCGGCTGAGCCGTGCTGAACCCGGCCGGCCGCAGCCTTGCCAGGAAGCCACGCCGTGTAATTCAACCCTCCGGCACCTCCACCGGCGTCCAGCAGCTCCCGGCTCCCCAAGCCGAGCCCCAGCAGCCCCGAGCATCCCGCAGCCGACCCCTTCCCGCGCCGGGGCTGGCCCCGCGCCGTCCCCCTCCCCGCGACCCCACAAAACCCCGTTCCTCGTGAGGGCCCCGAGGACGGAAATCCAGCCCGTGCGCTCCCTGCGGAAAAGGCACGGGCAAGGTTACGTTTTTTTAATACGAACGCTAAAAAACGAAGCCAGCTGCTCGGAGGCTGCCTGCTAATACGAGGGCTTCTGGGTTGGCCTGGCAGGGCGGCTTCTGGCAGGAGCGATAGACCGCAATTACAGCCGCCGCACCTCCGCCTCCCCACGCCCGCCGAGCATCCAGATAGCGAGAGGCAGCCTTGAGCCTTGGCAGGGCTGCCTGTTTGCTTTGGGGAGGTACGCCGGCGTGACACGGCTAAGGAAAACAATGGGGCCGTTTTCAAAGGACGCTCTCTTCTCTCTAATTTACGCGGAAAGCCAGCCGGGGCCCCGAGCTCTGCAGGAGCGTCGGACAGAACTTCTCCATCTCCGATCCTCGGGAGCCATTTGGAAGGGACGCGGGGTCAGGTGGTGGGAGCGCGGCACGCGCCTCTCGCCCTGCTCCCCCTGCCCACGCCGGGACTATCGGCAGCGGGTCCAAACCCCAGCAAGGTGCCACCTGCATCGCCCTCCGCGTGCCCGTGTGCAGGACCGGGACGTGCCCGTGGCTGCGGGCACCCGTACCCGCACCGCCTGCGGGTGGGCAGCAGGGAACGGGGCCACTGGGTCCCCGTCCCCACCTCGTTACGGGGCCACCCATCCCCGCCACAGCTCGCCCCACAGCACCGCGTCACTCGATCAGAGCTTGCAAAAGGCAGGATTGTGCCCATGCAAGGCAGCGTGCCCCGAGGGGCGCTCCCACCAAAGCCCTGAGAGCCGGCAGCCGGGGGCTGCCCGGCGCCCCCTGCCCAGCCCTGCCTTCACCGCCAGCCTCTCCGCGTGCTCCCCCCCGACCCCCTTGGCCCAGGTGCCTCCCCGGCCCTTTTGATCCCCAGTTCCCGGGAAAGTCTGGGCTCCGCTGGCGTTGTGCCCCTGCCGCATGCCGCGTGTATCCCCGTATCCGCTGCATCATCCGCTCGAGCCCAGGCGCCCGCACGGCATGGAAGGCAGCGCGGCGCTGCCTGTGCGGGCGGCTCCGGCTGCTCCACGGGGTTTTCTCCTTCAAACCCCCTTGCGAGGACGAACCGGCCCTAAAACGAGCCCCGGTACCTGCCGGGAGCTGCGCCTCGGCAGCATCCCTGCTCCCCGGGGACGCCGCTGCAGCGGAGCCGGACGGCACCCGGGGGACGGAGCTGTGCGACCGTCTGCGCCTCTTTTAGCTGTTTCTGCAAAAAAAAAAAAAAACACGACTCTGAAAAGATTCTCCCAGGCTGCCTACGGTGGGAACATGGCGCCTCGCTTCGCGCTAAGCAGTTGTCAGCAGGAAACGCTGCACCGGCGGCCGCAGCCCGATTAGCTCCTCGTGCATAATTAGCCCCGGGAATCGAGGCCTCTTCCCCCTCCGGATAACCCGCCCGGAGCTCCCCCAGCATCGCGTGGGCTTCGCCGTCGCACCGGGGACTGCTCGCACGGGCATCACAACAGGCACTTTGCAGCTGGGAATAATTACCAAAAAAATAGCGAAAGCGTGGTTTTACGAGGCCGATAATGCAGCTCGCAGAGAGAAAGGGGGGGATAAGGCAGAACCAGACGAACCAGTTGAGGAAAACCCCAAAGCACCGGCAGCCTGCGCTGAGCAGAGAAGGAGGAATAGGAGAAGGCACCTCCGGGGCTGACCTGCCCGGGCAGGCGAGGGCAGCCGCCCGCTCTGCCCAGGGATGCCACCGGCACCTCCTAACCCCGAGCGGCCGAGCTCCCTGCCCGGCGCTGCGCAGATCCGTCACCTGTTTATTACACATTAACCCGAAGCTGACAAATCTCGGGGCCAGCGCCATCGCTTTCACATTTTTCGCATGCTTTCACCTTTTCGCGCCTGCCTGGCGAGCGGAACGGCAGGGACCAGGAACCCAAACCCCAGCCCCAGCACCACACGAGGACAGACGCCCTGCCACATCCCGGCAGGGGGAAAAATCCTCGTTTGGTTCCCAAAGTAATCACGCACGGGCTTTATTTCTGGTTCGAGCGCAGCAAAGGGCAGCAGGTGCCTTGTGAGTTCTCTGTGCGGGGCAGAGGGTGCACGAATCCTGCCTCCTCGTTACCAGCACGTTTGGCAGCGAAGCCCCGTTCCCGGTAACGCCGTCCCGACGGCGCTCCGAACGCGGGACTTTATTCCAGGAAAAGGTTTTGGGCTGGAATAGTTTACACCAGTTCCCCTAACAGAACAAGCAGCGCTGACAAAAACATACTTCTGCAGATTTACTAGGATTTCTGCCAGGTCCCGAGATGTGGGGGGGGGGGGGGGAATGTTTTTCACCCATCTCACTGCTGGGTCTTTCAGAGCAAACATTACACATGCGGAGCAGGGCCCGGCGAACCCGAGCAGAATAAATGAACTGCGAGTCCCCGAGCCGGGCGGTGGCTGGGGCCCTGCGCTCCCTTCCCCATGCGCCTCCGCTCCTGCCTGATTTATGCCCGCGGACGGGGCGCTCGCTCTTTGCTGCTGCGTTTTGCGGAGCCGCGCACGCCGCTCCCGCGGAGCTCAGCGCCCGTCGGAGGCAGAGCCCGGCCCGGGAACGGAGGGCGAGCGACGGGGGAAAGCGGCCACGTGCCGGGCTCCGACAGCCCCCGCCGCTCCCCGAAGCCTCGCCGCGCTCGGAAAGCGCCGGGGAGAGGAACGGGAAGGTGAAGCAGAGAGGGAGATGAAAAGGACTGACAAGAAATACCAGGCAGTAAATCGCCCTCGCGTTGGGGCTCTTTTCGTGCCAGAGATATTTGCATTCTGATTTCTCCCCCGGAGGCACAAACCTCTCCTGTCGGCCCAGAACCACTCGCGCCCGTCGCTGCCAGGAAGAATTACGAGGCGGGGAGGGCGACGGGGGCTCGCTGGGGTCAGCGGCCGACGGAGCAGCATTGCCGGGAGGAATTAGTCAAGTTAATCGCTTTGTCTAAGTTACCGAGTGGGATCGAGAGCTTATTTGCCCCATTTGCTAGAAGTTGGCCGAATTTTGCCCCCGCTGCCCACTAAATGTACCCGTGCGGCCCCACCGGCAATTCCCATTGTGAAAGAACCGAAGGGACTGCAGCCAACCCGAAAGCAGCAGCCCTGGCGGACGGGTCAGGGACCGAAGGAACGTCTCACCTCGGGTAATTGCCCCAGGGCTCGGAGCCAGCATCGCCAGGCTCCCCGTTACCCCAGGCTCCCCGGGCAGCGCAGTGCGAGAGGGCAGCGCCCGTCGGTGCCTGGTACAAGGCGACACCGTCGGTGCCAGCGCGGCACCGCAAAGCCGGGCACCGCAGCGCTCCTTCCTTGCTCAAGGACACCGGCAGCTGCAGCTTTTTCCTATTTTTTTTTTTTTGTTACCGATCTCAAGGAAAATTAGGGGAAACCCTGCAGCGCCGTGGCTCGAGCTCCAGCCCTGCAGCCGGGCGCAGGAAGCCGCCGGCCCGTGCCGCGTTTCCAGTGCCCCGCTCCCTTCCTCCCCCGGGCACGTAGGTGCCGAGCCGGTGCCGCCCGCTCCCGGTTTGACCCGCACGCCGCCGCCTCAGCTCCCCGCACGGCGAGATGCTCTCCTCCAGGAGCTGCCCGCACGGCGCGGAGGGGACGGTGCGCGTGCCCCGAGCCTCCACAAACCCTGCACCGGGGCTTCGGCGTGCAAACGCTGCTCCCGTCCCGTCCCGCTCCTGCCTCCCGGCTCCCCGGTGAGCCTGAGCCGGGGACGTTCCCGGCCCCGTACCCAGCTGCGGGGTGAGGAGGGAGCAGGGGGCTCTGCCCAGAGGTGGCCGGACCACGGCCGCGCTCCCCACGGGCCTAAACGCGCGCGCGATGCCCTCCGCTTCCAGCCCAGGCCGCATGTCGGAGCCCTTCCTGCAGACCTCGGGGGCACAAAATTTGGGCGCAAAAGCCCCAGGGCTGAGCTCGGCGCGAACCCAAACGTGCTCCTGGGGACGCTTCGTGCTGCTCCCTGCGGGCACCGCCGGCTCCCCCTGCCCTACTCACGGCGGGGGGGTTGCTGCACCCCCGGTTCCTGGACCGGGACCCCCGCACCCCGTCACCCCCCCCCCGAACCTCAGCAGGTGCCGGGGCGGGTGGCGGGATCGGGGGGCATCCCCCCTCCCCAAAACGCCAACCGTGCAGCTTTGCACCCCCCCCTGCACCCCCAATCCCCCGTCACCCCAGCAGGTGCCAGGGTGGGTAGCGGGTTCGGGGGACAATCCCCCTCCCCAAAACCCCAACCGCCCACTTCTGTGCACCCCAGCAGGCGCTGGGGGAAGGATCAGGATCAGGGTGCTCTCCCCCTCCCCAAACCCCCCACAGCCCACCTTTGCACCCCCCTGTGCACCCCTCATCCTGTTCCCATTCCCCAAAACCCCACTACCCCCCAAAAAAACCCCATTCCCCCCTCCCCAACCCCATTCCCCCCCATAAACCCCCTTAAGCCCCCCAAAACCCCCCTAACCCCCTCACAACCCCCCTTAAACCCCTCACAACCCCCCTTAAACCCCCCAAAGCCCCCATAATCCCCCTTAAACCCCCCACAACCTCTTTAACCCCCCCATAGCCCCCCTTAAACCCCCCACAACCCCTTTAACCCCTCATAACCCCCCTTAAACCCCCCCGAACCCCCATTAATCCCCCATAACCCCCCTTAAACCCCCCCAAGCCCCCCCAAACCCCCCATAACCCTCCCCAAACCCCCAATAACCCCCCCATAACCCCCCCTTAACCCCCCCTTAACCCTCCCCAACCCCCCATTAACCCCCCATTAATCCCCCCATAATCCCCCCCAAACCCCAAATAACCCCCCCGTAATCCCCCAAGGCCCCCCAAACCCCCCATAACCCCCCCCAAACCCCCCAACCCCCCCTTAACCTCCCCATAACCCCCCCAAATCCCCCCATAACCCTCCCCAAACCCCCATTAACCCCCCATTAACCCCCCAAACCCCCCCATAACCCCCCCAAACCCCCCATAACCCCCCAAATCCCCCCATAACCCTCCCCAAACCCCCCCATAACCCCCCCTTAACCCCCGATAATCCCCCCAAACCCCAAATAACCCCCCCGTAACCCCCCAAGGCCCCCCAAACCCCCCATAACCCCCCAAACCCCCATTAACCCCCCCAAACCCCCATTAACCCCCCCTTAACCCCCCCATAACGCCCCCCAATTCCACCATGAGGCCCCCCAATCCCCCCATTAACCCCCCCAAACCCCCATTAACCCCCCCCATCCCCCCCATCCCCCCCCCCGCGCCCCCAGCCCCGCCCCCCGCCCCCCCCCCCCCGCCCCGTTCCGCTCCGTTCCGAGCCGCGCCGCAGCCGGGCCGGGCGCGCACATGGCGCTGCGGAGCCGCCGGCGGAGACCGGCTGCAGCCGGTCTATAAAGGGCCGGCCCCGAGCGGCCGGGCGGGCACCGAGCAGCGCCGCGGGCCCCGGGAGCAGCCGGCGGGCAGCGGGGCCGCCTCCTCTCGCCGCCGGCCATGGGCCGCCCCTAGCCCCCCGCACCCCGGTGAGTTGGGTTTTTTTTTTTATTATTTTTCCTTTTTTTTTTTTTTTTTCGGGGACACCTTGCCGGGTGGGGGAGGGATGGGCTTGCGGGTTATTTTTTATTATTATTATATTTTTTTTAATTTTAATTTTTTTTTTTTGGTATTATTTTGTGCGCCCCCCCCCTCCACTTTTCCTCCCCTCCCCTTTTCCGCATCCCTTTATTTTTAGCCGGCGGCCCCCGGCGCCCGCCGAGGAGCCGGTGCGGCGGCGATGCAGAAACCGGGTCTGAAACGTTCCCGAAGTGATGCTGGGGGGGGGGCACCTCCATTCTTATCCCCCCCCCCCCAGCCTCACTTTAATCCCTCTCCGCATCGCAATGCCCATTATGCACGCCGAGAATTGCCATTATTGCTTTTTTTTTTTTCCTGCTCCTAAATAGCCGGGCGCCTCCTAACCTCATCCCCCCCCCGGTGCTCAGCCCCGAACCCGCACCTCTCTCTCGAGGGGGGGGGCTCCGACAAACTTCGAGCCCCGCCGGTGGTCGTGGCCCCCCCCCCCCCCGGGCACGGGAGGGATGCTGGAGCCCACGGCTCGCTCCGTCCCTCGGCAGGACCCCCTCGGGGAGAGCCATGCACCGGCCCGCACCCACCTTGTGGCACCGCAGAGCGGGGGGCAGCGGGGTGCTGGGTGCCCCCCTGCACCCCCCCCTACTTTGGGGTGAAGGGGGGGGGGCGCAGAGCCCTCGCCAGGCACCCGCGGGGCTGCTCGCCGTCACCCGTGGGTGCCGCAGCCGGGCAGGCGCACGCCTGCCGCCGGGCGAGAAGTTCCCCCGTGGGATGGGGAAGCGCTGCCGGAGCCGCTCGGGGTTCCTCCGGCGTGTAAAATGGAGGAGGGAAACGCCTGGCGGAGCGGGGAGCCTCAGCCCCGGGGAGGTGGCAGCCCCTTGGGGTGCAGCCCCCTCGCCGTCCCCGTCCCGGGTGGATGCCGTGCCCCCACCGCCGGGACGTCCCCATCGCCGCCACCGCCGCAGGTGTCGCGGCGCGGCTGAGCCCCGAGGGCTGCGTGGGGAGCTGGTGGCGGCGGGGGCGTCCCCGCTGCGGGCACGCTGAACCCCCCCCGGGAAGGTGCAGGCAGGCAGGGCTCGCAGCCCCGGCGTGGTGTTTTTGGGGAAGGAGCACGCTCCCGAGCAGCCGCCGTCCGCCCCGAGCGCCAGCAGCCGCTCAAGGCGATGTGCGGCGGCTTCGGCGGGCGGCAGCGTGCCGTGGCCGTGGCTTGTGGCACCCAGCAGCCCCGCAGGAGAGCGGCAGCACCCGGAGGTGCTGGTGGCTGCCCCGCGGGAGGGCCGGGGCCGGGGAGCGCCGTGGGAAGCCCCGGAGGACCGAGCCCTCTCCGGGTGCCGCGGCGGATCTTTCACGAACTGCATCCAGCCCCCTGCGCTGAACCGCAGCCGGTCGCTGGGTTTCGCTGATGGGAACAGCTCACCCTGGTGCCGGGCGGGGAGTTTCTAGCCCTCGGTTCAAAGGGCACGAGCAGAAACGGTCCCTGGGGGACCATCAAGGGAGGAACTTTAGCCCAGCGCCTGCATTTAATTCCTCAGCAGCCCGGGGACTGGCCAACGGCACCTTGGCGATGGTTTGGCTGCTAGGCCGTGCCTCCGTAAGCAGAATTCTTCTTACGCTGATGCCTGGCTTGTTCTCCCCTCTCTTCCAGATCAAAAATGACGGTCAAGGCTGTAAAAATGCCGTGCACCACTCCAAATGTTTATACTAAAGTGCCTGACGGAGGATGGGGTTGGACGGTTGCTTTTGCTTTCTTCTTCGTGGAAGCTCTTACATACGGCATTATAAAATCCTTTGGAGTCTTCTTCAACGACCTGATGGAAAGCTTTGACGAAACCAACAGCAGGATATCCTGGATCATATCCATCTGTGTGTTTGTGCAGACCTTCACAGGTAAGAGTAAAGGGCACGGGTCAGAAGGTGCAGCCGTGCTGCTGACTCGGCACGCGAGGGCCCGATCTCTGGGCTATCTGGGACTCGCGTCCCTGATGGCTCCACGACACGTAGCCTCCATAAAGCCTGGAGGCCGTGTTCCTGAAACACCACAAAATGACCGTCTCGACCTGCCAGGCCCTCTGAGCCACTTGTCCTGCTCGGCATGAGGGCGCAGCCTGCGTCCCCGGCTCCGGGGGCTGAGCCCAGCCCAGCTGCTCGGCTCTCATCAGAAATGAAACTGATGAAACGAGAACTTCACAGCCTAATTCCTTAGTGAAAAGCCTCACGTATAACCCGAGCTTTCATCAAAACCCGCTTGTTTCGGTGGGTTTTGCAGCAGGTTTGTCCCAGGCTGCCATGCCTTGGTCTCTTCTGGAAGCTTTTCATCCGAGGGTGGCTGCAGGGGTGATGCTGCGCTCTGCGAGGCTGACGGCGAGGTGGCACGTGGTGGGGACTGGGAGGGGGCAGAGGCGCAGGGAGAGGCTCCGAAGGGGACGGCAGCTGGGGAAGCTGCCGACCTGTGTGCTGACCACGGCTCTCTTCCCACCCAGCTCCTCTGTCAACCGTCCTAAGCAATCGCTTCGGTCACCGCTTCGTCGTGATGGCCGGCGGGGTGCTGGTCAGCACCGGCATGGTCACTGCCTCCTTCGCCCGCACCGTCGCGGACATGTACGTCACCATCGGCATCGTTTCTGGTGAGTTGTCCCCGTCCCCGTCCCGCCGCACGCTTTCACGTCGCTTCTAGCGAGCTCCGCCTGGGCGCTGCGCCTGCACTGGGCAGGAGCCCCGCTCGCTGCTGGTTTAACTGGGATTGCTGGGGAGGGGAGAGCCCTTCGCAGGTCAAACCCTCTCCTCTCCCTCGCTTCTTGTTCCTGTTACCTTGCCCTTTTTCCAATCTGGCCTGGATGCCCTGCTCACGTCTGCTGCCAGTGAGCTTTGCCTCGCTTACGGGAGCAACCGCTGCAGGCTCAGAGTCTTTAAGCAGATGAGGTCCTCAAAGCAAATACGGCTCTGTTTGGGAACAGGAGGCACTGCCTAGCAGGTTTGGGGTTTTGGGCCTTTTGTTTTTGTTTTTTCTTGGGTTTTGCTTTTGTTTTTTTTCCTCTCGTCCAATTTAAAAAAATAACATTTTGGTTTCCCCAATGGTTTTCTTCCAGGGTGACTTGCTGAGTTGGCCGAAATGATACTGTAATCTCACCACCAGGAAAGCTGACTTAACGTGTTCTCGCATCAGTGTTTCCCCCTCCCTTACTTGTTGTTATGGCAATTTTTGGCATTTATTCACAGGCCTCGGATACTGCCTCTCTTTCCTCCCGACTGTCACCATTTTATCACAGTATTTTGACAAAAGGCGTTCGCTGGTCACAGCAGTGGCATCTACAGGGGAATGCTTTGCTGTCTTCTCCTTCGCACCAGGTACAGTGCCTGCATACCGTGAATTCCTGCATGCCTACACCACAATCCTGCTCTGATCCTTTTCCCAACCCAGTGGTGCTCGCTGGCCTTACCGTGAGCTGCTGCGGCCCCCAGGTTGTAGCTGATGTGCCTGCGGCTCTCCTGCCCCGCAGGCAGGATTACTTGTAATCCTAAAGAGCGGTCTAACCGTGGCAAATGCCCTCCCCTGTCCCCAGCAGCCGAGGTGCCGTGCTGTCAGGGAGGGGTCCTGAGTCCCCCAGCGCAAGGGATGGTGCTGAGCAGCTTGCAGCTGCCCCGAGCTGCGGCGGGGAGAGGGAAAGGGGCACAGGCAGGTGCTGGGGAAAGGGCTGCGCTCCCCCCAGCGCTGCCTGGCACGCCAGGCCCTGCTGCACCGCTGCCCGACCCGCTGGTTCCCTTTATAGAGCTCGCAGGCTAAAAATAAGACTTGAGAAACTCCAGCTATTTAAAACACAGGCAGTACAAATAACTGCTCCTAAAGGTTAGTGGGCTCGTGCTGAGCGCAGGCGGCTGAGCGGCCGCAGCCTGCTGGGGACCTGCCCCCAGCCCAGGAGAGGAGCACATCCCACGCGTCCCCATCGCTGCCCTCTCCCCAGCAGCGTGTCCGGGGCCTTTCCTTCAGATGGCGGCCTCATGGGCACGCTTGTGCTCGGCTAATACCCATCCCAGAGCTCGTTTGGTTGCAGTTGAGGGCTTGTAATTAAGCAGTTGCACGCACCTTTGAGTGAGGCCGACAGACTTCCTCTGGTAGCTGCCTGCAGGGTGGGGTCAGCTGAAAGAGGAAACTCAAACGTTGCGTTTGCTCTCATTCACTAAAAATAACACCACCTACATCCCCGCACATCCCGAACGGGTTGGGACCTCCAAAGTGACAAGCAGCAAGATAGCTTCTGCTAGCCAGATGTGCGATGTGATGCCTGGCCTTCCTGCTGAGACGTGGGTGCCCACCCCTGGGTGGCCCTGCAGGGCAGGATGAGGTCCATGGTCAGGAGGGGCCCACGCTCAGCCTCCGTCTGGGCTGAGGTGCTCCGGACCCTTCAGCTGGTGCCAGAAGTGCTACGGCTTTGGTTGCTCCGCTAACCAGAAATTCAGATAGCTTCTTGGCGTAACCGCAGGGGTTTTTAGTTACGCGCTGTTCCTGTGCTCTCTTTCCTCAGCAATTACTGCTCTGAAGGAGCAGATCGGCTGGAGATACAGCCTGCTGTCTGTTGGGGTGCTGCAGCTGAGCATTGTCATCTGCGGATCGCTGCTGCGACCCATTATAATCAAAGAGCAAGCAGAAGAAGAAGTGAAAGTGCAGCCTTCGGAAGAGCCCACGGAGACAAAGTACATGCTTGAAAACGAGCAAACACGCACCTCAATAGAGTCCATCGACTCAGGAGTCGAAATAACTACCTCACCCAGAAATGTGCCTGGAAACACCAAAGCAGAGCCGAAAAGTGAAGAACCAAAGGAACACGCACAGACCCTCGTTGAAAACAACAGCCCCCCTACAGAACCAAAAACCAAACTACTGGACTTTTCTGTGATGAGAGACTCTAGCTTTATCTGTTATGCATTCTTTGGCCTATTTGCTACCCTGGGGTTCTTTGCTCCCTCCCTGTACATCATTCCCCTGAGTCGCAGCCTTGGCATCAGCAAAGACCACTCTGCATACATACTGTCAGCCATGGCGATCGCAGAGGTCTTTGGAAGAATTTCAGCTGGCTGGGTTCTCAACAAAAAGCCTATCCGCAAGATCTACATCGAACTCATCTGTGTCGTCCTGCTGTCCGTAGCACTGTTTGCCTTCCCTTTTGCCTCCGAATTCTGGGGGTTGATGACATGTAGCGTATTTTTCGGGTTCATGCTCGGAACAGTAGCGGGCACACACATTCCTCTGCTGGCAGAAGATGACGTGGTTGGCATTGCAAAAATGTCTTCCGCAGCTGGAGTCTACGTCTTCATTCAGAGCTTAGCTGGGTTGGCTGGCCCACCCCTTGCAGGTAACCAGAACTTTTCATCGCGCTTTTTGTATGTCTGATAAATACTGGTGCTGACCTCTCTAGAAGGTATTGTGATGGCCCTAGTCATAGTGCTACCCTAAAGACCTGCAGCTAGCGTCAGGAGGCTCTCGGAGCCTGAAGACTGCTGCAATGCAGCTCTGCAGAGTCCCAAAGACGAGGCAGGCTCCACGGAGGAACCTCAGGGCAGAGAAAAACACTGCAGTGCTGCCCTGATCCTGTCAGAAACCCAACACTGGCATCAGTTCAGGCTGTAGCGAGCGGCAGAAGCAGACTGCTCTCCCTGTGCAGGTGGTCTTACCACGCACTGCAAAAAAGGTGACATCTACCAGAACACATAGCTGCCTGAAGTGTCCTAGTGTCCCTGCAGTGACTCAGGTCTTCTCAATTGCGTAAAGATGACTGAACGTAACGTTTTCCCACCTTTCCTTTAAGGTAGCATCTGTTTGTCATCAGTTAATCTCTTCCTTGCAAATATTGATGCAGCGGTACCCGTAGGAATCCTCTTCTAGGCAGGGTGGGCAAGAATGTGGGAGAAGGTTGTGGCTAACTGGTGTGAATGTGTCTTCCATAGGTGTCTTAGTGGATAAAACACAGAACTACAGCTCGGCCTTCTACTCCTGTGCTGCTGGCATGGTCCTGGGCGCTGTGTTTCTGTCCTTGGTGAGACCGTGCAAGGCTGGGCTGTGCCACCGGCAGCAGCCGGGCGCGGAGGAAGGCGCGGCGGAAGGCACGGCACAGGGCACGCAAGACTTGCCAGAGGACTTTATTGAAATGGATATTGGAAAAGCAGATAATTCAGGAAAAGGCTGTGACAGCGTGGCGTAAAAACTGTTCCTTCTCCATCTAATATACGTGGTGTAAGCCTGGGGAACGTGTCAGCTCTGCTCCACATTTTAAAACTACATTCTAAAGGGAATGTGAAATTTTAAATGTGAACAGAACAGTTGCTATTAACAAACAACTTTTTTATTGTTAGAAAGAACTTTTTTAACCAACAATGGAAAGCTCCATAGAAAATACAGATAGCCACATAAGAATAATTCGTGTCTAGCATGAAGATGCGATGCACACTCCTGCTTTCCCGATAACACGCATAGGTAAAGGCTCAACTGATCCCATGCGAAAAACCGAACGGCAGAAGCAGCCCGTGCAAGTGAACCTGGCAGTGCAGTCTCTGACTGCCTCCGTTCATCCCATCCTACAAATCCTGCACAGTCACAAACCAATTATACTAACTAGAGACGAGTACTTGTGCAACACTAGTAGCCAACTGCATTTTCTTTCGGAAGAATATGGACTTACGTTTTAGATTTGAGGAGGAGGCTAGGCTAGATAGCTGACTTAAACATTGCTATTTTTCTTCTAATTAACTTGAATGTCACAAATGCTGGGAAATCAGAGGTTCCATATGTCTTTGTGGCCAGTTATTACTGCACATATTTCATGATAAGATCATTTTTCTTCTCCTGATTGGTTTCCTTAGAACCGTCTTGTATCACTAGTCTGACCAGATGTACTGTTTTCTAATTTAACTAGTATTTATTAATTTATTCTAAGATAGTTAAAGGATGTTATCTTAACTGGAGAGGAAAAATAATCTTTTGCATAATGGCAAACTGTCTTTACATCAAACCTTTCAATACCTATCTTGTATTGCTAGCTTGTGAAATTGTTGGGGAAACTTACTTTCACAGCATAGAGTATAGCTGTTTTTAATAGGTAGGCCCTAGGTAACCCCCTTGTTATTTAAAATAATAATAATAAAAAAATCCCTACAGATTCAGTATCTCCTTCCATAACGCCTCAGCTGCTGTCAGTGGACCTCGCTCTACTGCCCTAAGCAGACCACCACGCAGTGAGGATTTGGCCCAGCATGTCTCTAACAGCTGAATGTACCCAAATGTCTCACCTAGAGGTGCACGAGGACGTCTCTGCCACATCTCTGAACGAATGTGGAGTCCCTCGATGCTGTCGTGGCCGGGGGCTGGTCCTAGCGGTGCCCCTTCGTCCCCAGCCTCAGTGAGAGGCTTTTTGCTGCTGACTTCAGTGAGAAAAAAAACTGGAGCCCGTGTGTATTTAATGTGTAAAAGGAATTATAAAAGACCACGTACTAGCTGTTCATTTAGTCTTAACAGGAGAGATTCCTACTCACAGTGACACAAGCTTGCTTACCCCACCTATGTGCATCTTAACGCCTCTAGGCAACTCAGGGGGATAAATAAAACGAGTCTGTTTCAGTTTGAGTACACGTGCTTTGGAAAAAAAAAAAAAAAGCATTTCTGTGTATTTAAGTGGAAGTGGCATCATGCATTAACTGCTACACTGACATGTCTGTGTGTTTCACCAGCCATAGAAACGTGGGACAATCTGTAGAACTCCTCTTTGGGAAGGTGCTTGAATTGTTTTTGTCTTAGATGTCCAAAAAAAAAAAAAAAGAAACAGGCACTCATGCAACAAAGTGGCTAGAGCAATCCATCGTCACTGCCTGAAAACTGTTGTGACCATGCTGCAGTCTCGTGTCCTTTCTATGCCTCAGCACTTTATCACCCACAGCAGAACCTCGCTGCGTCACGCCAAGGACTGGAAGACCCCTTACCGAGAACTCGAGTGTTGCGAGTCAGTGAGTAACTGAACAAATACCGTGTTGCATTCAGATGTACTTTATTTATTGTTAATTTATGATACTTCAAGCATTTTGGTAAATGTTCTGTAGCCTATAATTGTAAGATTATTGAAGTCTTTGTAATATGAGACCTCACTACAGCACTTTGCTATTACAACTCTGCTTGGAAGTGGAATAAGGCCTCCAGGTTTTGCGTGTGTGTGAAAGCTCCCTGTTCTGCAGATTTACGAGGTTCTACTGTAACTTTTTTTACAACAATTTCCAATACAGATCAAATAATACGTTTGTCACTGACCTCGCCGTACGTTTCTGTCCTGTCTGTGTGTGCGCGGGCTCGGCGGGCCCAGAAGCGGGCTTCAATGCGCCCAGAGCAGGATTTACCCATTTGTAACGTACCTAGTGGGCTCTGGAAAAAAAAACCCTAAAACACTGACTTGGCAATAAACTTTTCCTTTTTTCCCTTTTTTTTTTTTTTTTTTTATAATTAAGAAAATGAAGAAACTCTGTTTCCCCTCGCCTCCCTCCTGCCCGTCCCTAGGAGCAGGGCTGGGTCTCTGCTGGCCTGGTGGTGCTGCGGGGTCCCGCTGCTGCTTTCCCTCCCGGGGCTGTGGTGTTGCACTTCCTCGGGCTGAAGCAGCGCGGTTACCCTGCAAATTGGGCAATCGTA
This sequence comes from Anser brachyrhynchus, assembly GCF_964034855.1. Taxonomy (NCBI): domain Eukaryota; kingdom Metazoa; phylum Chordata; class Aves; order Anseriformes; family Anatidae; genus Anser; species Anser brachyrhynchus. Next base: position 2,937,986 of record NC_137711.1, read on the forward strand.
CAGTCGTACCTTCTCCTAAGCGAGCTGCTTGGAAGCCGGCCGCTCAGCGCTGACCTCGAGGGGACTCTTGCAAACGCTCACCAGCGCAGGCCTGGTTCTGAGCAGCCTTTTCTCCTTCTGAGCGGCGCCTGAATTGGTGCTACTTAGGGACATTATCCTCGCGGCTTCAAGAAGCAGGCAATCATGTCATTATTTTATCATCTCGCTGAATTGCAGAATACTTTCTACGTGCCAGGCTAGGCGGCTCACATATCAGAAATCAAACTAATAAATACCAGGCCAGTCGCGCTAAGGGGCGGTTTTCCCTTCCCCAAACCTTATTTCTCCCTACACCAGGTGAGGCTGTGTCCTTCCTCGCTTAGTCTGTAGCTCCTAGACCCACCGAACCCTGCGAGGAGTAATTTGGCCGTGCTGCTAAATTCCACATACAAATGTGTGTATAAGATTTGCAAATGGCTTGCTGAAGGACTCATCGCGCCACTGATACACGTTAATTGCCACTTGTTTTCGTTCTAGTTGCAAAAGTCCTAGAACAGAGGTAGGTGATCACACGTGCAAGCAGAGCAGACGACACAAATACCAAGCTCCCCGGAAGCCAATCTGTCTCCCAGTCTGGCTCTGGCTCCCTTGCAGCAGTGAACAAACATGATTTGCAACAACTTCCACAAAACAACAACAAAGAAGCACTACAAAGGCCGCACACTGTTCACATACTTCTAAATACGAGCACATAAAACTGTAACACTATCAGATGTCTCCCAGCACACAAACAATTTTGAGTAATTCTTCCCACCTGGTTTAAATTAATGGCCCATGACCTCCCCTGTTATCCTGGTATGAAGGCATCAATGCCAGAACAAAATAGGATGAAAATGCTTTTATTCAGTAACTGTGTATAGCTACTTCATGCCAGTAAATCAGAGGGCAACGCGCGACGGAGCTCACTCCTGCGAGCCTCGGTACCCCTTTCCAAAGGACTCCAACAAACTCTTGCAGCCATCTAGTCACTGAGGCCACTGCCAGGCAGATGTAAATAAAGGAAATTGCACAAGGGCAGCTTGCAGCAGGACAAAAAGCCCTCAGCCCCTAGGTGTCTGCCCATTCTATAGCAGAAAGGAAGCCGCACAATGTTTTTTTTGGTCATTTTTTCCACTTAAAACTAAAAGGAACGGCAACCTCTTAGTCTTTTTCACTTGTTTTAGATAAGCCAACATCGGGTTCTTAAAGGGACAAACAAGTCTTTAAAAATAGCTAAACTGGTTTTGGAGAGACCAAAAAAAAAAATGAAGTAGGTGCTTACAAAACAACACAAGTGTTTTAATGATTCCCCTCAGATGTTACTTGTTAGCATCTGAGATCATTGTTTTCCAGCTGCCCGTAGTAAACATGACCTGAATTTTCAGTGATGCAAGCACAAGAAGCAATCCTTCTCCCTCTTTAAGGCTCATCCTTAAGATGTCTCAGAGGTGGGTTGTAGCAGGACGTTCACTGACCTGCTGGCTCGGCTGAAGGACAACGACAAGGCGCCGTTTCCCAGAGGTGTCACTCTGCACTTGACCACTTGCTAACATGGGAAGGCAAAACCGCCTCCTTTTTCCTGCACTGCCACGCCGAGGGCTCGCTTTCCCTTCGGTCAGTGAAGTTCTGCACCATAAGCGCAGATCCAGAGGGACGGGGGATGCGGGCCGGGGCTGGAGAGGGAACGGTTCCCTCTAGCGTAGCACTGCTGCAGGAGGCCTGGGAAAGGCTCGCAGGCATCCGAAGATGCTCCCGATTCCAGAACCCCCTTTGCAGCTGAAATGTGTGTGCCTCCCACGGATGCAAGCGACCTCTGGGGCTCCCGGCAGAAACACGCCGAGTTTTTTCCCCCCGCAGTTTCGCTCACCCAGACTTTTACTTGCAGGATATGCAAACTCGTGGCTGCGCTGGCATAAAGCTCTTTTTTTTTTTCTCTTGCAAATTGCAGCAAGCCACCTAATAAATCAAACACAACCCCCCACCCTCTTTCCTACAGCAGTTGTCAAGCTCCAGTTACGACAATTTGTGGTAAAATATTACTCACCAACACTTTGGCCTGTGTGAGAAGCTCTGCCTCCGTAAAGACAGCGCCCTAAATCACTGCTTTGTCACAGAAGCCACAAGCATAACCAAAAGACTTATTACACGCAGACATTATGAGAACAAGGCCAACGAGACAATAGCTTCCCCGGCTTCCTTTTTGTCAAAGCTTTCATTAATGTTGTGAACGGCTTCTTCTGCTGCAGCCACTGCCGGCTGCCTGCCGCAGCCCGTCTGGCAGCGGCGCGGCACAAACCGGCCCCAGGGAGCCCCAGCAGCAGCGAGACCGAGCATCTCCTCCTGCTCAGCATCACCTCCTGCTCAGCATCACCTCCTGCTCAGCATCTCCTCGTGCTCAGCATCACCTCGCGCTGGGTCAGACCCTGCCCTCCCCAGGGACTCCGGCAATTTCCTTTTAGTCTCCGCGAGCTTGCGCCGAAGCCATGGGAAGTTATCCCAGGGAGGCATTTTAAGCACATCAAGGTTTTTGCATTTCGCCGTTGATGTGGCTGGTATTTTTTTTTTCTTTAAACCTGCTGCAAAATGAGTCAAAGATACGAAATAACCCGAGAAATTAGAGCTGGGGTTGAGGGCCTGCAGGAGATGGGCACACCAGGCAGCGGGCACCAACTCCCTAGCAGGTGTGTGTCCTGCCGCAGCCGCAGCCGGTGGGAGCAGGGCTCTGAGGACAGCCCGGCTCCCCCGGCCACCTGTACTCACAGTTTGGTGTTTGCAGGCAGGAGCTAGCACCGTAATCCCCACGCTCTGGCACTCACGCCCTGCATTCCCCCAGAAAACCCGCAGCAGGGGTGAGGGGAAGGGGCTGCTCTCGTTTGCACAGCGGAGGGGGGAGCAGGGCAGGACCCGGCAGCAGCGGCTGGGCTCGCGGCAGGCTGGGGTGCACCCGCTGCGGGACAGGACGTCTCTGCTCCCCACAGGCAGCCGTGCTGCACGAGGCAGCCTTTGCTGAATTCTGCACTGTGCACGCCAAGGAACTTGGGATTTGACAATGCATACGGAGCAGCAGCCTGTGCCCTGCTACGAGCTGACCAGGCAGAAAAGCCAGCTCCTTCCCAAACTCCACAAGGCTCCCTGCCCACTGGGAAACGTCCCTTCCCCTCCTCCTGCAACAGCCCAGGCCTCCAGCACGAGCTCTGAGCTTGCCCTGATCATAACAAGTAAATCAGCAAACCCTGCCTGCGCTTCTATCTCCCTTCCTTACGCACCCCAGGCTTTATCAACAACAGCTTATCAGCAGCAGCCACGCGGGAGGAACAGCCCCACAGCACTATCGGGTGCCACGGGGCTGGAAGCGCTGCTGTCAGCCGGTCTCACCAGCCGAAGGGATCAAGCTGGCTCAGCACCTCCAGGAAAAGCCGGATTCCCTCCCGTACATTGCCAAGAAAGACCCAAAAGCCCACGCGCTCGCTGCACAGAGCTGCCTGCCGCGCATCGGTCCTCCCAGCCACGGCGGCCACAGGAACCCAGCTCACCCCTGTCCCCGTCCCCACTGGGGACACCCTACAGCTTGCACGGGTGTACGGGACTGCCTGCAGGAGGGCCCACCACCAGCACGGCTCCTGTGGGCCCCCATCACCGGGAACAGGCAGGAGGGGAGCATCCCACCCCACCTACGAGGACCCCACAAACCAGCCCAGCACCCGCTGGGTCCCGCTGGGTGCCCGCTCCCCAGCTTGCACCGAGCCCCTGCAGCGCAGGAGCGCGGCCGTTCCTTAACACGCGGCCCCCTTCCGCTCCAACGTCGGCTGCACGTAGCCCCGTGAGATGTTCAGCCCCTGCCCTCGCATGACGGTGGCGGTTCTGGCAGCAGCCAAAGTCCCGTCCGCACGTACCTGCAGGGAAAGCACTCTGTCCTCGCAAGGCGTTCCCTCCCCCAGTGACTCACGCCATTCCCCACGCGCTGCCAGGAGTGAAATACATTAAATAAACTGTACCTGGAAAGGCAGAGTCTGCAGGCATAAAAACAGCTTTTCTGTTTCCTCTCCCTTTTACTGGCTGTTTTTCTGCCGCCTCGGCTGGCGGAGAGGCAGAGCCCTCCAGAGCTCCTCTCAGTATCACGATCGAGGGCTCTCAGGAGAGAACCTGGAAACGCGCTCCCTCAGCAACCACCAGCAGAAATCCTGGGGCTAACAGATCACCTCGATATTTAAATACTAAACCACATCCAGTCTCTAGTTCATAAAACATTTTCACTGAGACTGCCCCTATCCTTTCCCGCGGTCTTCACACCTCTAAGATGCTTTTTCATTCTGTTTTGGACAGCTCGGAACGAGACAAGCGTTTTCAAGAGTTTCTTCAAATACACGCCGAACTTTAAATGCAGGAAGAAAGCAAGGCTTTGCAGAGCACTGGGAACAGTGCTTTTCCGAAGGTTACAGGCTACTAAAATCTAGCGGTAATAGCCTTGTTTCTTTATCTTTCACAACTGTACTAATGTATGTGCTTGTAGAGGGTACGGCCCACCTCTGTAGGCTACTGAGTTGGTGAAGTCTGACCAGTGGAAGCGTTTTCTGGATGGTATTCTTCAAGGACCGGACGCTGATCTTGCAGCCCAACCTACACGTTGGATTTCTTGGGAAAAAGCACCTTTGGTGCAGGAGAAGGGGCCAAACCGGTCAGCTAACAGTGTGCAAAGTGATAACTGAACAGAAACTAAACTTCTATCAAACTCACTCATTTAAATGCAAGAAAATAACAGTAATAAACATCAGAATGTGTCAGCACTCTATTTCAAAGCAGCATTTACATACATAGATGCACTTTGGCGTGTACTTCCTCACTGTCAGAATAGCAGATAATTCACACGCTTTAGAAGCACTAATTGCTCACAGTGTGTGAGATCGTGAAGGGAGCACAAAGGGAGACTTGTGCACCAGAGAGCAAAAATGAATCCCGAAAATTGTGCGCAGTGGGAACTCTCACCTGTCAGCTTGGTTTGGGGCCCTGGGACGAGTGAGTCAATTTTCCAGCAAAGGAAATATCCTACCTGGGTGATGTGAGGCAAAATGAAAGCCTAACCAAATCCTGCTAACAGTAATTAAAAATAACACCCCGGCACAGGAAATTAAACCTTTCACACGAAGTGCCAATTAAATCCGTGAACCCGATTCAGAAAAAAACAGAAACTACGTAAACAACCTGGATTAAAGTTCCAGGCACCTTCTCCCAACCTTCCTGCAAACTCTCGGGTGCAACTGGACTTTTGATCCTCCCCCTGTTACCCTCTCTCTACGGACAAATTCTGGTACCTGCGGAGGCTCTCCTTCAGGGCAGCACGTACCGTGCTCAGGGACCGTTTCTCCCCACCTACAGCCAGCGCCCTAAAACTCAGCTGTTCATTCCCAGTTGCTCCTTTCACCTGCAAACACTACTTTACTTCTGCACAGGGACTCTCACTCCTGCAGTTTCGTTACTGGTCTTACAATAGAGGAAGAATTAAAGAGCCCAAGAATCCGCTGCAGCTGTGTGCAGCACAGCACACCCCAGACCCCATTTATAAAAGAAGTGCTCAGCGGTGATGAAGACAAACATTCCTGGATACACGCGGCACCAGCAGAGACCAAACACTGCAGCATCGTGTTAGCAACCAGTGTCAGCCAAGAGATGATACAAACATTAGCTTTTCAGTGAAGAATTTTTAAGGCACTGGTAGATTCTTGTCACACAGTGCATTTTAAAATAGTTCATAGTAAATGACGGAAAGTAACCCTTTAAATACATGAGCTTCTCTGTACAGACTAGACGCTTTTCTCACGTGCTTTAGTCCTGGTAATAACCACCTGCAGCTCTCCTCGAACACTTCGAGAGGCTTTGGGGAACGTCTTCATTCCGGTACTGAGTCCTGCCACTGTTTTGCTGTTGACTTCAGCCCTGACAGTGCTGACACAACGCATTAAATGGGCAACATGAAATAAGAAAGTTGAAAGGCTTTTCTCTTAATGTTACAAGATTAAAGCTACTTTCAAATTCATTCTTTCTCATCACCACACTCCACTTCTCGTGCTTAAAACCAGCAGGGGTTAATGCTAGCTAGAAGGTTGCCAGCCCCCAGCAGAACCCTCCTGCTTCGCTCCCCAAGTACCCTGACTCTTCTGCAACACCTGCTTCTTGTTAGCAAAACAAATAAACAGTTTGTTACTAACCACATGTATAACTCTCTACCACTGACATTTCTTTGCATGTCTCAGACCACAGTTTCCTTTGGAAACCCTGAACTTACGTGCTCCTTTAGTTCTTACGTTTGTAAGGCTGTAGAACGATGAGAAAAACAAGAAAACACGCAGGGACAGAAGCTACAGTATCTACAGCAACAGCTGAAACACAAACTAACCTCGGGCTTGTGAAATTCACCCCGCAAGGAAGTTAAAAATGAGGCTGACCGGCACACGCCACGGGTGTTGTAACCGAATCTCAAGGGCTAGGTGGCAGTTCCCAGGCAGGGCTCCCGCTGCCAGCTACCTGCTCCCATCGCCCTGCGCAGAGCGAGAGAGAAGCTGCCACGCGGTTCCAAGAAAAAAAGGAAAGGCACCAACCCACCCAGGCCGCTTGGGTAATAACAGTCTGCTCCTGGACACCTTTGTCCCCAGGAGGCCTTGGGAAGGGCTGTTTAGCTTTGAAGACACGCTGCTGGCAGGCAGGAAGCACTGCTCCTGCCCCAGCTCAGCACGGCCGACCTGCAGGGCAGCGGGTGACGGCGACGGGAAGCAGCTGAGCCCGCACACGTGCAGCAGCTCCAGGCGCCAGCGAGCAGCACGCTCACAGCTCTCCCCTGCCCCCAGAGCTACGTGGTTTGCCCTGCTAGGAGGGACGGGCAGCAATGCCGTGCAGGTGGATGAGCAGTAAGAGCTCTGCGGCAGGGGCTGCCAGCAGCACAGGCACGGTGCTGCTGAAGGGGAAGAAAGGTTTGGGTGCTGGTTTCTGTGACTGCCCCGTCCCCAGATGTGACAGCTTTCTGCAGTGACAAAGCCGATGGCTGCTTGTGCAAACGAGTTGGGCAGAGGCGCAGAGGGTGCCTGCCTGAATCCTCCGGTGGCTGGCACCCTGCACCACGCGCTGCAGCCACAGAACCCAAAAAACCACCAAATTTCCCTAGTCAGGTCTGAAAAACTGACTGCGTTAGGTAAACTGTTCCTACCTACACTTCCTCACCTTCCTCCACTCCTTTCCGCTGACAGCACCTATCACAAAACGGGCTCCAGCTCACCTTGCGGGACCTCAGCAGCAGCAAACCAGAGCCCAGGAGTAAAGGAGCCGTGAAAAAAGGCACGGCTGCGGCGGAGAAGCCGCCTGCTTCCCTCGAGCCGGCCCCTGCTGCTCCCCAAGTCGGAATCCCCTGAGCAGCTGGCAAAGGCGAAGCCCCCCGGCTGCTCCAGGGGGGTCCGGCCGGCAGAGCCCCGGTACCTGCCGCTGCCTGCGGGCCCCGGGGAGCAGGGCTGGGGCCGGGGCCGGGCTGCACGGCCCGTGGGCGCCCCCTGCTGCCGCCCCCCCGGATGGAGGAGCTCGGACCAGCCCCGGGACCGGCTGAAGGAGGCTAAGGGAGGTCACTCACCGGTGCCCCAGGCCCGGATTAAATGGGGCCGAAGTGGGATGGCCGCTGCGGTGCTGGTTTGGGGGCAGCGTGAGCGCTGGCACCCATGGGTGCCGCCAACCGGTGCTGCTCTCGGAGCAGTGTCCTGCGGGCAGCTCCCGAGGGACGCGGCCACCCCCAGCGCCCTAAAAAGCCAGCGTGGGCTGCAAGTGAGGTGCGCTGGGGAGCTTGGTCCTGCTGACGTGTGGGTGACCGAACGGGGAGCGGAGGCACCGCCGGGCTTGGCTGCTACCGAATGGGAAAGATGAGCCTGGAGACAGGCGGCAGCTGGCACGCTGACGCTCACAGAGGCGGCGGGACGTGGGGGGGAAGCCGGGACCCTAACCTCGCTGTCATCATTGCTTTCCAGCTTTCCACGCTGTTTTTAAAGCTGTATTTCTCACTGAAGTCACCGTGGGATTGCTACTGCCCATACCCACGCAGCCTCGTCGCTGGGCACGCACACGTACCCTGCCACTGTATTAATCTGACTTTTTAAGCACAATGCCCTCAGCAAAGTCTAGCTTTATCAAAGCCACTTGATAGCTTTAATGAACACAGACTTTGTTTTATGAGGGAAGGGCCAAAGAGCGTATTTATGACCGGCATGGCTTAGGTATCAGAGAATCCTGCTGTGACCAGGAGGCAAACTCATGCTCCGAACGTGGCATGAGATCTCGGAGGGCCTGGCTCTTTCCCCTACTGTCCTTTCATACTCTTTGCCTTTAAGTTTACAGCAAAGTTACATTAGACTTAAATCCAGTCGTCCACATGTAATGAAGATTTTTAGTATTTAAAAACAAGCACATATTTTTTTTCCTCTGCAACCAAAAAGTCCAGTTGCAGGCTACAGGGCTGCCTGCGTTTGTTAGGAATTCCCCTCCTGGATTTTATTTGCATGGGAAATATGGCAAAAGAAAGGGTGCCTGAGCAGCACGGTGAATCAATACCACTTGTGGGCCTGCTTTTTCCAATGACTAGAACTTAATGAGTTGGAAATATATCCGTCTTCTAAAACTCACAGAGCCATAAAACAAACTGTGAGGCACTGAGTATCGCTGCTCACCTTCTGCTACACACACACAGCAAGCATGATTTGGCATTTTTTCTATTAGAACAGAATAGAATAAAATGGTTCAGCTGGAAGGGACCTACAATGATCACCAAGTCCAGCTTAAGCTGTTTGTTCACATTTTGAAAGCCATTCGAGTTTTCAAACATACCAGGTTATGCTGTAAGACACAATACCTTCTGTCAAAGCAGCTTGTCCAAAGACAAAATTCCAAGACTCAGTCTGGATAAAGGTCTGTCATTGTTATTCCCACAACACACAAAGCACCTGTCTTTTCTCCTTCAGGTATTTCAACAGATCCCCTGGGGGAAAAAAAAAATCAATGAAAAGACTTTTGTCAGGAAAAAAAAATAACTTTTGTTAGGATAGAAACAGAAATACATAGAAAAGCTGTGAACACACAGGATTATTTTTACATACGTAAATACACACTGTTGAACAGGAAAGTCTGAGTATTCAGACACAATAATATTCCAAAGAGAGACTTTTTAAGTGCAAGTCCTCTTTGCAGTTTTGGGCCTTCAGACAAATTAGCCCTTTTTAAAAATTATTTTTTATTTGGTTCACAGATTGTTGAAATATTGTTTTATAAAAGCAGAAAGAAAGGACAGTAAGAAATTTAGATATTTGAATCTATTTCTGATTGCTAGAGGAAAAAAAGTCTTCCTAAACCTATGGATACTAAGTGGGCTCAGCAAAATTGCTAGTAGACCACATCACAAAAAAAAAATCACCATTATGAATGATCAAACAGCAAATTTTATTACTGTAGTCCCCCAGATTTTTTCTTAACTTAACCAAGTTTGACAAGAACATAAATCCTACATTATTACGCTCAACAACAGGCAAAACATCTATCTGTCCACTGCATTAATTTAGGGAGTTTATTTCTCATACTCAGTGGCTGACAGAGCATGGGCTTCACAGATGTAACAGCGTAATTCAACCAGCTCACGAAGCATGAGCCTGCTGCTCTTAGATCATCCTGCTGTCTGCAGTGCGACTACTTAAATTAATAAAAGTTACAGGAACCAAATAACTGCAGGAGCTGGGATTTGGGCTTGCAAGACACCGACTTCTAAACTGTTTTCACACCTGTTCTCTTCAGTACAAGGCACCAGGAACAGTCTTTTATCAGACACCTCCCCTCTGATCAGTGACTAACAAAGAATCCCAAGTTCCCTCTGTCCATCAATTTGTCAGCATTATGTACCTGCATGAGTTTGTAGGCTACTTGTAGTGTGTTCATTTACTCCAAAAGCACACGCTGTACGTGAAACTGGAATGGGTTCCAGGATTTTTAGTCAGATCACTGGAAAAGGCTTCACAGTACTCCTTCGACCATGTCACATAATCTTCTGTGCCGAGTCCTCGAACAAACCTGTAGAAGGAATCCAAAACGACACAAGGTTATTAATTTTCCTGCAGCAGGATAAGCCAACCAACTTGCTTAACAGCTTTTTCTCAGAGCTGTAATATCCCCACTTATTTCAATTTTTAATGAATTTCAATCCATTTTGTGGCAGAAAAGTACACGCATAGCTGCTGCGTAGCATTTAGAACACGCCCCAACTACACATGCAATCTTTTACAGCTCCTGACAATCCCAAGACCTTGTTGCACCGACATTTGCCACCTTAAGCAGTGACTAAAGGATAAAATAATTACGTGCACTGGCTCAAACTAATGCACCCCACAGCAGCAATACAGATGTTTACCGGTAATTACTGCAATGCCGGATATCTTCTGCTGTGACAGACCAGGGCTTTGCTTATTGAAGCCCAGAAGAAGCCGATGAAGGAAGAGGCAAACATTCGCGCCAGGCCCTGGCACGCCGCGTTTGCTGCTGATTTGGTTATTTTCAGCATACATTTACAACAGGAAGGCTTGTGAGAGGAGGAGCGTACCTTCTGAACACGGTTAATTAAAAAGTCGTGAAAACGACAAGGGAAACGCGAACGCGAACGCGCTGCGATTCCCCGTCCCCAGCCGTCGCGGGCCGGGCGGGGGGAGGCCAGGTCAACCTCGCAGGCCGCGGTGCTGCCGCCGCCGCCGCCGGGCCCTCGGTGCCGCCGAGCCCCGGTGGGACGAGGCCTCCGCCCGGCCCCCGGCTGCTGCCGGCCCCGGCTCCTCGCAGCGAGGCCTGGGGGCTCGGGGAGGGCCGGAGACGGAGGCCCGCGGCCCGCAGCCTTCCCCCGGCCGCCGCCCGCCTGCGCCCTCCGCCCCGTTCTCCTCACGGGGGCGCCGGGACCGCGGCGGGCGGAGCCGCGGCCGGAGCGGGGCCGGGGCTGGAGCCGGGGCTGGGGCCGGGCCCGCCGCCCTTCCGTGCCCAGCCCGCAGGCCCCACGGCCCCGCAGCGCTGCCCGCGGAGCCCCAGCGCGGCCCCGGCCGTGCCGTGCCGTGGAGAAGCCCCTGGCCTCGGTCCCCAGCCAGCCTGGGGTCGCTTTGGTCCCTCAAGTCGGTGTCCCCAGGACTGCGGGTGCCCCCTGAGCCGGGCTGGCGGCTCGCAAGTCCCCCCACGAGCAGCCCGTTTACGCAGCAAAGCACAGCACGGAGGACGGTCACCCCTGAGCTGGGCGGATAAAATCACCGGGGTGGCTTTTGTGGCACAAGCAGAGCAAGTGGTGGCAAGGAGGGGACAACAAAGAGGGCCGCACCAAGTGCTTTTCGACTTCATACACCCCTGCATCGCTACGCCAGCCAGAGCTGTGCGGAAACAGCAGCGAGCGAAAGGGACCTTCGTGATCTCGGTAGCCAGAGCATCGCCCTGTCTAGGGCAGAACTTGTGTAGGACTCGGAGCAACGGGGAAATGAAGCGCCATGGCCAGCAAGGCACCGTGCAGGGTGTCCCGAGGGAGTCAGACCATCCAGGGACACCCCGCCGACAGCCAGGAGAAGCTTTGCACGGGAACGTTACGGCGGGAGCTGTGCCTGGGCGCACTGGTTTTTGTAGGCGTGCCCTCTCTATTCCCCTGCCAGAAGCAGCATTTCCCCAACACACCTAATAGTTCTTCGGTGTTTTTATTAAAACAACAAACAAACAAAGGTCTGGTATTTAACACCTGTGATGTTTTCCGTGTTCAGAAGCTTTAGCAAACATCACTGAGGCGTGCTGGAAGATACTATGTGCAGATGAAGGAAGAGTTTAGCCCATGATACCAAAATACGCTGTTTTATTTTTCCTGATATTTTCATTATTCTCTCAAACGTTTCAAAAATACATAAACCAAAACAGTGAAAAGACAGGGATCCCAGGATTCCCAAGCACTGCTTGCCAATGCCCTGACAGGGATTGAATTTCACACCTCCCCTTGCAGTGGCCTGACTCCTGCGAGCCGTCCCGAAGCAGGATGTTATCTGCTGCGCCCGAAGCCGCTGAGTTAGCACGGCTGCTATATTTAGTGCTCAGATGTTCCTGCAATCCAGTTCTGCGCTCGGATCCCAGTGCTTCTCCCTCCGCCTCTCGGCTTCTCCGAGACGATTTTGTCTGAAGTAAACAGAGGCGGTTCGGATGCCTCCGACATCTCAACCTCCATCGTCCTCGTCGTTTTGAGGCACAGCAAGGCATTGACCGGTGCTTCCCTGCAGCTGATAGCCAGCAAACTTGCTTCCAAACATTCCCGGGCTGTTCTCTGGCCAGAATTGTAAGCAGTAAATAATCTCGCCGTTTATGTCAAACAAACCAGCCACGTGTTACAGATCTGCTGTTTCTCGTCCTAACGTTTTCAGCTCCGGCCTATTTTTCCTAAGTATCGCCTTAAGAGCTCTTCTCGGGCTGTCTGGGTTTACCCGTGCTGAGTGAGACATGAAGATGGAGTGACATCCACGTCTGCACAAACAGAAGTCCTGTCTGACAGGAAGATGGAGAAAAAAATTAGCCCATGAGACAAAAATATGTGATCCAAAGAGCTCCAGCTAAGGAAATGAGGAATTATGGTGGGTTTTTTTTTTCTTGCTTTTAAGGATCTGTAAAACGCGGGGTTATTTCCTACACAACTGCCAAAGTCTGGAGCCATTTATTTGCAGTGGCTTGTGACTGTTGAAAAGTGAACATGAAGATGGAACCAGTGAAATCCTGCCATGAAGCTACTGGAGGATCCTGTACGGAAAATAATTCTTAGTGAGCAGATAGAATAGACGCAGAACAGAATAGATCCTTTCCTCCACGGCTGTCGGAGTGCTCTGCCAGAATTAACATGCTAACATCACACTGCCTTTCCTGGCTGAGGAAATACAGCACCCAGGCACGGTGGTGGAGGTGATTTCATTTCTCTCGAGGTGTCTGAAAGTGCGGTGACGAAGCCTGAGCTGGTCGCTGCTGCGGGGAGAAAGCGGCCCTGCCGGGGGGTGACTCGAGCTACCTGGGACACGGCTTCAGGCTGAGAACTGCTCTCTGTCGCTGCTTTTCTCTCCCTAATGATGGAAGCTGGCCCTTGGAGAGGCCAGCTACAACAAACAGTCTACATTTGGGCAGTAGCTCTGGGCAGCAAAGCAGTGATTTCCACCACCAAAGGCATAAGCAGAGGTGCGAGGCTGCATTTTCCTCCTGTGCTCTCCTGACTTTGGCACAATCACAGACATTTGTCTAGCTGAAAGCAAATGAGACAGGGTACGGAGACAATGAAAATACAGCCTGGCTCCAGCTAGAGGGTTGGCTGTCATCCAGGTGCTTTCATATTTGATCCCTGCTACTGTTAAGAGGGAAATATAAAACATTTTACCTTGCTAGCCTCTTAGAGGGGAGCTACTTTTGGCAATTAATTTGCATATCAAATGTATGAATACTCTCCCCGTATTTATCCTACTGTTGCAGGCAAATGGAGTTTCCTTTCTGAAGGAAGAAATCAGTGTCAATCAGTGCTTTGACACGACAAAGAAACATTCAGGGTGACTTACTGCTGACGTTCGTACAGAGAAAAAATGTTCCCTTGCCTCAAAGGCATCCACAAATAAAAGATAGCGGAGATGATTATGCAGTGATTTATTATAAGCACAACGAACGGCAACACTTCGCTTGGAACAAAAAGAGGATTTAGGATTTGCTAAATTCTGAAGAAAATATTTCTCCCTTAGTATTGCAGAGGTGAGAGAAGAACAGCCTGCTTGGGTCTTCTGCACGAGTAAGAGGAAGTTTTCCCCTTAATTCTGGGCAATTTTTAGCAAATGCCAGACATGAGCTAAGAAGGCTGTCGCTGCTGAAGGCTTGCTCAACTTGCTCCCATGCGAATCCTGATCTTACCTCTTTGAAAACACTGGTTTCTTTGAAGGGTTTCTGTTTGCTTGTTTTCTCTTTCTTCAGGGAAAAGGGGCTTCAACAGGAATGGTCATCAATTCGTAGCTGCTTCCGTGATTAGGTTTGGATTAATTTAAGAGAAGCAAGATCGCACAGAAACAGTGCAAAACATTATGCCTAGGCAACCACACGAAGATCTGTATCATTTATAGATACTGCCTTTTCTTTCTGTAAAAGCTTAAAACAACAACTCCCAACCAAGGACTGCGGGCACACAAAGTTGAACCTCATGTCAGGGGTGATGATCACACATACTAATTGTGGAAGTGCTTACTGACTGCACAGCCTGATGCGGTGAGTTGCTAGAGATAAATTACTCGGGGCTGGTGTCATGCCACAAACATCACTTGCATGGTATACGTTCTATATGGAACACAGCACACGAGTCTGTGGGGGGGAGTTTTCAAGGTAAAACGCACACCCTTTTCTCCACTACTGCCTCCCCTTTGAATCTGAAAGGGGTAGCTGTCTTTTACAGAAGAAAAGTTAACTGTCCTCCAGGCGGCAGGCAGCGTAAGACAGTGAACACGGGGCAGAGCCTGTAACATGGCTCAGAGACATCAGAGGTCTGACCCGGTACTGGATTGGAGAAATGGAAATCGAGCAGGATTTTGGCTGCAAGCAAAACTTCAATAGGAAGGGGCCTGCGAAGACAGTCAGCATCTTCTGTGCTGGCGAGACACAAGATCCACTACGCTGAACGCTGGAAGCCAAAGGGGGGATTCACTTCTGAGGGGTCCACAGATTCTTATGCTTCCTCCTAAGTCCTAAACTAAACAAAATCAGTTTGCAATGATCAGCACCATCTTACTGGGTCCTATTGCGTCACATTTTAAACCCTCCAGCCAGAGAAATCAGATTTATGCGCTTCCTGTGCATGCTGACAAATACATTCCTACCTTATCCTCCAGTGCCCTGCAGCCCTCGCTGCCTGCGGGGCAGCAAACGCACAACTTGCTGGTGACAGCCCGTAGCTTAGAGGAGGTACCCTCTGAATTTTAATCTTGGCACGAAGTCACAAGCTGGAGGTTGTGCAGAAGCAGAACTCTCCTCGGAACGGCCTACATCAAACTCCCGTTTGCCAGGCCGAGGGCTCGGCTGTTAATCAAACCGCTCCACTTCCTCCGCCGCGCGCAGCCGACGCGGTCGCTTGGCCCCAAGTGCCTCCGACTCCACGCATGGGCGGGGACTGCTCCTCCCGGCTCGAGCGCACATCTCGTTTCTGCTGGATGTTTTGATTCCTTATCTTCGAGTCATCGCAACTTGTTTACTGAACTCAAGTGTAAGGATTTTGACTCTGCCGCAGCAGTTTTCACAGGCCAGAGCATGAGGCTCGCCCTGTGGTCTTGCAAGAGCTTTTCTTTTGGCTTTAGCAAGCAAGAATCAGACTCCAGCAACAACAAATGTTTTGCCTCTCATTTTTAAGTGTGCATAAAAGCACACGGGAAGAAAGAACAAAAGAATCCAATGCTATCTAAAGTTAGGCATAAAAACAAAACCCACACTCCTGCAGGACCTTGTGGGACTTTGGCTATCTGGACTCTTACTGATTTCATCTAGTAATTCACATTTCACGTACGGCGAAAACATCTTGTCTGGAAAACACCTAAGCAGTGCCTTAGGTAGGACATCCAGAAATACCTTGATGCAATTACCTTTTTTTTTTTTGCAAGGAAAAAATCAGCAGGGCCTAGGCCAGAGACATCTCATTTCCACCCATATCCCCAGAAAAGCTGTCCCCTGGCAGCTGCTCCTCTAGCATTTTGCCCTTCAGCTGCCCCAAGAGCTGACCACGACCCACCAGGTCCCCTCCAGGAACAGGACTCTTTTAAGGTCAGCTCTGAAACATGGCCGTGCCCAGCCAGGGCTGCTCAGGGAGCTTTCGCAGCAGAACTTCTCTTGATTTTTGTTCCCTTATGTCAGTTATTGTGTAATCACCGAGTTACTTTAACAGGAAGGAAGAGGCTCAAAAACCCAACCTACTTTCACTAGCGTGTGCAATTAGGTGTTTTGTTAAATCAAGAGCTTTATGAAAGTGAAGAAATTTCTACTTGCTCAGAAATCCTGTAACAGTCCTTCCCTGCCCCTCGTCTGGCTCTCCGTACGCTGTCAGACACAGGACACTCAGTGCTGTGAGGTTACCAGAATCCACAAGCTCCTGCCGAACAGAACAACATTACTATCCCACATTCTGCTAAAGGAGCTTATTTTCAAACACCAAGAGCATGCATATTTCAGAAAAGTCATTTTGTGTGACCAGCACTCCTATTACAACTCGAATGAATCCTCAGAAGGCCCTCCCAGGCAATAAGGAAAAGGCCTTCCTAACGACAGCTTTATTCAGCCAGTCCTTAACTAGAAGCCTACATGAACCTTGAACAATTACTCTTGTAACACTGGATTTATTATTTTTTTTAAAATATCTGTTAAGTTCTGGATGTCGTTAGTTTTATTCCTCAGGTAGCTGACAGCATCTCAGGAAATAAGGTAAGAAAACCAGCTTTCAAGAAAACCTAGACTGATTGTCAAAGTCAGAGCAACACCACTAATGCCGTTCATTTGCTAAAATGACTTTGGTGCAGGAAAGTGATCGAGTGATAAGGCTGGAGTTCTTCAGAAACAACTGCTCTAGGAACCGGCAAGACCCAGAATCAAAACTGCATTGCAAAGCAGGGTAAAGTTTCCAGTCATATTTCATGTTTTTTTTCACTCACAATTTCAGAGAGCTGAGGTGTCTCCTTGCCATAAATTAATTCTGCTCTTCACAGTGCAGAGGGTAGGGGAGATAATGCAGGTTCCTATTAATCCACAGAAGATTCACACAGGTCCAAGAATTTTTACAGTTTATGTATTACCATTATCAAGACAAATATTCATATGAAGAACTAACCATATAAACCCGCATTACTTGCTCTGAGCATTTTCAGAGATTTCCTGTTCACAGCATGCCACACAAATCTCAGGCCTATGAAGGCTGACAAGGAGAAATCAATGTTTTGCTGCTGAACAGCCAGTGATCCGTTTCTGGAGGAGGCCGAGGCTGGCTTATTCAGAAAGCAGCTAAAAATAATTAAAGAAAAGTCTAACTCTGCAATACTGAGATACATAATTTATACAGAGGCTTGCCACCCACACCGGCACACACAAGCGTCATCAATATTTTAAATATTGAGTACCAAACTGGTTGCCAAATGCAACTTCAGCAAGTTCACTGCAGAGAAAGCAACCAGGCCGAACGCAGGAATCTGCACGAGCCCTTTTAGCAGAGAGCTTGCTGGGGACCAGAGACCTCCATCGGTACTTATTTTGTTTGAAACACAAGGTGCGGCAGAAACGTAACAGAAGTCAGTTGACTGCCTCCACACTTTAAGTACAAATCTGAAAAATGATTCCGTCATACCAATATGAGGCTGTATATGTTTATTCATTGTCAGTAATTTTTGTACACAAGGCAAATATTAATAGCTGAAAGGCAACATTTTGGAAGAGTATGTACAGAGCAATGTACAAGCAAATGGAAGAGGTTTTAAACTAATTGATTTAACCGTTTTATAAAAAGGAAGCGATGCTTTTTCTTCTAAGACATCCCTTAGAAATAACTTATTGCCAATCTTAAAACTAAAGCAAGGAGAAAAAAAATTTACAATAAAAAGTAGTCCCTGGAAAGTTTATAAAAAGTTAAACATATAAAAGTGTAAGCCACAAACATTTATACAAAGCTAATACAAATCTTGGTTTTGTTAAAGATCTATGAGGTTGTTACAAAATATATTTTTACATAAAGGCTTCACGTAAGGTAAGCTCTCACTGCTACTGAAAGCGCAGGAAAGCGGTTTTAAATAGTCTGCAATTCATTTTCAAGTACAATGCAAAGAAATTGCAAAATGGCACTGTATTGCAATGCTGTGTAATTAAAAAACAACTATGTTAATTAATGGTACCATTCAAACAGACAAGACCTGTAAAGTTAACTTGTGGACAATTCGGTATGGCATGAAGCTTCTGATCTGAAGCAGGGAACGTTACTGTCGGAAAATGAACACTTTGCAATCAACCTTAAAGAGGAACAGCTAGAGGAGTCTCCTGATGGCAATGGCCACATCAAACACGTGTAGTTCTCAGTCTTTAAGCAGTGACTTCCTTCTAAACACGATGAGCAGAAGCAGTTTGATAAGCTGTCCGAAACCGATCATAAATACTATTATTAGCCAAGCGTCACGAAGCTTGAAACACTCACCTCATCTGAACAATTTGCGAGGATAATTCTGATGGGCAAAATTTAAAGCCACTTACTAGACAAACGAGTCCAATATACAGCCAATGAGATCAATGAACCCACCTTTTATTGTCTTTTTTTTTTTTTATCAGTGGGTATTCTAAAAGAAAGCTTTAAGTTTTACACAAGCTGATGGCTTATGCTCCCACATACAACACATAAAGTAAAAAATTTTTAAAGCCCTGATGAACAGCCACAGTTTTAAGGTATCAGACAACGCAGTTGAACGCACCGCAGCCGGGAACAGCCCCTAAAACACCAATTTCACCTTCACGTACAGGAGGACTGTACAAGACAGTGGTATATCTCCATATGGTCACCGATCAGGCATCTCTTTAACAGGGCTTGCTGCACCATAGAGAACTAAAAGTTTTGTGAAACTTGCTTTCCCACCTTCACTGGAACCATCTCCTGCCTTTGTACCGCAGGCTGGCTGCCGCTAACACGCGTGACCCTTACTAGCCGCGTGTGACTTGTTCGCTTGCCTCAAGCTTAATAAAAATAAAATCAGTCTGCTCAACAACATCAGCCCTTCAGCTCTTGTACCAAAATTAAATCCTGCTATAAAGAAGTTATATTTAGAATAAAATCAAAAAGAAAGACAACAGTACATGATGTGCTTCTTTTCAGGTAGCTAATGAATAGCGAGTTTGGGGATGGAGAAGCCCAACGTTGATTCACTTTGTTTACCCAGCATGTTAACATAGGAACCATGTAAACAGTGACATCAAGGTTAGTTGCCTCACTCCCTTGAAAGAAGTGGGAGTGGGAAATGCAAGTGATTTGATTCAGTAATTTCATTAAAATAATTCATTTCTGCCTGAGATTCACATAGTGCTTATCTCCCAGGGCCGACTTTGTCAGAAGTTACCCAACGTCGTGGGGTTCACCTCGCTATCTCGTAGGCCCCGGTGTTCACAGGGAAAATGATCTGAAAGGATTAAAAACAGGGTGGGGTTGGGTTTATTTTTTTGGTGTTGGTTCAGGGAGAAGCCTGCTGAGTATTTTTCCTACTTTAGCTAATATCAGAAGTGTCCAGTGCCTTGGTGATACTGACTACATCCTTCGACTGACATCAGTTTTGAGGATCTTTAAGTAAATTAACAGGTCCCTAGACAAAAATTCATCAACACTTCACATAAACAGATTTTAGACAGATTCCTGGTAATATTCATCATCATCCAATATCCAGTCTTTTCGTTAATCATCTAGTCTGACATCCTGCAAAACACGTACTACAGACCCTCTCCAAATTAATTATTTTAATTAGAGCAGACTTAAGTCTCTTTTCAAAAGAAACTTTTTCAAACAACTGCCAGCAATGGAAAAAAAAAAAAAGTCTCTTACTCCTCCTGTTGATTTGTTCCAATGGTTAATTGCCCTCACTCCAAGGGTGTGGGTTTGTTCAACTTCTGCTTGCAAACAATGGACTTTGTTACATACTTGGAGACTACTAGACAGAGGTTTGTTGCCTGCTCACACAGCACTTACAGCTCAGCCAGATCAACCTGTAATCCTTCCCCAGGGAGGAGAACCGAGAACTTTTGGACCCTGTGCATGTTGCCCAATCCTTCAAAAGGGCTGAGGGTATTTAAAGCTCTTTAGTTCATCCTTCTTGAATTGCTCTCGCATAAACTGAAGACAAAACCAGAAGTAATCATAGCCATGCCTACTAAGGAGGCAAAATCTCCATTAAATATCCCCATCTAAAGATTGTATTAATCCTCTTGACATCAGTGCTGCACTGACTTCCTTGAGAGGATTACGCACTGACTTCTCCAAAGCTCCTTTCAGAACTCTTTCCTCCCAAAATAGTGCCGCAGACACTGCAGACTAATCTATGACTACTCCTTGGATGATATAAAAAAATAGAGGTCTTTCAAAGCACTTAACTAAATAAAAACACACGATTCCCCTTCTACGGGCAGGAGAACGAGGTCCAGAGATGTTAACACAACTTACAGTCACAGTAAGTAAAGGCTAAGTTCAGAAGACGGGCAGTTTTCCTATGTCCTAACACGATCACACCTGCAGGGACGCAGCTCCAAGCAGTGAGAATATCATGTCACTCCTCTCGCCACCCACGTGGTGTGTTAATAAAAACTCCTTGAAGGAAACATCGGCCAGCATCACAATCCACAGGAATTTGCCGGTTCCACGGGGCAAAGTGGCAAGCTGAACAGGCTAAAACTGCAGCCTGGGGGGGACGTGGTAGCGGCACTACTTTTTAAAGACACGTGTTGGCACCTTGGCAAGCTCACTCAGTTGCACGCTGCATGGTGTATGAGGATTTCTGGGCAAGAAGCATTTTCTTATTATTTTGTAATCACATGGCAACGGTATCCCCCCCCCCCCCCCCCCCCCCAAAAAAAAAAAGCAATGGAACTTTTGGTAAAGTATCATTAGTCACAGCCAGCACTCGGAAACATGCTGTGCAACGTATTTGGCTCAAGTACACTTAGGACTGGTAGACCCAATTGGGAAGTCTCCGAAAGAACCTCATCAGCTGAAGCACATTCTGCTGTGACATGTTGGTTTTTTTCCCCTTTAAAAAAACATTCATCTTCACGGTGTCAGCTACACAAGGCCTCTGCTGGGAACACACATGCTCATAAGGCCACTGAAACTGCTGCAGGAGGACAGAACACAAGGAGGCACTTAGGTCTGCAAGTACTTCTATCCATCACCAAATGCTTACCGACTCAGAGGAGGCACACTAAGATAAACCAGTGATATGTTAAAGCGCTTCAAGAAAGGTAAGGTACCTACATGTAACATCTGGTTCGTGAAGATAAGAAATACGAATTTAGCTTGCTCCCCCTTCCCACATCCAAGTTTCAAGAGGACCATCTCATAGTGCTCTGTGCTTCGCCACGGCTCTAAGACGTCGAGTACTTACGATGCAAAGGAGTGAAGCAGTGTGCTGTGCCATTCGCTGATCCCTTGTCTCTGGACTGCTGCCTGCACTGGTACTTCCTGCCAGATGTCTTTAGTTCCCAACCTAGGTATTTTTAAAGCGTATCCTAGTCAAACCCCATGCAAAGATTTATACTTAAGTAGGAAGTACGTTACACCCAGGAATTCTAGCTTCAAATACACGATTCCAGCAAGGGATTTATGGGTTTTCTAGCCAACAACAGACCTGAGAAATCCTAAGTCAGCTACGGTATCACAGTCTTCATTATGAAGTTAGATGTGAGAAGTTCTCCCCCCCAAAAAATTACTGCCAAAGCTTAACAATTGCAACGATTTCACTCAAGTTTGGGCTTGGAATTCTAAAGGTGGAATGAATTTTCTAGGATAATATACATGTTCTTCTCAAAAGGTCAAATTTAATCACTTTACAGGTAACTTAGACATAGGTCTGCTATAAAATTACAACTTGAGTCAACTTGAAGCTACACTGGTAGAGATTAAGCCTGAATTACTGCAGAAATTGGCAATAATGTGTTCAGCAGCAGCTTTTAGCCACGTATCAAGAAGTCTGACAGGATCTGAATTTCTCTATTCCTGCTGTAAACTCCTAGTTAAAAAAAACACACAATAGTTACTCAAATAAAAATGTCTTTTTGCACATCACTGTAGCATAAGCTGCTTGAGGTTGTCATGAAGGATGGTATCCTTGACATCGCGGAAAACTAGCCGGATGTTTTCTGTGTTAATAGCAGTGGTGAAGTGGTGGTAGAGGGGCTTCTGCTGCTGGTCCCGGCGTTTGGTACGAAAACAATCCACCAGGAATTTTTGGACATCTGTTAAGCAGTGGGGATCCCCTTCAAATTCTGGAAAATAGTCTTTGATGCTCACTTTTTGTACTTTTTCCTCAAGCAAGTCCGTTTTATTTAAGAAGAGAATGATGGAGACGTTGCTGAAAACCCGGTTATTGACTATTGTTTCAAAAATGTTCAGGGACTCCGTAAGGCGATTCGTTTGCCGATCCTCCATAAGCACTTGGTCAAACTCACTTGAGGAAACAAGGAAGAGTATCGATGTGACGCTGTCGAAGCATTCGAACCACCGTTTCCGTTCTGACCTTTGGCCACCTACATCAACCATTTTGAAAGGAACATTTTTTATTTCAAAGTCGTACTCATGAATCCCTTTTGTGGGTCTTCGTGCCAGCAGTATGTCTTGCTGTGAGGGAAGATAGTCCTAAAAAAATAAAGGAGTTTGATGATTAGGATACAAGTCACAGGCATGATGATCGCAGCTGACCTGCAATCAAGAGAAAGCTTGCAGGGGAACAGCACGAGCTTTTGCACAAACATACACACGTATGTATATTTATATTCCAACACTGAAGCATTTTGTAAAGATCTAGAGTCAAAAGCAGGAAACACACCCAATGTTAAATCCAAACATTTACTACTCGCGGAGAACTGAAGCTTTCCATTCGCCACATGACAAGCATCCATAAACAGCCCTGAAAGCTGTACCAGCAGCTCCTCGTGCCAGTTTCCCTCATTCTGGATTCTTTCTGCTTCGTTCATCTTCTTGCCACAAAGCAGGGGCACAAGCTTGGCACCAACACCAGAATGCAGCAAACGGGGTGTCAAACAGGTTTCTCAAACCAATACCCGTGGCGGTACCCTATTCTAACTGTGGGCACTCGATTCGCCCCATGTTCTCCTGCATACTGCACAGCTGCCTCTAGAAAAAAAAGAAGCTGTTCCAGTAAGTAATCGTTAAGGCAATCAATTAACTATGCCAGAAAAGCCAAACCAAAGCAACTTGCTATGTTTGTACCATGGATTTTTTGGATCCAGCTGTCCAAAAAAAGGTGCTTCTATTAATTAGCTGTACCCTACCTGAGCTCCCACAGCCTGATTTTGTCTAAAACATCCTGTGCAATTAGTAGAACAGGGAGCAACAGGCAGTGGAGGGTGGCAGGCTTTTTGCAGCAGTACAGTCTAGGAGGCACCAGACACTGCTCTCCCTCCAGCCTGCCTTTTCCCCCAGAATTAAACAGGGGCCATACGAGTTCCTGCAGTTTTTACACGATCACTGTCAGCAGATGCTTACAAAAAGAGGAATTCTTATTAGTCAGCTTTTGATGGCATGAAAAAATCAAGACTCATACTGGGGATTTCTTCATTCTAAGAATTACATTTTTCCATATGGCCCAAGTCTTGTGCTATTTAAAAAGTCCACCAATAACAGACAGCCAGTTGACACCGAAGCCTACAGCTTTCTTGTTCCCTTCTTACTGAAGCTCTTCCTTACATTTTTCCAGCATTTCTCAACTTCCGAGAGAGTGGTTTGGGTTTCAGAGCCAGAACTTTAGTCTCTTCTTTGTGAATGATCTACGGTAACTGGCAGTGTCAAAGTAAGGCCAAGCACGAAGCTTTTATAAAGATGTGTAAGACAATAGCCCACAAAGTCTGAATCAACTACTAACCTGTGAGCTGGGGGTAGCAGGCAAACTACACAGTAATTCAAATGCTGGTATTCCAAATTTAAGGGAGCTGGAAAATTTTGATCCACAGCCTTAAGAAAGCAACTTAAAAATCATAAGGGAAGCGCAATGCTCCAAAAATTCAAGGATCAAGTTCCTTTACTATGTAAGCTCAAAAGTGAAACTAGCTAGACTGTTTTGTTTGAACTCCTGAGTCTCTTTATTTGGAGCTGCCCAGGCCTAGGGCCTGTATTTTTATCACGGCTTGCAATCACAAAGCAGTTCTCCGAAGCACAGGCTCCCCACCCTGCACTTTTTACTGTACTACTACACATCTCAAGCCTGCACCACCCAAATCCATAGGACAGTTCGACTGTAAAGCAGCACCAACTTCTCCTCAAACTGAGCACCAGACATGCTTCCATCCCCTTCTGACGAAAAAGAAGCAAATGTAAAGGGTAATGAGATTTTTGATATTTATTTGTTAGGTTTATTTGGGGCCTTTTCTACCAAAAACTGTTAGGGAGGGAGGACAACAAGAGGAATCCTGTGGGTTACCAGAGGAATATCCTCTGCAACATGCTCTAAGTGACCCTGCTCGGCAGGGGGCTGGACTAGATGACCTCCAGAGGTCCCTTCCATCCTCAACCCCTCTGCAACTCTGAACAGAGCAATGCCTACCAAATGGCACCGAGTGCTTGTAAAGACATCTTGAGTAAAGCTGACTGCAAACACTTTCGGAAGAGAATGTCGCAGGTTCAACGCTTATTTCCATCTTTCCAACATGTGTATGTTTTATTCAGGAAGTCAGTCACAAGTTCTCAGAATAAAACCGGAAAGCCTTAGGAAAGTTCAGGAGTGACTGCTATCCTTACAGTAAAGGAACGAATAAAATCAATGAATAAGAAGAGCCACATACATAGCCTTCAATATTGAAACGAGGACAAAGCAGACTCTTCTGGGAGCTAGCCCTGACCATTTATTCAGTAAAGCTTTCAAGAAAAGAAGCTCATCCCAGAATTCCTGACAAATTCCCTCTTGAGTATCATTATTCATTTAAAATTCCTTCTACACTTGCAACCACAACTAAAACATTTTCAAGTGCTTTCAACTTCTACATGCACAGAAGAAAACCTACCATGGTTTATCCTCGATAATTGGCTACTCTGATGTAACAGCCTGCAAATGAGTGCACTGGAAGTCAAGTGCTTGGTATAGAGACATCATTTGGCTACCGGAGGCTAAAAACAACAGCTCCAATAGAGATCTCCAAGGATTTTAATGCTCTTTTTGAGTGATGATCCTGTTCTTTTCTCCCTGGTGCAGAGATCCTTTGGATACTAGCAGCTTGCTCCTATAGCAGTTCTGATACAGCCCTTTGCTCACTGTTGGTCCCATGCTCTGTGTCCAAAGCCTGCAGCACTAGGTACGTCCCGGGCCAGCACCTAGTATTATTTTCCATGTCCTTTCAGTGTCTCTCCAATGTCAATTTGTACTTGTCCTGCAAGCATCTCAATCCACTACTTTTCTATACTTTTCCCACTCTTCTATGCTGACTGTTTTGTCACCTTTTTTCCTCCTTTCTGTGCAGCTCAATTTGCCCGCAAGCATCAGCTCTTCCCAAGGATTCAGACTGACACTGACTCCTAAAAGTGACTTCAGCTTCTTTTCTACCTTTCGCTTTCTTCCTGAATTGTTGTCCTCCTCAAATTCACTATGGTTTGCCGTCTTCAAAAGGAAAACTTTCGGTTATCGGGTAGCTATTTCAGCTATCACATCACTGTTTGCCTAGTTAAAATTGGCATTTAAGGTATGAATAAGATCCAGCCACACCATGGAAACCGATGTCTTGTTATGAGATACTCGGAATACATATAGTCTGCCCTGGCAGTGGAAGTAACAAGGAGTTGCAAGGAATCCAGCCGATCCTAGGCACTCTTACTTTGCTGAGCTGATTAAATCTGAACAGTAAGTTCTTTTCCCTATGTGCTCTTATCAGCAGCTCCCTTTTTGGCATGAGGCACAGGAGCTCCTTTTTGGCAAGAGGCACACGAATCGGAGGTCTATCTGTTTATAAGCAATTTAGTTGCAGGCCAGCCTAGTTGTATCAGATTATCAGATAAGAACAGTAAAATACTTGCATTAATACAGTTTGAAGAAACAATCATTAGACAAATCTTGCATATAGATAAGAACAAACCAGAAGAACCTATCAAATCTTTCAGTAACAAAACTTAGCTAGCGTTTTTTTCCACAAAGACCTAACATTTTCTGAATCAGATCTTAAAGAATCCTTTGTGTCTCAGTAGCATTTGGTCTAAGTTTAAATTGGAAATGCTGTAATTCAGTGCTCAGCACTCCCACAACAGTATCAGAGCTACAGTTTGTGTGCGCGCACATACCTACAGAGATTTTTTTTTTCCTTTGAACTACTGACTTTTAGTTTTATGCTTTAATCAAAGATTAGATCAAGGTTTCTAATACAGGTTTCTTCTCTGAATGAGAAGCTGCAAAAATCCACACCCAAGCGTGCACAAATATGTGGGGGGATTTTTTTTTTTTTTGAAATTAGAGTGGCATTGTATTCAGAGACTAGGAGAAACCCACCATTAACAGTAAGTTTAGTAGTTTGTTAAAGTGAATGCAGTTTTTGTATTCTCTCGTAACTCAAGACCAATAAAAATTCAAGGAGTGAGCGCTGGAGTTCAGGCAAGACACCTGGGAAGAGCACGCATTCAACCAGATGATCAACAGTGCTCTATTTAGAAAAAATACTGGTTTTCTGCTTTGAACTGTCTGGCTCAAAATTTATCCATCTGCTAAAGAGAAAAAGAAGAATCCTGTTACATCATGCTTAATTTTATTTATTTGAAGTGGTTTGGATTCCTTCATCATTTGTTACCCATCAGCTGGAAACGGCCATGGAGAAACTACCTCCCCATGGCGTGCAAGCTGGCATCCCCTTTTAAAAGCAATTTTTCACATGCTGTTTCTGCAATACAAGACTAATGACTATTGGCATACAGCTTCATCATTGAAGCAGTAACCAGCATTTTATCTAAAAGTATTCTATAGAAGTTTCGGCTTTTTCCCTAGAGAAAACACATTCTACTCCGTACTAAGTTTGTTCACTAACTACAGAAAGGTACCCCTGATTTGTACGCTGATTTAGCTTCGTGTTTCTAAGTGGGTATTCAAAAATAAACATTTTTGGATATCAATTAATGCTGAAATGCCACTTTAACAATCCTCTGACTAGACAAACATTTGTAACTTGCTTTTTGTTCAATTTCCACAGAAGTTGTATTGCCAAAGACACTTGGCCCTCACAACGCCCTGTGTTTTTGACACATCAGTGATGATCTGCTGAGATAATGGGACAGGCAAAGTTAACTAAAGTTATTGGAGCAGACACAAAATTACATTTCATCTACTTAAAATCCAGAGATTAAGGGCCACTTAAAGCTCACAAATGGAAAAAAAACACAAACTTACTTGTTCTCCAAGTTTATCCAAGTTGTCCAAAAAGTATTTTACAGATTCCCCCTAGAAAACAAAGCGAAAAGTTAGTTAGTAAGCAGCACACTTGATTCCAGTGGTTTATATTCTGAAGTCCAGTTAATTCACCTGAATCTAAACTGTTGGAAGCTTTAAATGTTTTTTTTTTTAAGCAGCAATCCTAAGTGCACAATGGAAGTTATTTTAGGCCAGTTAATATTTAAGCTTTAAAAGCACAGGCAGCCACATTTATGGTAGTTAAATTCTTTCCAAGTTTAGAATTGCTAGGTAAATCCTACTGTGTTATTCATAGGGGCTACCAAAGATGCAACCACACCTTCATTATGAAAAGACGCATTCAACTCCTCTAGCCCTTTGAAGAGTCTGCACACACAGGCATTCAGAGACGAGGATTAACCATGGGAGATAAGTTAATTTATAACTGCATTGCCTTCAGGTCCCATTCGTACAGGTACTCCCCCTGCACACAACAACCGACGAGCAGAAGAGAAACCACAACAGTTGAAGCATTTTACTGAACTTTCATGTCAAAGGTCAAGTTGGACAAGAACCCCTTACTCGGGATTAGCAAACAGAGCTCCCTCCATGCTGCAATACCACTTGTTAACAAACCTACTATACAGCCTACCTTCCAAATCAAGCCATCATTGACCTTGCGAGTAGTAAGGCCAGTTCTTAATGCCTCCAGTAACGCAGAACTAACGCTTGTTTTTGTAACCCTAACTGCAGTCAGCTCTCCAGGCCTCTGTTAGGGTGCTGACATTAAGGAAGAACCCTTTTAGGGATACTGCTGGACCTGAGTTCAATTGCAACAGGCAAGATATACTGATTAAGTTTATTGCAAAGAAAAGTACCACCTTCTTAGGATTCTCAGCTTCATGACAGAAGCAGAAACACGCTTCCTTTTGAAAGCTCTTGATAACCAAGCTGTAACGTCACTTAGTTGTTATTAATACTCAAAGGAAACCATCTGTACTTGCACTCTGTGGATGGAGAGCAGGAATTCTGACTGTATTCCACTGATGACAAACCCATCAAGTACCCAACACTGGGGCAGCTACACCCAAGCCAGACAAGTGAATTAGGACAGCAGTTACACCTCAGTAATGATTTCCCCTTCACTTCAAACTCTACAGATTTATCTAGGAAGACTATCAAATCTCAGTATAAGCCTGTCATCTAAGCAACAGTGCCAGGTAAAGCAGTGCCAGTAAAGCAACAGTACAAAAAGGGTTGTGGCACACACCCGAGCCAGGCACCTTTGCGAGGTTTGCAGGTGCTTAAAAAGTCACTTCGTGCAGGTAGATACTGCACCTTTACCGTGCCCTCTGAACATCAACTCTTATCTAGGCAAGACTGAAACTCCGGCTGAAATGTGCCTTGTGCTCGACACACCTGCAGGAACAGAGTCCAACAGCGATCTATTACTTTATTCTGCTTTCCATTTTGACTTACATTACCAATTCTCTCTACGGTGAGAAACTGCAGCGGTAACACAGACCAGACTGCTGGGGCACAGCAGCAACCGCTTGCCATGACTGCACTGAGTAATTTATACCTACAGCTTTTCCAGCACTTCGGAAATCTGTTCTGGTCTCAGTCCTGTAAGGAAGCGTATGTGGAAGCACTTTCCTATTTCACAGACAACAAAAACACACAATCTTGATGCACAAATCTATCAGGAGTACTTTTGCTTCAAGCTTCCTTAGCAGGCATAACAGGATCAGAATTCAGGCCTTCCAAGTACTAAAACCACTGTCTTCAGCTGAATGTTAAGGCAAAATAAAAGTTAAGGACAGATTTAATTTCTTGTTAAGGTTCTAGTCGGAGCTGAGAACCCTCTGCCCCCACACGATTATGTACAAATTGGCCAGATTTCAGACTCATTAAGTGGAGGCATTCATTCTAGAATACCTGGCCCTCAGAGGCTGTAGGGCCACGTGTGTGTGCATACATATATTTTAATCTTAGCTCTTTTTGCATACTACTTATGGCAATGCTTACTCCCTGAAGAAGCATTAACTCCGCAGTGCTGGAATGCACAACTTGCTACCTCTCCTTTGAATCCTGGGGCTTACTGCTACTGCTATGGAGCGAGCATGCAAGCAAGCCACTGCCTGGAAATGTCACAAAGCAACAGCAGAAGCAGCTTCCCAAAAGAAGGGATTTCTGGAAAACACAAACACAAAATACACTGCCCTGTAGCAACGGTAATGCTCTAGAGCCACACATCCACCATCAGTAAAGTAACCGGGGAGAAAGCACGCTGATAAGACTGCTCCAGTTCTTAGGCTGTCATGGGTCAAAGTCAACAGCAGATAACTATCAAGGTGACCAGTGTGAAACTCAGGAGACTGAGCTATAAAAGCCATCACCTGCAGCATAGTGAAGTTAAAGAAGCAGCAACAGACCAGCTTCCCTCCTCCACATCAGCAGCTCACTTGAACTGTATTATCCTTAAGGATAAAAGTCATTCAGTCATTGGCTTTTATCAATTTGTATCTGATCAGGAACTCAAAACAGCTTCAAATTTATCCTCTGTTCTACTCTCGTACTCCAGACACTCCCCATGTCATACAGCTGCAAGCCAGGGTCTTGGCTTGAGGTAATTTTCTTTCTGACCGGGACATTTTCACATCGCAGGCCAAGCACTGCTAACTACTGACACTCCTGAACAGCAAACTGCCACGATTAACAGATTGTTATCAGAGAGCCCTACTGCCGAACTGAAGGGTTTTGACACATCTTAAATAAGCTTTAAAAAGGCAGCACTACAAAGCAACCAGGCAAGGCTTTAGATAGTTTTGCAAAGGTTGTAGAGCTGTATGTTTTATGTAATGATTAAGAGAAACCCACAGAAAGAAAAAAAAAAAAGACAAAACCAAGCAAAGATTTACTACCAGCAATTAGAGCTGAGTAAGATGATGATCCGTTTGCAATCTCGTATGACAGCAGGTCCAAAGACAGTTTCGGTGTTAGACCGTCCTGATACTAGATAGAGAACGAGATCTCGCACAGTGAATTGATGACATCAGCTATATTTAGACAGTTGGCTTCAACGTCCACCTGCCACATTCTAGAATTTCCCTTCAGACAAACTGTAAACTATCTGCTTTACCTGAGAGGACTCAAAAAAAAAAGCAACTGGGTTTCCCCGCTCTGCCCCAGTAGCTCCCATGCGGCTGACCACGTCCTACCCCTGCAACGTGGCTGCCGCAGCAGCAGCTCGGTGCTCCAGCGTTCCCAGCTGAGAGACAGAGGAGCCACCCAAGGACAAAACCAACAGGAGCTTGAGAACCGCAGGGTCTCTCTCCACTGAATAAGTCAGGTTTTCCAGTATGTCCTGTTGTCTTTAAACCCACATTCCGCGAGCACAAAGCACCAAACTCCAATTTAAAAACAAGTCATAAGCCAGAAATAATGCATCTTTGATTTTATTTTAGTGGTCAAAAAAAGATACTAGAAAGTTCCTGTGAGAGTCAGGAGTGGAGGAAAAAAAACCAAAACCAATGCATGCTGATTTGATACCTGATATAAACATGAGGTAGGGACCAACTGTTCTCCGGTACCCAGCTTCTCACCCAAGCTAAATACAGGACAACATACGGCAACTGTTTGAGCAAAGCCCCTTAAATTTAGGGCCATTAACACATTCACAGAAGAACACATTACATCATATAGATGGTGCTACTCACATTACAGGAAGGTCTTAAATCAGCCACAGGTGAATTTATTTTTTTAAAATGCAGGTGAGCCCTTTAAAGTCATTTTTATAGTCAAGCAGCTCTCAACTGCAAACTCCTGAGGTGCGGCTGAAGGTTACCAGTGACCCCTTCTGCTACATGGACCATGGCACGGAGCCCCTCTTACTTGTCCGCGGCTCGTTTCCTTCCCCTGAGCTCCGAGCACAGGCCCAAAGACGCCAACACAAGCAGCAGAGTCACACGTGGGCTCGAGCACGTTTCTTGTGCACATGTTGACGTACAGCAACTTGAAACAACAAGCGCTGCGACAAAGCAATCTTCCTGAACGTGCACCAGTGCGGCAAGAACAACTGGCCTCTGCTAGCTTCCAGCATCTTCCAGTGTCACGTAACTGTGCTCTCCTACCTTCAGTGCAGGATCGAAGTAAGCCATATTAGAATCTCGGATTTTAAGTGATCACTTTGCTGGTAAAAGATGCCCTTTTTTGTTCAAGCCAGGCATATACATTTCAGCTGCAGCCCTTCAGCCTCCTCCTGATTCAGAAATGCATGTAAACCACAGGAAGTTGACTGTTAAATAACTTTATTCATAACTGTCAAATATTCCATTTTCAGAAAGGTTTGAATCAAAACAGCTTGTGTGCCTCCTGGAGTCTTATGATCCTTTCTGAAGGAAGTCAAGCCAAGTCGTTTTATCATGAACACGCACATAATTTATAAGAAAGCACAACTAAATCATGTTCTTATCAAGGTATTTGACATTAGAACTACAGCTTCCCTTACACCCTGCGTTCATTTCCACTAGCCTTGCTCATGCCTGTCCAAGGATCCCAAGTTTTGGGTAACACAATTTTTCTGCAGCGAGGTGACTACAGCACAGTGGGTATTTACCAATAGGACAACTGCTCACGTGGTCTCCTGAAGTAAAGCAAATTAATAATCTTGTATAAATGAAACATGGCACAGAGAGAGATTACTTTGCTTTAGACACTAACTGGTGGCATTTTGGACAGTAACCACAAAATATTTTGGGAAGGGGAGGAAAACGAGGTGAAGTATACAGCAGATGAACGCTGCTTTTAAACCCAGGAAGTGGCACCAATTTATTTGGTTTCCATGAAAACAATGTCAGCAACCAAAACATGATTTGATGAAACCTTAAGATAGCTAAATGAATTCTAGTTGCTTTGGGGGAACACAGACACTACGTTTTTTCCAAAAGCTATCAGTTAAAGAAGGGAGAGGAGAAGCATCAAATAAAGATTTAGTCATCACAAGCTTTAAATAAACACACGATTTATCAAACTGCAATTTGGCTGCAAGTTCAATGAAGCATACTAAGTTGACAAGACTTAAGTATTTGGAAGAGTAAATCAGATATTTAATGCTAAGAGGAGATAGAGCTTGGTTACTAGAACAGAATTATAGAAACCAATCATTTTCTCTTCTTGACCTTACTTGAATTTCTGGCTAAAGAGAGACCAACATTTCCTCTCCTATTACAAAATAACAACAACAAAAAGCACTTTAAAAAAAAAAAAAGCCTGGTTTAGAGGAAGACCAGGTAACTATACTGTTTTTAGGTTGCCATGGATATGCCTAGCTTGGCATACAAAGCGAGCCACCTGTAACTGTGGAAAAGCAGCCTGAAGGAGGAGAGGATGTAGGAAGAACCAGAGTGCTAAAATTCTGCACTTCACCCTAATAATCCTTATACCCTGCACCCCATTATGTACAGTTTTTGCTATTAAAGACTTAGGACTTTCACAATGAATCCAACAAAAGAGATCTCTAACCTTTATTTTCTCGAGCCCCACCCCAGCCCCAGCTGAGTCCAAAGCAGTCTGACTGCAGATCAATAGTGCTGCATTTGAGGTTTCAGCAGTTTTCAGAAATTCCCGTAATAAGCACAGAAGCAATTCACGGAGATGGTTTAGTCAAAGAGACGTCTCTCTCACCAGGAAATCTGCGCTGAAGAGCACCACAGCCCTCTCCCCCCAGAATGGTGATACTCAGAACTCTGCACGAAAGCAGCAGACGATGGAGACAGTACACTCATGCCACGAATGCATCCAGCCCTAGTTAACGTGTTCAGCTCATCCAAAACTGTGTCGATTGTTAGAGCAGTAAAAGCTGAGCCAAGTCTCATGTCCAGACATTAAATTTGTTCGGTTTCTTTCACTAGCCTCAGAGGTGAAAATAATCCCTTTTCCTTCTCAACTTCCATGTTTCTACAAATTAATTTCTCTCATTGTTCACTGCTCCCCGTGCTTCCTAACGGGGGCTCCTCTTTCAAGCATGCCTCAGTCAACAGAAAAGGATGAAACTTCTACGCATTCATAGCAGTAACTTGTTTATTCAAGGAACTGAATTAAAAAAAAAAACACAGATTTTCCCTATTTTATATTAACATTTCAGTAACTCCCCTGGTATCTCCTATGGCTGGGGGGAAACAACTTGTTTCCCAGTTGCCATTCCTCTGCTCTAACACTTGATATACTGCTCTTTGTTTAGGGAGCAATTTTATTAGCAGTGTTTCAGGAATTTACAATAAGCATATACAATAATACACCCTTTTATAAGGGTGCTAAGGTACTTAGAGAAACGCATCAGTATAAGCAGCAGTACTTTTACTTACCAAACTGCAAGCCTCGATCAAAATATTTGAAAATGTGCTAACAGAAAACATTTCCTGAAGAGAAATGTTTCCTTTTTCTAAGTGTTAATTATGGACAAAGTTATGTTAAAACCAGCACAAACTGGAACTCCTTCCCAAACAAGGCAGCCCCCATTTATGCCCACAAAAGCATTATTGCTGCCTTGTGGTACAACCAGATCCAATAACTGATCCATGTTAAACTCATCCCCCCAAGAAGGGAGGGCAAACTGCTTTAAAATCACACTGCTGCCAGTGGAAGCATTAACGAAACAGCAGCCTTATAAGGGGCTAATGCAGGTACCTTATGGCAAGATCAGACATTTTAGGGTCTCCTAGCTTCCTTCTCTCCAGTTCAACCCATAGAATAGCCAGCTCAGTTCTGATCTGCTCATTTTCAAGATAAAACTTAAGCATATTAGGATCAGTCTCAGCATTTTTTTTCTACTGACCTGGGGAGTTTCAGATAGAGACTACATTTGCTTTTATAGGGGTAACAAAACAATTCTTTTCTCCACCAATGCACGTCACAAATGCGTCACTGCTCATCCTACCTCTGCTGAGAGCGCTATCCTATTTCCTCTTTTCAGCACTTCCTATGTGCAGCTCAAGTTGTGTTTGCCTTTTTTCAGAGCAATCAGAAATGCATCACGCAGTGTAGAAGTGAAACCTCTCTTGCATTCGGTCACATGGCTGAGCGTCTGTCCTCAAAAAAGAAGGGTTTAAGTCGTGACTCAAAAAGTAATGTTTTGTAAAACCTTTTGGTAGAGGAGCTGAGTTTGGATTCAGAACAGCTGGATGCAATTCGGTGGAGGGGGCTCTGTGTGAAGCTCCAGAAGAACCAAGCAAGGGAGGAGTCACACGTAGTTATTTCACGAGTGGCGTTTTTATCTTGTGTAATGGCACTAACAGCGAAAGGTGAAAAAGTTTAAGAAGGGTTTTTAACCCAACAATATCCCTTTAATCTGTTATCCCCTATTTCCCCGAGTAATCCAATTAAAGCACAATTCTCCAAACGCGGTTAACAAATGGAGGCAGACGGAGCACGTCCACCTGGGCGCCTGCACTACAGCCACCCTGCAGCCCCTGCGGGCTGCCGGACACCCAGGCATGCGGGAACTTCGGCTGCCAAACCCCAACAGCTGCGCGTGGAACGGGGGAGGTAAGCCGAGCCACGTGCGCCTGAGTCAACAGCCAGCTTCTCGAAGGCGGCCCTGGCAGAATTGTTTTTCTTGCACCAAATCTGGCGTTGCACTGCCCTGCAAAGCGCTTCACTGACTTGCAGAACGCGAAGCTTGGCGCTGCTCCGATCAGTCGAGTATTTCTGCGATCTCAGATGTAATGTGCTATCCCAAATAACCCGGCGAAGCCACGACCGAGCACTATGCAGAACTCAACCCACACGCTGTATGCCACAAACTGTTCCAGTTTTGAATCGTCTTCCTATGAAGCAGAAAATCCAATTTCGTTTTTCTTAGCTAGGTATCCCCCCCCACTCCTGAAGGGATCTAATCGCTGGCTTCCTAATAAAGTTCCCATACAAGTATGAACATTCACTACAGCTTCTAGGCGAGAGCAGAGACAACTTTCCATTAAAACCTACCGAACTGCAGTCGCTTCCACGTACAGCACTCGGCTGTGACATTTCCAGCTAATTCTGAAAGACTGCTCAAAAAGCAGATCGGGCCGTATTCCATTATCAGCTGAAAATACTGAAAAACTGAGTAGCTTTAGGTCGTACCAAGTGATATTCTGTTTGTGCAACCCAGCAGCAAAACCCAGGGGTCTGTTGAGACGCTCTCCCACGATTAAAAACCCCAGCCACACACAGCATTTATACTGTGTATGCCACAGAGCCTCCGGACCAGCTCAGGACCATTCTGAATGTGAAGCAAACAGAAGCCTGCTGCAGCCTCCTCTTGAGATCAGAGCCAGGTGAACAAACGCAATAAACGGCATATGGGACACAGCATCTGCAAACCCGGAACATCCGATAAAGATGCTTACGTTTGCCAGAACCTGAACAGAAACCAATGCATGAACACAAATTAGGATACACTATCCACGAGATCAGGTGCGCTTTCTTTCTTCAAAGACCTTTTTACTCCCTCCCTCGGTATTTACAAATCCAAACTCCTCTTCTAGAAAATTTACTTCAGGAAAGACACCGATATTTTGTGAAAGATTTTCAAAATTTCATTGATGGAACAACTCTCCCAGGTCACAACTCACCCCCACAGGCCTAGCAGAAGTCATCTGAAAAGAGGCACTGACCGAGACGAAACAGCCACCTCCCAATTACTATTTACACTCCGGGAAGCATCTATATAAACTCTCGATGTTTTGCACACAACACAGACTGGAACCAGACTGTAAACATTTGCTCCTCTCTCAGTGCACTGACCCACTGGCTCCATGACTTCATGTGTTTGCAACTCCAAGTGCGTTTCATCTAACGCTGAAGCAGGAGTGAGTCTGCAGATCTGCCATCCATCATGCAGAGAGAGCTCTGCTCGCTTCCAAGTTGTACGGGACTGGTGAAGGCTCCAAAAAACACGAGAAATATTTGGCATGTGGAAACACATCAGCACTAAAACTGGTCATG
Organism: Anser brachyrhynchus; assembly: GCF_964034855.1. Taxonomy (NCBI): domain Eukaryota; kingdom Metazoa; phylum Chordata; class Aves; order Anseriformes; family Anatidae; genus Anser; species Anser brachyrhynchus. Next base: position 2,974,147 of record NC_137711.1, read on the forward strand.
TTGAACTTTAAGATGCTTGAAAAGCATCTGATTGCATACTCTGTAAACTAAATCATAACATTTTAAAAGCAGGACCCTAAACTAGACACTGATGCATGCACTGAAGTATCCCTAGGATTCAGTTTTACAGCACACATTTGGTTTCTATTTCAGCCTCATGAGAAATCCAGGCGACCAAATGCTTTCTATTTCCTTCCTCTGCCTCAATTAGCAGAATCCATTTCAATTAAGTTCTGGTACTTCTGTGTGCAAACAGCGCTAAAGCAGCAGAATTAAGCATTTATAACATACAAATATATCAGCTCTTGTTACAAGCTATCTGATAAGATTCAGCGATAAATTTACTATGTCTTGTGAAAGATCTACAAGTACCATTACATGAATGTTAATTTCTTTAAGAAATAGCAAAGTTGTGTCCAAAGCACTCAAAATAGCAAAGTCAAGTCCTGAAGACTGCCAAAACAGCAGCAACATCCAAGAGGCTCCGAACGTTTTGCAGAATTCAGGGTATCATACTAGCAATTAACCTACTAAAGCCACTGTGCAACTGTTCCACGCCGCTTTGTAGCAGGCCTCTGGATCACGGAAGGCAGCAGCACACTGCTCCTTCCCTCCCTGCAGTTTCTGCATCCTCTCCGTTCGGTCACCAGTGGGTGATCAAGCACCACCACGCGTCCAGTGAGCAGTGCTCTAGGCAGCCTGCTGAGACTGCAGTCGGTTTTTAAAGATCATTTCTCCAGCATCATTAAACGTGGGATAAAGACACAAACTCACACGATTATGCCTTCCCGTACCTCTCACCAGAAAGAGAATTTGTGGCCTTTCCAGCTCCTTGGTTAAGTCAAGGAGGAGGTGCACGACACTCTAGCTACTGGAGAGACTCTGAAGTACTGGGCAGAAATTTAAGGCACGAATGCCTGACGGAGAAGCGTGCAGCACGGTACAGTGAATTAAGTGCTGTAGAAGGCAGCTCATTGCCTACTATGGTCCACATTTTTTCTTCTCTGAGATCATTAAAGTTGTCAAGCTAAAATCATTGTGATGACAAAAAAACAGGTTGTTTCCTGTATTTAAAATTCCATAACCTTTCAGTCATATTACCTGATGCTTATTGTTGATGTAGACACGCATGTGGAGAAGATACTAGGAATTACTTAGGACCCTCTTTAGCTGCTGACCGTCTTCAGCTTCTTTATTCACCGTTTAAATTTGTCCCATGGAGCAACTTTGGTTGTAGAGAACAAGGACAAGCTCTCGGTCACCAGGATTATTCAATTTAGACTAAACACATTTAATGTTTGAGGTTGCCAGGTTAACTAATGTTGTGTTTTACAACCAATTTCTTCATCCTTAACATATTATACCCAAAAGCTTCATATTGCAGAGCAGAACAAGATACCACTCGGTACTTGGTCAGGATCACAGCTCAGCATTCCGACAGGAGGGCAGGCTCTGCACCGCCTGAACTTCTCAGTCGATTTGTGGTAAATTCAGGTACTTCAAAACCAAAGTGTCAGTAGACACAAGGCTGGTATGGAGAATTAGGGTGACACGGAACGTATTTTACATCTTACACTAGTAGAGTTATTCTATTGCTTTTCTTACGTAGTCAGGTCAGCTGTACTTAACGTTTTCTCACATTTTCTTAAGCAACTTCCTCAGCTACCACCAGCTAAAGTTTCCTACCATTTTGCTGCTTCTGCATAAGAGCTACGGCATCAACAGCAAGCATTTCAATAGCACTCATCACAAACTGAAGTTCAGGTCAATGCAGACAGCCTCAACAGGCATCCGAATGCAACCCAAGTATCACGTGCTCAGTGAGAGCAGACTTACCAACCTCCAAGGCTGAAATCTCATTACAGTAAACTCAAATTAGGGAACAGCAGCACAAATCAACACTGCCCCTGGCACTGCACCTTAATCCTAGAGGATCCCGTATTTGCATATGAAAAAGATCGCTCTATATTCTTTGCCTCAGGTGCAAAATTAATTTCACCTATATAGATGGAACGTCACAGCTGCTCTCACACCGCATGTTTTGCCAGCATGCAGATTTGCTGACAGCTATGAATACTGGGACTTTGTAGTGTAGATTGGGCTTATGTTTAGTAATTCACTTCTACATGGCCAAAGAACAAGTCGTAGCCATTGCTATACTGAAATTTTGTGAAACTGTGAAATATACAGTGCTACAGGTACTAACACGTCGTGTACTGCAGGTTAGTTAATAAGGAAATCGGCTCTGAACCAGTGTTTGTACCGAGGTCTCACATTAGCCTTTGGGCAGCAGGAGCAGCTGAAGCTCATCTAGCACATTTGCACCCATTTAAAAGAAGTTGCTGAGAACTGGTTTACCCATTCAAGTCGTGAAAGGCTGAGAAAGTCTCTTCCTGTGAACTCTTTAGAGGTTGCTGACACGTACAGCGCGTTCAGAACAGCACTTTCATTTTACCTTTACTGTTGCTTTTAATCAAGGCTCATTTATAGAGATCTAGAGTTTTGCAGAAAGAACGTCACCTTCTAGTCTTCTGCAACAAAATATTTAGAAAACTAAGGCACACGATCAACATTGCCTAGGCCGTTCAAGCCTGAATTTGCATAACAGCCCGGCACTGTGCTCTCAAACTCTATTGTGGAAGGCAGCATTTTAAAAGCAGTTGTTGCCCATAAGCAGGTTATCTGGATTGAGTTTAAATTGAGAAATGCAGCACAGTAGCCCCAGAAAGTTGCTGGCGTTCTTGGTTGGAAGTCAACTCAACATGCTTCTGTCTCATGTGTGTACTGGGATAACACGTTCACATCAAGAGAGCCCTCACTGAAGAAAAATCAGTTTTAAGTACAGATATCACTCTGGATTAATAATAATTTTTATATTGTTTATATATATACACACACAGTTGGAGTAGCTGCACATTCTGCACCAAACGCCTTGGCAGCGTGCAGCATAACAACCACAGTCACCACTCTGCAAGTGGAGGCAAAGGCCATAACAAAATAACTCTTAAACTTGAAAAAAACCCTACCGTGGGCACAAGCAAATCTACTTCCTATGCGTTCAGGAAAGAGAACTGATGGAGATGTTCATCAGTAAAATGAGACCAGCCTGCCGCACAAATCAACTGGTACTACAAGACCACCCCAAGTACTTCAGTGCCTTGCTGCTGCAAACTTCGCAGGCAGGAAAGGAAGAACGGCAGAAAGGGAAGCGGGCAGCCCCAGAAGCAGCCGCTCAAGGCACAGTAACTCAGAGGTCCGGACAGAAATCCTAATCCCAATTTGGAAAATGAAGAAAATTAGCATTTGTGTGAAGTTAGTGTTAAAGCTCACTTGAAAGTAATTGAGCTCAATTAAAATATTACGGCCAATCCCCATTACCCAGAGCGCTAGTACACACGTTGGAGGGTTCCTGGCCAAAAAGCAAGAAGAAGGAAGCTCAAGCCTCCTTATTGTTTGACTCTAGCGTTAATCTCTATAAAGAGCCTTATTAATACAAATCAGCATGATCTTGTCACCAGGGCAAGAAAAACAGCAAAACAGCAAAGACTCTGAGCCTCTCCCGAGAATCTGAATGACTCATTTTTTAAGTAGAAATTTGTAAAACGTTTTTCTTTCCATAGTTATAGCAACAATCTTTGGTAAATCCGATTCATATGTAAGGAAAGACCAAAAGACGGCAAGCAGCTCTAACTTTTCCAAGGGTTTTAAGGAGCTATGCTCACCGTACACATGCCGTCCTGTGATGGGACGTTTGGCAGGCCAGGGAAAAAAGGGGAAAATAATTCGTATTTCAACACCGACAAAGCAGCAGCAGGCTTGTGTTTTTTTTTCCCCACCACTAAAATTTAAGCAACATTCAGTGTAATCACTATGTTTTATTTAAATACAGTAACTCTCAATTATATGATTAAGCCAATGCATGTGTTTACAGAAACACTGGGGGAGTGGATCTCATGCCTGTAATGAAGATTCTTACATCAGTCTAGGAAACTTTCTGACAGTTTATGCACTCAAGCACATCCTAAATAGAAAAGCCACCTATCCACTTCAAGCAGAAACAGTCCTAGAACCAGGAGGAGATCTGGGAAAGGGAGCGGAGAAAAAACAAACAAAAATAGACATCTCTGCCCCCCGCTTGGGGGTCTGGGGAGGTTGCAGAGGATGAATATTTACACGTGCCAGCGGGCACAAGCTGCTGAAAAGCTTTGGAAGTTCTGTGTCACAAGTACGGCGTCGAAGACACCGATGAAGCGCAGATAACGTACCCTGCCTTTTTCCAGGTTCTACACCAGTGACTTCAGAGCTGCTGAGGCACTGACCTCACAACTGTTTCCTAAGACGTGCGTCCACACTTGAGAAAGAGGAAGACGCCAACTTGGGGCAGCCCAGTCAGCCATCAAACCACCGGCCTCCTCAGGATCACTACTCTATAAGCAGGCACGGATCTGTTGCCCACGGACCTGAAAGAATGGCAAATATTGCTAATGCTTTGCAGTGGCCATTTGAGGGCTGACTCTATCCATAAATGAAAATTTATGGAAATTTAATGCTCTCTTACATACAACAGCCCCATCAATACTCAGAGACAGAAGCCAGAAAAGCCCCAAAAGAATAAGATGAAATACAATCTTCCAGTAAACCGAACAATACTCTCCGACAATGCTACAGAGAAGCTGCAGCAAAACTAGCAGTAGAACTTCAAGCAGAACACGCCTTTTCCTGTCTTCTATAATCTGATCAAGCACTAGCAGACATGTCACAAAAGTAAACAGGACCCAGAAGTAAATGCATATCCAGTCGTCCTTGCTGTACCTGTGTCTGCACTTCTATGCAAATGCTGGCAGAATCAAGCGTCATCGCTGCCTCCTTGCACTGCAGGGTCACGGCATTTACAAAAATCGGTGTGATCTGCAAGTAGGGCAAGTATAGCATCTATCTGAAGATTGCATCCCTCTTTTCCAGTCTTGGAGAAGCAGAAGACTCAGGGAGACTGTTTCAAAACCCTTCTTTGTTAGTGACTCTAGCAGCAAGCCTCAGGAACTGCAGGTTCACGGCGAACTAAGGTGAGAGGCTGCGCACAGCAGCGCTCGTACACAGGAGCCCTGTCCTCGGTGTTAGAGATGCACAGCGCCAGAGCAAGACGCTTCCTCAGCTGCCAGCGCCTCGAAGCAAATCTCGATGAGAGCAGCAAATCTTTACAGCCGCAGAACTCTGAGTACCTCCTGAGTATAAACATAGCAGCTAGGAAAAAGCTCTAGGCAGGTCCTGAGACAGCCTTTACTTTTTTTTTTTTTTTTAAAAACAAACAAACAAACAAAAAAACCCTCTGTTTTCTTCCTCATCCATACAAATATATATGCTGCTTACCACCTCCTCCAAACAAAGTGACACAAATTTCACTCCAGCATTCATCAGCTTTCTGACCAACCGCAATACTGACTGGGTTTCGTGCTGAAATTAACCACTGGTCTGCACGTTACAGAATTAAGATAATAGATGCAGTTATACAAGTCCCTTCATGAGATTTTTTTTTTTTTAAATTGGAAATCAACTTGCAATGGGAAATCCGAAATGTTAATTGGATGACAAAGCATTAGGGTGATGCAGACCAGCTCCATCAATAATCCACTTTTGCTATCTGATGCAAGGCCATAGGAGATGAAGCAGATGAAGAGAAAGCTTGAGGATGCCCAAAATCCCAAGCAGAACTGCAGAACCTGTCTAAGCTACAGATCCAAAATAACCTGTAGGTACCCAAGTTAGTACCTGAATGGCTTTGGTTTGTAATAAAGTTTGAGGGATCCTTACACTGACCAGCTGAGAAGTACTGAAGTTGTGTCTGTTGCACCATAAGCTGTCATTAGCTCTTTCCAGTTTTAAAGCATTACACGAGGGCGAACTCACGAGTTTTCACAAACGCTGCTGTGCTGCTGGGCAGAAGGCCCCTATTTTTACACCGAGGGAACCAGACGATACTCTATTCGCATGACCACTCAAGTTACCAAAATGAGGAAGGACACTCTAGTGAACTAGGCATGGAAATGCTGATTTCTAATTCCATTAAAATACAACCGCATTCTGTTTTTCCCCCTCACGCTGCTATAAAAAGCCTACGTTCTTTCTTCAGGCTCCTAGAATCATGTCTGGCACCATGAACGGAAGACGGACTAAAACGAAACAGAAGCAAGAACAGCTCCATGATCTCTCACAAACACCTTTAAATTTTAGCTTATAAATGCAGAAACTTTAATCTTCGCCTCTCTTTTTCTGTACTTCCTATCTGTTCCAAGTACAAATGGCTCCTAGAGCAGCACTGTTACTTCCTTTTCCCCTGGATTTCAATGTAAATTTGTTTCACTCCTTATCCATCACCGCTCTGTTCTTCATTTGCACACTTCTACCTTTGCCCCAAACTGTCTTATTCCCATCGTAAACAGCACTTTCTCAACATTCCTGCCTGTGCCCTCATAATAGGAACCATGTTTTCAGCACAGTGTCAAACTCAGTCCAGTGGAAAAAAAGCTCAGCTCGCTCAGTCTGAAGTTAGAGTAGATGCAGGCAAATAATTCTCTTCTACCATGCTCAGTCCCAGCACTGTACTTTTTTTTTTTTTACGACACTCTTCCCTCTCTCCTAAATATATAATTATACTATTGCTGATCTCTCTCCTTTCATTTTCTGCTGCATGCAGTTGAACTGGATGTAGAACAGTATTTGTCTTTTACTCCCCATATTCCAATACCAAACATTTTCAGCCTTTTAAGCCTTATTTCAAGATTTGGTTCTCAATACAACTGGTCTGTGTGTCTTCCAATTTCCTCCACCCTACCTCCTGGCTCGGGGAACACCCATAACTCCCTCCTCCACCATGGGTGTCTTCCCTCCATACCACGACGTGTACCTGAACTCTGAACACGTTTCTATAAAGTCTGCCAACAGATACGGCAAGAACGTGCACTGCTTTCAGGAGTTTCTGTCCTTCCGTTACGCACGTGGAGCTCTCATAACTCATGTTTAAGCTTACTGGGGCAAAACTGAGACTTGATGCTCAGGCATCGCTTTATCACTCTGCTTGTGCTCAGTACAATGACATCATTCCGCTTTTTTTTTTCTTTTTTCCTCACGTTTCTAACTTGGCATAAATACACTGGGCTGAGATTTTGAAAGGATTTAGGAAACAAAGCCATGTAAGTATAAATAAAGCAGTTATCTGATCTGTAAAATCTAGTATTAGGACAATACTCAACTATGCATAACACTTCCAAGAAATACTTAAAATTCTGTCCCAGAACGATATATATATAGAGTAGATAATATTATACAGACTTAGGGGCTACCAAAAACATAGCAATCTTTTTTTTCCCCTTTAGTAGATTCAGAAGAAAACCTCTTCAGCTCCTACTCAAAGTGAAACTCTGCACATGGTTCAGTTATGGAAAGAACCTACTTGTCAGAAACTCAAGATGACAGCAGCAGCAGCGAAGGAAAAGGGAGCTATTTAGCCTGAAGTCATGAAGCGTGCCTAGTAAAGACGAAACGATTTTACTTAACGGATTTTAAAACGGCTCGCTCCAGCACAGCAGTTACGTCACCAGAAGTCACATCTGCACCAGAAGAGGATCTTGAATACAGCAGAGCGGTTCGTTACCCCTTTCTGATCACTTTGAATGCAAAATGCAAGCGTCAGGTCTCCCTAGGAACCCATTTACACAGCACAGTACCAGGCCGGGCAGGGGATAGGCTACTCAAGCACCTGCCATGCAGCACGCTCTGGAAGACATTCCAGGATTAGGGCAATACATATTTATAAAGAGTATTTACACAACCTCTTTAAGACAGCCTACAATTACACAATCGTTCATAATAGCTCAACGGGAGACATCATCAGCTATTGTTCAGATTCACCCTAACACAAAGGTTATTTTTAAGACATAAAAACACAAAGCCACTTAGGTTTAAGAGACCTACAGGAACAGATTTAATCTATTTTAAGGTTCTCAACCTGCAACCCCACCCCTAAGAAACCGTATGCCATTGGCATTTTACTACAGAAGCCTACAAAACAAACAGCAAATTAACTTAAGTCTTCATTTCCTTTTGCACCATTAGCATGGAAATCGAGCAAAGGGACTTCAGCTGTCACAAACAGTCAGAGCTCCAACTCAAGAATCATGACATTCCCTTTTCCTTCCCAATCCTGCTGTTGAATTGTACATTTCATCTTCAGCTGAGAACTTTCATATAACAAAAATCTCATTACATGAGAATTAACATAGACATTTTAAATTAAACAGGAAGTATAGAGGGAATGTTTGCTAGATTGCTCAAATTGGAATAGAGAAGGGAGTGGTTTTTAAATTCTTCTCATTAACCCATGCATATCTTTTCCTAAAAATCACATTACTATCAACTCTTCCTTTATTGCAAGCTATGATTTTTAATTATTTTTTTTTTTTTTTAAGTTAATGCACCAGTTAGCACAAGGTAGAAAATAATCATACAGTAAAAACACTAGACAGGTCCTAGCTTTGTGGCAGAACATAAAAAGCACTCTATGCCTGAGCTTTCTCACATATTAAATGAGGACAATTATGTCGGGAGCTCTACATTAATCTTGGTTTTGGAAAACAAGGAGGGGGGAAGAAGCTAAGCATCTGTCTGCAACACCAGTGTAACAGTCTGCCATCCAAAATGCTCAACACCCGTAAGGAGGCCGCTTGGGAATCAATTTTTTCAGTTTCACTGAAAAGCAAAATAGGAACAAGACATCGTACAAGCCCAACTGAAAACTCCAAAAAGCAAATCTTACCAGCTGGAATTCTCTGCGCCGGTCGTACGCGTGCTGGATACCGCTGTCTGCCCAGAGAGCTCTTATGGCCGGGAGGTACTGTAAAAAAACTGCCGTCTCCACCATCCCTTGCACCACTGTGACCGACCGGGTATCAAAAGCCATCATCGTATCTCCATTGCTCTGGTTCGCAGGATCTCCCCAAGGGATATGAAGTTTCTCTCTGGCATCTACGAGGACTCTCACACCTTTAACACCATGAAAGAGCATCGCAATTAGAATTTCTCAGCGTCTAATGTTTCACTAACCTACAAGTCTGCAAGGATTCAAACAATACCCTTACTCTGTACAATCGAGGCTCAGTAAGACTATGCGCCCAGCAGAAAATAAGAAAGGTTCTGAAAAATGGATTTTAAGTACTACATTTCCAGGTAATATCAAAACTCAGAGAGTTGCTACCAGAAGAACACGGCCTTATTAAACGGTGTAACATCCAAACTGCAAGTTTAACTCCTGCAGAAGTACAGTTTTTAAATTACTAAATCCCCAATCTATGTTACTACATAAATAGCTTTTACAGATATTCCTACTTTCCTCTGACCTCCAAAACCATTTTACTATCATTATATTTACCTGTCAGAAATACAAGACACAGGAAACATGTTTAAAAGCTTATTTCAGAATATGTTAAAGCATCTGATGGCTTATTTTAAGGTTGCCTAGTCCTTGTATTCTTATTAACTTTGTATATAGTTATAACTCATTGTAGAGAGTTGTCACTGCCTTTAATATTTTCACAGATATGTAGATTACACTTACTAAAGTCACAGCGCTTTCTGAACTGTATGTTTTACCACTTAAGAGCAGAATGAATTGCTTTACATAAAGATTTTCCCACAGTTACTGTAGTTTCAAAAAAAAAAAAAAAGTAAATGCTCTGTAGGAGAAACTGATTATTTTAATCTTGCCTTACACAGCTCTTAGAAGAAAAAAAGACCACTGTGTTGACACTGATAAATTAAATGACATAAATTCTACTATTAGATTTACTAGTGGCAAAAAATAATCCAGGAAGAATAAGCAACTGTAAAGGTACGGGGGAAGGCATAAGTAAGATGTACTGACAGATGGCTGTGTAACAACATGCCCCTTCAACACCAAGGTACTTTTTCAATTCCATTCTATGATTTTTGTATCTGTCAAAAGCAATGATTTCAGCAAAAGACGACCTGCAGTTCCTACGTGTATACTCTTGCGCAGTAAGAATTACATTATTAATAGACTATAACCTCATCAACCTTCCCGCTTGCGATTTTTACTACCTTGCTATTTTTGATTTTTTTTGGACTCGATTTGTAAACAGCTTTATAAATCAACTCCCTGAGAACTGGTGGGATTTAGGAGCCCCACTGAAGCGCGGGGCTGATGTCTGTAGTTTGCTGCCTCAGGAAACTTGGTTAAGAGTTTGTCCCAGCATTACCCAGCTCCAACTCCAAATCTGACGAGCAAAGGCACTGATTTGGGAAGCAGAAGCGTGGCAGATGAAGGAGGGTGACAGCAGCGAAATTTGGAGCCCGCTCCCAGCCGCGTACGGGGGCTCTGGCCACGCACCCCAGGGCGGCTGCCGGGCGAGGTGTCAGCGCAGGCGAGGTCCCAGCCGGGGGCAGCCCTTCTCCCACCACCACGAGGGGCTGAGGCACCTTCCCCCTCCACCACGGGCCCCATCCCACCCTCACACCCTACCAGGTGAGCTTTTTTCCCCGTCGCCTCCCTGCCATGAGAGCTCACCCCGCGCCCCGGGGGCCACCAGCCCCAACCGGGACGAGCCCTGTGAGGGGTCAGGACCGGCGACCCCCCCGCTGCGGGGCCGGGGCAACCACCGGGCGGCCCCAAACCCGGCCCCAGCACCCCACAGCCGGCCCCGGCCCCTCCCGGAGCCCCTCAGGGCGGCGACCCAGGGCCGGGGGGTGCCCCGGGGAGGGGGTCCAAGCACACACCCTTGATCACGTTGCTGTAGATGGTGGCACGGAACTCCTCGCGGGCCGCCCGGTCCCAGTCCTGCCCGTGGATGATCCGCATCTGCTTGAGGAAGGTGGACTTGCCGCTCTCGCCCGCGCCCAGCAGCAGGATCTTGACGAGGCGCTTCACGTAGGTCTTCTCGCGGTTGAGGCACTTGTCGATCTCCTTGGACTTGCGCTGCTGCTCGGCCTCGCCGCTGGTGAGGAGGCAGCCGGGGAAGCAGCCCGACAGCACGGAGCGGGACGGCAGGAAGTCCGCCATCTTAGCGCGCACTGCCAGCCAGGGGAGCGGCCGCCCGGCCCGGCCCGCACCAGCCCGCCCTCCGCAGCGCGCATGCGCCCCCCGCCCCGCCTCACGTGACCGCCGCCGCCGCTGCCGCCGCCCCGGCCGCCCGGCAGCCGTCCCGTGCCCGCCCTCTGCGGGGAGCCCCGCCCGGGGCGCGGAGCCTGACAGGAAATGGCGGGAAGCGGCCCCGTGGCGGCTGTGAGGGGAGCACGGGGATGGCTGGGGAGCGGCCCCGGAGAGGGGGGTCAGCCCTCGGTTAAGCTTGCCAGCGAAGTGGGTTTTTGTTCTTGACGCAGAAATAAAATGGTTTTGTAATAAAAACGGTCTGAACGGCTCGAGTGGGTTTGTGGAAATGGCCTCAACGGCTCGGTGCGCGCTGCCCGGATCCTCTGAGGAGAGCTTTGCTGTGCTGCCGGGCCATGGAACCAGGCTGAACGAACGCTGCTTCTGGCCTTGAGTGGGGCTTGGCCCTTTGAACGTATTTAATAGTGAAGTTTTCCTAAAAGTTAATGGCTCTTCATGTGATGGGTAGAGCAAGTAATATACTGAGGGCACGCAAGGATTGAAAATCCCGCTCCTGGTGTGATCCATCCCTCAGCACAATTATTCTGCTGATCAATTTGAAAAAATTAGCCTACAAACACACTGTCACGTAAACCAACATAGTGAGAGGTGACACAACACTGCCAACACGGGATTACGCCGACAAGATGTGGTCCACGGGATAACTGGCAAAAACGTAGTTCTCTTTTGTATTACTTTGATTATTAACACAAATTTTCAGAACTATTCAGACAAGTCTTATGTCATACATGTTGGTCAAAACAGCAGATCTGGGCTCTCAACTGCACAGTGACACGCTGGTTACGTTCTGTAGACGTAAGGCGTGAGGTAAAATATGACTGAAAATCAAGCACTTCTAATGTGCTATATCATACCTCAGGTGCAAGGACATGTACCCACATCGAGCTGCACTTCTGACGTGGCTGGTCATAGAAATATGCAGCAGAAATCACATACAAACATACGCAAAAGTGACATTAAATGTCTTTTTCATCTCTCCTTACATCTCAAATGTGATACCTGCTGATCTTTTCTGTCAGTGTGTTTCTGCTTTTTCTAACGATAATCCTAAATTAGAAAATAGGAAGAAAGGACAGAGGAAACTGAGCTGAATTTAACTCAAGGAAATATCACTGTGCCTCTACTGGAAGGGTCTCCTTCCATATGGCTTTACAAAAAACAAAACAAAACATTTCTTATAGGAGGGCAGGATGTGGTATAAAATTCATATAGTCATCTAATAAGCACATCCTGGTAGTTTTAGTACAGACATGGAAGACTAATTCTTGAGCTCTTGTCCAAGTTTTAAAAACGGTGATCTCTGCCAGCCTGACACAGCTGCCTTATCCCACCTTCTGAAACACAGAGCACTCCTCAGTTTCTACAATTCCTCTTGGATTTAAGTAGTTTTCAGTGAATGAAAATCCCACCAAATGTTTCTAATTTTGTGCTTCTTGTCTGCAAAGTGAAGTAAGTAACACTCGTGCTTTCCTTTGAAAAACGTTTAATGTTCTTTCTAAGAGAAAATGAACATTTATTTCATCCTAGTGAAGGAGAGAGTTAAAGAAGCCAACAACAAAACACACAGACAGCATTGGTTGCCTCCTTTTGGAGAAGCGAATTAACACCTACCAGTGAAGTATAACAACAAAAAAATGTAGAAAGCAGTAGATGCAGTTTAGGAAAAATCAAAGTTGTGCAGCAGAAAAGGTAGCTGACAGCCAAGCCTGTGCAAGGATACCATAATGAGTCTTCTTCCAGGCCGTCAGCAAAATGCACCTAAAATCTAGGCTGCAACAATAATGGGGGAAAGAATGAAGAGTAATAGCTATTTTCTGGTGTCTTTCAACAGCAAAACCACCTTCCTAACCTAGGATATCCCTCACCAGAGGTCAGAGCTGCTTCAGGACTGGCAGGTGTCTCCTAGGTCTACCTGTGCTTCCTTCAAGGCTGCTTTGGTCTCTCATCGGCTCTCCCTGGCAGTCTCATTTTTGCCCTTTTCCTTCCTCTTTTCCCTCGTTTCACTTCACTCTCCCCATCCACTCGCCTTCCCAGTGACTTGCTGGAGCCTCTCCCTGCGGCCGCCCGCAGCCAGCTGCCCCGCGCAGCCGTGGCGCTCCAGGCAGCTGCTTCCTGCTGGCCCTCCCTGGGCAGGTCCCTGTCGCTGCTGCTGGCTGCCACCCCACTCTCAAATTTGTCACCTCATTCTCCAGTACTCGCATTCCCCATTTCCAGCTGTCCAAGTCTCCTAAGTGCTGGACCTCCCCTCAGTGCTGCCATCACTCCTCTCCCTTTCACGTTCCCAGCAGCTGCCAAGCCCTACAAAGCCTCCTAGGTGCACCATTCCCAGTCTCTTGGCAAACCAGCGTGGCCCTCAGCGTGCTGCAGAGAGGGAAGGGCTATTCCTGCTCTCAGGATGACAGATTTCCGTGGAGAGGAGACTGAATGTTATCCAGCTCAGCAGGGGAAGCCAAACAGCTCAGTCCTGCATCAGGTGTGAGCGAGCCCAGCTGCATCCTCTCTCCCAAGCAGCCAAGTTTCATCTCCAAGGCAGGGTGCACAAGGTTTTTGTGTTTTCCTTTTTTCCTTCCTCTTTGACACTTCTTATCTTCGCACTCCTGTCCCTGGAAAGTCCAGGAGTGATGGGAAATAAATGCTTGCTGCCCGTTCCTGCTCACAGCTCTTCCCATGTGGCATCTAAGGAAGCCTCTCATTTTGAGTGCTTGTGCCCTACCAGACAGGACAATGGGCTCCGGAGATGCTGCTTAAACTATTGCCTTATTGGGAGACCTGAGATTAAGTCATGCCTCTCTCTCTGCCAAGTTTGCACTCTTTTTTTTTCATAAACTGCTTTGAAATCTTCCTGGAAGGAACTGCGTACCGAAATTCAGCCTGAGCTTGACACACTTGCAGGGCCATTCTCATTGATTCATTTACGTTACTCCTTCCTTCCCCTCACCGCCGTCCCCAGTTTCCTTAGATAGAAAGGTACTTACTCACCACATGCCTTTTGTGTTGCATGATTAACTTCTGATGTGTGAAGAAGGGGCAACCACGTAGGAAATGTGATCTTTAAAACAGGGGGGATTCCACCTGCAGCGCTTTCCACAAGAGAAAGCAACAAGAATTGTCGCCTTCGCTGTGAACGCGTCTGGTGAGAGTGAAAGTTACTGACAGGGACCTCACAAGGAGAACCAGAAAACAAAGTTTAATTCTGATCAGACCTTTCCCTGTGCGGAACAGGTCAGGAATAACACAGGGAACCAGAAATTAGTGGGAAGGCAGGGAGCCCGCAGGGCTTCTGCCAGCCCTCCCTCTGCTGCTCTGCCCCGCTGTCCAAGCCCATTGCTTTCCTGACTCACAAATTCACACAGATATCTTCAGGACTGTATCAGGGACCGTAAAAGTCTGTTTGTTCTCCGCAAGTGAGGGTTTTGTCATTAAAGCCCAGGACTGTCTGCCCTTTACAAGCTTGTATAATCAGATTGAGGTGCCTCGTGCTTCACGTGGCAAATCTGCCATAGTGCATTAAGTGCTGGGTAATTCACCTGGGCAGCAGGTGGAGCGCGGCTCATCTCTGATCTTCTCTGTGTCGGCTGGTTTGTCATTTACAGACGTTATCATCGCTGAACTTATATCGGGCGTTTTTGTAACAAAGACACGAGGTAGCTTTGTAACAGGCAGAGACGTGCTCCTAAGTTTTATTTTAGCTTGTCAGAGAAGGATAGAAATTGAAAAAAAAAATCCAAACCTGGGCTACGAGGAGGGTGTCAGGGCAGAACAGCAGGGTTTAACATTGCCAGGAGCCTCGGAGCTTGGCAAGGTTAGAGCTCACACCTCAGCTTGAGCTCTTTCCAGATAATTCTCCTGGATCTCCTGCAAGGAAGTTTTGTTTTTCTGAATTCATGTGTAGCCCCAGTTTTCAAAAATGTTTCTCCTAAATCAGACACCTAGATGCCTCAATGGCACATTTAAAGGCAGTATTTTGGGGTGAAATGGCTGGTTTTGCTCCTCTGCGTGGGGCGTGTGCAGTTGGTGGTAACTGATCCTTTATTTAGGCCAGTGTTTGCGTCTCACCTGGGGTACTTCTGGCTCCTGCCACAACACAGGAGGGCAGCACCAAGAGCTGTTCAGGAAAAATGTCTGTAATTTATAAAGAGTTTTCCCAGTTGGCTTACAAAACCGAGAAATTGACCTACATCTATCTGAGTGCCATTTACCCTGATATCATGTCCAGGAGTTACAGACATCCTATTCTCCTGCCAGTATCTGTCTCACTTTCGTTAGCTACCACCTTCAAAATGCCTGCACGTTTTCACTGTTTTTTCCCTTTTGTCGTTTGACTCCACTTGTAATTCCCTCTCTCCTGCTGTTTGCCTACAGAACAGTCTGTGCTACCAGAGTTTCTGACACCTTGGCAGTTTCGGAGGGCCACAAGGATCTGAGCTTTGTTTTGAGAAACTCAACACTTGTACGAGACACTGCAAGCGTGTGCAGAGCTCTCCTCCTGCTCCTTCTGGCAGCCAGCTGATGCCTTGAAGCATGAGGTAGGCTAACTTTGATACGAGCGTGTGGAACGACACGGGTTACTCATCGTCATTAAATTAGCTAGCAGCACAGACCACAGGACGGTGGAAAAGCCTCTGGAAAGTAAGGAGTGTCGGTGATCCAGCGGCTGCTGTGACTCACGCGGGGATTTCACATGGGAATGACTCCAAGCAGACAGAGGAGAGAAGCCTTCCAAAGCACTGGCTTGTTCAGACACTATGAAAGAACAGAGATGAAGATAAAACTTCCACGAGGGCAGCAGAGCAACGTGGAACGCAGCCCGTGCCTTCAGGGTGTCGGTGTGAATGGAGGAAGCTCTGTTGGGAGCCAACGGGCTTTCCTGAAGCGTGTGAGCACAGATTGCCACGTCGGCGCTGTCACAAACACCGTGGTGGGGCAGGCACTGTGATTACACGTGTGGGGTGTGTGGATGCCCCGTGCCTGGCTTGGAAACGGATCTGTAGTGTGCGGATGTACACACGCAGCACCTACAGGCGTGCAATGACAAAAGGCACCGTGCCCACCCGGCTGGCAGGAGGCCCAGGGAATGCCCACCCCGAGCCCCGGCACCATCAGCTGCGGTGCGAGGGGGTCCCGGCCCTCTGCGCTGCGGGGCAGCAGGAGGAAATTCCGCCCTCCTCCGAGCGACCCCACTAAACCCAGCTCGCAGTTTCCAGCGCTGCCCTTTGGGTCCCGTTCCCCCACCCACCGGCGTGAGACGGCTGCCTCGCGAGGAAGCGCCCCGTAACCCTGCGGCCTTCCTCCGGGCGCCGTTACTCACCCTTTCCCCACATGACAAATCCGCCGAGGCCCCAAAACCACGCAGCCGGGGAGGGCAGGGCCGGTGACGTTCAGGGAGCGGGTGCCTGAGGCCGTGCCTACGGCTGGCACACACGAGGCCCCGCCGCAGCACCCCGGGCACGGCTGCCCCTGCTTTACCCCTACCAGGAGCGTTTTGGGGAGGGCTTCTCGCCCATTCTGCGGTGTGAGCGGTGCGTGGGGGCTCTGCAGGGAGCCTGCTGGGGACACGTCCCTGCCTGGCCCCCAGAGCCCCCCAGGAGCAGCCCCCAGCCCCTGCAGCCCCAGCGCCCAGCACCCCGACCCCAGAGCAGAATCCGACCCTGCCCAGGCCACGCCCACCCGTGCCCAGGCCACGCCCACCCGCGCACAGGCCACGCCCACCCGCGCACAGGCCACGCCCACCCGCTCCCCGGCCACGCCCCCCACCCGCTCCCCACTAGCGCCCCGAGGCGGCAGCAGCACCGCCCCTCGCCTTCATGCAAATGAGCTTGGGGGCGGCGGGCGCTGATTGGCTACGACGCGCGGCGGCGGCTCCGCCCCCGAGGGGGCCGGGAGGCGGTGGCGGGGGGCGGCGGGCAGGTGCTGCCCGGCGGGCTCGGCTCGGCTCGGCTCGGCTCGGCTCGGCTCGGCTCCGCACCGCACCGCACCGCACCGCACCATGACCGTCACACGGCTGGACCAGGGGCAGCGCTACCGGCCGCGGATGGCCTTCCTGAAAAAGGTGAGGTCACAGCCTGGGTGTCAGCACTGGGGGCACGCCGGGCTCACAGCATGCCGTGCCATGCCATGCCATGCCATGCCATACCATACCGTGCCATACCATACCATACCGTGCCGTGCCATGCCATGCCATACTCAGGGCAGCACTGTATGATGCTCCGGGCACGGGTCCCCGTGTCCGCACCGTGCCCCAGCCATCCGAGCATCCTGCCGGGCTGCGGCTCCCTGGAGCCTTTTGGGGGCCGTGGGGTCCCGTCCCCATCCCCAGGGCTGTGACCTGCTGCAGAGCCACCTGGAGCCCTGCTGGCACCTGCCCGGGTTGGGGTTGGGGGGCTGGGGACGACCTGTTCAGAAGTCACAGGGAAAAGAAATCTGTAATTTTTATTTATTTACTCATTTCGAATTGCTTCAGATGAATTATTGTGATAATTTTTCTCCCTCTCTTATGTTTTTCACCAACGACCCTAAAAACCGTGTCATTCCCTCAGGGAAATCCCATCACACGCGGTGCCAGGCCGCCCAGTTCTGCTCTGGGTTACGGCCTGTGGTGCGTGCGTTCCCAGCGCTTCCAGCTGACGGCTGCTTCCAGGGGATGTATCCCGGCCAACTGCTCGCTCCCTGCCTCTTTCCACTTTTTCATTTTCAGAAACAAGCGTATTTGTGGCCAGAAACAGTTGAAAGAGTGGGAAGACGCATGCCCACGCTTTTGGATGCGATGTGTAGTCTTGTAAAGCATTCGGTAGTTTTTTTTCTGTAGCATTCATTCAGAAGTGTAACCGGTTTTAGTGCAGCTGATATCTGCCGAGGGTTTGAAAAGCAGAACGTTAAGCTAGCTTCCCTCCCGCCCACCTCTCCTGCCCGTGGCTTATCTTGTTGAGCGGAATTAGCTGGATTCCCGGTGACAAGCACAGCCAGCCAGTCGCTGCTCGAATCATAGCCAGCTCTCCTGCAACGCCTACGACCTAAGGAGGTGGGGAGGTTCTGGGGGAAAAGGGGGGAAAATTGAGGCTGTTCAGTACTCAGGTGAGTGCCTGGCACGACAAGCCCCGTACTCCTCTTACTGGAGGAAGTAAGGAGGATATTTCCTTTGGGGCTGCGTCTTTCGAGGTAAATTTGGCCGGGGAGCCCTGCCAAAGGAAATACGCTGGGCCAAATTCTGCACTGAGTAACACCCTGCGGGGTTTCACGCGGGAGCGCAGAGGAGAAGCTGCGTGCCTGGGGAAAACCTCCCGCAGCTGTGCTTTGGCCGCTCCCCGGGGTTGCAGCCGTCCGTGCGAAGCGCTCGGAGTTGCTCGGGGGGAAGGTCTGTTACAATACGGCACGTCGCTGTGCGCGGCGTGTGCAGCTCACGCTGAGCAGCGGAGGACTCGAGTAGCTACCGCTCTGCGAGTGCAAGGGCTGCTAGCACCTGGAAGGGGAGCTCCTGGATGGTCAGCAGGCCAGCTTCGGCTCTCATCCTCTGCTTTCCTTCCTCCGCTGTTTGTCCCGGAGCTCAGGGAAGCTGTGGATGGAGCCTCAGCTCTTACACTGCCTGTGCTGACGGCCACGTCCCCGGGGCACAGCCCTGCCACCCCACGGACCTGTGGTGGCTGTCCCCGGTGGGAGCCGAGTGCCTGGCACGCCTCCAGCGAGCGCCCTGCGGGCTTGGAGCCTCGAGGAGCTAAAATCCTAGAGAGAAGCTTTGTCAATCGCTTAAGTCTGTGCTCGCGCTTCGCCGCCGGCTGGCACAGACGCCGTAGCCGTGGTTTGTGCCGGCAGCACGGAGGGAGTTCCTGCGGTGCTGGGCACCTGCGGTGCCCTTGCAGCCACGATGTGCCACCGGCAGGCTGCTTGCGGACGGATCAGTCCCGTGGGCAGACAGGGGAAATCAGAAGGGGGTTTGCTCTGGGGGTGGGCAGCGCCGTGTCCCTGCTGTGGGGCTGCTCTGCGGGCCTCGAGCCGGGCGTAGAGCTCGGTCTTCGTGTCTGACCCCCAGGGGAATCAAAGAGCCCCCCCAAGGCTCTGTGACGCTCACCACAAAATGCCCGTGACTAACGCTTAGGCTGACTTATTATATATTTTTTTTCTAAACTGCCTTGAACATTGGCAAGAAAGTCCCTCGGGACAGGGAGGAAGCCCCCAAAGCGCACATTTTGGCCACAGGCACCTCAGGCCAGGTGCTGGGACGGGACTTTGCCTCGGGACGAGCTGGCGGCGCCCGCGCCTGTCCCCGCAGCGAGGAGCTGGCCCTGCAGCGGGGCCGCGCTCGCCGGCAGCTGGTGGGCTGTGTGTTTTTCCTTGCTGTGCTCCATGAGCTGCGTCGTGACTCAGAGCTCGTGGGTAGGGCTGATGGATGCCGTTTTCCTCTGCCTCCTCCTTGCTCTGGTCCCTGGCGGCTGGGCAGCTCCTCCTGACCTGCAGGCGGGCAGGGGCTGCTCCCGGGCCCGCAGCGGGGCCGGGGGCTTCGCAGCCCGGCACCCTCATCCCACAGAGACTCGTCAGCTTCTCTTCATCTGCCTGGACGTTTCCAGAGCGGTGTTAGTGCTGGAGCTGTGTTGTCGCTGGAAGGAGCTCTTCAGGATGCTCCCATTTGCGTGAGGCCCCGTATGCTGCTGGAGCTGAGCTGGCAGCTCCCGGGAGGAGACCTGCCAGCCCCGTGGCCGGTGCGATGCCACGTCCGTCTTGTCCTGTCCCCGCAGATGAGGTGGGCAGAGGTGAGCCCGTTCCTCGTTCCCCACAGTCTCCTAGGGACAAGAAGCTCGTGCCTCGGTGAGGCAGTGCGCACAGCTGTTGTTTGGTTTGGGTCCGCTTCCTTGTGGCTTTAATTAGCAGTGGGGTTGGTGGCCCGATGAGGAAGGGCAGAGCGCAGGGACAGGGCCGGGGACAGCCCTCCTTTCCCCATTTACAGCCGTGCTTCCTTAGGGTGTGGGGTTGCTGTGGGCTGGGTGGGGTGGGAACGGGCCTCCGTCCCTCAGCTTCGGCTAAGAAAAAGCAGGAAGTTTTAGCCGGTTAACGAGGGACTTTTCTTTTTTTTTCCTGATCATCTCTGAGTGCGCAAAGCAGGACTGTCGTAAGCAGAAAAAACTAATCGAGTTAGCCTTCCGAGGCTGGAGTAACCATGCAAGCCTGTGCTGCTACCTGGGGAGTAGGCAGGGAGGGTTTTTGGTTTGTTTTTGCAGGCGGTGCGAGGCACTGAGGGGGACCAGAGCTGGGCACACGGTCACGGTGCAGAAGGCCGCAGGTTTTTAATTCCAGCACCGGGAGCGGGCACTCTGCTCGGAGCTGGAGCCTGCCGGAAAATTCGTCTTCTTTCCATCCGAAGCAAGATGCCTCTGCCCGGGCTCGTGCTGTCCCCACTGCTCCCTCCCACGGGAACACCCTCACCGTGGAGCCCCAGCAGTCTCCCATCAGCTGCCGGTGAGCACCTCGCGGGGAGGCTCCCCGCCATCCCCGGGGCTCCTGAAAGGTTTTCCTTACTACTGGCGAGCTGAAGAGTTTCGCTCTGCGCTTAACAGCCCCAGTGACTTGCGATCAGTTGGGAGACAGTTTTCCTGTTGTCTTCTCTGCGGCTTTTGGGGTGAAGCCGCCTCCGTGCAGATGCTCCGGTTGATCTGGCGGGAGACCTCGGCGGGGTTTGTGACTTGCGGCGGCTCGGTGCTTGAGGCGAGCTTGCTCCAGAGCCTGGCTCCTCTCGTGCTTGTGCTGATATTTACCTCTCTGCACGTCCCCACCCATCGACCAAAGGCAGGAAGTGGCTTCTCGCTGTACAGAATTCAAACCAGACGGTGCTTCCCTGGCCGAAAGCATGACAAAATGGGTGACAGCCCTTAGCAAAGCAAGTAAATAGCCTCGCTGCGTTTTAGCCGGCCCTCCTGGCCTCCCGCTGGCGGGCTGGTGCTGAGAGCAGCTCCTGATCTCCAGCAACCTGCACTAAGCTGGGGGTTCCCCTGGGAGAAGGGGAAGAGGCACGCTGAGTTTCGATCAGCCGAGCGCGTGGTTTGCAGCCTGAGCAGCAGGCACCCCCCCAGCAGCTCCCTGGTTCCTCTCACTTGTTTCCTTCCAATGTGTGTTATTTCTCCAGCGACGAGAGGGAGCCCGGCAGGGAACCAACGTGCCAGCGGTCTGGAGTTCTTCGCTCATTACCGGAAGAGAACGTGCTGTGCTGGGAGGCTCCCGGGGGTTTCCGAGCCAACTCCTCGCTCCCGACTCGTGAAGACCCATCTCTCGAACCCAAAGCCAAGGGACCTGCCTGGTGCGCAGCAGTCCGGTGGCAACAGGCAGCCTGAATTTACCTCCTGGCATCCCTGCGGGGTGAGGAGATGCTGCCTGCAGAGCAGACGGTTACAGAGAGACTAAGGGAATTCCCCGAGATCACCCGCGTTTGCTTAGGGGGAACGGGGAAGTCAATATGAGGTTCCCGAATCAGTGCCCTGCCTGTGGGACCATCCTGCTTCGTCCCGTGTTGCGTGGCTGCGTGGGCACCTCTCCACGCCTGGCCTGGGTCTTGTCGAGGCCGAAATTGGGGCCCAGGTGGTTGCAGAGCCATGTGGGCTGGGGAGCAGGAGGACCTTCAGCTCAGAGTGAGCAAATGAGGGTCTCCCGGCTCTCTTGCACAACAGAAGTCCCATTCCTCGTCCTCAGGGCTGAAGGCTGAACCTACAAGTCTCAAAATCTAGAAGGTAACCAAGAAGGAGGTGATGACTTTGTCCGTTCTGGATCTGGCCAAGATGGTGCCATCACTGAGGGGGTTCAGTTCAGTGGTTCAGTTAAAATGTCTTTAAAAAATCTTCACATTGCATTGATTTGGGTCTGGTTTTGCTATTCTAAAGTATTCTATATAAGTACTTATATCGAAGTACTCGTGTGAAATGTTAGCAGACTTCTCTGTTACAGTAATAATTTGACACTGGCTTTAAGAACAGTTGAAAATACATTTTTACTGTCAAGCCCAGACTGCACCCTGTCACTACAGCTTAAATCCTCGCTGAACTTGGCAAGCCCAGGGACCAAAGTCACTGTGGTGCCTGTGGAAACAATACCCTTCATTGTGCCTGAGTGTCATCAAGTCACAGTCATTAAATCCACTAATCCCAGCTAAAAAGCTACTGCCTCTCCTGAAATGGAAGTGCAGAGAGACCAAATTGGTCCTGTTGGGGCAATTTTGATTTAATATCTCTGGCAAGAAGAGCATCTTCTGCAGAGCCAGTGCTCTCGCAGCGCTCGGATGAGCATCACGAAACGAGGAGGTGAGGAGCGAGCCTCGACCTTGCCCACCTGAGCAGAGGGTCCTGAGCACAAGCAGGAGGCTCTTGCTCCGTTAGGATGTTGCTGTCAGGAAGTCGAACGTAAGAAAAGGAAAATGCCTTTGAAAATCCTCACCTTTTTAGGAAAAAAAAAAAAAGTAAATTGGAAACCAGGTTTCTTTTTAGGTCTGGCCAGAGCGTGAGATTCATCGTGCGCGCCGTGCTTTGTTACAGACTAGGCAGTGAGCCTGAGCTGGTCGTCAGCATCGCTCCGGAGTCAGAGGGGGAGATGCTGCCAGACACGAGGGAATTACCCCTGGTGGTGGCTGCACCATCCCTGAGGACTGAGTTTTGCTGCCCGCAAGTGGGGCTGAGCCCCAGGACAGGGTGCAGCCGTCCCCAGGAAGGGCCGGCGAGCCTGTTGGGTGCCTCCTTGCTTAGAGCCGGGCCCTATTTCTGCGCTTCTGTTTGCGGTGTGCTTTCCCACAGGTAAATTCTGCTCCCCGCCCTAATCGCTCCTGGCCTGCTGTTCAGAGGCTTGGCCTGGAGGCTGGCTGTGCTTTCTCAAAGGATGGGCCCTTCTCGTCTTCCCTGGGGCTCGCGTTTCTCGCTCAGCCCCGCAGCAAAGTGCTGTGCCTTTCCTGTTGCTCTTCTAGAGTCCCGCCTGGTTATTATCTGCAGACCAGAAGCAGAACCTTTGCTGGTTGGTCGACGGCCAAAATATTGCTTATTTTCTCGGTGCGTGGTGCAATATCTACGAGTGTGCACAGCTGGGGTATTTTTGCAACAAAAGCAGCTTTCCAGATTTTATTTCCTTCCTTTTTTTTTTTTTTTCCCTTATTGCCCCAGCCAGGAGCCCACTGAACCAGAGAAGAACTTTTATGGGTAGCAGAGATTTCTGTCAATAAAAGAGAAATGTTGCAGTGTTATGCCTGTTTAAAAAAAATGAAAGAAAAGCTAAGAATTTTTTAACGTTTATCTCTCGTGGCGTAGTTAGTTCCTGTCCCTCATCTGCAAACCCTGTCTGTGCATGTGTTGTCTGTAGGAGGCAGTGACAGTGAGTCGGTGTGAAAGTTGACATCGGCTTGAAGTAGGAACTCTCATGGAAAGGGAAGGTTTTGTAGTTCTTGCAGCCATTCCTGTGGCACTCCGCTGGGGCGCAGGGCTGCAGTGGTCCTGAGCTCCCTCCTGTCCCCTCCTGTAACGTGTCTCATCCCGTCGTGTGTTGCAGATCGAAGCGCTTATGGTGGAGATGCAGAATCCAGACACGGGCATCAAGATGCAGACGCAGAGGGTGATGATCACCAACATCCCCCATGCCGTGGCAGGTAAGAGCTTCCCTGGGGAAAGGTCCAGGCCAAGACGTTCATCACGGAAAAGCTGCGTGTGTGTGGACTCCTTGGCCATTCCTGGGTTATCACTGCATGGGGGCACGTTGGAGCCCATGTTCCCAATAAATATTTGCTGTATGTCCTGTGAGATCTCCCGTTATCTTATTCTCACTCGTGTCTTGTTTCATTCCTAGCTCTTTGAATAAGAGCAGAGGTGAACAGGTGCTTCAGCCTCCAGACCTGGCGTATTCCTGGCAATGCTGGATCACAAATAAGGATAAATATTAAAATCTGATTAAAAGAGGCAGAGTGGAATCGAAATGAAATATCATGCTTCAGAAATGAGCAACAAACAATTAGTCTCCCTTTTAACATTTTCTGGTAATAATCATTTTTCTTCAAAGTGCAGGAGAAGAACAAAATATTCAGCCCACTCCTTTGCCTCTAAATGACAGCTTTTCCTCCTTCAAGCGGGCTGGAGAAGAAACAGGCGTGTAGCTGGGTTGTGAGGTGTCACGTCTAGCGTTACAGGCAGCTCTTATCACAGTCTCCCTTTGTGCCTGCTAGCTCCTTTCACAGGGCAGCAGCAATCCACTATCAGTATCTCTGCTCCCTGTTCTCCAAGCCTCCACAAAAGCTCTTGTGAGGGACCTTCCACTATAAATATTCACACGTTCTGAACCAATGTTTCCTCCTGATTTGTTTTTTTTTTTCTGCAGAGCTTTGAAATTCGGAACACAAAATCCCACTGAAACCAATGAACTCGCTGTGGGCAAATCGGGAGAAAGCTCAGCCAAATAGATGAATTCATCCCGAGCATGTTTGTGAAGCTCTGTAGGCCCTGCATGTTGTTTGCCCCATTTTTTTTTTCTTAGACGCAGAAGCAGAGGCACAGAGGTTCAAGGCAGTTGCCCATGGATCCAGTCCGAGTCAGTGAAAGGGGACGGAGAACTTGGGTGAAGCTCATTCTCACGAGCATCCTCCGTGCGTAATAGTGTATGCAGAGCCTGGCTCACATAGCTGTTACGCAGCGGAATTTGGTAGAGTGCTCTGCATCTGCAAAAGATCTGTTCTTGCCTCCCTAGTCCTTACTGCATGGTTAAGGCAGTGCTGCAGAAAAGTTCCTCCTGTACTGCAGATGACGTGCCAGCTAGATCAAGTGCAGTGGGAACAAGTACTTCTCTTGACGTCTGGCCAGTATGAAATACCGCTTCCTAAAAGGCTGTGGCTAGATGATGTGGAGGGACGATGCCCGTTGGTGCTCGTCGTCTTTGCGTGCCATCGGCTTTGTTCTGGTTCCTTAGCCAGACTTGCTACAAGTTACCTCTCACGTAAGTCAAACATTTTAGTCCAATTCTAATAGGCAAGGGAGTTGCAGTCTCCTTGCACAGCAGTCATCGCTCTCTAAACTGTGCTGGTTTTGGCGTTGCAAAAGTCGCGTATATACTGATTGGCTTCTGGGTGTTGCCTGAGAGACTAATTCATTTTTAATAAAGGGATGGTGAAGACAGTAGGGTGATTCAATCAGTGGACACAGATCCACAGAAGAGAACTTAGGTCTTTGCGTGCAGGAAGCTAACTAGGTGATGAATTCAGAATCAGTAAAATGGCTTAGAACAGAAAAGACAAAGAAACGTTCCTGTTTAATGCGTACCTTTGGGAGAAAACGCTTACAGAGCGAGCTGTCTAGAAATGAGTGATGAGATAATCCTTTAATTTCATCTATTTCAGGAAGCAGGCGGTAGGATAAGAGCTCTAAGCCCCTATTAGAAAGCTAAGTCATCACTGCAATGTCAAGAAAGGTCAGCGTTTCGATCTGCAATCCTAGGAGACTTTTGGAGGAAAAGGCCAATA
The DNA here is from genome assembly GCF_964034855.1 of Anser brachyrhynchus. NCBI lineage: Eukaryota > Metazoa > Chordata > Aves > Anseriformes > Anatidae > Anser > Anser brachyrhynchus. Next base: position 2,999,778 of record NC_137711.1, read on the forward strand.
ATTGATCAGGAGTTGAGAGCGTTTTTGTCTGGTCCTGTTTAAATGGAAGGAGGTTAATGCAGTTTGCCTCCCAGAACGGAAAACTAAAACCACTGGATGTTCATGCTGACCAGGGTTAGGACTGACCACACCCCAACGAAAACGGGGAGAGATGGGGTGTTTGTGAATGCAGAAATCTTGTTTGTGTTTCATGTGGCCTGTTACCGCTGCAGCTTGGATCTAAGACTTGGATACCCTTCTGCTCTGAAACCCGTGTCCCTTAAAGGACTGGAGGGGACCGGTCACCGGGCTCTTACTAAAACTGAGCCAGGACCATGCTCTGTGGATCCGGAGATGCTTTGCAGTGAATCTTTCAAGATGAGATGGTGCAAAACAAGGGGCACTTCCCTTTTCCTGGGAGTGTAAGCGGTTGCACCACCTAAGTCACCCAGTGGTTAGGGTTTAAGCGTTGCTCAGGCCATGTGTGCTTCTGTACACGTGAGCGTGTCCTCCTGAGCTCACTGCCTGCCTCGTGCTCCTGCTCCCAAAGACTGACACCTACACGGTCAGGAGAACGCCAGAATGACAGCATGGCCAGTGAGATACTGGCCGTGCATTGTACCTGTGTTTCTCTGGCATGGCACGTTTGAGGGTGTGTTTGCGAGAAGAGGTCTGTGCAGTCACTGGGCTCCAGGGACGGTGTGAGGGGTGAGAAGTGGAAAGGTCTCCTTTTGGCCTGCAGATTACACGCTCCTGATTCCAAGTGCCTGATATTTTCTCTGCTTTACAGGTAACGATATACTGCAGTGGATTCTCCAGCGTTTGCAGATCACTGATGAAGGTGGGTAGAAATGTAAAAAGTGATGCTGTTGCAAATTTGAGCTGTAAGACTTTAAGATCTCCGTAGACAAAACCTCCTAGATGAATTCTTCTCTCCTGAGTAGCAGCTCACTTCTAAATTGCAGCTCAGTGTTTCTGTGCAACCATCTTCTGCCTTCTCCATTTTCAGAGGCACTACATCTGGGGGACCTGTTTGTCAAATATGGGTACATCTACCCTCTTCAGGAGCCGAAGAATCTCACCCTGAAGACAGACGGTAGTCTGTACAGGTTTCAGGTGAGTTGCACCTTGTCTAAAGCGAGGGAGCTCAGCATGAGGTTTGGAAACAGGCACCTAGGGCAGTTCCCCAGGAGCTGGAGCCATGAGGCCCTGCGATGTAGCCATGCGAATCGCTCAGGGTATAGAAGGAAGGAAGAAAGGATACACAGAGCAGCCTCAGGCCAGTTCCCCCAGCCTGATGTCAGTTCTGTGTATCAGAGCATGGTTTACAAGCAAACTGTGATACTTCCTTTAACTAAATTAGTGTTCCTGCTCAACTTAAAAATAGCTGTCCTTTCCTCCAAATGTATGTTTCCTTCCAGGTTTAATGTAGCAAATGGAATCTGTGAGTGATAGTAGAATGATGTGGGGAGACTGAATAGCGAATACACAAAACCCACGGTAATAGCGGGATATTATCGAGGTTCACGGCTGGAGAGCTTCCGCTATGATGGGAAATTAGGATGCTCTCATTGGTACTTTGAATGAGAAGTCTGTTTCCCCCATGCTAACAAATCAGGCTGCAGCATCTCAGTCCAAATGCTCAGGCAGCAGTGAAAGGTTGGCCATGTTAACTGGCTGCAGAGCAGAAGTGGGGTTGGCATCGTCAGTCTGATGACCTCGATTCTTCTCCTGTATCTGGCCTGCACCGCCGTGTGCGCTGACACCGCTAAGGAGCTGAGGTTCTCAGTAGTAAGGCAGAGGAAAGGTTTCTTCTCCCTTTAGTGTGGGCAGCGCTGTGCGCTGCTTGGCATGAGTTCAAGGTTGTTGTGCACTAACAAAAGTCTTTTTCTGCAGACACCGTACTTCTGGCCCACGCAGAGCTGGCCTGCTGATGACACAGACTACGGTATGTGATAGCACTGTATGTGTTTAGGAGGGGTAGAGCCAGTCCATGCGGTCCTGCACTGTGCTTGCTCTTTACCTTTTCATGCTGTTTCCACATTGTGTGACCAGCCCTTACGTTTTCTTTCATATTGTTTTGTGAACGATTGTGTGCGATGCTGAACGGAGGGAACACTCTGGACGTGCACACCTTGTTGTGCCCTTGATGATGTAAAGTGCTTAAACTTCTCTTACATTCCAACAAGTTCTATCAGGCTGGAATGCATCTAAAATACTCTGCTGGGTACAGAAGACTTTAAACACAAGGTTAGATTTCCCTAAATAGTTAAGTGTATTTCTGGATATGAGCCCAAGACTGTCTTCCTGAAGGTTTGCATCAAGCCCTGCATTCAGAGATGGTTCTCTCTTTATATAATGCACAGTGCCTGCCAATATTGCTTGACAGCTCTTCCCTATCAATCTTTTGCTGCCATTATGATGCCTTTTATTATCGGGCTGCTGATGAAACTAGGGCTGATCAGCTTGATTTGTTCCTCTGGGCTGTGCAGTTCATGGATGAATTAGTTTATACCGAGATTGTCCTCTGTGGTTTTATCTATGTCATGCTGTAGAACTTCTGAAAAAAAAAAAAGCACATTTTACATTGGAATACTTTTAATAGAACTTGGAAGAAAACACTGGCCTGTAACTGGAAAACTTGGAGGATGAACTCTAAGAACCTCAACATCTTGAAGATCTGTCCCAGTATAGTTTGACCCGTGAAACCCTGCCTGAGCTCCCAGAGGAGGAGGAACTGCTGGTGGAAGGCACACGCCACCGCGGTTGCTCCCAGCCAGCACACTGGCTTGCGAAGCGCTGGTGACAGAGCAAAGCACCAGCTTCATTTTTCTTCAGTGAGCTTTTGTGAGCTTGGAGCTCATGCCCGGGAGGGTATTATAACAGACAAAGATTCCTGTGTTTTCCATGGGGGCAATTTATTAATTATTCTCGAATTTGTTGGTCTAAGTATAGCTGACTGCATATGTGCTTCTCCATCCACAGCAATTTACCTAGCAAAGAAGAACATTAAGAGGAAGGGGATTTTAGAAGAATACGAAAAGGTAAGGAGATGCTGTACTCGTTCCACTGCAAACCCCTAAGTTGCAAACCCCCTTTGTAGCCCTCCGTTGCTATGAAAGGGGCATGGCAAAAAATCATCTCTTTTCAATGAGGTGTTACTCCATTTGTGTCAAAAGCCGAAACTGTGGAAGTGAAAAATTGGCTAATGCAGAAAAATACTCTGAAGTCAATGATAATTTTAGCAGGAGTAATTGCTCTCCTTGCTATGGTATTTCAAATTGTTGCAATTCATATAATTACCTTCAGAGCAATCCAGATTTTTTGGCTCAGTTGCCAGCCTGGCCTGGTGGAGCTATGGAGAGTGAAGAAAACCCCAGCCTGGGAGCACCGTATCCAGAATTTTCACACTAACTGCTTTTTTATTTTTATTCCAGGAACATTACAACATGCTCAATAAAAAAATAAACTACAAGTGGGATTTCGTTATTATGCAAGCCAAAGAGCAGTATAAGTGAGTTGACTTGCGTTCTGTTATTTGCATCACTGGGGAGGCTATGAGGAGGCAGAGCTTTACTGTCTTGGTACACAGTTAAATTACGGTTTAAAGCATAAACTGCAGTTTTAAAATAACTTGTGTGTGCTCCTCAGGATGGTGAAATGAAGCTGCTTTTCATATTGGGTTGGGGGTTTCTCCATTTTACGTGGAAGCTTTGCTCACTACACACATCACAAGTGAAGGATTTCAGCTGTTTTCAAATGACTGGACACCCCCTTGTGAAGTCTCACCCTTGCCTGCCGCACCTGCGCTTCTCTCCCTGCCTGACATTTGTCCACCAGAGACCTGGAATCGGTGTGGTTTGTCAGAGCGAGCGCGCAGGCGGGGGTGGGAGCCCTTCCAGCTGACACAAGCGCGGGGCTCTTCACAAGTGGTTTTTGCACATGCACAAGTGTGCAAGGGGAGGCTTAGATGTTGCACCTGACGCGACTCCCTGAAGAAGCTGGGCCCCGATGCTGCAGCATGCAAGCCTCGTGAGGTACAGCTTCCTTTAGCTCAAGTGCCAGGGTTGTCTGTGAGCATTTGCAGGTCAGGCCACCAGACTTAGGAGCTGTTAGTGGTCTGTTTCAATTAGCGTTTGTACGCGTCTCACGGCAGAACTTCAGGCCTGAATCAAGAAGCAGTAAGTGTTCCCAGCAGAGACTTCTGGAGAAAACTCTGAAATACGTACTTAGGCAGCACGCCAGCATGACTTGATGTGGGGAGCTGAATCCTTCAGATTCCCAGGAGAGTTAGCGAAAATGAGATGGGATTGCTCCTTTGGAGATAAGATCTTGCCTAGTTCTATGGATTCCTTTTACCATTTCTTACCTTGCAGCGTGACATGCGCTGCCTCTGCCGTTCAGCAGCCGTTTCTGCCTTCGCTGGGATGGGAGCCAAGCCATCGGCGTGCAGCTCATCAGATAACTGTCTCATTAAGCACGGCGCTGTTGCTCTTGTAAATTGAGGTCAAACTTGGGCTAAGAGATACCAAATGCCATTTTAGAGGTAGATACTGACACAATATCTGAACTGGTGGATTAAACGTGTCTGAGGCTGTTTGATGGTGCTGAGTGGTGCAGAGCAGCCCACACCCACCGCATTCAGCCACAGCAGGGTGGCCACATGCAAACGCCCCGTCGGGGATGCTCCCTTGCCCATGCTCAGCACTGAAGTGTGCCCAGGGCTCGTCTGGGAAAAAAATGAGTTGGTTCAGCCCCAAACCATGCTAGTTCCTCTTCTATTTAATAGTAGAGATGATTGAGTTTTAGTGCCTGGGAACGCAGCTTGGCACTGCTTTCCAAATAATTTCTGTGAGAAATGTCCCTTTTACTGAGAGGCGTCAGGATGTGTGTGGGCAGCATCTCTGCACAGCGGTCCTCAGGTACTGCACGGTGACATCTGAGGTGGGTAAACACGAAGCAGCAGGAGTGGCTGCGAGCAGTGGGGTTTCGGTGTGAAACACTACCGCAGGGCTGGCTGCCTAATCAAAAGAGGATGTGTCTGCTTCCAGCTGAGCTCGGGAAGAAGATGATTTCTCAAAAGCTAAAAGCAGGGAGGAGTGGCAGTCATGTGTGGCCATGTGAACTGCGTGATGTGTAGTCCAGAATTAGCTGTGCAAGGCTGTGGTCAGGAGACTGATTCAGAGCATCGTGCAGCCAGGCTGGGACCCAGAGGGAGGGGAGGCTGAGGTTGTGCCGCTTTTGTCATCCCGGTGGTTTTAGGAGAGAAAAATTAATGATTTCCTGTTCTTGGCTTTGCAGGGCAGGGAAGGAGCGGAAGAAGGCGGACAGGTACGCCCTGGATTGCCAGGAGAGAGCCTACTGGCTTGTGAACCGGACTCCCGTAAGTAGAGGATGAAGGTGTGTGGTGTTGTATCTGAGCAGTGCCCTCCTTAGAGTCCCCCTGGGACAAGCTCCTGCCTGCTAGGGGAACAGCCATGGTCACGGCCCCGGGGTGTGCACCCCATTGCTTCTCCTCAGGGAAGGGGTCAGCCTGGACCCAGTATGAAATGTAGAGAGCCACGAGCAGAGCAAAAGGGGGCCACAGGGCTGAAGAATTGACTGACTCGGTGGCAGTCGTGGAAAAGAGGTCTGGGGGGAGGTGGTACATCCAGACAGGGGAGCAGTCCACAGCTCCGCCAGCCTTCCCAGCCACAACCAGTCTGGGATGCAAAATGAGCCCTGAATTCACAGCACCTTCTCCGTGATTGCTCTCAAAGGTGCAAGGGAGGGAGATTTGGCTGCAGCATCCGTGCTCAAGGGGAGAGTTCCTCCAGACAGGGGGCAGAGCTCCCCTGGGGCACACCTGGCTGGGAGCTGCGGCCGTGCTCAGCAGAGCCAGGCAAATCTGTGCTGGTCACAGCCTGCTCTGGGGCTGTGCTCCGTGCTCGCTAGTCAGAGGCTTTTAAGGTGAAAGTGGAGAGTGATGAGTGGCAGCCCTCAGGGCCCGGGAGTCTCCCCGTGCATTCGCATGTCCCCCAGACTTTAAAACAGAGGAGTGACAAAGCTGTGGTTGTTTCCTGCTCCTGACAGCCCGGCATGCTCGACGTCCTGGAGTATGGATTAGACCGTGCGACGGATCCCAATGAAAATAAGGTAAACCAGGTGAGGCAGCATTTGTTCACCGCTGTTGAATTCGTTTGGGAGGACCCAAATAACGTCCCTAGGGTGGTGTTTTTGGGGGGAACGCAGGCTGTGCAAGTCAGCTCAGCTGTGACGGCCAAATGGGCCAGAAGTTGAAGCTGTCTCATTGTCCAGGGTGTGGGGCCCTCAAAATAGGCTTTGGCAGCTTCTTTTGGCTTTGTCAACTTTCATGACACATCAGTTAGTGTGTGTGTAGCTAGAGGAAATGTTTTCTCTGCTGGTGAAGCTGAATTAAGGAATCCTCTACCTGCAGATGCTTGTGGCTGCCTTGTTATTAGTGCTGAGTGAACTCAGTGTGGGCTTGAGGAGTATAAAGGACTAGAGGAAAGATCAGAGTTTAAAATAAAATGGCAGAATCCCTCCAAAAGGGTAAATGTGTGGCAAAAAGTTGGTGTAGTGGATAGGAGACACAATATGTTGTGTGAGAATTCGTATTGTGAAGCTAAACCGTAAAGAAACACAATTAATGAGCTGAGACTGTGGAGGCTGTAACTGGGTGGGACTGGTTTGGAGTCCACAACGAGACGAACGCGGTTCGATGAGGAGCTGAAGCTAATCTTCTGCTCCTTCATCAGTCCTTTAAAGCGATCCTGTAGCTGTGCACTTAATGGTGTTCATTTGAAAGTGAAGACAGAGCGTGTCTCGGCAATTAAATGCAAATGTGACTGCGATCACACTCCCTGTATTCCCACAACTTCTCATTTTTGTAACAGCCTTTAAACATCTCAACAGCCAGAGGCAGGATAATTGCTTTGGCCAACTGTGTTCTGTTACCATAGAGACTGAACATGAGCAAAGTGTAGGTTTGGGGTGTATTTTATTTTTTTCTTGCTGTAAGTAGCAGCTGCAGAAAGCCCCTTTTTTTTTTTTTTGAGAGAGAGAGAGAAAGCAGGAGAGGGGGAAAGAGAGAGAAATGGAAAAGAGGAGTAGCCAGCTTCTCACCCACAGTTTTACAGCTGACATGGGAGATTTTAGCTTTGCAAATAGCCTGACAGCCCAAAAACCAAAAAAAAATCCAAAATCCATAGACAGCCAAAAGCTCACATACGTTCACCACTGGACTTGAAGCTTTTTTTTTTTTTTTTTTTTTCCCCTGCAGGCTGCAGAAAGCAAAACATAAACATAAACACCTGTGGCTCAACAGCCTCTGTTGGGCAGAAAGGGTGGCCCAGGCTCTGCCTGTAAATGCTGACCTGGACTGTATTATTTGGTATCCTATCCCGTGCTAAGGCAGCAGGGAGTTTTACTGGTGTTTTCTGTGGGCCCAGCCTCTGGCTCTGACATAGGTGAAGCAATGGGAGCAGAAAACGAGTGCATGAATCCGGCACCCATTTGTTTGATTTTTGACTCCGATTCCACTCGATGTAGTTCAGCTTTACTGGCCAATTAGTTTACTTTTATCTTGACAGCTGAGAAAGAAAATGCTCCCAGCGATAACTCATTTCTGACATCAGGATGGCTTCTTTGAAGCTGATAGTGGCAAGAACATCTCTTTTTCACTTGCCTCAGACCCTTTGGTGAGCTGCTCGCTCTAATTGATAGATAAACAGGCGCTCAGCCACATGTTGCACTCCTTCCAAGGGGACTTTTATCACTGACCCGTGGGCATGCTATTAGAATGAGTTAGGAGTTGTAGTTGGACAGGGGAAGCAAGGCAGCAGTAGTTGTCCATTGATCAGCTAATTAAGGGCTGCTTTAGCCTTTTTTACCCAGGTCTCAGGCTCAGGATGAAGCATCACTGCTTAGGGAGTTACCAGGCAACTGCCAGAGCCCACCGGCTCTCCTGCAGGTACGGCTTTTGCCTTCTTCTGTGAGCGGAAGGCCTTTAAAATGGTGCTTTAGCCTACCCAAAATCACCGTGCTAGATCCAGGGACTACTGAATGAAACACCCTGGCTTGTCGCATGCAGCAAATCAGCTGCAGCAGTTCCCTGTAGTCGCTGCTGACCTTTAATTTCCCAAGTCTCCGTCAGTTTGGCTGCCTGATAAACACGCAGCTTCCGCAGCATCCTTCCCGTCTGTTGAACCAACGGGATCAGGAAGCAAATAAACAAGATAGGGGAAAACCAGCTATTTGAAAGAAACCCAACATCTGGGCTGCTCAGAATCTGATTTCCAGCTGTTGGGGGGGAAGGACGAGTGCAGCAGAGCTGCATGTGCAGATGGTCGTGTGCTAGGTGCAGAATTTGCCTCTGGAGTGCAGGGCTCCCAGCTGGCTGCGTGTAGGGAGGTTTGCGCACCAAAAGGGGGGTTTGTGTGTGCAGGAGCAGCTGGTTGCATGCTCCAGTGCTGCTCCTCACTGAGAGAGGCGGTGCCCGCAGGTTTTCGCTCTGACTGAAGGAAAGCGAGCTGTGGAGGGGGGCCAGGCTGTTGGTGCCGCCCCGTGCTTGGCAGCTGGTGCTTTGCACGGGATCCCGGTGCTCGTCCTCGCTGCTTACTGACCTGCACGTGTGGGTGGGGGGCACTGCCAGCATTCGGGGAGCAGGCAGACTGCAGGGTGATTTGACCAGGTCTGAAATTCACTCCGAGCTCCGTCTGGGCACACCCACGAAAGCTGCTGTCCAGCTGTTTGCGTCCTCCGCAAACACCGCAGAGCAGCCCGACGGGCCAAAACACATTACCGTCATCTCCACAACGTGGTCGGGAAGGCCCGCGCCGAGAGCAGAGGAGGTCCGTCACCCAGCTGGAAGTTAGCAGGAGGCGTCCCAGCTCTCGTAAGGAGCTCGGGGCTCCAGCCACGTGGATCAGCTCTCGGCCGGGTCCTGGCTGGCTCCCAGCTCCGCTCTGCAGCTGCGGCTTGCGTGCGTGGGGAGCGCTCAGCTGGCGGCAGCGGGCTGTGACGAGGCTGTGCAGGGCGGGACGGCGCTGCGCCGGGTCTCAGGGAGGAGGATGTTCTTCTAATGAGCACGTGGCCCTCTCCTGAGTCAGCCGGAGCTCTTTCGCTAATTGCCATTTTGATTGGAAGCCTGGAGGGCCGGAGAGCTTATCCACGGTAATTGCGCTAAGTCACCCATTAAGAGCATTGCAAAATTAATCTCGTTATAAGAAATTACACTTCTGTTCCAAATGTTATTTCCTTCTAAATGGCAGAGGGCGGGTGGGTGCTATGGGGCACTTGGGCATTGCTGCTGTCAGCAGCTGGGGGTCAGGACGGGGAGTGCAGTGGGGACAACTGGCGGTGCTCAAAAGGACACAGAGAATATCCGGGGTCTCTTGTACCAGCAGCAAAGCTGGAAACACTGGTGTGGGAAGCACTGGGGTAGGAAGGAAAATGAAATGATGTGCAGCCATGGGGTGAAACAGCTGAGATCCTTCCCAGTTGCTATTGGTTTCAGAACTGGAAAGGGCTGAGCACAGCCAGCACCTGCAGTCGTCGGTGGGGTGATGGATGCTGTGCCCCGTGCTGGGTTCCTGGTTGATTCCTCGCCAGTTCAGTGTTTGCCACCGCTGAGTGATGCTCAGCCCTTCTCATGCCATAGCCCCATTTTCTGTGCAGTCCCCCACCCAAGAGCACCCCACCAAACCCCCCCGGCTTCCCAGGGCCAGCTGTCCAGAGGCTCACCTGCCTGGTCAGGCTGTGGCAGGAGGAGATCCTTGGTGTAGGATGTACTTAAAAAAATCTTTCCCTGTATGCAGATGTGTTCATTAGCTTTGATTTTTTTTTTAACATATGTACACATAACTTTTCTTCATTGATGGTAGTTTAATTTATTTCTTGCTCTGTGTAACACTTAACTTACTGGGCTCTTTTTCTCCTTCCCAACAGCTATTTGTCTCATGTGTGTGTCGTGTGCTGCGTGACTCTAAGACCCCTGTAGAAGACAAACACAACTTAACTGCCACGTGAGCTGCCGTCAAGCCGTTATGCCAGCATCCACCTCTCTTCACCCCTGCACCACGCCTGTCCAAGGCACCCACTTGACAAAGCAGAAGACATGAGGGGCCTTTTAAAATCATCTAATGATTTTAACCTCTTAGTTTTCCTAAAGTAAATGCCCTAGCCACTCTTCATTTTCCTCAAATGGAACAGTTCAGCTGGCACTTTGGAAATCTGATGGGGCCTGATTTGTATCTCAGGTTGCCCAAGTAGATAGCAAACTCGTATTGTGCAGGAATTAGGTGACCTGAAACAGAAAGTTCTCTAAAGAGGGCGTTTCTAGGACAGTAAATGCAGCTAGTTTCTCTATGCAAACAGGTGGCGAGTTTTTTTTGGGGTTTTGTTTTTTTATTTTGACTTCCATTTCTACAGTGGATCTGAAACAATAATGCTGCTGTAGAAATGTGGGGGAAGAAGAGGTGCCTGCACGAGAGCTTTCCTGGCATCAGGGGTACAGCTAAGCTGAGAAGGGTGAAAAAGCTGTTCTTTAGTCCTTGTCTCTTCCAATTATGAGGCTGTACGGCCCTGTGGCCAACGATCCTGTTGTTGTCCAAGAGCTTTGTACCCCCGTTGATGTGTCAGCCCTTAACTCCTCATGTGCAGTTCCTTGTGTGCGGCCAGCGCGGCTGGTGTTTGCTTTCCTGCCTGTCCCTGCTGAGACTGTGTGTGCTGTCGTTCAAAGCTGGCCGTGGCATTTCCAGCAGTAAAAGTCTTCCTCCCCTTGCAATGCCACGGTGAGGATTTCTGTTAGTACTGCACCTGCCGGGCTAGGTTTATGTTAGCATCAGACGGGCTGGCTTCATGGTAGCGCTGTACAGATCGGCTGATCTGCTGCGTATCTGGCTCCTGCTGCTGAAACGGTGAGTGTGCCCTCTCAGAACCAACCAAGTGTCAGCAAAATACGCACATTTTTCTTCCTTGTGTAGGACAATTTCTCCTTCCTGAGCAGGACTAGTGGTTATAGTTAAAATGCACAGGCAGACCTGCATCAGTCTCACTGCGGTCCCTCAGGAAGCAGCGCTGGGAGGGCATCCTGCCTTTCCCAAACGGGGCAGCTCAGTGTGCAGGTTCCCTGCTGAGAAGGTGGGAGACGCAGGCTGCCTGTGTCGTTTGCTGCCAGATGCTCCCTTCCTCATGGCTCACAAAGACGGCGCTTCCACGAGGCACTCTGCAGACTAGCGTCTGCTAGGGGCTTAATTAGATAGGGTAATTCTGGGCCGCAGATTAGCTGCAGGACTCTTGTTGGCTAAAATGGGAGATGCAGAACTAAAAGGCTGCAGAAGCCTTTAAAGGCTTGCTGGGAGCATCACTGACTTAGCCTGTCTTTCGCTCTCCTTCGTCAAGTTTATTTCACACAAACTAACTGTGCTTCAAAGGAAGCTGGGTGAATAAACACCCTGCAGTTAATTTCTTGCCTTCAATTGCTTGCTCATTTGTGGATGACATCTAACATAGTCTGCGTTACTCAAATCACAACGTAAGCAGCCCTTGCGCAGCAGATACTGCATCTGAGGCTTTTAATTGTGGTGTTTATATTTTGCAATGTGTTGGTTCCTGTCTCCTTTAGCGAATATTGAATGATCTAATCTGTGTCTCGTAAACGAATCTATTTTAGCTACATTAGAATACCCCCTTAATTGAAGGCACACAGGCAGGCTGTGATGGAAGAAGCAACACTAAATAGTAAATACAGCTAATGGAATGATTTACGGTGTGTAGATGCTCTTAGCTTTGATGATAGCCCGGATTAGCTGAGCTGCTGTGTTTGATTTTAATTGTAATGAGAATTAATTGGAGAGCACTGCACAACAGCAGCCCTGCAATAGTGTTTTCATATTTCAAAAAAGGCGAGTGAAAGCACCCACCCCAATTTAATGGTTTTTGTTTCTTTATGTTACAGAAAAAAACAATGGATGTTTATAGGAGAGAGGTAACTAATTATTCCCTTATTTCTACGCGCTCAACCTATACGTATTGCTTATTTCAGTATTGCATGGGGGACCAAAGCCCCCTTTGCAGGGGATAAACTGTTTTTAAAAATGTCTGGGTTTGGCTGGCAAAGTCTCTGTGCTATGAAGCTTTCAGTCAATATGTTTTCGGGACATTTTCTCCCACTACAGGCAGCCAGCAGCTCTCCCAGCGATGGGAAGGCTCAGCAAGGGCTGGTACCAGGACTAAAATCCAATAGATCAAAATTAGTGGTGGGGAAATCACGGGAGATACATCCAGTGGCGCCAGCGTAGAGACAGCCAAGGATCAATGATAATTACATGGTAAATCATCGGGAGCATTTCTAGGTGCCCAGAATGGTAGCTATTACCCAATTTTTATATAGGATGGAGAGTGGTTTTAATTACTTGCACATTGCAAAATGCTCTTTTGATATTTTCAATAAGCTCGGTGATGATAGCCATTTTACTGTGCCAGTGTAGGGATTCTGTGATTCCTTGGACATCCAGTGGATTACTGGGAGGAAGCACTCCTCCCAGCGCTCTGAGGTTCGGATAGAGCTGGCCTGCTCTTTACATCTCCGTGCTCCTAACCACGGCTGTTTCTGATTCCTCTCAGATCATGTACTATCAGCAGGCCATCATGAAGTCCAGAGTGAAATCTTCTGTCTCCCTTGGAGGGTAAGTCCTGATTTCTTTCTGTGCACTCGTTAATTAGTCTTCAGCGCCCGTCTCCTCGTGAGATGATTCAGCTCTGTTCTGGCAGCCGGTGACTCAGCAGGGGAATCGATCCGGTGGCCACGCTCGGTGCTGTCTGCGTCCTGGCTGTCTGGGCTGTGCGCCCCTGGGCCCGAAGGCACAAGGCCGGGGGGGGGGGTCAGAGCCCCAGTCGCGATGAAGAGCCCCTTGCAGCTAAGGGGAGCTTTACTACAAATGTCTGCGGAGCAGTTTCAGCCTCTCGGTTGAGCTCCCCTTTGAAATTGAGAGGTGTTCAGCCTGGCCGGGGCTGGGACCCAGCCCAGCTCTGCAGGCTGGAAAAGCAGCTCTGGAGGCTGTCCTGCTCGGGTGCAGCAGTGATGTCTGTCCTGTGCCTGTTCTGCGTGGGGTGAGTAAGCAGTGAGACAGATCGACCCTCCTGGCCCCAGGGTTCGGCCCCAGGGAGTGTTCTTGCTCAAAAGGTAATGCCCTCGGAAGGCAGCAGAGCTGGGGGAGTCTCTGATTAGTCTGTATGATGAAGGAACACACTTTCCTCCCCAGGAAAGTCCAAGCAATTAATTAGCAAGTCCTCTTCTCAGTGGGAGTGTTTCCTGATCAGATTTTTGATGAAGCCAATTAAGTGCAAAGCTCCCAGTTGTAGCATCAGCTGCTGCTGCATTTGCCACGGGTGTTTCTTACCTGGAATCGTGTGTGCTGGGCAGCTCCCTGGAGGTGCAGACCACAACACTGGGCTGTTTCACATAGTCCTTGCCATCCAGAGATTCCTATGAAACCTGAGATAAACATGATGCTCAGGCCTGTTCCCTGACAGAAAATAGTTACAGATGAATGAAATGGGAGGAAGAGCCCAGGAAGCTGTGCTGTCTTCTGAGAACTGCAGCTTGCAAGGCACCAGCAGTTCTGTTTCTTCATCTGCCACTGACTGCTTGGTCACATTAAATGCTTCTTGCCTCAGTTTTCCAGCCTGTGAGCTGGAGCTGGGGACACCTGTCTGCCTTCAGGAATTTTGTAGTGCTTAACTGTTTGGCAGAAGCATTTTTTACACAATAGTCCTTGTCTTATGATGGATAGTACCCAGTATCTGGATCAAAAACTCCTTAGAAAAGTTGGATCTCCACCTTGAACTATGGGATTTGCTCCAAATCAAATTATTATTGATGAGGATAAGATCAGCGACTAGATAATGTGCATGCATCAGAGCACTGCATTGATTTAGGAGGAGCTGCAAAGCACTCATCATTCAAAGGACAGAGCAATGTTACCTGAGCTGACAGGTTTAGATTTGCAGCTTGATTAGAATATACGGATTGGATTGAATTATGCAGGTGCGGAATGCCTTGGCATTTCGAATGAGAAGATAGGATCAAGCGCTTCTGTGCCAAACCTGCGGTATGCTTTGTGCAGTCGCATTGTATGACTGAAGGATCCATGCCAAGGTGCCTGTTAGCAACAGGCCCTTGGACAGTGCTCTCCCAGCTCGGAGCACATAAAAGCAGTTTGGCCTGGAAGGAGTTTTAAACAGAGAAACCAGATGAATTTTTTTCAAGAATGAAAAAGGGAGGAGAAAGCTAAAATTCCAGGACATTAGTGAAATTGGTTGTAATTACAAGTCTCGCCAGCCTAGGAGGTAGGAGAAGTGTTTGTCTGGTTCCTGCTAGGGTAGGGAGATTTTTGCTTTGTGCTGAGCCCTCAGACTCATTTGCAGAGGAATGGGCCGTGTGGTAGGTGAGTAGAGGCACGGAGAAGCCCTCAGCACTGCCTCACCTCTCCCACAGCTCGCTGGGCTCTCCCACACCCTGTCAGGAGGCTGCAGAGAACCCAGCCTGAGCAAACACCACGCCTGCTTTCCTTTTCTCTTGGCACTTCCCTCCCTGTAATGTGTGGCACAAAACAACATGGGCAGGCGTTTCTCGGTCTGAGCTGCTGGCTGGAGAAGGAAACAGCACTCGTTTGGGGGCTCAGTCCCACTTCCTTGAAGTGAAGAGGCAAAATGAGGTGATGGAGGGAGGAGAGTCTTGGATTTCCCAGCACTTGAGCTGACAAAATCACTGCTTTGAAAGACACTCGGGAGATTACTGCTAGGCAAGTGGAAAAGATTAACAGCACTAATGAATCAATTTTTGCAGTAAGGCAGGGGTCACATTCCAGACCCCCGTGGTAAGGCTGCGCCTCTGAAGATACCCGCAGTCTGTGCAGCCATTTGGTGGTTGTAACGGGGCTGCCAGCAATTCTGCTTGCAAATTAAGATTTTGATTTTGCTGGATTTACTTGCAGGCTTGTGAAGTACTCTGAGCAGTTCCTCTCCAACGATCCTATCCTGTCGGGATGTCTCCCCAGCAACCCCTGGGTAACAGATGACCCTGAGTTCTGGGATCTCAATGCAAAGCTGTATGTATTTATATTGTTTTGCCAGCTTGTGGTTTACACTGACCTTTATGCTGATAGAAATCAGAAAGGGGAAGCATTGATCTCATCATGATATCCGGTCTCTGGTTGTGAGCAGGGAAGCATTCCCTTTCTGACATAGCTAAAGAAAGTGTCTCCTGGGAATACTTCGTGCTGAACTTGCAGCATTACCTTCTTGAAGTGGGGCCTTCCTTAACGTTATAGAAATGCCCGAAGTGTTGGGAGTATGCACTTAGAAGCTGCTGAGTGGGTCCAATCCTCCCTTAGGATAAGTGCAGTCCAGTTTTACTAGCACAGGAGTGTGGAACGTGACCAGTTATGCTCAGGTATAGCACTCTGCATACACCCGAAGTTGCTTTCTTATACAGAGTTTGGGTTGGAGACACCTGCTGGTGGTCCATCCCTTCTCTGAAGTCTCCCTTGGTTTTTCATTCAGACAGCATTTGCTGATTACACAGAAGCATCTCTCTGAAGCATACAGCATGTTGCTGGTTCTCATTTGAGACCAGCAATCCTGTTACAGTGATAATATCCCATTAGACAGCCCCAAAGGTAGCTTCGCAGAGTGCCTTTATGAGAAGCAAAGCTTTGAGCACCGACCAGTTCCTCCTCCAGAATGGGACGGAGTCAAACCTCCATCAAAGCTGGGCCGTCATTGTGAGAGCAGAATAAACCCAAGATAAATCCTCATCCCACTGTGTACCAAGTTGTTTAATTACTGCTTACTTAGTGGGCTGACTCGAGGAGCTCATTACAGCATTCTGGAAACCAGAAAATGCCGAGAAGTCTCCTGACATTCCAGCGAAGCGCATTTTGGTTTTAATTAATCTGCCATTTAGATGGGCCCCATGAAACTGTCGGTGCTGTTTGTGTTCATCCTTTGCAGAGTGGATGTCCCCACCAGAATGCGTGTGGAGCGATGGGCCTTCAACTTCAGCGAGCTGATACGAGACCCCAAAGGCCGGCAGAACTTCCAGCTCTTCCTGAAGAAGGAGTTCAGCGGTGGGTCTGTGCTCTGTCCCTTTCCCCCTGCCTGCGCCGCACAGCAGGGCGCTGTACAGCTGAGACAGAGCAGCAGGGGAAATCCTTGCCTTTGCAATAGATGCTTTGGTCATAAATAATGGTAAAGTCCCAAAGTGGGGCGAGCAGAAGCGACTTTGGGCGCAGTGGCTATGCAGGCAGTGCGTGCAATACCACCTAGTGGCACAGGACACAAAATACAGCGCAGAGCAGCCTGGGGTGAGGGGACTGCTCCCAGGCAAGCTGGAACTGGTTGCATTCTCATGCTCTTGCAGGTTTGTCACTGAGCAGAAGGCAGTGGAAGGTTGTTTCCTCCTGCAGTCTCAAGGAGATTTTCAAGGTGGCTGTAAGAATTGGAGAGACTCTGAATCGGGGCCAACTTGTACTGAATCAAACTAATTCAGTTTAGGAGTTAATTAATGGGATTGCAATTTCCTTGCTCTTGCTCTCTGCTGACTGAGTGCTTGTTGTGCAGGAGAGAATCTGAGTTTCTGGGAAGCCTGTGAGGACCTCAAGTATGGAGACCAATCCAAGGTCAAAGAAAAAGCAGAAGAAATTTACAAGTGAGTGTGGTAATTTTACATACTTAAACTCTTTCTACATGAGTCCCATATGCTCCTTCCATGTGTTGGCATTCTCCAAACAATTTATTTCCGAGGCTTTCCTTTGTAAGCTGTCATTAAGTATGGCTGTGCTATGTCCCCGTGTAGGAAAGGAGCTTGTGGAGGTGAAAGCGTAAATATTGTTTTGTTATAGAGCTACTTTTCCCCTCTGTTCTCCAGTATGACATTTACATCTCGTCAAGGAGAGGTCTTAGCACATAGTTTAAATACAGGTTTGGAACAGCAAATATCTTGGGGCTGCCACAAGGCGAGTGGAGAGACCCTTTTGATTCCAGTGAGCTAAAATTTGTTTTATGTTGTGTGTTATGCTGCAAGAGGAAGTGACTGCATGTCACACAGTTCGCTCTGCTGAAGAGGAGATCGATTGCCCAAGATTAGGACAGCAAATTGTAGTGGGAAGTTGAAGGGACTTTTCCTTTCATCCGGAGGCAGAGGAATCTCTGGGGAATTCACTTGTTAATGGCACTGTTGATCCTCCTCCTTGCAGGCTCTTCCTGGCTCCAGGAGCAAGACGCTGGATTAACATCGATGGCACAACAATGGGCATCACTGTCAAAGGCCTCAAGCACCCTCATCGCTATGTGCTAGATGCTGCTCAGACCCACATTTACATGTTGATGAAAAAGGTTTGTTGTTTGTTTCCAAAGCCGGAGGGGGATTCCAGGTCTCTGGGCCTTTCCGTGCCTTTGAGTGTTATCAGCTGTCACTTTCAAGTGGCCTCTGTTTGAAAAATCCCGCAAGTTTGCTGACTTAGGCAAGCACTGGTTCAGGCCTTTGTACTGTGCTGCTGCTTCCTCCCTTTGGGGCAGCATGCCCTCAAGGTGGCAGAGGTTGGGTGTCTGCTCGAAGTCCTGTTTTCTGACATCAGCTTGGTCACCAGCTTGTTCAAGGCTTGAACAAATCTTTTAACTCCCTGGCTGAAAAATTGAAATACTGTTGCCTTTTTACCTCCAGAACCGGTGTGAGACTAACTCAGTGTTCATTCAGCACCTGAAAGTTTTCTACGTTCCTAGCACCAGTATTTGGTACGGTAGCAGCTATATTTTCTTTTAAGGGTCATCCTTTATTCGGTTGGTACCGCTCTGTGTGCAACATCAGGTGTCCTTATGGTGGGATGCTTGTATCCAACTGTTTTTTATCAGTGGATGTGAAAGGTAGTAGCAACTGTGATACAACTGCACGAGTTCTGTACCAAGAGCATAACCAGACCTCATTAATCTCTTGAAAATAAGTTTTACTGATTTTATTTTTTTAAGCACTTTTCTGTGGTTATGTTGACGGACACCCCTTTCTGAGGTCTGACTGATGCAGCAGGCTGAGGGCTGATACGGGCAGTATGTAATAATGTCAGGGCTTTCACTGGAGCATGATGACCGCAGATAACCTATAGCTCCTCCTTATAAGTGATACAAAACACACATAGCAGGAAGGAGCATTGCTGGCCAGATCAGCAGCTAATGAAGATTGACAATGAAAGCAAAAGACCAATATTGATTTTAGCCAGTTGCTGAAAGGTTTGGCTTCCAAAATATAAGTACTTCCCCCGGCAATGGCTGTGGGACACCTCTGGCCTGGACTAAGACCTCTTGGTCTGAATCTTACCTGGGAAACTCTACTGGAAAAAGAAAAATATTGGGAATTTTGCAAGATGAAAGGGTATTGGTTTCAGTAACTACGTTTTCCCGAGAGATGCAAAGTTTCTTAGGCTGCTGGGTGAGATTTTCCAATTCCCATCTTCCTGAGCAGCTGTATTTGGTGGTGTTTGCTGTTTGCAGCCCGTAACAACCAGTTTCCCTTTTTTCTCCTAGTAGGACTCCTATGGCCGCTATTTAAAGTCTCCAATATACAAGGAAATGCTGGCCAAGGCTGTTGTGCCTCAAGAGACTGTCAAAAAAAGGCAAGTGAAACTGGATGTAATTGTGGGGTTTGTTTTTCTTGTTGTAGCAAGGGTAGAAAAAGCCTGAGTTGCAGCAAAATTACTATGATTTAGATGTTTGCTTAATTAAATAATTTTTTTCACTAGAAGATGCCTTGCTTTGAGACTGATTATGCTCTTTATTTGTGAGCCCTTTGGAAACGGCTCATGTGCAGCCAGAATATACTTGACGATTGCTCAGCTGCCTTGTGTGTTGGGTCTGTTTAGAAAGGCTGTGATTGTTGAATTAATCACGGCTCCTTTCCTGGAAGGAGAGAGCACTGTGTACTGGGCATGGGAAAACTCCCAGCTGCGAGGCGCTGGCTGCCAGAGGAGACGCAGAGCCACTGCAGGGTCCTCGGCAGATTCTGCTCGGCTCTGCCTGGACAAAGCCGCTTACACCCTGCGAAATGAAGGTGAAAAGCAGCCAAATGGAAACGAATGGCACCTTTTCCTGTGAGTGGCTGCTGGCACAAGGTAGCCAGCCTGAGAAGGGGCAGGCTTGAAATGGCTCTTTCCAGACCAAGCTAAGAGTCGCATGGCAAATTTGGACCATTTGAACTACAGTTGCTTCTTAAAGCAGAATGTGCAGTGTCAGAGCCAGACTGGGTGGTGTGCTTCTTTTCGTTCCTCTTCCACTCGTCAGCCTTGCAAGCAAAAAGAGGAATCGCGGACTTTCACACTATCACTTCATCTAGAGCCCATTTCAAGACAGTGGAAAAAAAACCCCAAAACCCTCCTGCTTGGGGCTTGGTTAGTTTTTCCCTGAGCCACACATCACAAGGTTGCTGGCAGATGTTGGCTGACCCCTGGTGACCACCGTCACGTCTGTCAGTGCCTGTCCTGGACACGCAGTGCTGAGACAGCACGCTGAGGGAAATACAGGGCTGGCACCCCATCCGGACGAGGTTTAAGATTTATTTTCACTGCTTGGTAATGCTTCTGCTGAAGCAGATAGCAGGTGTTTTTGGGGGTATCAGGGATGCCAGAACCACCCAATACTGATCCCTGTCTCGATCTTACTGAGAAAAAAATCACCCGATGGCAGTTGTTTGGGTTCACACTGACTGTGAATTACTTTTGAATGCTTACAACAAAAGAGCAATGTACTGGACATCTCCTGGCCTCGGTGTCCCCGCTAGGACCAGAAACAAGACCGCCTTTACTCTTGTAGTAGTTCTGCAGCTGGTGTGTGACACTGAGTCACCAAGCCCTGTTTAAACCACCTAGTCTGCACTTGCACTTCCCTGTTGTTGGGTGCGTGACAGCAGCATTTCTGTATCTGAGCTTGCCCTCCTGTAAGTGAGCTCCTGGAGTGCTCGTTGGCCTCTCTTTGGGAGAGACATAAAGAGATCAAAAGTCTTTAGGAGCAAAGTCAGCCAAAATGCTAAGATGCATCTTTATTTCATGTATGAAGAGCCTTTCTTCTGCCTGGTCAGGTACCAGCAGGTGCTGTAACAGGTGCCCCGCTCCCCATGCGTAGCCTCAGGGATTTAACCGGAGTGTTTTTTCTAACTGGTGTCTGTGCTGTCCCTGAGGCCATCCAGAGGTGCAGGGGTTTCAAGGACGTGGTTTCTCACTCAGTGACGGTGTGGTTTCGGTGCCCTTCCACCTCTCGGTAACGCCCTGCTTCTCTCTCTTTCTGCCCAGCTCCAATTTCCCGTTCGGCCGCCGTCAGCTCCGCTCCAGCCCCAGCCCCGTCATCCTGAGGCAGCAAGAGGAAGAGGCCAAAGCCAAAGAAGCTGCCACCACTGTGGACATCACGCAGGTCATGAGCAAGCTGGATCGGAGGAGCCAGCTCAAGCAGGAACCTCCCAAGTAGGCTCTGAGCCCTGCAGGGCACAGCGCAGGGAAAAGACAAGCTGAGGCTGGTGTTGAGCTTCGTCTCCCCTTCCTGAAGGTGTCAGTGCTGCTTTAGGTTTCCCAGGCCGGCTCTGCCAGCAGCCTGCTTCCTGCACGTTGCCATGGCTTCTGCAGCAGCAGATGTCACTTCCCAGGCACGGCAGGCATGGGAATGCTGCCGGAGCCAGGCCGCTGGCTGTGCCAGACTCGTGGCACAGGGCCAGAACCCCTTTGTGCACACCACGGAGGTGCAATGCCTTCTGGCTGCCCCAAGACCCCAGGAGGTTGGGCAGCCCAGGCACCTCTCCCTGCCTCCTACTCCTCCAGGAGCTGGGATGGCACAGGGTAGAGTGGAGTTGTGCTGTCCCGGTCCTTTGGGTTCAAATCGGCCTTCCCTGGAGCAGCAGTGGAGGACCCTGCAGGGAGCAGGACGAAGCAGTCAGCCTCAGAGCACGTCCATGCTGGCATCCATCCTCTCAGTAGGACGTGCACCCTCCCAGGGGATGCGTAGTGGGCACCCTTCCGAGAGGAGTGGTCACATAAATTCTCCATCTGCTATAAGGCACCCGAAGTATCCTGCACCTCCAAGTCACTGCAGAGGAGTCACAGAGAGAAGAGTGGGCTAGACTTCTCGTGAGAATAGCATGATGACCATTTCTGAAGGTTTGGGTGACTCTTTAAATTTTAATGACATCCCAAGTCCCCCTGGCTCGTTGGAGATGATCAGCGGAAAGCTCTGCTCTCCCTGTTCCTCCCCCACACAACGAGCTAGGTGTGCAGGCTTAGAGCCATCCCTCTCAGGAGCCTGCTGGAGAGATACAGCCACAGCTTTGTGTTTCTTTTATCAAATCCCTTCTGCCTCTTCTCTTGTCTTTTTCCTGCTATTCTATTTTCTGCTGTTAAAAAAACTAACAGGAGGTAGTTCTAGTTGTCACTGGTCTGTAGCCTAGAGGCAAGGAAAAAACAGGGCAGAGGTGTTAAGAGCTGACTTCAACTTTAAGTAGTGTTTTTTCATTTGTTCTTTTGCTCTTTAGAATAAGGAAACTTAAATAACTATGTTAGCACTAGAGAGCTTCGGGAGATTCCAGGCTTTGCTGGGAACCCCCTGCCTGTCTGGACCAGGCTGATGATTACCAGAAGTGGAAGATTCCTGCAAAGCCCAGTAAAGAGAATCGCGGGGGGAGCAGAAAAACTTCCTCGTTTGTTAGAATTTAGGGGAAGTGGAGGGACTGGGTGGGAAGCACTGGAATACAGGAAACTCCTTAACTCCTACTTGCATTATTCATCCGTTTTTATTACTGGAATGAATTTACAGGAAAATGGAGATAGAGAAAACTGGATGTGAGTGGGAACCCTGAGGTATTAGGGTGTGTGGAGATCAGCCTCTCCCTGACGAGGAGACAGCCAGGCCATAGGCCCAGACAGCTTCGAACAGCAATTCTTGTCCTCCCTGCGTGTGTTATCAGAGGCAGAATCGGGGCTACGTGGTCTGATCTGGTGTCACTTCAGAACCAGTCGTCTTCATTTTGCAGCTGAGCTATGGAGATTTTTGTGAGCTCTGTTAACCTAACGGTGATAAATGGTATAGAGGAATTGAAATCAAGTTACATGAGTATTCAGCTCTGGTGTCAAGGTCTGCTTGCTGAGTCCCTACTCGCGTTCCCGAGGGAAGCAATAGCAAATTTTGCAATGCCATAAGGGGGAGCAGGCTCAGCCTGTAAATGCTTAAAACCACAGGGCTTCTGTATGTGAAGTACTGTACCATCAACTCACCTTGACATAAAAGCACTGAAGGGTACTCAGGAGCTTGGCAGGGCTGGTCTGCAGCTGCTTGGCTGTGATGAGCTGTACAGTCCCTTCAGAGTTTGTGTAACGTGGGACACTGAGCGTGTCGGGATTGCCAGTAGTAGTAACACGTGGAAGATCAAGTCAGGGTATAAATAATAAATAACAAATCCGTGTGTTCCAGTCAGTCCCTGTGATTCTACTTCTGTTTTGTCTGTGTCTTTGCTTTTTATGTTATCTCTATCCATTCCTTTCTCTGATATTCTCATCAGCTCAGCTTTGCATTGCTGTCCCACCGCCATGGGTTAATGCTGCCTGCTCTAGAGTCACCGTGCTTGTGAAACACCAGTCCCCCCCTTGCAGGCAGAAGCTGGCTCTGTTCTGCTTACAGGCTCAATAAGCTGGTATAACCCAGCGTACCACTCCTTGGTCCCTTGCTGCTCAGTCCCTGAAGAGGAAGGTTGCATGGTACAAAGTGTGACCATGGTACAAATTGAACTTTGTTTTGTGTTAGCCAAGAAATTGTTTATTTCCATTGGAAATCAGAGCAGTATGTTGTTTGTTTCTTGGCCATCACTTCCGTGCATTCATCTGTCTAATAAAAATAAATAGAAAATGAAAAAAGAACTCGGTTCGTCCTTCTCTGTCTTGTCTCAGCATGTTCATCCCTCACTGTGTCATCTCTTTGCCATGCATGCATGCGTTTTCTCTATGTGCCTCTGCTCTCAGCACTTCTCTTTGGACGCTTGAGCTGCGTTTCATTTCTGCTGGTGGTGATGCTCTGGAAAGTGGGTGAGGGACCTGGGCATGCACCACATACTCTGGACAAATCTGTCCTCCAGCTCATCCTGAGGGCTTTGTTAGCTGAGCCTGAGCCTTCACAGCACCAGCTAGAGACACTGGGGCCTTCAGCACAAGATGTAACGTCTTGTGTTATCAGTCTTCGGGGGTTTGAGCTCATTGTCCTATTTCTTGGGCACCACAGCGGCTGGCACAGCGGTGCTTCGGGTTAAACGTGGTTGTACCACTCACAGCCGTGCTCACACTCTCAGAATAGCAGACTCCACGCGTGGACAAGCTGGTGTCTCCTACAGCACCCCGTCTGCTGTGGGGCCTGGTCCACCAGCACCCACCGAGGCCGGCAGCAGCAATCCTGGTGTTTTCCGTGAGAAAATCACGACTCCTCTGCTCCCCTGGGGGCAGGCCAGGGGTGCAAGACGGGGGGCCGGTGATGGAGCCCTGTCCCCATGCCTGAGGACACCAGCCACCAGCGTGCTGCCCTGACCGAGCCTCTCCTTTTCCTCCCCGCAGCTGTGCCGCCTCACCTCCCCGGCCCCTCGCCTGCCCGTGTACGCTGGCCCCAGCAGCCTGCCCCCCGCGTCCCCCGGCCCCACGGCCCTGCCCCACAGCACCGCCTGCCCCTCGCCCATCAGCGTGGCCCTGGACAGCACGGCGGGCACCGAGAGGGAGCAGGAGCCCGGCGGGGCCAGCCCCAGCCCCTTCCCCTCCACCGCCGGCAAGGTGGGAGCTGCGGCGCCTCCCAAGCCCCGTGCGGCCGCCCTTTCCCTCAGACGGTTCCTGAAGAGGGGCTGCCTGAACTCGCCCGTCTTCGCCACGCTCTCGCCGAGGTGCCCGGCCGTGCCCCACGGGAAGGTGCAGCCGCTGGGCGAGCGGGAGCGGCGGCTCCGGCAGGACGCCAAGGCGGTGAGCAGGTAAGCGCCGTGCCTGGGTGCCTTCCCGAAGGGCTCACCTCAGGGACCGTTTGGTTTTGTGGTTAGTTTGTGGCTAAATATTATCAGCAGAGCCCACAGAGCAGGCTTTTTGCCTCATATTCCAGTCAGCTGTCACCATCTTCCCCCGTGCCCGCCCGCTGAGGGCTTCCCTCGCCTGTCATGGCGAGCGGGCAGCAGCTCCGCTCCTCACAGGCTTCGGGGCACAAAATGGAGGAGCCGCCATCTTCCCGCGTGTCCTGGGCACCAGCAGCCGTGAGGCTGCTGTGTACGGCGTGGCCAAGCTGTTGTTTGCATTAGCAGAAATTTGTCCGATTCAGGTATTTCTTCCGTGCAGTCTCACTATCTCCACAACGTGCCCTCAAGGTCCTCAGACCAACGGCAGCCGGTTGCTGGCGCGTTTTGTTAGCACTGGGAGGATGCCCGATGCCCTGAGCTGGGCTTACAGAAGGGTTTCTTACAACTCAGATCACAACTGGTGTTTTCTCTGCCTGTCCTGAATCACAGAAAGCCTTTCCAAACTGGATTGTCGTGTTGGCTTGTGTTTGTTTTCTGCGTGCAGCATTTCCTCTGCTGATAAACAGGCAGGAGGCAGTCCTGGTTGTTCCTTTCTGCTGTACTCAGGCCTCCTGTTAGTGGTGTAAAGTTCCCAGGTTTTACTTTAGGTCCCTGAATTCTGAAACTCACTTGCATGTTTGTGTTTATTCTCAAGCTCTCTGGTTCAGGTATGGTTTAATGGTCAGAGGAGACACAGAAGTAAAAAGAGAGCAGAAATCTTGAGAGAGAACCTCAAAACATTTGTTGTTTGGGAACAGGATACTGTAAGAATGGGGATTTTTACCTAGAGAATCTCCCACTTTCGAGACCAAACCCTGGCCTTGTCCCTCGCTGAAATTAATGTCTACTCAGCCACTATTAATCCACCTACGCTGCTGACCGAGTGGATGAGTCCATATTATAAATTCAGAAGCACAAATCTGAGGGCTCTTTATCTACCTGGCTGTGCACTCCAGCACACAGCAGTTTTGCTTCAAAGCTGGTGGAGTGCACTTCTTTTTTTCCATTTTCCATCTATGTGGGCTTGTGCCCAGGAGTTTTGCTTTGGGATTTGGGGTTTGAACAATAAAACACTCAAAGCCAGACTCCGTGCTGCATGCTTGCTGTTTCAGAGAGCACATCAAAAAGTGCCCTGTGCATGATGAGTTTTTATTTCACAACGCAGCTTCTTCCAAATAAAAATGGACATTGCTTTGGAGAGCCGAACCTACCCTGTAGGCTCTGCAGAGGAAGAGCACAAGTGCCACCAGGTTTGTAAGGACTCTGCAAAGGAGGTGATCTGCCCCTGGGAGAGCCCCGCAGAAGAGGGCAGAGCTGGGTAACCAGCAGCGCCTGAAGCAGCAAAGATGTGACCCCCTAACGAACAGACGCTTGCTGAGACACTGGGGTTTGCCACGTGTGGTTCAGTACATGGGCCATGCTGTTAAAGAAGTGCATTAGAGCCATCCTTCAGCATCAAGGCAGCTCAAACTACGACATCTATGAATAATGAACTCTGATATACCCATCTGTTTGTAATTCAAGAATCTGAAGCATTTCTGGACTGATTTTCCTATCTTTAGTATATTCAGATCCATTCATTATAGACTTCTTGATAAATGAAGCTCATTTCTTGCCTTATAGCAGATGGAGAATTTATGTACATATATCCTGGGAAATGGTGTCTTATCTGAGTTACTTGCTTGGCCATGAGGTGTCAGCACACTGTACACAACACAGCTGGAGCAGAGCTTGCAGGCATTTTTCAGAGCAGGACTAAGACTTCAAGCACTGCCAAGATCAGACGTGTTTGTGTCCCAGCTTGGGTCCACCTCTTATTATTAATAAGAATTCTTAATTTTAAATCAAATTCATTAAGAAACAGCTGATAGCTGGGGAAAAAAAAATCAAACCTTTCCTGAGCATGTCTGTATCAGCTCCAGTTTCCCTTTTGTTGCTTCTCAGTGCCAGGATGGGTTTTGAAACTGTGAATTGGACTACACCCCTGCAACACCCAGGAAGGTCAGAAATGAGTCTGTGTTGGCATTTTAAGGCTCTCCAAACTTAGATTGATACATTGCCTGATGCACAATTTTTAACTGTGTTATTATCAAGAGTCTTAGAACATTGCTTTCCTTATGTCACACCAGAGTTTCAAGATCTTTTTTATTTTGTTCAAGTGTAGAGGGGTTTCCTAGATGTGTATGATGTGGGCCATTATTCTGCAAGTCGGCCACGTGGCCTGTGACTTTTGATGTTGCTATTTTGTACTTTTTAAGTGTAAATGAAGTTCTGCTTGTGTGGCTGACGTGGTTCATCATGCTGGTTTCTACTGCGGGATTTGGAGTCTCTCTTCCTGCCTGCTCAGTGGTCCCCGTGTGCAAGGCAGGAGGTAAAGCTGCTGTTCAGTGCATCGTACGTGGCTGACTTTGCCCTGACAAATCAGCCTCAAGAACTCTAAAAAGGCAAAGGAGGTGTGACTTCGGTAGAACGCAATGTGGATGAGACCTGGGCAGTCCTTGCTGCATCAGAAGTCGCGGTGCCTGCATGCCAGGTTTTGATGTGACCGAGGGCACTTTGCGGGTCCTGTGCCTCTCTTTGTACGGCTGTGTGTTTGCTCTTCCTGGCATTGCTTTATTGGAAGGGTTTGGTTCTGCTGTGGCAGTCACTGGCAGTGTCCACCCACTGCCCCTCAGAGACAAACGTGGTGTCTCCTGCGATAGCTTTTGTTGCTCGTTACTCAGCCGCTCTTGATCAGGCAGTTACAGTGTTATGCAGGAAACAAGACGTTGTGATGGATGAGTCAAATTTTGCCATTTGATATCACACACATTAATATGATAAGAATTACTGTAATATTGCCAGGGCATTAAATGGTCCTTTGGCCTCATGTTCCCCCTCAAAACCAGAGGGAAGACCTCAGGATCCAAGACTCAGACACCCTCTGTCATGCAGCTACAGCCAGACAAACAGATCGGTGCACATCCCGTCGGACAGCACTAGGGGCTCCCATCATTTACCCGTTCAGGGCAGTGCTTTCCTTTCAATCTCTTTCACTTTGTGGACTTGTATATTCTTTCCCAGGGGGGCAGACACCTGTGTGGGCAGTCTCAAGCCTGCGCCTCGCTTTCCTTCCTTCCTTTCCATCAGCCCTCGTGGTCTGCAGACCCCCCAGCTGCCTGCAGGGAAACCAGAGCTCCAGAGGCCCCACATCCCTCCTGCCACTCCGCCGCGCTCGCACGGTGACATCTGACGATCTCGCCCCCGTCGTGCTGGAGTCTGGAGCGCTTTCAGCTCCGGCAGTTCAAATCCCCTCGCTGTGCAGTAGCCCATTTAAAGCTGCCTGGAGTCACCTGGAAGAATTAGCTCACTGCAGCAACTTAGACATCCAAAGTATTCCGATAATGTGAGGGATGTGTAAGGTTAATGACTGGAAAAAGTGATCGCTCCCTGTGGGCAGTTTCTCAGAAAACTCCCTGCTGTTTGGCGGAGAGAAGAAAGGAGGCTCCAGCAGCAGCGAGGGAGCCCCGTGCCCTGCTCACCCGCCTCCTGCGGCTGCGTGGCCTGCCAGCTGCTGGTGCTGCTGGTGCTGCTGGCACTACTGGTGCTACTGGTGCTGCTGGTGCTGCTGGAGCTGCCAACTGGGAGGAGGAGGTCTTCTGCTGCAGGAGAGCTCCATCCTGGCGTGCTGCAACGGTCGGGTGTTAGGTATTGTTTGGATGAATTGGGAAGGGAGAAGAGGGATGCTTAATTAGCCACGCGGTCTCTACAACATGCTCCCAGGTGGAGGTTCCTGGGCTGGGCTCCTCCAGCCTCCTGTGCTCCCGTGGGAGTTGTTGCATCCTCGCCCTGCAGCTGTGGGCCAGCTTCTGGGGTTCCCCACGCCGCAGGGAGAGCTCTTCCCAGGCTGCCTCAGCCAACAGCCTCAAGGGGACACTGTTGGGATAGGATGGGAGCGATGGGCAGGATCCTGCTGCCAGCTTTGGGGCTGACCTGATCCAGCTGTGCTGCCTCACCGCGTCTGTGGTGGTGCCGTGGGGCTGGGGGCATCCTGCTGGGATGCTGGGGGCATCCATCCACAACCTGCAGGATGGAGAATGGGACACAGCATCTCAGTGAAGCTGAGCCCCCATTGAAATGTCCGAATTTCACATCTATTTCCCAGGCGATCGGCACCTCTCAAGTCTCCCTTCCAGCCTGACATTTCACTCTGTTCTCTCCAGCTGGGAAACAGAGCCCGAGAGCCAAAAACACTGAGCACCTCTTTTTTTTTTTCTTTTTTTTTTTTCCTGGAGTCTTGGAGTGTGCATTGCTCAAGTCTCGTTAATTTAAAAATGGAATAAAGAATGCTCAGCATCCCGCAGGATCAGGCCTCAGGAGCAGGAAGTACCAGTTGGCTCGGGAGAGGGTTTGTTCCCATGAGATTCCCAGTGTGGTTTTGGCAGGCCGCGTGGTTTGGATAGCTCTGCGAGCAGGCTCTTCCTGCCTGAAATGCCAGCCGGGGAAGAACAGCTGACTCAGAGCATGACAGCTCTTCACAGCATCCCCTCGTGTGATGAGCCGTCAGAAACTTCCCTGACACCGCTGCCTTCACATTTTGTGAGGGTGGCTTGAAAGCCGAGCTGTAAGCCGAGCCCACGTCACAATGCTCTTGGAAACCGAGGTCTGTGGGCGGAATTCACCTCTGCGCGGGGACTGCGGCGCGTTGCATCCCACCCGGGGCCCAGAATAGGATTTCAGTGGAACCGAAGTGGTTCACGGCACAGTCACCCCAACACCTGAGTGTCTGAGTTATGATAAATACGTTATGAAAGCATCAGCATGACTTAGCTTTTCGGGGTGCGGAGCCTCGGGGATGCAGGAAGAACTCCAGTCGGGGGGGCAGATTCCCCCTTGCCGCGAGGGACGTGTTCCATGCATTTTGCAATACGCCTGGCCTGGAAGCAGAGGTGAGCACCTCACAGGATCCCTGGTAGGGTAAAGGTTCCCAGATCTCTTCCACACCACACTAAAGAGGAAAAGATAAGCTCTTGCAAGTCAGTTTACTTTTTAAAATTCACGTTGCCATAGCAGCTTAGCACACTGTCTCAAGTCCTCCTTCTTGCAAAACTTTGATCACCATGAAAACAGAATTATGTTGTTCTCCACCATGTTCTACATCTAAATATATTGAAGTCCCCATAGTTCAGGCTTCAACATCTCTGCAAAGCCCTCTTTTATTTCTCCCTCACTGACATTTCTCAGGCCAGAGGATAGTACTTTCAATCCTCTGGCTGCCTCAGGCCCGGTGGTGGTGTAAAGCTGCTCCTCGGCACCGCCGCGGTCCTGCTGCTGCTCATCTTGCCAGCTGAGGTTCTGGTACCAGTGCCTTCTAACACACCCTGACATACCACAGCACGGAGGCCCAGCCACCAATTCTGCCCCATAAATCCCAGCAGTACCCTCCCTCCTTGGTGCTGTTCTCCGCCCAGCAGCCCAGTCTCTTCCAAAGAGTACTAAAAGCACAAAATCCCCTGAAATGTCCGTCCACTTGCTGCCATCCAGCAGAAGCACCAGGCTGCTTTGTCCTCGCTCACCTCCGCTCCGATCATGCCGGGTGCCCGCTGTTCCCAGGGAACGGGGTCGCTCACCACTCTTTGGACGGGACGAATCGGCTTTGGAAGCGGTTAGCCCTGGGGAATAACTCGAGACGGGACAAAACTCACATATGGGTAGGAATTGGTGACGTTTGGCCCACCCTAATTCACATTAGTGGCTTTACTGAGGGTGAGGGCAGGAGCCTGCTGCCGCCCCAGCGGCCTGCCTCTCCGCAAGCTCGGCGTGACGCCCGCGGAGACCGGAATTTATTCGCATCATACCTGGGGTGGGGCGGCCTCGCTCCTGCTCCGAAGCCTTCCCTCCGGTGCGCTCACGGTGCTGGGAGCGACGGAAGGCGCTTTGATAAATGTCAGCACTTCGAATCCTGCTCAGAGCAATCCTTTTGCTTTCATCACGTGTCCCATTTTTCTGGCTGCATTCACGCTAGCAACATCGGAAATGACCAAAAAAAATACATATAAAAAAAGATTAGGCTAGACACGGACAAATTTGCAGCAACAACCTCTGCAGTCGTTTGGTTAAACAGCACGTTAACCTGAGCTCCCCTTCTGCTGCTGTTCTCATGCATCTGTCTCCTCACCCCAGACAAGACCCTTCCAGACCAGGACTGGGAAAGGTCAGTGGGAATTTTATTAACGTGCACAGCCAGACTTCTTCCAGTCAGCTTTTTCTTTTTTTTTTTCTTTTTCCCAATCAACTGAAGGGAAAAAAAAAAGAGACGAAGAAGAAAAAATTGGGGTAAAAGTTGAAGAACACTTTAATTTATAAGAAAAAGAACTAAATAATTGATGTAGTCATGGTGCCAAAGGTAATTTCTGCTGCTCCCTCTATCTCACAAAGACATTTAGCATTGATTGAGATCAAAGTATCAAAAACCCCTGCTGCTGAGCTGAAAGGCAAAACTTTCGGCTGCCTTTCTCCGCTCTAATAATATCGTCTTTATGTAGTTAATAAACTGCACACTTCAGTCAAACTATATCATTACAGAAGACTTAGGGAGCTAATAATTTAAAAGCAAAGAATTGCCTCTGTTCTTCGCTTTGAACTAAACAACATTCTGTTGAATGAGGGGGACATCAAAGCTTTGTTACTATTACCAATGTGGCTGGAGCATAGGGCCGCACAGAGTGTGTACTTCAGTCATCAAGAGAAAAAAAAAAAAAGATTAAAGATATTGGCTTATCAACCCACAGGCAGAACCAGGTGTTTTCTTTTCTGCTGTGCAAGCATCAGGTGGTTTGCTTATCAATGAGTTTTCTTGTTAAATAGATGTACAC
Organism: Anser brachyrhynchus; assembly: GCF_964034855.1. NCBI lineage: Eukaryota > Metazoa > Chordata > Aves > Anseriformes > Anatidae > Anser > Anser brachyrhynchus. The sequence continues at coordinate 3,030,714 of NC_137711.1, forward strand.
GACTTCGCCTGGGCCCTCCAGTCCCGACTGCAGCCCTTTTATTTTCTGAGCCACCTTTGAAGGACGTGGGACGAGGGCTGTTTGTTGGCTAATTGGGCCCTTTTGCGAGGGCCGGCTCCCATTTTCGCCCCGCTCCCCACTTTCCCCCTGTGGCATGGGAGGAAAGCGTGGCATCACGTTTGTGCCCGTGATGCTTCCTTGCAGGGGGTTTTCCTCCAAGGACAGCACCGGGGGAAGGCTGGTGCTGCACCGAGAGGCTGGGCTCCAAGCCCCAGCACAGCCAGGGCAGGCACGCAGCACCGACAGACCGAGCTTCTTCCACCTAGCCGCTGCTCCCGTCGTCATTCCTGAAAACATCCACACAAGGATGAGAATCCTGTGGGTTTTCTCTGCCCTTTGCACAAATCCCACTGAAGCGCAGAGTTTTTCCTGGGACACAGGGCAGGGATCAGTGAAAAGAGTCCGAGGGAACGTCAGGAGCAATCCTCCCGTCCCTTCCCTGCCGTGGCATGCTCTGCCCACGCCGTGTGCTGCAGCTGGCTCCCGGACAGACCTGGAGCACTCTTAGGATGGCGATGTTCAACGACGGGGCCGCTCCGGGGTGCTCTCACCTGGTGAATCGCGAGGTCAGCACGTGCGAAGAGGGCCTTCCAGCCCTGCTCTCATCTCCCGGGCCTGATGTTCCCCTGGATGTTCCAGGCAGATCTTGGAGCCGACAGTTTGGCGTGGGCTCTATTATGGGATCCTTCTACTTCTTAAATGCTGCTTTTCATTTGCATCAAAAACTCTCCTTGGTTCTTGGCGGTCTGGATCTCATCCCCTATTAAAGATTGGAATTTAAAAAAGCAGAAAATAATGGCTTATTTCAAAGTAACAATTCAACTGCTTTTTGAAATGCTGTCCTTATTCAAAACCACTTAAATTTATACATATTTCTAAGTCTTTATTATCCTCAGAGGCTGAACCAATTTGGATCTTGATTTCTGCGAGTGTTCTCCTTGATTTTTTTTTCCAAGAAAGTTGAGATGTGATGTGAACAGATTGGACATTAACCATAGGTAACAAATGGTTTCCCGGGAATTATTGCTCAAGTTATTCTTTAAATACTTTGCAAAGCCTATTACAGTGGGGAGAAACTTCAGAGCAAAAAGACTTTTGCAAAGGGATGATCTGCTGCTTTTCATCCCGTTGAGCTGCGGGCTGGAGCGCGTGCCTGGGCACATGTGGAGACGTGTGCATGTGCGTGCTGTTGTGGGCTTCCTTCCGTCAGTGCAAGTGGCTTTCCCGTACATTGAGGATGATATTGCAGCCCTGCTGCAGTGGAGATTTTGCCTTTCATTTCAGGAAGACTAAAATTTTGATTTGTCTTCTAGCAGGTATGCCCACGGCCGGCACACACCTTATGGCCAGAATAATGGAAACTGCCCTTCAGAGAGGAGCTCGCCCCTCTCTCCTTCCTTTCCACAGGAGTGATGAGGCAGCCTCACGGGTTGTCTTTCAGACAGCCTGAGCCAAAGGGTCCCTGACATGTTCTGCTTGACTCGTATGGGCTTTCTTTAATGGGATCTACTGGGCACAACGTTCAAGATCTGCCCATAGAAATCAGCGCTCAGTGGGTATTTAGGACAAGCTCTAGAGCAAAGTACCCAACGCAACTTCCAGAGCGTGTTACCTGTCTGTCTGTCTGTGCGTCTGTCTGCAGGCAGTTCCATTCACGGAATGACTATTTCTGCAGCGTTTAGAAAGGCTCCCACACTCAAAAGAGCGCTGTGAACCACCACGAAAGGTTTCCAGTTGGACAGAGACGCGGAGCTAAAGGCTCTTGAGCCAACCTGTGCAAGATCTGGTAATACAAAGATAATAAAGTGACTCTGATGGGAGTGCAAGGCAGAGTGAAGCTGTCTTTAGCCTTTACCAAAACCACTGTCAGTGCCTTTGCCTTTTCACAGCACAGCTCTTCGCGAAGCTAATTGGGTTAGTGCCTTGCAGGGGGTTTTCAGTGTCTGCAGGAGATGGGCTGCTGCAAACACCTTCCCCTTCAAGGCACACAGCGTTGCCTTTTTCACACCACAGCTCTCTCCCTGGCTTCTGTTCTCGAAAAGCAAAAGTCCCAGGCTGTTCTTCAGTATCAGCCATTACAGGGTTTCAGTTCTTTCCTCCCAGCCATTTTCAAATGTTCAACTTAAAAGGAAAATGTTTCATTTTAGGCCAAATTCCCCCCTCCTCTCCCTTTCCCCTCTCTTCTCCTTCGCCCCCCTCTTTTCTCTGGAAGAAGAACAAAGTCATTCAAATCAGGAAGCTGAGGAACTCCATGTATACTTTCCACTGGGACCTCAATCCCTACTGGTTTGGCTTGATTTGATTGAAGTGTAATTTAATCCTTCACCATTTGTCATAATGTCATTTCTGTATAAAAACACGGCCGCATCCAAACTTCAGATCAGCACCGAGGAGCTCTCCAGGAGGCGCGGAGCAGGCTCTGCGGATGGCGAGGAGGGCGTGAAGCAGCCCTGTGGGGTGCGTCCTGCTAGGGAAGGAGGTCCTGCACCCACGGCGAGGTGATGGGGTGACTGGGAGCGTGTCTGCACAGACTGCCAGGTCGTGTAGGTTAAAGCGTCCGGGAGGAGGTGGACAACTTGGATGTCAGCGTGGGCTAGAAATGAATACATTTGCAGGCATAGGTAAGCGCAGTGCTGGTCGTGGTGCTGGACGATTGCCCTGCGTTACCTCCAGGAGCAAGTCTGCGGTCTGTGTAGCTCAAACCACGTCTGTATTTGTAAAGAGAAAGGGAAGGACAGGGCCTGGCGATGGGAATTCTCTTCCCTCACGTGCAGGTGTCTTCCACCCCCTTTTCTTCAGAGCAACCTCTGTGTTTTGGGGGCTCGCATCCAAACGTTGGGACCTACCAGCAGCCCAGCACAAGGGGGACTGAGAGGTGTCAGGGAACCTCTGCGCTCAGAAGCCCTGGGGGTTTTGTTTTCACCTCCGTGCCTTGCAGGCTTTGCTCCCTGCGTGGCAATCTTAATGCAGAGGCAGAGGAACCAACCTGGCTCAGCACCTCGCATGGTCACTGCTCGTCCTCTCTCAGGCGTGCTGGCTCACTGCTCGCTGCCCGAGCACCCTTGGCAGGATCTGGCCCCGCAGCCTGGCATGTCCTGGGATGCACCTTGGCACGTCCCGCGGAGCGTCACCGCACAGCAGGAAGGTTACGGCTAATCTGCAGCTGTCCCGTGAGGGGGTTTCGCTCCAGGATTTTTCTTAGAGAGATGCCAAACATCTTTATTTTCCCCTTCCTGTCCATTCACCGAACACCCTAAAAGGAAGTACGAACGAGGGGAACAGATAAGCCTTATCCCTCGGAAAGAAAACATTCCTGCAGTCAGAGTATATAAGCCAGATACCGCCTGCCTTTCTTCAGCCCGAGCCGTGCGGGTATCGCAGCAGCCGGAGCCTGGCTCTCTGCTGGGGCTTAGGACCGGAGCCAAAGGTCGCGTAGCCGGGGGGGACAGTGCCCCGCAGACCTCCTGTCTCCTCACCGCCCTCCCGAGGGACCGGGCTGCCAGACCGCCCGCGAGCTGCTTGGGGAGCGGGGGCACTTGCTTGCAAACGTGGACCAGGAGGATAAGCAGACAGGGGGCTGTAGGAGCCCCCAGCTCCCCGTCACCCCGCTGTCACAGCCCTGCTCCATCCCTTCCCCCTAAGAGCAGCGCGGGGTATCTGCTCACAACACTTGTCAAAAATTAAAGCAGAACCTTCTTTCAAATGCTCTGCCTGTACTCGGCTGCCAGAAAAGTGATTCTTCCTCCCCAAAAAAATTTGCATTTAAAATTCCAAATATGCACTTTTGCTCAGACGAAAGAATGCGTGTTCCTGCTTTCAAGTCGGGTCCTCCATGACCTCTAGGTTTTAATATTTCCAGCAAAGTGTCATTTGACAATTCAAATACAGTCGGTAAGCACAGGAAAGTAAATGTCCTTTAAGATAAGCGCGTATTATAGCAAGGGTTGGTGATGAGAAGATTTCACCTACAGCTAGAAACTTCAGAGTGATACGTGTGACTCTGCTGCATATTAAAAAACGGCTTTGGTGAAATATTGGCATTTCCAGGTTTCGGTTTGCCAGTGCTAATATATTCCCGCTGCTTAATTCACAGGGAAGCGTGCTGGCCTGTGCGGAGAGATTTCACTGTTTAGCTTCTGCTTTTCAATTAAGAACAAATCAGGGCTCAAATCCTGCTCGCGGCGGATCTCAGCGGGTGAAGGACTGCAGCCCCCACATCTGGATGGATGGATCCGCGCTGCCAGCGCGCTCCGTTGGGGTGGTACCGGGGTGCTCGGGGTGCTGGGGCCGGCCCCGGCCCCTCCAGGCGTGGGTGCCCCCGCAGCCCTGGGCTCTCCCCTCGCGCTCCGCTTTCCTCGCATCCCTTTGAGTTCACGGCAGGCTCCCAAAGCCCTCGCACGGGCGGCCGTGTTGTCGCACACCCGCCCCTCCGCGCGCAGCTCTAGCCACCAGTCAGCAAGCAGATCAGCTTGTCACAATAATTAATAGGCCTCCCTGTGGTCCCTGGTAATCCATCCCAGGGCCGCACAGCACCGGCTCTGTTTTACTTAGGTGTATGTAAGCCTTAGAACTGCCCCAAACAGAGCCTTTTTCATGGAACTGATTCATTCAACACCTTAGAAGGGTTGTGGGCGCAGGGAGGGGGCAAGTTTACACAGATGCTAGTGTCTCAGGACTTGCTAGCAGGTGTCTCCTAACTTTACACAGACCACCCTCACACTAAAGGGACTCCTTTTGCTTTGAGCCTGTTTGAGTTACTCGGCTTTGGTCTTTGAGCTCCTGCTCGGCGGACGATTTATGGCGCTCCTTATTGATAATGCCCCTGCGAGCAGAGGGACGGCTTGTTAGCCAGCCGTGTGGCTTTCAGAGCGTCCTCAAATAGCTGACGTGCCCTGAGCATGCAATTCCTCCGGCTTTCTAGGGAAAGGAAAACAACAACACCCGTACAGGCTGCAGGGTTTTTCATTTGTTTGTTTGTTTATTTAAAGGGGGGCGGAGGGGGGAGCTAATGATAGGTTTAAGCAAACAGTTTCCTCTGAATTTGGCCATTTTCTCTCGCTGAGGTCATATGACAGCTGAGATTACATGATTAGAAACGTTTTAAGGCATTCCTGCAGCCTCAAGAGGGGAGGAGGGCAAATATTTTGGGATTGCTGTGCGCAGTTCAGGAACACACATCGCGGAGGGGTGCCTCTTCCCCAGGGGACGAGGCCATGAGGCAGCCAGGAGCCCACGCTGCAGCCGCCGATGGAGGCTTGAGGCCCCTCAGGCGTCGGGATGCCAGATATGGGACAGGCTGTTGCAAAATTTGGATCAGTCTTTGTGGTTCTCTGAAACCTTTCCCTCTGTGGTTTCTGAAAAAATTTTCTGTATTCCAGTCGGTACGGGCACCACGACTCCAGCAACGCCGACACAGAGGCAGCATCTTCCACGGTTCCTGGTGCGGACACCCCAGGAGCTTCTTGTCCCTTTGCCACAGCAGAGCAAAACTGGCCCGACTCAATTCTCATTACAAGTTAATGGGGAGAAAGCGTTACTGGTGTGACTGCAGTGCCTGAAACCCCACAACAAAGGGCCGGTCCCTGCCTCAAATCTCTCTTTTCTGCAGGCGACCTTCCCTTCATCTCCGCTGTGTTGTTGGTGTTACTGCCCCGTGTCACTCGTGTAGCCCTCATTTGTTCCCTCGCACTGGGAGACAGAAATCAGCCTGTAAGCACCTGAAAACAAAGATTATTTCTCTTTCACATCGGTGTGCAAGTTAGAATTTCTGCTAAAGATCCCGGTGGGGTTCTGGATGCACTCCATCGTGGATCCAGCACCACGACAGGTGAACACTGCAGCCAGACTCTGCCACCTCTCCTCCCTAAGTCACACCTTCTCTCTACTGTAACTCCCACTGGAATTAGCAAAGCTTCCAAATAGGTGACAAATGGGCACCCGGCCTTTGTATGAGCCTCTCGAGATCATATCAAATTTGTTGTTTTGCTGCTGGCCAAGATTTCTTCCTACTTTCCTGTGCTAGCTCTCTGAATGTGAAAATACCCTTTCAAAGCTAAGTGGAGAGCGTACTATTGCAGGTTGCGTGTCAGCCGCTATCGGTTAAAAAATGAAAATATAATTGGTATTCCCTGAAGTGAGCCCACCTCTCGCAAATATTTCTGTGTAGCACTCAGCACGTTTCCGCTGAGTTCAATTTGTCAGCAAATTGCACGATCACTCTGCTGAACCACTGCGGCACTCCACGCAAGGGAGGGTTTCACAACACTTTCACGTTGACTCACGAGGTCAACAAGAAGGCCCGCTGGCTTCCTGTGTACCCCGAGCCTGCTACAGCTGTGCCTCTCCAGCAGGTTTGGAAGCAACGATATGTGCTCACTGATACAAATGATATTTCCAGTTCAAGTCCTTGTCTGGCGCAATGAGGAGTAACGATGATATCCATCTCTGCCTCCTGCTTTATCAGCTCCCACTAGAAAGGAAAGGGGAAGGTCTCCTGCTGTCCATAGGTAGTTTATTGGCTGCATTTACTCTTGGCTGCTCCATAACTTTATGCTTGAGCCCTCACCCCTCAGGTCATTCAATATTTTACTCCTGACGGAGCTGCAGAGGCACCAGTTGAAGCCCAGACCCCGAGTGTCAGGTACGGGACGGATGGCTCCTGCCAAGGCTCCTGGTGTCATTGTGAAGGGTCCCAGGCAGCTGTACGGACGTCTTCCCACGCCCCCGTCCTGCCTCGCACACACTTCATAAAAGCTGTAAAGGGATTAGATGGGACAGACATGATAAAAAATAAATGAGTTTGTTGTGCTTTTGGAACTAAATAATGCTTTAATAGCAGAATCCTTTTTCAAAGTTAGTAGTTCAGAGTAAGCAGTACTTTAGGCAATCCAGGCATCTGCTGCAGGGACTTTCCCTTGTAATTAGTTAATGAGCTTGATGTAATTTTTACATCTAATTAAGATGCCATCTTTTTAGCCTTGTTAGGAACGGTAAACTTTTGAGACATATTGGAGATGGGTTCCCTACCTGCCCCCTGACCGTGTGCTCCGGTGAGCTAGCAGCAGCCAGCCTCGAAGGAGGCTGTGAGCCTTGGGGTGTGCAGAGCGGGAGTAAGAACTGTGCTCCCCAGAAGCGGAGTAAGCCTCTCCTTCCCATGGATGACATTTTTGGCCACCTGCACAGTTCCTAAAACCATATATCTGCGGGGCAGAGTGCTGCTGGTTTTGCACAGTGACCTGGGTGACCACCTCACCACGACACCTCCTCTTTAGGGCTTGCTGATCAGCTGAAGGAGAGTTGGACACCAACTGGCTGGCTCTTAAAACCCAAAAGTGAACTGGTGGCTGCACCAGGGCTTCTGCTAGCTTCTTTTCCCAGCTGACCCCATTTTTATGTGCTCCCCGCTTCATAGCTGGGCTCCAAAGCCTGGATATATTTCTCCCTGGCCTGCCATCGTGCTGATTGGATTTAAATATGAAAAGCGTTGGTCTCTGTGCAAGTTCAGCCTTTGGTTAAAAGTGCAGGATGTTAAGAGGTGCAGGACTTTTTTAGTCTCTCATAAGGTCTTTTTTTCCGTGTCTCCTTATGAAATGGCCTTGAAAGTGTCTGTAATATAATGATCTCACAGACTGTACAGGCTATATTTCTCCTCCCTTTATGTAGAGTTTTCCTAGCTAATTTCACAGTAAACTTCATTAAACTGCCATCCCCTGCCATGAACTCTGGAGGTTCTCACTGCCACATAGTACATGTGGCTGCTGCTGGTGTATCTGCCTTGAATTAATGCAGGCGGGCTTCAGCTCCTGCAGCCTTTTGCAGAGATCAATGGGCTTGGTCCTCGGCTGCAGAATCAGGCCCCAGAGCCACACAGATCCCTCCAGCCTCCCACCCTGTGGTCCAGCTTTTCCTCAGCAGCCTTTGAGCACCAGTTTGACCCCGTCCAGCTTGGGGCATGCAGACTGCCAGAACCTCAGGCAGCTGAGGCAGGCGGTGTCTCTGGGCCTGCCTAGGGCCCTGGTCCTGAGCCGCATCCTGCCGGGGTGCTGAGGCTGCAGTTAGTTACTGCACACTTTTGCCATTGCTCCTCCGGGCCCAGGTTTGGAGGACTGAGGTAGCAGAAGGCTCCATCCTCCTCCAGCAGCTTCAGAGTAAAGGTAGGAAGAAAGAAAAGGGGAGCACAAGCGTATTCAGGCCCCCCACTTTGACAAGTAGCTGTGTTCTCCAACCCTTCACTTAGGTTTTCCTGAATCCGTCAGCCCAAGGCCTCACCCACAAGCCAGTTCTGCCAGCGGTGTTCTTCCCATTGCCTTCAGTTGGCCATAAATCCCATAAATAAACGTCTTGGCACAGCAGCCCCAGCTATAAGGTGAGGACAATGGGGGCCGTAGGTCACACTGAAGATTTTTACATTCATATGGCTTCCTCTTGCCCTACCAAAAGGTAAAGCAGGGATGAGGAGAGGACAAGAGAGCAAGCAGGGCAAACAACACGAGGGGAAGGTCCTGCTCTAAGCCTTACTGCTGTGCAAGTATCTCCTCTGACCTGCACATACACTGCGCAGGGGTGAACTAGGAGGCAAATCCTCTTCCTTCTGCTGCCACCCAGTCCCCAGCGGACCACCGGCCAGAAAGGAGGCTGCCAGTCACGCAGGGGCACTTTGATGTGGGCACAAAAGACCAAGCCATTTGAGACGCTTCCTGCCCGGTGGCCTCCATCAGTTTGTGAAGCCTCTGAACGCTCCTGTTTGATCCGCTTGAGGATCTTTGAAGCCGCTTCTGTCTCACAAACAAATGATCCACTGCAACTTATTTTTAATCCTTTAAAAGGTTCCAGATATTCCTCTGTAAAAAACAACATACCCAGCCTGAGACTTGGTACCTCACGGAGGAGCAAATTTTCAAGTATTGGTTTGGTCTGAGCACATTCAAACATCATCATCAATTTGTGAGTTCCTCGCTAGGAAGAAATGCCAAAGGTTCGGCCTGCACTGTGACCTAATCCTAGGTGCTAAAATATTGGGATCTCAAGGAAAGTAGCTATGAGACAAGACCGCAATGGCTTGGACTGCAGTGTAGTGTATGGCACAGTTGATCTGAGGGGCTGCGAAGTTGTCTGGCGAGTGGAAAGAAATCCTGGCCAAGCAGCACAGGGAGAAGCTCAAAGCAACACTTCCACTGTTGTCTTTCATTTGCAGCTAATCATACGCACAAGGGCACCGCTCGGTGTTGCAAGCCATTTATATACCTACCCTCCTGTTAAGCTTTATGTGAATTAATTGCTGCTTTCCATTCCTTCCTCCATGTTTTGCTCTAACTCTCTATTTGAACAAAACACTAAAATTGCAAAATCCAGCTGAAACTTAACGGAAAACACCAAGTTCCATCTGGCCTCACATAAATTATGGTCAGAGTTGCCATTTTGAAGCACAGTTGTTGTTGTTGTTGTTGTTGTTGTTTAATGCCAAACTATAAATCAGCTCAAACTGAGTTCAAACCAGCTCCAAATTGGGACCAGGTTTGCTCGGGGAGTTTGCAGACTCGAGCAAAAACTTTGGGTGAAGCCTGGCTGAACGCTGAACTTGCAGCGAGCCAGGTGAGCGTGGGGCCATGTACCAAAGGTTCCACAGGGCCGTAAGTTTAACAGAGAGAGGCCTGAGGCTGATTTGTGCTATGTGGGGATGTCCTTGCCTTCATAGAGGGGAGCTGGGAGGGGAGCACAGCTCGGGCGGCAGCACAGGCCACAGGTGCCCCTTGTTTGGCCTTGACAGGCTGCCAGCCCTGCCCCGGCCCTCCTCAGGGATATCTGCACCCGAGGAGCGTAAGCTGCTCCTTTTGGCTCTGTTGGGGGTGATACTGGCAGCAAGTCCTGCTCATGTTGGGGATTCTGCTACAGCCCTGAAGGACAACGGGACGGGGGAGCCTGGTGTGGAGGCGCTGGCAGGCCCGCGGCCCTGCGGGTGAGCTGAGCGCGACGTGTGGTGGGGGTGAGCGAGGCCTTGCTGCAAAGGCCCGGGTGGAGATGGGGGCGTTGTGTGTCCAGGAGCTGGTCTGACCTGGTCCCTGCGGTGTGTGGGGTACGTGTGGTGTCCTGGTACCTGTGTGAGAGCAGGTAGGGCTCCTCCCTCCTCTGTATCATGACCTGTCTATTTTAACCTTAAAATAAGTCAATCTGAGAGGATTTTTAACCATAGAGTCTAAAAATGCCTCACACAATGCTCATTTTTGTTTGTGGAAGCAAAGTAAGTCTGTTTTCTATGTCCTTCCCTGGCTTTCTGGGCACTGAGGAGGCGTTAAGGAAGCCTTCCTCCTCAGCCAGGTTGTGTGCTGGGCCGGCACCAGCCCTGGGTGCTGCAGGCGGCCATGTCGCAGGTGTGTGGGTCCAGGCATGGCAAGGATAAGGCCCTTAGGCATTAACTGTATTTCCACAGCCCTGTCCTGCCTTTCAGCTATAGAGTGGCATTTGAGAGGCTGTAAATAATACAGGAGATCCTGTGGGATGACTTTGTAAGAGGAATTGGAAGTGAGATTACTTGGTGACACGAGCAGTGAAAACATCTCTTAACTCTTTAGTGAGCGGTAGAGCTAATCGTCATGTAAAGCATGCATAAATTCTCTGAGCAGGAGGTGCTGCTGCCCTTGGGAGGTGAAATATGTGATTTTTGTTTTATATTTTGTTAGTGGCTGCACATTTTTAAGACACAAATACTCAGCTGATCCTTCTTCCTTTTTGGCTGACTCTGTGCCTTCTGGAGTTGAGCATCCTCCTGTGATGTGTAAATGCTGAGTGACTTCTGGTGATCAAAGAGTACGGGCTTGATAGACGTATTTCAGCTGCCTATTTGATACCCAGACAGCATCTCATATCACCGCTCACATTCAAACGTATCTGTTCAGAACACTTAGTAGATTAATTCTCTTCAGGCAACCGGTGAAATGGGAACCATTCCTTCTTCAGGCCCTGCTTCTGCAACCACGAGATGTGTGGTTGCAGGTGGCTTTGCTTGTGTGGCACCCACGGGGGCCCCCTGGGACGTGATTCAGACGTGCAAACCTTGTTTGGAGCAGGGGATTGGGATTGAGTTACTGGGCAAAGCATTAGTCCTGTGTTGTGGTAGTGCGAACAGAGCAAAATCCTAATTTCTGTCATCCAGAAAATAGGATGGGGCAAATAAATTGTCTGTACTTGTGGGACCAGGAGCTGGGCTGGCATGCAGTGGTGTGCTGGGCAAACAGCTTGTGCAGGCGGGGGCTGTGTGCTCGGCAGGCTGAGGCATGGAGAAGATGGTGCCTATGGTGGGCTTGTTGAAGGCAGCAAGTGCTCTGAATCAAAGCTTGGCTCTCAGTGCAGACTTCCAGTGTGAAATGGAGCATTTCTGGTGTACCTGGTTGGGAAACATGCTTGTAATTCCTCTCAGGAGAAAGAAATGGTATGTCTGTATGTATGCATTAAAATATGTATATTTAAAAAGGACAATTAATGTTAGTGTTCTCATTACTTTGTCAGAGGAAGGCTGCTGTTCATAGCATGTGGTGAAATGCATTGGCCTCCTACTTTTCTGATACTTCCTTTTGCGTTTAGTCAGAAAAAATGAAATAAAATAAAAGGCAGACCAGTATTTGCCCTCTGCATGCTGGAGAAAGTTGCTGCAGAGGAGGTGCTCCCTGTGCACAAAGCTGTGGTACTGAAAAGGGAATTACAGGGGTACTGAAAAGGGAATTACAGGCAGTCTTTGTTTGGATCAGAAAGGCGCTTCACAGAAGTGTTGTCCAGCTCCACTTTGCGTTTGCTCCTGCCCACTGGAGCAGGCTCCGAGTGGGCACGGCCTGGAGTGTGATGGGCAGAAACGAAGGCAGAGGCAAGTGATGGGAACCCAAAGGTTTTCCTCCACCATCTTGAGAGATGGGGGGCATGGCAGTGAGACCGTGGTGCCTGCGGATGTACTCATTGCAGAAATGCCGTGGTTGCACGTCCACGCGCTACCATCTCACTATTTCACCTTCATTACTGAGGAAAAACATTTCGGATCTCTGAAAGAAGCAGTAAATGGCCGTCATTGGCTCCAAAATGTTGCAGGAATAGCAGGGGCTTTGATCTCCCCCCACCTCCTCTGCTGTGTGCTGCTTAAGATTTACCAAATATTGCATCTCTTCACATAAAAACTCACCTTTGTGTTGCTGCGTATAATCATTGAATAGTGATAATAACAATAAAACTCCTAGGAAATCTCCCTGTGGCAACAAGTAATTGACCCAAGAATTTTCACTACAAGGAATTATTATTATTTTTTTTAATAACCACACAGCACTAGAGATCTACTTGTTCATTGGGGGATACACCACTATTGTTCTCATCAGTCCTGATGCTTTGCCTTCACCCTTTGAGTTTTCTCAAAGGATTGAGATTATTTGGTTTCTTTGAAGAACAAAGGATGAAGAATTTTTTTTAGATGACTGGCTATTTTGATCTGCAAGGTCTGCGCACAGTGTGAGGGAACAAACATCACTAAATCATTAAGGGAAAAAGGAAGGGTATGCATAATGGAAAGGAGAAACACAAAAGCCACCGAGCCCAGTGGTTAAAGGCAGGCGCTGGCAGCGGTGCCTGGGTGTTGTTTGCTGACCCAATGCAAGGTTTGCTGCCACGCTTCTCTGGCCTCGGTTTCTCCATCTACAAACTGGCAGGATTACCCTTTGACTTTGTCAGGTTCGGTTACTTGGCTATAACTCATTTCTCTGAAGGTCCGAGGGTTTGGAAATAACACAAACAGGATGTCTTGCTTAACCAGTGCTCTGCTGCAAGATGCAAACTGTCGTGAACGTGTCTGAAAAGCCCAGCAGGCTGGCGCTGGGCTGGGGCCAGCCTCGAGCACCCGACCCGTGCTGAAGAGGATGCTGCCACCAGGGCTGCCCCGCTGCTGGAGCTGGTACCAGCCTCAGGTACCCATCTCCCTTCAGAGGCATTTCCTTGTTGCACGTTCCTCTGTGTTTCTTCTCCCGAAAGCTTTTGTCCCCTCCTTGGTGATAGGGCCTTAGGTTTTTGCAGCGTGAGGGGCCATGCATCAGATGTTCTGATAATGGTTGAAGCATTTGATTTTTTGAGCCACTGTCCCTGGGCTTGCTGATGGCTCCTGGCGTGTGGGAGGCTTGGAGGTGGCACAGTGCAGACCCCTGAGGCTCGACCCAGGGCGCAGCAGAGTGAGGCCTGGCCAAACCCAGCCGACTCCTTTGCCTTGTGGGTTTTTCAGAGCTCACCCTGCTGTCCTCCTGCAAGCAGCTCTGCAGAAAACCAAGGTCCCTCCCTGAGCCTGTATGTCATAGGATAACACACAAAAGTACTTCCCACTCAAATGCGCCTCTTCCATTGTGGGAGATAAGAAAATATCACATATGCTGGGGAAATAGGATTAGCCTGTAATTAAGCAAAAATCCTTCTATTTAGCATAACAATATTTTTAATTAAAGAGTGAATATTACCTGCTAATTATAGGGTTCAGAATATACATAGAACAATGTTTAATTTGTATATGAGCCTCTATTTTTATCCTATTTGGAACCAAAAATCAGATGTTAATATAGTCGTTCACTCAGATGCGTAAGTAAGAGACATCTTTCAGGCTCCCAGCTAAACAAACAGCATCCTGCTGGGCCCGGCCTGTCACCGCTCCTGGCAGTTGGGACTCGGCAGAGGATGCTGCAGCTGGCTTAAAAATACGGTGTCTGAGCCCAGCTCTCGGTGGTGGTCATGTACGGGGGTCTGTGGGGACCATCCTGCTGGGGATGAGCACCAGAGTGCCATGGAGGTGGACACAGACCCTGGAATTTGGAGAAGTTTTCATCTGGATCCGGGCTCTGCAGCACGGTCCTTAGCCAGGGCCTGGAGCTTGTCCTGGCTTTCTGAAAAGCTGTTATCCTGGTGTAGTTTCCAAAAAGCGTACATGTCTGTGAGTGAGCCTGGACTGTGTTGTGGGTGAACTTTGCCATTTCTCAGTGGGCCTTGGGAAACGGTTCGCTTAATCTGCGGAGGGCGGGTGACCTTACTTTCCTCAAATGCTGCTCCCCCTGTTACCCAGCGGTTTTACATTTAGCCCTGCATTCTGCAAACACTTAAGCACATGTTTTCCCTCACACTTAATGGCAGTGTTCACTTATGTACAGTTAAACATGTGTACCGTTTTTCACAGGATCCAAGAGTCTGCCACAAATATTTCGGGTTCAACTTCCATTTTGCGCCCCTTGAGTTAGAGCCGGTCTTGTTTCAGAAACAAGCCAGTGCCCTAATTAGTCGCTTTGATGCGCTAATCCCCTTCCTGCCCTTTGGACATACCGACATGAGCATGTCCCTAACCTCCAGTGGGTTTTTTTGTCAATTCGGGATATTTCTGGTGACTTCAGGCTCCATATGTCTCCCTGAGACAAATGAGTGCTCCTGACATGTGAGATGGTGGGAGCGGCGGTGGTCGTGGGGTTAACCAGAGCAGCTTCTGAAAACACAGGGAAGGAGAAAACATCTCAATTTCCCAAGTGCCACCTGCGAGTGGTTTCCTGGCTTTAGCAGCAGCCTGAGCAGTGCTGATGTGCTGCGCCTTGGTGTGGGAGTGGCTCTGCCCAGGGCAGCACGCACAGAGTTTAGCAGCAGAAGGAAGGCGATGCCAGGTGAGACGTGAGACCTGATTTTTGAGGAATACGCGTTATTTTCTGAATTGCAGCAAGAGCGTTTAGCTTGCACCAGCTCAGCCTGGCATCTGAGCAGGTTGGCTGTGAGGCTGTTCTCGTGCGTGGTCTTTGGGGGCACAGACCAGAGGGAACAGCTCGACTTGGGAGCGTGGGGCAGTGACAGGAGGAAGCAACGAGGACAATGCGGTGACAGCAGCAGCGCTGGGCGTCACAGCGTGTTCTCCATGCCTCAGTTTCCTGCTCCAGCAGGAAAGTGCTGAAATCTACCTTGCAGAAAAGTGAGGCTTCCTCAATTAATAAATGTGCTCGCAGGCTTGCCAGATGAAAGAGATGCAAAATACCGTGATAGTTTCTTTTATGATCGTTAATAATAGTGTAAGTTACCTGAAAGGCATGGTGCATGTCCCCGGCGAGTTCTGATCTCCTGTCATGCTTGGCCGTGCGGGATGGATGAGGCTCTGTCTCTTTGGGGAGTTGTTAGATGAGAAAACAGGCAGCAGATATTTCTCCACCCCCTGCTTCGCTCTATTCCCAGCACTGCATCACTCCCAAGGATCAATATCTGAACTGAGAAATTATATTATTAGGCTGCATCTTGTAATCACACACATCAAGTAGAGTCCACTGTTTTCCCCTTGGCACGTGGCGGCAGGCCCTGGCGGAGAGATGGTTCTTTTGAACAGATTAAGAGCATCCACCATGCAAAATATGTGGGGTGTAGGAGGGGGACAATCCTTCTGCAGAGCGTGTCTGACTACTTTGTGTGGATTGCTCCTTCCGAATTTGCATTACAGAAAAACAATCTTTTATTTATTTAAGTTGGAAATCCCTTTGCATCTGAACTTCAAGTGTGCAGCAAACACACTTTGATCATTTTAATGCAGAAGTCACTGATTTACAATAAATATTGTGTTTTCTTTTCATACTTCTTTTTGTTCTTTGAGGAGATTAGAGCAAAGGAAGGAAAATTTTGACCTCATTAGAATTGCCTGGCAAAAGAAGCATGCAGAATGAAGAAGAAGCTGGGCTTCACATTGTCTCAGGCTAGTGACAGAAGTAACAGCATCGACCTGTCGGTCTGTGATTGCTGATGCAGTTTATCTGGACTGGGAGGAGAAGTGGCTCCATCCGCAGTGCCCACGGATGTGAGCTGGGGGAGGTTGCTCTTTTACTGTAAAGCATCAGGAGGAACCAAAACATCTCCAGCTCTGATGGGGAGTGGTGCAGCACTGCAGGCGTTGCTGCTTTCCTTTTTCCTGCAGTTATCACACGTAACAAAAACGCAAGCAATTAATTCTATATCTGGGCCTGAGCTTGTGATGCCAGGCCGATATGGGGATTGGGATTTAGCCCAAAAGGAACAAAGGTCAGAAAAGCAGCAGGATCTCAGTGACCTTAGACACAGAGCTGTCCCTGGGTTATTTCTAGTGAACAGTCTTGGCAAACGTGTGAGATCTGTGAACAGAGTTTAGGATCAGGTCTGGTGCCCCAAGCTGCGCAGCGATCGGACAGAGCTGCCTCCTCCAAAAGGAAGCTGGGCTCACTTCTTACGGGGAGCTGAGAGTAAAGGAACCTGAGAGGCATCTTTGGGTTCTCCTAAATCCAGGCTTTCCCGCAGTGCCGCTGAGCTCAGGATCCAGCCCATCGTCTTTGCTTTCAGTCCCTGATTTATCATTATAGGGGACTGCAATCGGGGTAGCTTAGCCTAAACGTGGTCCATCCTCAATGACATGCTACTGTGCTGCTTCAGCGTGGGTGCTGCTGCCTCCCCTCAGCGCTGCCGTCCGCCCTGCGCCTGGGAAGGCTTAGAGACGAGCCCTGGTTTTCACTTAAGCCTCATTTCCTGTCAACTGAAGGGGGTTTGAGCGCACAGTTCCCTTCGTACCCAATTTGCAGTGAGTAAGTTTTGCTGGGAAAGCTTCGCAGACCCTGGCGGTATTACGGCAGGTCTGGGTTCCTGTAAGCGAGGCTGTTTCCATGGACAGCACCGGCACGTCCTGGGAACACTCAGCCTAAGCCCAGGCAACATTTTCCAGTTATTATCCAGTGGCTGCCTGAGTTTGGGTTTCCCACTGACAATAAAACAGTGGGGAAAAGAAAGCGATTAACAGCTTACGACTCCATCGAGCTCCTCCTGAGTAAAGCTCCTCGCTTTGTTTTGAGGCTCGGAAGATGAACTGTACAGGACATTGTTTGCAAGCGCGTCCTCTGTTTTGGAAAGCCTCCATATATTTTGTTTCCATGTTATCTGCATGGTTGTAATTAGAAAATGATGTGCCTGCTACATGACCTCCTCATAAAGAACATATTTAAAGTGAGACAATAACATTCAATTCCCTTTCTAAACCATCAAAAAGAAAATGGTTTTCAAGGCATTTCTTCCTCCTTCCCCATTCCCTCCCTTCAGCCACTTGGGTGGTCTCATTTGACAAGTTTTACAATAGAGGGCTTTTTTTTTTTCCCCCTCCGTGGACAAACATGTAAGTGCAGGAGGAAATCTGGAACTGGGAACCAAACAATCCCCACCTCCCCAAGAAAAACTCGAAGGGGCCAAATATCAGCAGATTCTTCCACCGCTCCTGGCAAAGGCAGCGCTGTGACTGCCACTTCACTGCGGCCCTTCTAAATCACTTTACCAGCCTAAAGAGGCCTCAGCCTAAATGAGGATT
This sequence comes from Anser brachyrhynchus, assembly GCF_964034855.1. Lineage (NCBI taxonomy): Eukaryota > Metazoa > Chordata > Aves > Anseriformes > Anatidae > Anser > Anser brachyrhynchus. The sequence goes on from NC_137711.1 coordinate 3,048,115, forward strand.
TGCACCCCTGACACTGAGCATCAACACGGGAGCTGTCGGCAGCCTCCAGCTGTGGTGCTCAGCTGTGGTGCTGCCAGGACACGAGACATGCCAAGGGCCATGCACACGCACCCCGGCTGGAGAGCTGCTGGACGTGCGTGTGCAAGCGGCAGGGAATTTGACTCTTTTAATGATTTCTTTGTTAATCAGCTCGTGTGCTTTTGCAGGAACCAGACAGAGCAGGTCTTACGAGAGCGGCTTTGTGCCTTGGGAGCTCTCCCTGTTGCGGTGCCAGGAGGGTGCAGGTGCACAGCAGGGGCAGTGCCTGCACTGATGACAGCTCCGTGGCTGCGATGTGCTCCTGCAGAACATGCACCTGCAGTGAGAGGGGCGGCTGCGAGCTGGGCTTCCAGACAGGTGAGCAGCAGCTTCACCTAAAAGCCCATAAAATACTAATTAAAAAAAAATCATGAAGCTATAAAGTGCGTTTAGCAGCTTCCCACTCAAATTCTGGAGAGGGGGAGCTGTGCTGGCACCACCCTGTGCGAGGCAGAGCTGTCACTGGTAACTCTCCCTAGAGTCCAAGGGTCAGGTTTTCATCCGTATTTCCAAACTGACTTCTCTGTGCTTTCCCCCCTTGGCTTTTCCCCTCAAAATATCCCTGCTGTGGCCCTACTGGCAGGAGCAGCTCTGAAAATGGTTGCTCAGAGCAAGGTCTGGAGAAGAATCCTGTCCATCTACGGACATTGGGACCAACTCTCTTGCTGGGAACGTGTCTCAGGCCTGAAGTGCCCAGTCACTTACCTACATGGCATGAATTTCAAATGCAATACGCTGCTTCTGTCAAGCCTCTTCTGTAGTTAGTCATACCTTAGTAGCTGGGGAAACAGATCAAATACTGTTATAAAAACACGGGGGAAAAAAAAAGAGGTGCCAGGTTCTTTTACAGCTTTATTTGTGTACTGTATATCTGTCTGTCTGGGCTTTACAGCCTTTGACACTGAAATGACAGCAGGGAAAAATGTGAATATTTAAAGGCGAAGCTAGCATCAGCATTTCCATTTAGGTTATCGCTTTGTGTTGTCTCTGGCATTCTAGCTTCACTGCAATGAGGTTTGAGATCTTCATCTGGTCCTGATGGACAAAAGCTTTCTTAGAAAAAGGATCAGGACAGAAGGAATCAGTCCATGGTGACTGCAAAGCTGTTGGAGTCCTGTCGGAAGATAGGCAAGTAAAGCAGCCCTGGATCTGATGGATTTTATATCTCGTTAAATACAAATTGGACCATAATTTTCATGTCAGAGTCATTCTACTGCATCCAGCCACAAAAAACACGACTTTTCTCATTGCTTATAGAGCAGCAGGACCAAGCCTGCCCACTTGGTGCGAAGGGGGCTCTGAGGCAGAGGCGCTGTGAAGCCGCGCTGCCTCTCGCTCCCATTTAACCTACTCGAGAATTTAAATGCCAGTGTTTTTATATCATATAAGACTGCGATCTGTTCTGTATCTAAGACAAATCTAAAAATAGTTCTCCTCTCAGCCATTTTCAAGATTTTTTTTTCCTGCAAAAGGTGAGCTCCTTGTGATCGTCCTGGATAAAAAGCATTATGCCGAGGCGTACTGCTGGCGAACACACATCATCCATCACAGCCCTGCTCGCTTAGGGTGCTGTCACTTCTTACCGTCTGTGCAATCAGCACTGTGCAGAATCGTTATTTACATACAGGACAGGCTTTGAGTGACAGATCAAATGATCAGATTTTAGCGTGATTTAGGAAAATTAGTTAATTTGGCTAGGGAAATCAAGGATCCCTATGGAGCTTGTAGGGTAAAACTTGCTTCAGATGGTTCATAAACAAAGGGCTGTGTTGCTAGGATTGCTAAGTTCAATGGATTTTGCTTTTGCAACCCACTGTTGCAGTTTTACTCTTTCCCTTTCTGTCTGGGAGATATTCAGTTGCCTCTTGGTTTTATATTTTCCTTCTATTTATTTTTTTTAATTTTATCATTTTCAGCAATCCTAACAGCAGGATATGCTTCTATGGGAAAAAAAGTCTCATGGTAAACAACAAAAAAGTGAATATTAGCAAAAAGTGTGGGTCGAGGGAGCCTGGCCGAACTGAGAGCATCTCTGCAGGCAGCTGGGCTGGGTACGTGCACCCATGGGCAGGTGGCAGGGGGAGATGTGGAGGGGCACGAAGCCACAAGAAGCGTGCAGGGAGTGGTTCCGCGCCCTAGTGATGTGTCTGTCTCTCTCTCACAGTTGCCCTTAGACACGGTTAAGCTGCCATATCGGGGTGTCCTGGCGTGTCTCCCAATGCCATGACGCTCCTTAGTGACTCTCTGTGTTTGTTCTTGGTCTAACGTTGCAAAACAGCTCAGGATTCCTTGATCTTGCCTTGTTTGGATTCTTTCATGAATTGCATCCATGTGTCCGAGGCACCGAGCCCTTTCACACGGTTGGGCAATATTTGCGTTAGGAACAGCAGCTCTTTCCTCCACGAGCGCGGGTCGTTGTTCCTCCCAGTCCCATGTGAAGTACGGGGCTTCAGATCCGGGCGTGTGGCGGCGAGTCTGGGACACAGGGCTGCAGGATAAGGTCTGCTCCTTGTGTTTTTCCTTGAAGCAGCTGTCTTTCCCTTTCAGGCAGGACATTGGCCATGCCTGAAAGCCATTTAGAAATTGCAGGGAGTGCAGGTTTCAGTAGCCTGCCTATTAAGCGGGATTTCTTGCCAAAACACATTACTCTGAGATCTGCACTTGTACTCAGTTTTCACGTAGGAGTAAAAGCAGCAGATTTAACACCAAAATCCAAGCCAGTTTGGATGTGGGTACATATGGAACAGCTTGAGTCCTTGTGGCAGATACCACCAGGTGATAGACGTGAGCCAACAGCCCCTCTTGCACGAGACAGGAGGAACGATGGCTGGAGATGCACAGGGAAGGCTCTCCATCCGCTCTGACATGTATACGCCTGTGATTCACTAACTAGATTTGTCCAACTGGGATTATCACTGAAACCTCATTCCAATAAAATTCTGATTTCATGACTATTCCCAGAGGTGGTATCTCAAGAGGTTGGAAATTGCTGCCGGCGTCAGCCAGGATATAATTGTCATTTATGTGTTTGTGCTCTTGTCTGCACGCAAGTGGATGAGACAGATCTACAGCATGTCATAAGATGGCTGGGTTTTCATACGGCTTTCTTAGAGATTGTTGCTTTTATTCTCGTTCAAGGTTTTCATCCTTTCTCCTGCTGTATTGTCTGATTTATCAGAGTGCCTTAACATGTGCTTCTTCCTCCTGTTCTCCTCCTCTCCCTTGCTGATATCTGTAAGCAAATCACCACTGGTTCAAGGGAAGTGAAAGAGGAAAAAAAAAAGGCAAGGTTCTTGTTCGCCTTATGCAATGGAGATGATGACTGAAACCGCTATTAATGATTGCTCCCTGCGTGCCCAGGCAGGGAGTTTGATTTCTGAGTAATTTCAGTGACGGCGATGTACGTTAATGGCATAGTCTGCAGCTTCACTTTTTCTAGAATCAGCCTAAAGCCAGGTGGTGTTGTCACTGGGCTGCTGAAGTAGCAGCAGGATTAGGCCGTCGGTTTGTTAATAACAGTAGCTATCGGCATGGATTCCCAAATGTGACTGGCGTGGTTTGAGACCCTCGTTTTCATGGAGGTCACTCAAAACTTACTGAAAATCAGGTCTCTGACACTCGCGTGACCACGAATGGAGGCGTTTAATCAACTGTTGTTTGACAGTTAAACCCATTAATTAAAGGCTTAGCTGGTTTTTGAGAGTGCCTGGCCATGAAGGTGCCAGAATTTTGGGATCCAGTGGAGCCCAGGCTCTCCATGGATCTCCAGATGCTCCCAGGCAGAAGGTTGTGGCAGATGCAAGCACCTCTCTGTCCCGTTCACACCCGTTATTCCCTTTGCTGGTCAGACCCTGCCGCCAGCTATGATGATGGCCCTTGTCCCCTGCAAGCTGTGGCATCCTGCTCTGGGAGACAAGCAGCAGGGACACCCTGAACCACGCTGACAAGGCTGGGAGGTGTTGGCTCTCCTGCGGGCACGGCTCCAGAAGCTGCTGCAGTGGAGTCGACGCTTGGCCGTGGGTGGCCGCAGGTCCCTGGGGCCGGCTGGTGTCTGCATTTGTTGGCAGCCCCCCGGCTGGTCGGGCAGGGTGGGCATGCCCGGGAGAAGCGCAGGTTTTGTCTGTGTTCAGCGTTCCCCATGAAAAAACTTTGTGCGCCTAACAAGCGGATCCTGTTTCTCCTCCTGCGGGGAGGCTCTATCAGAGCTAACCGGTGGTAATTGGAGAGGGGGAGGCGAGGGGAAAGGGCACAAAACCCAGGAAGAAAGGGAGGGGAGTGTAAGATCCCAGAGACTGAGCTTAATACCAGCAAACTTGGATGGAAACGCTGCTCTCGCAGACCACAGGGACATGCCTTCCGCTGTGGGAGTGCAGAGCAGACGATGCGATAAGGCTGGCGAAGTCGCTGCAGTTGGTGCGACGAACCCCGGGACGTCTCGCTGGACGCGCTGCCTCGCAGAAGTTTCCTTCTGTGGGAAAAATCAATAACTGGAATGGGTCGGTCTCTTTGCCACTGCAAACCTATACTTAAGTGTGATTAAAATGCTTTCGGCAAAGGAAATACCCTGTAGTTTAAGCCAAACATGGGGACATCCTTTCTCCCTCTGATTGATGTTATGGTGGTTTATGCGGTGTACTATATTCTGAACCAGCCCCAAGTCAATTAGGCACCATTTCAAAGTATTTTCTCATGCAGCCCAAGGTTTTGCTCGTGCCAACGAAATCTGAAACTCGGGGAAATGATAGCAGAAATGAGTTCTGTGAACGAGCACAGCCAGGCCGTGGGGTGAGCAGGCAGCGAGCACTGCAGGATTCCCTGCTTCAAGGATCAAGCTGCCTTTTTCAAGTTGTGAGATTTAATGGCCTTTTTTTTTTCCTGAGATCAAGCGTAGTGTTGGTTTAATATCTGATACAAACTCTATCAGGAAAATATATCCTTCCTTTGTGGAGGGACAAGATCTAACTATAAAATGATCGGATCCCGAGAGTTCTTTCCCACCCCTGGACCAGATGGGATTTCTGCCCCAGAGACCCCATCTAAAACACCTTTGTGCTCAGCCTTTGACTATTTGAAGCTTTCAGACAATCACAGTGTGGGAAAGGACTGTCCTTATAAATCTTCCGACCTTTCAGTCCTGAAATATCATTCCTTGTGATGGAAGAGAGTAATAACATGTGAGAGCACCATCACAAGCCAGCCAGCAAAGGAAATAACAGGGTGACCTTATAAAATCAGCGCTGAAAAAAACCCCCTATTATAGGGTTAAATGCCACCGAAGTAATGATTCTCCTGGTTTATCTCACTGGCGATACGCTGTATTTTAAAGCCAGCTGTCGGGGACATGTGAAACGGTACTTAAACCATCGGCGGAAGGTTCCCTCGTACACCAGACATATTTCCATGTATTCCAAAACAGCCCCGGAGTCTGGGCAGGCAACGAGTGAGCTTAATTCCTTCCTTTGTAGTAGGAGATCTTTGAAACTCCTATTTGATCGTTTCCCTAGATTAGGATGGTTCTGCGCTGCTTTGGAGCAATGTGTCCCCCCTGCCCACCGACCTCCTCTCCCGGCGTGATAAGGCATCTGTAAACACTCTCTGAAACTCTTTACAGAGCCTCCTCTGTACAGCGCTTTGAAGCAGAGCTGCATGAAGACCTCTGTACTGGCTGAAAATATCTTGCAAACTGATAAAGAAGTGCAGGTACAGCTAAAATCCACTGTGTAATAAGGATTAGTGAGCCTAAGGAGGTTTGTTTGGATTGAAGATGGAGTTGAAACGTCTGAGGCTTGGATTCAACCAGAATTAAACTGAACTTGGATTTCATCAGATGCCGCGTTGGCCCTCTTCTATCCCGCTCCTCCTCGCCCCACTCCACGCTCAGAGCAAATACTCGGAGCTCATCATTTTAAAAGAAGCAGTTTAATTTTCCCACCGGCCCAGGTTCTTGTTAAATATGCTGTGCTTCAACCAGCCCGCATCTCCCTGCGCCTGCCTACCTGTGTGCTGGGCTGTATTGATCTCAGATATGTGGGCAATTGCTCCGCCGAACACAGCCTCAAAGAGCCCCATTTGATCCGGTGATGATACTATAGCATATATTCCTACTAATTGTATCCATGGAAATCAAGTGCACTTTAACTAATGAAAAAAAAAAGAGATAACGTGGTCAAAGCTTATTTGAAGAAATGACATGTTTTAAAACCTGACATGACTTAAAACAGAATCATATAAGTTCCTTTGCTAAAACACTTTCAGGATATATTAGGTATAACAATAGTTTTCTACATGAAAATGGCTTTGAAATCTTAAAAGAAAAGTATTTTAAAAGAAAAGAATTTTTGCGGTGCATTAAATTGGATGTGAATATGACAGATTTCAAAGACTGTCAAAATAACGAATTTACATCATAAATGCACAGGCTGCCTTTTTAAAGGCCTCTTCAACAACTCAGGAAGGCGTTTAATGGTGAGCAAGTTCAAAGTGTCATGGACTCCCACTGGTATAAAAAGGAGGCAATACCCACTATACTCTCTGTGTTTCAGATAATGTATCTGTCTCTTTTCAAGTTAATAAACTGCACTCCTGTCAAATTGCAGATAAATGAAAGCGACCAAGACATTGTTTTCCCCACATATTGCTAAGAAAGATATCTCCCAATATTTCTAAACGACCAGTATGCTAAAAAGAACTTGAAATGAATCCACCCTGCAGTTATTTTACAGCATCAAAGACAATGAAATTTCCACAGAGGCACTTTCTGAAGTTTTAAATGCTTTATTTCTGATAGCTGCTCATTAAGAAGCTTCGAAAGCTTTTTATTGTTTCAAAGGCAGTCATCTAAATTTTTAATCATTCACTAGTGCTATATGGTCATGATGTTACTCTCTAGCTTTAAAAACCCTTTATTTTCTAAACAGTAATGTCAACATAATGTTTCCCCAAATAATTGTTAGGTACGGCCTTGCTCAAAGAGCAACTGTGAGGAGGAGAGAAAGAGAGAGGATTTTTCCAGCTCCCTTTTGCGAGGCAGAAAAATGAGACACTTCAGGAAATTAAAGTCCAGGACCGACGGTTTACAGAGCTGGCCACCGATTTAAAGCGCTGGTCTTCTGGGATGGTTTCAGCCCAGTTTTCATTTTTATAGTAGGGGAAGTTTGCGGTGGGTATTTTTCAAGCTAACAATGATGCTCTGCGGGCTGATCCTCGCTCTGTGACACATGGGTGTCCTTGGGGATTAAAGAGGATTTAGGGCAATTTTCCTGTTGCTGCCCCTTGGAGCTGCTTTCCCCCCACACCCTGGTGCTGGAGCAGTGGGGCCGGGTGCCCCTCGGCAGGGACATGCAAGGGGCAGCATCCGTGCGTTCCCCGACCACGAGTGCACGTGGAGCCCCTGTGAAGGATCAAATTGGGGCATCACATCCCTGCCCTGGCGGGGCGATGCTGACCCTGCTCGTGCATCTGGTTTCGCTTTGCTCCTTGCTCCAGCACCCACCGAAGGCAGGGCTTCTCTCTCGCAGCCTGGGACTGCAGATTCTCACACGCTAGGCATGGGGATGAGATTGCAGTTTATTTACTCTACAGGCTCATATTAAATTTCTCCCTCCCCAAACCACAACCCAGCCACTCTCCTCTTCAGGGACAGCAAGTTTTCCATTCTCAGGATCTAAGCGTTGGACTGAGCCCACGTTCCTGCTCAAGCCTCTTCCCTTTCTTGCGCCTGTATTAAATACGTTCAGCGCGCTGATGAGCGAGCAGCAATGGGAGGTGGGAGCAGATCCAGCCTGCCTCTGCCCAGCAAGGATGTGGATCCCTTGGTGTGCATACATTTGTCACGTTCACCTTCCACTTTTCAGTCAGGATAAGTGCAAAAGAAAGAAAATACCGAGCCGCAGGAATGGTCCGTGTGTAGCTCGGTGTTTGGACATCACCTGCAAGAGATCTCAAGGGAGGAGGAGAACTGGCTCTTGCTAATATAATGCTTTGCCCTCCTCTAGTGGTACTTTTGATCTCAGACTCTCAGAGGAATTGCCAGCATTCATCCATCACCATTCTGCCATCTCCTGCAGCCCTTGCGCAGCTGAGGCACCGAAGCGTGGTCTGGGTGAGCGCAGGGCACCCACTTCAACCTGCGCCTCTTACTTTGGTGATGGGGATCTCATCCCAGTCTTCAGTGTATAACTCTTTATAGTGAATGTGTCGTTGTTGAATAGATCTCAAGTGTTGTATGTGAGCTTATAGCTACCATAGAGATATGTTGACATTTTTATCTGTCCCTTCTCAGACTGGCCTTGGGTGGTTTCAGGCACACCGAACGCAGCATTCTGCCTTTTTTCTCGTGACTTTTCCAAGGCTCCTTTCCCCTTTCTGCCTTGGACACGGGCTGCCTGTCAACTGACCTAATCACTAGAAAAGCTATTTGAACAAGTTTTGAAATGCAAATGTTTTCAAAGGCGCATTGGTGGGTAGCGTGGAGCTGAGAGAGACGAGCGCGCTCGCTGCCCAGGACCGACTCTGTCCCTTGGAGGCACAGCGAGAGGAGTTCTGCTGGTTACAATTAACCAGCGCTATCGTGGGAACAATGACATAAAATCAAATGAAGCAGTTGCTCCGCTTGTACCAAAGGCCTGGGAAAATACAAGTGGTCAGCCGTTAGTGCAGAGCAAGAGCTGGCCGTCGGCCGAGCGCGTAGGTGCTGGGCTGGGATGCCGGAGGTGCTGCGTGTGGGGGCAGAGGAGCTGTGCTCCTCATCCGTGCCCTGTGCCAGGCTCTCCAGGCACTATGGGCTTTTCTTTTGTGTCCCCATTAAAGCTGGGTTCCTGGGGTCCCACAGCTGCTATTTAGTGCTAGTCCTTTTCCAACAAGCCTCTCGAGCAGCCCTGCCCTCTTCGAGCAGCTTTGGGACCTCTGCTGAGGTTGTGCTTTGCTCCGAGGAGTCAAAGTATTCCTGGTTCCAGCACTGGAAAAATCAAAGAGAACTGGGAACAGAAGTGATATCCTTACGTGGTATGTGGCCAGGTTTACCGTGCTTCCCACCTGCCCTGCAAGCCACCGCTATGTCGGGCAGATCCTTGCAGTGCCCAAGCCCATGGGTTAAGCCACGATCTTGCCAAAATAGCAAGGCACAAATACCAAAAGCGTAGTTAACGGTACTTACGCTTAAAAGTCCTGATGAAAACCAAAGATAACACATGTTCCTTTAGGAAAGGAAATGCATGTTAGAGAAGCAGCCTGTGCTCCCTGAGGACTGTACAGCATCCACCTGTGGCCGTGCTGTCCAGGGGTGCACATGTGGAAGAGCTGCTGGCGGTGCTGGCGGGCTCTGCGAAGCCTCATTCACTGCAGAGATCTCTGCAGGGCTGAGTCAGGCAGGTGCCGCAAGGTGCTGCAGCGGGGACCCTTCGTGCTGCCACGCTGCTGCTTACGTTGGCTCCCGGTGTGTTGAGTGCCAGTGGTGCCTCGGGGCTTGGGAAGCCTCCACGTCGTCTTTCCGAATCTTGCATTTGCAGAGCACGCTTTTCCTGTGATAATAAAAGGCAAATTACAGCTCTCCAGAATCTCGTCTGCAAGCAGTTCCCATCCTGTGTCTAGGATGACCAAGGAAAACAAACGACATGAATAAATCATAAAATTTGCAGAACATACATTTTGCCAGAGACAAAATAGATTCAGATCTAATGTTCTATGCTCTGAGCTAAATTTAGAACTCGTGATTTTGGACAGGCTTCTCATATTGCCAGGCAGGGTCTCAGGCCCTTCGCACAGATTGCAAACATCCTGCATTCTTGGCTGTTTTCACGTCGGGATCCATACTCTGTTACCTTTCCAGGGAGAGTTCAGCTCTGGCCTTTCACACAGAAAGAGCCAAGCGCTTTGAGAATAATTGGAAGCTGATAGTTTTACATAATGCTACCAGATCGTTTGGCCTCTCTTTGAAGCAGAGGAGAAGACTTCAGCTGAACGAACAACTCCAGAGTTAGGCCAGCGAGAGCAGACACGGCCCCACTCGCTTGTACGATGGAAATGCAAATGCCTGCCCGCAGGCTGCTGGCTCCCTGGGCCATTTGGGCTCCGAATCCTCTGCGTGTTAAGTTTCTGTGTTGCAATTACCAGCCTGGTTCCTAGAGGCTGTAAAGCTGTCCTCGGGAGGACGTGATGGATGGTGCTGTGCTGTTCGAGTGGCCTTTTCTAGGGGGTGTTGCTAGCTTGCTGGCGTGTTCCTTGAGGTGATCCTCTGCTGCTCTGTTGCTTCAGAGCGAGCCACAATTCCCCGCTGCTTTCACTTCCCAGTCAAACTGGTTGCTCCGAGGCTGCAGTTTGTTTTCAATGCTGATGGCCAAAGCAAAGAAACGGAGCTTTTTTCCTCAAAGCACAGAGTTCACCAGTATGACTCAACTGAGGCTCCAGATGTAGCTCCAGATGGCTGGTTATAGAGAACACCACCTTTATTTGTTATTCTGAGCTATTTGTACATGTTTTTGTACTTTATTTCTTCCTTCTGTTTATCCTGAAAGAGTTAAACTTTATCACTCCATCAGTGTTGGCGAATTAGCTCTGTCATATGGGATCGTTTCTCTTTCCTCTTAAACAACTTAGATGATTGACCAACAAAATACTTGATCCGAAATTTGCTTTTGGGTAACGTTCAAGGGTTTGAACTTCAGGCTTCATTACTGGAGAGCCTGAGAGCCCGCCTGCTGGTAGAGTCTGAGCTTTCCTACCGCACACTGACCCAATGCACCTTGCTCGTTATTCTGCTCACCCATTTGCAAATTCAGCGAAGTGTTTGCAGTATGTTTCTAGCAGGTCTTGCTCATCTCTCAAATGCAGTTAGGGAGGGTGGGATCCACCTCACCTTACGTAGACTGAACCTACATTGTAGCTGGAATCAGACATCTCAGGTCCCCCTGCGATCAATAGACAGAGGTAGTACCCCAGGGGGAGAGTGCTTCAGTCCTCCTAGTGATGGCCAGGGGAGGTTTAAGGAAATGCCCAGGGGTGACATCCACTCTCCGCTGGTTATAGGAGCTGCTTACGTGGCTGGCTGAGGCTGCGCCCAACTTTCATGTGGCAAGATGGATTCTAGCTGCAGGCACACGTTTTCAGAGGTATTTATGTGCCTAAACAATCAGAAGACGCCTTGCAAGATTTACAGAAAAGTTCTTCAGTTCCACTGAAATAAATGGGATTTAGTTTAGATAAGGCAGACTTTGGGAAACCTGATGTCTCACATACTTGTCTAAACACTTCAGAAGAATGTGTGCCTGAATGTTCTCTCAAAGTAAGGTCAGATTTGGCTGACAGACATTTAATACATTTGATCTTAACGTGACCTTCAGGAAATAACAAACTGTTATTTCAAAATAAATGCTTTTTTTTTTTTTCCAGAAGAATTGAAAATAGAGCCTTTCCTGCTGCTTCTTTTGAGTGATGCATTCCTTCCCACCAAGGTCCTGATGACACCACCCAGCCTGGCATGGAACAATACCTTCCCTTGATGACAAGGGGGAAGGTGGCATTGTCCAAGTCCAGTTATTCCTTGGGATGTGCAGGACTACAATAACTCTTCCAGTCCCCTTATAGGCTCCCTTTATATCTTTCTTTTCTTAAAATACTAGGAAAAGGCACTGCCAACCTTGACTTCCAGCTTTCATCATGTCCCTGAACTGCTAAGCCTGGTTTCAGAGAGGAGACAACTTCATGCTCATAAAATTCCAAAACAACAAGAAAATAAAGAAACAAAAACCCCTTGTGTGCTCAGGTCCAGACATCCCTTCTGGAGTTGTAATTTGTGGCTGTCTGCTCCCTTCAGCGTCGTGGCACTGATTTCCTCACTCCTCCTGAGCTCCTGCCATCTGTCCCCAGCCCTGGAGAGGGGCTGCTCCGCTCGCTGCGCTGCTGGACCGCTCTCAGAGCTGCTGCTCCTTTCTTGGAAGAGGAATAAATCTTCAGCAACCTGTCAAACCTGCGTGAAATTCAGGCACGGTAAAACCCAACGCGGTCACTAAATGCAGCTACTCTTTCCTTCGTTTGTGGCCTTCGTGCCCGTGCTTCTGCTCGTGAAAGCTGTGCTACGTGAGCAGGTGTGTGTGTTTGGATCCAGCTGTGCTCCCTTTGCAAGATGGCAGCTCGTCACATCTGGTTGTACTTGATTATACTGCTGAGAAATCACCTTGTTCTCATTTTGAAGTAGTGAAGATGGCAGAAGGTCCCTTTATTCACAGTAATCAATTCGAGTTGGAGGGTCCTTTAAACTTGCAGACAAAAGAATAGCGAGATCCAGTAAGCTGGAGCTACCAAAGGTCAAAGCAGAAATAAGACGAAAAGCTTTTGTACAGAGCATAATTAATCATCCCAACATCCTTTTCAGATGTATGGCAGATTTTCTATCATTTAGAGCCTTTAAATAATGACTGAACATTTCTCAAAGTTAGATTTAAGACAAGCAACAAGTTACTGGGCAAGGCGCAGGAAAATCATCGCCAGTTCCAGGGAAGCACAGCATGGAGACCCTATACTGGATATTTTGGTAGCATCGCTGCCTGCTGTGGGATCCCACTATTAATGAGTGAAATGTGCTGTTTCTCCTCCGTGAGGAGGCTCAGAGCCTGCAGGTCCCAGAACGGGAGCGCAGAGCCCACGTACTGTACTGCAAATCCTCTCCAGGCTTCCAGCCACGTCCGTCCGAGGCTCTTGTGTTACCTCTCAGGAGCAGTGCTCTTCTTCCCAGTGCACTTTTCCTGGCCCCAGACTTCATCCCAGGAGGCCATATCACTTCCTACCCGCACACCCCAGGAGAGCAAAGAGCTCCTTCTCCCCGCAGCGGGACATAGTCAAACTCGAAGATGGAGCTGACGTGGTTTTACTTTATCAGATCTGTGCTTGACGTGTGCTGAAGTCCTGCATTTGGCTAAGAAGCATTTCTTTAGGAAGTTGCTTTAAGTTGATGTTCAAAGTTACGGGGTGCTGGAGATCCAGACGTGATCTTCTGTGTAGGCAGCCCTGAGCCCAGCATCGCTCCCTCGAGGTCCAACAGAGGTCCTGAGCTACCAGTCATCCGTTAAATAGGTGCCTCCGAGGGCCTCGGGTGGGCCGATAGGAAATATGAGACCAAGTGGTGCAAAATAGAAATGAAACTTTTGGGTTCTGGCCTTGGTGCACCCCAAGCACAGATGGGGTAGCCTGTTGACGGAGACTGAAGGAAGACGACGCAACGTGGGGATGGGAGTGAGGCAGAATGGGAGCTGTGCGCTGCTGTTTTTAACACGGGCCCAGCCACCCACAGGACATGTGGCTTGGGCCAGCTTCTGTGCCAAGCTCCCTCTGGAGAACAACAGGTTTGGGCTTTTTTTCCTTCCCTAGCTTCTTGCAAAAGAGAAAGAAAAAAAAAAAAAAAAGGCTGGAACGTCCTCACTGGAAAAACAGATGCAGCCTCTTGGAGCCCAGCTTTCTCTGGTAAATAAACTTCAAGATGAAATCAAACCAAACAAAGCTGCTAACTAACCCAGCCCTGCTGCTAAAGTGTTTTGCTGGGTTTTCAAATGTCTTTGTGATGATTCTGTTCTTCCCCTGTTCTCCCAGCGCCATGTCGAAGCGTTACATGACTTGAAAGCCCGAAAGTCATGGAAGGGGGTAGGGGGAGGAGGAAAACACAAAGCAAGTCGTAGAGACGGCGATCGGGGGGAGAGAGGGTTTTTTTTCACAAGCCCCAGTAACCACATGAAAGCTCTTTAAAAAATAACAAAACCGTCATCTCCATAGCAGTTCTGGTAGCGCAGGTAGTAAAGGCTGGTATTAATTACCCGATCGAGCTTATTGCTGCAGGTGGAAGCTCGTCAGAAGCTAAATACTTGGGTGGCCAGGCGCACGGCTTTCCATAAAGCTAATGGGACACCTCGCCAACCCCAGCCTCCTCCCCAGCGCCCCGGGAGGGGACGGAGAGCAGGCTTCCAGAGGACACTGCGGTGAGAAATCTCCCCCCGGAGCCTGGTCTGGCTTTGCAGAGCCACCTGGATCCAGCTGCGTGCAGCCGTGCGTGCCTGCGTGCAAAGCAAACCTGTGGGAAGAAGAAGCGCTCGGGTGACACGAACAGCAGCCGCTCGGAAGCCGGCACGGTGGGTGCTCCAATTAACAGCGCCACGCCGGTCGCTGTGGCTCATGAGTTCATTACAAAAGACAGACAGACATCCACAGGGGTCTTAAAATAATGACTGCTTTTATCCGGTGATTGGCAGAGGTGGGGTGACAAGGATGCGCTGCTTAGCATAAACTGGCTTTTTCTTCTCTTTTTTTTTTTCGGATACCAACAGAAAACGTAATGCGGGCAAACAGCAGCTCTGTGGGGAGGGGTGGCAGGGCTGCAGCAACCTTGGCTTTGCCCTCCTTGGGTCAGTCCGGGTCTTCCCAAAGGGCTCAGCCTCAGGCTCCAGAAGTGGGCAAGCCTTGTGGCCTCCAGCGCTCCACAAAGCTCTTTGTGCTTTCTGAGGCCTCCTTTTCCTCACCGGGGTCAATTTGTCCCTTCTTCCCAGGGCTGTGCGGCCCTGCCATTGCTGGCCATCCTCCTACAGACGGAGTGACTTCCCTTCACTTTCGGCCCCTTCGGTCTCTCTGGCTCTGGAGCAGCTTGAGACCTCTAAGGAGATAACAGCTTCAGGGCTGTTCCCAATTCAAATCGATCACCGGGGTGTCCATGCGCTAAGGTTTGTGCCAGTTCAGGTTTTTCATGAGTCTTCTTAGATTCCCAAGGTCTTACTGTAATTTATTTTTCTTAAACTAGGCCCAGCAATAGAAAATAAGAGTTTATTACCTCTTTCATAATTATACTCTGGCCTTTTAAAGTACTTTTCAGCTAGGGACTTCAAAGCCATTTGCAGTTTCACGGACTAAGTCTCAGCATGAAGAAGTGCCACCTTATTTTTCAGGTCAGAAAAGTAAAGTGTTTTCCCAAAATATATGAGGAGCTGAGCTGGGATTAGACCCCGGACCCCCAGCTCACAATCCCTTCCTTTAACTGCTAGCTCAGCATCGCTCATTCTGGCATGGGAAAAGCAATTGGGAATAAGAAGCTATTACTGGGGCAGGCAGTCTATAGGGGATAGAGTTACATTCTTTACAATAAAGTATTCTTTAGGACCGGGTTGTGATTTGAGACGAACTGAAGCTGCAAAATTCAGAGGCGCTGCTAGGATTGAATACTGAAAACCCCAGAGCGCAGAGGCATTTGAGTCTGAGGTTTGGGACCTATTACCGTGGTTGATGTCCATTGCAGGGGTCTGCAGCACTTATCTCTTGCCCTCAGTGCTTCACTTTGCCACTCAGGAGAAGAGACGGAAGGGTTTTCTGTGCCGTGTCGTTATGATTCCCCTCTTCATATTGACCAGCTCAAAGTTATTTGTGGAACTAATAGAAGGGGCAAGACTTTCCATTCGAGATGCTTTCCTTTTCTGCCTCCTATTACATAGCTGCACGTTTGGAATGTATGTCGAAATTGAAAAAATGGATGCTGATATGTTTTCTTTGCTCTTTCATTTGGGGATTGCTGGCTATTTGCAAACTGAACTCAAATGGAAGGCCACGAGAGTTTAAACCTGACTGAAGCGATGCAGAAGATGAAATGCCGTTCTCCAGAAGCTATCAGGCTGTTAATCTGTGCTGACACCTCTTGAGCATCAGGGTTAAGAGACAATAAAGAACATGGGGCAGCTGGGATCGAGACAAAAAAGTGAATTAGTGAATTAATGAAGAAAGATCTTGAGAAAAATGTCTTTGATACCTAAAAATAACCAATGGTGTGTATTAGTCTAAAGCATATTTTCAATGCAGGGATAAGTGCACGCAGCAGGGAGGAAAATACAAGAGGGAAGCTGTACTAGAGTGTGTAGAGGGTGAATTTAACTGACAATAGATCACTAGAGCCTGTGGTATCGCGTTTAGAGGGTTAAAAGGCTAAACATCTTTGTATTTAATGGAATATGCTCCTAGAATTCTCAAAAAGAAAAGATGGAGAGAAAATCTCTTGCCTGGGAACTTGAAAGAGATGCACTTTTGCGCCTAGAGTCTGGAAAGCTGGAAATGTGTTCAATGGGGAGACCCAACGGGTCCATTTCTTTTCGGCACCGCAGGGAACAACCTCGGTCCTGGGGGATTTTCCATCAGTGAGGCTGCTCCCGGCTGTGCCGCTCGTCCTGCCCCATGTCAGGGTGGCTCCAGCATTAATTTATCTGCAGGTTATGACGAGGAGTGTTCAGGGCCTTGAGAAGAGCAATGCTTGCTACCATTTTGCACAAAATTGCTCATGGGTTGTAAGCGGACTGGGGTTTACAAGGGCCAGAATCAAACCAAATGATTATGGCTCAGAAAACTACTGTGATTTACTAATCATTGTCTTCGCTAGAATTCTACCACAGACTACTTGAATCAAAAAGTCACCCTTTTTTTCTCTGGGAAGACATACTCCGTAGGTAACGTGCCTTCTCTATAACCAGTAAATAACATTCTTGGAGAACAAAGATCTGAGGATGCTCTATAGAAAGGAGAAACACGAACAAAGCTGTACCATACGTTAAAATCAGTAAAACTGCTTACGGCAATCCAATTGCATTTTTTTATTAGTATTGTGTTGTGATGCTAAACAGAAAATGACAACTGTGAATAAGATAAAGGTCTTCATTGTGCATGAAAAATTTAAATTGTTACTTTAAGGAGAGATTTTTTTTTTAAATCCCATAAAACATTTATAATAACATTTTACAAAATTAAGAAGGGGAGAATTGGCTTGAAGTCTTCTAAACCCATTAAATTTGCATGCTGTTGTTCAAAGCAATGGTTAAAAAAGCAAGAAGAGGAAAAGGTCTAGGAGGCATGAGTATATGTATTTGAATACATACTTGACAGTTTTATCTGAGAATCAGAAATCTGGTACTTGAAGCGGTTTAGGGCCGAACAGAAGTTTTGCCCGTGGTTTAGGCTGAGAATTTCTTAGCAGCAAATGGCTGAGGTGGAGCCACACTACAGAAGGGAGAAGAGGCTCGTCCCCAGGAGACGCTGGATACAGCCCAGCCCAGAGACAAGGCTCTGGGGGCACCCACCTGCCCAGGGACCCCACGAGCATGGCTCAGTCTTCCTCCCCTGGCTGTTCAAGGGGCCTTCCCCGCTTCTCCGAAGGCACTCAGCTCCTATTCCTGGCAGGAATAGCGATTTGTTCCATTTTCGAGAAAAATCAATTGTGGCAACGGAATGAATGCGAGAGCTTCAAACGAGCGGGTGACTCTGCCCGGAGAAGCTGGCGTTTGGCAAACAAACACGATCAGCGACGTCGCCGCGTGTCGTGCTGAACTCGGAGAGGCTGGTGAAATCCCGACTCGGGTCGGCGGAGCGGTGGGAAACCCACTCACTGCGTTTTGTTGGTTAATAATTACATTTTTCATATTTTATTTATTTCCTCAAAAGAAACAAGTAATTATTACACAATCCTTTCCCCATACCACTTTGGAAGATTTATCAATTATAATCTGGGAGAACGGCCCCGTGTTAGACTTCAAATGCGTCTCATTAAAGGTATTTTTTAGGAAGAGTGGTGGAAAAACAAAGAACTGCTGTGCTGTTGTCTTTTACTTCTCTTTAATGTTGGGTTCAGAAGTAATGATGTTGGGAACAATCATTCTTCAAACCTCTGTTTCCTTGTGTTTACTCATTAAACACGAGAACCAGGTGCTCTCATGGGGAAATGCTCATTCTAACATTGGCTTTAGAAATCAAAAGTCTCTTCTCTCTCGCTAACAAGCACTGCTTTGCAGGGAAGGGACCGGGAAAAAAAGCAAGCAGGACCTGCTTAAAAATATATATTAGTACCTAGCCGTGCAATATTAGTTTGTAGAAGTCGGCCTGGTTTTAGAGAGGTACCAGTGGGAGGTGTGTGATTACAGGGTATTTGTGCTGCCTGAGGGTTGGTCTCGGTGTGCTGAGCTCCCTGTGTTGCTGGCAGTGAGAGAAGGGCTCCTGTGGGGCTCAGAAGCGAAGGCTGGCCCCTGCGCTCGCTTAGGCAGAGCATGTGTCACCCTAGAAGATGTCTCCAGCTCTTCTGTGGCACCTCAGGAGCAATTCGGTGACCTGAATGCAGACATCCTGTGCTGCTTTGGCTCCCCAGGGCACACGGGAGGTCTGCGAAGGCTGGTGGGAAACGCATGCCTCGTGGTGCGGTGTGTGGTCAGGACAGGTGCTGCCTGAAACCTGCAGCTGCACACCCGTGCTGCAGCACACCCCTAATTCCCATGCAGTGTGCTGCCCAGAGGTGATGGGCAGGCACCAGGAGTCGAAAGATGGAAGAGCTGTTGCATCTCGGAGAGGTTCACCCAGTTTTCTTGAAGTTTCTGGAGGCAGAAATTAGCAGCCTGGGGTCCAGATCTGAGCTGCCTTGGCTCCAAAAGTTGCTCTGGTAACCTAGAATATTCTTAGTTTCGTACCAGTATTTGCTGTGCAACATCCTCGCCTCCCATGGCAAAGAGGGATCAGGAGAACTCAGGATGAATATTTCTCCTGCTAGTTTTTTGATATTGGTTTGATGAGCATGGTGAAACGGAGCTCATCTGTTGTGTGGATGTCACCACCAAGGGCTGGAGGTAGGAAAAGGCTTTCCCTTTGGGTGGATGCTCCGGAGCTGCAATAAATGCATATGCAGCAGGAGGCAGGGTGGAGAGGGCTGTGGTGCGATGACCTTTCTGCATAGGAAGGGCCTTGAGCGTTCTGGCAGAGTGCTGAAAACTTTCATATCCCCATGAATGGGTCGAAATTTTCAACAAAAAGTAGAATTATTTTCTCGAGGGGTAGAAAACTCTTGTTTCTCTGGGAAGTGCTTTATCTGAAAGATTTCAACACATCCTAATTTTAGCACCGCTTTGGTGAAGCTCAGGACACTTGTACCGATTTAAACTGGTGGCTCCCCCAGCTGCAAGTGACAGCAGAGGCAGACGCAGTCCGTTCAGGTATCAATATCCACCAGTAGGGGTTCAAACCACAAAATGGGCTTAAATGGGGTTTTCTCAGTGCTTTGCTGCAGGGCTGCTCCAGCTCCCGGCCCCGCCAGCTGCTGAAGGCTCGGGGCGCCTTTGAGCAATCCCATTGATGCAGAACCTGAAGATCTGTGTTAAAAGCTGTGAATGCTGCTCTCCCGTTTCCAGCCCACCTTCCCAGAGCCAGTCGCTTAAACTTTTTACTTGTCCTGCAGGAAAGCCTGTTAGTGGGAAGATATCAAGGGGAATCTGTATAGATCTGATTGGCAAGCTGTGTTCTTAGTTCTTGGTGCTTTTTTGAGTCGTCGTCTTTTCCCCAGCAGTGCCTTTTAATTCTGGTTTTATAGCTGACCTTGTTACTGTTGTTAGTACAGTTTTTTTTCCTTTCCCTTTTTTTCGGCGTAGCACTTCTGTAAATGTTTTTGTTCTTTGTTCTAGTTCACTGTCCCTTTGAGGTTCCTTCTGATGTCTAGTCAGTGGCGTGTTTTTGATAAATTCTTCCCTAGCTGGTGCATCTTCTCTCCAGGTATCAAAAATCAGGGCAATGGTTATTGAAGGGACGCTCATTAGAGTGATACATGATTTCACTGCTGCTGCCGAGACCGAGGAGTGGGTGCCTCCGAGTCAACAAATGGGCAGCGTTTAAACAAAGGAGCAGGAGACCTGCCCTGGCGGACCCGCCGGGTGCACCGCCGCCGAGCGCGGGCCCTTTGTGCGCGGGGCTTTGAAGGCGTGATGGGGGAAGCAGGGGCTGCACCCCGAGCCCTCCGCCACCCGCTCCCATGCTGCCGTCAGGGGGCCACAGCAGTCTCCTGGGAGGTCTGGTACAGCACAGCTGAGCTCAGAGGTTTAAGGTGATGGTAAAAATGGGAAGCCGGGCAGAACGAGCTCTGCTTTGTACCCCTCTGTTGCTTACAGCCTCCCCTTGCAGGGTGCGTGAAGGGGCTGTGAGATGGGCACGAGGCTGCCTGGCAGGGCTAGAGAGCTCCTTGATTCCTGCTGGTGCTCCAGATACGCTGGCTGCACCAAGCCCTTGGACCAGGCTTGGCTGAACCAAAAAAATCTGGAGCAGAACCCAAGTCACAGGCAGGTCAAAATGCTTTCTTCATGCGTGACGGGTTCAGCGTGACTCCATCTCCCTGGGAACCCCTCTTCTCTATCCATCTCCAGGCATCAGGGAAGTGCACAGGGTATTTCTGAACCTGACAAAAAACTTGTTGTGTCTTCTCTAAGTCCTCTGTGGCCGGGGAGCAGAGCAGGGAGGAGGACCAGCAGCTCCAGGTTCTTTGTAGCAGCCAAAAAGAGACTCGGGGAATCTGGGGATCCTCATAAAAGGGAAACCGGCAGTCCCACCTCTGTACTTTCCCAGCATAGACCTTTTGTCTTGGATTATTCAGGAACCTTTCTTGTGTTATGCATGGTAAATAGGCTTTCCTTGAGTCTCTCTTATGTTAGAGGTTTAACAACGCAAAGGGCTTTGTTCTGGTTACAAGCATTGCAAAGAACATCTCCAAGGTTTGTTTACACCAAAGGGCAATGGCCTAATAATCCTCGGTGCATCATGCAAGGGCTTGCAACAGGAAAGGTAATGTCTAATGACCTTGATTTCTTAAATGCCTTCCAAACTCCTCCTCAAACACTAGAGGGTGAAGCTCTACAATTCCACTGAAAAGTAAGTAACAGAGGGAAAATGAGCCACCGAAAGGTCAAAGACGGTGTCTGAGTCTGGAGTCTTGGCTGCTTTGATTATGTCAGCACTGCCCTATATTCTGAGAACCTTTAGGAAATTAAAGAAACTCTTAGTTGGACAAAGCTAAAGTTAAAAATGAGATTAAGTGGCCTCTGGCAATGCCTTTTGTACTTCTGAAATACTGCAAGATGCTGCTCCCTGAGCAGGCAGGCCCCGCTGAAGCGCTGAGGATCCAGCAGAAATTCTGCCCGAGTCCAACGTGACACAAATTCACAGGAACAGCAGCAAAGCAACTCAAACAGGTAGCCTTAAAATAAATCCAACCTTAAATTCTCTTCATGGTTTCACTTCAGGAATCAAACCAACTGCCAAGTGCAAATACTGGAAGTACATCCCGTAATTTAACATTAGCTTCTGCTTGTTGCAACTTGATAGGCATACTGCAAATGCACCACTGCTTTGTTCTAGCTCTAATTCACCCCTCCACACCTGCCTAAACTGCTGGTGACTTTCTCAGCTGGATGCACAGGTACACGTCCTGGCGCTGAGCTGTGTCAGCAAACGCTGTGCCTTGTTGCTTTAAAAAGATTGCAAAATGCTTGGTTGGTGCCAATGAGCAAGCTTCATGCAGCCAAAAATGAAATGCAAATAGGAGGTTTGGCCCATGCTGGTGAGACTCTTCAAAGCAGGACTCCCCTTCCTGTGATGTGAGGACTTTGAGATGGAATCCCCCCAAGCAAGAACAGCTCTCAGAAGGGATGCCAGCACCTGGTAAAATCAAAGCTTTGAAGACTGGGCCTCCCCATTGATAGAAGTCTTTGCATAAGTACCCTCCTATCTCCTCTGATGCCTTTCCAGTGTCAGCAAACTGGGAGCTACAGAATCGGGAGCGGGGTGGGATCCCTCACCGGCACAGCAGGTCTCTTCGCTGGAGGCTACTGCCCAACCGCGCGTGGATCCGGCTGACCTTCGGGGTCTGACTGCGGGGTCTGGCAGGTGAATTCCAGCAGGTCTTGCTGGGGTGGTTGAAGATGCTATCACACCTCCGCTTCCCCTCCGAGGTCCTACCACCCCCCCTGCCACTCCCTCGCAGCGCTGGCAGAGCCGAGCGGTGCCGGCACCAAGAGCACTCGAGGGAAAACCCAGCGGCTTCGCTTCGGCAGGCGAGGAAGGGAGGTTTTCCACCAGGCTCTGCACGGAGCAGCAGGGCCAAGCCTTTGATTCCCCACGCTGCAGGAGCAGAAACCTCTTGCAGACGCTGGGCAGGGAGGTGACGGGGCTGGAGCAGCGCAGAAAACTTTTGCAGATCTCATCTGAAGCACCGAGGTGCCAGATCCTCCATTTTGGATGTCCTTGAAGGATGTGATGGTGTGACAGGAGAGGGTAAATACTACGACTTGTCTTCATGGATCATTGTGTTGTCTTCCAGCAGAAGCACGACTCTTTCCACCACCTCCTCCCATAACTTTCTCGAAAAGAGAACCAGCCCCTCCAGCCTCTCCCCAGAGCCACCCTCTTCCTCAGGTTGTTCTTCACCAGAGCAATGCTTTCCCTGCAGAAGTATCGATGCCCCACAAATGCTTTTATTATTATTTGGTTGGGCACCATTTTATTTTAATGTATGACCTGCTGAATTACAAGGAAAAAATACTTTCTAGTCTGAATTGTGTCTTTGTTTTAAAGGAGCCTTCAACCTCACCTTTTTCCTGATCCCTGAAAGATTCCCACCACCAGGGCATAAGAAACAGGAAGGAGCGAAGCTTCATCTCACCTTTCATCCCTTCCTCTAATCAAGTGGCACTGCTCGGCGCCCTGCGGTACCTGTCTGGGAACCTGTTTGGGGGTGAGGGCTGCTCTCTGGCCAGGAAGCAAGGGGGTGGAAATGAAAAGCAAACCCCTCGGGCTCTCCCTGGGAAGAGGAACTGGGAGTGCTGTGGCTTGGGCACACGAGAAAGGCGTTGGCTAATGAAGTGTCGGTGGAAGTCCTTTGGTACATGCAGAAGGGCAGGAGTGCGTGCCTGGTGTGCTCCTCGTGAGAGCAGCGTGGGCTGTGCTCCGAGCACAGAGCTGAGAAGTCATCTTGCTCCTGTGTTCTTCTTCCTGCAGGTCCCTGAAGGTCTGCTGGGCCTAGTCTCGGGGTGCTTTGGGAGGGAGATGGATGCTTGTGTTAAAATGCCTGGGAGTGGGTTCCCGTGCAAGAAGGGTCCCTCTGGGGGTCCCTCCTGCGGGGCATGGCTGCTCTTCGGTCTGCACAGTGGGAAACTCGGTCCTGTGCTTGCCCAGCTGGGTTATTTTGGTCATTTCAAAATGTTTCCCGTCCGAACAAGAAGCCCGCTGCTTGCATCCACCAAGTCCACAACTGGAGATCTCCATTAAACACGAAACTGGAAGTACGTGAGAACTGCGGATTTCAGTCTTAATGATTTACCTGTTCTAGAAGGGAAAAACAGCAAAGAATTACTGGCGTTAAGTGTGGAATAAGACTTTTCAAAGGAATTATCCCAGGCAAGGCCCAGGATAAGAGCATTTTCAATAATAGCATTAGGACAGGAAGAAGCACAGCAAGAAATGCCAACTGTAGTCTCTAAATGCTTAAGCAACTTGAAATCTAAAGATGAAAAGGCACTGTACACTATTTACTCTTATTAATGCTGAATTGTACAGAAGTACATTTATATTTTATACTCCTTTGAACTGGGAAATACATATAATTCCCACAAGAGGATAAAGTATTTTTGCACTGAAGGATTAGAGAGGTGCTTTAAAAGGAAATTTAAGGTACAGCTCTAAAAGGGACGGAGATTTGCCCGTAGGTCTGGTTACTGCTCTTACACTTTCATAGTGCCCAGAGCTGGTGCATCACGGCTGCTTCTTGAGAGTGAAGGGGAAGGAGCTGCATGTAAGCAGTCCAAGAGATCTGAAGGGAGTTGCTGTGTTATGAGGGCGGAGTTGTGCCTAAAAATCAAGGGGCTGATGGATGTCTGACCGCTCGCCGTCCTTTGTAAGGGTCTTTGCTGCTGTGACCCACTGGACCTTGGCTGTCCGCAGCCAGAGCCTTTGTAAGGCACTTCCAGCACAGCCTGTCTCCTCGAAACTGGGGGGCAGAAAGTGGTTGCTCGTGCTGAATGTTCCTGTTTGAACCCAACCCATCACCTCCTCCGATGCATTTCTCTGTTGGAAGGTTATTAAGAGTGACAAGCCTCTAGTAATGCAATCTATCATTTGAATAAAGGAGCCGCTGTGTTCTGCAGGTGACTCCTTTGTGGTCACGCTCGGAGGAATAGCGTAAGGAATGATCACGCATGCCTTCAAACTTTGTAGTGGGACTCAAAGGGTAGAAAAGATAAATAAAAGTCAAGCAGCATTAGCTTGCACCATCGAGTTAACGTGCTCCATCACATCAGCTGGAATGGCTGGAGAAGGATCCTGCCCCTTTTGAAACGAGGCCACACCTGAGTCGCTTTTATTTGCTCGAACACATCGGACCAAACCACTCGCATAACGAGGCTAGAAATATTTCCCTGGGGCGGCACAATCCCACTTATCCGGAGACCTCCTGTCCCACGACCTTGTTTGGTCCCACGCCGACCGGCAGTGTCCTCCCCCGCCAGCCACGCTCACGGGCTAATTGCAGGAGGTTCGTTCCCTGCAGGTCCCCGCGGCTCCTCTGCACCGGCACCTTCAGCCCAGCGGTGCCCAGGGCACTGCCACGGCCGCCAGGGATCGGGGGCAGCGATTTCTAACCAGCAAACACGGGCTCGAAACCTCCATTGTAGCAGCCCACCATGGGGAGGGGAAGAGGAGCAGATAATGAGCTACGGCATGATCAACCGCAAGAAGAAGGTATAAAAGATAGAGACCATTAGAAAAGAACAAGGCTTAAATGCCATCTGAGATTTTAGCTGAAAAGGCCTTTATTAGGTTAAAAAAAAAATCTACATTTAACAATATAGAGTACCCAGTCCTGTAGATTTCTACCGCAAACTCCTCTGAAGTAAACTACAAAGGATTGTGATGTTTCTTCTTTCAGACTTTTTTTTTATATGAACTTTTTTTTTTTAAGGCACCGTATCCCAGTGAACTATCCTCCATTTCTTTTTCTTGCTGAAGCTGCAGATGTACATTATGCTAGTGTGAAAAAAAGCTAATTAAACTGCATAGACTCTGCAGGAGGCAGCGAAGGCCTGCAGTGCACGGGGGATGATTGATTTGGACTGTCACACAGCTCTGCTGGGTGTCATAACTTAGTGACAAATAAAGGATTACAGTGTCCCAGAGTAACTCTCTCCCTTTTATTGTTCACCAGACATCAAAGCACAAAAGCATATTAGCATTTTTAATAAGTAGTTAGGTCAGTCGTGGCTTATAGTTTGGAATTACTTTATGTAAAACTGAAAAAAATGAAAGAAGGCCCAAACTTATTGGTAGATTAAAAATATAATACCCGCAAGGCAGGACTGATTCTTCCATTGCTTTCGATGGAGCGTGCGTTATTTGTCTAAAACATGCAGGGAATGCGAGTTCCCAGCCCATTGTCTGAAAGCTAGATTCTAGCTATAAAAATATTATTAAGAAGTTGAAAACATTTTATCAAGAAAGCAATTATTGAACTTCCAGCATTACAGGCCTGCCTGGCGCATTATTTGTGCATTTTTCATGGGGAGCTTATTGTTTTCTGCTTACAATTAGCAGTATAAAATGATGTTTTTTAATCACCTTATCTCTAATGAACATGTATCCCTGGAAATGAAATTGTGGGTATCTTGTACTTTTAAAAAAATTATAATTTGAGGGTGCTTATTTTAAATAAACAGAACTTAGATATGAAAATGTGAACCAGGATGGAATAATGAAGCTGGTGTTCTTATCAGGATACAATTAGCTCGGCGTAATTGCTAACGTCTCCCTTTGAAGTGGGCAGAGCCCTTTTTGATGGGGCTGTTCTGTTCTGCAGACATGGCACGAGCGGGACGGCGGCTGCGCACGGGGCGCCAGCCCTGCGTTGCCTCTGCGTGCTCACACGCACCTGCGGGCGTGCAAAGCCCTGCGGGCAGCTGGAGGCTCGGAGCTCCCACCCCAAACGGAGGGCACCCAAGTGACGGCAGCCGTCGGAGGTTGTGCTCACGGCTCTGTTAGGGAGCCTGATTTTGGGGCTGCACGTGTTGAGGTGTTTATAAATACTGGAGGGAGGTTGAGCTAAGTCTAACCGGAGACACTGCTCTCTGCAGCGCGGTTGATCAAAGGCAGAGGAGGGAGAGGCGAGGCTGGATGGCACCAAAGCTGCCCTCAGCTACCACCGACCCCGTGCCTACAGGATCAGGCCCTGGCCGGAGCAGGGTCCCTTGTGAAAAGACTGCAATAGGGATGCAAGCAGCACCGTCCTCAGCTCCCCTCTCGCTGGCACAAAAGTCATGGAAACATTCTCAACTTTTGAGATGCAGTCGCTAAAATCAGTTTTATTTGCCTGCCCAGCCCCATTAGGGCTTGCTGTTGTGGCACAGTCATTAGCAGCACCGTCATGCTTTGTGCTGGGGTCTGGGGAATTAACCCTATACTCACTGCCCTCTTGTATCTCGGGGCTTCCCTCCATCCCCTGCTGCCACTGGATATCCCATTGCACGCCCTGTCCAGTGCTAGGACGGTTCTGGCGGCTGGGGCCAGGTTTTCTGAACTTATTCTGCAAAACAAGGAAGGAAAGCGCAAATTTCTTCTGCAGTTTGTGTGAAAAAGCCCCATTTCAATGCGACACCGAACCGAGCACGTGTCGGGTGTGCCTGATGCATCCCCTTTGCTCCGGTCCCAGGCTGTTGCGGTCACTGGTGCGAGCTGATGGTACTGGGGCTGGGCTCCCACCACAGGACAGCAGCAGGACGGTGTGTGTTATCCACCCTTCCGTACACACAGCAGCCTGTCCTGGGGGGCATCTTCCATCACTCCCACTTATTTCCTTACTTCTAAGTTTCTTAGAATTTCTGATTTTCTTACAGGCCCCTTCCTTACTTATCTGCTGCCTTTCTGCCACCGGGAGCACCAGACATTCCTCCATCGAGGACTGGCTGCCGGAGGGGAAAAGCTGTGGTAGGAGAGAAGAGTGTGTATTTTTAAGCTGTCTCTTCATACAGTTTAGGAGCTGAAAACAAGGAAGCGAGCCAAGATGTTGGTGGAACTCCAGCAAATATGCCATGGACCGTCAGTGGTTCAAGACCCATTTAGGGAACCGCTGGAATGGGCCCTAACAGCTGTAAAGCAGACACCGTTTTCATATTATCCCTGGAGAGATGTTTCCTCCTTTTTTATAACAATTCTTTTAATACTCTTTAAAATGAAAACTTCATTTTCTTGGTATGAAATTACCTTTAAAAAAAAAATAAAAATCAAAGAACTTACCAAGAGTAAAAAACCTGGCGCATGGATACCCATGTGATAGGCACCTTATAAATACCTGTGATAAATAACAAAATTGACATGAAAGTAATCTTAAGAGTCTGCCTTTCATTTCCAAAGACAAGAAAACGTTTCTCAGTTGAAGTTGAAATAATACTATTAACCTATCATCTTGTGCCTACACGAAAGGCACTTAAGGTATGGTGGAGATGTCCAAAGAGCACAGAATTGTATTTACCCTTCTGGAGGTGCCAAAACACTGAGACACGGTGCAGGAATTTTTGATGATGGAATTTCCGCCTAAATTTAATTTCCTTTCTTTGGTTCAAATAAAATCTTTCATTTAATTTTAATGTAGTGCTTTTTAGTAAATCCAAACTTACCAGACTTCAGGGCATTTCAACCTACATCCAGAAGTGAATTTTGCAACGTGAACCCACCGCTGGTGTTTGTGCGGGCGCACCGCAACGCCTTTCAATTACCGCGTGCTCTCGGGGATGCAAGGACACGAAGGAAGAGTCAGCCTTCACGTTACAGTCAGGCTGGAAGTCTCAACAGGACACAGGATCTGAATGTTGGAGGTTCTTAATCTTGGCAGGAGTCAGCAAGTGACTTCTGTACTCCCACTACAAAAGACCATTTGCATGAGCATTGGCGCAACCTCCAGTCCTCAGGATCTGCTGTTTGTGCAGAACTGCAGTGACTTCCTCCTTCCCGCAAACGAGTCAATATTGAAAACTGGTTTTATTTCCTCTGTTGGGCACATCAGCTTAATTTATGCATACTTGCTCTGCGTTGTCCAGGTACTTCGTTAGACATTTCAGGGATCTGCGAGTCTCCTGTTTGTGATTCCTGCGTGCTCACTTGCTCTTGTAATTTGGGAGGCTCTTGGATATTTGAAAAAACGATGGCTTCATTTGTTTTTCCAAGTTCTTACTGAATCACTTGTTAGTGTACAAGTGACATTCCAGGCATCGGATTAATGAAAGCTCCTTTCTTCTCAGTACAAGTTATATTACGTCAGAAATTTCTCCACACGCACACCAGTTCCAGTTATCTGATTGATATACTTAGACATCACGCATGAAATATGCCTTTATTCGTGTATTTGTGTCTGTAAACTGAAAAGGACCCTTTATTCTGAAGGAAGAGTCCTGCAGCTCGGAGCTGAACTATAAGGCTCTGTCAACAGTCAGGCTGGCCACGGGCCAAAACCCAGTCTTATCTCTTCAAGCAAAATCCGTGGAAGGAGCCACAATAGCGAATTTTGGAAAAACTCGCTGGTGATGTCACCGGCGAGCCCCGGCCAGCAGATGCTGGCGCTGCCCGCAGCCTGCTCTCGGCGCTGGGGCTCCTCTCGGTGTCTCTGGGGGCTTCCCGCTGGGGAACCCAAGGAAAGAGTTTATGTGACCCCAAAACCATCCTCTGGGGGCTTGGATCCCGGGCTGCACGCTCCGTGTGCTGCACGGCGTGGAGCAGGGGGGTGAGTTGTTAGCGAACGGGAAAGCAGCCAGGAAAAGCGGTGGGAAAAGGCTCCCACGGGGCCACCCCGTCTTCTGACCTGATCCAAAACCTGCTCTTTTTCGTCTCTGTTGTCCCTCCTATTGCCCGGTGTGGAGGCAAGGATGAGGATGAATATTTGTAGTGGATAGTTATCGCTTGGGAGCCTCAGCCAGACGAGGGCACCATTGGGCTTGGGCACTGGCTCTACCTAAGCCCTGCTGGCCTTCAAGGCAAGACCTAACAGGTGGAGGAGAAACCGGTGGAGAACAGGTAGGGTGAAAATAATGCGCTCTGATGATGCATCTGTGCCTGAGAGGAAAATCATGGACTTTCCCTGCGGACCTGATGCACAAGGCTGTGGGAGCTGGGCTGTGAGAAGGGTCAGGGACCAGCTCGTTGATGTCCTGCACTTATGAGTTGTCTAACAGCAGCTTGGCAGGATTAGAATCAGAGATCAGAGCAGCTTCTGCTGCTCAGAGAGGTGCAGAGGGCAGCAAGGGGCTCAGGCTGTGGTCAGCTTCATGGCTGGATTCCCTCGGGCTACTGGTGTCCTCCCTGCTTCTTTGCCCTTGGCGCATCTTTGTCCTTGGTGTCACTGGTCTGAGGGCAAAATTCAGCCTCTGGGTGCTGTTTTGTTCACTCTTTTTATCCCAAGCATGGACATCTGGGAGAGTCTTTTATAAGAAATTGGGATGGGTTTTCTTTCCACGTGCCAAAGGCTGGCAGAGCTGGCTGTAGTTTTGACCTGGTAAAACACTGAGGAACGAGTTTAATTTTTTGTCAGTGTTCAATCGTGATGTGGCCCATCACAGTCAGGAAGAGTTTGGACAGAACAACTTTCGCTGGCCCTGGCAGCCATCGTTTCAAGCCCCATCCTCAGGCTTTGGCTTCCTCTTTGGAAACTGCCCGAGACGTGGAGCGGCCCGAAGGATCTCCAGCACCCACCAGCCATTAACAACCTGTGCGGGCAGACCCAGCAGAAAAGCCAAAGCCCACAGGAGCTTAATTTTTCTCCCACCCTTCCACAAACTGGGCCACAGCTAATGCTAAAAGGGTTTTATGCTATTACTGCAGGAGTTGTAAGATAGAGCATTTCGGTCCCAAGTTTCCTATATACTTCATTGCTTTTAGCACTCAAGCTTGTGCCGCTCTGGAAGGGGGCAGCAGTATTTGCAAAAAGCTTTTTTGGAAATCTTTTGTGCATCCTGTGCAAAAGCAAACCCTATTGATGGCCAGTAGGAGAAGCAAAGCCCCAAAGTAATTAACTCTTTTTTCTAGTTCTAGTTTCTAACTCTTTCTTTCCAAAATAGGTGTCTGTGTGTGTGTTTATGTAAAGCAAAGTGATAGCAGGTCTGTGGAAATATCTAAGTGTAGGTGTGTAATTTATATCACAAGGTGTGCTGGGGATACATAGACTTACCGGTACTGTAGGGAGCACAAAATAATTTTGAAGTTCTTGCAACAGCAGAGGACTGGTTTTTCTTTTTTTCATTTTTTTTCAGCTGAGAGACGAATGAACTAAAATGACAGAGACAGAATGGAAAAAAATAAGCAGACTTGGATCTGGACTAAATATACTAGCAGGATAGAATGTTAATTTCACCCAGATTTGGTTTTGCTTGGGAAAAAAAAAACAACATGTTGTCTCTCAGAGCTGTCTGCATCATGTAGAAATGTGGCACTTGCCCATGTCACTGTGGACCAGCCAGCCATAGCCAGGTCAGCCTCATCTGCTCTAATTAATAGCTCATCAGAGGTACCTCCTATCAGCAGGTGGCCTCTCTAAACACATGTGCTGCAGGAGAGTTACAGGTGAAGCTGAGAGACTTAATGCCAAGTTTCTTTTCTCTGGCAGGCGTGCATCAGACATTGATTAAAATGGGAGTATTTTGGAAGTTAATCAAGAGTATTGAATCAATTAATAAGACACTTAAATGTCTTATTGCCTTAATATGTCTTAAATGTCAAAGTTAGCTGTTTGCTGCTCTAGCTGATTCCTGAGCTGATGAAGATTCCCCGCCATCCAGAAGGCTCGGGTGATTAATGTTCAGCTGTGGCGTTAACGGCTTTTAACCACCTGCACCTTACTGACTGTGTGACCTCCTCCTTTAGAAATGGCACTTTTCAGGTGTGATTTAGAGAAAACCCAGAAAATTCCCCCCAAACAAGCCAGATAAGGAACAATTATGATAGGAATACAAGTGATAATCTGATTTTTTTGCTGTCACTAATTTCATTTTGTACAAATAAGAACATGCTTCTTGAGCATGGGGAACAAGGGGCAAACCTAACCTGAGCCTGGGGCAAGCACCAGGGGCTGGAATCTGAGGACTCCAAGGCTGCCACAGAGCCTGGCAGGGAAAGACCGTATCCTACAGTGAGAGCATCTCTGGTGAGATGAGCAGTGAGGAATTGGGAAGGACAAAGAGGACCTTGGCTGTAAAATCCTACTGTCCTCTGTGGCAGTGCTGGTCCAGCAGGGTAAAGAGCATTTGCAGTGCAGGAAGGGCAATTTCTGCTCTGCATTGCGTGCCGAAAGGCCTCATCACGCGTGATGCAAGGGGGATGTCCAAAGGGGCCCTGACCTCCTCTAATAGCGGTAACATTAAAATATTCTGCTGCAAGATCACAGCGACATCTGAAACTTTCTTTCAGTCGTTTTCTTCCCCCTCCTTCTTTCTCATCTCTTTGGGTCTTTTGGCCCATATGTTGCTAATTTTCTGTCTTTTCAAAGCACTCTGTTTCATTTAAAGTCAGAATACATTCTATTCATCACCGTGAATACTAGGGAAAAAAGAGATCTCAAAGGTCAGTGTTCCCCTTAATATATAAAATAAATGAGCAAAGCGCTGTGTTTTTTTCCTTTAGCTTATTACATTTCCTAATCTACTTTTTAGCTCTACTGTGTGAGATCACAGGAGGGACTTAGCAATTGCTCCTAGAAAGGCATTTAGATTTTCTGCAAAAAGGAGTCCCTCAAAAACGCGTGCCTTTGTACTTAGATCTGCTGAGCCAGACTTCAGCCAAGCTAATTACTGGTCAGCAAGCTGGCGTGCCACGACGGTGACATGCACAGGCACCCGAAGGACTTCCCTTGCCAGGAGCCCACTTCCATTTGCTCTTCACCACCCTTACCCAGGAAAACAGTTCCTCCTTTCTAAGGTATTGCATTTAAACCACTGGGATCTGTGCAAGGGAAGATAAAAAGAAAACACTGGCAGTTAGATTTCTGAAGTAATGTTTAAGTAGGCCGTAGTCTTACCAAGATGCCAGTTAAACTATTACAATCATTCGAAGCTCAGAGGAGCGTGCGAGATGAGCTTAATTTTCACTTTCTGTTGTTCTAGAGGTGTGCTCTGTTTGTACAAAGCGATCCCAGGCCTGCAGTTCTGGAAGGGCATGTAGAAGATGGTCCTGCAGCCCTCTAAGCGTTAATTATATCAGTAGCCCACTATTTTCTTGCTCTGTCCCATCTGCGATGACAAATGCCGATCTCCCCGCAGCCATGACAGCGACGCAGTGCTTGGGCAGCCCACACCTCCCCTCGCCGGCTGCATGACCCAGGAGACACGGCCAAGCCCCAGCCAGCTGGAGGGCCAAGGGAACCTTTCTTTACCAAACCTCAGACCACATGAAGGTGCCTGCATTCGTGTTATGTTATGAACTTGGGGCTCGGGCCAACTTAGTTAAAACATTCATCAAGACTCATCAAAACTCAGATCTTTGTAAG
Organism: Anser brachyrhynchus; assembly: GCF_964034855.1. Lineage (NCBI taxonomy): Eukaryota > Metazoa > Chordata > Aves > Anseriformes > Anatidae > Anser > Anser brachyrhynchus. Next base: position 3,080,504 of record NC_137711.1, read on the forward strand.
GAATCTGGGCCTGAGAATGGGACTAAGCCAGGCCTGGACTTCGGCTAGCCGGGAGGTGAGTATTGGCTGGCGTGGGATGAGGAGCAGAGGAGACTGTGGCAGGATTTCCCCCGCTCCCGGGCTGCATTGCTGCCTCACACTGCGACCTTGAGGACCCGAACCACCCCATACACGAGCCACGGGGGTGGAAGTGCTGGGGTTGCCCTGCAGTTTTGGAGCCCATGGCAGTTTTGGAGCCCGTGACTTGCTCAACATGTGGCCAGAGCAGGCCCGGCCCAGGCCGCGGCCTCCTCCCCGCGTGTCGGGCCCTGCGTGCTCCGTCCCGCTGCGAGCTGACGTGGGCAGAGACCTGCTGTTCGTTCAGAACACTTGCACGGTGACTCCGCTAATAAATAATCTCACGAAAGTTTCCTTCAGCGCTATAAGGTGCCTACTTTCATCTGGCAGCGCTTCAGGGCTGGCACTTCATCAGTAGATGAACAAAGCCAAGTAATACAGTACAAGCAAAACTATTACAGCCTGGGGTATTTCCAAAACGAGGTCCTGACCAGAAAAAAATAAAATAAAAGGAAAAAGATGGAAGAAGTAGGCAAGGAGGGGCTTTAAAAGCTGTTAGCTTTGAGCTGTAAATTTAGTTTAAATAACTTTTCTGGCTGTTTTGAACAAGCGTAGAAGTTGCATATCAGCAAGTGAAAGTTTCTTGCTTTGCAGAACAGTTCCATCAATCTAAATTAAGAGTGTTCAGTGGGAACCAGGAATGATGCTACTGAAGAAATCACAGCCTAAAAACCAGTTAGCAGGCAGCTGTTCTTGGATGCCTTTCCACCACGGGGCTATTTGATCTCTCTGGAGGCTGATACAAGTCCTGCAGATGGGTAATGGGTTCTTTTTGAACAACAGGCCTGCAACGTTTCTGCATCTGCAATTGAAAACACTGTGGCAATGAAAGGAAGCAGGGTCTTTTAGGTCTTGTTTCTGGCTCTGCCACTAATTTAATGCATGACCTTGGGCAAGTCAAAAAGCATCTCTGACCTCAGTTTACCTAGTGGGAAAGTGGGAGTGGTAGCACTTATCAGCCGCTGCGGTATCCGAGATTTCACTCAGTGTGTTTCCTCAGTCTGCTGAGACAAGTGAATCATCATCCTGCCCGCTGTGGGCAGCCTTCTGCCCCGCTCTGCAAAGCATCCTCTCCTTACGGGGCGCTGGTAACACATGCTTGTAACTCGGTGTTGGAGAGAGTTATAACCTGCGGCTGACCTCTAGCACTTGAGCATTTCCAGGCAAGCATGGGTTGTGCTAATCCATCACGATGCCACTCGGCTGATCACTGGACTCTTTCCATGATGTATCCTCATCGCTTTCGACCAAGAAGCAGAATTGTTCTTAGAAAAGCACATACACTTTAAAGCCTGAAGTTTCTATCTTTTGCCACATTCGGCTTCCATACAATTAATTTAACACCCAGCTGGTAGTAAAATTAGGTGCTTCCTGAGCATTATGTTTTTTAAATTGCTTTCTTAATGCCTTCTGCTCTATCAGGGCTGTCCCGCTGAGGAAAGGGCTAATATCTCCTCCCAAACTCAACTTTTCACTCAGCATTGCTGTACGAGAGAGAACAATATCCCTGTTGTAAAAGTGGCATTTTATCAAAGATGCCCAACAGGCTCTCCAGAATCCTTGCAAATCTTCCCGTCTGGAGGTGGTTTCACATCCCCGGGTTCTGGATTCGTTACACCTTGCATGACAGCCGGTTATTTGGGACACCACCCGCTGCGTATCCGAGGGCAGGGAGGGTGACTGCTCGACCCATTTGCCACAAGGACAGGGAGGATTTTGGCATCTAACTTAGCACATTGCGGCTGCTCTCTGAAATGGAGATCGGATTGTGGCTCCGGGAGGCGTGAAACCAAACCGACTGGCAGGCGTCAGAATCTATAGCAAGTCACAATAGTTTTCCTAACCTGGAAGGGAGGGAAAGAAGGGCCCTACAGAAGACATCCCGTGTCTGATTACACTCCATGCATCCACAGCTATTGAAGCTCTCTGATTACCGTGTTTGAGATTTAGCTGCAACATCCCATTTGTTACAAGCAGATATGTAAAGTCTCCTTCGTATTCAGGTTCATTTAAAGATTTACATTTTGTATTTCCTTGCTCTTTTTCTGACGATGTACATAAAACAGAATTGTAAATGTTTAGGAAAATCAAAGCTATTCTTAGATGCCTGCAATTCCACTAAGTTTGTATTCTTTAATTTGCGCCATGAAAGGAAAAGGAAATCTGGGAGAGGAGCTTGTAGTTTGCTTTTTGAGGTTTCCTTTACTGCATTTCCACTGAAACTTGGGGCTCGGAGTTATGTTTCCCAAGGCAGTTTGAAAGTCTTCTCAGCAACCATTCCCTCCAAAGGACACGTCTGCAGCCGCCTCTCACACCTTCTCACAGAGCTGTAGTGGAACATTTTAAGGTTAATTTCAACAGAACCAACTTCAGCAGGTGTCCAGGAGTTCAGCTACACTTGTCTACCTTGGCAAAATTGGTAAATTTCTGGGTAAAATTCTGCCTACCTGTGGTTTTTTTTTATTTGTTTTTGTTTTTTTAATAAATGCTACCGTTTTCAGGGTAGAAACCAATACCAAGCACAGTGCTGAGATATTGCTATGGCCGTAATAAACTGGATTCTGAATATTGTGAGCCAAAATGCCAATCCCTCTCTCTGCCAAGTACCTCCTAGTCCCATTGGTACCCACAGCTTCACTCCAATGCACACACTGGAGAAGGCAAACCGGGGGAGAGCGGGAAGAAGCGGTTTCAGATTAGGATCTCTGGAAGAAAATCACTCCCTGGGTAAATCCAAGCTAGATGAAATCTGCCCTTCTTTTCTTCTGCTTCATGCACCGTCAATGTCTTGAGAAAGTTCAGCCCCACAATACCAAGTGGGAAGTGAAATGCTGAACACAGCTCCAAACTGGCAGAACGAGAATTTTTCAAAGGAATGAGAATTGCATTCCCTGAAGCCAACCCCAGCACTGCTCTTGGTTCTCTGCTTCTGAATCCGAAATTAAAAAGAAAAAAAAAAAAAGGAAAGGGAAAAAAAGAAACAACCCACCACCAACAAAACAAACAATAAACAAAAAACCACCAAAACCTGCTAGGAATAAGGAGGGCTGTTACTTCACCCTTTGCCCAGGTTTGCAGCTCTGTGGGAAAGGCAGGTTATCCAAACAAAAGCCTTGCAGAGGCTGTGTAGCTCGATGAGCAGAGCTCTGAAGTGGAATTCAGGAAAACCAAGCCCTCCTTCCTGCTCGGCTACCAGTCTGCTGGAAAAACTGAACGCTTTCCTCTCGACATGTGTGGTAACGGGAATTTCCAGTCCAGAGAAAATTTCTCATATCTAATATATTCCTCCGAATTAAATAAAATAAAATCGGAGATGTGGAATTTTCCACAAATGGAAAATTTCAGATCTGGAGAGCCCAAAGGCGAGAGCATCCCTGCCAGCCCCGCTCCACTGCCCGGTGCCGGGGAGCAGCCAGGTCCCACGGCTGGGGCCAGGCAGTGAGGATGGAGCCCCAGGAACCTGCTCGGAAGCTTCTGATGGGAACCAGGAGATAGAAATTTGACGTAACAGATTGTTTCTGGGGAAGATTTTTTTTCAATTCTCGTCTTAAACCACAAACGTGCTACCAGCTGGCATGGAGAGCACGTGCTAAGGACAAACACGTGCGTGCCGTGTGGGACCTCACCAGCCACGTTTAGCGAGGGACGCTGCGAGCTGTGACCGGGTTTGGGACAGAAAAGGGGTGCGGTGTGTCCCAAATCGGGCTGGCTGAGCCTCGCCATGGGGCAGACGTTCAGCACATCTTGGTGAAGTTAGAGGAATTTGGCACGGTGCGTTACCTTCGCAAGTCAGCGCGGGAGGAATGCTTTGCACATATGAACTATCTCATGCTCACCAAAGCGCTTATTAGTTTCAGGCACTGGCCCCTGTATTATTATGGCCTTGATAACTTTATTAAATTCAGCCCCAGCTTATTCATCTCTCAGAATGGCCCTAACTATTTGTAGATATTTTAAAGTAGCCATCCTTGCATCGTGATCGCTTCCAGACCTTGCTGAGAGACACGCATGTGTTTGAAATGCCTGCTTTCCTTCTCCATTTCACCATAAAGTAGCCAATTTAATTTTGCACAATACCATTTGATAACAACCATGTGTGTGCGTCTTCAACGTTTATATACTTCAGAGAAGGTACTGCTTGGTCAGTGTGAGATAATTTCACAAAGAAAAACGGAACCAGATGTTCCTCCTTTTCATTTGGCTTCCCAGTCCGCCTATCTCGTTTCTAATGTCAATCTCCGCTCAGGTTTTCCATTACCTTGGGAAGGGGATATCTTTACACTTTATGTTTTCATTACCAGTGTGTCTGACAACGTGTGCGGAGTAGCTGAGGTAGATGATTATCAGCTTAGCACCTCTGAGATCATTATTAAACAGCAACGATGCCTGCAAAGAGGAAGGGTGTGGATGTGATCGCAGGGAGGAATCCTTGGGGGCTGCATCTTTTGGACCAAACCTGGAGGGTGACAGGTCCTTGCCATCGGGATAGCTAGAGGTGGTGAGGGGTATCCTCGGCTGCCGAGTGGGCAGGAGGGGCTGCAGGCGAGCAGATGTCCTCGCCAGGTGTCTGAACGGGCAAGCTTAGGGCCAGCATTTGTTGGTGAGGGCTTCTTCCTGTTTATGGCCCTCCTGCATGGGTGGCAGGGCAGAGGTAAAGCTGAAGGTGAGTTAGGTTATGTTGAGAAAGAGAAGGGGAGTCCCTCTGAAGTTGCAAAGCACTAGGATGGGAAAGACGAAGGGTTTGCTGGCAGAAGAAAGGGGGAGTTTCCCAGCAGGACGTGCTGGGGTGCCGTGAGGCATCCTCCCACCCTGGCTGTCAGGGCTGAGCAGCCTCCTCTCGGAGCCACAAGCGGTGGCCCAGCACGAAGCTCATCTCCATTTGGACAACGGATCTTGGGCAGCCACCGCTGTGCGGGCTGGATCCTGGGCCACGTTGCTCTGCAGCAGGCTGGGTTACATCGTGTGAGTCAGGGAGAGGAGGGAGCGTGGTATCTGCCCGGTTGTGGAGTCCTGGGAGCGCAGTCCCACAAACACCCCATCTTTGGGGCAATGACAGCCCGGCACCACTGCAGAGAACAGGACCGAGCACAGAGGAACCGAGCGCAGGGACCTGCAAGCCTCGGTGGCCCAGCATTGCTATTGCAAGGCTGTAAAGTTATAAACCATCTCATTTACAGGTGCTTTCACCTTGACACCTCCTGCTGTTAAGCTCCTTTATGAGAGCACCACTTTGTGATCCTCCAGTGACTCACCGGTCTTGTGACACCCTGGCAGGCTGCAGATTTTGGCCGTCGTCCGCGTGCTGGCGGGACAAGAGGCCCTTGGAAGGAGGCCGTCACTGCAGGGAGCGTCCGGCCTCTCTCACAGCCGCCTTTTGGGCCGGCCAAGCTGGGCAGGGACGGATGCCAGAGCAACGCCTGGCTCCTCTGCCCGATGGACCTCTGCGGATGGCTCGGAAGATCAGAGGAGAACTGCAGGAGTCTGCTGAGGGCCTCCAAGAGAAACCAAGTCCTCCGGCTTTGAGGGCATCGCATGCTTTCTGCTCGCTGCTTTTCTTTGCCCCTTTTTCTTTTGGTTGGAATATGAGCTCAGCGTGAGCCTCGCCTGTATTACTTTTAGCTAAATCACCCCAAATTTGCAGAAAACCTTATATAAGCGTAAGCTGATCTTATGAGTCATGCTCATTGCCGTGAATACTGTATGACATATGGCAAAGCACTGGAATGGGACACATTCTCCAAGCAGCTGGCTGGAGTCATGCTAATCCAGTTAGCGGGTGGCATGTAGGCCAATGAGCAGAGGTCCTGCAGAAAGAAGTCCCGATAATCGCCATTTCTCAGGGACTAATCCTAAATGGCTTTGCTCCCTGGCACTGCTTGCAGTAATAACAGCAGGTGCCCGCGCAGAAATCCCTTCCCCAGCACCTTCTTCATGTCTTTGCTTTCCAAGAGAGGAGTTGAAAGACTTCCTGATAAGGATACAGGGAAAAAAAAAAAACACTATCAATTTTTTAAAAGCCTTTTTCTCTTGAATTGTCAACTGTCTGTGATTTTTTCTGCAGTCGTTAAAAAAGTAATAATTTTGTCACTCTCTGTGCTTCCAATCCGGTAACTTGTAGGAGAAGGCAACGCCGGCGGAGGCCTGGCAGGAAGGAAGGAGGGATGTTTGCTTAATGCATGCTTAACTGGCAATCATCTTGGCAAGTTCTTGGCCTCGCTGCAGTCAAAGTGGCTTTCATCACTGGAGTTATAATTTGTCTCTGCCTTCCCGATTGCTCCTTCCTCCCTTTCTCTCATCTCCCTCTGCAATGTACCTGAACTAACACAAATCCAGTTCCTACCCCAACACACTGAGATGCACAGCGAAGAATAATGCCTGATGCTGATTAGTGTGGTTGCAGCCCCAAATGGCCTGTGCCAGTGTCTGCTGAAAAGGAAGCAGTGGGAAAGAGAGCGGTGACAGCGGCGCTCGTACCCCTTGTACCCTCATACAGCATCGCCAGGCTGGCTGTGACTTTATTCCCTTTGGGGCTCACCGGAGCAGCCACCCACAGCCAATTGTCCCATTGACTTCAGTGGATATCAGATGAGATCTTTAGCTCCCGAGGGCAGGATTATCAACCCAGGATATCTAAGGTGAGGCCTCAGTTCCACATTAAGGCATACAGATAAGGGAATGGAATTTTTTAAAGGATGAGTTCGGGTATTCAAAGGCTCCGCAAATTCCGTCTACTAATTTTGCTAACAAAATCCTCATCCTCAGGTGTGCTTCACGCGTCCCCAGGTATGCAGCTTAGGTGACCCGGTTTGGAAAACACAAACTTCAGCTCTCTGCCTCTGTCTGCAGAAAGCACGTGGTGTACAGCAGGGTGTAAACCCTCACCACGCTGCGCTCGGTGCCACCGTGCCGGACCCACGCACAGCTGTCGGAGACCGAACCTTTGGGTGCTGCCGCGCCTCGGGCTAGTGAGAGCACCAAAGGATGCTTGTGCAAATGAAACACAGCAGGTGTTGTGCTGACTTTCACGCAGTTACAGGGATGTTACAGTCTAACCTGACGCTGTGTCATCCAGCGCTCTTTGAAAAGTCCTGGGGAAGTCTCTTTGAAAAGAGGCTGGATAAGATCTCAAAGCCCTCGCTGCTCCTCCTCACCCCACCACGATCCCGACGCCCTGGTCCGTATTTTCTAGGTCATCATCCAGGCATGGCTTTCTCTTCTGTGAAAATGCTCAGGTCATTTGTTAGTGACAACAAGGGATAGATCTTTTGGTGATGTAAATCAATGTCACTTCAAAGCTTCAATGGAGCGATACTTATTTACTTCAGATATCAGATCCTTATGTTTTGCTTTTATGTGTGTCAAAGTTCCTTTTTTTGAAAGGTAACATTTTGTTGCAAATTCCTATAATTAAGCCACCTCGTTTCTATGGCAATAGACACTATTAAAAATAATAAAATAAATATTCCAGCACCATTTAATTCTGGCAATGCCAAGCTAAAAACCTTTCCGTCAGTTCTCATTATGAAGGCAGCAAAACGTGCTTAACAGACTATCTTATCAAAATTAGTGAAAACATTAAACTTCCCCAAAAACCCTTCTTTTGAAAAGTTGTTCTAAGCAAGTTTCTAAAATCTCAGAAGTATTAAATCCTCATTAATATAAGCTCAATGTATTTATGGTGTCAAAAATGTGTTTTATAAAAGCCAAAAGCAGAGTTGCACAAGTTGCCTCATTATCAATAATCTAGCATCGTCCCTTTTATGTGTCATTTCTTTACACAATATACTATCATTTATGACTTTTAGCAAATACATCATGGCAAAGGATTACTCTCATCAGAGGCAGTCTTTGAAAAGGATATGCTAATTTCTAGAGAGCAAGAAAACATCAAAACAGTGCCAGCAAATAGCCAAGGGACTTTCATGTCTTAATATCCTTCAGAAGTGCTTTATCTCCTAGTGCAACGTGTATCATAGTATAAACAGGAAATGAAACAGCCAAGGCATCAAAGAACCACCAGTGCATGGCTGTAATTTTAGATCAGGTTTAATAAAGGTTATCTGCAGCAGGCTAATCAAACAAAAGGGTGTATGTTTTAAAGCGCCATTTGATAATTTTCATTTAAGGCTCCCGATCAAAGAGATCCTAACAATGTCTTACTGACTCCAGATAGATCCCTTTGCCTCACTTTTCAAAGTAGCTTCGTTTATTGCTGGTAAAACTGGTTTTGATGTTCTAATTTTTTAGGTGGAGGAGAGATCAGAAACTGCTCTGGTTTCCTGTGCACCTTAATTTGAAAAGCAATAGAAAGAGAGCTGGGGAGGAAATGAGCAAACGCAGCCAGGGTCAGGAAGATCTCGGGGTCATTTCTCCAAGTTTTCAGTGACCATAATGCCCGGGCAGGGGCTCCCATCCCAGACAGGGATGGTTTGCATAACATGAGAAGAGGAGAAAAACCTGGCCAAGAGCGGGCCAGGCCCTTGACTAGTTATCAGGAAGGCAAAATGCACTGGAAGCAAGAGGCAGGAAAAAGAAAAAAAAAAAAAAGAAAAAAAAAAGGGATCTGGAGCTCTTCTTGTTTCAGAGGCAAGGCAGAAAGAGCCAGACAGCTGCTTTGGTGCCACCCCAGGCGTGACACTTGTCTGCCCCATCCACTGGGACAGCTCTGCTGAAACCTTGGTTTGGTTGGGGTGAGGGTGGCTCAGGTGGGCTGGGATTTGAGAAGGGCGACACCAGAATGTGCGGGTTCAGGAGTTATTGCTGGCTTTGGATGCCTTTTCTTTGCATTTAGCCAGAGCCTGGCTGGAGGTAGGCAGTGTTCCTGACTTGGCCAAGGGTAAGGACCTTTGGTAAGGACCTAAGGTAAGTTGGTGTTCAGGACCCCTGAAAATCCAGGCAGTGTCTCCAAGGGAAAAATTTCTCTTATAAAAAAAAAAAAAGGAGAAAAAATAAAAAAAATAGAAAGTTATAATTTTATTTTTTTTAAATTTTATAAAATTATCCTTCTGCAGAACAAAACCTGCAAATCTTTTCCCCTTTGTTTATGGTTTATTTCTTGATTCCCCTTCAGGCCAGATCTGCTTAAAGTTCCTGGAAAAATGGCTGTTTGATGCTTGCTGGAATTGGAGTAATCCTAACAGTCGAGATTAGGAGAAGCCGCCACCTTCCAGCAAGGCCAGAGCACTTGTTTGGGATGCCAGGTTAGTCTTCCTCATTCCTGATTTCACAGTTATTCTGTCTGGGGAGCAAAGAGACAGATGAGAATTTTCTCCAAGTAGAAGCTTCATGAAAATTGTTATGTTTCTAGCAAGACACATACATCCAAGGAATGAAATATAATTCAAATGTTTGGTCAAATTTTCTGCACTATTCAAGCCCAGGAATGTTTCAAACTGGGTTTTGTACAAAGGAGGCACTCCACATTGGGCATGAACTCTAGCCTTGAAAATTCAGGCATGAATATCTCTTGCAGGGGGCAGCAGGAGATGTACGGTGGGTAGCTGGAATGGCAGGAGAAGCCCCCGTGTGCCCACCCATCAGGTCCAGGTGGGTCTGGGTGCTTTGGGGAGAGCTCCGTGCTCTTTGGGACCAGTGGGAAACAATGGGGCGGCAACGCCCTGCTGGAGGAAGGGAATGGGCAGCTCAGTGCCTTCTGAAAGCTGCTGCACTTTGTGGCTTGCATGTTTGTAAAGCTTGTTGTTATTTTACATGTCCAGATATCCAAAGCACCACAGGGGGTGGTTCTAAGGAAAAATCCAAATAAATAAAAAATTCACCCTTGGGTGCACTTAATATAGTTGGTAAGAAATGTGCTGACTCCCAAATAGTCTCCTTCCCACACACTTCACGAAACGCTAGTTTTATACATATACATGTGCATATATTTCCTGCTGTTGCTCTCTTAAATATTTCAAAGTATTCTTATGAACAAATATACTTTTATCGTGGTATTTGTAGGAGCGCAAGACCTTGGTTGTACCCATTCAGCCTTGCTTTGCTTCTTTTCCCTTTCAAGTAAATTTTAGATTACCAAAGAAGTGCTGATAGTCACAAAAATCTAGTTATTGGCCATGAAAACTCAACCATAAGTAATCACCCCGAAACCGGTCCCATGAAATATTCATGTTTCAGGAACGCAGTTCCGTGCAGGGCGGTCTCTTCCGATAATAAATGCTTCAGGAAAAGCAAAATGGTGATTCCTCTGTTTTGAGGAACGAGAATGCTGCCAAACCGTTTGGCAGAATAATCTGTTAGAAAACAAAAAGCAGGGCTTGCTTCTCATTAAAAACCCCCAGCGAGAGGGAGGCTGCCGTCCAGGCAGCATCCTTCGGCCCGCCTCGCCATCGATCTTCGCCGTACCTGCAGCTGCCCCAGATCCCTCCCCACACTGGATTACCGGCTCCAGTGCAGACATGGATCAATAGTGACTGAAGGCTAGTAATGACCAAATGTCAGACACTTTTTAGCAGCTTATTTGAACTAATATTGGTACTTCCTAATCCCGTTATCAAAGGATTCCATGAAAAACACCATGACGGTAGGTACGAATTGCCGACCTTTCACAGATTCGTATATGTGAAGCCAGAGGAAACCATTCAATAATCTTTTTCTGCTGACCTTTATTTCACGGGCCATTAAGTTTCATCCATATCAAGTCTGGTAACTGGTGTCTGACTAAGGTGCAACTTGTGCTTGGCAAAAGTATATCTTCAAAGAAGGAAACCAGCCTTGGTTTGAAGACACTGGAGCTGGAGACTTCACCGCCCCTTGGCAGTTTTGCTCAGAGGTTATGACAGTTTACTTCTGGGCACTCATCTGCCCCAGGAAGTTAACTCAGGGCAAGGGAATGTGTGCAAGCAAAGCCAACAATCTCTACTGCATCTGCAGACACAAGCATGGGCACAAGAGTCATTCAAAAATACTCTACAATGACTGCTATGTCTACAGGCTTTATTTTGAATTTGTCTGCCTTGGGTTTCGTCTATCAGTCCTTTTCAGAGCATTCCCCTGTTAACCAAAGAGCTGGGTGTTTGATGCTGATGTGCTGTCTTCAGGCCTCATCCCCACCTTCTCCTTAATAAAAGTCCCCAGGGCTGGAGCATGGTGATTTCTCATGTCACCTCCAAATGTTTCTTGTCCATTCTGCGTTGGCCAAATCAGAGTGGGCGAACTCCTGGCTTGGCTGTATTCAGAGCGACTGAGACATTTCTGTTGGCTCACAGTTGCCTACCAACCCTGGCTCACTGAGCTTGGAGGATTTTGCGTCGTGGCCAGGGGATGAGCTTCAGTCTGTAGAGGACCCAGACGAGCCCTGTGTAGTGCCCAGACATCTCCTTTGCCCTCCAGCCCGATGTTCTCCTCCCAGGCTGTGGCCCCCGAGTGCCACCAGCAAACAACGAGACAGACACCACGTCATGCCTGCGGTTGTCATGTGGCCGTCTGCAAAGTTACTTACCGGAGCCACTGTTTGCAAGGCTGGGGATCTAGCTCTGCCTGGAAACATCATTTAATAAGTTTTGAGTGGTGCCTGTATGCAAGCAGGGCTCTCAGGCCATGCACGTGCAACGCGGGATCTGGGCCGTAGCAAATGGCTTTGCTCAAGATTTGTCTGTGACCTCTAGACTTTGGGAAAATGTGAACACGAGCTGGCAGGTGGCAAATAAAATATACATGGTCCAAAACATGCCTGAGCTCAGCAAATAGTGTGCCTAAGTCCTAAAATTATCCAAGACAGTCTCCATAATCTTTATGGGAGAAAATTAAGTCTTCAAAGCAAGAAGGAATTTAAACTATCCCTGGTTCAAAGAAAATTGCCACATGCCGACAAACATTAAGAATGATAATATTTTGCTAAAGCCCCAGTAAATCGTTGTGTGGTTTCTCTGCATTTCCTTTCCCATTGCCATTCATTGCTCATACATCCACATTCACACTGGGAGGTGAAGGAGGAAAAGCTCCCTGTTGAAAAGAGAAGAAAAAAATCATTTTAATTTGATATGATGCCCTGGGATATGGTTTTGACCAAGTAACGCTGCTTCCTGTGCAGGTGGCTTCTTCCAGGAGTCTTTGGAGCATTTGCCAACTACCAGAACATCTCAAGTTGAACAGAAGCCATCAAGCATCTTATCAATCTGTCACATTAACAACTGTAATTAAAAGCATTAAGCAAATACACTAAAAGCCTCATTGGGAGGGTGCTAGAACCTGTGTATGCCTTTGTGTTCACGTAATTGCTTCAATTACAGTTCTAGGTTGTTAAATGTCTGTGTGTACTTGGGGAACATGAAGGAAAATAAGAAGGACCAAAGAAATGAATTTTTGTGGTGTGATTTTGAAGTGTGACAGCACGCTGCCGGTGCCCTCTTAGTGGCAAAGATTTTCACCTTTGTTTATTAATGGACAAGCAAAAAAGTCTGGAGCAGAGCACACGACGTGAGCCCCCCTCCAAACAGCCACCCACCCCTCGGCTGCGAGGAAGGAGCCGGCTCATCCTCACCCCATCCCTTACTGGATTAAACCTTCCCGCTCATGGCTTCATTGCCCTTCTGAGGTGTTACGTAAATCCAGGTCTAGATTTTGATTCTGAACCAAATTCTGATTTAGTTCAGTCTAAACAGCGACAGAAACCATTGCACATGTGCAGCAACTGACAAGAGACAGTGGTTAGCATGAGGTTAACGTTCAGTTGTAAAAGCAGCAGTAATTGAGCAATAGGACCAGAAGAGCTCAGGCCGATCCAGCAATGCCTTACTTGCAGAGCTGCGTACAGGGACAGTACATCAGGAAAGTCAGTTCCCATTACACTGTTTTGCCCTAAAGGAGCTTGGCTACTTTGGCAGCGCAGATGACATTAAACAGATGAAGAAGAAAAATGGCTCAAATATGATTATAATACATATGCGTAGCTGTCACAGCCCCCTTTCAAATTGCACCATATGAAAATAACCTCATCAAAACAGAAAGACTTCTAGGGCTGAGGTTAATTGCAAAAAAAGCTCTAAATAAAATAATCAAAAGGCCCCAAATATTGCTATTGGTGCGAGCCAGCAGTTCGCTCCGAACTTTATAGAACAAAAAGTTTGTTCTGCACTTGCAAACCTTGCCATAAAAAAGACAAATCAAAACTTTCTGCTGGAACAACTCAATAGCTGTGTTTTAATATGCACCAGGTTGCTTATTATTCATGCACCAAAACTTCTGTCGCTAGCAAGCTTGAAGTCAAGCCCTAGCTCATCCACAAACGATGCCAGGCAAAGAGAGCCACATCTGGACCCAGCGTTAGATCCCCCCTACGACATTCTTTAGAGGTGCTGAACAAAGCCCCCAGTCTACCTCCTTTAAACTTTGCAGGTATTTGAAGGTGGAGCTGAGCTTTGCTGCTCCCTCAAAGCTCTGTCCAGAAAGCTGGCCATCAGACTGCACAGGGCTGTGCTGCATCTTCACTGCAAAGCTTACAGCCCTCACGAAGGTGGCTGTGAATTTTTTTTACATGTGTGCAAGGAGCACGGTCCTTCAGAGAAGATTTGTGGCCACCTCGCCTGCGATTTCCCCTTCCCCCGGTGTGAGTGTGAAGCTGGGTGAGACTCAGAAGCTCCGTCGGAGTTTTGCTTTCAGAGTTGGTTTTGTTTAAGTGACTCGAAGCGGTGCTGAGCTGCCTGGATGGAAGCCAAAAGAAATGTTGATGCAAATCCTGCAAAGTAAACCTACCCCCTCCCCGAGTCACGTGCAGCTTAATTGTTTTCTATTTTATTTCACGCAACATCCCCAATCTATCAGTGTGACAAGCAACACGCTGCATGCGGCAGCATGGAAGCACTTCTGATTTTCTTTCTGCAAGGCTGGAAAAATCTGCCTTCTGGCTCTCTCCTGTCCAATCCCTCATGCTTACATTTTTAAGAGGCTGGATAACAAAGTTGAGGAACTGAATCAGCTTTGAGACCGAAAGTCCCCAGCGTTTATGTTAACTACTCCATATGTGACTCTGAAACTTGTCCCTGAAGTTTGACTTGGGCATCCTCTTAACCTCCCATCCCTCAGCCCAAGCCAGCTTTAGCTTATTACATCTCTCCATCCAGGAAATCCCCCTTAACCTGCTCTTCTTCCTCACCCTTTAGAAAGATGCAGAGGAAAGAGGCCTGACCAGTGAGTGTTGTCCCCTCTGGTTTGTTTTTACCAAATCCAGAAGTTTCCCATCACCAGCTCATTGATTCCTTAGCACCAAACCATCAAGCTGTGATGGTTGCCCTTGAGAATCTAAAGCTACGAGCTTGGCAGTGCTAAGGAGGAAGACAACGATCCACTACCAGGCAATGCAGAGGCTGAAGAAACGTAACTGGCGAGCTGACCACAAGCCACTGCTGCAGCATCTCCCCAGGTACTGACGAGCACCTCCTGGAAGCAGCTCCGTTTCTGGCTGCAGCAGCAGTTGTGGCACTCCAGGCCAAAATTCCTGTCTCCTGATGAGGTGGAGCATCGTGTTTGCAGGCTGCTTCCCTCCAGCGCTTTTAGCCAGAAATGGCCTGGAGCATGAAGCTGGCACATGGTTCCACAGCCAAGCTTTTGGGACATGAGACTGTTATGTGGTCAAAGGGAGGGAGGGCACAGGAAGGCTATTAAGGTGAGGAAAAAGGGCTCTGGGAAGTAACGTAATTGACTTCAGGCTTCACCCAAGCTCCTTATCAGCAACCAGAAGAGGCACCGTGTAACATGGCCAACCGCTCTTCCCACCCCAGTCCTGCACCAGGAGGTGGCAAGGCAAAACCAGTTTTCTCTGAACCTCTTAGCACTGATCAACCCCTTCCAGCCAGGGGCAGCCAGATTTTTACGCTAACGCTTTGGGAGGCGGAGGGGGCAGAAATGCTTCTCTCAGCTGTATGTGGGTTTGTTAATTAAAGTAAATGCTCCCAGCTGGGCAGGCAGGGAGTGCTGCTGGGGCTCCCTTGGGGTGCCTGGCAGGGAGACTCCTCTGGCACCCGAAGTAGCTGGTCTTGCAGCAATGTGGTGGTTTTGGAAGGTAAGGTCCTGAATTTGTTCTTCCTTTTAATGAACTTTGGGGGGTTAAAAGCGAAGCGTGGGTTCTGTTCTTGATGTAGTCCTTGTCCGCTTGGTATTGGAGGCACCAGGGAGCTTGCTGCTTCTCTGGGTGCTGCAGGAGCTGGGGCTGGTGGCTGCTGCGTTTTGTTTCAAGTGGGAGTGGATGCAAATAAATCCTGCTGTTTTGATCCACGTGGGTGACAGCAGCCCTGGAGGTTCGAACTAATGCTAAGAGCAAACTTCATTAAACTTGCTGCGTGTCATGTGGCTTTCGTGCAAAGCTATAAACCACTGTTGGTGTCTGTAGTTTGCTTCGTGTGCTTACAAACCTTAGGCTGGACTTTGGGTTTGCTTGTCTTTGGGATGTGTTGCCAGTCTTTTTGCATGCAGGTTGCGTGCATAAGTACATGCCGTTTTTACTGTCATTCAGAACTGAAGTGCCTGGCCTTCTGAAGGTTTTACTGGAGCTGATTTTTTCTGAAGGCTTTACTGGAGCAAGCTTTTTAGGATCGACTTGCAAGGGGTTTGATAGGGCGCAGGAGGAGCGGGAGGAGCAGCCTGGGAACCACCCAGAGGGCTCTGACTTCTCCTGGTTTGTTCAGAGATGCTGGCTGCATAACAGTCAGCGAAACAGGCCACGTTATCTGGGTGTGAGAGATCAAGATACGTTTCAAGAGCTGCGGAGAAGCTGGCAGGAAGATTGGAGACAAGGGCCTTGGACGGAAGAGATTAAAATGCTTTTGTGGGTTCGGTAGATCAAGGACCTGTTTTGTTTTAATTGAATTTGCTCCTAAATTTGTCTATCAGTGGTATATGAACCATGAAACACACCTGTGGGCTGTATGAATCAGCTGAGAAGGGATGAAATGCATTTTGCCAGCCTTGATGCTCTTCAGAGTACGTGCTTGTTTTGGCTGCTGCGAAGAGCTCTGGGTTATGACAACACAGAGGGGGCATTTCGGAGCCATTAGTGACATCTGCAGCCTCGCAGGAATGTGTCAGATAGTTAATTATTGTGTTGAAATGTAATTCTATCATGCTGCAACATAAGTAGTTTGTTTGGGTACTCTTTCCTCCCCCCTTGCTGAAGATAAAGGAGTTAAGCTTAATCATTAAATCTCCATCTTGATCCATGTAGGTCACGCACCGAACCAGAGTCAGATAGCACAGCATTTAGCAGCCTTATCTCCCTCACAATAAAGAGCAAGCAGGAAGCTGACTCTGTTGTCTGCGCTATTTTTTAATATACATTTATTTAAAGAAAAGCCATCTCAAAAATGGTGGTGTAGGGGGGGAAATGTTCCAAACGGCAGCTTCTGTAAACAGGATGAAATCAGATAAAGAAATTACTGTAAAAATATTGCCTCATCTCTAAAGCTCAGAACTTTTTTTTCTTTTGCTCTTTTTTATCTTTGAGAAAGATAATGAAAGAGGAAGCTTGAAACCACATTTCCATTGATGTTTGAATACACAACTGCTGGATTTAAGAACTGGAGGAGATCAAAGAGAATGGTTTTCATTCCGATAAAATTATAGCAGTTCTGGTATAGGGTGATGGGCTCATTTATGAACTCTACGACGCAAATAGTTGTTAAGGCACCTCTTTTTTTTTTTTCCCCCCCTTTCCTTTGCTACGAACTAAATGAGAAATGCCTGGAATTCCTAAGGATTAATTAGGAGTGTGGCTAATAATGTTATAATAGATACATACTAACGGCGTATGTCTCTCAAAATATTCTCTGGGAGCACAAAACATCTGTACGATCCGAAGGGAATAGGAATGTCTGTTCATTGCTACTGTATATTGCAGCACACATGACATGAAAACTTAACAGCATTAGGTTACAAAAGTATGTATCCTGACACCATGCTACGGTGATTTAACTTTTTATTAACACATAATCTGACATTCATTACTAAGTATAAACTGCAAGTTAGAGCCATTCATGTATGCAGAGCAAACACAATTATTTATCACATGCTATATTATGTCTTTAAACTCTGCAATAAAAGTAATCAGAAAGGATCTGTACAAAGAAAAAAAATGCATCTCTGATGGAATGGGAGATCTAAGGCTGTGGTCCTGTAGGACATCCAGGAGGAGTTCCTGTGCCTGTGGAAAGATGGAAAGATCTGTTGACCTGGGCAGGCTGTGCTGTGGCTGTTGGGAGATTTTTGAGAGCTCAGGATTGTATCGGGGCTTGTGTCTGCTGCAGCGTGGTAACCTCACATTTGCATGCCCTGGGGATGTGAATGTGCTTTAATGCAGTTCATGCAGAAATGAATTTGTCCGTGCCGGTCATACAGCCCGGCTTGCTATGGAATCCGGTTTGGGGGATATTTGCTTTTCTCATGCTTCAGAACTTGAAGTTTCGCACAAACAGTCTGCATTGATCACGGTGCAGATGGAAAATGGGAACTTTCAGAATTAGTTTTTGTCTATTTTGGTTTGTTTGTTTTTTTGTAATGCGTTGAAACAATTGAAAACAAGCCGGACCACCTCCGCTGTGGACAAAGAATGAGGGTGGCGTGCTGGGGTTGTCTTTGGCTGCAGGTCACCAATCCGCACAGAAATCCGGGTCCGTAACGGTTGGTGTTTGAGCACGTGATGGGAAGGAGCCTCTTCCTCCAAACAGTTGCACAGTTAATGACAATAATAGACAAGGGTATGACGCTTTGTGCTGGAGGCATGGGCCAACTCCAGAGTCTTGCTTTTTTTTCTTTTTTTCTCCTGAAGCTGACAGGTTTCCTCTCCCTTGTTGACTGGAGCCTGATCCAGTCTGTTGGCTCAGCATCACCTCCCCTCCGTTCTCCGTTAGTCTTTTTATTAAAACCTTGAGCAGAGCGTGGTTCTCATGGTCTCGCTTCTGCCAAGTTGCTTATCAGATGTGGCTTGTACCTCAAAGACGCAGAGAAATGGGCAAGGTTTTACCCTGAATTATTTTACTTAGTTTCCTTTGCTGGCCAAGTGCCCCGTGTGACGGCACGCTGGGCTTCCCAATAGAAAGGAAAATGTTACTTCAACTTAAAAATAACTTGTGTTCACTGTGGGCATAGAGGACAGCTCAAACAATTAAAATGGTGGTTATCTGAGTCATGCCTAATAAAGTCACCTGTGACTTGTTGAACCCAAGTTAATGGCCATGAAATGCATGGTTAATAACAGGCCGGCCGTTAGCCCGATGGGTGATGTGCCACAGGGAGCTGATGGAAGGCAATGAACAGTATCGTCTATTTGGCAGTTTAAACTGTCACTTGAAAAAATATACATTTTTTTCACCCTGTGGTGACTGTGTGAAGTTTGTATTTTGCTTTTTAAATGCCTTTTAAATGCCTTTTAAGAGCTTCTTGCTAGCTTTAACTTTCAGTGAGACTAGTCCTGTATTTGGAGCTAAGCGCTGAGATTTTCTGATGGTGCCAGAGCCTGTGCATGGGGGCCTCGTGTCCAGTTCTGGAGCTGGCTGGAAGTCAGCAAGGCATCCCCGGGTCTCCATCCTGCTCAGTAGGAGCTGAAAGGAAGAGCAGAGCTGGGGACAGAGAAGTAAATCAGGAAAAAGCAGTTTGAAAGAGCAGGCAGAGTGAAAATCAATAGGGCGAGGTTTGAATGTGCTCAGAGAGGCACTCGTGGCTGTCATTGCTGTGCAATGCTCCAGGAATCGGTAGGAGAAATGCCCAAGCTGCCTTTGCAGGTCCTTGCGCGTGCAGGACTTGAACTTGGGATATTTTTGCCTTAAGAGTGATGGGGCTGTTAGAGAACACAACGCTGCCAAACAGCTTTCAATTCCACTTGAAAAGATAATTTGTTTACGACTTCCCGAACCACGTAAGTCTAGTGCGGGAAGGCAAACCGCTTCGTAGATGCTGTAGCAATGCTCTGTGATGAACCTGCAGCACGTAGCAATACCTGGTGAGCCGCAGGATTTTCTGATTGCCCGTGATCCCCGTCAGCAGGGCCGTGCTCGCCTGGCGTGGAGGAGCAGTTCCCTGAGCTCTCCTACCTGGCTGGTTGCTTTGCCAGCCGGTGGGCGCCGTGGCAGAGCATTGGGGCTGTTAGTGGCATCTGGTAACACATGCTGGCCGAGGTCTTGCTTAAATCTCAGGAGACAGACTGAGAAATTAAGAGAGAAAACACCAAAGTAGAAGGGACGTGGAAAAAGCCTGTCTCTGTAGGGGTTTTGCTGTCATTTGAGGACAGTGGGAAGTGTTGAGTGGATTCTATCCTGGCAGAGTAAAGACCAAGCATGGGAAACCTGAGGTTTCTGAACCCAGAAAGCAAACTGAGCTCCTTCAGGCTTTTTAAAAAGCAATCATTTTTGTATGGCAATGGTTTCCTGAGTGCTTAGATGTGGCAGCGATCCTCTGCTCCTCCTTTGACATCTTGGCTCGCTTGGCCGTGTGGCATCCTTGTTGGTTCAGGCCTTGGAGAGGGAAAGCATGGGGGGTGCCTGGGCATGGGGCTGCTCCTGCCCCTGCTCCTTTTGGGCAGTCTCCAACTACTTCTGTGGTGCTTTGGGTTTTACTTCTGACCCTAGAAGTGGGCAGCAATGAATGGGCAGGCCTTTGGTGCTGATGCTGCTCACGATGGCTCTGGCTCCACGGGTTTGCATGGGGCAGATGCTGGAGCATTGGACGAAGGTGGGTGCACCACTGAGGGCTTAGCAGTGCCAAAATAACGTGCCTGTACCTCTGGATTTTAGCAGCCATTGCTGAGCACAACTGTCTGCAACGACGTCCTCTGAGATGCAGTAAGGCACGCAGCACGTGTAGCATTCCCACCGAACAGTGGGCATGGCGTTCTGCGTCTACATCTTCCACCCCGTGGCATCCCGACCGCCCTTGCCTCAGCTCTTTGGGGCTGGGGCTCGGCTGGGGGCTGCTGTGTGGCGGTGGCCACGGGTGGCTCCTGTCACCTCTGGTTGTTTTAGCTTTCTTTTCCGTTGCCATCTTGTGAAACTCTTTTAAAATGAAAGTAGTGTTTTCTTCTGACTGAAGAATGTAAAACAGCCTTTCTGGAAGGACTGAGGAAAAATGCAGCGCTTGTTGAGGTTACTTCGGTCACTCAGAAATTGCTGACTTACATTATCCATTGTTCTTTATCTAACATCTATACATCTCTTTTTTTCTAGCTCAAAATGATCTATAGTTTTTCCTTTCCATATTTTTTTTAGTTTAATCTATTCATATGCCCAAAAAAGCCAGGGCCACTAAGCAGTCATTAATTATTTTTGTCGTAGGTGGCTGTAATGTTGTGATGAAATATGCATTTGCTTGTAATTGCAAAGAGCAAGGGGCTTGGGTTCATCATGTAGGCAGTGTAGGTTTGCTTGGGCAGGGTGGGGGATATGTTGTTGTCTCAGAAAATATAACTTTTTATTTATTTTGGCTTGTGTTCACACCTGTTAACACAGCTGACTTCCCCTGGGAAGGGCGACCTGCTGTGGGAGGAGGAGGAGGGCAGCGGTACCCAGCAGATGGGTGCTGTGGAGCACGGGCTGCTGCCCCACAGCTCCTGGGGATGGGGCCGTGTCCCCTCCACCAGCGTTAGCCTGTCCTGTCCCCTGCCCGGGGACACCTCCAGCTTCCTGTCTGCAAGCCCAGAGGATGTGGCTTCTGCTTCATTTTGCAGCAACCGAGTGCTGTCCTCACCGACCAGGGCCGGCATGGTGGCTCCCCGGGGGTGCTCGGGGCTGGAGGCTCAGCCTCGGGACGGGAGCCGCATCAAACCCGGCCTGAGCATCCTGCTGCTTTCACCAGCTCGCACTCCTCCTTGATCGTAAGCACTCCTCTCGCTGGCTGTCACATCACAGGAAAGCTGCATTTCATTCACTGCCGAGGTCTTTGAAGGGACTTGGGAGGAAGGGGAGACCCGGTGGCTGCAGTGCGAGCAGCTCAAGCCCTCCAGCAGCTCCACTGAAGCTGAGCACAGACCTCCTTCTGTGCAGACACCTCCACTTGGTCCCTCCAGAGAGCATCCCGGGGGGCGAGGGTGGGCTCCTGGTCCCTGGGTGCTTCCTCTGCAACCCAAGCGAGCCCCTGGGGGCAAACAGATGCACAGGCGGTGCCAGGGCTGGAGGAGGAGCAGCACCGCCAGGTCCCTGTGATCTCCTCGTGCTGTATCTTCATCTTGAAGCGCTTACAGAGCGCTCTTAGAAGTGCGTTTTCCATATAGATTGTCCACCTGAGGATATAGGATCCCTTTGTAGGCATTACTTAATTTAATTAAGTTTCACCGTGCTTCTTTGAGGCAGGGAAATGATACTCTGTGGGTTTTTTACACCTATGTAAACTGAGGCGCAGGGGTTACGCGTTCGCGGGAGCGTCCAGAGGCACTTTGCAGGAGACCTGCTTTTAAGGGTAATGTTTCCTCAGGAAAGAAGAAAGAGAAGTCCTAAAAATCAGGAGGGGGAAATGCAAAGCCAGAAAAGCCTCGGAAAAGGCAAAATAATGTTTCGGAAAGCTACACATTGAAGTAATTTTTAAAAAAAGCATTTGGAAACAAAGCGCAGCAGTTAGTTTAAAATTAAAATCTTCTGGTGGGGCTGTGGGGTGGGGAATAGGTTCTGCTTCAAACACTGCCGTCTGAAATGTGGGTCAGCCCTAGCTTTAGGAAGGACCAGGAGGATTTTCAATGCAAAACTAGAATTGCCAGAAGGGAAACGAGCGTAAACACGGGGAGAGTGGGGAACCCGTGCTGGGGAAAAGGAGAGGGTCCGAGCTGGAGCCTTAACGTGTCCAGCTTGGGAGAATCCCCAGCCTTGCATGGAAAATGAGTTTTGTTTAGCTAAGCCCCAACTCAAACACACTTGAAAATTCAGAGTTTTACCAGCCTGGTATCGGGCTGTGAACAAGTCGCTATTGTTCGAGCGAAGAATGCCGCCCCTGTCACCCGCGCTTCGGGGCTGCGGGGCTGCTGAAGGCAGCCTGGCCCCTCCGAGCGAGGGAGGCACGGCGTAGGCTTGGGGTGAGGCTGCCTGCATTAAAAACACCAACATTTATACGTACAATAAACAATGTCAGCCCTTTGTCTTGCCCTGCCCGCTCCCCTTCTCCCCAGGGGCCGATCCGGCACCGCTGGGCGACCCCGGAGCTGTGGGGAGCGGCCGCTCGCTGCTTCGGTGGCTCGGGATGTGCCTTTTCCTGCACGAGATTTGAGAAGGGAAAATGAAAAAGGAGGAAAGCAAGGTGAGCCCTGGGTTGTGGGAGATGCCGGCAGCCAGGACCTGCTGGCTGGGCACTCCTACAAAGCCCACGAAGGGCAGGAGCTGTCCTGCCTCGAGGGGAAGCCCGGTAGGCCCGGCTGGTGGCCCTGCTTTTGGAGCTCCCCCAGGGGTATCTCCTCTGTGCGCTGCTCCGCCAGCTTCCACCTGGGCTACCCCTGAGATGTGAGGTGGGAGAGCAGCACGTGCCTGCCTTGTGGGGTACGGGTCCGCTTCCCTGTGGGGCGAGTCCAGGTGCTGACGCTTTCCAGGCTTGTTTATAACTTATAAACGACTTAGAAGTCCACCTCCATTGCAGGAAAATGTCGTCTGGAGCAGATCTGTCACCATGGCAGTGTGATCCCGCAATGGCAGTCATTTAAAAGTACCTAAAGATGATGCCGGTAGAGCTGTCATTACTTCTCTTCTGACGGCACTGCTCGATGCTGTCGGGGTACCCAGCCACCTGTGCTCCTCTCCTAGGTATCGGTGCTGGTCCCATCATTCCACCACGTCCCTCTCCAGCAGAGTGCTGGAAAAGCAAAAATAAATAAATAAATAAATAAAATGGTTGTGGGGTGCAAGTGGGACGTGATAGAGTCAGGGGAGAGGAAAAGTTCAACCTTCCCAACACCACCTCCTGTAAGTCACCCAGGAGCAGGCTCCCTCCACCAGTATGACCAGTCCAGCTGGGGACTGGCAAGGGGAGGGCTCCAGCCCCATCCATGGGGCTTTCGGAGCTCCTCGAGGGTTGTCGGGTCCACGCAGCCCCTGGCCCTCACGTGGAGGCTGTGATACTCGGTGTCGCTGTGGGATCGGGAGCGCTAAGGAGGGAAGCGATGCTGGTCATCGCTTTGAGGAGCAGGGGGTTTATCTGTGGGTAATTCACGGCTCACTGAAGCTGAGGAAAAGAAAGCAATAATTGAAGCTCGTGCCCATTTAAAATACCTTACATCAGAACTGAAGAACTGAAGCTGTTTTTTCCATTGCAGAAATTATTTGGCCTTGAACCACACAGACCTCACTTGCTATTCTGCAATTGAAAAGAGCCTTTTGTGAGGATTTTTTTAAAATAATTACTACAAAGCACTTCAAGAGGAATTCTGATTGTCGTCTATTTTTCATTTCATGCTTTCATGGCATTTTTGTTCAAGGATGAATCTTTTATGAAATGTCTATTTTAGGTTACACCCTCCAGAACCTTATTATTTGCCTTAAAAAATCCGTCATGGGCAGGAGCATATTCTTTAAGCTCTCCCATTAGTATAACTAAATTCATCAGAGTAATATCACTATTCATGCAAAATAGGTGTCGTCTTTCTTTTAAACCTCTTGGCAAGTGGTTAAACTGATTTTAACAAGTATGCACTGCCAACTTCTTAAAGCCTTGAAACGTCTGAAGATTCCCAGGCTGCAAAGGACTATTTACATGGTTAAAATTATACACATATCCCCTCTACTTAAAACTGTCCCCTCATCACATAAGACCCTTGCAAATCCATTCTGACTTCAAAAGAAGGAAAAGTTCCTCTTCCAAGGTTGTTTTTTCCCCCTCTTAGCACAGCCTGGGCTTTTCAGGTTGCAAGAGCCACCAAATGCAGCTCAAGGGCCAAATCTAGCTTTTAGCTCCATGGGTGCTTCTCCCAGCGAGAGGGAAAATTAACGAAAGGTCTTCTATTTTTAAAGCCTATTGAAAAAATAATTTTAGAGATAAAAGACTTAGAATATTTTAGATATCTCATTGTCCGTTCTTGTAACATATATCCACTGTGAAAATGCCACAAGTGATGCCACGAAATCCTGTGGGATGCTTTCTAAGCCGATTATCAGGTCTACAAATTGCACCTTCACCCTTTGGCTGTCCTTACACCTCTGCATCCCAGCTCCTTTGCCACCGTCACTGCAAGGAATGACTCCTAATGACCCCGGTGCTCACAAAAGGGAAACTTCAAAGTCGCATCCTCAATGTAACTTCATGGGAACTAATTGTTGTAATTCACTGATATATTCAGGGAAGAGTATTTGCAAGCTTATTTGGCCAAGAAGCAGAAAGCCCTGACGTGGATAGCACAGCCGGTTGTAGCTACGCGGGCAGAACTTCCTCAAAGTATCTGCAATCACTCCATGGAGTAATAAATCTGAAATGCCGTTAAAAGATTAAAAGAATTGTTCTCATCCGAGATCTCCGGGTTACTGGAATGTGTTTGGGGTACTGCTTTGGCCTGAGCTCTCTATCTTTATTACCCTCCCTCCTGGCCCGAAGCACTCTTGATAAATTCATTGCAATTCTGATGTTCCCAGGAAGGTATCAGGCTGCAATCAGGGAATCCCGCGTTTGCTCGGGATTCTTGTCTTGTCTTCAGTCTTGTGGTGGAGGATGTCTGAGTGTTAGGAGGTTGCTGTGCTGATCCCAGCACAAAGGATTTGATAAAGTGGTCTGGCACAGGCATCGTACACGCTGTTGTACCTACTACATGTGTAGTATTTCCTGCATTCTGTTTTATTTTCTTTTTTGAGGCGAGGTAGTCTGCAAAGTGGAGTAATACTTTCAGGAAAGTGCTGAAAGTCATACGCTAGGAACATTTGTGTAAGTCCTTTCAGTTTTCTGACTTATATTTGCAAAATTGAGATGCCAACAATTGCCTTGAAGTCAAAAGTTGTTAACGTCTCATGTTTTGATTTGGGTCATTGTTGAAAATATGTGTGCATATGCACACACGTAATGTGGTGGGGGAGTGGGCTAAATGGTCAACCACAAAGCACGGATCCAGATTTGGATCTAAATACTTCTAAAGTTCAAGAGTGCTCATATCCTGGGAGCTGGTTCAAAGCCATCTCTAGATTACATATTCCTGTCTGGTGCACTTGCTGCTGTACCTGTCTGACTCGAAGAGCGACCAGAGGAGTATCTTTTTTGCAAGCCTCTCATTAGAGAAAATATGAATTACAGAAAGTAACTCAATACCTACCCAGGCTTGCTGCCATGCTCCTTTCCCACTTTCTTCAAAGGAACCTTATCCTGTATTTTGTATGGATCCAAACCAACACACAAAGGGAAGCGTGCACGTTTGTAAGCCCGGCAATCAGATGGGAACCTGCAGTAAGGGAGATGAAGAGATGCTGGCTGCTACGTGCACTGCAGCCTGGGCAAAAAGTCTCCATCTTTATTTGCTGCTAATAGTTTCAAGATAAAATATTGTTTTTCAAGATAAAATATTGTTTAAGGAAAAAAAATGGGAGTTTTATAAAGGCATCCACTTGTCTGCTTATGGAGGGAGTGCTGGCTAATGGAACTGCTTCTGTTGTGCTCTATGGGTGACACAGGAGGGTGGTGGAGCACGGGGCTGGAGGCATCACTGCCCTCGTGCTGTGGACCCGTCGCTTGCTCCGTTTTGCTACCCCGTGTCCCAGGGCAGTCCTGGCCCGTTGCTCCCTCTAGGTGCTTTTGTAATAAACACAGATAGAAGTAATAGTAATAATTTCACGTGTTCCTCTGAAAATAGGTAAACCAGTTACGTTCTTCAGAGTTTGATGCTTCTTTGAGCAGCTGAATATTTCTGAAAGGTTGGATGAGAACCAGATTTTCCCCGTTAACACCCAAGCGTGTTCGCACCAGAGGAGACCACTGGCCAGTGGCCTGGGAGCACCCTGAGCAGCCCCTGCTCCCTCGGCTGGGACTGCTTCGGTCCCTTCCCATTATCTGAACGTTTTCACCCAGAAAACCGTTTTACTGGGAGATGTAACTCCTTTGGGACCCTTCTGTCCTTATCGATGTATTTGCGTGAGGGTGCAAAGCAGGGCCTGCCTGGTGGGAGGGGGAGGCAGGGCCTCGGCTGCCTGTGTAGGGCCAGCTACAGCCCGGGCTCTGTGTGAGCAAAATCAGGCAAATTCAGAGCTGGCTGCCACCGGCAGGCCCCTAACATTATTTTGTAAAGCACCTCGGGATACCTGGGGTCTGAAAGGAAACTCTCTTTCAGAACATCTCCATCTCTGTTCTTTTTATAAAGTGCACTGCGTTTATTTGCAAGGCTTCTGAGCGGCGTTTCATGGTTTAAACGGGGCCATTAGGAGAAGCCCCAGGAGCTGCCGGCGGGGGCAGCCGGGGCTGTGCTGGCTTCTCAGCACCGGGCGTGCAAGGCGAGAGCAGGAGTGAATGGATGAGCTTGTTCCTGTACTCCCAGCCCGCAGTGACCAGCTCACCACAGCACTAATTAAGAAGCAGTCAACTCGCGCTTTCAAAGCGAAAATGCTGTCAGCAGGTGAAGGGAGAAATCCCTTTCCGTTGGCGGCTGGTTAGTGGGACAACTGCTGGACAAAACTGGGGAGAGCACAAAGCCCTCAGCCTGCTCCTTTACATGAAATGAGACGGGGATCTTTGAAATGTAAAAGTTACGTGGCCGTCACCTTCTGCGAAGGGGAGAGGAGAAAAGTGTTTAAGAACAGAACCAAATTGCGCTTCCCTGATTTTTTTTATTTTTTTTTTATTAAGGCTCTTTAAGGATCTTTTGATCTCACCAAGGTATTTATTATCATAGGCTATTTGTTATGAATCGTGGCATCGCTGCCAGCCGAAGGGAATTAACTGAAGGCAGCAGCCTCATAGCAGAGAGCCGTGGGGCTTTGCAGCGTGAGGGGCCTTGGGCTGTCACCAGAGGGTGGAAGGCAACGGGACCAGAAACCGGGCACGGCTGCACTTCTGGACCACGTTTTGGAGGGCTGGGGCTCCTGAGCCCCTTGTAAAGGCACAATCAGCAGAGGGGGTGTTGATGCCAGACCCGGCATGGTCTCCTTTAAGCGGTGTCTCTGGGGTGAGGGGTGCTCTGCCCCGTCCCACGCCAGCCCTTCCCCACCCTGCGGGCAGGCAGGTGCTGCTGTCCAGGCTGCTGCAACATCCTCTGAGCATCGCTGCACCGCGGCCGGGCTGCCCGTCCTGCCCCGGTGCTGCACGGCGTGTGATGGAGCGGGCTGGGGGCTCCGGGGGCGGCACAGCTCAATTCGGCCGTGCTCTCCACCCCAGTGCACGTCTCCCTTTCTGCTCTGTCCTGCGAGGCCGTGCCTTCCCTGGCACAGCAGCCGCTATGGGAGCTGGAGGTGTCAACGGAACACGAGCAACCCATAGGTAGCAGTAATCGCCATACAGATCTCAGAGGGAGCCCTAATTCCTCTCAGAGAAGACTCCTGTTTTGAGCAGACTAATTAAAGAAGTCCAGTTAAACCGGTGTGAATCCAGAGCAACCCAAGCGTCAGCCACGGCACCTGCCCCGGATCACGTTGAAGCCACCCAGGACTCCTCACCCCTTTTATTCACCCCCACGTGCCCCCAGCGCTCCCTGCTTCAGCAGCTGAGTCCTTGGCTCGCTATGCACGGTGCAGGCCTGGCTGCACGCTTTGCATTGCTGCAGCGATTTTACAGCAGGTTTTTATGGGAAGAGCGGTTGTTTCTCAGTGCCCTGCTCATGGCTGAGCTGCAGTGCGGCCGCACGCTCGCACCGGCTGGCTCCAGGGCTGTGCCACCCCGTGAGATGTACGGGATTTCAGCGAGTGAGGCGGCAGGGGATGACCTGCACACGGTTGTACCTCCCCGGCTGCCCCGGTAGGGTTCAGGAGGGGGAACACAATTCCTGCCTGGCCCTACTGGTGCATCAGATATTGGCGAGCAAGGTGCAGCCCCTTCTACACCATCACTTTTGTATGGCCGTGCCACACGGGGGACCTCAGTGGGGTGACGCGAGCTCCAAACCTCTTCAGAGAGCTTACAGTGGGTGTTCAGGGGGATTGATCCCGTGAGCACTTGTTGGTTAGCCCCAGTGAGCCCCCTGGGTCCTTGTCCCTATCAGCAGAGGCTGCAGCACCACACGGTGGTCCCGTGAGCTGCACCAAGGGTCGTCAGAGGGGAGGTGGTGCCCGTGAACCTGCTTGAGCCCTGGGGTTTCACCTGGGATGTCCGTCCTCCGAGCACCTCCGCGGCAGAACAACGTCAACAAGGGGACGGTGTTCAGACAGGAGCAATAAAACCGATGAAAGGGCTGGACTGATTTATGGGGAAGGATTAAAAGAGTTACACGTGTTTAGCTTGGCAAAGTGATGACTAAGGGTGGGATACAGTGTCTGTCGGCGAGTTTGAGGGGCGTAAACACCCTCGGAGGACGGGAATTATTTAGCCCGGTTCAAGAGGGAGTAATGAGATTAAATAGAGGAAATAATCTTTGTGACTGGGTAGAAGGAAAAAATTCTTCATGGTTGGAGCCCATTTCCATGTGGAATAATCTCCCAAAGGAAATAGCTGAAGCCTCGGGACTTGAATCGGCAGAGAGGAGCCGGGGGAGCGGAGCACCAGGGAAAACAGCACCGGGGCTTGGAAAACACCGATTGCTGTGCTTCCAGCCGTGAAAAAAATCGGAAAACACCGATTGCTGTGCTTCCAGCCATGAAAAAAAATCGGAAAACACCGATTGCTGTGCTTCCAGCCGTGCCATGCGAGTGCAGCTAGGATGTTTGTATCCAGCCATCAACCGCCGCTTTGATGTGGGGAGGGAAACAGAGGGGGAAAAAAACAATTGTACAAATTATCTGCATGCTTAAAACTGCAAATTCAAAAGGGAAGAAATTCAAACCATTAGTGCAAGTTTCCCAAAGAGGGCCACGGCCAAGCTGTCAAGGAGGGTTGTGAAATCCCTGCCTGCGGCCCGGGAGCATGATGGTGAGAGCTGACCTGGAGCATCCCACGGCGCTGCTGGGTGCAGCCTGAGCCCCTGCATGACTAACGGGTCTGGGATTGAGTGGGAACCGAAATAAAGCAATTAGCAGGCTCCTGGTTACCCTAATAGCTTCTTATTTGTACGGCACTTCTTCTGACAACAATTATAAGGAAAGGTTTTTCCCCTGCGATTGTGAAAAGGAGGAAAAAACTGGTAATAATACGGAGAGAGCAACTCCACGTTCCAAACAAGAACCATATGTTGACTTATCATGGGAAATATGTAAATACAGGCTCGAGCTGATCCGGAGCACATGTTGTTAGTCATGAAGCAGCTATTTAAAATTCCACGGCTGGATCATTAACTTCACAGTATCCTTTATGGAAGACAACAGAGGGCAAATAATCAGAGTGGCACTGAAAATAGCCTTCTTCTGAAGCAATCTCATTTAACCGGGTTTAATGGGAAGGGCTTTGTGATCCGCCAGCTGAAGCAGAGCGGGGTCTCCTCGGTGCTGATTATCTGGGCGCCATCCTCCCGTGCCAGCAGCGGGTCCTGGCCCTGAAGTCCCCATCGGGCCATCCGATGGCATCAGGAACGGCCCCATCTCGTCCGGCCTGAACCTGGGGAGCAAAAGTGCTGTGGGAAACGCTCACTGAGTGCTCACCCCTGGTTCCCGCTTGAAACGGGCGTACCTGGAAGGCTGTGGTGGTGGATCGCGGGCTGGCCGGGAGGTTTGTCCCGGGGTTTCTCTGACACTTCGGCTGTGCTCAGCTTGTGTTCGCATCTCCGCTTTGCTGCGTGCTCTCTGAGTCACCCTGGGCAGGTCGCTCGCGTCCGTCGTCTCCTCCTTTTCTCAGTCGATCCTGACAAGGCGACTCCTCTCCGGGGCCGGCCGTGATCAAAGGAGGTCTGGATTGAAAGAGATTCCGTAATTAGGAAAAAACCTCATAAAATGCAAGAAAGATATCCTGCACCCCAGAGGAGGCTCTGCCTTAAGGAAACGCTTTCGAGTGGTGAAAGAACGGCTTCGGACAAAAGCAGCAACCTGGCAGGGCCCGGCCCTGGCCCAGTCCCCTCTTGGGATATGCAAGGAGGGAGCAGCCGTGTTCGTGTCCCCCCGTGGCATCCCCTGAGGGCTCGCGTGGCCTCTGCTTTAGCATTTTTGGGCCCTCGGCAGGAGGCAGGGCAACAGCTGAGCAGGCGGCAGGGGTGGGGGGCTAAAAGCATTGCTAACCTGAGTAACCCCGCAGCAAGTGCCACCGGTGCCGTCCTGGGGACACGCCGTGGGTTAGAGGCAGAGGAGCAGCGTGAGGACAGAGGGGAGATGGGGAGAAGGAGTCCGGGGGAATCAAAATCATCAAAATGTCATTGGAAGGAGTGAGAGCTAATGGGGGAACGTAAAGGAAGCCGTTCATATGAATTCAGAGAGATAACAGGAGTTCAATGGCCGTACGAAAGGGGAAAATCACAGCTGTAAGTGCAGGAGCTGCTGGGAAAGGTGGGAGCTGCTCTGAAGCGCTCCAAACGGAGCAAATCTCCATGTGGTGCTCATCAGGGGAGCTGGAGCTGGGGGTTGCAGGTGGCTGCATGTCAGCAGGACATCCCACCTAAGCTAAAACCCCATGTTTTTAGGGTGTTTTTGCATGTGGGGAGGGTTCTTGTGCTTTTATCCTGCTTGGCCACCAGTGCAGCCCTGCCTCAGCATCCATCGAGCCTGGCAGGGGTTGATGTGATGGGGAAAGTAGGGCTGCAAAAGGGCTCTGAGCCCCAGGAACGAAGCTGACAGAAGATGAATTGTGGTAGCGGTGACAATCCGAGCTCTGATACCACCCAAAACGTGCACAGCATCTGCTGAGAGCATCTAAACACAGACGGAGCGAGCTTGTACCGCCAAGCAGCGTCTTCCCTTGGAGCCTTCTCAGTTAAGGGATTTCTCTGCATGTCACTGCTGAATCAGGTGCGCGAAGTGCACAGCCCAGGGCACGTTACCCAGGTTGTGCCTTGGCCTGCTTGGATTGCTCCGAGCTGAGACACGGAGCCACCAGGAGCATGCTGCAAGGCAGCTGCTGCCCTTCCAGCTCTAACAGCCGCTCTCCTCGGTGATGCTCAGGCCGTGCGGGTTGATTTTCCTGCTGTTATTGGCCTCGTTTGTTGTTCGGCCCCGTCATTTGTCACAAGAGAAGAGGCAGTCTGTGAATTCAGTGCATCCTTCTTCCTTTTTATTATTAGGTTTGTATGGTGCTTTAACCCGTGCTGCAACACCTGCTTGTGTAAATCCGAGGTGGGGCTTGGAGGGATGATTTGGGGGGGACGTGCTGGGGAGGGGGTCGGGGGCAGCCTTGTGCCACCCACCCCACGGCTGCGTCCAGCCCTGTCCAGGTCTGTTGTAACTTTATTCTCATCTGTGTTTGCACTCGGTTTAGGTGGGAAACACAAATCTGGCATCTTCTGATTTTTGAAGTGATTGAACTGACCAAAAGCCTGTGTTGTTTTTTTTATTAATTTTTATTTTTTATTTTTATGCCTCTTATTTGTAACGTGACAGTAGCTCGGTTAAAACAACCCGCCTTATAAAATGCAGCCACTCCCTAACCACGCAGTGTCAGCAAGGTTTGGATTGCATTTTCAATGTGATTTTAATGCAAAAAGTAAAAAAAGTCAACGACTGACTCTCAGGGACCATTTGCAATTTCGCGTTGGCAAAAGCAACCAGTGGGCAGGGAGGTGCCTCCGTGCTTCCCTTCTGCAGGGCCAGGCAGTGCCGCCAGGCAGTGCCACCCGGGTGCAGGTGGGGACAGCAGCACTGGCGGTGAGATGCCACCGCGATGCAGCAGAGCTGGGCTGGTGGGGGGGCAGCCGGTGTTTTGGAGGTTTCTGTGTTTCCAGCCACCTTCTTGAGTTGTTGACGAGCAGATGGGAAGCTGTAACCAAACCACTGGCTGCTATCTCTTGATAACAAGGAGTTTGTTTAAACTTGCATGATTTTTTGAGAGAAAGCCATGTTTGCTCCTTTTTTTTTTTATTTCCTCCTTGTGTTTTGACAGTTTCGTTTCGCTGGGGCGCTTTTATAGGAGGTTTTTATTATTTTACTACGTTATTCATCTGCATTTTAATTGCACACAATAAAACTTGAAAGCTCCCAGCAGAGAAAATCCTATCCTACTTTCCATCCTGTCTCACTGGGGATGAGTTGTTGGGGTCACGTCGTTTGTCAACAACCAGGGCTGAAGAACCATGTAAGAAACCAGTGCTTGTAAGAAATGTGCTGATTTTCCTGAAGTATATGCACTAATGAACTGCACTAATAACTTTTCATTGGCCTTGTCAAAAAAATTCAGTTTAGCCTGCCTTCACTTGGGGTTAGCGGGGTGCGTTTTGAACGGAGCAGGTGTTGTTTGGAGGCAGGACAAGCACGCCACGAGTGCCAAGAGTGAAAGGAGACCTCTCATAATTCCTGACAAACGGTGGTACCCAGAATATGGGGAAGGGATGCCCTGGAGCAGCTCTCCTCTGCTTTCAGTAGCTCTGCTCGTCAACACCAGCACTGTGTGGTTTGGGGTTAACCCTGCAGAGTTATCTAGAATCCAGTCCCGTTTGCTGAGCGCAGTTGGGTTTTGTTCCCTGATCTCCAAAAGCAAAAATTCCCACCTAAGTGCCTCCGGGGAGATCCCTGCAGAAGTCCCGTGTGCTGCGGGGCTGGGAGAGCTTTCCCCACCCGACAGCAGTGGTGGGCTTGGGGCTAAAACCAGCGCCGGCCCCGCTCCTCACCTGCACGGAGCCAGGTGAGAGGGTCCGGCCCCCTGTGCCACCAGAGCCAGCGGGTTCTGCAGGTGTGCCATGAAACAAAAAAAAATGTGCCCACGTGTCAGGGTTGGACCTTCGGGGCTCTGTGCGAGACGTGGAGCTCGTGCTCGGCTCCCTGCAAGCGCGAGCCAACAGCTTGTGCTTGAAAGATTATGGTCTGTAAATCAGTTCACCTTTCCGTGGCTCTCCCTTCTCTGACAGTCTCTTTCTCCTCGTAATTGTTATAGGGGAAAAAAAAAAAAAGGGAGGCGAGCAAGTTTTCATGCAGAAAGTGAAGCAGCTCAAATTGCATCCAGGGGAAAAAAAAAAAAAAAGTAGTCTTCTATTAAAACATCATCCATCCACTCCTTCCTCTCGCCCCCAGCTGATATTTAAGGGGATCAGAAGCAGAATTGCAAGGCAGCATTTAAATCAGGCCGGCTGCGAGCTCCGCGTATTAGTGCACCTGTGTTTCTCATCAAACGTGCTACCAAAAGGGCTGGTTAGGAGCGCTTTGATCTGACTTTAAATATCCCCAAACATCAGGAACTGGAGGTATTTTAATCTGATTTTACTGGAACTGCGCCGATTTAAGGAAAACAGAACCCGAAATTAAGTTCATATTTTCCATCGATCCCTGGAGTTCGCAGGGAGGAGGCTTTTGCCGCGAGCGGGGATGGCAGGAGGGCAGCACCGGCTCCGCCGCGCTCTGCGGCTGGAGGCGGCCGGGCAGGAACAGGTACCGCCGGGCACTGCGAGAAGCCTGGTGCTCCCTCCTTCCTTCCTTCCTGGACTTAGATTTTTTTTTCTTTTAGCTTCTTTCCCCACTGCAGCTTTGGTTTATCCCCCTGGCCGTGCAGCACACGGCGCGTTTTCCCACACGAGCACCTTCTCGTTCAGGAGACGTTTTGTGTCCTCGGGTCCGAAGGGGACCCCTCCGGTGCAAAATGCGGCGTGTGACTGCAATGCCCGAGGTCTGAGCTCACCCGAACCTGCCCTACCCCGCTACACACGCCTCTTTCCCTCGGTGGAGATGTAGAAATGCTCCGGCTCACGGGGACGTTCCCAGGAAGATCCATGTCCCGCGTTAGCTCCCAGCCACGTTTGCAGAGGAGCCTGGCAGGACTCAAACAAAACCCCGCTTGCTTCCCGAGCACCCCCTTTTCCCATTGCTTGTCCCTCTTTTCCCCTTGCTGTGTTTGTGCGAGGCAAACTGGTCCCTGACCCCGCTCTGCCATTAGCTCTCCTCTCCTGCAAGGGGACCTCGGCTGGTGTCACCCAGCGGCGCCCCGGTGACTTGGAGCTGGGGCTTCGGCCTTGGGAACGGCTTTAGCAGGGGGTTTGTTCTCAGGCTACCTGCTCGGCAGATGGTTCTGTTTGTTTTGTTTTATGCTTGCTTTAATTCTGCTCTTAATGTGCCTTTTATAACGTCTTCTGGCAGTACTTCTAGGCCTGTGCTGGATGGATGCTAGCCTCTGTTGTTAAAGGCTGAGGTTGGGCGGCTCTGGGCTGTGTTATCTTCAGATCTCTCCAGTCAGACTTCAGAACGTGCTAAAACACTCGGCTGGAAGCTTTTTTCCCAGGACAGCGCAGGATTTTCCCAGTGCTGCCACGTATCCCCGAGCTCCTCTCCTTGTCCTGCAGGGATCCGCGCCCCGCTCAAAGCCCAGCTCTGCCACCGCCGGCAGGGCCAAGCTGCAGCGTGCTGCGCTTCCCTCTCCCCCTCGGTTCGCTTTTTTGTTGGATGAAAAGAAAGCCCTGGCTTGAAAAAATAGGGGGTTTCAAGCAGATGATGCTGGCTGAAGCCACAGGAAAAAAAAAAAGAAAGAAAAGAAAAGGCAATGTTTGAGCACAGAATGAGACAACTCGTGGTATGGCGGTGGGCTCATCAAAAATAAGGCGCGTGCCCAGACAGGACAGACTGAAAGATTATCTCCCACCCTGGGAAAAAAACTGATTTTTCCTTTTCCTTTCCAAGTGGCGATTGTTTGGCTGGATGTTGACTGAGGCTCGTTCTCGGACAAAGGCTGGGGGGTTGGCGATAATATCAAAAAGGCAGTTGGAGCTCTGGGCCAGCCAAATTGTCATTTCCTTACGCTGCTGTCATCCAGCCTTCTGGGGCACGGAGAGTCTGGAGCGAACAGCTGAAAAGTATTTTTAAAAACAAAGTAAAACCCTTCTTCCAGAGCGGTTCTCTCCTCCTTGTACCCAGCTCAGCCTTCCCTTGGATATTGTGCTCGACTGCAGCATTTGATCAAGAAAAAAAAAAAAAAGGATAAAACATATAGGTAGAAATCAATGGAGCCTTTAAACAGTGCACTGTGAAAAAGGCTGCACTTTACTGTTGTCTTTCTGAACCCTGTGAAATGCTGGGAAACTGTTTTTAATAAACAAGAGTTCAAACAGTGGGGCTCCGTAGCCAACAGTCACGCCTTAAACTCTAAACTTTACATGAAAACTCTCAGATCCCTTTGAACTCTTTTTTTCCTCCCTGGCAGAGGATTCCAGTGTTTATGCATTTTTTTGAGATTGCTGGCGGGATCATGAGGAGGGTTTTAATATTTTTTTTAAACAATCTCCTGCCTTCAGAAACCATTAATGCCCACTAAGAAACATCAAGGCGTTGCTTTGAAGTGCCTTCTGGCTACAGCCCTCTTACACTCTTTGGTTACTGTGCAATCAAATAATTAAATGGAGTCTAAAAAAATTCTTTTACCTGGTAATTAAACACCCCATGTTGGACAGTTGCGAGGGTTTTTAAAGGCGCTGCAAATCTACAAAGCCTTGAAATACAAAAGCACTCCATGCTACTAGAATAAGACACTTTCTCCCTCCGTTGGCACCCTGTCCCGCAGGCAAGGTGAGAGCTCTCCCTCCTCCTGCAGCCTCGCCAAGGTCAGGCAGCGGATCCCGGAGGAGAAAGGACAGCTGAGATGGCCGTAAATTATCAAAGCTCAACTCTCAAACGTGTTTTTTTTTTTTTTTTTCGTTTGTTTGTTTGCTTTGGAACGAACCGTAAGGAAGAAAAAGTTGGAAATAGCACTTTGGCTGCTCCATCAAATGCCGCGCTGCGGGCCAGGGGCCGGCCCCGAAGGCCAGGGAGCACGGACTTGGAGGCGAGCGCTCTCCGAAGGGCTCGGGCTTGGCTCTGGGGAAGGCCTGGGCACGAACGGCACCGGTGGTGCAAGGCTGGCAGGGCTCGGCTCCTGCTCGTCCCTCGCTGGGAGGCTGTGAACGAGCCGGGGAAACTCGGTGACAGCTTCGGGAGAGCGGGGCGAGTGCCGTAATGGGGTGTGCTGTTAGCCAGCGTCCAATAACAGTTCCCTGGCTGGGAGGAGAGGGAGAGAGCCACCTCCTCCGCTCCCGCGGGAACGCCGTCTCCCTTGGAGGCACCTTTTGGATGGGAGCTCTCTGGAACCCGGCTGCCTCACTTCCCAGAAGTGAGCTGAGAAAGTTTTCTCCGCTTCCAACCTAAATTGGCCCTTCCTTCCTGGAGCTCTGCTTTGATCCGGGCATTTGAATCTCAATGCAAAACTCTAAAAAAAAAAAAATGCGTTTTGGGTGGTTTTTGCATGGCAGCAAGGCGCTGCGGGCTTTAACCCCTGCCCGGCCGTGCCGCAGCGGGCTCCCTGCCCACGTGCCCGTCGATATTGCCCAACCACCTTTTGGTTTTACAGCATCTCCTCTGGGGCAGATGTCCCAAACGCTGCCCTTTGCCTCCGTCCTGCTGGGGCTGTTGGGAGGGTGGTCGGTCTGTGAACACAAATAGCTGACTGGGGACATTCGCCCTGTTGCGTGCGGTGGCTGCTGCTGCTGCGCCGCGTCTGCCGGTGCAACCCTTCGGTGTGTTACCTGTAGAGGACGGCCAGGTTAGCAGCTGGCTGCGAAACGGTTGCAATCTGATGCTG
Source organism: Anser brachyrhynchus (assembly GCF_964034855.1). Classification (NCBI taxonomy): domain Eukaryota; kingdom Metazoa; phylum Chordata; class Aves; order Anseriformes; family Anatidae; genus Anser; species Anser brachyrhynchus. The sequence continues at coordinate 3,117,242 of NC_137711.1, forward strand.
CATTTGTAGGGCTGCCCGAAACCTTCGAAGATGTAAGGATGTGAGGAATCGAGAGCTTTAGAAAAGGCCCAAACCTTTTGCTCCAAGCTCTGCCAGGCTGCCGCAGCCGCCTGCAGGTGCTGGGGTTTTTGGAGGGTGGAAAGGTTTTTTGCTGGACTCCTTGCAGTTCGTAGTTTGGGTCCGGGTGAGATCTTGAGGGTTGCCTGGGCTCCCCCACGCCTAGGTGAGCCTCCTGCCCGGGGGCAGCCTGGGGAGGGCAGGAGGGAGCCGCTCGGCCGGGCTGTTGGTGCCGGGGGCAAGCCCCCGCACAGGGACGATGCCGAAGCGTCAGCATTTCTCCGGGATGCGTTGCTTTGCGAGGGGAGGGAGGAGAAAAGGCAAGGCCAGGAGCACCCTGGCCACGCATCCCATTTATCCTTCGACTTGCGAAGGATTTGGGGGGAGTGAGAGCTCTCTTCGAGCTGTCACAGCAGAAGGGGAGAACAAAGGGGCAGCGCAGAGCCCAGCGAGACCCCATGGAGAGGGCGCCCTAGCTCTGAGCTCCTTGGGGGGAACGGGGCTGGGCTCCGGGGGCTGGGGCACTGCTGGGAGGCTGTGGGACGAGGAAGGGGGGACACGGGATGGGGCACGGAGCCGTGGGATGGGGCACGGAGCCATGGGATGGGGCCGTGGCAGTGCCGGGACTGCAGATGAGGAGGCAGAGCAGGCGCCGCGCATCGGGAATGAAGAGGTGGTTGGTTCAAAGCAGGGCGAGCCGTGGGGTTCAGAGATGTTCCAGACTCCTGCAGGGCCCAAGACAAATGTTGAAAGCCAGAATTCCCAGAGGGTCTTTCTGCTTTCTTTTTAAAAAATAAAAATACTAATAAAAAAAATCTACCTGTCAAATAGTATCGAGTGAAGCGCTGAATTAAGGAAGACAAGACTTAATGGGCTTTCTTCCCTAAAAATAGATCCTCTCATGAAAGAGATGAAGGGCATTGCCCAGGGAGGTCAGCCGAAATTGGCTGAAATTACGCTATCACCTAGATCTGGTGTCCAAAATTAGCCTCCTCTCTCACTGCGTGGGTTCAATGCTCCCTGAAGATTAAACGCAGCACAACATTCATTTAATCTAAAGAGAGTCTAAGACATATGGCATGCCATAGTTTAAATGTCAGAAAAACTGAGCTCGGGACTCTCTGTGATGATTAGTAATATGCTAACGAAGCCACGGGGGAAGGAGCGTTCGCGGGGCTGTGCGAGGAGGCTGGGCAGGGCTGGGGCAGGAATCGAGGATGTTGCTGGGAATAATTGAAAGGGCCTGAACCAGGGCAGCTTTCCGTATCCAGAACCAGTCTGAGCTTTTTACAGAAGGGGAAGGAAGATGATTTGCTTTAAATAATCCTCCAGCCTCCTCTGTGTGGGTGTTTTCTGGACTCTGTGATTAATAGAGAGAACGTTGGAAAGCAATGGGATAGGAACCTCATTCAGAGCCCAAGTGTTCCTTACTTTTTTCCTTTTTAATTAATCTGAGGTTGCTCCTGGAGTGGAGCAGTTGGAGGAAGGTGCTTGAGGAACACGAGGAAGTGTTCCACTTCTTAGTGGAAGGTGGAAGCAGAAGGGAATAACCATCGCCAGCATGCGGCGAGCAGCGTGAAGCAGCAGATGCCCTGCCTGGCCAGTGCACGGCTTCCTCCTCGTTTCAGGAGAATAAACTTCCCTTGACGGGGGGAGAAAACGTCACAGAGCCCCGAGAAATGCCTGGGGGGCAGCAGCACTGAGACGCTGCAGGACCAGGGCACCTGCGAGGAGGAAGAGGGAGTTTTCATGGGACTTTTCCAGTGCAAGACGCCCTCCTGCCCTGATACTGGCTCCGTTCCTATTACTGCAGAGCCTATAGTCTACCCTTGTGTTCGTGGTGGTAGGGAGCATTTTGTCGTTGTTTTGGGATCTTCACTTTATGGTCTGAGAGACTGGTGTGCAGGAAAGCACTGGAAGGCTGCGGAGAGGGCTGATGTACTTGGGTTGCTGTGAATTGTGTCGGGTAAGGGAGAGGAAACTCCCGGCCCCTCTGACGGTGCCGTGGCACAGAGGGACTGCGGGACGGTGGCAAACGCGGGACAGAGCAGAGTGAGTCAGTGCCCTTAGTCACACCATCGTTGCCTCCTGCTTTCACACCAAAAGCCAGGAATTGAAGAATCAGACAGGACTCATGGCTTGAGGGGGTTGGCGGATTTTTATTTGTTATATTGGGGGCAGCTTCGTGCGTTTTTGGACGCTGACTCAGAAGTTTTGCCGCCTTTGAGGCAGACGTCAGACATTCAGGCTAGAGGCAGGAGAGCAAAATATGTCATGCACCGGCTTTGACCTACCTGCCAGCGGGGGCTGAGCCTGTTTTGTGTCCCAGCACAGACTGGTTGTTGCTTAAGGAAGGGAAGTGCATGTGCTCGGGGTACTCGGACGCTGGAGATGACCCGGTGCCTGCATGCCTGCCCACGACCCAAACCCAGCCCCCACTCCCCACCACTTCGGGCTCCATTTGGGATCCAGCAAGACCATTGCACTTCTTCACACCTCCCCAACAAATTCAAGCTGTGAGGCACTTGGGAAAGTGTTCCCCCCCCCCCCCAGAAAAAGCCTCCAGGCAATGCATGCCCATAACAGCCCCCCAGCCCGCTGCTTGCTCCAGGCTCCACCCAGCCCGAACGCTCCCGAGGACTGTTAAAGGTCCGTCGACACGTTTTAATTGTGTTTTTGTTGGACCATGACCCAGCCTGCAGAGCAGAACCACGGCTTTGAAGCTCTCTGCCCGGCGCGGCTGCCGCTTGCCCCATCCACGCCGCCAATTACGCCCCGCGCTGCAGCCTAGCGCGGGCGGCTCTCCTACCTCCGCGGGTGCTGTAGGCCTTAATGAATGTTTCCAGCAGGCTTTGAAGATGAAAAACGCTCTAAGTGTTAAGTATTAGTGTGATTTAGGCGTACGGAGCAGTTAGGTCTCGCTCACATTCCTTCCTGCAGCGAGCCCTGCTCGGCTTTGCTTTTGCAAAGCTCAGTGCTGGGCACGGCGCTGGGGGGTGAGGCGGTGCTCCCGCGGGAGCAGCACAGCTCCTCGCAGGGGGATGTTGGCTTGGAAAGCAGGGCCCCGGGGTGCTAGGGAGGCTGTGCTCCCCCAGACAGACAGGTGTCTTCTGTACCATTTAAAAAAAATCGAAGTTGTACTTTTAAAGTTGTAGCCGTGCAATTTTCCCACGCTGCCGTTCCATTTAAACGCTGACAAGACTGAGCTGTAATCACCATCTTCATCCCGAGACAGGCTGAAAAACAAAATGCTTCTGAAATGCTGAAGGTAGCTGAACATTTTCAGGGTGTCACACATTAAGGTTGTGTCTAACGATCTCCATGTCCCACTTATAATTGAAACAGAAGAGAGTGTTCACTTTTCATTCATTTTTAAAAGACTATTCAAATACCCTTTCATCTCCGCTAAACAGCCTGCCATGTATTTGAAGCCATTTTATATTTTGTTTCTACAGACATCCAAAAAACAGAGGTGAGTATTTTGGAACATTGATAGAAAGATGCAAAGGCTTGTGAGGCACTGAATGGCTTCAAGCTGCCTCAAACGCATTTATCTTCCCAAGAAGAATTAGGCACAGTGTGATTCATTTTAATAGCAGAAGAAAAATAATACTACGATGTAGTGCTAAGTTCCCAACCTTTGATGGTAGACTAAAAAAAGAGAGAGAGAAAAAAAATCTTTCTTCCCTTATGTTGTTGAAGTCTCCCTACACCCATCCGTTATGTCCAGCTTATCAATTAAGATGAACCCCATGAACTTCAGATGGTTTTTAAAACAAGGCACCATCCATTTAAATGTGTAAAACTGCCTGCGGCTCCCTTTAAGTGCGGGATTCAGTCCCGAGCTCTGTGTACTCGGTGTGAAGTTGAGCCCTTTGATAGAAGTTTTACTGATGTTTTAAATGAAGTCTTCTCAAACACACAAAATAACCCAGATAATTTAAAACCTCACAGAAAAAATAGGGTGGAGAGGAAAAAAAAAAAAAGGTAGTTGGTGCCATTGGTCTAGCAGAAGAAAGGAGGCTGGCTTTGGTTACCAACATGACAGACCAAAAGCTTTTCCACAATTGCTTTCCCAGGGTTACTTGCTTGAGACGGGAAAGGTCTGGGCGACAGCTGGGAGACAAATCCAGCCCTGGTACGGGCAGCTTCCCTCAGGAACAAATTAAGGTCGTTCATCTATAAAATAGGTTTTGTGCCATAAATACCAGCGCGAGGATGGGCACGCGGTTAGCAGCTCCCGGCCTTCGTCTCACTCGCCCCTCAGCTCCCTCCCAAAGGCAGGCGGGCGAGCCAAGAGGTGGGGGTGGCTCGGGCAGGAGCTGCAGGCAGCTGAGGCAGATGAGCTGGAAGCCAGGAGCACCCCGTAGGGATGTGCCCCCCCTCCACCACAAAGCCCACCGATGGGCCAACCTGGGCTGGCCAGAGAGAGCCAGAATGGGGAGTTTGAGAAATCCCTCCTGGGCTTCAGCATCCCAAGAGAAAGTCCTCCTCCTCTGTTCTGCCTTTGCCTCCCCATCAGGCAGGTTTGCAGGCCACACCAAATTTGTGCCCGAGTTACCTGAAGGACCTGTGCGTGATTTAATCGCTGCACTCGAGTCCAGCCCAAGCCTTTGCCTTACCTACTGGAGCTGCAAATGCTTCCCAGCAGGAACAACTCCTGACAAGGAGGGGAGGGAGGGAAGGCAGGGCAGAGCTCAGCTACTGTTCTCAGCTACCACCACACATGAGAAGAAACCTTTTAAGACATTAGGGGTGGAAAAAAAAGAAGTCAGACAATATTAATTTGAAAAATATAAAATTTTAATAAAGGCTACATCTCTTAATTACAATAATTATTGTACCAAGTAATTTTTTTTTAAATGAAACTCTTTATAATGCATAATTTACAGTATAAGTAGAACAAAATGCCATGGCAAAAGTCATGAGTACAGGACTTGTAATAAAAGGCATAAAATATATTTATACATAAACCCCTTAAACAAACAAGGGAAAGCTTGAACCCTGAATATAGGGCGACGCATGGCCTAGTAACACCATGCAGGCACAGGTACTGTACTGATTAAATTTAAACAACACTAGAGATAGTGTATTAATATTTTCACCATACATTTTCTACAATATATACAGACTTACACGAAGTAGCAATGGCAAACAGAATGCACAGATTAACTTAATCAACACAAAACCCAACTGTAGAAATGCAAGGTCTTCCTCGGGAAAGGGTCGCTCTGTCCTAACACCCACGCACACACACACGAAGCTTTCCAAAGGGTTGCAGAGAGCCTTCGCTGACACCTCCCATTGGCTTCAATGGGTGTTGTGAGGGTAAGGCAAAAAAAAAAAAAAACCACCACCAAAAACCACGACACAACTAATCACACGCTCCACAACGATCTGAAAATACTCCTCATCATAGTTACATGTCGTTTAAATATAAGTTGTGCTAACATTGAAGTAGAATGGCTAAGAAATTAGCTAGCTGTGTGGAATACATACGGGTTTTTAACCTGGCTTTAGCAATGTGTCCTTTTGGTGTGTTAAGTATGGAAATGGGAACTGGATGGCTCCTTCTACAGCTCTTCCACACTGGGGTTTTGCTCTAGCTCACCTCGACCAAGATAGGCACTGGACACCACACGGCACCCTCAACACTGACAGCAGCAAAGCAAAAACCTCATACCACAGAAATCCATGGACGAAATAGCAAGTTTTTGGTGTTATATTGCATCTAACATATTTAATGCTTAAGACCTTTATTTCAAATTAGAGCAGCATAGATTAAAATGCACCGGTCTCTAGATGGATGGTAGGACAGTATTTTTATTTCTTTTTATTATTATTATTATTATTCCTTTAGAAAAGTTTTATCTTCACTTGGAGAAATATTGGGCACAATATCGGTCCTTCCCTCCTCCCCCTTCAAAAAAATCATGAATGCGCTCCTGGGCATACTCCTAAATTTTAGATAGTGGGAACAATATAAAAAAATAAAATAATCCTTCCTCCCATCACCCTACTTCCCAGCCCCTCTCTTCTCCATTGTTAAAGCAGCATATCCAAAAACTGGACATAAGGGAAAACAGACTGTTCAATAAATATCAATAAGGATTACTGTTAAGGTAAGCTATACATAGTTTCTCTTAGTCCATAGATTTCAGATCCCCGGGAAATCATATATTATGTATGGAAGTCTCTCAAACACAGTCTGCATCTCCAATAGCCAACAGTGGTCATGTTTTTAATAAATAGTTCAGGGTTTTTATCATCTCAGTACCCAACTCATGAATAATAAATGCCATTTTTTTCCTCTAAGGCTAATTCAGCAAAGTCTTCAGAGACTTCACTTTTTTTTCTTCATTGGTTCAAAACTTTCCTTCAGAGTTTTTTTTTCCTTGTCATCACTACTGTTGTGTGTCCAAAGACTTTTCTAGCTTAAATTTTCTTAAGAAACACAGATGCCATCAATCGATCCTTTCTACTTTCCCAAGAATCCTTCCTTCGTACATGGGCAGAATTGTTTCATCTTCCCAAATCTCTTCAAACACTGCACCACAGTCAAACTCGTCGCTTGCTTTTTTGAAGTAGTATCTGTGGTGAGGAGAATTAAAACACAGTTAAAAATCAAAAGGTAAAGTAAAGGATGCTTTGGCAGCTCTTTAAACCACAACATTTTCAATCTCTCCCTCCTAGGACGCTCCTCCAGCTCCCAGCGTGGCCAGGAAAACCTCAGGGCAGGTCAGGTCCAGCAACATGAAAGCGTCCCCGGCTCTGCAGGGATGTAAGCGGGGACAGCGATGGGACAGAGGGAGCGAGGCTGAGCACGCTCCTCAGCAGTGACAGCAGCTTCTACAGCACTGTGAGTAAATTACACGCGTTGGCAGTGGGTATCCTTAGCAGTAAGGAAAATTAGAAAGCACGGTGATTTCTGGTCAAATATCTTATTTAAAAAATAAATAAATACAATTTCAAAGCAAGGCATTCTTAAGGTTCCCCTCTCTCCCCACCTCCTTTCTTTCATGTGTTTTCTTGTTTCAAAGCCTAGTCCCAACATTAAAATTAGCAACTGTTATTAAAAGGAGAGGCTTTTTAGGCATACAGATGGATTAAAAGAAAGCCTGCCCAGCTTCCTGCAAAGCAGCAGCTGAAACTCTGTGGCACTGCTACAGAAAAACTGGGAGCTCCCCATTAGAAACAACAAAGTGCCTAATTCACATATCCATTTTAAATGACAGAAACTACTGTATTTGTTTCCTGATGCTTCCTAGCGGTCACATGCAAAGAGCAACCCCGGTCTAGCTTGCAAGATGTGACACCAGAAGGTCAAGTAGCAGTGTCCTGCATTCCTTCTCTTTTGCTTTGGGTCGTTAGATCATGAAGCCAATGCTCCCAGAGACAAAAAACACCCCCCACCCCTCCTGTGTCAAACAGTAAGGACCCCTCTATTATCCTGAATTAGACCGTTCAGCTTCTTGATTAAAGGTTCCTTTTATCCCGTTTCTAGCTTTCTTCCCTCTAAGGCTGCTTAATTGCATATGCACAAATGAAGGGCTTCCATTCAGAGGGGTAGCATTTAGGGAGCCTGTCCGTCTGCCACCGCACACCTCCTCGGACATGCCTGCTCCCTTGCTCTCTTGGAAAAGTGCTTTCCCATCTGATCACCAGAAATGGAAAAACCTTCATCAGAATTACCAAAAAAAAAAAAACACCAAAAAAACACTTCCCACACCCCTCCCCTGTAGTTTCCAGACAACTGGGGTTAGCAGATGTTTGCTAGGTGAGATTTTCAAAAAAGGAGAGCAAATTAAACTTACTCTTACTGGTAAAACTGAAAAGGCCAGGGCAGGCTATTAGAATTTTGTTTTTAAGTAGGGAATGTTCTATTACGCATTTTTAAAATACACAGTAAAGATGACTTTCATATCTATTTATTTTTAGGGTAAGTTAAAATTATTTTGGTAGGGGGATAAAAGCTGGCTTTTTGCTTACAGAGATTGAAGCAGCTACATTTAGTCAAGGTATGTTTAGGATTTATTTTTGTAAAGTCAGTCCAAGCTGAATTGACACATGTTGTGTCTTTAAAGGTTCAGCAAGGAAAACACATTATTTAAGTTCCTCACAGCCTGCGCTCACTGAAGGCAATGGCACAACTCCCACCACCGTTAATGCTGCAGGTCAAGGCCACAATTCCCCAGGCCAGCAGGCTTGAAACAAAACCAAAAAAACAAGGAAAGTTTGAATGAATTACAAAGAACTTTCTCTTTCCTTTCCCCTTCTCCGCCCCTCTCCAGATAACAGCCGTTCTTCCCAATAACTTCCTCCACGAGCTGAAATGCTGGCTGTGTTTACAAAATTTTTATTTGAGAAAACACGCTATGACCTTTTACATAATTACAACCTTATTTCACAGAAAAAAGGGGGAAAAAAAAAAAAAGAGGAGGCAAAGCAAAATCCTCCCCCACAACATCTTCAAACAAGTCGCTCTGCTCTTATTTGCTCAGAAATGGGCTTTCCATTGAAACATATTTTATGTGGCAAGCCTTGCTTTTCTTTTTTTTTTTTTTTTTGGACATCTGGCACCAATAGAGCCGAGCAGGCCTGGTGTTACAGCTCTGTTTTGAACCACTGCCATGTTAAGATTACCCGACACCACCCAGTTTTTTTGTGTGTGTGTGTTTGTTTTTTGTTAACGCCATCAGTATTAAATCACTGCTTAATTCCTTCTTTTTTTTTGGGGGGGGGGGGTTGTGGGGGGCAAAGCAGCAATTTTTTGCGGGGCTGCCCCATGGCCCAGCGGGCGCAGGCCTCGGCTTCGAGGAGGAGCAGTGACAGGGCCTGAGGTACCCGCCTCACAAACTGATTCAATCAATAAAGAATTTGGAGAGTCGAGCATTTATGCATGTCTTTGTGCATTAAATGAAAGGCAAAGGCTTCAAAGACATGCTTATTAAATGTGCCTTAAAAAGAAATCAATGCCAGATGTGACCAAAGCAGCCTAGTTAGTGCCTCCCCGTAACACACACGCTACTCTGGGCACTGCGGCCCTCTTCCCTGAAGGTCACCCGCAGTTTCACTCAAAGTCCAGCCAAAAGTCAAAGCTTAGATCAAAATGATTCCCTGGAGGTACACACATTTGTGTAATTAGTTTCACCTTGTGTCTGTGCAAGATAAAATACTGGGCATGTACCCAAGTTCCTTTTATAAATTTCAGTATTGTCTTTACCCAGGTGTAAAGGGGTGAGATCTAAGCAAAACATTGTTTCATCCTTGTCAGTCACTTAAAAACATTTTCTAAAGTAATTACAGTCTGACAAGGCACAAATAATTGCACCTGGAGGGGCTTTCAGGCCACAGAGGTTCTAGGATCCTACTCCAGCACTCAGTCATCGTACAAAAATTGTCACGGAAAACAAACGCACCAAAAAAATTAAAAAAGTTTTTTTTTTTTGGGGGGGGGGGGGGGCAGGGGGGTAGCAGGGTACTACAGCCACAAGGAACAGAGCAGCAGCAAACCAGGGCGAGGCTGAGCAAGCTGGTCTGCAACTGGGTCATGGGGCTGCATCCATGGCTGTAGCAAGAGGAACTATACGGAGGGCCATGAGAGACTGTACGAGCTGGGAAGTGGTGAAGGGGTGCAAGAGACACCAGCACCTACCCTGGAGGTTGTCCAGGTTGGGTGTACTTGCAGGTTGCTGCCATCTGATGGCAGCTGGGCGGGCTGCAAAGATGACTGGGGGGCAGGATTGGCAATATTTCAGCCCCAGCCCCACTGGGCAGCATCCAGAGACAGACCCACAGCTCAGCACCCTCCCAGCCTGAGAGCGCCCCAGGGTGATTTCTGAGCCGCATATGTGGAGTTTCCAAAGCTAAAGGCAAGCCAGTGATGGTGCACCAGCTGGAAAGGCCTCTTAACAAAACAAAATGACCATTTGGAGGTTAAATCCGAAGCTGCCAGTTACAGGGCAGGCTGCCTGGCTCTTTGAAGAAGTGCCAAATTCAGTGCAAATTCAAACCTTAAAGCTGGACCTTCACCCCCCCTGCACAGCCTGTACAAGAAGTGGCAGACAGATGATCCCACTAGCACCCAAATCCAGTGGGAGATTACAGCAAAAACAGCCGACAAAGATACTGCCATGGGAACAAGAGCAAGGAAGGAGCAAACTGGCTAAACTGGGCCCTGGAAACCAGACACGCAGGGTTCGCTGGTGGTGTCTGAGGAAAAACCCAGTATCAATGGTGGATTTTTCCCTACAGGGCAGTGTTTTTTCCCCCCTAACAAAGAGAAAAGGTTTTTGACGAGCTGAAACAAACTGGCTTGCACCTCAGCTACATGTCCGCTCAGATGCAGTATCCCAGCCTTCCACTCACTGGATTTACAGCAACACTATTCAAACACACCCCAGGAGCTGTGGGACAGAGGTGGCCTTGTGCCCATTTTACAAACACACAAAAAATTACAGTAGCAACAGGAGGACAGAGCCGTATGAACATTGACACCTCTGGTTTGTAAAGTGCACCCCACAGCCCACCCCACTCTAGGGGCTCCAGGCCCTCGCTGCAAGGTGAGGTATTCACCTGGTATCCAGCTTTTTGGACAAGAGCTGTAGCATGAGGCTTGCCAGCCTGCATGTTTATGCAACTCGGAAAGAGGCAGGGGATGGAGAAGGAGAGGAGGTGGCCCAGTAGCCAAGCTGCTGCTCAGGGAGTGCAGCTTGTCCCATTGCTCCATCTCCAAGCTGCTCTTGGTTTGAGTGGGAAGAGAGTAAGAATAGAAAAGCTACAGGCTCCAAAAGGTGATGTAAATGTGTTGCTGTGGGCAGATCTGCAAAAATATCTGCTGATTCTTTTGTCTTATTTCAGTACATGAAAGAACAAACAAATGACAAAGATTCTTACCTATAATTTCCCTTTTTGCTCAGCTGCTCTTTAAAGTGCCCAAGTGTCAGGCTCTGGGCCTTTAACATTCTCCTGTAGGGAATTTCTTCTCCGCAAAAAAAATAGGTGACAACCAACTCACTAGACTGAGAGGTGTGAACAACCGGGAGTTTCTTTGGCTCTTTGTGACTGTAAAACAAAAACAACACACACAAAAACTCTATTTTTCCACTTGAGAACAAGCAGTTTCACTGCACTCAGTCTACACGTAATGCTGGTCAGAAATACAGTGGGTGTGACCTGAAAGTCAGATATTCCTGTACTCGAGGTGAATTTGTCATGCTGTGTTTGCACAGCACTTAGCCCTGTGGGATGCTGGGCTCTGACAGCAGCTCCTGGTTGCTTTGATGGTGGAAATATCAGCATCACAAAGCGCCCAGCCTCAGGGTGCATCTGAGCAGCAGAGACTCAGTCCCAGTCTGTGGCTGGGAGAACTGAGGTTAGGAACTTGCTGTAAAATCAGGACCAAGGTCCGGATGAGCGTGCACAGGGCTCACCATAGGCTAAGTACCTGCCAGGCCCAAGCACTGTACGTGTCTGATTTTAAAAGATTCATTTCATCTACCTTCACACAAAGCATCTGACAGACTTCTTTCTCATGCACAAATCTACCTGCAACCAGCAACAGCTAACAGTAAAATTACTCCAAGACTATTTCACCTGAAGTACACAGGTGATCTTATTTTTTTTACTCATGAACAGCAAGGATAAAATTAACCGGATCTTGTCATTTGAAATAAGGAACTCTTCTTAAAGAATAATTAAAACAATATTACACAGCAAAATGGCAACGCTCTGGTGAATGCCATGCAGCCAAATCTACAACTGCTTCTGAGGCAATGTACACTTGGCATGTCAAAAGGTCACAAAGTGTTAGTCCGCAGTAATTTAGTCTTCCTAATTTGTTCTAAGTCTTTGTAGAGTGGCTTCAGAAAAAAAGCTGCTAGCAAAGACAGCTGGTGGACTTAAGGTCAACCAATTAAAAATGAAAGGCTCTAGTCAGGTGGCTCAGTCTGGACTTCAAACATTACTCATTGCTTAAGATGAAGAGGGTAAGAAAGAAAACTTTAATTATTTAGGCCATTTTAGACCTCTCTGTAGCAGATTTCTTGTTAAAAGAACCATCCTGTAATTAGACTAATCCAATCTTTGTCCACTTTACAGGAATGCAAGTTAAAAAGAGCCAGAGACAAGATTTGAAAATGTTTTGTTCTTTCTTTAAGAAGAATGTTTGAAAGACTAAAACTTCAGATATAAAAATTTCCTCTCTTTTCAAAGCACAATCCATTTAATGAAAATAAAATTATTATGATATATATATTTCCCAATCCTTTTATCCATGTGCAATACTCACTCTTCTGTCGTTAGACTTGCATTGCAAAATGGGGTGTTTCCCCCCTGAACAGCAGCTGAGTGGTTTCGATCCCTCTGCTGATTTGAGGTTGAACATCTGAAGTTGGGGGGAACAAATGGGGGAGAGGAAATAAAAAAAAAAAAAAAAGATCTTTTAAAAATTGTTGAAATACAGCCTTCTTAATTGAAATCTCCTGTGGGTCGTTAAGTTCGCTCTTTGTATCAACCCTCATATGTTGTAAACAATCAAAGGAAGAATTAAAAATGCTGTGGGCTAATGATCCTTCCATACCCAAATGAATGATAACCAGTCCAATTCTCCACTTGGTATGTAGCTGGAGTCCGGCCCAGAGGAAAAATGGGCAAATTACAGCCATCAAAAGAGTGGAAGTAATAGCCTAGGATTCAAACTATTTGTGCCGGGGTAGGGTGGGGTTGGAATAAGGAGGCTCATCCTTGGGGCTTGGCCAAGCTGTGCCGTCATGCATCCCCATGGTCCGGCCCCATTCCTGATCTGGACCTCTACCTACACCGCAAGGAAGACACCGTCCACGCATTCGCACACGCCTGCTACAGCCTTGCCAGCGCTCAGCCTCCACTCGGGTGAAGAAAAGCACAACCAGCACCCAGCAAATGGCCCTGGCTGAGGCTCCTACCCCGGGCAAACCCCTACTGCTCCCCAAATCCCAGCACCAAACCCAGCTGGGGCCACCCCGTCCCTCCTGCCGCCGTTACCGTTGCTTCTGAGGCTTGGAGACTTCGGCGAGCCGGCGACACGCTTCCTCCAACTGGGCGAGGGTGTTGGGCGGTGTGAGCGGGGGCATGGTGGGGTCCTGGACGAAGGGGTGGGCGGGCTGCACCCCGCGCGGGTGGCTGCCGGTCCCCCAGGGGTGGTGGCGGCCGGGGCGCTCGCCGGGGGCCCCCTTGGCAAAGTCGGAGCTGTAGGCCTTCTTTGTGCTTTGTGTGCTTGGGGAGGGGAAGAAGTCGGGTTAGAAAAGCTGGAAAATATGACTTTAATAGCAGCTCCTATTCTGCTCGCTCCCTCTCAAAAGTCTGTCATAACATGAAAGGAGGTTTATTGCCAAAAACATGACATTTTTGTGGTTTTTCTGGTTCTGCGGAACAGCTTTTATATTAAACCGGAGGAGCAAAGAGTCTCATTTGTTTTTAGCGATTGTAAAAATAGACAGCCCATGTAATATATAAATATTTACCGGGAGCGATATTGCTGTAGACAGCTGCGTATTTACCTATGGGGCTTGTGCTTATTTTGTCTCTCACTCTCCAGCATCCACTGCCAGACGTTCTGCGCCCGGTCCGCCTCACCGCCAGGTAGCTGCACCCCACCGGGGCCGGGCAGCCCCCCGTCCCCAGCCGGCAGGGCGACGCTCTCCGCTCCTCTGCCTGGCCTCTTGGTCAGCGTGCCCGTCCTGCTGGTGGCGAGAAGGGGACACGAGCCCATGGTTAGTCGCCTGCGCTGCCCCACGCACCCCAGGCAGCACCGACCACAACCCACCCAGCCCCCTGTGGTTTTCCCAAGCGATCCCACTGCGGGAGGAGGATGGGCTGGTGATTTTTGTGTGGGTGTGATGGAGAAAGGCTCGCGGCTTACCCGAAGGGCTCCAGCGGAGGGAGAGGTGGGTCTGTGCCTTTCAGGTGGCCCTTGCACTTGGAGAAGCAGTAGTAGTCGCTGCCTGCTGGGCAGCAGCACTGCGCCCGCTGAGCCGCCTCCGCCTCGATCTGCTCCTTCGTCTTGGGTACGGCGTGGTGGTGGATGTAGTGGTGGTGGACGTGCTTGGTGGTCTGCTTGGTGATAAATCCCTTACCCAGGAGGGTGCAGGCGGCCGGCGAGGCCACACCGGGCTGCAGCTTGCCTCCTGGCAGGCGATCAGGGGAGCGGGCACGGGGGCTGTGCCGGCCCATGCCGGGAGACTGGCAGCCGGGGGTCTTCAGCACGCGGGAGAGGTGCTCGTCCAGGATGGCCTGGGGGTCCTCCTCGTAGCTGCCAGACGGTAGGAGCGAGAGCGGGTGCTGCGGGTGCTGGGGGTTCGCCATCTCCCGACTGCTCTGCAGGCTGGCAGGGAGCTCCGAGCCCTCTTTCTCCTCGTCCTGGAGGTGAAGCATTGGTGGGGGATAAATGCAAGAGGTCGGGGAGTCAGTGAGACACAAGCTGGGACATCCCCCCCCAGCTTGCCCACTACAGAGCCATCCCACAGGAGCCGCGCTCCTCCCTGTGCCCTCAGAGCAGGCAGGATACGGCCCCGCTGCCCCCCCAGCCCAGCGGCATGCGGGATCTCTGCTCGGTTAATCCTCCTACCTCCTTGATTTGCTGCAGCCTCTCCTCCAGACTGTCCATGGTTTCTTGCTCCTGCTTCAGCTTCTCCAGCCGGGAAATGAGCTCCGCAGCGAAGGCAGCCGGCTCCACCGGGGTCATCTCCTTGGGAAGCCGGTGGGTCCTCTACAAGGAGCGGGGACAGAAGGCACAAGGCATGGTTAGCGGGCGGCGCGGGGCGCGGGCGCTTAGCCGGAGCAGCATCGCCGGCCCCGCTACGCTTGTTGTGTATCCATGTTTGGATGAAAAGACGACCGCAACTAGGCATGGTCTGCTCCGGATTTTTATGAGCTAGTGCTGTGGCCTCATGGAGTGACATCCTCCCCACCAGCGTTTGCCTTCGGCAGGAGCAGTTGGTCGCACTCTGAGGAACCCCCGCTTGTTCTCTCTGTAGTACAACCAGCCCATCAGTAGCTACTCTGAAGTAGAAAATCTTCAAAGACTGTTGTCAAACATCAAAAAAAAAAACAAAAAAAAAAACCTCTGAGGTGGGAGGGAGAGACTTTAACTCAAGGAATAAAGTGAGTATAAACAGAAAGGAGTTGGAAATTAAAAAAAATAAGATGGGGGAGAAAAAGGGAAAGAAAAAAAAAAAAGAAGTCAAACGGTTGCAGATCAGAGAAGTACTGGTAATTTATTTCCTGGCTACACACTGGGCACCTTTGAGGTAGTGTTGTCTCAACAGTGTCCTAGATCTCTTCCCCCCCCTCCATCTCTTTGTACAGAAAATGAAGAAAGCTGCTGCAGGCTAGCAGTGCTACACTGCTGAGCTTGGCTGCCTCAAGCAGATCTATCAAGGGAAAAAGGGAACATCTCCAAATCAAGTGCAGAATATAAAAAGGCAAAACGAGAATTTCTGCCAAAAGCAGCAAACATGGTAGGGAAATGGGGGGGAAAAAAAATGGAAAAAGAAAGCACCCACCTGACTCTCCCCTCCTTCCTGCCATCCCCACGCACCCCCACTCCACTCCCCCTCACCCCTACTTTCACTCTTTCCTTTTTTTTTTTTTTGTTGAAAGCAGAAAGCTGAACTGCCAACTCTTTCACATACTACCCACCAGATGAGGTGGGGCCTCTCTCCGGCAACCACTTAGCTCCAGAAATGATGTGAGGGTAGAAAAAGGCCACTCTGCTGGAAATTGTCACTCTTACACAAGCTGGCTCTATTCAGTCCCTGATCAAAGCACTGCCTTACAGAGAAAGTCGATTTGCACGCCCTGGGACAAAATAATCTAATTTACAAGCTCAGGCTATAGAACTTTCTTTATGGAGGAAGGGAAAAAAATACCAAAAAGAAAAACCACATAAACCACCCCCCTCCACCAGAAATATCATCTATGATTTCCTGCTGCTTAAGACAGCAGAAAGAGGAATTTTAGCATATTAATCTCAAGACAAGATAAGTTTATACTTGTCTGTGTAAACAGTTTATTCACTGCAGGAATCAGGAGCCTGCGAGTCAACTGAATTAGCAAGTCAGCGAGTTAATTTTCAAGAGCAAGGCAACCCCACGAACTGGACCCCCTCAAAGCAAGGCAGCGAGAGTTCTGAAGGCACATATTTGCTGCAAATGTTTCTCTTTCGGGAGAGCCTCCTTCCTGCCAGCTTACACATGGTGTGCTTTTGAAGGCTGCAAGCAACGCGCGCAAGGCAAACCCTGGTCTGTGCGGCACCGAGGAGGTGTCAAGGTGGTGCCCGGCTCCTGCACCTGCAGCCAATGCTCTGCCGGACCCCACCAGAGCATCCATGCTTGAATTGAGACCAGGAGGGCAAATTCAGTGCCATGGAAGAGCTCTAATTAGCACCTGGCTTTCAGGCGATGACCAGATGTGACTGTGCATAAGCAGGTTTCTGGCAGGATGCTGAAAGCACACGGCTCCTGCCTGACGCTGAGCAAGATCTCTCCTGAAAAGCTCTGGCACCGGGTAAGGATGGAAACGCGCCCCTCCCCTGCTCCCATCCCTCCAGGTGTACCGACGGTCCCAGGGGGTTTGTCCCAGGCCCTGCAGCTCCCACCTGAACTTACCGGAAAATGAGGTAGAGAAACTTGACCGTTGGCCTTAACGCTCCGATGCATCTCCCTCTGGAGCTGCTTCTTGCTCCCGATTCTGTACGGGGGGATCCCATCTCTGCACACGGAAGAGAGGTCACCGTCAGCTGGGGCTCTTGGAGGCATGGCATGGCAGATCAGCCTGGCTTCCACGCAATCACCCCGTGCTCTAACCAAGCCAGTTCTCCATCGGCCCTAAAATACCCTGGGCATGCTACAGGCCCGTGTTCCCAGCTGTCCCGAGTGCCCTGGATGTCACCTGAGGCCAGGATAAGCCTCCAGCATCTGGCGGCTCGGGAAGGGGCTGTGTCACCATAGGCACGGCTGAGCAGTAACTAAGTAAAAGCTGAGCAGCAAGCTGAAGGCAACTCCACCTGAGAAGACGCCCCGAAGATCCCATTAGCTTCACTTCTGAGGCATCTCCCTGAAAGGCCCTTCCACTGATAGGCTGAAGCTTTTGCCCTTCAGCTTTGTTGCAGTTTTCACCACCAAATTAAGCTGAGGCCACAACTTTCTTCTAGCCCTAAACCACCCCATGGGACATCGGCACTACGGAAACAAGAAGGAGGCTGAAGATGGATGGCCACCAAAGGGCTGCTCCCCACCTCCAGCCCTACTGAGGCTCCGAGATGTTTCCCCTGCCCTGAGGCTGGCCAGCACAGGCTGGCGAGGTGCGAGCAAATGCGGGCCGTGCCCTTCAGCACAACATCGCTCCCCTCATCGCCAGGAAGCCACGAGGAGAGGCTGGGAGAGGAGCACGGGTGCCAACAGAGCACTGCACGGCCTGCTCAAGGCAACGCGGGGCGTTCTCATCTGGCCACGCAAAAAAAAAACCACCTCGGTTAGGATTAAAGGGCCTTCCGCAGACAGCGGGGACAACCGGAAGAGCGTGCCTGGAAATCCTGAATGTCTGATGCCACCCCTTCCCTCAGACTCGCTGAATAACCTTGATCTCCGGCCCAGTCCCTTTCATCCCTCTGCCCCCACACCTTACTCATCTCCAGAACAGCTCCTGCCCAGCAGAAAGCTGTGGCGGCCGAGCAGGCAGCGGCAGCCCTGCGTGCGCAGGCTGCGCTGGTGGTGCGACACGTTTCGGGTGCACGGCCAGAGCCACCACACGAGGGAACGCCATCCCGGGGTGCCGGGTCCCTTCTCCGGAGGCGGATGGCTAGATCTTGCCACTCCACACTCCTGGTTTGAAGCGCCCTGTCTCAGGCCTTCACGAAGAGCTCAGCTAATCCTTCAGTCGCTATTAACGAGCGACTGTTTTAATGGGCAAGACTAAGTCGCAAAGCCCAGAGTGAAAGAGCAGAACAAATTCATCTTCATGAACTTGGAAAAATCTTGATAATGAGCGCGAGCGCGCTGGGAGCCCACGAACAGTCCGTGATGCCACAAGAGGATCACCAGGCTCCTGCAGACGCAGCCCGTGAGCGTGCATTACGCTCCGAGTGGAAGGAGCTACTTGTGCCCGTTGCACAACACGGGGCTGCGGAGCGCCTTGGGGGGGGGCAGCTGGCCATGGCCACCAACCGCAGCCGCTGGTGGCCCCCGAGTGTTTCTGCCCCGTGCGCGGGGCACCTGACATTGCTTGCATTAGGCTGGGGGAAGGACGGGGGAGAGCAAATCTTGAGTGAAAGCCAAATGAGCTGCACCTTCAGAGAAGCATCTGTTCACTGAGGCTTACTGAGATAAAGGTCTCTTAGGGAAGACCTTCAGTACACAGAATAATGAGTAAAATAGAGATTTTAAAGGTAAGTAAAACCGCCAGCATGAGCACATTACATGCACACATACATAAAGGTCTAATCCCGTTAGCACAGTCAATGACAGAGGAGGTGCCCTCCCTCGGTGGCAGTCCCAGGGGCCAGACGGGGCACGCCGGGGGGATGCTGAGGGTCTGTGCTCAGCACGAGGCACCCAAGGACACGACCAAGGGACAAGGGGGAGCTCCCCACCTCCCTCCCCCTGGGTCTGCCAGCAGGAGATGCTGTCCCCAGCCCTTGTACCAGGCTGGGTGCAGCTCTCCTTGCGGGGTGTCCCCATGTTCCCTGCACTGCGGGACCACCTCTGCCCAAAGGGATGGTCCATGAGATACGGAGCAGGAGTGGGGACTTGTGCTGCTCCCGCAGCCCAGCCAGGCAGAGTGGCTTGAAAAGGAGGAGAAAAAGCAAAGCCCTGCAGAAGCCGACTCAAGAGCGCGGCTCCTCTCTTTATTTAAGATCTGCCCTTGTTCAGGTCACTATGAAGGCTGCTCCTTTCCCCTAAACCTCCCCTGGTTGCACAGCAGAGCCCCAGATCAAGCCTCCTGCTCCCTGCTTTTACAGCCCTGCCTTGTCAGAAGAGTTTTACAACTTGTAACAAAGTGCAGAATTAAAGGGAAAAAAAAAAAAAAAGAAGGTATTTCACTGTGATGGGAAGGCAGTGCAGCTTGGGAAAGTCAGCCTGGAGAATGAGGAGGGACTTTTATAGCCAGTTTGATGAGTGCTTTCTAAATCTAGGCCTTCCACATGAAATGGGGGAGAACGGACAATGCCAGATTAGGAGGGCTGAACAAAACGTGGTCACCTACTGCAGGAGGGACAGGCGGGTAGAGCTGGAGCCAGGCTGAGTACAGCCAAGAGATACTGTGGGGGGCAAAACCCCGACACTGAAATAGCCCCCCTGATGAGGAGAAAGTGCCTTTAAAACTAAAAGGCTCCAGCACAGAGCACGGGTTTAGGGTCAACGCCAAGCAAGAAGGTGCTCCTCTTGGTGCAGCCTCTCCCCATGCTCCAGCAGCAAACATTTGCACTCACCTTCTTGGCTACTAAAGGCTGTGGGCTGAAGAGCTACAGGGTTTAGGCACTAAATAGTAGAGTTTAATTATAAACATTTCAGCTAACCAGGCTGGGGCTAAGCCAATCTGTTTCTGGGGGAAATACTAGTTTGAAGTCTTCTACCCAGTCAGCTGCCATTTAAGCCGAGCCAATTATCTTAGCCTTTTGACTCAGATGTGCCTGACCTAACCTGAATGTAGTTTTACTGCTGCTTTGAAATATCAGACTCATGCGCATATGCATTCACTCCCATCTTCATTTGGCAACGGCTCTGAAACAAGCCTCTGATCTTGCCAACATCAAAAGCCTGGTTTGTAAGATAAGGTAATATTTGAAGTTTGCTCAGCAGCATTCCCCTGTGTCCAAAGTAAATCCATAAATAAGATATAAGCAAATAAAAAAAAAATCCCCTTTCCTCTCCCCCCCCCCAATCAAGAAATGGAAATATAAATTTGCATGATGCTTTGTGGCTATTACAAAACATATACACACAGGCTGATCCCTGGCACCTAACACAGAAAAAAAAAAAAAGGCAGCTTGTGCATTATTTGGAGACCTCTCCTAAGTCCGGTGCAGTTGAGGTTTAGATATATTTTTAAAAAACTGACTTTGCTGTTATGTCTGACAGACTTTTCCAGAACGAGTTTTTGCTCTTCAGTCGATACCAACAGAAGCCAAAAGAACTCATTTCCATTCGCGCCGACGGAACAGAATAAAACCGGGTCCCCTGTTGAAAAGTGGCAAAGCCTGGCAGCAGGAGAGCACCCTGGCACGGCCTGCAGAAGCACGGCGGGCTTGTGCCCCCATCGCACGCACGGTGCCTTCAGGAACCGGCAGAGCCAGGTGCCAGGAACGGCTGCTAATCCCAAGTGTTTTACTGCGATCTTGGCAGCAGCCCTCCGTCTCCGTAAAGGAAGTTTTACATCAGCCTTAACTTCAGCCGAGCCTCAAGAAGTGCCAATTCACCTCTCCCACTTCCAAAACACAACCGCCCCGGTGCCCGCCCGCCCCCGGCCCGCGGATGGAGCGGGGCCGTGGGGACGCCCGGGAGCTGGCTCCGCAGCAGGACCCGGTCCTTTGGCAGGGCTGCTCCCAGCCCCGCCGTGCTGCCCCCCCAGCCGCCCCCCAACCTGGAGCTGCGGGCAGTTTAATCAGCCAAGCTTCCCCAAACTCTCACAGCCTGCACGGGCTATTGTTACGGCAGGAAAAAACAGGCAGGCTTCTTTCATGCGCTGCTTTATGGGGAGCTCCTATTCACTTGTTCAAGGAAATTTCAAAGCGGGCTGCTACCCTCTTATCCCCGCTAAGCTCCCCTGGACTAACAATGGGCTGAAAGCGATTCAGTTAAGCCTTTCATCCACCATGCACTTTATTTCTCACTCAGTGCTCTCATCTGTATAAGGCCTACAATTGGCATTGCTGTGAAGAGAGGGTATAATCCTAGCCCTGTGAATCCCAAGTGACCCTACACTGGTCCAGAAATGACTAACCCAATGAATGCTCTGTTGACACATGATCACATACAACCAGAGCCAGTAAGAAGAAATAAAGAAGTCACCCTATGATTCAGCTCTTTTATTTAATGCCAATATTGTTCAATAAGGGAATCTAGTGGGACAACAAACTATTTTTTTCCATAATATCAGTTCAAAACACACTTGTGCATAAAAAAAAAAAAAAGGCAAAAAAAAAAAAAGCTTTTGTTTATGCATCAAGGATTTTTGGTAAATCCTGTTTTCCATTGTGCAGCATCATGCAGCACTGCTGACTTACAAAACCCAGAATGCAAATCTCCCTGAGGAGTACACGGGAATCGCTGGCCACAAGTGACAGAGGCACTGGGGAAGTTCCACTGGCGAGACACAGAGCACAGCACTGTTAAGTGACAGGTTGGTTTTTCTAGAGGACTTGTACTTAAGTGAAGATCATGAAACACAAACGGAAACATCTGCCTTGTATCCAGTTGAAGAAAATGGTCCTTAAGAGCACTATGCGAGTCCTACTGTCTCTTCTACCCCCAGACACAAAAGCCCCATTTCTCTCCTGCTGGGGAAGGCAAACTGAGGAAGAACAGTCACACAACTTACTCCCAGCTGCACACTTCTCAGCAGAGCCAGGAGGAAAGCACAGATCCTGCAGTTCCTGGGCTCAGCCACAAAACCACCTCTCACCCCTACCCTCCTAACACACTCAGCCCTGCTCCACGCAGCTCCATTCAAATGGCCCTTTGAAGACTGCCCCAGCCACACTAGATGAGCAGCTATTTGCCCCTTCAGGTCACTGGCCCTATTAATGTACGTTCTGACATTACCAATGAACCTTAATTACAGCAAGTACTTCCTACAGGAAGCAATCTCCTTCTCTTTGATGACTGATAACTAGTTAAGGAAGCCTGGCCTTAAGACAGAAGGCACAGGGAGATGCGCTCCTGGGTTAGGCAGCACTACCAGCACAGGGGAAAACACGTTTGCTCAGCTGCAGCTGCACAATGGCAACAGAGGGGTTCACCACCTTACTCCATCCAATGCCTACGGCGACAGCACGAAGCACGAGGCTGCCAGGCCTTGCTACGCCGCCCCGGTTTGGCAGGACCCTCGGTCCCACCAGTCCCCGTCACGCATCGGCACAGATCTGCAGATGGCACGTCCCAAAGGGCCCGAGCAGGACAGGATACTCACACGCTGCTGTCCGTCATCGACATGGAGTCGTCCGTCAGGGCATCGCTGGATATTTCACTGTCGTTTGCGCTCGTTGCGGGGGCAAAGACATAGCCGGAATTCACATGGTAGGGGTTAACGGGATCGTTCCTCTTGAAGGACCTAGGGATGAGCAAAACAAGAGTCCAGTTACCAGTCGGGCTCGGGCTGGAGGACAACACACGAGTTTAAGGGCAGCACTCTCCTTTTGGGAACCACCTACACTGGCTGCTCAGGCTCCTGAGGAGCAACCAGCCACCCACTGCCTGGGCAGTGTCTAAGAGCATCCAAAGACCAACCTTAAAGATGTTGCTTTTGGCATTGGACATGCAGTTTACGAAATCCCACGAAGCACCCCTGGGCGCTCTGACACCTTCAGAGACTTGCTCCTTAGAGCCTGGTGCTGCTCTGCCAAGGCCAACGGGAGCTCTGCTGTTGGCATCAGCAAGCACAAAATCAAGAAGTTCAGAGCTCAAGTCCCACTGCAAGCCGCTGAGGGACCGGCTGATAAATGCCTCAATCTCCACTGAACACAGGAGTTAGGGGCGCTTTGGGAGAACCAGTTACGGTATCGGTCCGGCCTGCGACAAAAGAACTGCCCAAAACTGCTGGGGCAGGACCACCATGTGTCACGGCGAGCATGGCCAGAGCCGCCATCCGCTGCCTCCGCCTTGGCCTCGCAGAGGGCTGCCATCTTCCCCGCACTACAAAGCGGCCCACTTTTAAGGAGAACCGACTGCTTCCTCAGTCTGGGGTTTCTTGTGCTTAGGGTTGGGTGAGGGGAGAGGAGGATGGGAGGGCAGGACCAGCATGACGTGCTGCGGGCGGCGCTTTGAAGGGGGAAGGTGGCAGCGGCTCGCGTTAGCGGTTACCGACACCGACACCACGGGCTTGGCAAACCCAAAGTCCCACCGGGGCGTTCGAGCTGAGCGCCCAGGAGCAGACATGAGGAATTCACGGCGACGGCACGGCGGGGTCACCATGTGGGGGAACCGGGCGTCCCTGCGCCCGCTGGGGGCCACCTCCAGCACCCCCAAGGTCCCAGCCGGGATCAATAGCCATACCTTGGGCAGGCGATAAGGGGATTACGCAGGGAGCTTCTAAAGCTGCGTGTTAAGGTGCACATTTTGTTCCTCTGCGAGGGAAGATGGGGTTGTTAAGCTTCCGCGTTTGTATATCAAAGCAAAGGGCCTTGTCATCTGATAAGGACTGCTGATTTTAATAATTAGGGCCACTTACCCAGGACTTGGGGGCCTAAGGAATGTGCCAGCAGGCTCAGCAGGTTTTTTAATGGGCTTTCAAGCTCCCCACCCCCACCACGGCGGGGCTGGAGGGGCCGGGGCTGGATGCAAGTGAGCAGCAGAGCGGCCCTAATGGGGAGCAGCAGAGCCCTCCTGCCGCTACCCACCCCATCGCCCATCCCCTGCTCTGCTCTCACAAACATCCAGCCACCACTGCCCCACCGCCATGCATCCACGCCCCACCAGCACGGGAGAACAGGAGCTTTACAAAGGCTGAGGTTAAAAAAAAAATAATGAAAAAGGCAAAAAAAAAAAACAGGAGGGGGAAGCATGGGGGAGCTGATGGGCCTCTCTGGTATGAGGCGCAGGGCTGGGGCTGCTCGCAGGTATTCCGCCCAGCCGGGGCTGCATTCCTTTCCGAGGGAGGCCAAGACGTTTCTGATGAGGAGATCAAGATGTTAAAAAATATATAGCCAAAAAAAAACCCAGCAAAAAACGAGATAGTGAGGAATGCCACAGGAAAGAAGTTAAATCTTCAAAGATGAATTAATTCCACATGTGGGCGAAAGCTAAGTTATCCCACTACTGCTCCAGAAAAGTTCCTCTAAAAACGTGCAGCCTTCTGCTCGGCCTCAGGGGGACGTGGAGTCCCCGTGACACCGCCCGGGTCCTCGGGGGGCTGCTGGGCTGACTGCGCACAGGGTGCAGCTCGTCGTGACTTTGACTTGAAACCAGCTTGGGTCTTAGGAGTGCATCCGAGGACCATGGGGCTTGGCGGAGAGGATGCTCCACAAGGCTCGGTGGAGCAGGATGCTCCATGAGGCTCGGTGGAGCAGGATGCTCCCCAGCCCAGGACCACTGCCCTGCCCAGAGGGGCCTGGCTTCTCGCAGGCCGAGCCAGGAGGGCTGCGTTCCCGTGCTCTCCCCGCGGATGCGATTGCTGGAGAAGCTGCGGTGGGGGCGGAGGCAGCGGCTCCGTATGAACACGGCACAGGGAGAGGAGGTGTGTCCAAGCACAGCGTTTGGGAAGATATAATTAGAGAAAGTGGCCAGAACTAACTCATCTTCCCAGGCAGTACCAGGCTGCAGCACTGCTTCACCTACCAAAACCCCACTGACACAAAAATCCCCAAAGTCTACGTATTTTTTAAAGTAGGCCCCCATGCTCCCCCTTCACCACAGCACCCTCCAGAAATCCCCACATACTTCAAGCAAAACAGCCCCCGCCGGTTCTCTCTGTTTAATTTTTATTTTAATTCGACCACCTTACTCCAGTAATTGCACCCAGATGCACCAAGTTGCCTGCGAGGGTTTTAAATTCCAGGGGAAAGCGGTGGGCTCCTGCCACAGATGCTGTGCCCAGGCGCACACACACCCCCCCCCCAGCCTCCAAACCCCCATGCAAAGTGCTTTCAGCTGTCAGGTAGCAGTTGCTCCGGAGCTCCAAGGAGAGTGCCTGATGTTTCTGCGACTACTCTTACCCTGATGCGGTGACACGCAGCGGGTAACTCCACGTGCCGCGTTCGGCCGTGGGCACAGCAGAGGCGGGACCCTGCCATGAAACTTTCAGGGGCTCTTGGTCCTACCCCCTGTTACGAGGGCGCAGTTGCAGAGTGGGATTTTTTTTTTTTTAATTGACAAACTCCACTTCTTCGAAATGAAAGCACTCTGGCAGTGCAAACCAGAGATTTATACAGAGAAGTGAAAGCCTACAAGGAGCGTTTCGAGGCAAAACTGAATCTCATTAGGTATTTTCTTGGGACAAACGGCACGGGGCAATCACAGGTTTAAAGGCAAAAAAAGGAAAAAAAATGCGTGCACAAATGTGAAAAAAAAAGTGTATTTCAACAAAACTATGTTAATCACAGCTTCCATGCTCTAATTGTAGAACACTGCTTGAAGCATAGCTTTACAATGGCATCATTTACTTTGATAATTGAAGCCAAACTCGGTTCCAATAACTTCACACAAAACGAGCTCCACCGGCGGGTTCTTTCAAAGGCCAGGAAGCCCTCGGAGCCGGCAGAAGGCCATCTGCGAGCCCCAGCCTTCCCCGAGCAAGGCCAGCCCCACTGATGTTAGAGCCGAGAGCTTAATGGGAGGCAGATGAGTCCACCTTGGCCTGAACAAAAACACACTGTGCGGCGGGGCTGCAAAGGAAGGAGCCCAGCTCTGTGTACACAAACTCGTGCATGATAAATTTAGAAGCGCATATAAATAATAGCTGGAATTCCTGGACAATGGGGCCAGGTCCAACGCTCTCGGCGGCGTGGGGAGGCCGCTTTTAACCTCACCACAACATACAGGGGAGGGCAGCCACTCTAAAGGACAAGAGCTCTCTAAGTCAAAAATATTTCCTGCATTAGGGCTCCAAATACATAGGCAGCAATTTGCATGCACGCGCCTGCTCTGCAGCCAGGCGCAAACACCGTGTTGTCACTTCACTTCTGTTCCTGGCCGTTACTGGTGCTGGAGCCAACGTCCTGCAGCTCGCACGGTTTCTGTGGTCTCCAGCTTGCCATGCTTTTGGCCGTGACTCCGTGCCCTGGGATGTCCAGGTGGTCTCCCAACCAAACACTGGGCTGGCCCCAGATTGCTCAGCTCCTGGGATCAGGTGCGCTCAGCCCGGCTTTTGCTGCTATGGTCACATCGCAACCCACTGAAGCAAGTGGAAAGAGCCTGCACAGCACTTCCAGAACGTAACACACTGGGGAGGAGAGCAGGAATTCTTTAATTCCGTTGCACATACTAGGAGGGAGGTGTGGTTTGGCCACTCACCAGGAAAGACTGTGTGTAAGCTCCAGCTCCAATCCTAAATGCAATCCTAAATGCTGAGCGATGAGAGAGAACCCATCCATATGCTCATCAGCTCCTAGCACATGCACGCACAAGTGGCTTCACAAACGGACAGCTCGGGGAGGGACCGAGAAGCATCTCAGCTTGACCTCCCTCTCTTTGCATTGAGATCTCTTGGCCCCATGGAGAGCAAACGCTCCTGGAAATTCAACAGAAGGTGATCAAAGCCAAATGCACCACCTCATGTCCTGGGAGGGTAGATCTGATGTGTGAGGAGCAAGCTGCACTAATCCTTGGACAAAAAAAAAGGGGAAAAAAGACAAGGAAAAAAAAACCACAGCACTAATCGGGCAAGCAGCCACAGTTCTGCGAGAGCTCTCACGGACAAGGAGCGCGTGGGTTTTCAGCAGGGCCTGCAGCACTGCTAGAACATTACAGCCAAGCCCTTCCAGCTCTGAATACCAACAAAGGCTGCAAGATAAAAGCATCCAACATCCCCCTCCTGGAAAGCAAGCGAAGGGCAGCAGTTCAAACCAGGTTCTGCAGAACAGCAGATGCTCGGGCAGCAACACGGAGAGGCACGAGACGAGGATCCCCAAACCCCACGTCCTCCACACGCCAGCTGCCAAGCGGCGCCTCCGCCCCGCGACGGCTCCCAGCAGGAGAGCCCCCGAGGCCACGGCGGGACGGGGCGCGTCCCTCCTGTCCCGTACCCACGCTGACGGCTGTCACCCCTCCAGCAGAGGCAAAGGACCAAAGCCGCCTCTCGCTCGGCCCCACAGCATCGCCCCTGCAGCCCTGAGGAGCCCTCCCAGCTCCTGCTGGGGCAGGAGGAGGCTCAGGCTCGCAGCCCCTCGAGCTGCTCGGCACCAGGAAGCCCTGCACAGCTGGAAGCTCTCTGCAGGGCAGGAGCAGAGAGCACTCCAGCACAGCCTCCCCTGCGAGGCAGAGCGCAGCCCAAAGCAGCCCGATGCCCTTTGATGTCCATGAATCACAGACACGCTCTCAAAATTCCTGTAAACGAGATGTCAAACACTTACCATAGCAAAACCCAAACTCCTCGTCCAGCAGACAGGAGCACACATCTGCCAGCAGAGCCCTCTCCTCTCAACCCTGATTCAACAAGCCACATTTATGGTAAGGGTGGGGAGAGGAAAGAATACATTTTCAGAGGATTATACAACTCATCATTTGCTCATCAGAGTCTCTCTTCCCCATCCCCCTTCTCTCGGAGAGGGCTCTTGCTCTCCTCACCCTCATCTCCTCACCTCATCATCATTTCTTTTGCTTCCAACAAAAGAAAGGGGTCGGGGTGGCAGACGTGCCCCTACCACGGGCACAAGTGCCATCCCATAACCCGCACGCATCCTCTCCAGCTGCCATTAGGCACAACCACATCTTGCAAGTTTAGCTCTGAGTACACAGCCAAGAGGAGAGCACCAAAGATCTGCTCTTACTCCACACCTGGGATGTCTGCACTACCTTCAGTACTTAATTTTAAGTATCCCTCTGTATACATTGGCTCACAGCCATCCCAAATGGCTTTGACATGATACCAACCGCGAACGCGATGAGAGAGGCTGCGTATCACACACACACAGTCAAAATAAAAGAAGATTTTCTGCAAGTTGCACAGTTTGATGTAGTAAGTGCATACATTTCCTGCTCCATGACCGCACAATTGCTTCCCACATAACCAACATAGTTAAACGCTGGCTGATGGTGAAGTTGGTGAACAAGTAGGTTACATTATTCATGTGTCTATGTGATCCTCTCTACTACTGCGCTTAATAGGTTTGAAAGTTGAACCAATAATTAACGTATGTCCGGAGGACATAGTTGCTATGAAGTTTTTGATCTATAAGAGAACTGAAAGAGCCAATAGAGCTCAGGAGCACAGTATCTTGTTTTCCCTCTGCAGAGAGGGGAAAAAAAAAGAAAAAGCCAACGCCCCCCGAATTCCACAACACTCGGAGGTGCATGAGGCACCCGTGTCCCCTGCGAGCCCAGCCTTCCCCGGCCTCGCTGCCCAGCACGCCGCTCCACCAGCCTCTCCAAAAGCAGCCTCAAAGTCCCCAAAGTTAGCACAGAGCACGATTCCCACGGCTTCCCTTACCTGTAGCCGTTCTCGATAGCTTCCGTAGCTCTGACGTTCGCTGTAACCCTCAACGTCTTGCTGGATAGTCCAACCACCGAAGGCAGGATTTTGTTTTTAAAGTCTGCACAGCTCCATTCCTCTTCTTCATTCAAGGTCGGGAGATAGCCACAGACAACTTTTAAGCTCCCCAGTCCGTTGCTGTTCATGTAAGCAGGATTCTCTCCTCCACTCCTTACATATTCGAGGTATATATCAGAAGTTAAAAACATCTGGTAAGCATTTTCCTCCATCACAGTCTGAATCTCAGTCTGTGCCTGATCAAACATTATAGAATCTATCTGCTGCTTCTTGATGCTATCCCTTATGTAGGTCTTGGTAGCAGGCTTGAGCTGCTTGGAGACAATGCTGTTGTTCTCGATGTACCTTTTGTATATAGCTTTGGCTACTCTTAAAGTTTTGGTATCCTTAAGGTCCATCTGCCTGAAGCCATTGCAGGCAAACCAGAAGTCTAAGGTATCCACACATTTTTCCCTTTCCAAGAAGGTCCGAAAAAGATAGGCACCATCTTGATCTCCCAACAAGGAATGCAAGGATTTGGTCCATCTGGCCAGAGGGGAGTCTGGAGACGCGCTGCCTTCCGGCTCCCCGAGCCCGTTCTCATTCCTCCTCGGGGCAGGAGGCACCGGCATGGCCTTGAAGCTTTGGCTTTTCACGAGGAAGGAGCTGGCGGGCTGCGGGCATGGTGCCTCTCCTTCCTCCCCCGGGACAGGGGGCCGGGGGGCGTCTTCCCTGAAGCTGCTGCTGGGGTCTGGGAGGTGGGCGAGGACCACGGCGCTGCTCATGGCTCCGGAGCCCGGCGGGGAGAGGGGCTCGGAGATCCTGCAGGAGCCGCCTGCGCCTCCGCCTGCCTCTCGCTCAAGTCAGCAGGGGATCCTCTGAGCCTCCTCTCTGCAAAGGGAAAAAGAAAAAGGGGGGGGGGGGGGGGAAGAGAAAAAAGGAGTATTGATCTAATCAAAACCAGATCCTCCCGACATCAAAGACAAAAAGTAAACAGGCTTTTCAACTCTTCAAAAAAAAAAAAAAAAAAAAGAAAGAGAGAGAGAGAGGAGGGGGGAGAGAAAGGAAGGGGAGAAGGGGAGCGGGAGCGCGGCTCCATGGCAGCCCGGTGGCGAGTACCAGCCCCGCTCCGCTCAACTCCCGGAGCACTTTTACGGGGCCGGGGGGGGCACCTCGGCCCTCCCCCAGCTCGGGGGGGCTCCGGGTGGCTCTGCCCCGCCGGCTGCTGCCCATCGGGGCCCCCCCAGCACCCTCCGGACCCCCCCCCCCCGGCCGGGCAGCGCTCGCCCCATTTCGGGGTACCCCCCCGCCCTCCCTGCTGGGGGGGGGGGAGAGGGGCTTTTTGGGGTGCTTCGCGTGAAATCCGGGAGCGGGGCACGGGCAGCCGGACGCCACCCGCTCCACCACCACCCCAAAAAAAATAATTAAAAAAATTAAATGTATAAGGGGGGGGGGGGGCGGCAGGCGTACCTGGGCGCAGGGGGCATCCCGGGCTCCCCGGGCGATAAATAGGAATAAAAGGGAAGGGGCCGGGGGGGGGCCGGGGGGGTGAAGCCTCGCTGCCCGGCGCTGCGCGGAGCCCAGGCTCGATCCCGACGGAGGCTGCCCGTAAAAAACCTGCTCCCGAAATGGCGACGGAGCCGGGAGGAGGGAGCCGGGCACGGCGCAGGGGAGCAGCCCGGCACGCCGCGGCTCCCCCGGCCCCGCTCCGCGCAGCCCCCGCGCAGCCCCCGCGCCCCTCACACCGCGCCGATCGGCGGAGGAGATCAATTAATTAAATAAACGCATAAAGATCCGTAAACAGGAGCGAGATAGAGCGATAGAAGCGGCCGGCGGGGAGCGCGGCCCCGAAGTTGCCACTCACCGCGCGGCCGGAGCTCGCTGCGCGCCCGCGGCCCCGCCGCCTGCCCGTCTGTCCGAGCGGCCTTCCTCCTCCTCCTCCTCCTCCTCCTCCTCCTCCTCTCCTCCTCCCCGGCGGTGCAACCGCATCGGAGAGCATCGGGGGGTGGGGGGGGGAAGGTGGGAAAAGGGAGCGGGGGGGGGGGGGGGGCTCTGCGAGGGAAGGAGCCCCCTGCGATCCGCGCCTCCCTCCTCTCCCTCCCTCCCCTGGCTGTTTTATTTTATTTATTTTAAATACAAAAGCGCTGGCCCCTCCCCCGCCTCCTCCCCCTCCCTGCCTCCCCCCGCCCCTCCCCGCCCCCCCCCCGGGCTCTCCCCGCATCAAAGCGGGGGCCGCCGGAGCGGTCCTGCAAGGGCGGTAGCGAAGCCGCGTTTTGAGGCCGAAAAGCGGGGGAAAAAAGCAAAAACCATAAAAATCACCGCACATGCACAGCAGAAGCGGGGGGAGCCCCCACCTCCCCCCCCAGCACCGCCCGGTGCTCCTGCCTGCGGGCATCCCCGGTGCGGGGCGTGCGGCGGGGAGCCTGCTGCGGGGGGGGGCTGGCCCTGTCCGGGGAGGGGGAGAGAAAATATTTGGGGGGGGGGGGGGGGATAAAATAAAGCCCCCCCCTGCTCTCGGCATCCCGGAGCGGCTACGGAGTTGCCAGGACCTTATCAAAGGGAAGCGATCGGCAGCCACCGCCCCCGGGCGGGGGCACCGCGGCACCGCCGCCCCCAGCCTTAAAGGCGCAGGCGAGGCCCCCCCTACCCCCCCCGGGGCCCCTTAACCCCCCCCCGTGCTCCCCATATCCCCCCCATATCCCCCCCCATGCCCCCATCCCCTGGCCAGCCGCAGCGCTGCAGGCCGGGGGGGGCACTCGCAGCCGGGCAAACTTGCCGAAAAGTTTTCGTCTCGGGGAGAAAACGGGTCCGCCGCCGCCCCCCCCCCCCCCTTTTTTCCCCTTTTTTACATTTCTTTAATCAATAATCCGAAGGCATGTTTTCGCTCTGCATGCTAACTGAACACTCTCTGACTGCGATACAGCTGGCACAGCAGCACAACTCTTTCCTGCCGTCGTGTTCGTATCCCCCCCCCCATCCCGCCCCCCCATCTGTTAAATATTAAGCAGGCACGGAACGGGGCGGGTTGGCTCCGTGCAAGAGGTTTTCATTAGGGCTTGGCCCCCAAACCTGTCCCCCAGACCCAAGGCGCCTGCTGCCCTGCGCCCGGCCCCGCTCCCGGGCTGCCCGTGGGGGCTCCGCGGGTCCCCCTGGGCAAAGCCCTGCTGGGCTCTGGCCCCCATCCTGCTGCCCCCCCGCCCCCCCGGTCCTCAGCCCCATTTTCCACGGTGCTGGAAGGCAGCAAACAGGCCCCCTGCAGCGCCTGGTACTCCACAAGCCCCCAGGAGGGACAGCTGTGGGCACCCCATGCCCAGGCTGGCCTCCGCACCCCTCCATCCCCCCTTCTGCTAGGGGAAAAGCTCCACAAAATGAGCCCCTTGGGGCCAGGAAGGTGGTGGGCAGCTGGGCAGCGCAGGGCAGGCAGCGCACGTGGTGATGCCTCTAGCTAAATAAATAAATAAATAAAATAAAAAGGCACTTTCTAGCTTTGGTGTGCCTGAGCATCGTTTACGGCATGCCCTGGGCAAAAGCACACGCGCGGTGCTGGGCCCCCAGCCTGCCCCGCGGGGCACAGCCTGGAGTTGCCCACGCCAGCCAAAATCGCCCACGGCCCTGAGAAGGGGAGCCAAAAAGGACCCACCGCTGAGGAGCGTCCCGCCAGCCTCATCCTGCCCCTCCTGCCATCCCACATCCCCACCGCACGGGTGGACCCCGCTGTGAGACCCCGGGGGCACGAGGAGGCGCGCGGGGCCCCGCTCACATCCCCATCCCCAGCAGCTGGCACAGCGGGGAGACAAACCCCAGCTCTGGCCCCAGGTGCTGAGGGTGACCCTGGGATGGAAATCAGAGAGTCGCGGCCATAAAACTCCCTGCCCACCCGTGCCGCCTTCTCGTTGTACACCGCCGAAAGCACAGCTCGTTTGCAGCGCCCCTAAATGAGGTGCTTGTCCCCGCCAGGAGCTTGAGAGCTCGATGGATCTTCCTAAACTCTCGGCCCCACCGGTGGCACCACGATCCCGAGCTGAGCAGCGAGGAGGCCACGAGTCATGGTAGCCCCGATGTGGCGGCCTCTGAAGCTTCGATTCCACCAGCTCTGGGACGGCCGAGTGCACCCGAGAGCTGCGAGCAGCGAGGAGCTGACCCCGTGCATGTTAATAGCTGCCTGGCCCGGGCTAATAATACGAAGTAACACAGCGGTGGTTGGTTGTTGCTGCCCAATTACACATTTTTCAGGCCTGGGAACGTCTGCCACTGGACAGGGAAAGCAAACTTTCTGCCAAACCTACAAGCGTCCTCTAATGCCGAGCAGTAAAAGCCATTTCTAGGCCCAGCACGCGGTTAGGAGTTACTAGGATTACTGGTATTTTTACTGCCGCTGGTGCCGACTATCGACACGCCACCGTGCCAGATGCTACCGAGCCACACAAAAGGATCCCTTCCTGGGAGAACGCGCAGCCTGCGTGCCCCGAGCCCCTTGTGATGGGGGTGTGAGACCTCCGCTAGCCCAGGAGAGACCACCGCCAGCCGCCGGGAGGGGACTGAGCTCTGCCTGCTGCTTTGTCCCGAACTTGCTCCGAGGCACCAAGCTGGCATTGAAAACTCCGTGTCCCATTTACCACCACAGCACAGAAAAATTAAGCCATTGCAACGGAAGCTGAAAACCTTGAACTTTTCCACTTTGGGATAAAATCTCATGCAGCATCATTTCGTTACACCTCACGTAGGCATCAAAGTGTCATTGAACCAACCCGTTTTCTCCAAGCCCCATCGTGCAGTAGTACTGCCCTCAGCCACGCACTGATGCCCTGCACCAAGCAATAAGGCAGCTCAGGTTCTTAAATTTACTGCATTATTCGGGATCACACACACCAGAACGGCCCACCCAAAGAACAGCCCGCCATCCTGCCTCTGACACCGCAGGCGGACGCTTTGGGAGCAAAATTAGAGGAGGGCAAGCCCCTGGGGCCATGGCTTTGTGTGAAGTGCCCGCGGAGCACTGTCCTCCCAGCGCCGCGGTGGCCCCATTCATTTTCTGCACGTCCAGTCAGGGAGTCTATTTTCTCCTCCTGCCAACGGGGAAGAGTCACATAGTGCCTGAGGTTTGAAAGTAATCTGATGAACTAGGCAGGCGGTGGCAGGTACAAGAAGGGCCTCCACAGTTTTCTTCATCTTTATCAGTTTCTGGAAGTCCTTGTTCGTAGATCTACAGGGAATCTCTGTGCTCAGGTAGCAGCTGCAGTCATCAAGAAAGCAGAGTATCTTTGAATTTTCTTCTGATTTTCCAGTCTAAACTTGAATCTGAATTCCCAGGCTGAACAGCAGGAAAATTAACTATTTATATTTTATTTGTTAGCTCTTTTTTATTTTAGATATAAATTCAGTAAATATGTGAAAAAAAAACGACAGCAAAAAGCTCTGCAAGGTAGCATCACCCAGCCAAGCTAATGCCCTCGTGGTGCCACTGCAAAGGCCAGCCACATCCTCGCCTTGCTGGATGCTGCTACAGATTGCACTCACAGTCAGAGCAAAGAAGCTTGAAGTCACATCGTGGCACCAAAAAGGAATAATTTTAGATGAAAAGAAGAATCCGTGTGCAGTGAAGCTCCATAATAAAAAGAAATGTTTTTTTTTTTTTTTTTTAATGTGTGTGAGAGCTTTTTTTTGGAGCAGGTGGTGAAGAAAAACAAAACACTGTAGGAAAGAAAAAAAGCAGCGGGAGCCATTAAGGAGCCGAAGAGCTCCCGGTGCAGCGCAGCACCCCGCGCTGTCCCGCCTGCCCCCAAGCAGCTCGGTGCCTCCGCCGCCTCTCCTGCCCACAAGGCCGTTGCCTGCAGGTGTGCTGCTCCACGGGAGGTGTCTCCAGGTTGGTGTCTGCCTGCAGAAAACGAGGTCAAGCGCCAGCGATGGCGAGGCTCTGAAGGTGACACCGGGGCTGTGCCGCTCAGCTCTCCTGGCTACAGTTATTTATGGGTACACCCGAGCCGAGGGACCTACGCCTTGCCAGTTCTTAAACTGCCTTCACCTTGAAATAGTCCTCTCAGTGCCGGCATGTCTAAAGGCGACGCTGCTGTCCCCTCCTGCCTTGTCACGTCGCTCATGCTGTTTGGAGCAAGCCTCGCTGATGGCCTCCACCCCTCAGGGACCACTGCATCCATCAGGTGCCTCCTGCCACCGTGCGTGTCCAGGGGAGGAGAGGTGCAAAGCATCCTCGGCAACTTGTGCAAGCATTGGCTGCTCGCTGGGGGGGGCTCCCTTTTCTTTTAGGTGAGTGGTGCCTCTCCGCTGCTCCATCCAGCCACGGCAGGTGTTTGGCCATCCCCAGGGCCAGCTCCGATGGCTAATTGCTCTCCTCTATGTTGAAATTCTAGTGATATGGGGAGCATAACGAAATCTAACAGCCTGGTAAATAACAAGAATAGCGACGCCTACATCTTACATCTTGCTTTTCCTGGACTGCAAGTCCTGTACCGCAGATGAAAGTCGGTGCCCATCGCTGCACACACCGGGGACACTGAGGACAGGGCAGTGCCTTCCCCGTGTCCGTCCCCAAACCAGCAACAAAGCCCCAAAACGCCACCAAGCCCTGGCCAGCCCCAGCCACTTTGGCACCAGCAGGTCAGAGGAGAGCCAGCAGTGACGCCGACCCTTCCCACCGCCGCGAAACGCACGGCAGCGGCGGGCCGGGGGGCTCGGGGCACGCGGCATCGCACAGCCCGAGGGGACCCACGCGGCAGCACGGGCAAAATCCGAACGCGGCGTTAGTCAGAGGCTGACATCACGGGCGCTGTCATATGCTCAGCAAGCTGCGGCGTTCTCGCTGGTGGTCATGTTGATAACAAGATCAAAGGCTTGCGAGTATTTCAACAGAAGTGCTGGGAACAGTCTTGATCAAAATAAGAGGAAGGCCCTGTATACAGACGACATGAGAGGTTTGCAACCCACATGTGAACCTTTGAAGTTATTCTTTTTTTCTAATTTTATTTTTTATAAACTAGTTTAACATCATTAGTTTAAGAGGTATAAAACCGATCGGCTGTGTAAGCTCTCTACATACTGCAAGCACAGAGCATTACCCGCACGCAGGCATGCTTTTGCGGTGGAGAAGAAAGCACTGCCAGAGATACTCAAAAATAAGACAAGAAAACACACAATTAGTTTTATGGGATTTGAAGTTCATTTCATAAATCGACATACTTTTGTTACCAAGTATCGCCAGATAAGTCTGATACATTTTCTCTTCCTATAATCCTTTTAACATTTCCATTCCCCCCTACAGACTTTTTTCCTTGATGTTTTGTTCAGCGCACTCCCTGCTATCTGCACACGTTTGGCCGGATTTTTTAGACTTGAAAGGGGCCCCGTATCAGCATTAAACGTTCTCTGAGAGCTGATAAAACGCACACAAGCACTTTGCTATCTATTAACATTTTTGAACTGCTTCCTTCACCTGCACGGAACAGTGATTGAAAAGAGGGTGGGGGCAAAAAAGGGGAACGAGGATATTTATGGCCAACTTTCCGCGACTTATTTTTTCCACACGCCCTTCCTCATTACGCATGAACTAGACACCGCTTTCTCTGCTAGCTTCTTGTTCAACAACCAGAAGGTCTGCAAGGCCTCTGACGGGCGGCTACTTGCCTGGATGTGTGCCACTGCCTTGGGAACAAGGGATGCGAACCCTACGCTGTCGCATGCGGCTGTGCTACGTCCTCTGCTGAGCTCCTCACAGGCGCCAGAGTCCAAATTTTACCCCTGAAGGTAACATTTAAATCCTGCTGGAGGCCAGGAGGTGCCTACGTTACAAAAACACCCTGAAATCAGGTGGAACTGATTTGGGAGAAGGTGGAAATATTTCCACTGATGGACTTAGGTGTGGGATGGGACTGCTGTGCCTGCTGGGGACGTACCCGGGATGCCACAGCGGAGCCACTGAGCGTGGTCCTCTTGGCAGGCAAGGTGGGAACTCCTTAGAGTCCACGTTCCTCGATCTGTCTCTGCTCACTGCTTTGCTAGGCTTAGTACTGATTCTGGTTTAGCTTCATACATAGCCTATGAGTGCCGTGTTGACCGTGAATGCAGAGCGGCCTGGAGGTCAGCCTGCAGGGGTTCTGCACCCACTGCACCCACGGGTGCCAGTGAAGCGCCCCTAGGGCACCCCCAGGCGAGGTGTCCTCCTGCACCGGTGTTGTTGGCTTGCTAAAAGCATCAACGGATAACGTTTCTCTGGCAGTTTGGATCTTTGTCTGCCAAATGGGCTCAGAAGGGCCTTCCCTTCCAATTCGAGAAGCTTCAGCCCCACCCACACGTGCACTCCTCCTGCTCCTGCCCACCCCAGCCCCCTGCCCTCGCCCCGAGAGCGCTGGGCAGCACCGGCTCTGCGTTTCAGCGGGGGGGGGAACAGGAGAAACACCAGGAGGTGATGGCAGCACCGGTGCTGGCGAGGGGCAGGAAGGCCGGGAGCAGAATCCATCCCATGTGCTCAGGAACGGGCCCGTTCTCCCCTGCTCAGGGGAGCCGTTCTGCTGCGTGCGCAGAGCAAGCAGCGTGCACTGGCTCCAGTCCTGCGAGGGCTGGACGAGCCCGTGGCCAGCGGGGTAACGAGTCGGGGCCGAGGGTGTCTTGGCAGTGCAGCGCAGGAAGTGAAATATATGATGTGTTACCAGCCTGAACTGATGGGATTCGATTCTGCAATATAATCCGTTTTGTTTTCTGGCTGGTTTCTAGAGCTGTGTAAAAACGGTTACTTAAAAACTCAACTAAGTATGAAGTGCACTCACTGAAAGTCTCAGCGAGGAAAGGAAACCCAAATGTTTTGAGTTTAACTATTAAGCATAGTTTCCAGCTAGTGTGCTCAGAATTTGAAATTAAACAAATGAAAGAAACATGTTTCAATGGTTTTATGTAGGCAATAATGTCATTAACAGGAAATCAAGAAATTGGGCTTTGCAGCTGCAGCACGAAGTTTAACCCTTCCCATGCAGCGGGGTGCTTGCTGGGCTGCTGCAGGATGGTTTGAGCCGCGCCTGCCGCGGGGCACCCCACGCAGACAGCAGGGCCCTGGGTACCCCCATGATCCCAAAAGGGCGATGATAATGGGAAAAGCAGGAGAAGAGAAACCAGTTACAAGCAGTAAGTCCTTCCCGATTAGTGGCAACCTTTGAGACCACTAAGTCAAATGGAACTCTCCACTTCCAGGGGAAAAAAGAAAAAGAAAACAGAACCAATGATAAAACCAACCCGCAATCCTTTTGCACAGCTATTTTCAGGTGCACTGTCAAAGTTGAGCGCCCTAAAACGACACCAGTTTTGGTTTGTTTCTGCCTGTCCGTTCAATTCTCAGTACCAGGGAAGGCACTGAAGGAGCTGGGTGATGCCACCACCATGCCTCTCACAAGCGGGACCAATACCGAGGCTGCAAAACCACCATTTTTTTTTAAAGGATGCCTGTGAAATACAGACTGGAGGGAGGAGACTTTGCGTGGTGAAAGCCTCATCCCCACGTTGTACAGCAGGCACAGCCCCAGCCCCAAGGTCCCTGGGGTTTCCTGCACACAAACAGTTACACAACCAAACCCCTTATCTGAGCCCAGTCGATGCTGGAAACACCTCTGAGAATAACCCCAGTATCCACCAGATGGAGGGGACAATAACAGGGAGGAACCAGAGGCAGATTATTCAGTTAAGCGATGTTTTTATGGTTTGAGACGCCCGTGCTCAAACACACCACGTAGGACACAACGTGAACCTGGCTGTGGTGCTGGGAATGCCCCAAGGGTCCCTCTTGGCCTTGCATCAGGGGAAACCCCAGCCTCCTGGGATGGTAAAAATGGTTCACATGGGCTGTCTGCCTGAAGAAGGGTGGGGTGGGATGGGATGGGATGGGATGGGATGGGATGGGATGGGATGGGACGGGACGGGACGGGACGGGACGGGACGGGACGGGACGGGACGGGACGGGACGGGATGGGATGGGATGGGATGGGATGGGACGGGACGGGACGGGACGGGACGGGACGGGACGGGACGGGACGGGATGGGATGGGATGGGATGGGATGGGATGGGACTCTCTACCCTGGGTCTGCCTCTGTTACAGAGCAAAAGCAGCGAGCTGGGTTTGTTGCTGACCTGCACCAAACTGGGTGGGACTTCCCACTGTGTGGGGAAACCAGCACAGTCCCCCAGAGTCCCCAAAAGATGAGTGACGCCCTTTGGTTCGATTTCTCCTTCGCCCAAGCCGCCGCTGGCAGGCTGCTGGGGACAGGCTCCATACAAAGCTCTCCTTCATTGCCTTGAATGCACAAAAAGCCCTGAGGGCTGCCACTCCTGTACTCTTTTGTTCAAGCCAGCAAACAGGGGGCCAGCAGTGACAGAATTTGTGCTGTAGGGCCTGGCCCTCCACATCAGAAGCATGCGTGTATTCTTTACACAATTTTCTAGAGCTGGAACCAGAAAAATTCATTGTGCTGTTGTGGCACAACACAGGCCCAGCTGCCAGCCCGTGTCCTCCCTCCAGAGCAGCACCAACATCCAGAATATGTTTATTGCTGAGGGGCCCTCCGGCTCTCAAACAAATACCTGGATGGTGCTTGGGAGAGCTTTCCCTGGCACTGGGCCCCTTCTGCCCAAGGAACACCCAGTGCAATTTTTCGGTACCATTTCATCCAATACCAGGTTGCACTGCTCTCCCTTTTTCGCAATTTCTCTAATTTATGCATCTTTTTTTAGTAGACAGTATCTTCCCCTGCCAAAGCCCTATTGATTGTAAGAAAACACGTTTTCTTCCACCATGGGAACCTACACCATAATCCTTTCAAGACAGGTTAAATAATTAATCTCAGCATCATTGTTTCACCTTTTCATTAAATGTAGGGAAGGCTCAGTAAGCATGAGGTCAATCTCTCTCCAGACTAGACCTCAAAATGGCTCTTTGGACATATCTTTGGTTAAGAGTCATTATTGATTTTTCTTTTTAGTAGAAATCATCATGCCGTGGGAGAGACCATCAAAATATTGTTTTAAACTTTTCTCCTTTTGCTAGTTATGACTTCTCATCTTTTTGTAGAAGCCTGGAAATCATTTTCTCAATATCCTTTCTCCCCATAAGAAACTGGGGGAACTGGGAACCTTGTTATGTCACTGAAAATCAGGAGAAACTGGAGAGAGATTTGGCCACATCCTCGCTACTGTGTAGTCCCAAAGCTGCAGTCACCAGCTGTGGCCACTGAAACCACGTTCTGGGCTCCCTCTTCCCAACACAGCTGAAATTAAGACACCTTTTTCCCTTGAGAACAAATTTAACTTAAGTCTCCTGATATCTTGAGAGCATAATCCTGGACTTTTCTCAATGCCACTGACCTCCCTCCCATTTTTCATAACATTTTTGTTTTTCAGGATGACCGTGGCGAATAGCCACCCCGTTAATTCAAGAGCCTTCCAGTTCCTGGGCTGTACAAGTCATAGCCCACCTCCGCCATGGGACTGGAGCAGGGCCTAGTTTGCTATTGTTAGTCTGGAAAAGGCCAGCACATCCCCCCCGTTAATTTATTAAATTCAGCAGTGTGTCGTTTCCACGAGCTCATGCCCGTTCCCATCTGCTGTTGAAGGGAGCACAGCTCACAGCCTGATGTGGTACACCTGACAGCAGGCAGCGCTGCGAGTGTCCATCTGTCACACGGGGCTCTAAGTAAAATGACAAAAACCTGGGGGCCGGCCACCTGGGGTCAATCAGCGCCCAGCCCTGGGCTTTGGCCATGTGGACCCTAAAGATCCTCTTTTGGACCCTAAAGATCCTCTACCTCCAACCTACCTGCCTCCCCTTGCTGCAGAGGGGAGCAGGGACACGCTTTGGGGCAGCAGCCACAGCCCGCTTCCTTAGGCCGCCCCCTTCACTGTGAGTGCTTCGTGCGGGATCAGGGAATGCATCCAGTTCAAAACAGCCCTCCTCCCCACAAAAAACAGACACAGAAAGAGGCTCTTTAGACTCTGGATCAATTCCTTGCCCTGATTCAGCACGCAGCCACAGGACGGTTGCACCGGTGCAAGGCACGAGACGCTGCACCGGCAGTGGCCACGGCACTGGGGATGGGAGGACTCTGTGCAATTGTCTTTACTTTTGATTTTATTCCGTATGTTTTCAGCGTACAAACGTATTTTTTGTATTTACTTCAGGTGTCCCCCGCTCCCAGCGAGTCAGGGCTGTTCCTTTATGTGCTGTTTCCAAATTCCTGGGCCAGCCCTGGCTTTAAATGCCTCGGACGCAGAGGGCGCAAAGGGCAGCTCCAAGTGCCCAAAAGAAATGGATGCTTAGCCACAGAGTTTGATAAAACTCAGGGAGAATTATCCAGACATACCCACCTCAGCAGACAAGTTTAAATATGGATAAAGATAGTTGGAATAATATAGATACATTTTTTTCCATGTTGTTTTCTGTTTTGACTCCTTTTGGATTATTCAAAGGGAGGTTCAGGCTTTGATCTTCTCTATTGGCAATATTTTTTCTGCGAGGTTTTTATAGTTTGAGAAGAGATGTTACATGCTTGCAACAGAGACTATCAATATGATGTGGGTCTGAACAAAAAACCTGGTGTCAGGTTCTCCATTTGGAGTGTTACCTCAAGCTTTGAAGTTTGTAATGATTCAAAAGCATCTAGAGCTGCTACAAATGTTAATAAAATTAAAGCCATCTGAAAGTGAGGCTTGCATGTGCCTTTGAAAGTAGGTCTGTGATCAGTTATTACCCTCAATTACCTTGTTGTCCACTCTTTTAGCTCGAGGTTAAACTCTTAACACTTCGCTTTGAAGTGGTTATCCTTTTATCTATGACCGGACTGAGGAATTTAAGGGCAATAATCAATGAGAGCTTCATAAGAATAAAGGGGAGACAAGGCCAGGGAAAGAGGTGTGAATGTGCCCTTAACGGCTGGCTGCGGTTCTGGGGGCTGCAGGGGACGTGGTGCTCAGTGATATGATCTTAAAAAAAAAAAAAAAATAGAAAGAAAGAAAGGGGAAAAGGGGGGAAAGAAAGAAAGGAAAGAAAAAAAAAAACAGGAGCCCCAGCAATTTCCAAACCACTGCTAAAAATAAAGCAAAAGCACTAATTCGGGGTGGGGCTGGGAGTGGGGAGAGCACAGCGAGGTGAGGCGCTCATCAAAGGCGCGGGACAAGCAATGAGGCCCACAGATACGATTAAAGTATTGGCTTAATCGGGGCTTTGATGTCCGCCACGGCACGTCACCCTGCCGGGCGACAGCAGGGACAGGGACGGCTGCGTCCCCCCTGTCCCGCTGCAGAGCTGCGTGGCCAGTGGTCCCCAGCACGGCGAGTGGTCCCCAGCACGGCGAGTGGTCCCCAGCACGGCGAGTAGTCCCCATTGTAGGACCTCAGCCCAACAAGAGCAGTGCCTGGGTCGAATGGTGGCACCAGCAGAGACACCACGAGATGCCCAACAGGTCACAGGCGGGTCGCTCCCAGCCCCAACCCGCAGGGTCCCTTGCGAGGGGACGTCTTGCCCTCTGCCACCTGCACCCCGCTGGTCCTTGGCCACCTCCCAGCACCACGAAGCCACCAAGGGACACGGGAGTCCCTTTTTGGAGAACGGCTGGCCCAGGGGAGCCACGACGAGGTTGTTACCCCAGCCCTGCACGCACACTGCCAACGAGGAGCCCCGACACCGGCCACGTCCCTTTGCGCACCCCCAAAGGACATCGGCGTGCCACCCAGCCCCTTCCCCAAGGAAAGGCAGACACCCTCTGCTTTTACTCCATCAAGGGAAAATTGTTGTAGTACTGCTGGCCAATTTTCTTTCTTTCTTTCTTTTTCTTTTTTTTTTTTTTTTTAAATCCGAGGTGCCTAAAGCAAGGTGTTGAAATCTGTGTTTCGAACGCCGAGCTTGGCGCGGGATCAAATCCAAATGGCCTGGTTTTTCTGAAGTCCTGAGCACAACCTCCAACACTGTCAAGCGAGAGCTGCATGTGCTCAGCATCTCTGAAAATCGCCCCGCTTTGCTTTGATCCGGTGCCAACGTTTGGATTTGTGTGTCTAATTTAAGGTGCTTGGGTTGGAAAATGTTGACAATTATTGTTACTCTGAAATTAAATCAGTGCTTAATTATCGAAATTGATGGTAACTTATAGTGGCATTTTCTAAAGAGCCTAAGGGAATCAGAAGGAGATTTTCAAAGGCACAATGGCAGTTCAATGTCTCAGGGCCACGTCTGCCTCCTCGTACCTGCACTTTCTTACTGCCTGCCCCTGTTCTGGTTCTTTTTAAGGGCCTCCTGAGAGGTGCCGAGGTCTCTCTACCGTGAAGGTACAAGGAGAGGTGGATCCAAGCCCATGAGTGCAGACCTCAGCTTCCAGCCCTCCAAATGCACTTGGCTAAATCACAGTGAAAAATCAATTGGCTTTGGGTGCCTAATTCCCCTATAATCCTTCAGATAATCCCAGCTTTAGGCTTCCAGATACTGATAAAAAAATAGAACAATGCAAGAAATTTGTGCAAACATAATAGAAAACAAATATATAGCTCATACAATTTTCAGATACTCTGAACTTAATAAGAAATAGGTTTAGGACAATAGCAATAAAATATTGCTCAAGAGAGAGCAAAGGCACCGAGACCGCGGAGCCCGGGGCTGAGAACACTGTTTCGTAATTAAGGTAGCCTCGAGACAACGATTGTCATACAGCGGCGTTGCTCAAGGACCCAACCATTATTGCTTTCATTATAATTTTTCAGGAGAGGAACTTTTTCTGGCTCGGCTCCACGTTCATTCAAAGCTCCCAGTCACTAACGAGAATGCATTGATTGAGAAACGCTAATGACAGCCTCCGCGGGATGCAGTGAAGCAAGCCGGGGAGAGCCTTGCGCTGCGAGGGGCAGGCATGGAGCGGGCTGGTGGCAGACCGGGAGGCTTGCTGGAGAGGCTGACACCAGCAGGGACACCGAATGTCACGCAGGGGGGCGAGGAAACCACCGAGAGCAGCACGGTGAGACGCGGAGGGCCGAGCCTAGCAGAGAGAGGCGGAGGTTTTTGCTCTTTGTGCAGCCAACTGGCTGAAAAAGGAGTGGCAGGGAAGGTTTTTCAAAGAAAATGGAGCTGACTTGAAAAAAAAACAACAAAGCTGGTAAACACAGTGTTACAGCCTAACATCTTTTTTGTCCCCGCGTCAAAACCCAAATTCAACTAAAATCATTTCAGTTGGCTGTAGCTCTGCCACCTGGTCCCAAGTGAATCTCCCTGGAACGGCAGGATTAACTCCCATCATCCGACGTTACCTTGAACATGACCGTGCCTGCCTGCTCTTAACTGCTGACCTATCTTAATCATCCTCGTAATTAATACGCCGAAGTGAAGTCATGTTCCAACACGGTCTAATTTTCTAGCGAAGACGAGTGCCAAGAAGCTTCAGGAACAAATGGAAACACCCCGCGATGGCTTCCTCTTGCACCAGGCCCAGAGAGCCACTGCGGGTAATTGCTCGCCTACCTCCAGAGCCCTTTCATGCATCAGCCCAGGAGGACCAGGAGGACGCCTGGCCCGGGTTAATTACCGGCTAAGCAAACGAGCAGCAGCCGTGGCCGTGGGGCTCAGCAGCCAGCCAGGGCTCGGCAGTGCTCGCACCGGCTCCAGCTGCTCTGATGTTTGGCCAATTATCAGCACCTGGATACTCAGGCAAGACGGAGGTAATGGAAGGAGGTAATGAAGGAAGAAAGAAACACTTTCAAGTTCTCGCTGCTTCTGTAATAATGCTTCTGCCCGGGACGGTGCGAGCACACCCCAGCTCCGGGAGCATCCCTGGCTGCTGAGACGTGGCCGGCCGTGGCGCGGGGAGCACGGACATGTCCTGGGGGTGCAGTATGAGAATTAGTATTTTTTTTTTCCCAACTTGTATCAAAGAATGGAGCCAAATACCCTAAAAAAAAAATAGATGAGTTTGTTATAAAAGGTCCCAGTTCCTCCAGAAAGCAGTGTACGTGGCTGAGGACAGCGTGCTGCACTGCTCTGCTCCCAGGAAACACACCAGGCATTTCCTCTTCTGCGGTGCTCGTGTAACCCAGCTGGGGCCCACGCTGGTGCCCCCAGCCCTGAGAGCTGCTGCTGAGCTGGCGGACGGAGAAGTCATGTACATGGTCCTTCCCCAGGCCCAGGGGGATCTTGCAGGGGGTGACCAGGTCCCTTGGGTCTTGGAAGAGGGCAAAACGGTGCCATAAAGCCCTGGGGTACACGGAGGAGCCCCGAGCCAGGCAGCGCCTGGAGCTGCAGGAGCTGCGCCGGGGAGGCCAGGCGGCTCTCCCCATCTCGGAGACACGGGGCACCAGAGGGTTCTCAGGGCCAGGCAGGAATCACGGGCTAACAAAGCTCAACCAGCTTCCATTAAGGCTTCAACGCGTTTTCTCCCCACCCAAGACAAACAGCCTTCCCCTGGGTCTCCCCCCCACCCACTCATCCTCGGCACCTTCCC
Organism: Anser brachyrhynchus; assembly: GCF_964034855.1. Lineage (NCBI taxonomy): Eukaryota > Metazoa > Chordata > Aves > Anseriformes > Anatidae > Anser > Anser brachyrhynchus. Next base: position 3,162,140 of record NC_137711.1, read on the forward strand.
TTTTTCTCCCTCCACCATTAAGAGCGGAGGCAGACAACGGGAGAGCGATGAGTGTCGGCCCCTGCTTTCGGCACCGCGGTGATGGTCCCGGTGATGGGGCTGCCGGGCTGGCTCCTGCCTCCATCCCGGCTCGAGGGGTGGCGAGGACAAGGCTGAGCCACCAGCAGGGCTGGAGGCAAGCGGCTCCCTCCCTGCCTTTTACCATTCCTCCAACATACTGCCTCAAACCCTCCTCATCATGTGCGTGCTGGGGCAGACGGGTCCTACTGCAACTCATCCCCGCTCTGATGCATGACCCGCCAGCAATGCTTACAAATTAACGCCTCCCTTCCCGGGTGTCCCATGGGTTTAAAGGAGCAGGGGGGTAATCCCTGGTAATGCCTCCTCCTCCCCGCACAGCCCCTGCAGGTTCAGACCTTCCCAAAGCAGCCGGAGGGACAGGGAGGAGAGGCGCAGCCGCGCTGCACGAGGCCGCGGCGAGGTTTTGGGACTCTGACGAGTTGGCAAATCCCTGGATAAAAGGGAAAATATGTTCGTAATAAATAACACTGAAGTAACACGTTGCGAAATATTTACTCCCTCGGAAAGACGGCTGTTTGCTCGCAGTGGAGCTGCTATCTGATCCTCTGCCAAATGGCGCTGAGCTCCCTGGAAAAGAGACTTCTCTGCGGTTGGCAAGAGAAACCAGGTGCCCAAAGAGCAGCACTGCATGCGTGTGCGCAGGCGTGCGTGTGCTGGGGGAGACGGGCCAGGGGTCTCCGAGTCCTGCGCAAGTCCTGCGAGCGCAGAGCGGAGGCACCGCGCGGCTGAAACTCTGATTTTAAGAGTGCACCTACCGATATGTCAGCGTGGAGACTGGGAGAAGGAGGAGAGGGGAAAAAAAGAGAGGTGTTGATAAAACACTTGTTAGAAAGAAAATTGGATTAGCGGTGCCATTCCGGCCATGAAGTTCTTTGAGCTGGGGAAAAGAAAATAATAATCTTGTTCCTTTTTTTCCCCTCTCTCCGCAGCCCACAGAAGGCCTCACAGCCAAAACATCAGTCCCTCTAATCTTATTTTCTTTTTTCTAGCATGTATTTTATTAACCCCTTTTCTCATTTAACTTCGATGAATAGCTCAGTGGGTAACATCCTTCTTAGAAAGTGAAAACCTCCTTGGAGATGCGGCGCAGGAACAGAAATGCAGACAAACTTCCAGTTCCCGCACTTGGAAGAAAAGCCCCTTCTGTAATCCTGTCTGGTGGATCCCGACGTTGTCCCCCAAGGTAGCCGCTATTTCCAGGTCCCCTCTGCAGAGCGGGGACAATCGGGGAATTTAGCTGCCGACACGCTAGGAGATTGTCCCCGCCGCTCTGAGCTCCGCGCCACGGAGCGGAGATTAGGGGATAAAGAAACGGGTGCCCACGCTTGGCTTGGGAAAGCCGGGCTCTGGTGGGCGAGGGTCCCGCTGCGGCGGGCGGGGGGCTCTGTCCAGGCAAGGTGCTGGAGCACGCAGTGGGACCAGGCCTTCGGTGCAGCAACGCAGATGGATGTGGCCAACCTCAGCCCGCAGGGATGTGCCCCGTGGCAGAGTGTGGGGAAATCTGCTCGGGGGGCTCAGCCTGGAGCCCGCTGGGGAGCCCCAGGCCCTCAGGAGCAGTGTCCAAGGTCATCGCTGGAGGCCAGGCTGGGCTGGCGGGCATGTATAGTGCCATGGGACGGAGTCAGGAGCCTGCAGCTATGGGGCACATACAGTACGATCCTCCACCACCCTGCAGGGTCGGCCCCGCGCCGACACGGGGCTGCTGCTGGCACCGGGGTTCTCAGCGGTCCCATCCCCACCGCGCTCCAGGGATCAGGAATTTGTCCTCTTCGAGCGATTTCGTGCCGCAAAGCAAACAGGTATCTCAGAAAGCTCACCGGCCCGTCTTCCGCCGCGCACAGTGATGTAAGTGAGGCCAAAGAAAAACAAGAACAACAAAAAAAATCCCTCCAAACCCAACAAATAAGACATCAAACCCAACGGAGATATTCCTGCCCAGCACTGCTCTAAGTGAGAACAGAGCTCTGGCCCGGCGATAAAGAAAATGTCAGCTCCAACTCGCTTGGATGCTGCCTCCTCTCCAGGCGGCCTCCTTCCCGGGACAGGAGCGGGAGCAGGATCCGGCCCCGCGCGATATTTGTGCGTTATTTTCCTTGACAGCTGCGGTGCATAGTGGTAAGTGCATGTTTAATTCATTCACAATTTATGGTGTAATGAGAACAATGAGTGTGTCTGAGGGAATAATTGCTTCACGGCGGGGAGCTGGAGAGTTCAAGTTGGTTGGCACCTGGACTTTGAATCGGGGCCGGCGGGGATTGGCTCCGCCGGCCCCACAATAGCACTGGTAACAAAGCTGCCGGGGACGGGGAGGGGGCTCGCAGCCACCCCTGCGCTTCGCCGCTGCCCGCCCGAGCTGCCCGCGCCTTTCCCTGGGCGTGCGGGGCCGCCGGCCTCGTCCCAGCCGCTCCCCACAGACCTCTCCAGCCCCACCGTGCTGGGCACCGGGCAGAGCTGCGGGGGCGCTGAGCTGGCCCCTTCTCACCCTTCAATTTTGCAAGCAATCTGCAAAGCCGTGCCCCCTGGAAAAATGTTCTTTTATCCCACCCCCGCCCCAAAGACCTCTCCAGAGCTTGGTCCTGGCCGCCCGCTACCGAAAACCTCCTTTTGTCGGGGAGGGAAGGGACATAGGGAGGGGGCTGACCCCTGGCAGCGTCCTCAGCAGCCACATGGAGTTTCGGAGGCCTCAGAGGTCAAGAGCATCCATATGGAGGGCCCGGCCGCGCCGCGCGTCTCCCAGCTGTCCCCACGGCAGCTGCGCTCGCAGCCCAGCACGGCTCCCGCGGGGGCAGCTCCCCGAGGGGCCCTGGAGCCCGACGGCCTCGGGAAGGCTGCGGCCGGAGCCGTGCCTGGCTCCGAACCCTCTCTGGGGCACTAACAATCCGCCAGGCTGAGCACCGGCAGATCGCGTTATCCACCACGGGTGCTTTCATGCCGTGTCCGAACGGGGCCGGGTTTAGAGCCGGCAATAAAGAGACGCCGACAAAGCGTTGCTCAAGCGGCGCGAGGTCTGTAAGAGGCTGTGAGCAGCTCGTGCCTCTTGGCACCCAGCGGAAGCGCAGATCTGATTTCTCCACCAGACGTGTCAAAGCACGAGCAACAAATCTTCCGTGCCACAAATCCACCCCGAGGAGATAATCTATCAAGACGGGGCTCTTGGACAGAGCATCACACTTCGGAGGGGAACGGGCTTGTAAAGCGCTTAGAGAACCTCGGGTGGAAGGTGCCATGTAACCACAGGGCTGTTGTTCATTACGGCCCTGTTATATTGGGGATCTGCGCTAGAGACTATCGGCGCTCGAGCTTTTCCATACAAGGACCGCACGGGATGGAGCTGGGACTCCATGCCCGGCCTCCATATGGGAAAGCCGTGTGCTGGGGATGTGCTCGCCTTGGACATCGTTCAGAGATGCTGAGCTGCGAGTCCTGGTACACATTAATCCCCACGCAGGGCTCGACAAAACGCTTCGAGCATGGATGTAACACTTGGTAGTGAGCGGAGCCTGCTGTTAGCCGGGGCAACATCTGGGTGTGAGCAGATGCGGGCCATGCGGATGGGCAAGGCCCTGCGAGGGCTTTCTGTTAGGGACCCGGAGGCATTTTGCTAAGTGTTTAAATGCCTTAGGCGCATAAATTCAAAGCTGTCACTTGAGCTGGGAACCTGAGTCAGGCTGAAAGGATCAGGACTTCAGGCTCCTGCGTCACACAGGTCCCTCTGAAAATATCCCACCTGTCTACATGATGGAAATAGGCACAGATAGGACCGGGAGACAGAGTTTAAGTGCAGACAGAAACACGGATTTGCAGTCCTGACAGCGAGTCGCGTTTTATCCCATCTCGTCTGAGGTTAAACACAACGTTCTGTCAAGCCACATACGGAGGAAAGCATGGTTTGGCAGCGGCGTCTTGCGTAACCACGGCTGAACATGGCATACCTCCGCGGGGCCGCCGCTGCAGCAGCGCGATTTGCATCGTGGGGAGCGACTGCCAGTGTGACTTCCATCTGCGCCTTAGGAACACCGAGGGAGCAGAGTAGCTGTGCGTACACCAGCCCTTACGTCCGCCCTGTAACGCCGCATCTCAGCACAGCAACGGCTGTTCGTTGTAAGCGCGGGTCCCTCTCTGCACGGGCAGGAAAAACTGCAGATGCTGAGTGCTTGAAGAGAGATGCTACCAGGACGCTGCCTGCATCTGCCCTGGGCAGGGAAGGCTGAAAGCAAGGTGTGGCCGCAGGCGTAAAATGGGAACGGGGCTGGGGTGCAACCCCCTCGCCCTCTGCTCCGTCCCTTCCACGATGCTGAGCCAGCGCTGTGCTCAGCCATGGCCAGAGCCCCCCAAAATCCCACCTGGGTGGCATTCAGACACAGCCTGGAACCAGAGGAGGATTCAGACCCATCCCCGAGCCCAATCTCTTCTCCCGTCTTCCAGCATGACAAACCCAGCCCAGATGGCAGGTCAGGATACAAATAAAACCACCCGTAATTGCACGTGGTTAATTACCGAGGGTGGTTGGGTTTCTTGGAGAACATTAGGTTGTGAAGAGTCTCAATCAGAGAGCCCTTGGGGCAGTCAAATCAAAGCAAGCATCAAAACCTAGAGCTGTTTTGAAAACACAGCTTCAAATGCATACTGCGGCGGGGCAAGGCTGCAGCGGCCTGCCCAGCGAGCAGCACGGCGCTGGAAGGGCTCCTGCTGCAAGGCCGGGCCACACGCGAGGGCAAAGGCTGCGACCTCTGGGCCACAGACATCTGCAGGAGCCTCCAGGGAGCCCCAGGACTCCACCGAGGGCGATTCCAGCCATGCCACAGTGCCCCAGGCGAGCCGGGGAGATGTTTCCCCTGCCCTTCTCCCCGGCCGACCTGTCTGCGTGCAGCTCTGAGGCTGGGCTTGCGAGAGGTGTGCTTTACAGAATTGTCCTTCACCAACTTGCAAACAATTAGAAGTTAATTTGGGAACGTTATTCCTAATAAAGAAGTTTAATAAATAAATAAGTTTTCATAAACTCACAAAAAATTGTGAGTGATAATTGCAAAGTCTGCACGTATTTTTAGACAGCCCGAACCAACGCATCTTGTATTATCAGCTTTTTGGAATGACGTAGCAGTGTTACAGGCAAGGACAAGGTGCAGGGAGGGTGAAAGCAGCACTGAGTAAAATTAAAAAAACGCAAGTGAAGAAAGAAGGCGCTGCTTGGCCTGGCAGGGCCCCACGGGCGTTCCCAGCTGGGGAGCGGGCGCTGCAGCCCTGGCGCTCACGCGGGGCGCCGGGCGCTCAGGCCCATCTGTCGCGGTGGCATCGGGCCAAGACACAAGCAGGCCAGATCCTGCACGATGCTCAGGCTCACAGGCCAACTTCGCACTGCCTGTTGCAGTGAAGAGGGCTCACCTCAAGAACAAAGCCTAAAATACGCCTTAGCATTGCCTAGAGCGGAAGGATCAACCCCCAGCCTAAAATACATGAAAGAAAGTACGCTGCAGCCCATTTCAGACCCGTGGCAGAGGGTAAATACCTTGATTCCAACCAACATCACAATGTAGTACATCGTGCGTCGCAGCAATCACAGACCCACTCCACGTGGGAAGCTGCTCTACCTGCACGAAAGAAGGCAGAGATGTGCCCAAGCGCTCGGCCCCGCTGCTGTTGGGACAGGGTGTGGGGCGGCAGCTGGGCCTCGTTGTAACCGGAGCTGGTCTGCAGGTGCCTGGTTATTTTTTTACTACACCCAGTATTTATATTTCAAACTGTAGCACAACCGCCCAGCAGAGTGGTTTATGGCACCCATAATGCCGGCACAAAGAGCCATGTCAAATGCCTGGCAGAGCTGCACCAGAGCCACCGCCTGCGTTGGGGTCGAACCTTGAGTTGTGGGAACGGGGCTGCAGAAGATGCTCCATGGTCGGCTGCTCTGCTCCCTCCCTGCTGCAGAAAGGGGGTCTGCGTGTTTGCTGCCCTCTTGTTTAAATTTCTCCCGCTTTTACAGCAAGGAAACTGGGCCACGTCCAAACCCTTTAAACTCAAAGATAAACTTCCAGGAGATTGAAGTTGGCTCTGGGTGGGAAGCCGTGTGTCCCACTGCTCCTTGCTCAGGAGCGAGCTGGGGGAAACACAACTCACGAAGGCCCACGTGCTGCACTCTGTGCCCACGGGAGGCTCAAGGCCCTCCCTCTACACTAAATGCCGCAGCGACAGGAAGGTGATTTTGAACGGGTTGTGTGACACAAGCCCCAGGAAGGGGACCAGTTGGCCAGATGTGCAGATGTGAGCCCAACGGGCCCACTATGTCATGGCAGATGTGTCTCGCTGCTTGCTTTGCGCTAATTCAGATGCAGCCACAAACAGTGCCCTTCCTTCCAGCCGTGCCCTGAGCAGCACAGCAGGTACACGCACTTCGTGCCTGCCTCCAGCAGAAGGCCATGTCCACCCCTCATGTGCCCAGGAAGAAGCCAAGAGAGCAAGGGGGAACCTGCAGGGACAGCCATCGGGGCAAAGCACTCATGCAGCTCCACGTCCCCAAACCTGCACCAGCTCGATGCTGCTGCTCACAGCATTTCCTGAGCACAGCAGCACCAACCCCCTGCTGGAACCTTTGCAGGAGATGGCAGTAACATAGGTGGTCCTCCAGAGCGAGCTTACAGGGCTTGGGCTACAGCCAGCCGCGGTCTCCTGGAAGTTTGAGTTTAAAGGGTTTGGACTAGGCCCAGCTCCCTAGCTGTAAAGGCAGGAAAAGTTTAAACAAGAGGACAGCAAATACAGTGACAAAATTGGATCTCTATTACAAAGTCATGGAAGAAAATGGAGACTCACGGTGCGCAATTCAAAAGTGCCTGCATATCCTTCTGAGAGAGGCAAAGTAGGTGGTGGGACCGCTGCCACCCCTTGCAACCTGGCTGTTGCCTTGACCGAAACCTGCCTGTGTAGTTTCTCTATCACTTTAGCTATGAGACAGCTGCATTAAAAATGTTGCATTCCTTTTCTCTGCAAACTGATCAGTCCTATGGGTTACTTTGAAAAAAAATACAAACGGTCAAATCATTTGTTTTCTCCAGGCGTTGTGCAGCAATCAGTGAAGAAAGGTTGAAATTTCAGAATCATTTTGAGGGGGCCAGGTGACTTCTGGCAGGGGCAGACTCCCTCCCTGGCTATCCCAAACCCTTTCTCCCTCACAGCTCTCACAGCTCCATGGCAGTGACCTCCTGGCACCACCACCTTGAAAAAAAAACACCTTAAGGACAGGCAGAGGCTCACCTGAGGAGGGCCAGGGCCTCTCCTTTGGAGCCAGGGCTGAGTCCCCTTTGTTGAGGGTTTTATCACCTCATTGCATGGAAAGCTGGGTGGGGCTTTTTGTTTAATATTTTGGCAACTTCAGCTACCATTAAGCCATTAGCTCTGCAGGACTCTGTCTCCTAGTGGGTGGCAGGTTTTCTTCCCTCCTGCTTTACGGAGAATTACAGGCCCCGGTGAGTGATTTTGCTCTGTCAGAGCAAATTGCCTTCACTGACCTAACATCTAATAAAATGGAAGATGTTTCTCCAATTATTTCAAGTGCAAAGCACTAGATTTTGTGTTATTTCCACTTACATTTGAAATATATATATAGAGTGTGGATAAATTGAAACAACCTAATTTTAGGACTTCTAGCAATTTTTCCATAACTACCTCTAACTGTAGTGCTCACGCTGCTCTGAAGAAACACAGAAAAAAGGAGGAAAAAAAAAATAAATCTCCTCAGCACAGGTCACTGACAATTTCAACTCTAATAGACAACTATATTAGGAGCAGTAATTAACGGTAAATGGAGCCTTTGAGTGTCTGGTCTGCTCCGGATCTGTGCCCTCAGTGAGGCCTCGGTGCCCAGCGGCTAAATCATCTGCTAAACAGGTTTTTAGTGCTGTAAATACACCGTGGGCTGGGTAAACATGTGCTGGGGTGACTCGCCCTTTCTGGTGCTCAGAGCACCCTAAAGATGGTATTTTGCTGAAATAGCTACAGACTTTTGAGAAGTATTTACATTTTGTACAGTGCTAGTCTGGACTTTAAACGATTTTTCAGGTCCCTGAATGCCCGAGTTTCGTGTTAAGTACCCAGTTTTAGCAGCTTTGTGGCAGGTCAGTGAGCTGAGCCCCAGGTTCCCTAGCTGCAAGGCAGCACCCTGACCAGTAAATCTTGCACAAATAGGCTAAAAATCTTCATTAAGCAGAGAAATGAAGAAATAGAACTCACGTTTCCTCACTCCATTTTACCAACGCGTCTTCACACAGGCCCAGCTCTTACTCTGTTCAGATAATCCAGCTCTGAATTTCACTCGAAGAAAGCAAATGGGGAAAAGCAACAGGGGAGGCATCTGCCTGCTCAGCCTGCAAAGTTCTGAGCTCGCACTGTCGAGGTTTCATCCAGCCGAGCATTACCAAGAGGAACCTCAGCTCCTTCTAGGAGCAGGCCGCGTGAGGCGGCCTGTCATGGCGCCGGCACCCAGCACAGCCAGGCCCAACGCCTGCTCCTGGCCCCCTGTGCCTCACTGAGGAGCCCGGGACGAGCAACATTTCATCCCCCGCGGCCCTGGGAGGATGAAGGAGAGGGGAGGAAGAGTTGATTAAAATCAGAGTTTTCTCTGTAGATCCAAATCTATACTGAAATTAGTCAGCCAGTGACCTCATCCAACAGCGATGAGCAAACAAGATGACAAGCAAGTGTCGATAAGTCTCAGAAGACGTAACATCATTCCTGAGCACAATTAAACACAGCCTTACAAACATTCAGGCTCTGAGTGCTCATGAAATCCATATGGAGTCATTAGCCTTCTTAGGTCTGGCTTCCCACCACCCTCAGATGCAGAATGAGCGCCTGGCTGCATGCAAAGTCACCAAGATTTAGGTTGGCTCTGAATTTAAAGAGAAAGAGCCATTTCTGAGGAATCCGCTGCTAAAATACTTTCTCTGGAAGAAGAGCGGTCAGCTGTGAAGCCACGGGCCATCTCAGACAAACTCCCTAACAGACTTGCCACATCTTCAGCCTTGTGTTAAAAGGCTGACTCTGTGCTACACCTAACGGTGGGGTTCAGCAGTAAGGAAGCCAGCAGGTCAGTGACTGCTTCAGTATTGCACCTTATGGGGTGGGTGCCACCCCTCGGGCGATACGGACTGTCACAGGCTTCGGCTGGAATAAACTTCACCTCTGATCTACAACAGCTTCATTGCAAAGCCACTGGGAATATGCACATGTGCTGTGCCAGACAGTGAAGCAGAGGGAGCGGGATACACCTGGGGCCGCCACAGAGTACAGGAACCGTACTGGCTGGCTTTACAACACCTGATGGTCTTCACTGGAGGTTCCTGGACGCCACAAGGCACAGAGATGTTTGGTATATACATAAGAACACATGGAACCCCACCCTTGTGCATTTTATATGACATCTGTATTATTAAAATAAACTGCTGTTAAATTAGTGGCGGAGAGGAGGAGAGAAAAAAGAAACCTACCACAAGAAAAAGAGTGGGGGTTACTTTAATATCCACTGTTTTCAAAACTCTTTTTCTTCACATTTGTGTTTTAAAGAATAAATCAGCTGAATCCCACTAAACATGTCCTGCACCCTCCAAGAGTTCTCATCGCTACTGGTCACATGGGGAGAGACAAGGGCACTATTACACAGTCCTTAGTTTCAGCTCAGGATCACTTTGATATTTCCTGTGGATTCTAGGTCCAGAATTTCACTGATTTCCTTGAAGCCTTTGGGCAAAACTGGGCAAACTTAACTTTAGCATTGGCTTGGCTAGTGAAGGAAGCACAGCGTGTAATGACTGGTAACGAACAGGAGGGATTCACAGGATAAGGCCTGGATCAGCAGAGATCTGAGGCCCTTTGCTCATGGACTGCAAAGCAAGTGCACGATGCAAGGTCTTCACTCTTTTCTGCTATCATGTTTGTCTGTAAATGCAGTGGAGATCATCTCATGGTAGCAAATGGTAAATAAATGATATTTTGGCCAGAGGCTTGACTTATTTATACTATTACAAATTTCAAATACCATGAAAGAGAGCTGCATAATTGCTATGTAGAAGTGTTACAAACTGCTCCCAAACACAACACATGCACGTTCACTTGCTTTCTCACACACAAGTTAAATTTTCACAGGATCAGATCCTTATTCACGTCCTTCAATGCTGTTTCACAAAAAATAATTTCTAATTTAGGGAGGAAAAGTTTTATTTAATTATCTTCTTTTCTTGATTTGAGTTGACCAACTGCATATCATCCACTGGCTTTATCAAAGAAGCCACCGGTACAAGAGCACATCTAATTTTAAGCAGGCTTTAGTTGGCAGACTTAAAATTGATCATGCATTTTAGTTTCAGTAACTTGCAATTTCTTGCACTCTTTGATAGCACACTTTAAAGAACAAGCCTTCTTTAATGACAAAGGCTTAAAAGAAATGACCCTTCTGAACAAAATATCAAAGCTTAGAACAGATAGTCCCTCAAAAAAAAAAGTCTGAATTAAAATGACCTTGTGTTCTGAAACTTTTTCATACAATATCTGACGTCTTACTTTTCCTTTGTACCCTCAGAATGAAACCAACTATAATTCAGTAGTATGTGGTGCCTCCAGTACATTTTGTGATTTGGGAAGAACTTGCAGTGCGTTAAGATAATTTAAAAAATAAAAATAATCAGATCCCATATATACTCTCTGTCAAGACTGCTTGTCATTAGTATCAAAGCTGTGTATGTTTTCCAGAAAATTCAATAAAACACTGTAATATATTAGAGCAATCACAAATATTTCTTCTAGTTACAGTAAAATCTTTTTCTGTGCAGCAAAATCATTCCTCAGTTTGAAACCACAGTTTGCAGAGATTTAGGGGGTATCTGCTGTGCTGCCCCCATCACAATTACAATTAAAGCACTGTTGCAGGACAAAGCAAAGGGCTGGGAGAAGGATGGAGGTTGCGTCCCTTTTCTTCCGACTGCACCAGAAATGAGCCTATTTGTTACATATGACACAAGAACTGTGAGCAGCACTGAAATAAAGTTTAACCTTGACTCTAGTGAAGAACATTATATAAAAGTGCACAAAAAATGCAGGATGGAGTGAAACTATCTTCTCTCATACAGCAAAATTCAATAAAATAATAATAACAATAATAATCCGCTAGAAATGAAGTTCTAACCATACTCTAGCCAGTTTTGCCAGAGCTCGTTTTACAGGCTATGAAGCCAACTGCTGGCAGCTGGCAATTCCTTACCTAGCAGGTGAAAAGAGAGACAGAGAGCAAGTTCCGGACAGGAGAAGCTCTCCGACCTTGCAGTTTAGACTCTACCTGTTACATAAGCGATCAAATAAATGCTAACAACTACAAACCCATCCTAGGCAGTGTTGAGTTTAATTGCTAATCAGGTTTATAAGCACCTTCAAAATGGTTCTCACACTGTACTTGATGTTAGAGAGTTTGCTAGAGTTTTAGAACTCCCAAATTGACTAATTCCTACTTTTCCCAAACTGTTTTTTTCCATCATCAATTACATCAGCAACCCAATCCCATAGAAAAGAAGGAAAATCAGGCCTGAATTTAACAAACTACGCAGGGAAGAGCATACAGAGGAGGCTCTGTGCGTTACCTCATGGATGTACCCACCCTCAGCACTTTCAAAAGCCCTATAATCACCCAGTTATCGTGCACAAACGCCAGCAGAACACCAGAATCAAGATCTCCTCATTTCCTCTGTGCGTGAGAAGGGAGATTTCGCTATCCCACTGCCTGTTGTTTAAGGACAAAGCAACACCCAACCAGTAAATCACAGCCCGCAGCTCTGGGAGCTCTCAGTGCTCCTTCTGTAGAGCCGAACCATCGCTGCCATGCATCTCCCTGAGCAAATACATTAAATTTTACTGCCCACAATTAACTGCATGTATCCTAACAAATTCTTCCTACGAAAATTCACCATTGCCCCAGGCGGGGCTTTGTGGCACCTGCCGCAGCACTTCCTTCCTTATCAGAGCCATGACAACCCCTTATCTCTAATTAGAGGAATCACCTGTTGATTCAAGGAAGGTGGAAAACCTGGGCAGGCCCAGGCCGGGCTGACAAGCAGCAAAGCACCGAGCGAGGCCGGGGCCTGCGTTTGGCAAGGAGCTCTCTGCCAGCGCTGCCAGGAGGTGGGGAGAATGGAGCCCAGCCTGCCAAAGCCTTTCCTCATTGATCTCCATGCCAGGTGGAGATAAGAGCGCAGCTGGGGCTCAGCAGGACAGCCACCTCCTGCCACAGGCACTCAAGCCGTTGCTTGAGCCGTGCACAGGACCCTCTGGACCATGGCACTGAGCACCGGGTGAGGGAGGACAAGCGGCCGTCCCCGCCTGCGGGGACAGGGAGAGCTCTGCTCCCGCAGCCAGTGCTGCAGCTGGACCTCGAAGAGAGGAATTCCTGGCCCCCTCTCAAGCACTCAGGCCATGAGCTGTGCCCTGATACGAACGCTGCCGGCAGCACGGTGCCTAGGAAGAAAATGGCTATTCTTGTATTCAGCGTATCTAAATTTACAGATTACAAATGTACTCGGGTACATTCTTGCTCGCGGATGGCCAAGAGATAAGGAAGCTCTGTGCTGGGGAGGCAGAGAGAGCTACGAGGATGGCTCCCTGTCCAGGTCCTTTGGCTTTCCCCCACTTCCCACACCTCATCCTCTGAAAACCCTGGGGCACCTGCTTGGAGGTACCAGGACGTTCAAGAGAGCCTGCGCACGCGCCCACACAGAACCGGGGCCGTATCAGTTATGACTCTTTTTCAATAACGCCGCATAACTGTGTTATCAGTAAGTGACAAAGGACTTTCCTGTGACCGGTGCATGCAACCCCACTGGTAGCTTTATATGCTGTTAACTGGCAACAGTGGCTGCATTTGTCATCATGGTGTTCTCATTCATGCTACAATGCTTTCCTTGAAATACAGCACGGAATATTTTCCCAGTTAAAAAAGCCATAAAAAAATATCATATGCACTGTGGCTATTTAAGTGAGTGAGATGCCCAAGCAGGACAATAATGGCAAAACAAAATAGTACAAAATAATATTTTAATATTATGTAAACACATGGACACAAAACAATGTCAAAATATGTTAAAATATCTTGGACAATAATAATAGAAAATGGGATTTTCTTCATGTATAAAAGTGAAAAGAATGGTACTAGGAAGTAATAACAAAAATATTAGTAGAGGAAACTTTTCCTCTTGGTAAGCAAGCACAGAGTCAAACACACAGTATATCAAAAGTATAAGTCTGTAATAAGATGATGATAAAAGGTAATGGAAGGAAAATACAACTAAAAAAAATCTGGCACGAGCAATGGATGTGTTTCCATGAACTTCACTGCATTTTGTATGCTAACAAAACAGCCACTGATCTTTGCATTTTAATTACAAGAGCCAAATCTTCAAACCTATTCAAAGCAGTCCATTTGGCAATCGAAGAAATCCAACAGCTCCAGCAGCTACCTGAAAATTAAGAGATTCTCATTAGTTCTATCTTACTGTTCTTGCTACAACACACAACAGGCTGAAATCACGGTTGGGCCCTGTCGCAGCGGGCTCGGTTACGGCTGTGACCACATCTGCAGCCATAGGCACAGGCAGGCTGAAGTTAGTTCTTCACTGACAGATGTCCAGTGTCAGCAAAAAAAAAAAGCACAATTTCAGTGAACAAGGGTCTGGTAACTTCAAAAACAAAATTTTGCATGAATGTAGTCTTGGAAAAATATTTGATCAGGACCAGAACTTCTCTGAACAGAAGCACAGAAGCTCCTCTCCTGCTCGCTCTGTCCCCAGCCCTTCCTCTCCACTGGGACGTGCACAGGGCTCCTTCCACCCTCGACTTTTGGTCACTTGTGACCAGGCCTGCTCGATGATTATTCATCGTTTTAAATAGCTATTTTCCTAACCGTGAAGACACTAACTCAAAAAAATTTGAGACAAAATCCATCCCTTTGCAGTGCTACTGCTGTTACTGGAGAGTCTTGAAACTATATTACAGCTTTATATTTACCTAGTTTTCTTTTTTTTTTCTGAATTTACCTACGCTGGACATATTACCAAGAATTTATGACATTTTCAGCTTCCAATTAGCTTTATCTAATTCTTGTTAACAAAAAATTTTGGATTAACATTTTCAGACAACTTCCACGCTGTTAACATCTTTACAAATGTCCAATTATCTTACACATTTTTACACTAATTTTACAAGCCCGCATTTTTATTTGCAGAACACCTCATGTGCAATACGAAAGTATCAACAAAGCCAATAAATATAAAAAGACGGAGTGAGTTTACTAGGAAATTTCCTTTTACTCACCTATCCATGTGAATCACTTACTCTAAAGGCACAGCAAGTCTTTTTATTGCTGCAGCACTTGCCATAATTTATATTGGAGGGTGTAAACGTTTGAAAAAAGCTCAGGCTCATGAAGATCCGGTACTTTGAAGATGTGATCTGTAATATTATGCATTGCATCATTGTTTTCTATCTTAAAAGGAGGTGGCATCACCGCAGAGCTGCAGCTGTGCACTGAGCCACTGTCTCATCATGAACATCGAGGCAAAGCCCAGACTTGCAATGCACCTGCAAGTTCTCTAATCTTGCTCTAATAGTACTGACTAAGCACTGGGAAAATTCTCAGACGCTTGTTTACTGAAAATAAGGATCTTTTAAAACGGCAACCATATTTGAGTGTTTTAATTAAGCCGTAAAACTTCAATAACTGGGATCTACAGGTGTGAAATGGTACAAATTAATCAAAGATAATCACGTACCTCCTGGTGCGGTAGGTATTCAGCTCGGCCTGTAGGGCAGAGGCTCTTTTCTGCAGAACATTTACCTGTAAAATACATCCCAAATGAAAATGTTGTACAAAATTCTAATAAATAAATCTGCACTCATTTCATAATGGTGTTTTTCTTGCCTATCGTGCCTAAGTAAATGCAATAACATTTTAGCTGCGTACTGGAATTAATCACAATACTTTATAGAAGATTGTCAGCATGGCCTTCCTGGCCTGCATATCCTCAACACACCAGCTGCACACTCCCTACTTTAAGAACAGAGTCAAAACAGTTTTGAAATTCAGCTTGCGGTAGCATATCGATTACGCGAGGGGTTGGGAACTCCAGTTGCACCCTCAACGCCCATACGAAGCCTGTGCTCTGATCCCTGCACTTCTCCTGTGGTGTGAAGATACTCACCTGTTCTGGATGGGTGTGAAAATTAATGTTTATTAATACACCGTGGCCACTTTTGGACAAATCAACAAGAGCTGGCAATTGGGCAGCGTACTTTATATTTAGCAATGCTTTTCAAAAACTTTGCCTAAGCATCCAGTATTTTCTTTTTGTTTATTTTTATCACTGCTCGGGCTTTTACCCAGCCCATGTTCTTCATCCTCCTCCAACAATAAATAATCCTGACAGGTGCAGAGATTCCATTGCCCTTCTTGTCTGATGTTTCGAAACAGGAATTTCAACAATTTTCAAAGACGAGGACACCTGTGCTTCAGAAAAGAGCCCTGCTTACTGAGTGGTCTGTGACTACAGCGTACCACTGGAAATACAGCCAGCAGCTATGTATTTCTGGGATAACACCCAGTTTTTAGTGTGTGTAGTTACTTTTACTCTTTTGAAATGCTGCTGATGCTTACAAAAGCCCTGCAGGTAGATATCAGATTCTGCTTTTTTTAACTCCTTAGAAGGTGTGATACTCTTACATTAGCTCCAGTGTAACGCTTCCTACTAGACAGTGCTAACGGTCAACCACACTTTAAAAATAGCTTTTTACTATCAACTGGAAATAGATTTCCCCACTTGATCCTTAACTCTTTATTTCCCACAAATATTTAAATGAAAAAGAGCTTCACTTCCATTAGGAATCCCTTGACATGTGGGCAGAGTGCCTGTAACATAGTGTTGAAGTTTTGGCACTAGCCGCACATAGGAATTTGAAACTTTCCCCTACGAAAATTTCCTACTTCTATTAAAGGCAAACTTTGTCAGTGAAGTGTCTTGTGCTTGGAAGAAAATGCTACATAATAACCCTTATGCATTGTACAGGAAGGAAGGAAGGAAGCAAGGAAGGAAATAAGGAAGGAAGCGGAAAAAAAAGGCAATAAAAAGCAAATACATGAAATTACTAACTATCTCCGTAGAGAGATTGCATAAGAAAGAGAAATTGAGAGTTTGTAGATCTATAATAGCTTGAAAAACGGTCCTTTAAATTGGTATAAGGCGTGTGCTGGTGTCAAGCCTAAACATGCATGCTGTGTCCTCAGGGCTTTTGCTCTTCTCTGAGCCCTGGGCAGCTCTGAGCCACCACCAGGACTGCCACGGTGTTTCCTCATTTCTTCCCTTCAGCCCAGGACAGATTCCAGTCCTTCCGACCCATGCCTAAAAGCAGTCCTGCACTGGGCCATGTGCCAGCACTGCCTGTTTTTTTTGGAGTACTGTTATTTGACATCTATGATCACTCCTCTTTATTGTTATTTATCCTTCCTCAGACCTTTATGTGTCTGCGAGTTCAGGCAATGATGATACTTTGCTTTCTTCCAGCTCCTAATATAATATAATATATCCTAATAGGACAGCACCAAATGACTTCTTTGGGAACCCCACACTAGAAACATAACCAGTTTATTATTTACAACGTAGTTCCCTATTTACAATGAGATTTTGATATTTCTGTTAGCCAGTTTTATGCCTGTTTCATATAAACAATATTGATTCTGCGTTACTGTAGATGAGCTAGTGTTTTGAAACATTTAAGAGAAAGCATTACAGAAGTCCATTAGAATCTCTTTCTACAGGAAAACCTAGAAATAATACAGTAATCACTGGGACTACTGTCTTAAAAGAAATATCTCACTTGCTTCATTATATAGGCTGAGAAGAGAACAAAATGATTTCTCACTCTCTTTCGCATCCTTTACAAGCATCCTTTAAACAATTCCTCTAGGAAAAACAGGGTAAGAAAAGCGAGAGCAAACTGTATGCTGTATTTGAAAGGCTGTGAAAATGCTACTGAACACAGCAATATTTTCTACTTTTGACTCTCAAGTGGAACAAAATCTGGCATCAAAAGATACAATATGATAGATAAATGGATAAAGATTTACCTGAGATTTTAAAGATACAATGGTGTCTTCAAGTTCCTGTCTCAAAGATGCTGGCATCAGACTTTTGAGTGTGTTTTCATATTCTTGTCGTATATGGGTCATCTGTAAGAGAACAGAAAAATACATAAAGAGACGGCTACTTTTGGAAGTTAGAGAATAACTTTTTTGCTTCTTTTGCCCTATTTGGAGTTCAAGTAAACTCAGAATTGTTAGATCAAGAGAAAGTTAAGAAGAGAGAAGAAAGATCAGCCAAGACCTGTAAAGAGCAAAAGCGGAATAAAAGAGGAAGAAAGGAAAAAGAAAACATGAAAAGGAAATAGTCATGAAAAGGCAATGCTAAGGCATTTGCTGGGACATAGTCAGAAGAAGGAATACTACTAGCTTTCCTAAATCTATCTCGGTAGAGCATTTAAGCAGACAAACTGCAGATCGTTAGTCAGCAGGTTTCTAGCTCACAGAAGTTTCTTTTTTGTCTTTAATGGGATCTTAATCAGGTCAGCGTGTGATGTTTGCCCCTTACTCCCTTAGACAAGGTGACTTACTGTTTCCCGAGAGTTTTTACAAAATTTCTCAACCTCAGGGATCTTTTAAGGCATTTTTTTGTTCACTGTGCACCCATTTTTCATTGCACTTTGCATCTTCCTGAATTTCATTCTTAGGTGATTGAGGGATATGGGCAAAAGGTTTCATGGCCTGCCAGTACCAGTGCAAGTATTTAAAAACCTGCTTTAAAGTTATTATACACAAAATCTGCAAATTGTTCTTTGCCCCTTCTCACAGATCATGGTTCAATCATGCTTCATGAACTAAGGCAAACCAGTTTATCTAGTAGTTTTACAGCGTATTGCACATAACCTGATAAAGATACCTGACCAGTAAGAAGATTCTGCCTATTTCATCACATAAAATAGCAATATTATCATCTGTACAATTAACTCTCTTCCCATAAGGTGGATACAATTGTATTCTAAAGTGAACTACCAAGTGGAGTAGCACGTGTTAGAAATTTGCAAGTAAACAATAGGCAAAAATGTTAGCTTGTTTTATTGTACAGCTGGGAGACCTCAACCAACAGGTTCCAGCATCTTCGACATGTTAGGAGAGGAGATGTTTGCATAAAAATCACTACAACTAAAGAAGAACATTTTACTCTGTAACCTTATCCAACAGATGTTGAATTTACAGTACAAAGTGGCGTTAGGTGAGGACAGCTCAACTGGAAGGATTGTGCTTTGGTACTCTGTGCTGTGGCTGTACTTGCTGAACCTTGGCGCATGAGGCCCGAGAGCCTTGCTCAGCTTTGCATCTCGCAGGACTATTTGCACGCCTTATTACTTTGCTGAATCAGGGCCTCACATCTGTACTCACCTTCCAATAGGATTAACTGCTTAATTCAAATTAACCAAGCACTTAGGTGTTTTTCTGGATTAGCAGCTGAATATGTAAATAAAGGATGAAAGGGATTCAATATCAGATTAATTTATGAAGTATCTTTAAACTTTCAAATTGATTCTTTTTTCCGATGCATCTACACACCAATGCCATTTTGTGCCGATTCTACTTTAGATACAAAATTTCTTAGATCTGCCATTGTGAGCACAAATCAAAACCTCGGTCTCACATCTGAAGAAGCCGTAAGATCTAACTTCCAGCTCCCAGCCTGCTTACACACATGCTCACACACGTGACGACTGAGCCCAAAGTTCACCCAACAATGTGCCAATTACTATCTTCTGGAGAAAGCAGGGCATGCCAAGCTACGCATTATGCTCAGTACAATTATCGATGTAAGAGGAATAAAACAATCTGATGAAAATTTTGTCTGTGAGTCATTCCAACGTGCAGGAAGAAATCTCCAAATCTCTATGCAAATAGGCAATTAGAGGCTTTCCTTGTGAACTGCAAGTGATGCTACTATGCAAATACAAAGAAATAACAGGAAAAAAAACCACTGTAAGACAGGAAACCTTGTTTGAACTCTGCTTGTATATAAGCCAGTGATCAAAATTTATGCTTTTTAAAGTTACTCCAATAAACTTATTCTACTCTTTCTATAAAGGCTTACAAAGTTCTGAATAGGTGCTTTGCCAGCATAAATACTTTCCGAGCCAACTGCTCATTTGGGTGGGGACCTTGATACAGCAGAAACATGTATTTCAGTTAATTCACATTTCTTACATTTGTTCGTGGTGAGAAAGGAGTAGAAACAGGCAGCTAGAACCGCAAAATGCTTTTATTTCCT
The DNA here is from genome assembly GCF_964034855.1 of Anser brachyrhynchus. Classification (NCBI taxonomy): domain Eukaryota; kingdom Metazoa; phylum Chordata; class Aves; order Anseriformes; family Anatidae; genus Anser; species Anser brachyrhynchus. The sequence continues at coordinate 3,181,603 of NC_137711.1, forward strand.
CACTGTGAGCGATGAAGGTATATTTCACACGTCCGAGGGTCTGGATGGCTATGCTGGTTATAAATCTATTCCCACTGCCAGCCACGTTCAGCGGAGGCTTCAGGCGTGGGACGGCTCGGGGAGCTCTGCGGGTGCTGGGCTGGCACCGCCGGTGCAGCCTGGCCTCTCCGTGTGCCACAGCTGAAGCCATGGGCACAGCGCTGCCACTTCCCCCGAGTTTTGGGAGCCCCTGAACACTTGGGCTTGTTCCCCGTCCCTAACTGCATTTGAAGTCAGGACAGACTCCCTTTCACTGCATACGGGCTTAGTGCACGGACCCAATCCCATCCACCACGAACCACCTTTGCTGCACAGCTTTGCGGTGGGTTTGAAGAAGCCCCCAGGCAGACAAATGTCCCTTTTAATTACTCAAACTGTCTACAGGCCACGTTCACTTGAGGTTCAAGGCTACGTTCGATCCAACACTTCCTACCACCTTGCTACTACACTGGGGTGACCCAACCAGCAAAGAAAGCCCGGCTTTCAAGCCAAACTTGCCCTTAAGCTCCCCATTTACAGTCAATGGGGACGCGAGGAGCTGACCCCGGTGTAACACACTACACCATGACCCAGGGACCTGGGACTCACACCAGCTTCCTCGGGAGCCAGGCCCGCAGCAGGGACCCCTTACTGTAATTTTTCCTAGAGGAAAGTCAAGAAGGTTTCATTCTAAATAGACACAACAACAATTTGAATACAGCTCCATGAGTGAAACAACAATGATCTCATTGAGCGCGGTCATTTGACCAGGTCGTTGTTTTTAATAGATTAATCTGCGAGTGTCCTCCAAAGATGTCGCTTTCCCAGTGCTCTTTAATGCTTGCTGTTAGCTCTGCAAAGCACCAAGGGGATTGTTGCTTTTTGATGAAGGTGTTTCTTGGAAAGTCAGGAAAAACACGTACTGTGCTTTAAAATACAGTTATGTATGACCGGGTCGGCTGAAAAAGGAGAAAGAAAACGAGAAGCAAGCCCTGGTAGCAGAAGTATTGCTTGGGGCTGGTCTCTTACTCGGTTTTGGAGAGAAGACGCACTTCTTGCAGTGCAAACTGTTCTTTGGCATACAACTGCAATTTGTTTGTTCGCTAAGACAAAGTATGTTACTTTCAACTGTGCTCACTAATAATTGCATCACAATAAGATGAAAATAAGATCCCAGCTGTTTCCTGTCATAATCTGATAAACAACATGCTGATATTTTTGGCGGAGGTTACTATCAAAGTTTATTGACCAAGAGATTAACATAGTGCATGGCAAAAATCTGAATCACTTCTTAGAACTGACAAATAACACATAGTGGGCTAACATACACTGATTTTAATCGGGGAAGGTTTTTTATTTTTTAACCTTTATTTTTGACCAATGAAAGCTACGTCTGCAGGGATTGTGTGTGTGCATGTGTGCCTTAAAGGCTTTTTTGTTCTTTTATAGCCTCAAGCCGCCGCCCTAGGATCCACAAATACTGTGTCTCCTCTTGTGCTCGAAAGATGTTTAAAATTGCAATTCTTCAGCCCTCAGGAGGGTTTTAGTCTTCTGGATGAGGATAGCTCTATTTCATTTACTGTTGTGTTCATTTTCCTTCAGTCCTGAGAAAGCCTTTTTAAAATTCATTTTGGTGAGTTGATTTAATCCAAGAACCCCCAGGAAGGTTTTATAGCTTTTAATATTAAGCTGCCACACTGCTCTTTGTTTATTCAGGTTGGTGGCTACCATATGAGGTTTAAAGTTTTACCATCAATCATCTTTGGTGTCAGTAAAACAACCGAAAGCTGAAGTTGCCATGCAGAGATCACCTATGGTTAGTCACAAGAAATTAGAATAAAAAGGAGAGAAATCTTCACGCAATTATACAAAGTGATACAAAAAGCAGGGAAGTTGTAACTGCACAGACTACAACAAGATCTTGTCATAGCTGGTAACCAACCGCTCCCAAAAGAGATAAAAGTTGGATTCAGTGCTCAGCAGAGAAATACAGCACTGAGTTTCCAAGCCGAGCAGTCAGGCCTGGCCCAAGAGCTTTTCAGTAGAGTAAGACAAATTTCACTTTTAATGCTTCTCCCCTGTGCTTTGCTCTACAGCCACAGCCACACCTTGTCAGATTTAGGTTGCTCACAGCCAGCTCTCCCTTTCTTTCTTTCGAGAGATCTGTGATGCCAACTTTATCATCCGGAGCATAGCGGCCCTGGGGACTCCAGGTAGTGCAACATCCCCCTCTCAAAACGTTAAAAAAGAACACACCACAAATGCAATCTCCTCCAGATCTCCCAACTGTAAATTACTTGATTTGAACCAGAGGAACATAAGGGAAATGCAAATGAAACACTGGAGTAAATGTTGCCAAAGCAAAGGAAGCTACCACAAGAGAGTTGTTGAAGTTCCAATTAAAAAAAAAAAAAAAGTCTCGTCTTGAAGGGCATGAAGTTAACTTTTTGTTTATGTCAGATAAGAACTGAAAGGCAGCTCACCTAACTTGGGTTTTGTGGTTTTTTAGTATCTTAATTTCTGCCTGCTTGTAATATTTGTGAAGGAGGATAATTCCACGTGTGCCAGGAAATACTAGGATAGTGACCAAAAGGTATAATTAGGATCAGGTAATTATTATCAAATTTTCTCCACATTTCAGGGGAGTAAGATGAGATAAGCTATTTCCTGTCTCTCTCAAATTCTTTCCTGCATTATTTGAAGAATGACATGTGGCGTAAAATGATGTTATAATGATGTTCAAAACAGAAATCTCTTTAAAAAGTTTGTGCATCTGTTCTGCAGAAGACATGAAAGATGTGTTGTAATAAATCTGAAGACAGGTTAGGGTACCAAAAAGGGAAAAATAACTCCTTCAGCCTTAGGCAAACCATTTAATCTCTGACTAAAGTCTCATCCTAAATGAGGATAATAATAATATTGCACAGGTCAACTTCATTCAGGCGATGTGAGGATGGCTGAAGTAATTTTCGGAAAGCAGTTTGAAAAGGGCAAGTGAAGGACAAATTACCACGATGCCATCCCAATTAAACAAACAAAACAAAACAAAAATGCACACTCAACCTCCCCTCCCCCCCAAAAAAAACCCAACCAACCAACCAACCGCCACCAACGAAAAAAATTATCAAAGTAATGATTAACTTCAGTCTGTTTCTGTTCTCCCTAATTGCAGAGCCTCCTCTGCTTCTCAGCACTCCTAAGCCCTACGTGAATACAGCTCTGCTCCCCCCGAACTGCTGAGAACTGTACGGGCGCCTTCCTCCTTCGGCCCGCCTGGGGAAGCTGGGCCATCCCTGCAACCAAGGAACAAACTGCACCAAAAGCTGCAGTTCCTTTCCTTAAGGTTCTGATCTCTCACAGTTCTGCTGTGGAAGAACAATTATGGCTTGAAATCTTCTCAAACAATTTTTGATAATGACGAACCAAGTGATGTATTAATTTTTTTTTCAATGGAGAACAAGGCCACTTCATTTGTCATTTCACAATACAGGCAAATACAAATATCCGCTGCTTTTCAGTCCTCATCCTCTCTCGTTTCAGCCAGTGGGAGCTTCTATTCTTACTGTGAAATGTATGTTGAAATATGGTTCTTACGCATTTAAAGAAATATTATGCAATTTGATACAACCGTTCTCAAGTTCTTAAGGAAAGTAATGAACACCATAAATTGCACGAACACGGTGTGGCTAAGAACAGTAACTAAGCAAGATCAGCTGAGCAAGTTGTTTTGTCAAGTGTGCACCATGTTGTTCTCCACGGAGAAAATACTGCTGGAGAACCTCATCTGTTCTGACAGTTTCAATAAAACATAAATTGGTAGCATAGCTGTCCCCTTTGTTTTTCTGTCTTTAGCTAGTAAACCATTTGAGCGTCCAAAATATTCTTGCCTTGGTGTTTCACTAACCCGCAGGGACCGCCGGTTATGCCAAGCTGCTCGCTGCACACTGAGCTTTCTGCTCGGTTAGTTTCTTCCAACCTGCGTTCAAGAGGCCTTATTACTTCAGGGGTTTGTATTTTGATATCTTTCTGTTCTTAACCAAGATCTCCCACCTGGAAAATCCTCTGTTTGCAGTTAGGCAACGCGAGCCTATATAATTCATAACTGCAGAGGAAGGGAAGTCAGGCAAAACTTTTAAAAAAATGCAGTGGGCTGCATATGGCAAGAACAGCATTCTTGGGATTACGCGAGTTGGAGAGGAATAAAAGCTTTCACTGTCAACACCATGGAACAACCAGGAATGCTGTGGCTAGAAAATTCACGCTGTTCTCTCAACCTCCCCCTCTGAAGGGCTCCTCTATTGTTCCAGTTGGGATTTGGAGGATCCCTGACTTCTCCCCTCCTTCGAGATGACTCAGTGCAGATGCCATCCCTGTCCCTGAGCGGTATTTCCTTCAGCTCTTGTCAGTGCCATCCTTTCATCGGCCGGAGAGGTCATAACTGCGCAACAAGTGGTCCTCCTCGTGTAAGAGCAGGAATCGAAAGCAGCCCGGGAACCGTGGGGCCAAATCTGAAGACACATGGTACTCATTTATGGCTCTGTCGATGGCAGAGAATTTTAAATAGGCTATCAAGATAATTAAGTCTGAAATAAAGCTATAAGCATCTTTGACACTGCCATGGGAATGTATTTCTGTATTTCAGTTTTACATTCCAGCATGTGTTACCTTCTACATAATCCTTTCCATCCTGGGGTGGTTCAGCAAGTCAAGGTTTCGGTATCTGATAGGAGAGGTGCTGAGTGCTCACTAATGACGGCAAGAGCTGACAAAGCTCAGCAGCGTGCGGGATTAAGCTCAGTATTTTCACACTGTCTGTGTGAACACGCAAATCTTTGTAGATAAGCTACTTTTACTATCACCATTTCCCCTCTTTCAAGAAGGAAAATTTAACCAGCATCTCAACTGGAAAGCAAGCTGCCGGATTTACGAAGCATCACAGCTGGTAAGTCTATAAACTTTGAGCACAGGTGAGCAGGGTAGCGCGGGAGAGAACTACGGCGGCACCTCCCCAACCTACTTCTGAAAGATGGCACTTGGTGCTGATCAAACTGCAAACAAAATAATACTTTAAAATTCAGATGATGTTAAAATCAGCATTAAGCTGGCCTTTCTTCAGTCCTTTCCAGTTCCATCCAAGCACCTCGTCACCTGTTAAAAATGAACAGGGTAATTCGCTAACCGACCACACGTCACCGAGAGCCTGACCTGGAGATGCGAGGTCCGTGTTCTTTTCTGCTGTCATCCAGCTGGCTCCTCCATGCAGTGCCACTTCTCCTCTTTTAGTTCCCTGCATTAAACGCCACCATCACTGTCCTTTGTAGTTGTACTTAAAACTACCCCAGGCACACTTGTGATAGAACACAATTCCTTTAATTGATAATGCGCAAGCAAGCCACAGATGCTCTAAAATGATATGCTGCTCTTTTATAAGTAAGCTTTCTTTCTCATTCACTCCTATTTAAGACGAAGAGCTAGAAAACTGTCAAGTTAAAATACTCTCTAATTCCTGCATGCTGGCATATGCTTCTATTCTTCTTTGGCGAAAATATTTTTTCTCCTTTCAACTGTTTGTTCTTTACTTTCTGTGTTAGTCTCTCTCTCCAGCTGGCCACTTCATTCCAATAATTCATTCAGTCCTATGAAGTAGGCATACATTTGTGTTTTTTCCAGTTGTGTCTGATTACCAAAGCTAACATTTGATCGCTGACTTCCACACATACATTATCATCATCTACCTCTTTTCCCTTTGACAGTCTCACAGTTGGTGAGAGCCTTCTCTCCTGCAGTTCCTGCCATATGGAGCTCCCGGTAACTTTCAACTCTATTGATTTCCAGTTCCTTTCAAATCCCACCTGAAAATTTGTTTTTCTGTGCTTGAATCTGAGCTGCTTCTTCCTTCTGCTATTTTGAAACTTTATGCTATACAGCATGCCACATTCTGTTTAATTCTGCTTTCCTTTCATAGTAGGCTGTTAAAGAAAATCCTATACAAGACGCAAAATATGGCAAATGCAAAGTTCTGATTTATTGTAACAATCTCAGACTTAATTAAAGATTGGAGGGGCACTATTGTATCAAAGTGATTAACGAATATAACAGTGGAATTGTATGCATGGTAGGCATGAACCTACTAGAAGTAGTAGAATCAGGCTCCAAATAATGACAGTACTGATTTTATGGTACCGTAGTCAGCATTGCCATGCACCTACAGCTGCACCTATATCCGTGAAAGGTCCTTCATGAAATATAACCAAGGTCAGCGTCATTCTTCCTGAACAGCCTCCGTCAGGAAGTGCCAAATAAGAAAGAAAATGTAAGAAATAGATGTCTTTGTCTGCATATGCCAAACAGACAGACCAGCTGCTCTCACTTATATCAGATTCTTTGCTGCTTGTATGTGGCCCTCCAACAACTCCTTTTCCATGAAAATATTTTAAACTTTAAATTTGTCCACCGTAAGTAGTCAGAAAAGAAATCTGCTGTCTGCAGATATTGAATCAGTAGATCTTCAGGTGCCAGCCTGCGGGGAGCTATGCCATTCGGGCTGCTCTTTTACATTTTTCACAAAACGTATACTTTTCTTGAAATGCTTTATGAAAGGAAAAAAGCTGAAGTATGCAGTACCCTCCTGTTCGGGGTGCTGGCAGAGCAACAGATGAAACAGAAAGGAGAGAAGCAAACGGGCACGGAGGGAAGGACCCTCCCTCAGCACCCGGCGCTCTCCAAACTCAGCCTCCCCGGTACGTGCTGGTCGCATGCAGAAACCTCAGGAGCTGTTTGAACGTGACATTATTCGGTGTCGATCTTCTTGCAAGTCACAGTAGAAAATTCTTTTGGATTCTCACCTTCTTCCCCACTGCAGCCCCGATGCCAGCGCAGGCTGCCCGTGGGGTTAACTGGCAGCTGCTCCGCAGCCAGCGCCAGGGCTCCTCGCTGCGAATCGCTTCTGTGGTTAAGATCGTTCAGATCTACACTGAGCTTCCCATTTCTGTGGGAGCACAAACGGGTCTCTGGGGGAAAATTCTGGAAGGATGTCAACGCCGTGGGTTGAAGCAACCAGAGCAAATGGCAGAATTTCATCACCACCTCCAGTGCGTGCTTACTGTTTGTTTCTCAGTTTCCAAAGGGCTCAGCAGCTCTGCAAAACAAATACTGTCTGAATCCTCTTCACCTGCAGATTGGCCACAAGGCAAAGATTTTAATTTAAATGCCCAACCTAGAACCACAGAATCATTTAGACAGGCAAGGACCTTTGAGATCATCAAGTCCAACTATCCACCTAAACTACAGCTAATTAACCTGGTTTTAGATGACTCCAGCGTGTTCTGAGAAAGACAACTCTTTGAGAAAGTCTGGAGATCCAAGGATCACGTTTTAATCATGAGAATTCAAGGCACGGGCCCTGGCGTTTGCAGTTATCTGAGGCACCTGAGCTGGAAGTCCTCATGCGACAGGGACGAGGCTGGTTTGGAAGCAGACTTCCTGCTGTGGCTCACCATGGCCAGATGGAGGAAATTCCTCTCCTTCCATGTCATTTTTCCAGCACATACATAAAGCTTTGGCAAAGTCATGGGAGCAGCCGTGGAACTGTAAAGGCAGGCCAGGACAATGGAAGTGAGGGCAAAGATTTTCTGTGAATTTTCTGTGCGTTTAACACTCTATGGTATATTTGAAATAAAAAAATATGGAAAGATGGACAAAAAGCCCTCAACAGAAGGGACAATATTACTCAAGCCTTCCAGCCTTTGTTGCCTTAAGAATTATTTGGGGCGCATACCCTGGACATAGGCTTATCTTGCTCATCTCTGTCTTACTGTTTCTTTACTCATAGCTCCTGAAATCTGCAGACAGTAACACCATTCCCATCAAGGATAAGGTGTGGCAAATGTTAGAAGTTCCCTGTGCTACACAGCAGCTAAAATTTCAGAATGATGCATCACAGCATTCATCTGAGAACAAATATATTTAGTTGGCATGGAAACAGTACGTTAGGCTGAATGTGGTAAATATCCAGCAGTCATAAAATATTGAGCAAGTCAGAATAATAAACATTAAAAATGAAAACTCGCTGAATGCTTTTGAATCATAGCTCTTTTACAATTATCACTCCTGTTGTCATTTGAACACAAGTGAAATCCACTTAACAAACTAAGCCGTTCCATTTTACTCCAAATACTTCTAGAGCATCGTTATTCAGATAACTCTTTTCTCCCTCTTTAATAATCTACTTGAGAAAAAAGAAGTTAAAGGGCGGGAAACCTATATTGGCATTCCCCTTCCTTTGTCAGTAATATTCATGAATTGAACATAATTGATTTTCTGTTTTCAGAGAATCTCTCTCCTTAAGTCTCTAATTGTGACTTGGCAGTTTGGAAGACTATTCCTATGGCTCGAATACCTGTCATGATGTTACCTTGATTGTTCATGAACACGACAAACTTTTTTTCCCCCTGTATCATCCCCTTATTAGAAATTTTGTGTCATACCCAATCCAGCCCTATAGCTACAAATATTAGACCGAGGAATGAAAAGAATAGACGTGCTCTTTCTGAAGAAAATCTTGCATCCTTTCATGCAATTATCTAAAGAAAGATTACTGGAGTTTCCTACTGTTCTGAGTTGTGTTGATTATCCTTACCAAAAGGAAATTGAAATTAAATGAGGTATTTTAAAGAAATCTAGGTAATAAAGCAAGAACAAGATCACTACCATGATTTTTTATACAGGCCCCAATTCAGCAAAATTCTTTGCACATGCTTAAACTCCCATACTCATTGAGGCACATGCTTAACCTCTTACTGATGCGTCATATTTAATTACACATACACAGGATGTGAAATCTGCTGTATGAACAATTTGGATTTTTTTTAACTATGACTGACAACCGCATCAAGCTGTATAATTCACGGAAGAGAAACATTTTTAATAGAACGAAAGGCATTTCTGTCAGATATCTTGTCTTGCATTAGATCCGCGCACATATCAGAGGCAACCACGCAATACACTACAAGAACTATACTGCAAGTATGGTACAGGAACATAATCTAAATGGGATCAGTTTCCATATTTTACATATTACTGAGATATAAGAAACTTCATCATTGGTTTGCAAGGAAAAGGTTTCGGTGCACCCAAATTTTCTAGGAACCTTCTTAGACTGCTTTAACTGCCTAGGGACTATATATCAAGAAACATACATATATAAAGCTCTATATTAAGGGTGAGTTACACTTTATTTACTGCTAGCTTGTCACTTGCCATGAATGCACTTACATACATCTCAAGAGGTCAGACATCTAATTTTCGGAAAACATCCAGCATTTCAACATGAAGACAGACGATATAGCCAATTCTAAGACTCAAGTCTAGAAATAACAGTACTGACCATGGGCACCATTGCCCTATATAGGCATGCTTAGCAGAGACTGGAGATCCTCTGTTGAAGGGATGCAATGATTTAAGTTAGTCAAAATGGGAATAAAAGGTAAAAGTATTGGAAACAGTACAATGAAAGAAAACTGCTTTTGACAAACGTACGTTCATTGGGACTGCAGCACGTCATTCGCATAACGTTGCCATGCTGCAGCACGACAATCTGTCCCACTGGTGAAATGACACAGACAGACCGTGATTGCTTCTACTCACACCGTAAGAAGATTGAAAAAGTAAACAGGAATAAACACCAGTTCACACAATAACATGAAATCCTGGAATGAAAAGGCTCCATAAAAACAAGAGCTCCTCAGAGCTGCAACGCCACGCTCACCCCCAGACAGCTCACGGCTTGCCATCAGAGTCCTCCTAACACGCTTCTCCCCTGCTATTTACGGGACAGTTTATGTCAGTGGGTTGACTCTGCCTCTCCGGATAATTATCATACGGAAAGGTTAACTCTGTGCAATCACCAGAGGGTTACTGGCACAAAGAGCTAAGCTCTGTGGGTCTGCCAGTCACTCCTGGAGCCTGAAGAGTTATAAGGACACTGCACTGAGAAGAGACAAACATGGAGCACTGAGATACCACCCAACTAGCCATAACGAGAAACAGCTTTTTATTTTTAATTAAAAGCACAACAAAATGTTTTTTCATGTCTCATTCATTTGTTTGTTGTTGTTATAGAATCAAAACACAAGATTTTTCCTTTTAATGAAAAACAGAAGCTGTTTAACCCTCTCTCCTCCTTATTTACAGACATGTAAAAGCTCAGAAGAGTGGCCTTTGTAACAGTGCCAGTGCAAATTTTGATGTTTTATGCAATCCTGACGCAGGGAATATTTTGTAAAAGCAAGAAAGCAAGTTGTAAGTTACTGCCTTAAATATTTCGGCTCCCTAATCAGCTGAGGAGTCATCAGCTGCTGTTAAGGCTTGATGAACGTGCTCACAGGTAGTCTGTCCTCAGCATAACGATGGGGAATACACCAGGGCTGTCACCTTTGCCTTTTTCTTCTGGACAGAAAAGCGTAACTAGGGGATCAACCAGTCACAGAGGAGACACGCTAACAACTTGCAAAATGGGTGTCTGCCTAAAAAACCAAAGGCACCTAAGCAAGAACTGTCTCAACAGACGCAGCCTGTTCAGGAAGTCTCAGTGCAGGAGTGGCAGGGGCAGCACTGCGGAGGCACTCGGATGGGAGCACCACCACAGATCCCCCAACACGGTACTGCTTTGCCGAAACAGCTCTGAGCTGGGTGATGCAGCAGCATCATTTAAGTAACATTTCTGATCCATTTATACTGAGAACTGTTCCCTCCCAGCAGAGCTGGTCCTTCATTAAATCCACCCGGGCAGGATATTCCTGCAGGTGGGTTTGGACACAGAAATCTCCTAAGAGAAGACCTCTGAGGCAGAAAGAATAGTCCACGCTGCCAATCCACGTGCTTTTACCTTTTTCCTTGGTATTTCATCAGTCATTTTTTGTTTCTCCTCCTAGATACCCTCGCAGAAAGGGTCAGAAAAAATGCCAAACAGCAATACCAAAGATTAAAGAAAAAAATAACAAAAATAAGGCATTTGCTAGAGTACCGTCACTTCACAGCATTCAGGCCAATGTTGTTTCCCTGGAGGAACAACTATGCACCAAATAGCTAATTTCCCTTCTTTTCTGGGAGGCTGAAGCTGAAATGCAATGCTTGTAGGCCGGCCACCAATTACACTGAATTCCCCATTGCAGCTAGGGGTGAAGTGGCCCAGCATCTACGTCTGTGAGGCAGAAGTGGAGAGAGAGAAGCAAAGCTTATCACTGGTTTTCCTAAGCACAAGTACCTGCGGGTAAACATGGGGGGCGAACGAGGGCTCCTATCCGCAAGCAGGCTAATGACAACTGGGGGGAAATATTTGCAATTCATCATGATTCCTTTTACAGCCACCCCAAGTTACTCCACATTTATGGATACTGTTTGTGCACCGCCAAATGAAGTTCTGAAATGCTGCAAAACCTCATTTGTATTGGAGATCTGTAAATCTGTATGCGATTCAGATATCCACAACCTCGACATTTTCCTGAATGCATCGATTTAATCCGGTTTAAAGGCAGATCATTGGCTTTCTGTTTCAATACCACTCTGTAAATTACATGCACTCTTTTGCTTGAAGCACACTAAATCTCTGATTTCACTGAAAGTGTCCACATTAATTTTAGCAGTATTAATCATATGGAAGTGTTTACAGACAACATGCTAGGACAATGAATGCATAAGATCAGCAATAAAGATTATTTTTTTATCTCAGTTATTGTCCAATTATAATTCTCTTAATACAAGCCATTAACAAACAGGTTAGAATAGTCCCAGGAACCTATGGTAAAACAGTGCAGTCACTGGAAAATAAATGCATCATTTAACAGCTAGAATAGTTGAAATACCAACTTGAAACAGAGAGCAAGAGATAAGTATTTGCCTGTAGGGCTCAGACGGTTTAATTCTCTTTTATTAACAAAAACAGAAAAGAAAGCTAGCTGAAAATTTTGCAGGAAAAGATGTGCTTTTGCTTTGAAGCAAGGTATTATTTTTAACCATCGAACCCCCTTGCCCAAGGGGAGAGGACTGGGGAGAGCAGCCCTACCTGCATGTGGGCCTGCAGCTCCTTGTGTTGCAGCTTCTTCTCTGCGGTGCGCGCCTGGCTGCGGTAACTTTCCGCTTCGTCCTGCAAGGCCTGAAACAACACCAAGGGGTGCAAAGCACACGTGAGAAACGTGGAACGACACAAAAACTCACAGGCAACACGGCGCAACGATCAGTTGCGGGATCTCTGTCAGGTTTTGGTTCGTGCCTCATTTGTGCAACCTGTGCTTCCCGGGAAGGCTTTTGCAGTGTACCAAAAACTCTTCCTCAAAGGCAGAAGAAGAGCCCTCTGGAAATCCCTGGCTGGAATTTCAGTGAAATCGCCTTCCGTGCTACTGCAGTGGGAAACTCGCTGAGCCGAGGGGCTCCCCTCCTGCCCTGCAGTGCAGTCGAGCATGTGAGCAACAAACGCAGCATAAATGGCAATAAATAAAGGGAATATTACGATCGTGTCACTTTACCACAACCATCCAGTCTCTCTTTAGTTCAGAAATAATCACTTCTAAACCGAGCTCGTAAAATACATTGACAAATTTATTTTGTCATTATTGTTCTTCTTATATATTTATTTCTATTATGGCAGCCCCTCAGAGCCTTGATCTTTTTGTTATGTGCTTCACAAAAGAAAAGTCATGCCCCAAGGAACTGATAGTCTGTGTTATTTCTAACAGATACACACCAAACAAACAATACAAAGTTTCAAAGATTTTTTTTTTAAAGTTTCCTAGCCATTGTTGGATGTTTGAATACACACTTAACGTTTACTTACACACTTACTAAAAGCTTAGTTATGTTGTCAGCCTGAATAAAGGCATTGTTAACAGCAAGTGCTGACTTGAAGCAAAGTGCACAATGTGGATGTTAGATTGACATCAGCACAGAGGCGGCTGTGGCAGCAGAAAGGGAATATTTTGAGCTATCTTTTGTATGCCAGGAAATCAGGGCACAGCTACCCATCGGCTGAAAAGCGCGGAGCAGGGTGAGGACCGGCTCTGAGCAGGGACCTGCCCTGGGGATACGCTACCAGATCCACTGAGGTGCCTCCGGGGTGGCTGTTTTAAAAGCTGAGCTGCTCGGAGAACTTGTGCGGGGTGTGCTGCAAAGGAGGGACCAAGAGTCCCTGGGGTCCTGGTGCCTCTTGCAGGACACGTGGCGTGGTTCTTGTTCTCATGCTTCCTTTCTCATTCTCCTTCGCTTCCTCAAAGCAGAATGCCCGTTCGTAAATCAGGATCATGAAAAGTACACCAGTACGAAGATTTAACAGAAAAAAACCCTTGCTCCTTCCACAGCACTGAAATACTGTGCTCTCAAATTATTTACGGGATAAAATTGCTATGGAGATAAGATAAGAGGACTACTTATGATAGATCTTGCACATTGTTTTGAAGTGATGCCAGGCATTAACTTTAAAGTCTTATAGCTATAAGACTATTACATGTTCCAATGCCAAAAAATTTAACCAGACCCAAGCATGAACTTCAAATCTGCCCAGGGACTTTTATGCTATCATCACTTCTGAGAAATGTTAAAATCCAGTCTTGAATATATGACTGATCTTCAACACTCAACAAGTTTTGCAGTACCATTCATTTGCATGAATATGATTAAACATGTGTGAATTGGAGGCTTTTATTTTGTACATTTAATATCGTAACTTAAAATACAAACAAGCCGACCTTGTTTTAAAACTTAAAGTGATCAGGTTGTGCAACGTGGAAATGTAACACACAAAGAGCAGGGCACTCGGTGTATTGGAAAGATCACTAAGGACCAAAGTAATTTGACAAAATCTTCCCGCAACGCCCAAGTGTCCAGGCATGACCAGTACAGGCCAGCTCTGAGCAGCATTCACAGAGCACACCTGGGTAAACTACAAAGTCAGATCTGCCTTCTGCTGCTTCCACGTGACCGGGTTATAAAATCCAAACAGCTTGGCACGGTGAAAAATAAGGATTCCCTCCAAGCACTCAGGAGCAAGTTTGACTCTCACACAACTTTGAAGATGACCAAGGCGTAGCGTATAAACACATCCACTTCTGAGTGTATGTGCATGCACTTGTCTCAGAGAACAGGTATCTAGCACACTCCCTCACGGAAATCCACAGGTACTGAATACAAAACGGATGGATTATTTTTACTTTCCTACAGCAGACAAACATACTTTGCAGAGCATAAATTGAGAGGTTCCCCTATAACTGAGGGTTTGTGATGCATCTTGAAGTAATTTCATTTGGGAAATTCAGATGACACACAGTCTTTGTTAGGTCCACCTACTCTAGGCAGTATTTGTCAGCATGGCGCATACATATTCCATTTCACTCAGAGAACAATGTCTTAAACAAGTACAATTTAAAAATATATTTTTTTAAACTATTGCATACAAGTATAACAAACTATGAAGTCTTATAATTATCCATTCATCAGTTGCTGAAAGCAATATACTGTGTGAGTTTACAAACTTTTCCAATCACAACTAGCTGTTGGCACCTTTTGTATTGGGGCTGCAGAAAAGACTAAGGCCTCCAATCAATCACAGATGCTTTTAACTTTACCATTTTTTGACTATTGATGGTGAACCTAAATGTGTTGCACACGGGCTCTCCTGCCAGTCACTTTGTAGTTTTGTTTATAAAGGCTGCCCTAGGAGTAATTCAGAGTGTTCATTTGGATATTTCAGCCTTCGACTCTGCACTAGGACAACCTAGCAAAACCAAAAGATCAGTACTTGATCAAAGCCATGTGAAAAAAAAAAAAAGTAACATCAAAATCTCATGGTTGCTGTAGATTCCTGCATGTGACTATCTCTGAAAATAGTAATTAGAAGCAAGCAAGATTGTTGCCCATGATTTTAATTTTCTAGGAGGAATCATGATGGCTGTCATGAATAATGCACCCTTTCGAAGATCACATTGAAAAATGTCTCTATTGTCAAAAAAGCTTAACATGCAGTGGTCAGAGGCTGAATGCTGATAGCGATTCCTGAAGCCACCCACCTCCACCAAATCTTTCCTGTGTCTGACAGATAAGTTTTCACCATGTAGAAAGCTCTTAAAAACAGCAGATGACTTATCCGAGGTACGCCAGAGAACATCTCTTTTGTAAAATTAAACAGTTTGGTTTGGTTTAGAAATGCAGTTTTTATTCCACAGCTTCAAAGTGTCAGGTTTTGCCCAAAGAATAACAGTGCTTATGGTTAATAGCTATTGAGATGAAGAAAAGACATAGAAAAAAGTAAAAAAAATTGGCCAATTTTTGAGTGTCAGAGGTTTTTTTTCCCCTGAATGGAAAACAAAGCCTAACTTAATAAGTTCAGTTTTTCCAGGTACAAAATTAATCCCCTTCTCTCATCTTTGCTAAGTTGGCTTACATCACTATTATAAAGACAGTATTTTTTTTTCAGTTAAACCCGCTTTCAAATGCCATGTAAACATGTTTGCTGTTGAAAGTCTACACCATACCTGACCTTGGAAGTGCTTTGTGTTGGCCTGAGAACAAAGAAATGAAATGTTTTGCTTTCCAGCCCAGATATCCTACGCTTTGAAAAGCACTTAAAAATGTAAATGAGATAATAAGCTCTACTGCAACAATGTGGGTGAATTACAGCTGTATAAAAGGAACATTCATTTGATTTATTTCTAAAAATGGAAAGGATCCTAAAATAAATGTATAATGTAAATGTTTTGGTCACATACGACATTGGGAGACATGAGAGGGATGGAAGAAAAATGTAATGGTTTTGAGAGTATGCCACTGAAATATTGCTGTCATATTTTGGGACCTCAAGTGGAGCCGGTGGATGAGTCCAGTATTGTCACTGTGATAGATGACATGTTTGGTTACCGGCTGATCTGAAAGGAGAAATGAACAGCTGAGCTTCATTTCCAGCGAGGCACTGTTTTCCTATTATTCTATTGTGGCTTGATTATCATCAGCAAAATGGTTAATTAAATTTTATTTCAAACTCAACTTTGCTCATGGTAACTGAGAGCACTTGGGAGACAAGAGAGAGGCACATGTGGAACGAGTGCTGAGCTTGGCCTGTGCAGCTCGCAGAGATGATGATGCATGAGACCAGAGGAATTCAGCCTGGCTTCTGGATGCCAGACTGAGGCTGCAAAGGATTTCTTAAAAAAACAAACAAAGAAACAAACAAACAAAAAAACCCCTAAACTTGTAAAGTGTATAGTCTTGACAGGGAGCCACAGAGAAATAAAAAGGTATGATGCCAGCATTACAAAATCCCCTTTCATGGCAGGAATACGTTTTTGGCATTAGTTACAAGGCTTAATCTAAATCAACTAAAAGCGGGTAAGAGAAAGATTTCTACAAATCACATGAACAAGTATGAAATGGGAATATATGAAGGATTTAGTCCTTAACACATGAAAACTGATTTGATTATCCTATAATCATAGGATATTTCAAAAGAGAAGTGCTGGATTCACTGAAAAAAAATCAGTTCTGGAAGAATTACATAAACAGAAATCATAATTACTTTGAATTGCTCAGTATTAATCGTTACTGTGGTGATGCCGTATTTACAAAAGGTGCAAGATTTCTTCTTCTTTGACCTAAAATAATGTCATATTTTTGGTGGGCTCCTGAGTGTAGACAGGGCATGATTCCTGCTCCCATCACACCAACAGCAGGTCTGGGATCACGATGAACCTGGTAGATGTCTCTCTTTGGTACTGAGGGTTGAATAAATAAGGGGTATTTACATGGAAAGGAAAATCTTCTAAAAATGTTAAAAAAAAACAAAACACATTTTTATTTTGAAACTAAAAGTGTCTGCAGAAAAGTCATAGAGTGTCGTGCTCAGATTATGCCAGGTAATAGCCCAATCTTTTCTTGATAGACTTATATAAATCTTGTTGGCTCTAACAGCACCTCTGCACACACAGATGTGCATCTGTATCAAGAAGAGACTTCAATATTTATGACCAGTGCAAAGTTAATACTACTACTAAAGGTAGTAATAGTTAGCACTTTTCATCTTCAAAGAATTTTTCAAACATTACCAAATTAATATAATTAGTTAATGAAAGATGCAGTAATAAAAGCTACCATAATTACCTACTGTAGTTTTAATTATCTCCTTACTAATGTGCACAGAAGAAGGCTTCCACTTTACATCCTCAAAACATGTGCCAACAATAATTTTGAATGCAGGCCCCTCTTTAAGTGTCTTCTAAATTCAAATTACATCCATTGATGTGTTTTCTCTCCCTGTTCATGAGAAGAAAACTTAGCTCTGGAAGCCTAAAGTAAATCCATGTGAATGTTAACAAAAATTAAAGCAAATTTTGTTTCAGAAATATATATGGAGATGCTTTACAATTATGTTACAGAAATGCCTGATCTTGAGTACCTTTATCTCTCCATGCAGCTGTAAGCATGAGCTGTCTGGGCAAAAACTTCTTTATACTAGGTGGTCTCACAATTTACAGTGTCAAACACAACTCTTATTTAAAGAAAGCAGGCCAAGTATCCCATCAGAATTAATCTCAGGTATTTATTTTCTACCTAACGTTCTATACTCACATATGTTTTTAAAGCAATCATTATCTCCTTTAAAGTATTTTATGGAGATCAGCAAACGTGTTTGGGTTTATTCCTATTAAAGACAGAGAGTGAAAAATATTTATGAAGATCACCAATGTAGGTCCACCAGTAAGAGCAAAAAAAGTGTATTTTTAAGATGCAAAATACTGATGTTTGGGCCAAATTGTGGACGCATCATCACAGGGTTTTTTTTTTCAGTAGAGCTTTGTCCACTGACCCTGCTCTCCTCGGACACGCTTGTTCTCTGCGCTGCATTCCAGCACATGACTGCCTGAAAACCTCTGTACTTAACTTCTCCCTTGTTTTTGGTGGAAAGCAAAGGAAATCTTATGGTTTTAACCTAATACATATGTTTGCTGTTCACATATGGAAAAATTCCTTTCTGGTGGGAACTTTTTCGCTGTTGCTGCAACACACTATATATCCAAAAAGTCTCCTTTGATGTTGAACTATTGCTCCACTACTCATTATGCTACTGATTCAATATGAAAGGCAAAAATTCTGTGGCTTTTGTTAAAACAATAGCTTTGTTTTTGCAAACAAAGTTTTCCACAACCTATATGCAGGGGCCAACACTGCTGCAACAGAAAACTAAAATTTATTATTTTATACCGAAAATAGTTATGACATTTAAGAACTCAAGCTATTCTTTCATCCTATAGGTAACATTACAATTACTATTATGACTGGACAGAAAATTTATGCTTTATTGTTCCCCATGAATAGAAATTAAAACACCGTGAGCAATATGTAAAACTTCTTGAACACATTCCTTCCCGTGACCTTCTAGCCTTTTGCCATCAGTTCAACTTCATTACCTGGGTGAAGCTGTTAATAAGTGGGTATGGGTGAGGGAGGGAGAAGTCCTGCAAAGGCCGGCTTGTCCCTGTCCTACACAATGACAGAACTGCAGATCTGGGAATTCTCATGCCTAATGTATAAAGTCAGCTACTAAGCGCTATTTCATGAATAGTGAACATGAATTACAACATGGGATGAAAATGCAAATGTTAGCACCTTTTTAAAAGTGTCCCTGAAACAGCTGGTTGCCCATTGTCTACTGTCACTATAAGGAAAAAAAAAAAGTTCCTTTGGCCAGGAATCAGATAAAAGGGGCAATTTCCAAAGGCACAGATGCCCACTCCCACTTGGAATAACATGAACTCCCATATACTGAGATTTGGAAATCTGGCCCGCTTTGCTGACATTGCAAAATGGGAGTGGAGATCTTGCAAACTGAGCCCTCGCTGTCGGCTTTGCCCATTTAAGCACACACATTAAGCCGTTCCTTACTGAGCTAGTCTCTCTTGCTTCTAAAATTTGCCAGTAGGAGATGCCGTTGTGAAGTACAAGAACTTCTTCCCTTCAGGGAGCGTGGGAAGAAAGAAAGGGGTTCAGGACGGAAGCGAATAATTTGGCTCGAGGACCAAAATTAAGTCTCTCCAGTAGCAGTGAAAAATTTTGCAAGTAGGTCACTTAACCTACACAAGAAGCACATATCCAAACATTTTTCCAATGTGGTAGGGTCTAATGCTACACACTATTTGAATTGTTCATGATTTATAGGCAGGAGATTGACTGCCAGTATATTTTGTGTTTTGGCCCTTGAGTAGATCATTAGCACGAGTTCCTGAGCAGTCCCTTAATGACTTCACACCAGACGTCATCTAGACCAGGGTCTTTTGGAGATTCCCAAAGTGCTGTTAGTTTTGTCAACGTGCAGCCTCTTTCCTGCTCTGTTCCTTTAAGACACCATTGTGTTTTTGGCATTTTCTCTACATATCTAGTTTTGGTGATCAAAGTTTTTGGACCATTCTTTCTGCCGAGTCTTCAGCTATATACCCCTAAAACACACTGACGCCACCAGCGGAGCTACTCATGAGCTTAAAACTAGGCAAGGGCCCAAGCATTTTGCTGAGTCTGGACTTCACCACATTGCACTATAAACTGAATTCATTTGAAATGCAAAGGGTGTCATGCACAGAGCAGTCCTGCAAAGACAGCGATTCAAAGAAAAGAGCCGGATAAACCGTAACGTTCGGCATTCAGTTCCGAGAGAGCCAAGGAAAGAAGCATTTTCACTTTGTTTTTAGTGGCACAGGTGACAGGACGGGGGGAGGCGAGGTTCAAAGAGCAGCAATAAACTTGCTTTCATCTGGCTTTCTCAATGAACCACAAAACCCAACAAGCAGTTGCCATGTGCAAGCATTGTTTGGTCTATTACCGGAAAGTTTTCAGGTTGTCGCAGTGAGGTCATTCTGAAACCCTGTCAGCTGGGGAGATTTACTGTAAGATTTACCTGGAGTATCTTGTTTGGTTTTTCCTTTTCTGCTGCCGACACTCGTCTCATGGCCAAGAGCACCTGCATGAGCTCCGGCTGCCGCGAGGACAGCGGCTGAACTTTTTCCCCCTTTCACTCTCGGAGGTGCAGACAGAAACACCGACAGTTCGCGTATACCAGATAAAACGAATCTTTTAAACCCAAAGATACCATGACATCTTAAGCACACACTTATGAAGGAAAAGTTCAAAACTCCATTTTAAACCACTTATGAGGGGATTTACCAAGATTCTGCCTAATGTTCAGCTGACGCATTGTCAAAAACATTTATCATGAACCTTTTGAAGTTTCATAGCTCCCCCCTAGTTATTAAAAAGGGAACTGCAGAGTTTGTTATCAGCCTCGGAGCACACAGAAAATACTTCAGGTATTTTTTAAGCCAACCTTTCAGTCTGATTTTGAGACTATTATACGAAATAAAACATCCCCAATCAGGTTACCGCCTGACATGCTGAATGACAACGTCGAACAGAGATACCTGCTACGCCTAATCGAGCCACGAGACGATCTTCATTTTCTAATTTGCTTTTTATTAAAAACTTAGCAATCAAAGGAAATGGTGAGGAGTCTGCCACTCCGAGAGCAGGTTTCCTGTGAAGACCTGACATCTCAGCTTCAACATTTTCAGATTACTTCTTGAATTTTTGATGCTATGTCATAAGAACAAAATGTTGCATCAGTGGAGATGCTATGCGAGTGAAAAATTGCTATTGTGCATACAAATTAACAAGTAAAACATCTGGGTTTGCTGCTTGCTGTATTCCTACTAACAGCTCTGCAAAAACAAACACCAGGGGATCTAGCAGAGTTTCCTGAACATCTGACTCATGATAAAGCATATTTATCAATCGCTTGCTGAATAAGGCAATCTTCTCGCTGCCGGGGGCTTCATTCCCAACCCGGTTTATCACCAAACTGCCACTTTAAGTGAGTGTCCTGAAACTTTACACCTGGAGACCCGATCAGGGTTTCAGCAGCCCCCCGGTGCTCTACGAATGTCTCCTTGAAATGCATTCCTTGTCACAGATGCATGAAGAGCTGGTAATATAAACATTTCGAGCAGGCTTTACAAATCATCTTATTTTGCTACGCTCTTTTTTAAAAGTAAATACGAAAGGCTGAGATATGTCTAATCAATAGGCTAATCTGATTCCCAGTAAGAACAAAAGAAAACTATTTATTTTGTGCAATGAACTAGCAGGCTGCCCAACACTGCTGGAATTCTCCCCATTACAGAAAATAACACACACTCCCTTACACACATGCACACACACACACACAAAAGAGAGCTAATAATGTCTTTATACCTTTCAAAGTAACCTTAATCGAAAATATTAGCTCACAAGGCAAACCACTACTTTTTGAACTGAACAAGAGCTAGCTTGACTCACCAGCGCCTGCACATTCAATACATGTAAGATGTGAGAGGCAACAAAGTAATATCTTCTAAAACGATGTCTCTGAGCCAAAAACGGGATGATTTTTGACAGAGGAGGATGTACGCTTGGAAACTTAGAAATTCTTTCATTCAAAGTTTTGAAAAAAAAAAAAGACCTCCAACCCAATTACATTTGCAACAAGACATGATAGTGCAATTGCTCCTATTTAAATGTATATGCAAAAACTGAGCATTTTTGAAGCTTGTTTTTTTTTTTTTAATCGTATTGAGATGAAGCTCATTTACTTAAAAAGAAAAAAATGAAAAAGAACATCCTCTGCAGCTGGTCAAACAGATTACGAAACTCTAATCTCACTAGCCTGAGGAAAACAAAAACTGTTTTTCAAGTATCTATTTTACAGAGCACTGACTTCATACTTTTTAAAAGATGCATTAATAGAAGTGATCAGAACATCCCAGAATGTTTCTGATCTAGTTTAATCACATGACATTATGACAGAGATGCTTGCTGTCCTAATGCCAGTGATTTTAAACATTTCTAAAATCCTTTACATTCATATTTTTTCAAAAAATTAGACATGGCTTAAGATCTATCCCAGCTTCTTTAGAAGTTTTTCCTCCCATTTTAGGGCTCCAGAATACTCATACGAAATATTTCAGACAGTGGGACAGACACATGCACACATAGCGAAGAACAATGTAAGGCTCCCCAACCTATTTAAGTGTTTCTGGTACCTATTTATTCAAAGCATTTTACTCCCTCTCCTACATAACTCCTTTCTGGGAGCACCCACCACTGTATTTTTTAGCTCTAATCTTTTTCTGCTGAACTGGAATCATCAATAAAAAATTAAGAATTTGGGTAGTTTAAATTTATTGGCCATGCTTTCCTTAAAAGCAATTGCTTACAACAGATATTTGGCTTTATAAAAACGTGCAGAACGCATACTGGATGGGATTTTGATCGCATATTGGAGGGATTTTGCCTGCAGATTCCCAGCAGGGCTGTGCCCCCTCCGAGCTGGCTCTGCTCAGCTCAGACGGAAGGGACACCTGGGCAGAGAGCACTGCTGCGCACATCCCTGCAGGAGGCCACTGCCTGGCTGCTGGTACAGCAAGCCCCTGCACTTCATTTTTTGACGCTGATAATTTCACCATCATAGGTCAAATTAGGCACAATTTATATATAGGTGAACTAGGAAGAGGACGAGAGGGGAAAAAGACTTGCCAAAGCTATTTGTGCCCAAGATACATTTTTTGTGGAATGTCGAGGGCGCTCGTCACACTAATGACACGGCAGGTCTGATTTCAATGGAGTTTTGACGTAGTTTTTTTCTCGGTTAAGTCTTACCGACCCAGTTTTGAGCTGAATGATGGCTGAAAGACGGTGCTAATTCAGTTAGCTGACCTTTTTGTAGTGGCAGAAAAGTCACGTGTGGAAGGATGGGGACTTGGGTGCCACCCAGCAGAAGTTTTTCTTACTTGTGACCCTAACCAGCATCCCCAGATATCCCCCTGCCTTCCTTTCCAAGAAACTTCACAGGATCGTGACAAGGCAGTTAAAATACTCTTGATGGTTCAATCTCTCACCTCTCAATAAGAGAGTAAGTAGATTTAGTATCAGTGCCACTTACAGGCAGAAATGTGGCTTGCATTACATTGCTGATGGGCTGAAGATTGTACAGGCTACTTGGTGCCCTGGTGCCTGGTTGAAACGTGATTTACAAGGAAAACAAAGATGAAAGGATAAAGGATGAAAGGATCAAGAAAGCCCAAAGGCTTCTGTCAGAAGTGGTACCTTTCCACTTTACTCCCTTGCTCTCTACAGGTGTTTCTGGATTCTCCATCAGCCTTTATTCCTCACGTGGCCTAAAGCAGATTTGAATTCATTAAGACAATTTTTAATTCGAGGCAACTTTCATACATTTAAGCCCAAGCTCCTCTCGCTTTGTTGATACTATTAGGTGTTTTCCACATTACAGATGAATTTATGAAAAACACATCACTAAAATATAAAAACAACCTGACCTATAACTAAGTAGAGGAAAATGTTGAGCCACTGCAGTGCCTGTACCTTCAACTCTATTTATGTCTTGTTCTCACCATCTCAAAATGATATACCAAACCCAGAAACCACAAATAAGGAACACTTTGCCTCAGATCATCATGGGCACTACGGGGACAAGGGGCACAGTGACCGCCCAGACCCCCAGAACAGAAATCCAGCCAAGACTAAGTGAGACATCACCCCTGGCCCAGCAGCAACTTAACCTCATCCTGCTGGAGGGTAGGAGAGTATATTGAGGAAATGCCCCTAAATCTTCAGTTTGTTCTTGTCATCTTTTCTGGGTGTCTGCTATCAGATATCATGTTCCACAAAACCGAGCCCGATGGACTCTGGTTTGACGCAGTACAGCCGCTGCTATTTTCCAAACCTCTTTGGGGTTTATCTTCTAGAAGACTTTCAGGCCTCCGAATGACAACTGTCAAACCCCACACTACACTTCAGTCATCATCCAAAATGCTCTGAACAAGGAAAATATCCCAAACCAATGTTCTTCTGGTTTCAGAAATGCTTGGTGAGAACATTCCTGTGCAGGTAGAAAAGGCTACAAGAGCTTGAATGGCTGAGCACTGCTCCATCAATGCTAAGTGAAGGCCTGCCAAACCTGCTTGGCACGTCTAAAAGGAAGGCAGGCTCTTTTCATTTTTCTTTCTTTTTTTTTTTTACGTGTAAGTAGTTCCAAATATTCTTATATAGATGACATTTTTAAAATGCAAAAGCATTAAAAATAACAGAAAACAGATCAAGTTCTGAAGCACCACCGGTTTCTCATTTGGGCAGTTACACACTAACGGCTCTCGTTAGACCTGCGCAGCACGGAGAGCAGAGCTTTCCAGCTCCTTCACGCACACTCAGAAAACTATCCCTTACCACAAATGAGACATAAACTGCAGGAAAAACAATATATGATGAAGTACGAAAGAACACAGAATTCCAATATTGTTGAAGCGGCATAAATCTTGATCTAGCTTCAGGATCAGATAAGAAGCAAAAAGAAGCTTGTCCTCTGCAGAGGTTTTGCAAACAGCACGTTGCAGACGGAGGAGGCGCAGCAGCCCTCACCCATCTGGGAAGGAGGCTGGCTTATTGGAGACAGGTGCCAGCAAATGAGTTTGCAGCAACGTCAAACTTGACTTGCAAATGCACATTTCACGCTATTTAAGATGGAGGGGAGACCTAGTAGAGGACATTAGCAAGGAAAAGGCAGTATTTAACACTAAAGGAAGGCATAAACATCAGCAGTGACAACTTGGACCTCTGTTTTCTTTGCCAATCGATCTTTGTCGATCACAATCGACACAGATGTGAGCAGGTGGGATGCGTTATTCTGGTAGGAGTGAGAAGATGAAACATCAGGTGTGAGTCGCTCGTTGGAGCTTAGAGCAGAGCTGTGGTCAAAGGTGTTTACAGGTATGCAGACAATTAAAATCCACTGATATGATTCAAATTGTTTCCCTTCCCTTGGTAATTGCTGTTTTACCTTGCTGAGTTACAAGTGCAATGCTGTAAAGAATACAAATGCTACTCACGTTAGGAACAAAAAAATAAGGAATTTAAATATACCCAGAAAAGCAATGCTTTTTCTGAAGGCAGATGGAGCCTATACGCATTTTAGATTTCTCCTTCAAGCCACCTGCAAAAGCCTGGCTTGGTCCAAGCCGTGCAGGTGTTCCTGCAGGTATCTCACATTTGGTAGCCCGAATTTTTATTTATACAGTTTCATTCTGACACTCCCAAGCTTCTCTGTAAGTAAACAAACTCACTTTTCATGTTCAGTTTTCTCTTGTTTGTACTTTCACCCTCTCTTACATAACAAGCTTGGAACAACAGCAGCACAGACAGCGCCCGGGGCTCCTGGCATGCGTGCCGCGGGTAGGACAGTCGCCTGCGGGCACCATCGCTCCTTGACTAAGCACATCCTCTTCCCGGGCCTCTTCCAGTTCGGATTCTGCTGGTGGGAGGGTGGATGCTGGGTAAGAAGAGAGTCCCAGCAGCACCAGGAATAAGAGGGCCAACGTGGAACACGGCAGAACACACAGGGGTACCCACGGCAGTCCCCGAGCAGTGACGTAGAAAATACAGAGGAAAATCTTGCAGTGCTTCAAGCTTTAACGATTGTTTGACAGTTCTAATACAGACAGATAATGTCACTTTGTAATCAGGTGAAAACGTTGCACTCTTGAGACTGTGACTCTCCGTAGCCTGGGTGAATTCTGCACTGCCACTGCTGCCCGTTCGGCAGGAGGACAAATCCTGTCTTAAACTACGGCGTATCTGCAAGAAGCTTCAGCACTGACATGCCCCAATTAATTGTTTCCCAGAAGGGACCGTTTTGTGTTGTCCTGCGCAAACTGGCCCTAGAAGGATGTCAAGCCATTCATTTCCCAAATAACCTGAACACGAGCCCACGATGCTTTCTTCCCTCCCTACACAGCAGGCGTTATTCCTTAGTGATACTCTACAGAGAGAGCAAATCCCGGTGCAAAACTGTGCTACAACTTTACGGCAGATCCCAAAAAAAAGGGAGTTAAAGGTACACTGAATGTTTTGTCTTCCAAAGCTGACTCAGACAGGTTTGAAACCCAGATCTCATGCTGTGCTGGGCCAGGAAAATGGCACGTTCAGGGCAGAGGTTTCCAACCTAAGAATACTCGTGAGCTGATCTGATGTGACTCTTCCCCTGCCAACAGTCCTGGCAGAAACCTAAACAGGTTCTGGAGAAGAGCTGCTGCTGCAGGCAAAGGAGGAACCATGAAAAGCGTTGCCCTGACCTGTGAGGAACTGGCCTTTTTGCTTTGAACTTCAACAGATCTTAATGAATTCTTCATAACTGGCAATCCAGTGTTTTCACTGAGGACACGGCTCTCCTGGGGTGCCAAATGCAGGAGTCACATTAGAAATACAAATTTTGGGTTCTCGTGAGTGGTTGGCCAAGCTTGTGAAGGCAGTTCCAGCAGGTACCTTCACCGCTACCGCAGGTAACTGGTTCTGTTGTATCAGGGGATCAGATTCAGACACAAACACGCACCAGTGTTGAACGACTGTTTCATAATCATTAACATATTGCCAACTGAAGTTATTGACTTCGGTGCCGTGAAAGCTTGAACTAAAAATAAGCAGTAGCAGTTTTAGTAATGGAAGAAGTTAAAAAGTGGTTGTGTCAGAGGACTGCGGGTTTTGTTGTGCTTGACTAATCTGACTAATCTCTGTTTTACTGCTTTTCCAGTCCTTTCTTATCTGGCAGTTGCAAAGGGAACTTTTGCCAAGAAGTTCATTGAGAGTCCTAAATCTTATCCTTTAGGCAACACTCGTTTCAGTTTCCTGGGAATAAATGTAGTAGATAGACTCCTGAAGAAGAAAACAGGTGAATTCTTTAAGCCCCATGAAACAGTCTCCTCAATGGAGGACCTCAGGCTTTTTGAAGAGGTCAAAGATACAAATCTCCTGATGTCTGCACAGAAGAGCGAGCTTATGAAAAAGCTTCAGCCTTGAGGTTTCCAGTCTTCGCTTCAAGCTTCAACCTCAAGTCTAGTCTTCCTAATGCATGTTTTCAAGGCTTAACAAATAAGATATTTATTAAATTGAATCCTGTTCATCAATGAAAAGAATCAACACAATGTGGGAGGTGCCTGAATCAGTAACAGCACACCACTCCTAGGGAAGACCTCCCAAACGCCAGTGCAAGATGGAGCATGCAAAAGGCTCAAAGAATAATGCAGATTGTCAATGAAACCAACGTAGTTTTTTGCCTTATGTGTACTATATGAACGCATACAGTTTTCTTTCAACTGCACGGTAGCAAGGTGAACCAGGACTAAACGAAAGTGTTTACAGTACAAATTTTAATGGGAAAAGGGGCAAAATATGATATACAGGAATAGAATATCTTCTGTTTCTGGACTCTAGTACTATTTTGGATGCCAATAGTACAAAAAATTTCCACTGAAGGGCAAGTCAAACCAATTTCCCTTGGGATGAAGGCATCCGAAAACTTACTGAAGTTATTATATTAGTGCCTACGCATTCTTTAAGCAGATGAACTGCTTCATTTTGAATCCATGTCAAGCCACAAGAACTGGCTGATAATAACATTCAATTAAAATGACCTGGTTCTTCCAGAAAAAATTTGGCTAACTGCTCCAGCATACATTTTCTAGCAGGGCACAATAGAGCGATTGATGCTGGAAGGAAACAAGATAGGTTTATATCTACATTTGGAAGGGTCAGGTTTGGTGACAGTATTTGTAGGTTTAACCTCTTACACAAATTTGTCAGATAGATGAAAAAGGCACTTCTGCTGAGCTTGAAACTGTGAGAAAGTCGGAGCTAGAGCTTGCAAATATATAAGTTGTGCTAATTAGACAGATGTTTTTAAAACCCCAAACTTTACACTCAATGCATATTTGTGTCTTTTGATGTACTTGGTGCTGCTTCACACCATGCAGAGCTTACTGAGAAAAGCAGAAGCTGCTCCCCTGCTAGGCTGTCTGGGTGAGTTTGCCATCTGATCTACTGAATACGCAGATAAAAGTCCTCGCATACTTTTTTCCTTTTCAAGTACAGTACTGTAACTTGGAAAGTTCCTTTATTCTCAACTCCACTGATGCAAGAAAGTGGCAAATATATAGCCGCTTTGGCTGCTTTCCTTTAGTCTTTTTTTTTTTTTTTTTGTAACTAATCTTTTACTACTCAGGAAACTATACATATTTTCATCTGTATGGAAAATAACGCTTTATAGAAAACAAAGGCAATACCTTCCAAAAATTGTGCGAGTGCTACTGACCCCTCAATTCTACTGCTACTCTGTCTTTAAATACAGATAAATAGTTACCCTGCACAGCTATCAGATTCACCAGGTTTCTCTTGTTACTTTCAAGAAAGGCTCAACTATTATGCAAAAAATTGGAAAATTTAATAAGCAGATTTCTATTTTCCTGTGATCTGCCATTCAAAAGTGTTTGCTAGTCATTTTTTAAAAATACTCTGATATTTGATCTGCTAGAGTTTCAGAGCTACATGCAGAACTGGAGAGCCAGCAGAAAATTGTAAATGGAATCTGAAGATTTCTAAAGTCAATAATAATTTTGGCAAGAACATTTTAATGTATAAAGCTGAAATCCTCGGTGGCTCTCTCCTGCTGATACCCCTGGAGCAGCTAGCATCACAATTAGTACAGAAACGATAGCAAACTGTATTAGAACATACAGCTTTGGGAAAAATATTTACACAAACACTGGAAATCATGTCGGCATGCTGGGATAAACCAGTGCATTCTGTTGCTATTTCATCTCACTCCTGGGATCAGCCACACCATCAGAAAGATATCTCAGGGAAATATATGCTGATAAGTAGACCAGGTCTGCATCCCCAGATCTCTATTTGCCAAACCCCGCAACTTGCGTTACTTTGCCAGGCTTTAAAATCTTTACTACAGAGTCATAAATGTTTGTGGACTATGGAAGGTTTGCTTTGAAGATGTCATTTTCCCCAGCAATCTTTTGTTGGTTGAATATATAGTTCACACATATTGTGTTTCCACCTACACGGCTGGAGAAGCCCTGCAGTCAAGGCTGTTCCAGGAGCAGGGAAGGAGGCTGCGTTCCAGGAACTCACTGGAACTGGAACAAAGAACAGCCCTTGGAAAGTCTACACAGTCCTATGCACAGACTGTTTTACAGATGCCCTGCGTTTGGAGGACATTAGACACTTGTTTTTATCTTTATCTTTTTTTTTTTCTCCTCTTTGAGTAAAGTCCCAGGCTTTTGAGCGCAGGCTCTTCCTCCCAGGCAGTCTGCCTCGTAACTTCTGGATATCTCCCCAGCTCTGTCTCTCTAAGCACCACTTTCTCCTCCTCATAAAAGTCCCTGTGCTCTTTGGAGAGAAAGCGTCTTTGAAATGAAACAGTACAGTAAATTGTAACTGTCATGGCAGCTTTAAAAAAAGCTAATTTACAATTTCTTATATTGCAGAGAAAAAACATCCTCTGCTCTTCTTTATTAACTGCACAGGCTCATGTTGGTATTATTTAACACTCGTTAATTAAGAGTGTTTTCTCTGTACCTTTCTCATAGCCTAGGACCCCATTCAGTGTTATTACTCCAGTTCAGTCAGTCAAAAACAGTGATTTTATGGCTTGCTTTGAATTTCTTTTTGCCATTTTTCCAATGCAAAATTACCGTAGTCCAGCTCATTAGAAGAAATTGATAGCTTAGCTATATGAGATTTTATATTTTGTTATGCATTTATGGAATCTTTAATTCCACAGTTTGGAGACTGGTAGATGTAAGGTGCCCTCCCTTCAGGGCTGAGAAAAAAGAACGAGGACTTCATGCAGCAAAGTGCCTTCTGCAGGGAAAGCAAAACACTGAAGACAATGGCGTAGGAAAAATCCAAACTTCTAAACCTGCCGGATAAAATTGGACTGCAGTTCAGAGGCTAGGCAAGCACTAGTTCTAGTCTTTTATAAAACTTGTAAGTATGATTTTGCTGTTGGCCATGGTAAGTTCTTCAATGTGTTGAGACATGAAAAGTCGAGAAAAATGCCAGAGTGCAAAGCTTGCTGCGGGAAAAAAAGATGACTCAATTCTTTGTCTCACAAAGCATGTCAAAGATATTATAAAGTACTTACAGATGCTCAGCCACTCAGATTGCCTGATTGGCTAAACATCTGAAACCCTGTAATTTTGAAGAGAAGGTACTATGCTTCAAACAATGAAATAATTTGTGGCAACAGAAAAAGATATATGATTATGAAAAGAAGATATTTTTTTTTAAATCAGTCAGTTGCTATTAATAACTTTAACAAAAAGGTAAACCTATTTTTATTACCATTTATGATTGTGTTGATACAGCTTTTTAAAGATAACCTTGTAATGGAATCAAGAGACAAAACACAAGCAGCAGTCAATAAGCTTGGGGCTAAACCCTCATTCCTCTTACGGACTGAATTTGTGTGAAACTAGTATTCACATAAAGACAGACTGAAAAACAGGTACTTCAGAGCTTGGACCCCATGTAGAAGAGAAAGCAAAACCATAAAAGCCCTGCAGATTTCATTTACCTATCCTTTTGGAAGACCTGACTTCCTCTGCTGATCAAACAGGATACAGGAAATTATGAGCAAGATAATGTTATTTGCATGGTAAATTTTCATGACTACTTTACAATGCTAAGGTACAAAATTTTATATGTTGGTGCCTTGTAATTCCCCGCTAATAAAAGACACTGCAGAGTTATTACTATTATTATAGACTAAAGTCAGCAACAAAGAAATAGAGATCCATGAAAAATGACTAAATGTATTTAACATCAAGATAGTCCCTTAAAAGTCTTTATTTCACCATGCCAAATGATTTAGGATGCTAATGCTTAGCCTCAAAGGCAATTAGATGGATTTGAGATCCCTCTGGAGAACTTTGTGACATACCCAGCTCTGAAGATCTTCAGTGACTGACAGAATTTGGCATGTCTGTGGCCATCGAACCATCACAAACTGTAATGCATGTTCTGGCCAGATGTCTTATAAGACCCGAGTCAGTGTCAGCTTCAACAATGAAATGCTGACATCATTTTACAGGCGCTGTTAGCTTAAAAATATTCATCTAAATTAAAATAAAAAATTACAGTAAAATTTCCTAAAATATTTATAAATGATGTGAGTCTCATTGGCAAAAGTTTATTAGGCAGCTATTCGATGGCAGCCTAGATTATAAGAGCTACCCCTACAGCATCAATGTGTGCTGCAGAAGAGAGCAAGTTAAGACTTACTTGACAGAAAGTCACTGAAATAGCATGTCTTCACTTCAGCTTAAGGTTTAGGTTTCAGTTTTTAGTTTACACCAAGCTTTCAGTCTTTTTTTTTCCTAATTAATGCTCTCAGTGCTATCAGTTACACATGGCCGTAGCCCTCTGAACAGATAGCCATTACAGTCTTTCTGCTGAAAATACAAAGAAAATGCTGAACATGTAAATTGTTCCCCCCTTATTTGCCACAGCTTGGAAACTTGTCAGCAGCCTTAACAAAAAGAACTGAACTGGCCTGACTTTCTCAAAGGGGTCTGACCAGACTGCAAGTGTACTCGTTAGATGCGGTTTTAACACTGGGCTATCTCATTTCCAAAACCCACTCCAACCGTGGAGCACCGCACAGTTTTGTTACTGGTTGGATCCTGAAACTGTTCTCACAGAAGGGACTGAGGCACTGATCTGGAGCTCGGGAGCTGGATTTAATCTCCAGCTTTGCCACAAAGCCTGGACAAAGTCAAGGCTCTGCGTTCCACTGTCTCATTTCTACGACAGGACCAAAAATGCTCCTTTTCTGTACTCCAAATCAGGTCAATTTAGGTTGTATGCTCTCTGATGTATCTTCTCCCTTCATAAGCATTAATAAAACATCTAGAACACTGACAGCTAGCTTTGCTTAGGACTTTGAAACCAAGAAAATGTAATTAGTTATTTCTTATTAAAAACATCATTGGCAATTGCAAAGCACAATAGTGGTACTCCAAAAGGTATTTTGAGGACAACAGACTAAATACTTCTGCAGGACTGCAGTCACGCAGTTAATGTTTCATAGCTCTGACATACTTTTTGTTTTAACACTAAATATTATTTGTAATTACAAGTGGAATTTGCTAATAACAAAATATAACTAAAAGTAGTTTTTTCACAAAATCTTTAAGAACATTTTTGCTGATATACTGCATTTTAGAGGGGCTTGTAAATTCCATCGGGATATTTTGCTAACTACTTTCCGGAAACAAAGATATCAGGTGCCCTTAAAGAAACGTTCTGAACGCTTTGAACATCCCAAGCTTTAAAATGATTTGCTTTACTTTTAGCTGGAACCAAACGTGAAAGGGAAGGGGGATTAAGCAAACCGAAGAAGAAGGGCATGCAGCCCTGGTGCCGCAGGATGCGGGCAGAGCGGAGAGCACCGAGCCCAGGAGACCACGCGCTCTCCTGACAGGGAAATCTGCTGGCACAGCATGCCAAAACAGAGCAATATCCCTGTAACCCCCCCGGCTCCCCAGTGGAAACAGCATTCCGGAATAAAGGAAACTGAGTACCCCACACGAGGGCCGACTCGCGTATAGCTATAGCAGAGTATTTTGGTATAGTTGCACCAAGAAATTTCACCGTGTTGATAAACCCTCAGCCCAGCCTTGGCATAGAGGAAGTGATTTTCTTGCTCCAAGGTATGGCAGCATCTGACAAATATATGATGATGTTGATGAGCACATTAGTCTGAACAGTTTAAAACCAAAAGTTTTCTCCTTTGTTCTGTTACGGCTATAAAACACACTATTGATTTTTTCCCCCTCAATATTTTAAAACCTAACAAAGAAAAACAACTGTTTCAAAATTTTTTCACACGAAGGGGAACATTATTATATGACATTCTTTCCTAGAAATCTTTTAAGTTCTATTTATTAACAGAATTAATCTGATCATAATCTGGCTGACAAACAAAGTGTTGAAATATGTCATCTTCAAAACATGTTTTGCTAATGAAATTTTGGTGTTAATTCAGGGGATATAACAGAATCCTAGAATCAGTAATGTGAGCCAAACAACAAATGTGGTTCCTCTGGCAAAAAAGCATCATTCTCTCCCTTTTCTGTTGTGGGTTTGTCACTGCGTGCTCTCCATCATCCATTTCTTTCCAGAATCTGCTTTTTGATGTGGAGTCCCCACTTGGCCATCAACTTATACATTAAAGCGCTCTGAACATTTTGCAGTTCTGCAGCACTTTCAATCCCAGAATCCAAATGGATTTCATAAAGAAAAGAAAAAAAAAGTTAGGATTTCATAAATAACCTGAAGGTATCTCTACAGTGCAATCAACTTCATGCTGGAGCTCAGTCCAGCCAGTAACCACTGCCAAGTGTCGGTAAAGTTAGGTAAATGCCCTGACCACTTGAGTGTGCTGAGCTCTGGGTTGCTGTGGCTAGATTGCTATCAGGAAGCAAGACAGCTAGTTTAAATTTAGCCTTAATAAGTTTACACAACACTTACATCACCAACACAGCTCCTGCATAGGCATTCTCAAGAGTTCAGCACCCAAAACCTTACTGAGAGGTGCCTTCTGAAGTGCCAGCAGAAAGCATCACAAATGGGTTAACAGACATTGCAATTTAAGCAGCTTTTCCAACCATCTGCAGGGCATGAATATAATTGTGCTCTCAACTAATCCTGCGGTCTAACCCAATGGTTCCCAATCTTTGAAGTGTAAGTACATTACAGGAGAGGCATGGCACAGGGACCAGGTGGGCCTTGCTGCGTTTGCCCCATGCCAGGCCAATTGCAGCATCCTTGTACTGTGCTCCAAAGAGTGCAAGTCCTGGAAAGTTCAAAGCAAAGATATCCACCCGGCAGTGAACAGCGAGCTGTGCTTCTGGGACTGCTCTCTGTGCCAACACTGTCGTAATCCCAACAGGCTCAAACTCAACAACAGCAAAAAGGCAGTGGCAGGAGTCACCTAGTTGTTCAGCGCTTTGTCAGACCACATCTACTCAGATATTTGCTGTTAGATGTTGTAATTTGACGGCATCCAAACCTGTTACCTTATAAGCCACAAAAAAGGAAGTTCCTGAGCCAAACTTTTATCCTGATTCTATGACTCTGACAGCCCAAACTTTGACTTGCCCTAGGCCAGACAAATCACAGCGCAATACAGAATGCCAAGTACTTTAAGCATGTCTCAAACTGACCCAAATTGAGGCCATCTGAAGCCAAAAAGGGTTCCTCAGATTGGATTTTTAGGTTGTCAAAAGAAGCAAAACGTTCTTAAGTTTCATTTATTCTTTTTCACTAATGCTTAAGATACTATTAAAAAAATCAAGACAATCATGAAATAATAACAACTTAGAGTCAGGAATTTGCATTAACATCAAAATCATGTACTATGGTATCCACATCTGGATATCACTTTACTGACTAAACGTGAAAC
Source organism: Anser brachyrhynchus (assembly GCF_964034855.1). Taxonomy (NCBI): domain Eukaryota; kingdom Metazoa; phylum Chordata; class Aves; order Anseriformes; family Anatidae; genus Anser; species Anser brachyrhynchus. Next base: position 3,216,002 of record NC_137711.1, read on the forward strand.
TTCTCCGAAAGCCAGTTGGTTTCTGTAAAAATGTATTTCTCCCTTTGAAAGGAAATAATAATTGGAAGGTCTTACAGGAAGTCACCCAATACCATAGAAAGGATATTGCAATCTGTTCCTCGATGTTAGTTTAAATCAATGTTATATTTAGCAAATGCCTGTTTTTCAATGACAGTCTTTTCAATAGCTTATATTAAGTCTTCAGAAAGGATTATGCTATATTAAGAATTGCTTTGTCCTTAGATGTTTCTTTAATCATCTCTCATGGTCTTCAGCTTACCCTGGGTTGGATGTTGTTCCCCATCTCTAGTACATCTAGGATTCCACTTTCACCAAGAACAACTTTTTTGCCCCAGGCTAATAAAAAGCCAAGTATTTCTACATATGGTCGTCTAGAAAATATGTGTGGTTCGTAAAAAAAAACAAAAAACCAAATGGTTGAATATTAAAAACACCTTCTTCTGCTTCCAGAAGCATATGCAGCAGTTCACCTTCTTAAGAATTTTCTGTTTGGATATCTGGCTTTCAGTACATTTCCATTAAGTCAGTGGTTTCAAAGGAAGATTTTTTTCAAGTACAATACTAATGATACTAAAAAAAGTTCAAGATCTCCAAGCATAATATCTCCTACAATTTATTCCCCAAGTTGACCAAATCTTAGAAAACATACTTAGAGCACTGGAGCTAAAAATTCACTGGGCCACTACAAAGATTGTGCAGAATTCCCCAGGTTTATATGTATTTCATTATATTTTGAGTCATAATGTCTACATTAAGCCTATAATAGCTGAACACACATTTACATGGGGAAGGATTTCATACAACCTATAATCATTACTGTTCAAAAATTGCTGTTATCAACAGCTGAATTACTTCCACTAAACGTAATTTAGTTTAGTGAATCCATAAATTCAACAGCAGCATTTGCACCATGTGCTGAGAAAAAAAGCTGGCAAACAGCCTGAAATGTGTTTTTCAAATCTGTAACTCAAGGAGGTATAAAACATGATAACTGTTGAGTATCGATATATTTCTGACTATATGGAAGACTACTCCACTGTCACAGGGTTTCTGTATACCCCATTGGCCACTGGAAAGCTGGAGAACTAATAACGCAATCTCCTAAGTGGCAAAACCCAGCCTATACCCCCAAATAATGTGACTTAACTATGCTCTATTTACAGATCCTAGATAATAAAAGCTACCTCTACTGATTCAATTTGGATAAAATATTGTAGCTAGCATTTATATGTCTATACCTTTGACAGAAGAGGCTAAAGAACGGCCAGAACGAGAATTCTGTTCCTCAATGAACAAACACAAAGAAAGGCAGACTTGTTCCTCGAGAGAAAAGTACTATTAAATGATTTATGAAAAAAGTAAAAAGAACGCGCTCCAGATGATGAGATAGTAAGGTCAACCTAATTTCATTATGCAAATCACTCAAATACAGAGGACAACATTAAGTGTACCATAACTGAACAACGGACAGGTCCAACATGTAAAAATTCCCATTGTTTCTTTTTCAGCACAAGAAGTTAGAAAAACTGTAGGACTTAAGTTTTTTTCACAAGTTTCTAGATTTAACAACGTAATTCTTTGTTTGGTACTAGTAAATGTCCTTACTAAGAAGAAAGGCATTTCCTTCTTCTACACAATTTTAATGAAGTGTTCTTGTTTTCAACCCTAGCAGATTGCACAGTTTCAAAAAATCCTCCATTGCCCATCACTACTCTGAAAGAAAAAATGTTTAAAAAAAAAATTGTAATTCTACTTGCTCCAGCAGGATTCTCTGCAGCCACTCTGAATCAAGGTGTCAAAGCAGCGACACAATCTGAATATTCAAAATCAGCAGTATCTTAAAGCTTCTTAAAAAAAAATATATATATATATAAATGTAATTTCAAAAATACTTGATTCCATTCATATTTACCAAAGACTTTGCATATAGTTTCCAGTGGAATTTGGAACATACTTTCCTTCATTGTGTCCTTAACCATGAAAGTTGCCATCACCTTGTGAAAACCAAACCAAAGCCGGTGTGATGCTGCTGGCTGTCAGGTGGTGCAGCTCCAACCTCGTATTTTTCACCTTTTTTTCCAAGTACTGAAAGCACCAAGTAAAGGTGCTGAAAATATGTTAAAATATCTGAGTCAACATTAAAAGAAAGAGAAAAGGAAAGTTTCAAGTATTTGACTGAAGTGGATGGATTAGACTTGCCAAACCCAAATTTTTTATGCAGGCGTATGATCAGCTAGAGGAAAGAGAGCCTGAGTCATCCAATACATCAAAGTCAAGGTCCAGTGAATGGAATTAGCGAGTGCCGTGCGAACAGGAATGATACCTGCATTCATCTGCCCGCTGCAGAACTTTTAATTACACTAGAACAGCTAGTAGCATCAGTGACTAAAATCCCCAGATTACCTTGATTGCTCTGTTATTATCTGTAATCAGCTGCTGCTTCTTATCTTCAAACTTTTGTACAACTTCCTGGAGCTGCTGTTCCGCGGCAAGCTGCTGCCGGCTGTTCTCCTCTGTCAGAGAGGAAATGGTTGTCTTAAGTTCAGCTATGATCTAAAAAGAAAACAGCATGCTAAATCTCTCTTCAGTAACAGGCATGTACTTTGCATGTTCTTATGCTTGGTGAAACATGGCATTGGCAAGCACTGCTGCACAAATTAAGCATTTTAAATTAACATATTGCACACCAGCAAGCATGAAATTTCATACAGAGAAAAGGAATATAGCAAGCCTGCGGATGACAAAAATTGCTGAACACAACATATTTGGAAGAGATTTCCACTACGACATTCCAAAATATTTACTCATAAGAACAAAGCACATCTGTGATCTTCAGAATATAGGATTTTTCCAGTTTTCCACTGCACTGAAAGAGTTTTGCAAGTTTACAGAGGGATGGTGGTGTTTGAATTCTAAAACGATATGGAACGGCTCGATATTGTAGAGAAGAAAAGGCCCCAGTGTACACACTGGGCTGAAATGTTGAACTTAACGGTGAAATTTCTGAGCTGCTGAAAGGAACGTGCTCTGCTCAGCAGTGCAGTGGGGACCTGATTCAATGTCCAGGGCCCTTGCAGCAGACCTTTCGCGTGGTTCACTCGTGACTTGTTGAAAGGTACTGGTTTCACCTTTTTTGTCACTGTGGGAAGTCATAACCAAATAAAAACCTGTAAATAAGCCTGAAGGATTTTATGCTGACGTGTAAGTAACTCACCAGCAAAGCACTTAAACATACAGAGAGTTACTGAAGTTAGAGTGCATATCCAAGCTTAAGATTAAGCTGCTGTAGCAGGAAAATACAGTCTAATTCAGAAAACACCTGAGCACACAGCAGTGCAGGGAGAGAACACCAGAGCACGCAGGCTCATGTGCTTGCAAGGCCTCCTCATTGTCACGGAGACGTCAAACTATACTAAGGGCACAGTTATTTATTTATTTATTTATTTTAAAAAGGTGCTTTTTTAAAACAAACAAATTAAAAAAAAAAAAAAACACAACAACCCTACTAGTAGGATAGGACTGATGCAGTAATACTCTACAAGTGAAGGTACCAGAATCACTGGGAAAGAGGAAAAGGAGTTAAAGAAATAAATTCAGAGTAAAGTTCTATTATGTTTTACTAGCCCTGAAGATCCTACAGTGCAATGCAGCTTATGAGTAAAACCTAGGTGGATATTTCCACATTTCTTTTCTAAAAACAAATACATGCTAAAAAAGATAATACACCAATCAAAAGGAACACTATTTGTTCTTAATGCGATCAATGGGCCAAAGGTTAGAAATTACCTGGATAGGTGCAACTCTTTACACCCTCATTAGGCAGAATTCAGCAGTATCAGCTGTTTTGCAATTTAGATCATCATTTACATGATGCAATTTGCACAAATTTGGCTTGTCTGGGTGTGTAACAGTGAGGAAGTAGGAGAAAAAGTGATGAATCATAGGAATTATTAAGATAACTTAAAGGCACAGAAGCCTACACCATTTTGTGTACATCCTGTTCTGTCACTTTTTAAAAAAGATAACTAAATAATGAACCAAATAATATAATCAAAGTGAGATTTAAAGCTTTTACTGGGTTAAGACCCCAGACTAGCATAGGAATTCTGAAATGCAGGCAAGGGACTATTAGCATGAATTGATGGAGAAAGATCTGCTTTGTGCAGTACTTTTCAGAGAAAAAATCTGTTTACTTTGTATAAACTTCAGAGGAAATTTCTTGAAATATCTTCTCTGTGTGGGTGTTAAAAGTGAATGTTCCAAGAGGCCACAGAGCGTAAGATTAGACGGATGCTGTCAGCAACACAACCACAAGAAAAGTTGCAATTGACCTATTATTAATACTGAGCTAGAAAAAAACTATGTTCAAGTAACTTTAGGGATTTGATTCAAACCCACAAAAGTAAAGAAATTCAGACATCAGGGTGAAACTCCTTTATTGTGCCAAATAGCCCTGACATATGATGTATGTGTTGTGTCTGCCACAGAAAGCACAGAGGGATGCCAGGTCTGGTCACTGGGTCCATCTCTCCCCAATAAAGAGAACAGTGTATTAGTTACAGCAATGCCTAGCTTAAAAAAACATGTCTCCAAATTTTTCCATTTGAGACTATTCTACAGGCCAATAAATTTCAGCCTGACAAAATTTATTATGACATTTAGGTTAGATATTTATTACCTTGCCCGGTGCTACCTAGCTGTTCCCACTGTAACAATTAAAGCAATTTCCCTCGCCCCTTGTTTAAAAATTCAGAAATGCCTGAATTAGCCCATCTGTAACAAATGGACCAAGACCCACTTTTGTTCTGGCACAGACAGGCTGACTTTGGATTATGGTCATTAGGCACGACAATAGTATAAAAATGACAAACAAAAGGTAAAATGGAGTTAGCAATGAAAAGGATCTCTTCCTTGAGGTCTGACAGGCATGAAATATTACTTTTGGGGTTTTACAAATTTTCTGCTATTCAGGTTCAGATGGCAGAATAATATAGTTTTTGTCTTTTTATAAGACTCTCAACAAATGAGTAAAAAGGCATTTAGGAGAGGATTCTCTCTGAAGGACTGCAGAATCATGGAACTGGAGAGGTTGGGAGGGACCAGCTCAAAGCAGGGTCACTTAGAGTGGGCTGCCCAGGACCCTGTCCACTCACATCTGGAATATCTCAAAGGATGTAGACCCCACAAGGATGGACACATCTCTCTGTGTGCAAATAGATGTGCAGAAAACACACATTTATTTTTAGAAATTTAATGTAACAACATATTTACCAATGATCCTGATAAATGCAGTCTCAAAGAATATAGTGTGAAAAAACAGGGTAGTCCAATGAAATTGCTCAAACCATAATTCTGGTCAAGTTTGGAGAGAATGAGGCCCAAATGTAGCTGAAAAGTGGAAATTAAGAGTTTTAAAATTTTTTTAAGTGTTTTGCAAACTTTAAAGTTTGCAGTTTCTTGTCATTGTGTCACTGATCACTTCTGTCTAGTCTGGAGGCTCCTAACCCCTTTATTATAGTGTTTTTGTTGATTTTAGAAGTGTGGTAGACTATTATTCCTACTGCTGAAAACACCTTTGAAAGTATAAGGAAGGCATTATGCAGTGGCCTGGAGGAATGAGAAGAATGACACCTCCATATAAATCCTCATGGCAATTTTCTTATTATTCAAAGCTTAACTTCTGGTTGCATCTCCACCATTTTTCACACTTCAGTACTGCCTGTCAATCAAAAAAGCTGAAACATTTAAAAGTCATCCTGCCCTATCATTTTTGCATATATGCAAATTCAGCGTACACTTTCATCTTTCATGTTCTAAAGACTACCCTGAAGAACAAAAACTCAACTCAAAAACAGTTTGCTTTCAGGACACTACATTCTTCCAAATGTTATTTTGGGCAAATATGCTGAACTGGCTGGGAGCAATGATAAACATCGAACCGGCACAGTCGGGACTGGAGTCCTGTCATCAGCTGCGTGGGCAAACACCACCTTGTCCCACGAAACACAACTCCTGATTATGCAAGGGCTCCTGCCCCTCCAAGCTGTGCTGTTCTACAAGGGCTGCCTGCTGGGGCACTTGGGCTTCAGTTCCCACCGACTGTGGAGGACTCGATCCTCTTGGGATATAAAAAGAAGAAAGCTCAAAACAAAAAGAAAAAAAAAACCAAACAACCACAATCATTTTTTCTGGTTAGTTGGATGTTCTGTATTTTTTCTAAGGTTAACATCTGTAAGAAAGACTTTGTATGTTTGATTTGGGAAACGGTTATGGCTTCTCTTGATCATAAAGACCTACACTTCAGAGCAGGAGCAATTACACTTTTCATCAAGTCTCCAAATCAAATGAATCCATGGGAAGTTCCTGTCTTCTCGGTACCTACCTGCGAGGATTTAGCCAGCTTCTGACTGTACTCCTTTTCAACCTGCTTCAGCCGGCTGTTTGCCTGAAACACACACATGCACAAAAGGAGCCAGATTAGCAGGGACGAGGAACGTGTACAGACACTTTGCCACCGAGCCCTCTGCCTGGCACCTCATCGGCATGCCTATCACTGCGCCGCCGGGCCCCGCGCCAGCTCCACCGCCCTTTTGTGGCAGCCAAAAAACCACAAGGGCTCGCCTTTGATCTGGGGCCAACTATTCATCACTTAAAAGAGGGGAGAAATTGTACCTCTGCTGCCAATTATTAGAAAAACATAAAGACTTCTGCGGATTAAAAAAAAAAAAAAAAAGAGAGAGAGGGAGAGAGGAGGGAGCGTGCGTGTGTGCGCGGCAGGGGGAGGCAGGAAGGCGGGCTCCGGTTTATCAGGGTGACTTCATCTCTAAACGAAGGCAAAAGGGAAGGAAAAAGTCCCAAGCTCCAGCACAGGCTGTAAAAGGGTACAACACGACATGAACTTCATGGGGCAGCTCGATGTCTGTACCTTCCTTCTGTCCAGTTTCACATTCCTGCTTTTTTATTTTAATTTTTATTTTTTACAGGTTGTGGTTAAGCTGAAAATCAACCCCAGTGTGCAGCTGAGCCAAGTGGGATCTCTCAGACACACAGCTCCCTTCTCCAGGCATTTCTTTCAAAACTCAAAGATAAAGAACAAAACCGAGTGAAAACAAGGCTGCTTTGTCGCAGCGGTGTCCAATCAGCAGATACTTTCATAATTCTGGGGAAAAGTAGCTCCAAAGGTTTTTCCCTCAAATACTTTATTTTCAATAACAATGAGACAATAATAATTCAAAGAATATTTTCCATTTAATTTCAGGACACAACTCTGATTCGTATTTTTCTAGTAAAGTCGACCCCGCATTACATGATAGCCCAGCACCCAAACGCTGTCCTCAGACGAACCGCTCGGCGCTCTCCTGTTCTTGGCTCTCAGATTCGAGGACAGGTGTCTAAGGAAAATATTTTCTTAGGGGACAGGGTATTATGTAGCTGAGTTCTGAAGCAAATTTAAGCTGATTAACTTCTCAGAATCTCTCTGACCTCATGTTAAAATCTTTGATCTGTCCTCCTTAGTTTCACGGCACAGCACCCAGCACCCGCTCCTTCAGGGCCAGCACGCGGCTTTGGGGGGGCCTCCAAAGCCTCTGAACCCTGCTTGGGTCCAGCTGCAAGACTGAAACTCTGGTTCTGCAAACACGAAGGATTTCAGTCAAGCAAACGGTTTTATTGATTTTCCTGGAGTACAATTTAGGGGCTTTAAGTTGCCGACAGTGTTTGTGAAGCACTGCTGCAGAGCATGATAGGGCTCAAATCGTCTCATGCCATCCACGCAGTTGGTGGTGCAGCTTAAAATAAGCATATTACAGCCAGTTAAAAATAATCTTAAAGTTTACATGATACTGCAATTCAAGATCTTAAATCCCTTCAAATTCCAAGATTATGAAACATATGGAGGTCTCTATATTTCATGTGCTTGTTGGTATTAAAAAACAAACTAAAAAAGTTGGTCAAAACCAATTATCAAGTATGTGCCTAATTTTCAAGAACACTTTTTGTTTTGTTATAAATAGAAATAACGACACAACATACTAGTTTAAGATAATATATACAAGAATTTTGGAGCACCAGACAAATTAAATTCCACTTTTTCTACACCTATCATTTACAGTGAGCCACAAACAGTGTAAGGGCTCACATGTTGGTGGGCTGCATAACTGGAGAGCAGTAACACAGAAGCAGCTATGTCAGACAGCTCTGTCCTACATTTCTCTTTGTACTCGGGCTCACCCATGTTAACACTCTTTCCACTGTATTGTCATCCAGTCTCAGATTACACTTTACCAGCACTGCCTATCATAAAGCGATTGAAAGTGCCAGTTTATCTTTAGGAAAAATGTAAAAAATAAATGACAGTAATAGATTAAATTACTGCTACTCCCAGAAAGCAGAGATACCAGGCAGCAAGGCGCTGCAAAGATCACATTACAGCTGCTCTCACTCAGCTTGCCTGGGGTAAAAGTCTTCGTCTTTCATGAAAGCAGCTCTATAACCTCCTGAACCCATACAAGAAATCCCAATAAATAACAAAAACACACCCCTAACTTTCATAAGCAAATTAGAACTTGTTTGTTCACACTGCGTAGGACCAGGGCAACCTGAGCTAGCCATGACAGAGGAGGGCTGAAAGAGAGGTGCTGAATCCCAGCTTTATTCCTGACTGAGGACAAAGAAAGTGCATCCTGCCATTTCTTTTAAGGACAATTAACACTTTATTTTGTAACGGCTTCAACAAAATTCCAATTTGTCTCCAAGTCAACAACAAACTACAAATTCTTGCATTTACTTGCTGCCCCAACATCCTTATTTGAGGGGCCTGATTTTCAGAGGTACCAAAACTCCCACTGGAGATAGCTAACATTAGGTAAAACTATCTAAAATAGGCAATCAAGACTATATGGACATCTGCTGACTTCAGCCCTTCTCTCCAGATCCGTAACACTGTACAGGTCTTGCATCATCACAAGCTACACAGAAAGCAATTTCTGCAAGTTGTATCCCAGTGGTCAGCTGGAAAGATCTAATTCATTGCAACGCACAGGAACGCTCTTTGCCATTATGTTCTTTTACTGCAGAAATACCAAACTTCTTCCTTTTTCAAACCTGCACCTAAACTAATTTAACACCTCCAGGCTACCAGCTGTTGCTTTGCAGCCTAGGGAGGCATAAACCTGGGGCACATGTAGCACTGCTATATATTAAAAAAAAAAAAAAAAAAAAAGGTATTTTTACTTACAAAAAAAGTAAAGACTGCAAAGTAAACATGTAGCTGCGCACAGTGATCATAGCTGAGGATTTATATTACATTTATCTTGACAAACGAGAAGGTTAAAAATGGCATGGTGTACACAAGCAGCAGGTTCCTGGGCTCCTCCTTTTGTAGCAGGCTGCTCGGCTCGTGCATTGTATGAAGCACAGGCTGCCTCTGTGTTACTTTAAGGGCATTCCCTCACTTTCAGGTTACATGCTATTTCAGAAACATAATGAATAAAAATCCAACTGGAAGGGGAACATTTGGAAGGTCAGCCAGTATTCATTAAAGTCTAACTCTTTTTATAGCAATGGGCAGCACTGCAAATATAGTTAATGGTCTTAAACGGGCTTTCCACGTGTGAGAGGTAGCTGCTGAAATTCCCGCTTGGCAAAAACTTGTCAGAAATATCGATTGTAATATCCATTTCTATAATAAAAAGGTTTAAATTGGATAAGCCACAGAGGAATCCCACTGATTCAAAAATTAACTTCTGTTTAGTTTCACACAGTTAATACGCGTTTTAGCTAAAATTATCTGATTACGACAATTTTACACACAGTTACTCTATATTACAGAGTGAGGACTTCTGCATTAAAAAAGATTATGTCCTTGTTGCAGTTAATTGGTTTTAAAAACCAACCATAATTCTATAACAAGCCTTAAAGCATCATATTGTGGTTGCTGAGCAAAACTGCACCGACTTCAACAAAACATTTCATGTAAAAATTAAAAACGGCATTAGCACTACAGATGTGGTATCGGAATTAATGGATGCTGTTCGAACACAATCTGATTTTCAGTTTTTCCTTTCATGAAACGCAACTGTGTTACTAAGAAAAAAGTAGCAAAGGATCTACCATGACAGGTCCGTACTCCAAATGCATACCATGTCATGCCCTAATTACGGAGTGTCAAGTGCACTGTTTTTAAAGTATTAGAGGAGACTCAGGTCTAATTCCACTTGATGGAACTGGAACTTTTGCTGCGTGCATTACAGGCAACCACCTGCTGAAGTCTGACCTGTGGAGGTCTACCCTGAAGCTGCAGAGAGCACGAGGGTGACTGTGCACACAGCGTGCTTGCAGCCTGTTGCTCTTCCAGGGAGTCCCTCCTTCGTGGGCAGCCTGGGACAGCCCAGGACAGGCCAGCTGTGGGCTCGGCCACCAGCCACGTCTGGGCACACGTGTCCTGCGTGGCAGCTGCCCATCCTGGGGCTTTATGGACACCTCCGGTGCGACAGCAGCTGCCGCAGCACTAGGGGGTTTGCAGGTACGTGAACAACTTTGTCATTCGTCGGCATCTAGGACGTCTTGAACGTTTATCAAAAATGCAGCTGTTAATTTTTTTTAGAATGGTACAAACCTGTGCAAATCTTTCAGCTTTGGAATGGTGATTTTTGGAAATTAGAAATACGCTTTCAATTATGCTACAAAATTAATACGAAAACGAACTCCTGCAACCCAAGTGCAGACAGAGTCAAGCACGCCTAGTGAAATCCTGCTCATCTATACATGAACCAGCTAAAGTCTTGTAGTGTTTTAATTTGATTTCAGTCTTACCAATACAAAACCACCAAAAACCTCACAAACATAACTCTTGTGAAGTAGAGAGGTATACATATACACCCGTAGTCACTAACGGAGAAGCAGATTCAAGGAATCTGTTTAGGGTACTGGCTATGAAATAATCATTTTTCAAAATGCCTGCAACTAGCTAAATGATGGCCATACACAAGCTGATCCTCCATAATTAGGTAGATAAAATTGTACGCAAACTGGGGAAAAAAAAAAAAAAAAGGAAAATCAAAGGGTAGGGGAAGGAGAAGAAAGAAAATTTGCTCCGGGGAAAAAGCAACTGTTCTCTGATGTGCAGCAAAGAATTTAACATCAAAGAACTAATGTAAATGGGGCCCATTTACCTTAAACAACAACAACAAAAAAAACCCAAACCAAAGCAAAAACAACAACATGAAGCCCACCACCAGAATATTTCTGTTTAAGTTTGACAGCATTATGCTTTGCACCAAAATTCGAGATTATGTAATTTGACAGATGTCAAAAGAAAATGACCTTCAGAATGGCTAACTGTAGCAATTTTTATTACATTAAAATTCTCCATACGATATCTGTTAAAACTTCAGAGATCAGCAGATCACTTTTTAAATTCATCTGATTGTACCTGAAAGTTTCATTTCTACCTCAAATCCTGAAACATGTATTTTTCCTTATGTGCCTCTAATAATGGCTTCCTATTCCAATACCCTTTCTTCCTCCTGCTCTTCCCACCAATCAGATAGCAAATGGAAAGCCAAATCTGTGTAAGAGTGAAAATAGCATACCAGTTCAAACATGTAATTTGAGCCACCAAAAAGACTGTTAAAACTGGTTCAATATCCAAAACGATGTTAACAGAATAATTAGTCAAGTACCAAAAGACTTCAAGGCTTTCCAAAATGAATGACAGAAATCCCAACCTGTCATACTCACAAATCCTATTAATATTCTATTTAACATTCCACTTTTGTAGGTCTATAAATCTTTTTCTTCCTTTTTTAAAAAACATACATCTTCACGGAAAAAAAACAATCACCCTCTCATTCATGTGCCAAGCGCTTTTCATTGGGAAAAAAAAAATGAATAGGAATGGATTTGACCCTCTATTTTCATGAAGAATTGCCTTTCTGCAGTGTATTGCAATTCCCTGCTTAATGGGGGCCTCCTGAAAAACTGCTTGTGCAATTTGTGCCTTAGGAAAACTCTTATTTCCAGTCCTTTCATTTGAACCAATGGCATACTTTAATCATTCTGAAATTAAGTACAGAAATTAAATACACCCATTTAACTCTTCCAGTAATTCTTCTGTGAGACTCCAGCTTCACTGGTGGCCAACGCCATAGCTGTACGAACCTTACACTACAGAGTAATTACTAGCTGCACCTAAATGGATTTACTAAGTACCTAAATATTACCCAGCTTCACTAACAGTGACTTCTATTCAGTGCTGCAGTGAGACAGGCACCTTACCTAAAACCAACCGCATGATTTGGCCCAAAACATAAGCCTTGTATACATTACAAGGCTTTAACACCAGATTAATACTCTAGTCTTTCCATATGAAACTGTTCAATGCCTTAAGTTTATGTTACACGAAGATAGCACTGATGTATGTGTCAGAAATTTGAAGGACAGACAGCAAATTATAGTTTAAATCTGAAGATGTACCGTGACTTCGGCCAAAAAAGCTTGGAGGCAGATGACTTTTATGTTATGGCATGGTTCCTTCTTTTGCTCACCATTCTTGTAAGATGAAGTGAGTGAACCTAGTGAAGATGTTGAGAATGAAACGCTCTCTGTGCAAGGATACCGAAGCCTAGTTCTCCCTCAGTTATGTATTTAAATCTAGTACTCTGCAAATACGTTCCTGAATTATGGTCTTAATATCTCCTGGTTTTCTTCTAACTGAATTTAAATGGTTACTTAAACTGGGCTTAAGACATTATATCAAGAGCGGTGGCATTTTGTTTTTCAGAGCCTTAACAGTTAAAATATGTACCCAAAGGGAATGACTGCAGCTTTTGCAGGCTGCCTTTGCTCATCAGCAACATCGGGCACCTCTGCTCCAAGGACACCTCACTGCTGTGCGCATCCCGCCTCTCTCCCCCACTCCAGCACAAAGATGTTTACAGAAGAGTTTGTATCACTCAGGCCCAGATGTTTCTGGTACACAAACAGCTGACGCCCAGTAAAAGCACGAAGGGATAAGGCTGCTAAACATCTTTGATGATTCAAGTCATAGCTAATGTTTCCTCCACAACTAGAAGGCACCAGTACCGAGATGTGACCCTGATCCAGGGGTTGACTCGGTTGCAGGCTTTACAATAAAGAATTCCAGCAGAATTCAGAGATCTCTGAGGCCCATGCACTTTATCATCTGATACTAGCCAAGTTCATGAGCTGTGACTTTTGCCAAGGAGAGACAACAAGGCTCCTGAAAAGACTATAAAGAGTAAGAATGTGATTTTTACTTTTTTTAGATTTGCTATTGCTGTTCTAAGTTGAACTGTGTAGCAGTAACAAGCAAATGATAAAAAGATAAGGACTAGAAAGAAATCCTAAGTATCATTCTGAGAGCAAATCTGTTTTATTAAATAGAAGGAAAACTGGAAACAAAAGGACAGGCTGGGTATTGCTAAGTTACATCATTAGATGACAGCCCAACAAAAGTTAAGCTTTTACAGTTGGAAAGACAAACATTCAAAGTAAGGCACAATCCCCTAACAAATCTACAATCTGAAGTAATCCGTGTTCCTCAGCAAGATTATGTGGGATTACTTTCTGTAGTTTTAAATACAACAAAGCTTCCCCAACAGAATGCTGGAACTTCTCGGAGCCAGAAAGCATTACTGTACCAACAACTAGCTGCGCACAAGTCCAGCAAAGTCCCAATTAAAAGGAGAATGGAATATATTGCTCAATCATAAAAGCAATTAAAAGCATAAATAAGACACTGTGAGACACTTAATATTCCCAATGTTTAATTATTTATCTGTTCTCCGTCCTGCAGCTGTAGGTCAGAATTAACTCTTGTGAACTAAAGGCAGGAGAACTCTTTTGGGGATTTGTACCTTATTCACTTTCAAGCAGACACCCAAATTCATTTCAAATTCACACAAGAACTGCAACAGTTTCACCTAAATCAGATTTTCTACAAGTTAAACACCCCTCCTACACTCAGATGTGATTGTGAAACTACTTTGATCTCTGTTCCCAAATTTATTGCTCTGTGTAATCCATGACAAAATATAATGTGATTTACTGTATCTCTATATGACAGCCCAGCAGCTGACAGAACTTAATAATTTAGCATAAGAAAAAAACCTTCTGGCACCAAAATATACAAATCATAATTGAGGCACTTTAGTATCACATTACAATGAAGCGCATGCAGACTGATCACAAGAACTTCAAAACAATTAGAGTTCTTTCTCATTCACTTAATGAAGGTGGGTTTCATTCCCTGACATGCTCTGCAGCTATCAGCAAGTCGTTTTGGAACACTTTTGTTTCTTTACATTAAAGACTCCGAAGGACTAATAACACCGTTTTACCCCCCTCCCTGTTTCCCAAACACTCCTTTCCCTCCAAAATGGAGGAAAAAAAAAAAGCCACCTGCAGCACTGCTCCATTATGGAGATAGGAAAAAAGAGCAAGTAAGTATAAACGTCTTCAAATTGTGCCAGAATTTAAAAATACAATAAATGTGTTTTATGTTAGCTTGGTCCTAAATAACTGAACCTTCTTTCTAAGATAAAGGTATAGTGAAAAATTTTGAGATCTAAATGCCCCCCTAAGCAGATATGCCAAGGACATGTTCCATGGGGTAGCTTCAGCTCACGTTGACTTTCACGTCTGGGGTCTTGAGAGACTCACTGCATACGGGGCACATCGCCTAAGAAAGTTTCAAGAAAAGTAGGATTGTGGAGCTCCCTGGCATGGGATGCACGAGATATTTCTACTTACTACTTCCTAACTCCAAGTAGCAAACAGCAGTCACTGCTGGCAGGTGGAGCAGACAGTAGATTACCTACAGCTGCCTGCATTAGGGAACCCCCGCGAGATCACCAGGGATCACCGCAGGTACTGCCTCCCAGTAACAGCACATCAACTGTAGGATTGGTCCTACCTTGTCTAGGCACTCAGACCAGATGGTATTCATCCAATAATTCTGAAAATTATTTCATAATTAATCGGCCTAGCTGTTTAAAAAAACAAAAACAAAACCGAGTAATCTTACATTACAATTAGCTACTACACTGGAAAATAGCCAGTGGTTTTGCTAATATTCTACTCTGTGACATAAAGATAAGTAAAATCGATCATATTTGAGGCATATCTGTTGAATTAAGACAAAATTAATAATAATGTTTCAGTTTTCTTACTTTTCATAAAGAAAACTCTACCTACATGCAGTCAGCTTTTTCTGAGATGCATAGTGGTGGTGGTGGTGGGGGGGGGGGGGGGAATGAGGTAATGATTGAGTTGGGCTTTAAAAATATTGAACAAAGTTAAAATAATAAGCAGTTGTGTATTACAAGATAAATCTGGTGTACTACAGTTTGGATAGTGAAGAAAGGCTCTGAAAACTATCGAAAAAATAATTAGAAGAGTCATCCTGCAACTGAAAAAAGCCTCCTGCACTCCATACTCAGAGAAGTTAAGACTGAAACAGTCGTACTAAAGGCATCGGTACATCCTCCAAGGTCGGGCTAAGGGGCCACCAGCCCACTCTCCTCCCCAGAGGCATGGGAGATTACAGCCAAGCTTCCCAACCAGCCAACTGTAACTGATGTGATAGGGAGTGAATAAAAGTGCACACTGCAAGACAGGTCAGATGACAGTTCTCCAATTTTAATTGTATTAATGCTTCCCCTGTTGAAGGCTATCTTTTAAATTACATATTCTGTCATAACTTATTATTTAGCTCAATCATGCCTCTTGCCTGGTTTCTGTTTCTTAACAGTAGTACCTTGGGCATTTTAATGTTTAACCTAATGTTATTTGTGAATAATGTGGTGCTTGCTCTCTTCTCCAAACATTAATTAAGATGTTGTAAAGTAAGTCTAGTGTCTGTGGATGGATATTTTTTTCTGCAATGGTACTGATATCAGCTATCCTTGGTTACCTCTTGGACCAAGTTTATAAATAAAATTGGTGGGCAGAAATCATAGAACGGCCTGGGTTGGAAGAGACCTTAAAGATCACCTAGTTCCAAGCCCCCTGCCATGGGCAGGGATGCCAGAAACCTTACCTTTTGTTTCCTAGTTTGTTTTTCTGGATGTTCCCCCGCCCCAACCAAAGGAGGTGGGAGAACAGTAACTCTGCGTATGGGTAACTGAGCCTATTGCTCTGAAATAACACCAGCAGGGAAAGAGACGATTTTTTTTCAGTCTCATTTGAGTAAAATATCCCTGAAATTATTCTACCATATTTTGCTTTGCATTTGGCTCTGTTGACTGAAGGCTCTTCCAAATAGCTCCCCTGTGGGATGATGTAATTCCTGTGACCGTGCTCCTTGTCCACTATCATCTTTCTTTCCTTGGGATGAAAGAGACTGAGCAGGGCAAAGGGGGACACACTAGAGAAGAAATTGGTTTTTCTCCCTTCTCTGTGAGCAAAAATGTTATTGCAGAGTTGTTGTCTGCTGTCCTTCACAGAAGCAGGATACAGACATTAAGTAAGTGGCACTTCTCATGAAAACATATACTAACTTTGCTCGATCTTTTCTTTTTTTTCAAATACATTTCTTTTCTCTTGATCTTTTAGGCTTTTGGCAGGATTTCTTCAATAGAGCCAAACTACTAAACTCACTTTGAGTAACATTAGCTGGTAGATCACTAACACCAGCATGTCAAAATTGTTCAAGAACTAACAGACTCTACAACACAATAACAACAGAAATGTTACTACTCTGGAACAGGCAATGGTTTTCAGATGATAATGAAAAAAAAATAAAGAAACTCAGGGAACATGCAACTCCTCTTGGTAAGAAGGAGATGCTCTTTAGATTATTTATAACTAAAAGAATCTGTGTAATACAAAAACACTTAAAAATTTTTAGTATAAAAAATGGCACACGTATGACAACTGGTGGAGATCCTGAATGCATTCAGCACGGAGAAAAACATATGTCTACACTATAATTAGATACAGTTTAATGATATCATTATACTCAGAAAGAATACATGTCCACATTTTATGGCTGACCTACTTGCCCCCATGTAAATAACCAGGGTATCACTGCAAAGTGTATGAAAATAGAATCTGTTTTGTGAGCATCCAGTTGAACTTTCTATACTATCACTATTAGTGTTCAAGTTAATGAAGTGAAAGATGTCTCTCAGATCAAAGTCTCCATCGTGCTAAGAAGTCTAAGCAGGAGCCTACAGAATTGCTGCAGAGATGTCCAGTTCCCAGAAGGTCTTCGATACAACGATGGACCCAGTTTTGGTAGCTAATGAAATGTAGTTGGCAGAGAAGAACAACAGCTAGAGAGACTGCATTCAGTGGTGTAAGCTAACGAAAAGCATGCAATGCTTATTATTATTATTATTTTTTTTTATGAGCAGAAGCAACTGCTTAGAGGAAACTCAATACTTTTAATAGAGCATCTCTTAGAATCTCTCTAATTTCTTTGAAGATGTCATATTCTTTTCCTTTTTTTTTTTTTTTTGGCCAGGATTGAACAGTATGACATCATCTGCACGAGTACTGAGAATCATGCCAGCATAGATACTGTGAAATAAAGATATTTCTACATGTGCAGTATGAAAGTATGCCCAATGAATATGTCCAGTTGGACTGCACTCCCAGGGCTGCGCTTGCCGGTTAATGTATCCAGCGTCATGAAGCTCGGTGATAAAGGAAGGACTGAAAGGTCTGTAGGGCACATTATCAGTACCTTAATTGTAAACTGTACGCAAGTACAAGTTCTTCAATAAATAAACATCCAATCATAAAACACCATCTGTACATTTTTTTCCCAAGAAAAGTCCCTGCTACAAAAAACATCATATTAAAACATTATTATACAGAATAGTTAATCTTAATCAGGGAAGTAATCACTGACAGAGTATATTTATACGTATTCTTTCAAAAATACACATACACACACACATACATATATATTCTTTCAAATTTAAATCTTAACTTCAAATTTCCCGGGCATTGCAGTTTTATATGGACTTCCCACCAGATGTAGGTGGAACGATTGTAACAGGTATAGACGAGAAAACACTGTAGCTGTCATATGTTATTTGAAGTAACAGAAATCTCAGAGTATAGCTAACTGCTACATCATTAAAACCAACCAGACGGATTTGCACAGCTCTGGCCAAGTTACATGCTATGTTGGAGTCCCATCTTGGTAAAATGAGCCATTTCACAACTGCATCAAATCAGATGTGCAGTCCAGAAACTAAAGTGCTGATTCTCCCCCCCTTTTTTTTCTCTTTTGACTACAGCTTCATCCTGTAATCAAATAACATGTGTGTTAAGAAGAGTCAATACACAAGAATGTAAATTACTTCTCCACAAGAAAAGCAGCACTGAAAAAGAATTAGATGTTCCTGGAACCTGCATAAAGAATTAACAGGATGAGTCAAAAACTCTCTATTTAACTACAGAAAAGAAGTCAATAAAGAGCTGAATGTTGAAAATTATTTAGAGGAAAAAAAAACTTTTTCTCCCACTCCAATTTACTCATGTACACTGCTCAGAGAGCTTTTTTATGAGGTATTTTCAGCGTTCCAAGGTTGCTTCCTTTGAGCATTGTTAGCATGTCTACTGATCTGCTAGGGTCATGCTTTCTGAATGCTCATTTTCTTTGCCAAGAAAATACCACAGACAAATGTTACAAACAGTTGTGTTAGCCAAGCTTCACATCTGCACACACTTAGAAATGCAGTTTGTCTCTTTCTTTCAGTAATTTCTGGCAAACCTGAAAGTGCCCATAAGCTTTGTGGAGCCTGTCACACCTGGCTGAGGAGTGGTCCTGCACGTGCTGCTGACGCAGCCTACAACCCACCTGTCTCCCTGCTGCTGAAACTCCTCATTAGCAGAGCCTAAATGCAGTAGTATGTCTAGTACATTCATTTCTTAAACAGTTTATTTCGTCAGTGAGGTGTGACTTCAAATACTAAAAATTACCATCATATCTGAAAATGCTATAATCACCTGATGCAATGAAATTCAGGCAAACTAAATCTATATATGAACAGCTTTAAAAGCAACACTAAATCACTATGATTGAGTACAAGCGTTCCTCTGAGGTGATATATAAGATTCCTTAACTAACATACAGTAAATACTTTGGAGATATTGTCAAGCCGTTTTTGTAAAAAGATAGATAATAGACATTAGGAAAGTACTGAAGTCATAAGGACATAAGTAGTTTCAAATGCTCCATGCTGTCGCCTTGAATTTTGTCTGATTTATGGCCAGCAGAGTTTATCCGACCTTAAGCACATTACGGCTTGTTATCCGGATCTGATAAGGCGGCTCCGTGTTCCAATACAGGTGCCATGTTACGACTCACAAGGTGAGCAGTAAGGCGATTACGGGTGATGGGGCTGTGGCACCTGACCTAGCAGAAGGCTAAGGAAGAACTGCCGCTGCCCGGTGGAACACCTTCTTCTGCATCAAGCTACCAAGTACACGCGGAGCTGCTCCTGCACCAGCTCAGCCCTATTTCGACATAACATCTGTGGCTCCAGGGTGGTAGGAGCCCTGCTTAGGAAAAGGAGGAAAGATTGATGGAAGGGAGTTGCCTGCCCTGCTCTCCCTTCTGCACTTCTGAGTCCATACCCCAGCCCTCTGAGGGAACAGGACATTTGGGACAAGGAAAAATGCCCATCAGACCTGTGTATGCCTACAAGCCTTCCGCACGCCTCTATCTTCAGCAATGTGGCTCACGTGATGGGGAAGTAGACATGCAAAAATGAACAGGGAGTCTTTAGGTCAGGTCCAAATCAGGAACAGCTCAAGAAAGAGGTCTGCTTTGACAGAACAGCACTAAGTTACAAACACGCAAGCGTACCATAGTGTACTCAGCCAAGAGCAAATTGTAAGAGCCTGTCGAAGATTTTCAGTCCTGGGCAGATGCTCCACAGGAACCCAAGTGCTAGGGTGGGAGTGTCTCTGCCCCTTCCCCTGGGGCTGGATCTGGACCCTTTCAACCTGTGGTTCAGCAAGAAAGGCGCGTGAAGCTCAGGGCTACAGCCCCCACGCTTTTATAGGGCTGGTAGCACTGGTCAGGAACACAAGCAAATTGTGGGGAGACAGCACGGCTGGGCCCTGCCCCGGGGAGCAGGAGGTCGGACCTCCAGCCCCAAGCCTTCCCCACCCTGGTGAGATGGAGCCCTCGTCACCTTCTCAGGGACCGTACTGCTCATGGGGTGGTGTCCAGCCTGGAGAAATCTCAGAGGTGCCCCTTGGTTGTCCAACCAGGTTCAGCAAAAGTTAAAACATACATATTTACATCAGCTGTCGTTCACTTTCTTACAAAGTGGTATTTAAGTGAAAATAATACCTGCAAGAGAGGGGGTCAGTGGAAAATTATGGACTGCTCCCTTTATTATTTTTTCCATGTCAATAGATATGTTTATTTTTCCTATAGTGTGGGTTACACGGTGTCATTTGGCAACCTGTTAAATATTTTCCCGCTTATCATTCCCCTACTGATCGGGAGATGCAATAACTGTCAGAAGATAATTGCTTTTAGAATCACAGGTTCAAAAACATTACTGTATGATTTTTATTGAGTAGCTTTCTGGCATTGTATGCTGTAATCTCTAACAAAATGAATCAAATAAAATATTAAAATAAACAATGTCCTATCTTCTCTATTGCTTAAAATCTCAACTTTAAAGTAAAGACTTCAGTAAATTACACTATGTTTACCTAAATATTGAAAAGCTGTCTACAAATACTAACAAATATTTAAACGTCCCGTGTGCTTGCAATGAAAACCTTTTCTCTAATCTCTTCTGCCCATTCTCCTTCCTCCCATCCCCACTGGAGCAGGGCTACAGGGAGGACAATACCACATAAATCCTATGTCTTCTTTTACCCACCTTTATTTTATTTTTTTTCCACTCAAATTTTAGCTTTTTTTTTTAAAAAAAAACAGTCCACAATTTCACAAAGGAATACACACAGAAATCAGTATTACTCACAAAACAGCCCACTGAGGAATGAGATCCTTCATGTGGGAATGGACTGACCTTCAGAGAATCTGGACAGCCATACGACTATTTCCAAGCCTAAACAGTGAAATTCAGCTTCCTCTTGGATTTTTAAACAATCTTTAAAGACTTGGCAAAAAGAATTCAGTTTGGAGGACAAAACTTTCTCCCATATTGTCCTAAATTTCAGGGGAACGAGATTTGCTTGTTTTAAAAACAAGTTTTAAGATTCATGCTGCAATTAAGGTATTTTAGTCAACCCCCTTCAAATAAAATCTCCATTAAAATTCTGCAGATTTTAAGAGGATCAAGATTTGAAACTGAGTTAGTGGAAACTGTTACTTTTGACCTTTATATGGAGTTTGCCCTTTAAGCTACTTTGACTTTGTAGCCAATTTCCACAGCTCTACATTTGGAAGACAGAAATGAAGAAGAACAGTAGAGGGAGATTTGATGGTAAATGCAAGGTATTTTTTCACATTTACGACAGACTTTCCAAAAGACTTTTTTTCCTTGTTCTCTACTCAACATGTGCTCTTCTGATTAGAAGTAAAAAAAAAAAAAAAAGTACGCTAAGTTAAAAAAATGTAATTTTTAATAGCAGTTAATAGTGCTTAAAATTAGCAATTTTATTTGGAAAAAATAGAAAAATCCAATAAATTAAAAGAAAATATTTCTGACAGAAATGACAATTCAAGTCTATTAAAGATATTTCCCTATGAAGGATTATTTGTAACTTTAATTTGAGGATGTAAAGAAGTTAACTTTTCTTTTGCTATACTACACATGTAAAAAAAGATCAAAGAAAGAAAAGAATTGAGATTCAAATTCCATTTTTAAGCAAAAATGACAATGTCTTCCTGAGTTAAAATTAATCCTTTAATGATGAATTTCAAAGGTTTAAATACTTTCTGTGACCTTGGCTTTAAATAATTATGCCAAGCAGAGCTTTCCTTACATTCAGAAAAGATTCTGAATTGTTGATCACAGCCATTTTAACGGCTTCAGGCTGGCTGATTTCCAACATAATCCTCCAAATGCTGTTTAAAATTACAGACCAAGAACCTGACGCAGGTAAATGAAATGTCACTTTCACAAAGGCTGTTCAAACAGTATATGCAGATTGTTAATTTATGCCACTGTACATCACTGGGCAATAAAACGTATCATTTATTACATTAACACATATGAAAGATACTTCAACAACTATCAGCTCACATATACACCGTTAGTCTACCATCAATATTGAGCAGCCGTTTTTAGTTAAGTCTTTGAAATAAAACTGACATGTTTTAGTTCATACCATCCCTAATGTGGAGAAACATTTCTATTCAAGGAGCCAGTGAAAGGGGTTTGTCAGGAAGCTGCTGCGAGCGCAGCGTTGAAGCAGCGATACGCGGTGACCCGGCTGAACAGAATGGGGAGGGAAGCCTTGATGAAGTTGAAACGTTAATTTTTATTTTCAAACCTTTCACACAGTACTTGCTCATCTGATGCACACAGGCAAAAGTAGATCAGCCATTGTTAGCCACTAGACCCAATTTCCTTGCAGTTTTAGCCTGAGTTTTTTCTCCTTAAGAACTTTTCCTCATTTTGAGGGAGAAAAAGTGTGGTTAGACAGAACCGCCCTTTCTACTCTATCTAGTCCAATAAAGGAAAAGCAACTAGCCTAGTCCTTAGATGGGTTTCCCTTTAAAGTCATCTGGATTTTAAATGTCACGGCCATCCCACTCGCAACACGGCCGGAAGGTGCTGCCCCAGCAGCACTCACAGCAGACAGCTACAGCAGCGATTGCTGCCATTGCATCTTCAAAGACAGGTCTTTCGTTAGAGAGCCACAGAATTTCCATTCTCATACAGTGATTGCAGCATCTATGTCACATCTACAACATACTACCTTTTGTTTTCAAATCAAGTGACGCCCTAAACATTTTCCGTTGTAAAGCTTTGGTTATCTGACTTTTGAGGTGATTGCTTCCCTTTTGCTGAGCCACAAGAAGCAGCCCTGTGTGATTCTCTTACCTTGTCCAAGGCCTTCTCTGTTTCTGCATCATGCACCTTTTTCAGGTCGAGCAACATTTTTTCTGCATCCACTTTCAGCTTATTCACCACCATCTCGTGATCTCGAGCTGCCCTCTGCTTTTCCTCTTCCCTCTGAAGGCTCATCTCCATCAGCTGTTGCTTGCGCTGAGCATTTACCTGAATAAGCTCTTCCCTCAGCTTGTGGATTTGGCTCTCCATCTCACACATAACCTGAAATGAAGAACAGGCAAAGTAACAAAACAAGAACAAACAACAAAATACTTCCCTCAGACAGGCTTTCACCTGTGGTAGGAAGCTGACTCTACAGATTCTATGTCCCTTTCCTTGTCTTCTTTTCTTGCTCTTCCCCTTCTCCACATACACAAAGATGGACAGAGCTCCCTCCTACCCAAGGCATGGCTAGAGCAAGGAGATTTACCTTTTTGGAGGGGGTGACCCCATTGGCGAAGAAACTTAAGTTTGTGGCCTATAGTCACTATATATAATGTCTTTTTTCCCTTAAGAATTCACCTATCATGTCGTAATGAGACATGAGCATATCATCAATCATTTACCAACCACTGCTACAGATTATAGACCGCATCTCGCTGCAGTGTGCTGATGTGCACAAGGAACACGTCACAGAAAGAGCTCCTTCAGGTGAGGGCACCAGCACACACCGAGAAAGGATGACACTGGCCAACGCAAAGAACCCTTACAACTCTGTCACACTCTTGAAGTATACAGACTATACACTGCTACTTTACCGTAGTCCATTAGTTCAGATTTACTCTTGCATATAGCTCTCATTAGTTACTGTTCTAACTGCATTTTGTCTGTAGCTTCTCAAAAGAAATTATAGGTGCATTGCATCTGTGACAAAACCATTGTCTTTCCGGCTAATCGTAACATATGAAGTTGAAAAGACATGTTCTCTTTCATAAACATAGTTCTGAAAACAAGCCTTTTCACTAAAGACCTCACACAGTAGTTCTCCCTTTTTGTTCCCACCTCATAAGCGACACTGCAGTTCCCTGGAATTCTTGGGATGTACGGGATGACAATGAGATAAAATACTGACATCCTACCAAACAGATGTAGGTGACTCAGATCAAGCTTATTAAAGGTTTCCTAAGAAAATCTGCTTAAAACTAGCATATATCAAAAAAAAAACATTGCCCTGGAGTGCTAGGTACTGTTTCTAGAGCTGTGAAGTGCTCTCTCCAACTATTACTGTTCTTCAGACGTTTCCTACAGTATCTATATTCAGCTAAACCACTTCTTTGCAGTCTCTGAGAACCATGTTACTACAAATCTTTGACAAAGAAAGATTCATTTCTGACCAAAGTTGGGAAATTAATGACTGTATCAGAAATAACGCCTTGCGCATTAATGTACGAGGAGAGATTGTTACGATAATTACTGTGATCCGCGAGAAAACTGAGTTTTGAAAGTCTATTTTTTTTAAACTATTTGAGCTATGTGGTATAATAAAAGACGTGATGTCTCCTTTCAAACCTTCCCTTGTGTCTTTAGATTATCACAGCTGTAACATGTATTAAATATTAACCATCTCAGAAACTTATCACAAGATTGACTTGTTTCCATGCTTTCCTAATTACTCATTGGCATTACTCCTTAGCATGTCAAAGGTAAAGTTTTGTGCATGCACAGAATGAGCACATCATTTGTATACAGAATTATAACAAATTCCACATACTTCAGCCTATATCAGCATTATTTCAAACATATGCTTCAGATTCTGTGATCTACACTAGATCCTTTCCCGATCTTTTCCTCCATGCGTTTATTTTTTTTTCTAAATCTGCAAACAGTCTAAAATGCAAAATACACTTTAGTTTGCAATTATACAGACTAAAATGTAAAGCACATTTCAGTATATCATTATAATCTACAATATACTTCTACAATTCTTTCAGAAAAATATTTCACCTTAAGATCATAACAAAATGTTTCAGTAACTGAAAAAAAAAAATTTTTTTAAGAAAAGCTTCCTTAAGCTTGATTTTTTCCATAAGTGAAACTTTAAGACATTACATCGCTCAGAAGATTCCTAAAAAGTTTGATAAAATATTTCAGATAAGGAGCCAAGACTCACTTCTTAGAATACAAGAACAAAACATTCATACATCATATTACAAGCCAAGATAGAGAATGGGTGAATTCCTGAGTCAACTGTTATTTCCTTCTGCTTTACTTCATTCTATACTCAATAACTCTTATACAAAGACACAGGAAAATTCAAATAGCACAATGCAGCATTTTCTACTGCCACATGGCAGTGACAGTGCCAAGCTTTCAGATTCAAAACTGGGGAGCCAAAAGATAGAGGGCTGAATGTTATAGGTAAAGTAATAGTAATTAATATGTAAAAGAGCATTAATGTTGGGCCTAATAGATGGCAAAAGCAGATTTGGTTCTATTAGGAAAGAAGAAAGAATCTGAAGACAGGGTGATGGCAGCGAAACTAATGTGATTAAGGGAGTCCTTTTGGAGCAACTTCACTGCTAGTAAGATGATGTTAAGAGACATCTAATCTCTCCAAAGTGACTGGGAAAAGCTTACGCTGGGGATCACAGGCACAGTTCTTGTCTGTAACCTTAAAATAAGGCTAGTTTTCACAGCTAGATTTTTTTCTCCATAAACAAAGTCACTGGCAGAAGCAGCTTACAAATGACCAACTTGCTGCATAAGACAACTTTCTGTGGCATGGGCATCTTAAAACTACTAAAAGAAATGAAGCCCAAACTTTCCATCACTAAGACTCTGCTATTCCACATGCCAGGTCTCATAAAGTATTATTAGGCTTAGATGTGGGCAAATTAGTATTGGCAGGAAAAATTTAAAAAATGACAATTTTCTGTTGTGGAAAATCCATGAAATATAAAACTTCAGAGCAATTTTATAGCTGGTTATATCTATGTTTGTGAACCATGCTGACCAAATTGCATGCTCCAAACAATAACTTGGGTGCAAGACCTACTGTGAGACATACACAACTTCAATACTCCACCAGAGCAAATAACTATTGTGCTAAATGGAAGGCTTAAACATAAGAAATAAAGATTTCACAGTATATAGTAGGTTCAAAATGTTATTGCTACTTGCCGGATTTAGGAATCAGGGTTAAAGCCTTTTTTTTCAGTGGTATGGGCTTGAGTAAATGAAATGAGAGATCCATATCTCTTTTACAAAGAACGCTGAAGGATGGCATGCCATTGCAGCACATCTCAAACAAGAAAGCATTCTGTAAAGTGATTTAAAGGAAAACAGAGAAAGAAAATGCTAGCTTACAGAATATCCCAAATGGAACAAAAACACAAGCATGTAAAGTCAGCTGTGTGAGAGGTAGAGAGTTCATACGAATGTATATGGCATACTTGTATGTACGCTACGTGGCACGTATGACAGTCCTATAGATGAAGAAACTGCTAGCTGAGATGGTGATTTCTATTTCTGTTTCAAAGGAATAACTTAGAATTCTAACTAAGAATATTTGTGCTGAAATAGTGTCATAAAAAGGGTGGGTCAAAAGCCCACAGCAATTTGCCTGTAGGGAAAAAATAGACTTGAAAGAAAAAAAAGAAGGTTGCTCACTCACTCTGGCCTATTTAAAATGCCAATAAATGTACTTCATGTTATTTGGAAGGAAAACATGTGCTCTTAATTTTAAAAAGTAAATTGCATAAGAAAATATAAAGCTGGCAAAAAGTTCAAATTAAAATCTGTTGCTGAAGTCTGAAACTCTGCTACAGTTACATGCAACAGAGATGAGAAATGGACCGAATGACTACAGTCCAATTCCTTTTGTTTTTCAGGAGCTTCTGCTTCAACCTCTTGAAGCATTTACTTGGATCAGTTTCTAAGGAAGAGGCTGGAGCATGACTGAGTCTTTTCTACTTGGTGATGGAATACACGGGCTCCCTCTCAACGTATTACACAGCAAACCACATCCACCCCATCACCACACATAACTTTGAAATGCCCTCAACGCCGTTTGAACTCACAAAACCAAGGAAATGCAGAGTTGAGATAAAATCCAATCTTATTCCCTGTGGCTCAGATCTAGAATGATTTAGGTGTTGCTTCAGCAGCTTC
Source organism: Anser brachyrhynchus (assembly GCF_964034855.1). Taxonomy (NCBI): domain Eukaryota; kingdom Metazoa; phylum Chordata; class Aves; order Anseriformes; family Anatidae; genus Anser; species Anser brachyrhynchus. The sequence continues at coordinate 3,243,157 of NC_137711.1, forward strand.
AACAAGTGACTAAGCTCCCCGCAGATGAAGTTGCAGAAACCTTTCATTGCTGAGGGTACTCAGGCAGCTGAAAGAGAATTGCACTTTTAGAACCTACTGCATTTCTCAAGTGGATTGTGATACCTCTTCCAAATGAGTTTCAGAAGCTTCCTGTGGTGGGCTAACTTGGCTTCAGCTGGAGACAACTGCACAGGTTTCCATTTGCAGTGCTTAATTTTGCTTGCATGTAACAAACCCCCAAACACCTCTGAGCAGTTCCATAGACTTAGTTCAAACATGAAGTGTTAGGTTAGATGCTGACAATTATTCATCCTAGGATTATAACCTAAAATATTAGCCCATAAGCAACAGCCCTACTGGAATCACTGCTATGCAGTTTCTGCCTCTGTGCGCTGGTACTTGCTCAACGTTTTCTCACCTGGAAGAACATTAAAATTAGTGCACTCGTTTGAACAGTGCGCTATGTGAAACCATCAGCTGCACCCTTCTGAAAGGGAGACTTGTTTCTTTGTGTCTTGTTAGGCTGGCTGGATGTGACAGAGATGGATGAGGTATACATAACATTTGTTATTGGATAGTGGATTATTTTTGAAAGGAGATCAGTCCAGTCAAGGGAAAGGAAGTCTGCAGTAAAAACAAACCTCACTTTGATGATGAAGAAGAATTAAAAGGAAAATAAGGAACAAAGTAGAAACCAGTGATTCAGTGGTGACAATGACTCCCTTTTACCCTAGATTAGTGCAATGTTCCAGAAGAGGTGGGAGAGCATCCCATCCGAGTCAGCACAGCAACTGGTGACATATTTAGGGTAAAACAACTTAGACAGATTATCTGTTGGAAATGGGGAATCTGAACCACTTTAACTTTCTTATTAACAAAAAAAGCTTTGTAAAGGGTTGAGAAACGGGACAAGTTTCTCTACCATCACACACACAAAAGCAGTGCACCTAACATAAAAGACTACTAAAAAAGTAAACAAATGGTATTTGTTTGCAGCTCTAAGCTAAGAAAAAAGTACAGCTGTAAGAACTTCAAAGATGCCTGATGTTGGTTTGTGTTTAAACCAAAATTGGTTTACATTAACGAGTCTTGCTACTGCAGTTCCAGCGAGTCACAACAATCAGTCTTACACTTGATCTCACTGGCTTTTGGGAACCATCCCTATGATTTTTACCATTACGAGATAAAAGAGGCAACAAAGTGCAGCTTCTAAGGGCCAAGCACGATCCCTGTGGCTCTCTGTTCTTTTCGTCCACAAAACATCCCACTGAGCCAGACTCACTGGGCCCAGTACGCCTGCTTTTCTCCCAGCCAGACGAGTTTCATCTGGCCAGTTCAGCCAGCTGGCAGATAAATGTGTGGTTCCCTTGTAACAGGACAATGACACAAAAGGTACACAGCAATGCCAAAACCAGGAATCTGTTGGTTTAAGCTACAATCTAAATCTAAAAAGCTCAAGTCCAAACCAATACTTTAAAAACAGCTTTGAATTAGCAAGTCATTAAAATGTAGTAACTCAAGATTTTAATGTCATATATCTCCATTTTAATCAAGTATATTAAAAAGATTTTCTATACAATGACAATTTAAAATAAAATATTGAGAATATTATCTTTTTTTTTCTTGTGATTGATAAAACCAGTAATTTGTAAATAATAGGAAACCTTAAATGTATAGGTAGAAAATAAGGTTGGGAACATGGAAGTGTATGAGACACTGTTCAAAACATCCTATCAAAGCAGTAACAAGTAACAGGATCTCTACAAGACAAATTGCAACATATAAAGAGCTGAGTTTTTAAGGAACATCTTTTAAGGAACATCAGCCAACCATCCTAATCACAAGGGGAAAACAAATCTAAATGAACAAATCTAAATTAGGGTAGTAACTGATGAAGGAGGAAGGGAGGGTTGGGAAAGACACAAGGAAATAGAACCAAGATGGAAGTTTCAAGGTCATACACAGAAGATATTAACATGAGCATAACAACGCTTGGCTAATGGTGGTCAGATTTCTGCAGTTGTTATTTTACTGTTGGAGAATGATTGAAAGAATTCTTCCTGGATTTTTGGTCAGGAAGTAACGTTGGAAGCAATGCGAGTACTGCACTGATTTGTAAAGAAAACTACTTCCGCAAATGTCACGGACATTATCACATGCGTAATGATGTGGCAGAGCCAAATTAACAGGGATAAGTAATAAACAGCTATTTAGCTTTCACAGCACAATCTATTACACTGTCAAGTTTAAATGCCTTTGGGTAAGAACACAGACCCATAAAAATTGTAATTAAGGGAGCAGATAAATAAAATAGTGTGAAATGAAGTGAGAATGAACAACAGTTCAATGACCAACAGGTAGGTTTCACCTCCTAAGAGCACTGATAAGATTTTCAAAAAAGCAAATTATTCTGGAGGGAATCACTGAAGCACAGTGATTCTAGCACTGAAGCACAATTAAACCACAATCTACCACAATTAAACATAGTCTTGATCGCTAATCTAGTGCTTGCTGGAAATACTAAATCAGCAAAACTAAAACTTCAAAACAGAAGATGCATGAAACACTATGTAAACATTCATGAAAATGCATACATAAGTTTTCTTGTTCCTGAGGGAAGAAGATTCTGTCCATGAAGTTGGTGCTATTGCACAACTGGTTAGATAGAAGACATCTTTACTTTAAATATTAATAATTTCATCCCATAACTGAAATATATTCATATGTTCACAAATCAAGTGTTCACAGTTTTTAAATCAGACTGTATAATAGCAATTTTAGGTATTCTGTAGGAAAATTGTTACATAAACGAAAGGTGTAGTCACTACGCTGCCCAGCATACAAAGAGTAGCAGCTCTCTAGAATAAAACAGATGCACGTTCAGTGTCCAAAAAAACCTTATGTAGAAGCAGTGCAGATGGCAACCATAATGCTAACAGTAAAATGTTTGCTGTTCAGCTGTGTAAAATCTGCGTCCCCCTATTACAGGGCTTATACAAAGGTATATCAACTCCATCTCAACACAATCCCAGATTTTCCCACCTCCACAAATGTACCTCTGACATTGTTTTTGAAAACATCCACCAGGACTTGCCAAGTGAGGTGTTGAGCTGCTAACTTACATATTTATTCTATTAATTTTAACAGCATTAAGGTGCTTTTAAACATCAAGAGTCCTTTGTAAGGTTCTTTACTCGGACTGCTTTAACGTTGTGTATGCTCTGAAAAATGCCCAACATTTGTGCATCTGCTAAAAGTAAACTCTGATCAACCTTGCTTGTTTTGTACTCTGCTAGGGGCAGGGGCAGATTAACACCACCATACCTGTACAGTGCTGCTGGAGGCTAAACATCGCTCCACTTCCAAACTACGGGCAACTTCATTTTGTCTTTCCCAAACTCCTGCACTTGTCACAGTCCCAAGAAAAGTCCAGCACCATTCCAGACTAGATTTTAGTTCTTAGTAACGTAGAATAAGATTAGACAAGATAGAGCAAGTACAGCTTAAGCATTTTACTGAAACACAATGTGTTGATTCATGAAGAACACTAAAGAGAAGTTACCTTCTGCTTAGCTCCACTTTCAATAAAAATTCATGAAAAAGAATCAAAAATACAAATTTGTATCTTTATTTCCAAAGGAAGTGCACTGAAATAGATCTGGACTTTTAAAGAAGGCAGTTAGCTGCCTAAGTGCCAGTAAACGTCAATGGGATTTAAGCTACAAACTATTGGGCTTTAAAAAAAGGGGGGGAGGGAGAGAGGGAGAAAGAAAGAAAATCAGACATCCATTTCACAGCTCCACAAAGAGCTTAAAATTAACGGAGCTTATTTTGATTTCTTAATTTACATAAGTATATTTGATTCTAATTTAGTTAACAGCATCTAGAAAGTAGAACTTCATATAGGTTGGTTATTGCCACTGCCTGCCTAATAAGATGATTTTTAGACAAATGGAAGAACCTCAAGCCTACATGGGGGAGAGATGAGACTGGAAGTGAACAATACAGGACAATGGTGAGGGAAAGGATTAGTCACCAAGTTGAAATTGAGAAACATGCAAATAATTTTTCCATTTAACAGTTCAATATCTAGAAAAGACTTGGCCATCTTGCCTGGAAGACAGCTTCCAGATGACTTTCTTATAACCTGGTTTACTACATTTGCTTTGAAATAGATTACCAAGTCAAAAAATAAAGTCATACAGCTTTCTTTTCTCTCTCTTCTTTGTGTATAAGACATTTACATTTGTATTTTTCTATCTACAAATAAAATGAGTAAGACTACTAACAGACCCACCTGGAAAGGACTAGTGGAGGACTCACTTCCTTGCGTCTTTCTACTACGAAATTTAACAGAGACACTCAGCTAGGCACCAAACAATCTGCATAACTGCATTAATGTCACCGAAGTATAATGAAGACGCAAAACATGCATCCATAAAGATATGCTTAATGTTGTGATCCTCTAAAAATATTTTTGAGGGCAGAATATAGACAAAGTATACAGTGGCTGAAAAATAAAAACCTATACCTTGTATCAGTTTTGCTGCCTCATACAACAAACCTAAAGATTGATGAACATTACACCAAACACGAGTGCATTCTTCCCTGTTTTCTTCTGAGGAAAAAAAAGATTTTCTGTATTTCAGGATGTGAAAGGAAATTATTCCTCTCAGAAGAATGCTACGGATGTATACAGTTCAGAAAAAACACTGGATCAAAGCTTGTGTTGAATGTGAAAAGCTATTGATATTTAAGGAAGGATAGGACTTTCCTGCAAAGGAATACATCAATGGAGGCTAAAGATCTCTGCAGCAGACTGGGAAGAGCTACCCATCACTTGGATCAGAGAAGCTGGACACAGAAATACTCTAAGGATAAGTTTGTAAACAAATCTTTGCATCTAAATTTCCATGTATTAAATTTAAAATCATTAGCATTTCCTGAACAACTTGCAATCCTGATTTAAATGCAGACGTGATGTATTACAGATTTAAGGATTTCTACAGACATTCATCTCTGTGAAGCAGCAAAATTAAACATATCTTTTCTAATTTGTCCCCAGAGTAGGTACAGGAAATATTGTCTATGAGAAATGTCTTTGCCCTGTCAACTAATGAGAAAACTTCACTGAAAGTAGGAAAACAACAGAAAAACATCATTAACTCATTTCTCTTTTGCATGTCTTTGTTTAAATTATTGCTCAAAGCAAATGCATCTTTAGAGTACTCCAGAAACGTTACCCTATACATCCCCCATGAAGGTTTTATGGTGACTGTAATGGAAATGGAATTGGTTTGAAAACTTGACAAAACACACATGAGACAAGATACAGATTAAAAAAAGAGTAAACAATCATATCTCCCATTTTCAACTTCTGAGTACTTGTAGAAGGGCAAACTCTGGGCACGAGGTCCTGCTCAACTCACCTGCCAGGATCTCCTCAACAGGCAGCTGAAGCACTCGAGGAGGGCTCTAAGTGGATGATGCCATCCAAGCCCTGGCCTGACTGTTAATCAAGGTGAAAGAAATTCTTCTAAACTCCAATGTAATTGCACAAAGTCAGCTAAGGAACCTAACAGTGCTATTCTCTGGCCTGATGACTAAAGACGAGGTAAATGCACTAGCCTGTTGTGTACTTACTATTCTGCTCTGCTAAAGAACCTAACACACGAGGAAACTCTCATCGCTGATGCCATGCTGCTATATTGAAGGTGACAGTCTTTAACCAAGCATGAAGTCCTCGTTCTGGGTCTCACGAATGGCAATATGTGTGGGCAGAAATCCTGAAGACCAGGAGCTTCAGAAATTTAAAAAAAAGGTGTAATTTACTGGTTTAGACTTCAAAGAAATAGTCACCTTCTAACTTTCAAAAAATATTTCTGCAAGGCAGTAATAGAGTTTTTCTTCTAATCAACTAGTTCAGGTAAATTCTTATCTGTATCTTAGCTGCTTACACTAATCAGATGCAAAATTAAACAATCAAGTGCAGATTTTTACTTTCTCCTTTTTGAAGTGAACTCCACATTGGAAGAAGCATAAGCTAGCTGACTATCTTTAGTGTCAATCCTTATATCTAACAGCTAAATTTTGTCACATCCAAGTGAGGATGAAAGTCCTAGGGAAGGAAGTGTGCACTCCAGCCTAGCTGTCAGGTTGGAGTCAAAGGCATCAGCTGATGGCACCTTTGGTGTACTTAATGCACACACATACAAGCCCGCACTATTTCTAGCCTCCCTTTCTGCACCTTCATCCTCAAGAGCTGCCTGCACTATTCCCGTCATCTCTGCAGTGGCTCCTCTGTGTTCGGAGACCTTTTGGAAGCATCATGCTACCGCTACCAGTTCTGAAAGACAAGATCAATCCCAGGATGATCTGTACAAAATAAATAAGGACTGGGTGCATAACATTTTTTTCTTGAAATCAAGAATACTTTTGGCTGAGTATCTTCCTTTGGCACCTTTACATTGATGTCTATCCTTTTCATCCTTCTCCGCTTGTCCTTGAATTCAGTTGATGCCACTGTCATTTCGGAATGACAAATAGGCCATCGCATCCTGGGGCAGGAGTTTCTCCAGACCTTTTGAGTCTACTGTATTTTACTAAATGTCACCATATAGTTTAAATATAAATACATACTAAAGTAAATTCTGTGAAATACCAGTAAAATAACCCATTAAATGAGGCCATTTATACAGGACCATGTTTATATTCAGTACACTCCCCTTCCCTCCACCATCCCTCTGCCTTCCCTCGAAATAATAATAAAAAAAAAAAGCTCCAAATTGCATTAAGAGATAAAGAACAATGTATTACTCCTGAACTGAATATTCTGGCAGGGAACAATGGCTGTGGGGAGCTGCTGACAGTTGACCAAAAGCAGCAGTCCTCCTCCTGTACAACAATGAAGCACAGTCCCTTAAGAGGACGTCATTTGCAGACTTTTGAAATCTACTGCTTTTACTTTTCTGGAAAGCATCACTGTTTTGAAGGACACAATCCGATTGTTGAAAAGTAAGAAAATATGTCTATGTACCACATTTCAACTAACATGAAGCACAAAGAGCAGGGAACTATTAAAGAGATTATTTCTTGGGTACCAGGAGATGATGTTTTTGACAAATAGCATCTGATGAATTTTTGAGAGATTTTATATTTCTCCATATGCAAGCCCAATTATTGCACTAATGAAGGCTACTGCTATAAAGCAATAGCAAAGCTGTCGCTGTTAAGCCTCCTTGAAACTCGTGTACAGAAAAACAAACATTGCCTTCCACATAAATGGCTGCATTAGAAGCCATTACTGACTAATGCTGCATCTTTTCTCTCAACCTCTGATGCAAAAGATGCCAAAGACATTTTATCACAAGGGTATGTTTGCACGGTTTTAGAAACAGTAGTAATCTAAGTACCCGACACAATACTCAGGTAGGGCAGGTAAGAATTAATTGGTACATTCCCCCCCCACCCCCCCCGAGAATTTCAGATGCTGAAACTGTTTTTCCCTTTATTGAACCAGCTCGGCCTAGACCGGCTCGTCCCGCAGTGACATGTATATTGAATACAAATCAGACAGCATAGCTTTAAATCTGTGTTGCAGCTCTCATTTCCAATTCGAGAACTGTACTATAATCATAAGCTTCTGGTGGATGAAAGGAAATCAGCTCTCTGAATATTAGCTAATGCCACATTTGCAAGTCCTGAAGAGATCTGTGCTGTTTAAAAAAAAAATAGATCATTTCTCGTGAACCTATATATATGAATCGCTTTGTACTGCTCAACTGATAGAAGCGATGCCTGTGCTGGGATTAAACCCTTTTCATCATAAAACCTCATCTGGTTCGGAGTCCAAGTCCATCAAACCTTTTCCCTTTAAAGTCCCGCCTTTGATTCTACATCAATTTATTCAAACCGCAGCTGGGTGGCTGAAAACGAAAGGACAGCATCATTTAAACCAACCATGTTCCTAACTTGAAAGAAGGGCTATAATTAAAAAAATGGGCATAAAAGAATGGAAATGGGATAATATTTTTTAATGGTAGTTCAAAGGCCGACAGATGTCAGAGCCTTTGAAGATGTCAGTACACTGAGCAAGAAGTTGCCATTAAATAGTTTGCCTGAGAGGTGAAGCAGCTTTTTAATGACTGAAAAAGCCCTTGCAGACACATCCTTGTGTTTTTAATTTGTCAGAGTTACTGCAGTATTTTCTGATTAATGACACATGATTATAACTGCATAGCATACATATTTTTATACTTGGTTAAATGAATACTTTATTCCACATTCCTTCGGTGCCAGATAAGAACAGGAAAGCTTTACTACAGAGTCTAAAACTATTCAGATTGCTCAAATATTTATGGTAATTTGAGGGGATTGACCAGATACAGAGCTACTATGTGTTGCTACCTTTTGTTCTTTAATGGTGCTATTACTACTGCCATCACAATGTGCATGCATTAAGCGAGCATGTGACCAAGCAATGTATTATACCCTCCTTGTGCACCAAACAATCAGAGCTTTCATAATTCACCAGCGAACAATGTCATCAAATCAAATCAAAATAACATTTAGAAAAATTTCTCCATTGATCCTAAACAATACAAACAATGGCTGCCAATGTATTGTAAGCGGAAAATAACTTTTCTGAGAAAAAACAGCACATATTGCTAGGAAACATCACGTTCAGAAGAAAAACACCAATATTTATAAATGCAGATAAAGTCCCCATCTTGGGCTGAGAAGATGCTCCTTCGTCTCTCTGTTAACATGTGCGTTTTTTCCCCCTCTCCTTATTTTCACTACGAATGCAAACTGTAGTAGCCCAAACCCCAGGAATAATTTATTTTGCTCCCAGGAGCAGGGTCTCAGATCACTACTACAATCTTTTACAGCAGGGTGTGAAGCTGAGCAGGTACAAGCACAGGGAAGCACCCAGGCCCTCAGGAAGTACAGGAAAAGCCAGTACAGCATGCCTTGTGTTGGATCACGCCTTGCAGAAGTCACATGAAAAGAGTCATTACAAAGGAATTTGATTAATGTACTATTCTTTCTGTTGTTCCAACCTAGATTCAGTTTATTAATTAGATCATAAAGTAATAGAAGTATGATGGACTCAACTAAAACCTAACGTACAGAGAAATGGGAGGAACCTTAGAGCTTTGTGAAGTCAGTTGCTGGTTGCACCAGAACAGTTAAAGCATTTTGTAAGTCCGACTGCTCTGCTTGTTACAATCCATACCCATCAGGAACCTTGCAATCACCGTGCTGCCTACCACTACCGCCATGAACCTCCCAGAGGGGAGGAAGGGAACTGTTGGATCCTTGCTGCTACTCTGAAATTTAATTCTCCCAAAGATATTCAATGAATGAAAACAGAGTCCTGCTAGGAACAAATACAACTACGTTAGGACCCTACTATGAAGAACATGGAGAAGCAGAAAAGTTTCAATACAAACAATTGGAAACCCAGTTTCCATCTAACCTGCAGCCTTCCTTTTCAGATAACTTCACTTCAAAGGTAGTTTTACCTTACAAAAGGACACAAACCCCAATCTGCTGTGCATCAGTATGATACTTGTCTTTATCATGAATCTCATCAAGATTTGAACCCTCAATCTGCGAGGTTATGTTATGCCCTTCTGCCACTTTTCCTGGAAAACGAAGTAATGAGCAAGCAACCAGCATGATCAGGTGGAAGTGGCCACAGGGAACACCCACCACGGGCAGGGTGTCACCCGAGGTGACACCCAGTGCTCAGCCTCTTCCACCCACACCTCGGGAGCGAAAGGTGTGAGACGGGCATGCTCTGGAGGTAACAACAGAGGGGGAGCGTGCCCTGTCCGTCTACTCCACTCCTGTGGCTGTTAATGCAGAAGTTAAACAAAGACCTTTTACTTTCTTTTCCTATTTAGTTATTACTTTAGCACTGTGGGAAAAAAAAAAAAAAAAAAAAAGGAAAAGAAGGTGGCAAATTTAAAGCAGTTGTAATTTTTGGCTGAACAAAGGCACTTCTCTAAGCTGTGAGACTTCCTGATGAATTTCAAATTAATTTCACAAACTAAAGGAATGTTACCTACAGAAGATGTACCAGAATCTCTTATGAATAAACATTACAAGATTCTTCTATAATGCGAAATATCAAACTGAAAATAATGTTTTGCTACAGAAACCCACATAAGCAAGCACAGCCAAGAGATTCAGATTCTATCCATTAGAGGGCAATAATACATATACACACATACGTACACACAAAGACACACTCCCACCCACCTGACTGGCTTTAGCAGGAAAACTAGCATTTTTTCCACTAAGATTACCAACAGCACATTGACAGTTTGGCCTGTTCCATTCTCACCTCTCCATCCCCAAGATTGGTATCCAACAGATCAAGAGTTGCAATAACAAATTATTAAGTTTGCTTTTCCTACAAGGAATTCAATAATAATATTTAGGTTTAGAAGGATTACAGTTAACTTAATAAACGTAGCTTGTATAGGCTGAACATCCAGCATTTATATAAACATTTAACTTATTATAATGGTTCCAAACTTTTCACAGGAAATACGTTCTCCATGTGTATGCATTCCACCTGAAGTCAGACACTTTTCTATTCAGTCCCATAAGAAACCTGTGATAACAGCAGCAACTGCAGATGTGGCAAATACCCAGTAGGTTTTAGATGCCTTTTAATGCTACAGACAAATCACGGAAAGGCATTTTTATTCTGTCATTGGTAGAGACACTTGAGGAGCAGTTCATGTGCTATGTCATCTGCTTTCTTGTTCAAAACACGTCAAACAACCGAAACTTCATTGTTTCTCATGCATCCTCAACCATCTGCTTGCTGCACCCACCTCTAATATCCTACAAGCACATTTATGTTGCAAGCTCACTGGTTCAGGAGATGCTGTTATGTATTTTCACTAACCCAACATACACTCAGATCCCTGAGAGGACTCCTGCAATGCAAATAATTACCACCAGCCCCTAAACTACTCCTTGTCAACACCAAACTAGTTTCAGGATTGCTGAGTTTACAGTAATAATGACCAGTAAATCCTACTAGCATACAGACTGGATTAAATTGTTATTTCTTTAAATATTACTTTGCAATGATCAATCCATATTTCATTATGGACATTCAGGTAGTGACTTCAGCTAAAGGCTAGTAATTTCTATGAGCTACTGAATAAATATTAACTTAATATTATACTAGAGATTTAACTGAAGGCCCAAATTCAAATGGAACAGGATGAAGACGTAGAATACTGTGCTGACCATGTATGCTGGACAGTAGGCATGCACCCCTCTCAAAGAGGCAGGCACCTAGAACTTGGAAATCCCAAACGATACAGCAGGAAAACATGCATCTATTTTGAAATATTCCAGCGTACGGTGCATTTACAGTGGCTGCTTTTCCAAAAATCAATTTCCACTCTATTTCTCTTCTCTAAATTCATTTTACAGATGCCAATACACCAGAAAGCAGAGACTACAAAAGAATTCAAGCTGTCAGAGACAACTTTAGAAGAACTGTATCACTCGTACGAAAGACTGGAGTTCACTCTTCCTGGAATCTTCAGATCTGTTTCAAGTAAAAGCACTGTGTCGTTTTTTTTTCTTTTTTTCTTTTTTCCCCCCTTTTTTTTTTTAAAAAAAAAAACGCCCTACATCAGTGTTGTTTTTATTAACTCTGAAGAGCAACTTTAAAAACTTAATATGAAATATTTGTAATCAAGCCAATATTTTAGTGGCCAAAGATAAAAGTTCCCTTATTTGCAGTACTTCAGGAGGGCTTTCATATATGTGAATACAATGAGATATGTAGTTTCAGTTTGAAATATATTGTTTTCTCCATTAAACAGAAATCTACGGCATCGTTGACATCGATTTCTGTCATTTTGTCATGATAAACACTAAGGTATTAAGCACCTTCCACATCATGCAGCCAGGCATGATTCCAATTAGTGCTGAATAGAAGACAAAATGTCAGTCTAATAAGCTTCAATTTGCAAAGACTTTGAACATTTGATGATATCATCACTTTGCCAATCACTTCTTGTACTTTGGCTTCTTTTCTTCCATATCACCTTCCCTGTCAAAAGAAAGTCTTTCAAATCTCCAGAAGCTGAAGACGTGAACAGTGTCAGTCACTGGTCTGACTGAGCTAAGAGATCCAAAAATGACTCCCCGGTACATCAGAGAACTATGATGTGCACAATATTCCCTCAAAGCTAATTTGCTGCCAACATGTAGAGTAATTGGGGAAAAAAAGTCTACTTTAAAGGCATACTGTGAAAAATATTTTTTCTCATGAAATCAACACTAAAGACCTTAAATCACTGTCAGCGTCTGTGTCACTCTTTCCAAATAAAGGAACGGCATTTATTAAAGTAAGATGACAATCATGTCTTCAAAGGTGACTGGACCAAAGAACAGCTCTGCTGTCCGACTTCATATGAAAACACTCACTTTATTTTATAATAATGTAGTTTCTTTCTAATTTGTTTCTTATTAAAAGAGGGCAAAAAAGCATATGTGATTCTGTAAACTTAAATGTACATGCCTAGCACACATTCAATGCCAACAGCTGGGGAGATGTGGAGCTTTCTCTACCTGGAACTTGCCCAAATGCAGAAGCTAAAATCCCTGCCGTTACCTGGCAGTGAGGGAAAACAGCATCACCAAATGGCAGACGACAAACCAGGCTGGGAAATGCAGAGCGAGAGACAGCTGGTCCTGCCCTAGGCTCAAACAGCAGGCCGGAGCAGAGGGCCCGCTCAGAAGAGGAGAGCAAGGCAGCGGTGTCCCCGAGCTGGCTCCCGGAATGAGGTGGGTTACAGAGGGGCTGACCCTCCAGCAGACGGGTTAGCAAATTCCTAACATCTGAGGCAGAAATTGAGACAGAAATTGCTACAGACACAGGGCTTGCAACAGCTGCGAAGCTGAGTAACAGCGAAGCACTCAGCCCGGTGTCTGTGCCAGTAACATCCTCTTCAGACCCACAGAGGACCCGTCACGGTTTTCCCCCCGCACCACCACAAAGCTCCTCTCTATGAACCGGAGGAAAGAGAGACGTCTCCCATGTTCTTCCAGACTAAAGCAATAGGCAGAGGAACGAGGGGATCAGTGGTAGGGCGCCCAGGACAGCGCAGTTTGCCATAAGCACTTCAGCTGCAATTTGTTACTGGTTTTCCACTTGAAGGTTTCTCTATGATTCTTTAATGTGGGAGTGTGTGGAGCTTTATGGATGGTCTCATATTTCTCAGCTGACATATCTTCAGCCAAAGTATGTCAGCTACAGGAGAGGGCAAGGCTTTTCACTGGCTTTGTGATTTCTCCTTCCCCCATCACAAACCACATAAAAGAAAAATACAAATAATCAGATCTCCAAAATTGCTATTTGTTACCTCATCATGAAATAGTCCACTGGACCCTGCAGTGGTATTGAGTAATATCATTACTTAAACCATAAAGAGGCTGTATTTATTGCTCAAAATTGGGAAAATTAGCATCCATATGGATCCTATTGTTTTAAGACCCGTAATTCTGCCAAAACAAGTGGTGTTAACATTCCATACTACAGATTGTCATAATTTCTCTTCTGGTCTTTCAGTCTTTCATTTGGTACTTATAATACCTTTGAATTGAGTAACCAAATGGATCATAAAATCTCTCCTATCAGATAAATCATTTAACAGCTAGACTACTGTTCAAATTTTGATTTACGGTGACAGTGAGTGAATGGAATTAGCATCTGCTGACCTAAGGAAGAAAGACTAAACTGATTTTGGCTAAGCTTTTTCCAGAATAACATTCAAGAGAAAAAACACTCTCCGAAAAAATTTAACTACTTAATTTGCAATACCTAGAGCCTTAGCTAGTAGCCACACAGAGGACGTCCTATCCTCCACCCCTGCAAAACGTATGGAGCAAAACCCCATGAAATTCCTTTCCAGGCATACAAGGAATAAAAAGGTCACTGGGAACAGCCAACACAGATATACAAAAGCAAATCATGCCTGACCAAACTAACCACCTTCTACAATCAAACAACTGACTCTGTGGTAAGGGGAAAACTGCCAACATCTTTTATCTTGACTTTGGTAAGGCTTTTGGCACAGCCTTTTATATCACCTGCATAGTCACACTCTCTCTTCAGAGAGTGGATGGGTGGACTACACCGCAAGAGGAGAGCTCACTGGACCACTGGGTTCAAAGGACAGGAGCGGAGGCAACCAGCTGCAAGCAGCATTTCGCAAAGGTCAAAGCTGGGGCTGACACAGCTCAGCATCCCCATCACTGACCTGGATGACGGCTACAAAGAACCTCAAGCAACACCGGGGGCAGCATCTCTTGGGGGGAAGAGGTCGGTATGTTGCAGAGCAGGGCTGCCATCCACAGGGACCTCAAACTCTGCGAGCTGGAGGAATGGACCTCTCCAGGGCGCTCAGCACACTGGGTTTGTTCAGCATGGACAGCAGAACGCTAAAGGCAGCAATCTACACATAGCTGAAGACAGAAATTAGAGGGAAATTGCACAAAAGACAACGGCAAACTTCTTGAAGATGGCAGCGAAAGGATGAGAAGCTACAGATCCAAGTTGTAACAACTGAAATTCAAATTGGATATAAAGGAAAAGATTTGATCAGTTATTACTTTAATATTCCTTTATATAAGCTTAATTTCAAAATTCACACTGTGTATAGCTTATTGTCTATTGATCATTCATTGCAACCATCACACCCAAACCTTGAATGCAAAGCCACGCCTAGTGTGTGTTAGAAACTGCCATACATTAAGATCCTTTAACCAGCTGATGAGCAAGACTGGTCTTTTCTATTTTTTTTTTTTTTTTAAGAGAAATTATTCTATATTAACTCTTCTGTAGGAAATAATCACTTTTTCCTAAACAGGGGGTACTGGCGTAAAATAGAAGTATTGCCACATGATATCAACCCTGCCCCTTCTCCAGTGAAATTGTATACTCCATCTTTTCAGCTGGCAATATTTAAAATTTAAACCAAAAACAATATATAAATGTTGATTACAGTGTAATAACTACCACATATATTCAATTTCATATCGTATAAACAAAGTCCATTTTGCTGAGAGCTCCATCTCAGAATCAGAGTTCATACTACGTGATGAGCCAGTTTCTATGGCAACTGCTTTCTCTTTTACACACGCTGTAGCCACACAAAATGTCAGCTCTATGCTAAGCTAACTTAGCATTTTTAATCAGCAAATGACAGTTTATGCACCATTACATATGGCTTCCAAAATCGGCTTTAATAACAATTTCAAATGCTGAACAGCCTGAAATATAAAAGGATAGAGGAGCGAGTAAAGTCACACCTCCTGCACTGAATTCCCCACTAATTCCAGTCGTATCATAAAAAGTGAGAGTCAAGCAAAAATGTGGAAGAGATCAGAGATGATCACCCAGTGCAGCACGAGAAGGCTTTGATGGTTCCATTAAGCGAGGAAGTGGCAGATGTTTAGAGCCTGTTCGGTAGGCTTTTGAAAGGCAGCTCAAACAGAAGCAGCAGCTTAAAAGTGGGGACCAGGAGCAGAGGGCTCGATGCAAAACAACAACCGTGGCATGGCGGATTCAGCTGAGAAGAGAAGGGGAAGATGTGCAGGAGGCTAAGACCCTTCTCTTGATGGGGAGGCCTGATGGAGGGATTCACGAGCCTCAGCTCTGTGTGCTTCTGTTTTTTTTAGAGCAGAGGCTCATTTTTTCCTCTAATCTCAATGACTGTCTATCCTGCAGCCCAGATTATTTCCTTGGGATACTGATGGGTTTTGGCCATCCGTACTCAACTCTCAGCTGATCAGTTCAGAGCTCAGTTTGAATGGCTCTACAGAGCCACCAGATCTGGCTCACCAGATCCCTGATTTTAGTAGATATTCCTCATCAGTGGATCCAGCCCCACCCTGACCCAACCTACCAGGAATAACAACCTAGAGAAATCACGCAAGCACTGTAATAAATATTTGGTGCTTTTTAAATATGTAATAAATATTTGGTGCTTTTTACCTCCGTCATATTCGTTGTTCTGCTTTGACTGGTGGTAAATTAAATACGCGGCAATAAAGCTAAAAGCCTTTGTTTAAGAAAGGCTGAAAGGGAACTGCTGTCTGTCTACAGAAGTCTGACTGTCAGCCCAAAAGCTACTCTCCAAGTAAAATATAACAAACAAATATTTAGATTGCAGCTCCATGATTTAGATTGTTTGCAGAGAAAGCTTGCAAAGCAAACAGAGCATTTCTTCTCATGCCAAAGACATCTTCTATTGTGAAAAGAAAAAAGTCAAAGAAAATATGAGTCATAGAATTTATTTACTTAAAATTGTATACAGAAGTGACTTCAGTAGCACCAACAACATCTGAATGTTTCACAGGCTACATTTATCTGTTCCCTCCAGGCACAATCAAGTAAACTGCTTCCACTGATACTGGAAGAGCATCTCTGTGGAAACCAGTGTTTGGGGACATTAGAACAACTACCTGAAGTGCAACGGAGTTGATCAGTGATTTATCTGCACGTTAACAGCAGGTTCTTTCAGATCAAAGTTTAAGAAAGTCTCCAGTTGTGAAACAAATGCTCCCAGATTCCTTTAGAGTGAGTATAGCAATGAAAAGTTCCTGCTACAGCAGGATTTATACGCAAAAAGAAATTGTGCACGTGTTTGGGTATTTAGTTATTATTAAACAATTATACAGCATTTCTATTAGTTTCTTCTGTATTTTCTCTTATCAATAGTTGATAAAGCCCTCCATCAGGCAAACATATGCGTGTATGTATCTAGTCAGCATATATACACACACACACTACTATCTATGTCTCTATGGGCTCAAACAGCTCAAAATTAATTCAGTCAAAGGAAGATGCAAAGCAACAGTTGTGGAAAGATCACTGGTTGCAAGAGCAAAAGGCAAATTCTCAAAGATCATCCAGAGGAGAAGTGAAAGGATGGCCTATGCTGCAGGCCCTGGGGAAGGAGCTGCAGATTTGCAAGAAGGTAAAAAAATCACGTGATGGTGAAAGCAAAGAGGATAACATCAAGTGCAAAATGCAAGAGAGAAAACGGGAACATTTTGGCCATGGGAAAATACCTTATTAACTCTTCTCATCACCTCCAGCACATTTTTTATTTATTTTTTTTAATATGAGAACTTCCATTTTCAGTGTGTGTATTTGCACATCTTTAGAAGCGCTTGATGTTTTTTCTCCCAACTGGTAACGGATTATGAAGAGCCCTAAGACATGCCAAACGCCAATGATATTCTCTTATAGCAGCCAAGTTTTTGAGATAATAAACAGCTATGCTAAAATTAAAGACTGTGACATCAGTGACAAAAACTGACAAAGCGTGCCTCAGTGTTCGAGTTATTCTTGACCCAATTATGAATGGATGAAGATAGTGGACTTGCCAATTACAGTGCAACAGTACCTGAAGAAATAATTCAGTTTCCTTAAGGAACTTTTTTCCCCCTCTTGCTTTAGTGCAAAGCGCTGTATTTGAAGTTACAGGGGTAGTTTTATTCTTCTTCTTGCCCAAAGGTCAACGGCTTGAGAACAAGCATGAAAATGATCCAGCTCTGTACAGCAGCTGGAACATGAAAAATCTTTGAGCTGGTTCAGGGCACGTGTCAGATGCTGGGGAGAGAATGACAGTCACAGGATAAAGGGAAAGTCTAAGGGCACAACTGGCACAGCTACCACAGCCTGTTTGGCATCGGCTGTTAAAATTTTCTAACCTTGCTAACTTATTTCATGGAAAAAAAAAAAAAAACAACATCTACTATTCTCTGTAATCAGAAGTCTTGCTTCAGAAAGCCTCTGATTCACTAGCAAGGTTCTAAGGTTCTTTTGATTAAAACAAAAGGAAGATCTATCATCCAAGGAATTTCCCAATTTGTGAAACGATGAACGCACTAACATTATTTAGAGGTGGAGAATGAATGATCAAATTATAGCTTAAAAATATTCCTAAAGAAAATCCATATAATATCAAAAAAACTAAATTAAATACAAGTAGTGATTTAAAACTAGTGTTTTTTTAAACAAAATTCCCGTGTTATTACCTATTATTTACGCAATAACAATATTACAGCAGTTCATAGGAAACATATAGGACTTAAATGACTACAAGAACACAGCATGGTATAAAAGCCTTTGTACTGCTTTGACTTTATTGACCTACATGTCAATTTACTCCTCCCCAAGCATTACAACCCCAGGTGAAAAAAAAATATCAAAGTAAGCCCCCTAGAAATAGATAAAACCAAGAGCTAAAGTGGAATGCAACTGTTATCCAGAAATTCA
Source organism: Anser brachyrhynchus (assembly GCF_964034855.1). Lineage (NCBI taxonomy): Eukaryota > Metazoa > Chordata > Aves > Anseriformes > Anatidae > Anser > Anser brachyrhynchus. The sequence continues at coordinate 3,261,491 of NC_137711.1, forward strand.
TTAGGAATACAATAGGCGATCTACTTAGATCAAGTTCCTTTTGCGGACATAAATTGTATTTCAAAGAAGCAGTAACATTATTTTATATTTTAATATCTGGCAAAGCACTGAAATCTTAATCTTTATGCTTTGGTTTCAAGTAAAGCATTAATAAATGTATTCATATTTTAATAATATTTAATGTTTTTGTATACTATCTTTTAGGGTAGCTGAAGACCTACATGAAAGCAAAGACTTTGGATATGAAATAAAAAATGGATCTTTTCAGGAACAGGATAAGAAATTGTTCTGCAGTACTCAGTCAAAATGCGTTTCTCAAACATTTCCATATTCTCATATGGAAAAGCATTTATAAAAGAATAACAGTGAATACCTTTAATAGTGCTTTCACGTCATTCACCTAACATTGAACAGATAGGTCCTATGCACCCAGATACTCATGTGTGGTTAGCACTAATTATTATTTAAATTTTTTGAAATACACAGCAAATCTACTTTTCATTTAGCGAAGCAAAATGGCCTCCTCTCCTTTCTCAAAGCATCTTCACTGTAATATAAAGAATTCCTAAAATTACTGCTGTCAAACATGGTTCAATAGTAACATTTTTATTTTTTTTAAATCAAACCTTGTCTACACACACTCATTAAATCACTGTGATATCTTTGTTAAGAGACTGACGAATGTTTCATCAAGGACACTGGCCATTAGTCCCATTAGATGCCCAAAATATACATTACATTTTGATAAACACATGCAAAGCTTTTTTTTTTTTTAAATCAAAAATATCTGCCATAATTCCGTAATAGTCACCAGTATTGTCTATTAAGCTCACTGCAAAGACAAAAGTGAATTCTAACACAAAGACCAGATGAATCAACTAAGAACGCTTTATTTTTCAAAACAGAAAAACAATGCGTCCTTGAAAGCAGATAGATTCTTACTTGAATTTAAATAAACAACAGCTCTTCTAGTCAAAGGCAATTGCATTTTTCTTCCCTGATTTACATTTCATTCTCATGGCAGCAACACTCAAATGACTGTACGGGGATATTCAAACTACAAAGAAAAGCCCTGTAAAAAGGCCAAAGTTTTTTGCTATTCAGACTGTTTAGATTTTCATAATAGCTCCCATAATTTCCAGCTCTTTACACGGCACCTGTAGTAGCATCATATATCCCATTGCAAACAGAAAGCACAACCAAACTTTGGGTTCCCATCTTTACCAGAAACAGCCCACAACAGAACTAAATAAAGATATACTTACAAGACGCCTCCCAGATTCTCTGAATGTGCTTAAGATAGTCTCTTCACATTTGTGTTCGGGGTTATATAGAGCAACAACTGTAATGAACGCTGGCGTGTAGACAGAACTCAAACTGTTTTTTAACCTGAGAGATACGGCTCTGTCTTTGTTTGTACGCAAACACATCAGGCATGTAGGTGAGAGGATGGTACAACTTTGCAAAGGCACCCGCAAATAGCTATATAGTTAAGATTAATCTATCTTAGGCCAAATAAAAAAAAAATCCAAAGATAAAAAGCAGTCCCTTTAACTGTTTAAGTCATTCTTACAATAAAGCGAAGAATAAAGGGCATGGTTTAATTTTTTCAGAAGCTACCTGAATATCCTCTTCCCAAGCGTTCCCACAAAATGATCTGTCATTTTCCTTGGAAAACCATAATGGTGGAAATGGAGAAATAAGTCTTGGCTCCGTAATACATCCCCCATCCTCCCCCAGCAAGCGGCTTGTTTTCCAACAGACTTACTTAAAGGCAGATTTCGATAGTCTGAGTCGTCCAAGGGTAACGCCAAAAAAATCATTAAAATAATAAATATTCAATTTCACTTAGCTACATTATAGTTTTCAGTAAAATAACAGCATACTAGTCTACAGGGAAGTAAAGTGAAAACGCCTCAATGCCAGAGTCGTACATCTCATAGGGAAGGCAGTGGTGCGCGGAAAACATACGTCGTTAAAGATGCCTTACCAAAAATGTCCAGTTTTGGTATAAAATAATCCTTGCATGATAAGCAATTCTAACGCTGATTAGTAAAGATTATTTTCTGAATACTCTTTAAACTATGAAATCACCTTAATTTTTTTAAATGTTGCCATTGTAGGCCTTTTTAATATAGGCTCTTAAGAAAATACACCATGCCATCCTTACAAAATATATTGAAAAAATGCAGTAAGATTTTTTTTTTGAACTGAAAACTAATAAAGATCATTTTCCATGCTGACAGTGCACATTTCATCCAGAAGTTTGAAGAGTCAAATGCTACCCCAGCTGGGGGTTATTCTGCCAAATGGCTTCCAACAGTGACCACAGAGATGGAGGATGGGAGGGGTGCGTGTGTGTAGAAAATAAACGTGATGGTAAGCAATCCAAAATCCACATCGTCTTATCAAATATCTGACACACATAGGCAAACACACAAAGCAAATCTAGAATACAAAACTGAAACAAAAAGACATGGACAAAATGAAATAAAGCCATTTGTGAGTTACCTGCAGAGATTTGAAACAAAAAAAAAACCAAGCATACGAATGAAGCAGACATAATTCATATGGATTTGCCCAGGAAGGAGAAAAGGAGGGGTGACTGTGAGGGCTGAGGGGGGGGAGAAGAACAGATACCTTTTTTCTTAAACAAATCCATCATGAAAGAAAATGAGACAAGATTATAAATAGGCCGAGTTATAGCGCACCATGGGATTTTTAATCTGGCTACCTGTGGTTTTTGCAGTTAAAGCCCTATTCAGTAGTGGAAAGGGAGGGGGAAGCGGGAAAAAAAAAAGAAAAGAAAAACCAAAATCACGTTTATGTGCCAGTTTCGCAAATGATCACACAGCGTGCATCACCAACAATGCTGGCAAACAGGAAAGACTAATTATTAGCATTTTCTAATAAGCGTACGCCTTTGAAACATTATTGATCATTACCTGTCCGTCTCGTTTCCTGCATTCTTGAGTTTTACTCTCGTGCTCTGCCATGGCAGCGCGAAGCTCTTTTTCCAGTTTCTCGATTTCCCGTTCATGGTCTCGGACCAGGCAGTCCTTCTCTGCGTTGTGCTGCTGGAATAGGTGCGTCTTCTCCTGTTCATGCTCCAGCTTCAGCTCCACTATCTGATTGGACAGTGAGGAGTACAGTTCATCAATAGAACATCCTTGTCGTCATGACAACTCGTCTACAGCTTAATTTTCCCCTTAATTTCATCAAGTTGGCAATTTTATTTTTACGTCACTGTTACCTCACCTTTTAAAAAGCCACCGTTAGCGTGACAGAATTCCTCCAGACAATTCCAACAATGGCGACAACCGAGCAAATCCAGCGCATCCTTAACCAATTTGTTGGTACAAATGTCGGAGCGTTTAAAGAAAAAAAAAAATTGCACTGTCGCATTCTGCGAACGGTCCCCCCGTACCCGGCTGCTGCTCATCCGCAGGGCTGAGGATCCTAAATGGTTAATAGCCAGCCTGCTCTCCCCTTTGCTCAAGTATACACACGCAACCCCCCCACCCCAGCAATTAAATCTTTTAAGGATTTCTTGATGGTTTTCCAGAGCGAAAGCTCTTCCTTCAATATTCAACACCGTGGTATATACAGTTGTCCTTTTTTATTTTTTCAAGAAAATTATAAAAAAAACAAAGCTCTATTATCCCGTTGTCAGCTACGCTACCCCAACATAAACAGATGTATGTGTTCCAGAAGGGCACCTGCTGTGCTGCAAGCTTGCACCACGGTTTCATAAGCAGCGCTCTATTCTCAGGATCCTTTCCCAGTCCGCACCACACTGGATGCTGTGACCTTGGCCAGCCCTAGCCTCTCCCCGCTAGACTGAATGGCAGCCCGAGACCAAGGGCCTGGTTGCCGCAGCTTTGATACTAATCCTCCCCGCCTCGCACAATGGCACCCTACCTGGCCTGCACACTGGAGCAGCCAGGCGGCCTTTGAAGCAGGTGATGAATAGGGACGGCAGGAAGCCGCTTCCCCACTGAACTCCGGGCCACACAGCTGCTAAGAACAGTCACTTGGATTTTTCTTCAGTTTTGGTGGATTTCGGGGAGGGGAAGGAGAAGAGAGGAAAAAAAAAAAAAAGAGGGGGGGAGAAAAAGAAAAGAAAAGAAAAAAAACGCCCTTATCGAGAATATGGTGGGGGTATTTGCAGCGTGAGAATCCGGCTTCAAAAAAAGCCGTCGGGAGGAGCCGGCTCAACGTCGGGCGGTTTGTGCGCCACAGCGCCCGGCACCTGATCTTAAAGCTGCAGCAGGCAATTCCGGGAGCGGGCCTCAGCCCGAAAATTAGCTGTTTTCATGGCTTTCGGCTTAAAATTTGAAGCATAGTGAAAAGCAACCTATTCTCACCAATTACGGATCGGAATATCCCAAATTTGAAAGTAAAATACGTGATCCACGCTACGCGGCCGGGAGCGTCCTTCCAAAAACAACGTGAGGAGAACAGCCGCAATATTCTATGGTTTAACACATCTACATTATTTAATAACACCGAGGGGCTCATTAACACACATCTGAAGTTACCCCCAGGAGGGACACGTTATCCGCGCCAGGCCTAGGATCGTTACGCAGAGCTCTTTACCTCAGGTTTTTGCCCAAGGTTTGAGTACAAAAATGGTTTCTTTTCAGATGCTTCAGTGTCCTTGGCGTGTCTAAATGGAAGTATTCTTGCTCCCTAAAATAATTATAAAACCTTTGTCTGATTTCTGAAAAAAAAAGTCTGTCATACATTAGATCTGATTAAAAAGAGATCGTGCTGACAAGAGAAGTCTTTCTATTCAAACTTTTTTTTTTTGATTTCTTAATTACTGCATTTTCTGATGGTTGGGCCATGTAAGGTCTGGGGTGAGCAAGTTTGTTGTGAGGAACTTCGATTATTTCAATTTTCTTGTTTTTAGCTGAAGAAAAAAATGGTAGCAGGCAGAGAACGTTCTGGAAGGAGGCAAGGGACAGATCCTGCTTCTTCCACCAGCTACAGGAGGTGTGCATAACAGGTTTACCCAACTAAGGTAATTAGTTATCTTAAAAAATCTCTTCAAGTATAACTTTATATTGCAGATTCAAAGTTTTCAAATTTAAAAGGGGGAAGAGCTAAAAAGGGAACAGTGCTTCCATGTGCAGGAGGGGAGTCCTCACGGCCTGACATGGGAGCAGAAACGATGGCAGTGGGAAGCAAGGTGTTTTGTAAAAGTCATATTCAGTGACAAAAAACCCTCATCACTTAGAGTATACCATTCCCCATGATGTTTTTGCTTGGCTTTTTCGAGACTTCTGGCAGAGAATAACTAGAGAGAAAGGATGGGGATGACAGCATTTTCTTCTCTCAAGTTCAAATGCCTACAAAACCCATCTTTCCAAGCGAATATTAACAATCACCACACATTCATAAGCAACAAAATGAGCTTTCCTGTACAAATAACATGAAATGACTGAGTAGGCATTTGACTATGTGGGTGAACACTCACTGAAACTTCTGTTCTCCTAAGAACTACTGCCAAGCTCTACAGCTTCTCTTGTACCCCTCCCTCTCTCATTATTGTATTGAGTTGTGTTGTTGCTGCTGTTTAAAGGAAAAGAAAAAAACTAACGTACGCTAACAAAAGGAAAAACACCATGCTGTTTTGCATCAACAACCTGACTTTATCACAGAAAGCTGCATGAAAACTATGTTAAGTCTTCATAAATCAGTATGGATTCTGTCTCTGGGGTAGAGCACACCTCTGCAAATGATAAAACAAACCACATCCTTTAAAAACTGTTAGCACGTTGAGATCTCTCTGCACACCATTTTAAAATCTCTGCTTTTAACTGAAATTTTGCAGTATGCCTTTACCTTGCAGAGAAGGCCAAAAGATGACAAAAGTATTAAGAAAATGCTAAAACAAACTTATCTGAGAACTGTGATCATCTTCTGCTATTCACTAGCATAAACACACACAAATTGCCGAACAAATCAAGCGGTGCAGATCATGACCATCCTGCACAGGACAGTGACAACCTCAGCTACCCAAAGATGGGCTTCCAACCCAGGCAGATGTAACTGCACCTACGTGTGGAGGTACTCCAGAAGAACCTGTTAAAACAAGAACCCATCAAATAAAGAACTAAAGCGAAACCCTGCTGCTGTTAGCGCCAGTTCACCTTGTGCGTCTGGAGAACAAAGCTTGCAGTAAATAGCCTGCTGATTGTATAAGATATCTTCAGAAACCAAATACTTGTAATACAATCAACATTGACAAATACTTTTTTAAAGACCCTAATATAGACAAGAGCTTCTACTACAGAGTTTTTGTTTTTACATCATACAGCAAGTTTAGGCTTTTCAATTTTAGAACAATTTCAACTTGTTCTCATGAACAAGTATGCTTTTGAAAATCTTTTTATAGTCCCCAAAGGAGCGAAAGGAAATTAGTTAGCTCACTACCTCTTTGAAAAATGTAGCCACTACCATAAATATTTGACACCAAAGTATGAAAATTCATGTAAATTTATGTCCACAATCTAGAAATATTATAAGTAACACCTATATAAAATATGGGTTTGCATGGCAGGATGATTTTATTAGCACTGTTTTGGCATGACTGAACTTCTTAGGGCCAGAGAAGCCACCAGTAAATTACTTATGTCATGCCAAAGAACTGAACTAAAGCTTACTCATACAGCGCACCCACAGCACATCTATTTTGCAGCAATTTTTACTTATAAACATTTAAGAGTATTTTCAAATGTTTTATTGGAGATTTTATTTCCCATTCCTCCACTGGTAAATCAGGTGTCTTCATTATAATTACTCTGCCCAAAACCCACTCTAAACTCTGACCAGCACTCTGTACAACACGTGATCTATCCCCAAATAACAACTCTGGTAAAATCTAGCGTTTTCCGTCTCCTAAGCCTATAAATAAATGTGCATGTTTCATGAGGATATGAGGATTACCCATCCCTGCAAATACACTGCTTCTAAAGTAATCTGATATAACAGACTTGAGGATCGAGTATTAATCATGCTGGGCTCTGGCTTAGCATAACTTTGGGTGGAAAAGAGGAATCTTCATTGCAAAGCAAGGGAGCATACTAGAACTATATTGTAGCAGATAAATGGATTTTACAACTTCAAATTTTTTGAGATTTCACTATAATTTTGAACACAAAGTACTCCCAAGATAAAAGAACTGTAATGAACAGAGGACAAATGGGGTGCTGAAAAATACATCAGTGCAGACCCCTACGTTACCACTAGGGCAACAAACACATTTGGGGCAATGTACGTACAAACACATTTGGGGCAATGTACATACATGTAAATGCATTTTACTTTATTTCATTGCAAACTACAATAACTTAATTGACATTCATGTGTTTCCTGTTACACTTTACCTTATAATCAACCACTAATAACTGTATTTCAACTGCAGACTAAGAATTGCATAAAATTCTTCAAAAGATGCAAGCAGGTCTTTAGCATAATTACAGTTTTACTTATCCTTTCTACAACAAAATGCCCGAGTAGTCTCACTAGGTGTATATAAAATGGCATATCTGGCCAGTAAATTTTGATTTATAAAGATCTTCCAGAGGTAATATTTTTAAAGCATGGGCAGCACAAACATCACATTGATGCTCTTATCTTCCCAGTCATCCTGCCATGACTAAATTTGCTTTTAAATCACCAGAATACTGGCACTGAAGTTGCATCCCTGTGATTAAATCGTACCTAGCAGTGGGACAAATGTCACGAGATCCCACTGCCCTCCTCAGTCTACCTGTCCCAAGAAAGCCAGTGTGCAAAATATTTCTTTCAAAATAATATACCTTTAGTCATTGCAAATGCATGTTTGCAGCAGATTCTAGTACAGAACTTACTGTACATTGTCTTTCTTTAGGGATTCCAAGTTTATCCAAGGACCTTCTTTGAACACTAAGAACCGACTTTGCAGGCTGACTTGCTATTTACTGCAGGCATCAATTTATGATCCTGGACTCGTGTCTCCTCTCCCTCCGCCCCCCAGAGCTGGCTCTGTTGACTATACAGGGAGCTCAGGCTTTTAAGTATGAATCACACACAAGTTAAACGCCTGAAGGAGACAGTGTAAATACCCATACGTCTGATTAACAACTCTGTAAACAGCAGTGGTACAGCTAGAAGATTTTCACCCTCTCTTTACTTGGAGGTTAAATTCATATCCTTTTCCCAGTTGTGAGTCTTAGCTATATCATGAAGTGAAAAGTTGATGCTGATGATTGAAGGAACTATTCCTCAGATATTCTGAGCAAATGGCATTCATCTGTGTGTTAAAGATGGTTCAAAGGAAACATTCATGCATCCTGGATTAATTTATTAAATGAAATTTATGCAGCTTGTTGCTGATGACATGAAAAATTTAGAGCCTCTGCTAACGTGCTCATTTGGCCTCCATGCAAGAACAGACCGTATTTCAATTATCTTCGACTATAGACAAAGAAGAGAGGAACAAAGCTTTCTACAAAGATGGTGTCCTTATAACTAAGCCAGCGTACTAAAAATATTCAGACATTCATGATCCATAACTGAACTGTTTAAAGTACAGCTAAGAAATGGCTGCAACATTAGTCTGTTTGAGTAATAACACATTTCAAAAGACTGTCTTTACAAATGTTTTCTTCACTCGAGTCAATAGCAGATCAGTCAAAAGGAAGCTAGAAGAAACAAAGAGGAAGAACAAGGCCAGAAGAAAAGCTAGGACATAACTGCAGTGGCAGGAACTCCTAACTGAAATCAGAGGTACAGGGACAAAGAAAGCCGAACCTTCAGCTTGTTATCTCTGTTAACACACCATTCTGAATGCCTCTGAAGACGTGAGCATGAAACTGGAGTCACAGTTTTAGGTGTACACGATACCATTTGGTCATTATGTCTTGTGGTAGGACTGATGATGTTGATAGCAGTTCCGAAGACAAGAGCACCGGCTGGGAGATCAATACAGCTACACGTAACATGCCTAATAAACAAGCCAGAACTGTAAATTTACCACCCAGCATAGATGAAGCATCTTGCCCTCCCTGCCTCAGAAAGGCAGAGTGGCCATGGTGGAGGCAGAAGTCAGTAAGGAACCTTGGCTCCTGAAGAGCCAACTCATGCTCCGCTCACCCTTCAGCCCACACCACCCCAACTGACCCCTTCTGCAGGGCTCTTCTCTCCAGTGCTCCTGATCCACAGGTCTAAGCCTCAGTTCTCAGCCTGAATAGCTCCAGACTCCATTGCACAGGCTTTTTACAACTACTCTCAGATTCACAGCCAGTACTTATTTTCCTGAGGGACTTGCTTTCCAAATCTTAACCCCATTCACAGCAATTTCTTGTTTTCCCCCATACTTAATCCCCACTTTTTATTCTATTCCCCATCTAAGCTGTGTTTTCGTCTTCTCTCACAAGGTCACAGCCTCTTTCATACACAAACTGTTCTGGCTCCGTTTCCCAGGGAGGGTATGGAAATTCTCAGTAAGATTCTTCAGAGCATTTAGCTGCTGAACTCCAGAAAATCTGAATTAATCGATGTTTATTACCTAAATACACTTGAGTAGATCTTCAGGAGGAAAAATAGAAAGCAACACACTCAGGTGAAAAATTCCCTACCTCCAACATTTCAAGAAAATCCTGCTACAATTTTAACAAAAGCAAAATCGACGTCATCTCAGCCTTGATCACCCAAACACTGGTTAAAATCTTCTGCCACAAAATTAAACAGCTAAAAGTTAATATGGGAGATGCAAAACCATTAATTTAAGTTAAACTTCAGAATATTTTTATTTTAAGAAACCAAGCATGAGATTCTGTTTGTAACCTTCATATTAAATAGCACTGCTAGCACTGTGGAAGATGTTTGATTTTAAATATATGCACTTATGCACAAAATAAGGCTTGCAATTACAAGCTTTGTATTTTACCTCCACGATAACTGCACTCTTTTTTTTTTTTAATTAACTCACTAAACAGATACAAAAAAAAGTCATACAAAAAGATAAACAATGTTCTTCCTCCTCTCCTTCTATCTTCCTCTGCTCTAAAACACTGCTTAAACGAGAACAATTTTCCTGCACTACCTCGAATATCTGTCCTTGCTGCTGGCAGGTAAGATTACAGTCATGCTTTTTTCACTTTTAACCAGCTGATTCTGCACTTCTTTACTTCCCTTTCTTTAATATAAAAGGCATATTTTGGAAGGCACCACACCTTTGCATTGCTCCAGACTTAAAAGCTTAGACTAGTTCTCTCATCTTTACCATGATTTCAAAGAGATTTTGTTAAATACCCACTAAAACATTTCTGAAGGTGTCCTGTTGCTTTCCTAGTTGGCTAACAAGACGACAACCCTAATTATTCCTTCACAAGTTTTACAGAAGTCAGCACTCAACAATAAATGTCGCAAGAAAGGATTTCCTGAGATACAGGGAGATTCTTCAGCTATCACGTAATACTTTTCCTAGCTTTCCACTTTGCCATGGAAGCATGAATAATTATTATTTAAAATGGAATAAACACAGTTAAAGAAAAGACAAACCAAAACAAAAAGCTTATTTATAAATTCAGGTTGGCATTCACTCTCAAAGTACGTCCATAACTCGGCAAGGAACACCACCCTGCTATGACAACAATTCTTCAGCTTTTTCATAGTGCATTCTCCCTGCTAGGAAAAAGAAATCTCAGACTTCAGCTCTCTCACTAGCCTTGCATCTCCACTGTTTCACAACCCCTCAATCATAACACTTCAACAAATATTTATACCCAAAGATGAGTGTAACAGTGATCACAGGGGTACATATATATTTTTTTTTAAAGGACAGCTAATGCCATTTAAACATTAAGATCTCCAAAAGCCACTGAAAAGGTTCTATTGATGACAATTTATGAAAGTGTGCCTGAAACGAAGATGAGTACATGCCTCACCCTGCTGGGAAGTGTCCTTGTCTGAAACCTTGTTCCACCGCAAACGCTCTGCTGTGCTATCATGGCTTGTTCTGAGAGCTGCACCATGTTGGATACAGGAAAGCAGCATATTCATTCATTTTTCTGGCAAATTTGCCTCCCTAAAATTTGTTATGGCCAAGTTTGGGCACAGACTTTTTAAAAAAAATATTTGGACTAATGGCAAGTGATTGCAGCAGAAAGTCTTCCCAGGTATTTTGAGCTAAACTGAGAATGTAATTAGAAAGTGGGGCGCGGGGGGGGGGGGGGGGGGGGGGGTTGGAGAAAAGAAAAGGGAGGGGGGTGCTTGCAAAAAAACAAACAACCTTTTTTCCTGTGCTGACGGTGCCATAAAGCCCGGCTACAGATACTGCAACCATTTCAAAGGCAGGAAAGGCTGAGGCCTTCACTGTGGTGTCCACTGGCTTTGAAGTGCCGAAAGCAGCTGCTCCCAGCAGATAGGAACTGTGGTGCTGTTGGAGTTATTTTTTTTCTTCAAAATATACTTTCAAATCTAACAGCTGCAAGTAGAACAAAGTTGAACTAAAGTATATTTAAAGAAAAAAAAACCACCAGTTTCTCCCTAAGAGTGTTCTCAGTGGATACTTCAAAAGAAAGTGGCACTGAATCAGATGAAGCTGGAACCACGACCGACACGTGACAGCTGAAACCAAATACTGCAAGATCCCAAATTTTCTTCTTTGCTTTTTTTTTAATAGATTCCAAAGAATTTGAATAGTTAACAAAATATTAACTTCCATAGTTTATTTTTTCTTTTTTTTTCAAGGAAAATTAGAAATGTGAAGGCTTTGAATAGTTATATATATATATCAATATTCTCATCTGTAATCTCTTTGAAATCAATATTCAAGAAAATTACAGTGAAGCACAGATAACCATTCATATAAAATGGATGGATAAAACCACAGCTCTCAAGTTCTCATACTTTCAAAATGCTTTTCAGTTTGGAGAATAGGTTCATTTGTTTTTTTGTTATCAACATGATTAAATTTATGGACAACTGAGTTGTCCAGTAGGCTGCCAGTGCTTCCTCTGCCACTCACCATGCCAAGCTGCCCAAAATACATTTGAAGGTCAATTTTCCTTCTGTATATAAATCCAATTTTATCATTATTCAGACACTTGAGGCAGAACATCTCAAAGCAATTGCTGCTTTCTCAGGTAGCCGAAGTATCCCATTTGTAGCTGGGTGCCTATTTCCTGACTGGAAGTCTGCTAGAGCCCTGCTGAAGCACACCACTAATTCTAATTTACTGCTCAATTTAAATAGTCTAAATCAGTCTGTTCCTCTACAATTAATGTCTGAAGAAGTATGCAATAAAACAAGGCAAGGAAAAGTCTGCTTCAAAGATTTTGTAGAAGTCCTGAAGCATAAATAGAGAGAAATAGAAGTTGGAACTACTGAAGGGAAATTTTTAAGAGTGGAAGAACTGAGCTCATACTGTTCTGTGGCTGCACTGAAGGAGCCTTATACTGCAGAAATGACAATACAAAAGAAGGCAGTTTCCAGTGATAATGCATTACAATCTGCAGGAAGGGTCACACATTTCTCAGGCTTGCAGCCTTTCAATGAACGTTCTAAATGAACTATGATCAGAAATAATAAGAAAAAAATAGGGCATAAGCAGGATTCCTCTGAGAATTCTTCTGGGGCTCTCATTATTTAGCTGTTTAGTGTTGAAAACCTTTCCCTGCGTTTCAGTGATATTTCATAAAGTCTCACTGTTCTTTCTTAGACTAAAAAGTAGCTATCCTAAATTAAATCAAATTGAAGCAGCAAAAAACTCTTTTCAGTGGAAAATGCTCTCACTGATGTTTATCACAGTATCACTATTGTTACAGAACAACAATATAAAATGATTCAAACAAATTTTAACTACCACATTCATTTCTCGCTTCTTTTTTTGTTGTTTGTTTTTAAACAATCCTTTTAATCCAGCATCCGGAAGCTCTAAATGTGAGGCATGAAGATACAAGAAAACAAATAAACCAAACCATGACAGTACTAGGCTTTGTCATTTTCCTTTAGTGTACAAAACCAGTAAAAAGTGCTTGGGAGAAGACCTTATCTATGGTATCTCTTAACACGCACACGGAAAGAAAAAAAAAAAAGAACATTTGTAGGTAGGAACAGGAATATTGTAACATGCTATGAACGGCAGACTAGTGTTTATTACTATAGATCATGTTCCTAAACATGGGAACAAAATCTTTGAATAAATGCTTACTTGTGACTCTAAAAGAGTAGCACAAATTATAAGAACTGTAGAGAAAAAGGTGATCCAACCAAAACGCTGAATTGATGCCAACATGAGATCCCATAAAAATGTTCACCTTAAGGTAGATGCCCACCTAACCCCAACACTTCCCATTGTCCTTCCTTCAGAATGAGTTTTAATTGACATGTTAAGCTTCATCTTTAATGCGACCAACTACTGCAGTGTCTTTCAGACAATTTCAAGAAAATTGATTCTCATGAATAGCAATTATATTACAGCAATTGTATTTCTGATTTTTAGCCTTGATTCCAGAAGTTCTACTAAATTACAGGAGAGGTAGAGTTCTTACTGTTCTTTTGGCAAGTGGGCTCATCTGCAACACAACACCCATGAACATACACACATGCACTTCCCAACAACTCTGTGAGCTGGGCTATTCCTGAATCATTAAGTAGAAGAACTGGAAGTATTATCATCCAGCAAAACAAAGCACTTGTGCAGATGTATCTGCTACACTGGACAACGTCTCACCCTTCATCAGGTGACAGCAATTAGTAATGTTGACAATTCTGAGCAAGGATAAGGAAATACTTGGATCTGAACCAACCACAGAATCATCGAGGCTGGAAGAGACCTCCAAGACCACCTAGTCCAACCTCTGACCTAACACTAACACGTCTTCCACTAAACCATATCACTAAGCTCTAAATCTAAACTCTCTTCAATTAAATTTGAGAGCCATGCAGAAAATATTGTTCCTCACAAACAATGCCTAAGTTCCCTCTCAGCACCTTCCTAAGCGATCCCATTTCTTCATTACTTGAAAAAGTTCCTGGCTGGATGGACCACAGCAGGACTTGCACCATAAGCAGACAGCAATATTTCATTCTCCCACAAGCACGGAAGGTAAACTTGGTGAGGAAATGAAGCCACATTTCCCTGGTGGAAACGTAAACTTACATCCACACAAAAACATTGATAAGAGATAACTTCACGCTTATGGACTAACTGTATCATTGCTGTACCACTGTATGGTTGGCCTTAAAGTAATCATAAAAATGTTCAATCCCTTAACAGGTGTTACCAAACACACAGCACTTTGACTAGCTACCACTTGGAACAATTGTTTTAGCTCTCAACCTTGTAACATGCAATAATTTGTCTGCTTCTGTTTGGTTTTTTCCCTTTACACTTCACAACACTACTGAACCCAAATTTCTTGTTTCCACCCACGTTTCCTGAACATTTCACAACCCTGAAATTATATTACAATAAAGAAAATCCCTACCAGTAGGCCAAAACAAGCATTCATGTGAACACTCCCCATGTAAAAAAATTATAAAAAGAATAAAGCATTGATCCTTGGCAAGAAGAAAAAGAGATAACGTTAAATAATTTCAGCCGGTCATTATGAAAATAGGTGTTGCCACCTGTAAGCCTGGGAAACTATTTGCAAGAGGCAGATGTACAAAGGATTGCAAAGGGGAAACAAAAATATTTTCTGTTTGGACTCTCTCTCCTCCATCCCCCAAGCCATCAATTCTGCATACCTATAGAATGTCAACAGGAAGAAAAGCAACACACAGCGAGATCAGGATTTAGCCACAGGAGATGACCTACATCTGTCCCTCCTCCCCTGCACCTGGAGGAGCACACTTACTGACCTGTTGCTCATATCTTTGCTTGAGCTCTTCCAATTGCCAGGAGAATTCTTTGGATTGCTTTTCCCGGAGCGATTTTGATCTGCTTAGATCTGCTTCAACCTTTTCCATCTACATAGTAAAAGAAAGAGAATATTTAATTATTTTTTTTTTTAAAAAAGGCATAGCTTGAAACATTCTGACGTTTCTCATGTTGTTTGCAAACCATCAAAGACCTGAACAGAACTCGCTGAGAATAATAATCGTATTATTTGTATGCTGTGAAAATGAATATTCAGTGAATATAGCACTATTAGTAACTTACAGATATAGCTATCACCTGTATGATGTCACTCCCTGATTACAAAGTATTGGCTTAATTTTTCACTTGACAGTGGTAAACATGCCATTCAAATTAACTGAATATTTTTATAGATATATTTAAGACTCAAAAATATTTATTTTAAAAACATATTGCTTATGGAAATTCAAGGGAAGTAATGCGTGAATCAGTGCACAAACTACACATTTAAAGTTTACATTAAATCACTTGAAATTTAAGTAAAAATAACTTAAAAGAGAATTATTTGGCTGCAAGTAAAGTTCCCTGAAGATAGTCATCACCTATGAATAATGAGCTTCACAGATTCCAGCACACAGCATCAAGGAAGCAATTTCATAACCCAATTAACAAAGACTTTTGTATCAAAAGCACAACTGTTAGCTGTACATCAGGCATGTTTCCAGGGGAATATGTATACAGTGCTATGCTACAGCGAATGCTCATCAACTATTTTAGATCTAGGTCCCAACACAGGCAGCGAATGAACTGTCTCCCTTAAAAAAAAAAAGGAAAGGAAAAGGGGTATAGCTGTCAGGAGGACCAGTGCTGCCGCTCGTCCATCTGCTGTACCAAAAGAAGAAACGCATGAATTCCTGAACCACAAGCCAAAATCCTGTTTGGCCTAAGGGAGTGCTCTGTCTTCAATAGATGTCTTTGCCAATCGGTCTGGACATCACTTCTAAGCCAGATAAAGAGCAGAAAAGGCAGTACTCGGAGTGGGAGAAGCATTTTACTGGAAAATACTGCAACAGGAGAGGAAGATGTAGGACTAGGAATTGTCCAGGTAAAATAAAATAAACTAAAAACAGAATAAAACAGATCAAATCATCTTTTCAGTAGCCCTTGAACCTCAATGGTATCATCTGCTATTAAGAAATGGGGCTTCTGCATAAATGTATTGTGATTATTATATTTCATTATATAATTTTATTATATCATGAATATTAAATATTTTATGAATAATTTCTTCCACCTTCAAACTTATTTAAGGTGCATCTCCATAGCCATATTTTACTCAGCTCAATAAACATAAAAATAAAAGGCCATGATATTTTACACTAAAGGACTACTTTTTAAGAAGGAAAACATTCTTAAAAAAATAAAATAATATAACTGTATGCAGAGATGCTTTAAATCTACAGGGTTTTTGTGCTTTAATCATTAGGGGAAAAAAAAAAAATCATGTTTCCTACAAGTGCAAGGAAAGCTCCTGATCATTATTTTCCAAGCCCAAGAAACACTAGAGCTGAAGTACCACGGCATAGTCTATGTACTGTGTCTTTTTGCTAGCTAGTATTAGCAAAAATGGGTATCTTGCAGTTAAAAATGTATCACTCACCCATCAAGGGGCATCAGGTGATTCTTAATAATCATGAGCTTGACAAAATAGTGAGCAGATGGCAAAAAAAAAAATCAGAGAGCCAAATGAATGAATCAAATATTGATTACAAGAACTGAAAATGCCAGACCTCGTTCTACTTATCTCTGTAAGCAACTTTGCCACACACACTTACACAAAAATGGTTCTGGAAGCCCAGTATTTCTGATGTGGTTAAGAGTACAGTGTTGCTATAGCTACTACAGATTTTGATTTGCAATACATTCCACCTAGCTACAAAAAAATTCTTCACTATGTTGTAATCTAACAGGCGATTTATCTAAAGAGTATGTGTGCATGCAGAAGAATGAGAAAGGACAAAGCTACAAAGACAGTTTCAGTACTGCTTCTCTGATGTATTTCCTTGAACCTTGATTCCTGTAAAACAGTATTGCTCAATTGTATAGTAATTTACAGTAATTTTTAAGTGACAGTTGACTTTGTAAGTTTCAAAAGTTTACACCTCCCCCCCCCCAAGGTTAATGAAACCATTATCAATCTTTCTAGAATTAGACTAAATATTTTATTTCTGCTCCAAAAATGATAAAGTCGTCTTGAAGTTGGAGAAGAGCCTCATGGCACAGTAAATGACAGAAACTGACCTTAAAATTGTAGGATTTGTTCTGTTGCCCTCAGAGATCTAGTTTGCAAAAACACACACTGCTTTTATGTGTTTGCTCTTGCTTTTTTATTTCCAAACTATTATTTGCTGTCTGCACAGGTCTTAAAAAATAAATCAGCAACACAATGTCTTACTTCCTTTCTCACTTTCGTCAAGGATTTTGGAAAAATCAAAACTTCACAAGAACAACAAAAGGAAATTTGTTAAATTACAAGTACATGACAAAATATTCTTCTAAGATAATTTCTAGCACAGTAGGTTTTCTTCCCACAAGCTTCTAAATTCATAGTAATTGTGAAACCCATATGAGAAGTTAGTAATTTGTAAGGGGAAAAAAAATCTCAGTTTTAATCACCTCCTGCTTGTTTCAGATATCTGTCACTGTTTTAAATTTCATCTATTTTCGATTTTTGTACCAATAAAATAATTCTCCCCTGTAAGAGAGCTCTTTTCATTCCAAAGAATATTAAAGCACACACTATTTCTGAGAGCTCCAATGATGCTTGGTAGTAGGTAAGTGATATTGATACCTTCATACATCAAACTATTCATATTTTTATATATCGATTGATCTTCATGTGTGTGTGTATATATATATATATATTTTTTTTTTTTGCCAGCTCTTTGGGTTTTGGAACACTCCTAAGGAAGACGAGTGAAGCTTTGTGACTGAAACTTTTTTTTTTGATAGAAGTTTTACCCCTGTACTACACCATCACCATCCTTAGAAATTTCATACAATATTGGATTACGTAATTATGCATAAATTCTCACTAGTAAATCTCAGGGAGAGAAAAATGGGTTTTACTGTCATCTGCCCATGGATGACAGCAGGCACAATGGCTCTGCCCCACGTAGGCTCAAACTGATTACAAGACCTCGTTAACAGAGCCCAGAGTCGTTCCAAAAAGAGTAGGAAGAGACACACATTTAAGTGGAAAAATTATACACGTTGTTCTGCAGGGGTGTATAAACTAACACTTTATACTCTCACTACTGAAAATCCCTAATCAGTATCATAACTGCAGATATCTTTATAACAATGACAATTCTGGCTTTGTTAGAAAGATGAAACAACTGCTAACATCCCTTTTTGACTTGCTACCAAAGACACTACATTGTGAAAGATTTTGATGTAGCACTATCAAGTGAAGCATGTTTCTGGCATTATAAGATCAGAATATGCTATCCTACTGAGACAGAGTTTCAGAAAGGCTGGCATTGTGACCTCCTCACCTGCTGTTTCATTTCAGCATAGACTTTTTCTGAGTTCAGCTCCACCTGCCGCTTAAACTCCTCCAGGGCAGCATCTGCCTGCTGGGCCTGCAGCCTCTGTACCTCTGTCACCCGAGTCAGCTGCTCCTCCTTCTCCCTAGAAAGTCACAGAAAATTTTCAGAGTTCAAGTATCAAATAAAAGAACAAGTGTGCTAGTGTAAAAGAAAGGCCTTTAACCCTATCAGTTTAAAATAGTATTCAGATTTCAATTTCCTGTCCCAGCTTCTGCCAAACTTCCCTTAGCAATACTTTGAAGAAGGGAATAGAAGTCTAGAGTTATTTTCACTTTCTCCTGTTGAATTTCACAAGCCTAAACATAGTGTTCATAGCCTATGACAATACCTCTGGCTTCAAAGTCTGCATTGACGTGAATGGTTCACTACTTGGTCTACAACCTCCTTCTTTGAAATCTCACCCTAAGAAATGTATTGTCCCACTAAAATTTAAGTGAATTGCTTTTAGCATCATTGTATTCCTCTATTAAAACCACAAAACACTTATCCCAGTGTCACCTTTGCTCAGACAAGATGCAGGATTATTCATTACTTGGCATATATCAAAACACACGCAGTGTTAATGTGGGACTTGTGGTACCTTCTGAACCCATCAGAAATCCATAATGCTGCAATACCTGTTCAGCCTTTAAAGTAATGACAGATGTTAAATTTTTATGCAGAGATGGTTCATATTAACAGCCTATACTATTTGGCATATCAGTGTCAAAACATACGTAGAAATTGGTTCGGGCATCCTAAGACGTCACAGTTTATCAATAGTAATTCACGTATAACATTTTATGTACATATATGCACACAGATATACACACACACCCCTAAAAAAGACGTCTTCATACTGACACATCACAGAAGAAAATTCTGATAACCCATACATACTTAGGAAATGTTGATGCGATTCTTCACATAGAAGACAATCAGGAAGCATTGTTAACTTTCTGTTTTCACAGGGCAGCAGAGTTGCCTGACTGTGTCAAAACACACGCGAACACCATGGTGCTATCAATGGACAAAGCTGGCTCTACCAGTGGTTTATAACAGAAGACACATTCAAACAGACCTGTAGCTGACATTTTCATTTTACAGGCAGAGGAAGTACCTCATGATAAATTTCCCATTTTGACAGAAATTATTTCCATATAAAACAAAGAATCTGACACACAAGAGATGGAAAAGACCAACTAATTCATCTAGTCTGTCACCTTGCCAGCACTGAACTAGCTGTTACAGCACTGAGCAAGCCTTTTATAAAGGTCAGGAAGCTGCCAATCCCAAAGTTACAGTATTCACATCCTCTTCCGTGGTTTTCATACCAGAGTTTGACAATGGGACAAAGAACATAATCCTACATCTTCACAAAGTGTCCATTTGCTGTGCAGGAGAGCAGGGTAATTCTATTAGTAAAGAGATCAAAGAAATGCCACAAGCCCTGAATAAGTATCTTACTGTTTACTTTTTTTTTTCATTATGCACATTTGAAAAAAAATAATATATATATATATATATATTTGATTTTGGTACCCTGCTTACAGATGACAAAATTCAGACATAAGGAGATAGATGTTTTCATTAAGGAAAAGGAAAGTAACTTTTTTTTTTAATCAGCATAAACTAGACCAAAAAACCTGCATCACATTTAGGTGTTTATTGTTCAGGTGTTTTGCATATGTGTGTGTTTTGACAGAAGAGTGTGTTTCTAAAACCTTTATTCAAATTTGCTAAGGTACATCTATCAGCTTTACACAAATACACTGTATTTCTACTGCCGCAATAACTGCATTTGCTAAACTTCCTTCAGGAGAAAGAACTCTGCATATTAATCTAAGTTACCATATTCTCCATTAATTTATGGGACTATACGAATTACACAGGAAAATAAAACTTGTTTTTTTTTTTTCTAAATTCAACTGTTATAAAGACCATTTAGGACCTAAACTTCTACTACAGAGGATCTGAAATATCATAACCACAAGTACAAAGATCCTCAGTCATTTCTCAGAACGTGCACACCAAGGATGCCTCAAAAGCTAAACGTGACACGAATTGTTTGATGAGTTACTGATGCATCAACTCTAACTGCAGAGGCATTTGGCTTAATTATCGCCCTGAAGTGCAAGTACTAGAGACAAAGCTCTATGTTCAGCAGCTCCAAGTTAACAGCTGCTTGATACTGAAGTACAGCGAGCACGCCATTCCCTTCCCCCATAATAAAATCTACCAACAATTCACAGAAATGAATAATAAGCAAATGAACGATCTTCTGAGCCCTAGACACAGCTCAACATCCTGAAAGAGAAGATGGGAACAGGGCAGCAGCGTGGTGCAGCGGCAGAGCATTGCCTTAGAGAAAACACTGAGAGGGGAAAACTCTTCTCCCAAAGATCCTTAGTTAATTTATGGGTGCTGGAAAACACTTCTTCCTCCCCACAAAATGCATCTAAATACTTCCAACTCCATGCTGGAAACAAAACCAAAACCAAAGCTTATTCAAACACTGATAAGTGTCAAGAGGCACTGGAAGAACATCTTTGGTCTAGGCAGATGGAAACAACAAATCTGAACATAAAAGGACAAGATGTCAGTCCTTGTGCTGTTAGTGAGCCTCCAAATTTATGCATCTTCTTCCAGAAGAATATATTTTTATTTTGAAATATTACAAGGTAAACTTTTCGAAATCAGGTTTTATGCACCATCCTTTCATTTAAGGACTTAATCCCATGAATAGATGTAACATCTCATTATAACTAGGAATAAAACAACTTTTTTTTTTTTTTTTTTAAGGATGTGGGAGCTAGCTGTCTACTTTTTGTGCATTTAAGATTTGTAGAGAAGCTTAGAAAACATGCACAACAATGGACTGTGGTTCACAAATATAAGAAAAGCTTCACTTTTTTTCCCCAAGACACTGAGCAATGTGCCTAGCATGAAGCACTAAAATATTCACTTTGAAGATTATTTTTTTTCAGTTGGACTAGTTGTGGGGCCGAATACAATACAATTACATCATTTAAATCCCCTAAAGCTGAGCTGGCTTGAATATAAAAATAGGGTGAGTTTACTCTTTGGCCCCAATTTAAAAAGCAGCAAATTCCTCTTGTTTCAGTGTATAAAGGATATGTCCACGGAATTAGCAATCTTACGCAGCACAAACCATCTCAGTGAAAGTGTACTATGAAGTCCAGAATTGCAATTTCAGACAGCAGCACTCTGAAGTGTACTGATAAATGGAAAATACAAACATCTTAAATACTTCTTCATGCTTAATCATAAATATTTTCCTTGCTTCGTAAAATGTCTTCCAAGAGGTAACAACTGAAACACAGTGAGACACTACAGCATTGCGAGTCAGGTTAATGAAACACAGGGCAATCCAGCGATTTACATGGGGTTAAATAAATTCAAGATGTTCCAGCATAGTATGAACCAGCAGTATTACTCACAGGGCTCTCAAGGCCAAAAGGTTCTCACCAGTCCCTACACGACAGCAAGAGCTGACCAACACCAAACAACAGCAGAACATTCATACAGTCTTCAACAAATGAAAAATATTTTAGACTGCATGTAAGCATACACGTGTACAGAAGGCGTATCCCCATGAGCTACACACGGACAACCTCTGCAGACAGTTTCACATCCCATTAGCAAATCTGCACGCAAACACCCCGGGCATAGCTTAGAGGCTTCTCAGTGATAGGAAAAATTACTAGATCACGAGAATCTTGACGTTTATTTTAAATAATACCAGGCTTTAGGTCATGAATGTGCAAATTCTTTGACAGGTCTTCAAACACTTCTGGCAGCAGTGAAAACCTGCTTCTGTCCAAACAGACCTTCGTTTCTTGAGTTTAGTGGAGCACAGAATGGGAGCATGAAATTTCATTGATAAGGATGCCCTTTACCACTGAATAAGCTTCCAAAACTCAGTGGCATGTATAGCAAACAACAGGAAACTCCAATTATTAAAATGGTGAAATTCAGTTTAGAAGATATAACGCTTTCCAGACAGTAGCGAGCACATTGCTCTGTAAGCTGCATCATGCCTGCTACACCAGCATCTGGAGGTTAGATTCAGATGGACTCTACCAGACGGACAGTCTTCATCTCTCACACAACACTATCACAAAACTATCCCTGCGTTCATACCTTCAGATAAAAACAAATGGTACTTAACTGTTTCCCATCATTTTGGATTAAAATGGTTGAGGATTAGATAGGAAACATCTAATCTGTGATCAAAATTAACGATTAAAATGAAAAAAAAAAATTGAGGGCTTTCTTTTTACACTAACCTGGGTTCAAACAAAGTCAGTTATCATTTGTATAGTCCATTTAGGTTATAAAAACTATGTAAACATGTTCCTAAAGATGATGACGACTCCCTGGACAACATAAAACACAGCATACTAAGTAGCGAAAAGCAACCTTCATCAAAACATACACAACCTTCCCATACAAAAGAAAAATTCGGGACGGCTATCTTAGTATCTTTACAAACACAGGAGTACCCATCCAGAATCCGGACACGTTTCCAGACAAAATATCGTATAGAAGTGAACTCAGGATCCTGCTGCCCGACCTCGGAGAGCCTCGCGTGGAGGCGCCCTGTTACCACCCTCCCCACCGATGCAGCAGTTTATCGATTTATAGCCAAATGCAAGATTGATGACACTACTACTCGGCTGGTGGGATAACCATTAAGAAGAACACTCTGCACAACAGCCCCTCTAATTTTGTTTTTAGAACAAAGACTATTTCAACTACATAAACAAACAACACACTAAGGCCTAAAGTACCATGTACTTGGATAAAGGAAGGGTTGCTGGTTTAGTTTACTGCTACAGAAAAATGCTTCAGTAGCAGTAACAACCCTCTGAAATACACCATTTTACTTCTCATCCTCCACTATGTGTAACAGGCAGTGATAGTTAACTAACAGCTTTCCATGTAAATTATAGATAGGGCCTAAGATGTTAACTACAGCTAAGACGGATGCATCTTACTATGGAGGCAGTGATTACCAGCAAACAATGAGGAATAACAATGCTCTCCTACAGCAAGAGCGCCCAAACATATGGAATATGTGCATAACGCTTCTTTGTGGTGTGGAGAGGAAGAAAGACAGTGTGAAGTCATTCAAGCGGAATGATAACTAAACCAAAGCCAGATCAAAGGAAGGAAGAAGAAAGACTGAAATGTGAAGCTGAAATATTTATTGCCTTCAAAACATCATCCCTATCCTGTCCCTGGGCACTTTAATATTTCGAAGTTGTTAGAAAGCATTCTAACTTGTTTCATCATTTCAAAGAAATAAAACCAAAAATATAAAGTAGAGAACAATTTTATCTTTTACTCCCTGATTTCCAGTATAAGATGAGCTTGTCTTTATGAGAAAAAGCATGAATCCACTTATAAATTGTTTACAGTTTGCATAATTTGAGATGTTAACATCAAAAAGCTGGTCTGCATTCCTTCAAGTAAGCTGTAACAATGAGTGATATTTACAATGCAATTATTATTTTAAACTATATACTTATGTTTTAAATAAATCATGAGATAACATTAACAAACTAAACCACTACTTAAAGCTGTTAATGAATTTAGAGTAAATACTCCATGTGTCTAGTATCACACTTCAGTAAAATAAGAAGAATAATGCATTACATTCAAAATTAATGGCTCACAAGTTAACCAGACATTGGTTAAACACACTAATAATTATTATAACTATTTCTCATTATAATAATGACAGGGTACTGTTGTGCTAGGTGCTATGCAAACAGAATTAAACAGCAACAGCAAAATGATAAATGAGATGTGGGTTAAAAGCCTGGATAACCGCTGTAAATGTGGTTGGAAAGGAAAATGTTATAACTTAGCTAAACTTTGCAGATACTGTCTACAAGATTTAGATACATCACATACAAAAGGCCACAGAGGCTCAGTTATCCAGAAGGGAGGGTTAGGACACAGATTAATTGTTGTGGCTTTTACATGCTGAGATGACAGCAAAACCTCAGCCACGAGAACATGGAGGGGAGAATCAGAGAGACAGGTGTAGATAACTGCTTTGATTAAAGGAGACAAGGCTGTAATTAAAAGGCAGACCAGAAAGTCAGCAGCACAGATAGGAAATAGATTCATGAGATCACCCAGAGAAGAGGCGCAGAAAAGGAGGAGATAGGAATCAGAGAACAGTGCTGTGCCACAGAAAGCTGGAGGGCAAATAAATACACCATCCAAAGGACAAACTATGGAAGAGATCACTAAGAAGAGCCCCAGACAAGACGAATCATTTAACACTTGCGAAGAACAGCCCAAGATGTTATGAGTGACAGTGCCAACAGTGGTTGGCAAGTCAGAGACGATGAGGATTAAATAACAGAAGTAAGACTGTCTCCAATTTTTCCCAATATGGAATTCAAAGTGAAATATCGAACTAATTACTTCAGTTTAAAGCATGCCAAGTTTATTATTTCAAAGAGGTCTTTATTGATAAAAACAACCTGGGTCAAAAAGCCTTTATTAAAATAAGTTTGCCCACCGATCTTGCTTCTCTTCTATCCTTAGACAATCACGGCTACACCACCAAGTACTACTTCTGAATGGGCAAGAGTCCAAGAAGTAAGCACATCACCCATGCACCTGTACAAGAAAGTGCAAGGATCCAGTATTCATTCAGGCATTTTCTATGTCTAAGGCAACTATTTTTAGGGCTAAAATAATTGTATTATTATATTTTAGGATTCAGAAAAATATCCATGTTGTAAAGGACTCAGTAGTAACTCAGTACTGAGGAATGATGAGCACCTATTCGGCTCATCAGTTGATTCTTCATGTCCACTAGTGTGGTGGACATATTTTTTCACATTTTTTTCAATAAAAGCACCTGCAGAAATACTAACTTTCATACCTCAGTGAAGGTTGCTTGTGCTGTTGATAAACCTGGAGGAAAGTTGCACAAAGTACGCAAAAAGTAACCTCAAGATTACCAAGTGTCATTCAAGTCTAGCAATCAATTATCTAACAACAACTGAAAAAGGAAGAAAAACATTTTGTATGATTTTGGTAGGTAATTTTTAACTGACCCTAAAGAGGTGACAGCCTGAAACATTTTACGCTCATTAGAAATCAGTAAGTGATTTCAATGATCTAGAAGACTTTCTTTGGCCAACAGAAGGCTCTTCATTCCATCAAAGTTTTTGGCACTGTAGCCTTGAAATATTCTGCCCTGAATTTAAAAGATGTGCTAACGTTAAAGGGAAGCTCCTTGGAATAAGGGAATGATTCTGACATTTGTGTTAACTATTTATATATTCACTCAGTGAGGTCAAACTCTACAGCCCTTAACTACATTAATTATTACAACAGCAGTTTACATCAGTTAACTGAAGTGTTATAGTGCTACACACTGAAGCTGTTCACCTAACAAGGCAATAATTTTCATTTCATACACCTATACTTTATATTGAAGCATTTTCATTGTTAATATCATTAAATATGTCATACAATACATCTATAATCATCTGAAGGGACATAACAGTATATGCTGAATATAGACAAAAATTAAAAATCAGTCACTTTTCTTTTTGTACAACTGGAGTTTTCTTTAAATACATATTTCATTGTTGGCAGTAGGTCTCCAGAGAAACTGGTGAAAGAAAATGAAAGGTTGTAAATAGTTAATAGAACACTTTAGTTTTGCTTTTAAGTGAGACTATTAAATAAAGCTACCACATTTTTTTGTCCTCTGTTCATACTTTACATTGTGCCCCCTAGAGTGAGGGTTATGTCAGCATGTTCACTAGAGCTAAAGGAATGTTTACAATATGCTGGAAACTTTGACTGTTTTTGCTCTAAAAGGTTTCAGATGCTCAAACAGAGCACCAAGTGGAGAACAGCTGGCTGTTTTTCCACTGATTCTTAGAGGGAAAAAAAAAAAAAAAAACACACACATACACACAAAACCACCACAACCCTGTCTTAAAGAGTAAGATTATATCCAAACTGTTCAGCCACTTAACATTACCATTGCTTTTAAATCACAAGGTTTGCCTTTTTCACCATATTGCAATTGTTGTAACAAGACAACATGAAATATTTTTCATAAAAGAGAATGATGAACACAATGAACATGAGTATAAACTCTTAATGTTCTTTATTGCAACATTTGGAATTAAAGACAATGGCTTCTCATATTTCTTTAATTATTTCCTGCTTTAAATAGTAATAGCTTTTCCATTCCTACACAAAATTCCTCCACAAACAAATACTTCATTTTCAAGGAAAAATGGAATTAACTACAGGAAAACAGCTACACTTGGGCAATTATCCTAAAAATATTAACAACAACAAGCAATTATTCAGAATCTGGATTGAACTTAGAGCAGCAAAAAAGAAAAAAACAAAACAATGAAACCTTGTGGTTAAAGTTATCACTCCATTTGTTTATCATTGTATTGATGATTATCATGCAGTTGTATTTTTCTGTATGCAATGGCATTTTTCACATCCTCCGCTACAGGAAATCCATACAATATAATCCATACAATAATATTTTGAAGAGGAACCCTTTTAAAAATAAAGTTCTCATAGGGTTTGGTATCATTAAATTCTCAAGATCCTCCACAAATCACAGTTGATTTAAAATACTAGTTCAAATTTCAAATTTAACCTTTTAGAAGTGCTGTAATCCAACATAACATTACATGCTAAATTATGCAACTGTAGCCTGCAAAAATAAAAGAAATTTTATTTGCTGCTATTTATTCTATCTACTTCTGCCATCTATCTTCTGGATTCTACTTATCCTTGCCTTCACCCATTTCCTTTTTTTTTTTTTTTATTAGTGCAGAAGCATTATGTATACCATCTACTTATCTCAGACTTACGTACCCTCATTTCTTTTAGTTTGTCCCTGTTATAACAACGTAGGAAAGTAATATAAAGACCAAGGGGATTTTGCAAAAGATTAGTATTCTAAGGGACTAAAAGACCCTTACATAAAAACTGGTGCTAAAATTCAATACATTTTTTGGTATTACAAACAAAGCAAAAAGAGCCTTTTAGACCAAACAACATCTGGGCCTTCACTTCACATATGAGAGCAAGCTATACTATGAAAAATGAGTCATTGCACAGCCATAGTTGCAGGAAAAAGTAGGAGAGAGATTCAGCATAAACATTATTTTTTCTGTGTACATGTGCACAACTGCGTATGGGGAAAAAAAGGTAAATTGCTTTTATTTCCATATTGTATTCAATTTTTATTGCCGTGAACCACCTTCATACCGTGCTTTCAGGTGAAAAGACTTTGAAACATTTTGGTCTGCCACCTAAAACAAAATCACAAAATACTTTGAAAGCTGTACATGCATGCTTAAAAAACCTATTCTAAAAGTACAAATCTGCTGATAGGTAAGAGCTGCTCTGTTTTTTTCTAGAGAGTTTATCCCCTCTTCCTTCCCCAGGAGAGTTTTAAACAAGTTCAGATGAAAAGGAGTATAGAAGCACTGGAGAAAAGAGGTGTTGCTAGTTTCTTATGTAAACAAACAATTTTATTGAGTGACTTTCAATAAGCCAGCTGCTAAACATTTGCTCTGTATCATCACCACTTGCAAAGTGCTGAGATTTGGCTCCATTGGCAGGTTTAAAAAAATGAGAAAGATTATGAGGAAGAATGCTATGCAGCATTTAACTGTGAATAGTGTGGACGTATTCCTTCACAATTCAATTTTCAATTGCAACATCTGCACCTCTAGAGGTAACGTTTCAGTTCTCCTAACATCACTTTGTAAAACTCGTTTCCTTCAATTATACTTCAGAATAGATGAGTAAGAACTCAGGAAAGCTATATTTCAGTAGTATAATGAAAATATTAATTTACGTACGAGAGATGAAAACCAACCAGCATTAAATTAGATCCTATAATTATTTCCAGTATGTGAGAATCATCACAACGTTATCCTGAGAAACCAGCAGCAGGAAGGTCTGCATTTCCATGCAGGTGACAGATGTGAAGACTTAGGAAGAAAGACGATAACAATCTCTTATATATGCTTATAATTTATTCTAAGAAGTCCCATTTTGAGACAGACAGACTTGATAAAACTCGTGAAGTCATAAAGGTATTATGGACTCCAGAAGTGAACTGAAGACATTAACACTGAGGCATCTAAATATATGCTGTATTCACACAACTCACATTAAGAAAAACTGTAACTACATACAATCAAATCAATCATCCCTATCCTAAACACAACTATTTATTTATTTATTTATTTAAAAAAAAAAAAGTCATTTGTTAGGTTTTTAGGAAAAGGTCATAAATCCTCCACCCTCAATACTACTGCTGGGAACATTACCCAAGTGCAGATCAGCTAAGTGCTCCAGAGATGATCACTGAAATAGAAAGAGTAAAAATGGTCAAAGAGACAGGCTGACAGCCTTTAACATATATGTCCTAGCCTCATTTTTAAATCACTTCAAGGCCGTGCCTATTTCCATTTTCCTAAATTGCCATAGGTCTCTGAGCTTCAACGTTTGAATTCTTCAGTTAAATGGAAAATATTTCCCTACAGCCTACTAAACTAAAGTTATGAAGTAATCAGATATTAAAATACTAGCAGAGGCAAAACAAATATTTTTAATAAATTGGTGTCCAGATTTCACAGACAAGACACTATAGATCATTTTAAAATCTACTCTGGGTAAGTGTTGTATGTCAGCAAAATCTTTTCTTTCTTTTCCATGTAATTTCTTTAGCAAAAGGTGAATATAGATTATCTGCTGTATTCAACTCATTATGGAGTGTGGCAAATTGTAATATAACTATACCTCTTTAATTCTTATTCCTCCACTTAAAATAAAAGATAAGTACCACAGAGATTTAGCCTATTTGTAACCCACTCTCATTACATATTTTATGCAACCAAACTAAAGGGATTAGAGGAACAACCTTTCCCACTGAGTAATTACACAGAAGCTTTCTACGTTGTTATTATAAATATACAGTTTAAATGCTTTTCTAGAAAAAAATAAGAAAATCCTTGGAGCACTTCTTAGAGTCACTTTTGCTATGAGGCAATGCCTGTGACGTGCATTGCTAAACCAAATATAAAATTTCTATCTAAAAGTCACCACCAATAATCATGAGTATTAGAGCAAAAATCTCTTGCAAAAGATTTGTTTCTGACAAAGATTTCTGCCATGAACATCAGAAAAAAAACCAAAACCTTCCATAAACTGTGTAAACTCCTTCAGTATTAAACCTCTGTCAGCATTATTTATCCAAAGTGAATGATACCTGTAGAAATAAGGATTTTACTCTTTCACAAAACGCCTCAAATCACTTTCATTGTGCATCCATATGGATGTGTTTGAAACTGCAAAAGAACTCTCTGCTGTCACACCACTGAAAAAATAAAAGTAATAATAATAAAATCACTAAAATGCTTACCACTTCCCTTTGTTTGCAGCTGCCTAGCTACTCAAGATATAATCCTGTGGCCATTTCAGAATCAAAGTGCATTCAGATCAAAGTAGTTCATGAGATATCACTGATGTACCTACTGGATTCTGAGTTGCAATTCCACAAGGCATCATTTCTATTGAAGATGGTGAACTATATTTTCACCCATCTCAAGGAAGATAAGGCTGTTTTCTAAAGATTTACTGTGTCTGCTTTAGCCTGTATTTACTTAATTTGATTCTGCCAATAGTCAAAGAAATTCAGGAGAACAAAGCATTTTCACATAAAACATTGTATCTTTGAATTCATTTTAATAGCAAAAGATTTTTAAATCAACTAATTTTTTGCAGCAATGTAAAGAAACCTTAAAGAACACATCCATTTTTCTGATAAAACTATTACTGCTTACTGTATTACTTATACAGTAAGCTGGTGCTTATTGTATATAAATGCATACATATAAAATCTTTATGTTGTTCAGATGTAGAATCACAGAACGGTTTGGGCTGGAAAGGCCCATAAATAGCTCATTCCAACCCCCTGCCATGGGCAGGGACACCGACCAATAGGCCAGGTTGCCCCAAGTCCCATCCAACCCGAACACTTCCAGGAATGGGGCATATGCTGGTGCTAAACTAAAGGTTTGTTTTCCAGAAAGTCAGCCTTGCAGGATTAGCAGTTCTTCTGTACCAGACTCACAGTGAGTCTCTTCCTAATATTCACGTGTACTGACGTTACTGATAAAGTAGCGAATCATCTACGACATAGAATAAGCCATTTACATCTCCGATTAGTGTGTTCTGTAGCCTTTATTTGAAGAGAAAATGAAAGCAGATGACCAGACCATCAGGAATATTAGTCCTTCTCATGCCAAAAATACCTTCTTGTCAACTTCTTTTAGTGATTCAGTTTCAACAGGAAAGCAGCCTCTGCATAGCCTTTCACAGGAACTAATAAAGCAGAGGTTTTCTACCAGAGTTGAAATCTGAAAGAACTGGTTAAAAGAATATCTGTTGGGTTTATACTATGGCACTATACCTGCCAGTAAAATATTTTAAATCTCTAGGAGCCCAGATCAGCCCTGATGATTCTTCCAACGTCTGACTCCATCCAGACAAAAACAAAGCTCATTTTAATTTCTATTCCATTAAAAAAAATAATTACTTATTAGCATTACTAATTCCATTACTAACCTTAAAATTAACCCTAAATCACTTCTATAAGACAACCAAAATGACAGTAATACAGATTCGCTACTGAAGAGTAAACGATCTCCAAAATTAAAATGCTTACCTAGAGGCTGACCCCTCCTCAGGTTCAGGCCAAGGACTCATTCATAAAAGCAAAAGGTTAGGACTGGCCTCCGCCAACATGCTCTGAACTTTGTGAGCCCTGAAATATCACCAGAAAACTGGGTTCTTGAAACTTCAGTCTTTCACATCCTTACTGTAACCCAAACATTAAACCTAAGCTAATTACAGTTAAGGAATCCAAAATATATTACGACCTCCTCAAATATCTAGAAAGCTTCTCAACCCAGTGCTGTTACCTAAAAATTAGGTTCAAAATCTCCAACCCACTAACCCACTTTACTTGCCTGAAGGGAAGCACTACCATGTTTACTCTGCAAGAGGAGCACCCACATAGGGAATAAGTTCTGAGCAGTCAGTGGCCTGAAAACTCAGACTTATTGTATTAAACATACACAGACTTCAAAATGAGATGTTATTTGTAAGCCATGGAAGATAATTAATGCAACTACATTATCAATGAGTCTGATGTTTCAATGTTAAAAGACATGTTTAGTTGGTAAACAATAAAGTCTCTCAACTTATACAAAGACAAATAGTGTAAAGAATTTGAAGATTAAGTGCTGAAGTTTTTATTAATGTCTGTAGGGACTTAAAATAGTCTCTGTTGATCATAAGTACCTATGAGATTATTGAAATAAAGGAAAAACTTCAGCCCAGTGACCTGTATTGAATAAAAGTATCTTCACAATGCCTCTATCAGCTTACATAAGATATATTACAATATTTAACTACATAGTTTTCACACACAAATTCTGTTTTGTCTCAGAATAATCTGTTTGTCTTATAAATATTTTCCATAATTTTTAATTTAAACTGGATAAACATATGGAAATATTTTACTTAATCAAAAAAGGAAGAAGCATAATAACAAGAGAATCTTGTCATGTGTGCATCTGCTGTATGTAGACCACGCCTCTGCTCAGAAAATATCAAACTTGTTCTATCCTGATTAGTTTTGTGATGTACAATGGTCAGCAAAAAAGCTGTTCCAAGTTCAGTACTGAAAAGCGTCTTCTGTTTGTGGTAGACCATCTCTGAACCCTGGCGACATTTGTAAAATAATGACTGACACCAAAACGTGAGGTATCAAAGAACAGAAAAAACATATTAAAGTTGTGATTCAAATACCCATAAATTACAAATACATTTACTAAACCAAATTCAAATATAATTTCCAAGATTAAAATCAATACTGAAGTTTTTCCTTAACAGACTCGCCTCTCTCGTGGCTTCTCCTAAGTCATAAATAAATACCTTAAGTACTGAACAGGAGGTTGCACAGAAAACAACATAACAGACCACTACATTAGAGTCTAATGCAATAAACAAGTTTTCAAATGTATCCCTTCCAAAATAGTCCAAAGCAATCTTTTGTTTGGATTCTTTGCCTATTATGTATCCGCCCTAAAATGAAGACTGTTTCATTTATTTGACAGGGAATGATCAGCTGAAATCACTAACTTCGACTCCATTTTGTTCCTACCACTTAACAGATCGACAAACTTGGGTGGTTTGCTTCTTGCCTTGGTTTTTTGATTTTTATAGCTAAAACCCCTAAGACACAGCTTTACAGTGGGAATATAACCCAGACAAATTTTGGGAAGGTGGTTAGACAGCACACAGCATACGTCTATCTAATAAGTGTGACTAAAAATTTACAAGTGTTTCAACAATTATTCCATATTCACTTACTTCAAAGTCTCTTGCAGTTTGTGAATTTTCTTTTGAGCATCCCCTCTTTCTTTATCAAGATCATTCCGGATGCCATGAATCTACCATTTGAAGGAAAAAAATATCATATTTTAGGTAAAGCAAAGCCTGATAAAATGTTATTTTAAATTATAAACTTTATTTTTCATATTTCTTTTGCACTGATATAGATAACCGTTGACATATTTCTAAAATTACATAAAGTGACAACAATAAGTATTAACAGAGAGGCATGTGAGTTATTTTGTGTGATCCTGAACATTTGTACAAAAACTATAACCAGATACAGCACAACGTTCGGACCTCCAATGAAAAAGCAAATCTCATTTTGCTACAGCTCTATGTACGTGTTTACTATATCGAAATCTGAAGTGTTAGCCTGTTTCAAAAAGCCTAGGTATTGGCAGGCTGTGCATCAGAGAGTAAAGAAGGTGTTACCAATCCTGACAAAGTTATATACATGTAACAGCTGGCTCAAGGATAGTTCTCAGTAATAATCTGTCACCGTTCTTATGCTGAGCTGAATGTTTGCAAAACAAGCGGTAGATTATTTATAAAAAGCAGGTGTTTCCTTTGCTTGTAAAACCATTTAGCCTAACTGGTTCCTGATTCAGCAGATAAGCACATTTAATCAAACAGTGACATTTAGGGTTACTACCTATTATTTGTTTGATGTTTAAATATCCTAGCAGGCAATAGCCACTGTAGACCAATAAAGATTATTAGATAATGGGGAGGTACTTAAGTGAACAGATTGCATCAGGGACTTCATGACTTCTCTACTTGAAGGCAAGCTTGGTTTTAGTATTTTATGGGCCAATCTATACGATTTTATGGATTTGTATCGACAGATTGTTCATGTGTATTTTTTCCTCTCATCCTTTCTTGAGTTTTTTTTTTTTTTATTTCCAAAGCATACTGTTGCATCAGAATTTCTGAGTATGCAAACTGCTATAAAATTATCTATTAAAAAGAAAGGGTCTTCTTTCTCGTTTACTGATGCACAATATCTCAACTAAAGTAAGCTTTATCTTATCTATAATAGAAATCAAATAACATAGTTCTGCAAGAATGGCAACACCTATTTTTAACCTGAGCTGGAAATGACATCTTGAAATATCAGATAAATTCAAGTTTGAAACTTGTGAACACTGTAAGAATATGATTCCAAGTAGGTGTGCTGTTACTATCAAATTACTACTATAAGAAACATGAACATATATGTTGACTTCATCTTGCACCAAGTTTAATAGTGCAGATGTGAGCCATTCAGGGGCATTTGGACTTGGTACATTTGAACATCACCAGCCACATCTGATCTGCATGGATCTGATCTGGGAGGAAGTGATTTATTGCAATAAACCAACATCCACTGTACTTCAGTAGCCAGAAGTTATCCAAACCATGCTAACATACTTTTATTTCAATCAGCAATATTATTTCAATCCTAGGCCTTTCTTGAAGCCAACATTCATAAAAAACATAACTTGGTCTAAAAAGACAAACAAAGGCTAGGATTAGAGCAAAACGTATCTTGGAACAAAAAAGAATTTAATTCAAGTCAGCAGGAGGCACTAACTCAAACCAAAAATCTCACTACAGTTCATGTAGCAAATGCTACTACTAAGCGACAAGTCGCTATGATCACAATTCATCATTTTACATTATGTATTTGCCACATTTTGAAATGATGTTTGAATAACACATCCTTTCCAGTAAACAGTCATCTAACACACTCTCTTACTAAACACTACATGAGCTGAGTACATAACGTCACTAAAAATGAAGTTTAACTTGAAACCTATTGATGTTTAAAGTCTGAAAGAGTAGATAGCATTTGCAAAGTGCTTAGGATGAAGTGCTTTCGAGAACTACACTTTCTAATTTAAGTTTCTCATGTAAAAACAATGCATATTGACAATATATAGAAACCACATTCAAACCACGTAGCCATACAGAATAAAGATACATTGGGAAAAAAGTACAGAAGAACATATGGAGACTGACAACAGGTCAGGCAAAGTTCAGCTTAGTTCATTGTTTTTTCCTCTAACAGCAGTTAGCATCAGATACCAACAAAAGACGACTTTATAAATAGGACAGGCGTACAACAGCACTTTGGTAATGCTCTCCCAGCCTGCATAATTTGAGGTGATATATCAGCAATTAAATGGCTGCACTTAAATCTTCCTCAAATTTGTCTAATTATTTTTCTAACTCATGAAATGCTTGGACTGCACAGTACCCTATAAAAGACTTTCACAGATTCACTAGAGATTGTTTGAAAAAGTTCATTTTGAAACCGCCACCTGCTAATTTTGGTTAAGGCCTCCTGTTTCTCACACTGAGAAACAACAAACAAGCAACCCATCTCCAGAATCTGTCACTACCAGTTCTTCATTTAAACGGCAATAGCTAAGACAGACTCAAAATAATGAAAGAAATACAGTGCACTGAAATACAGAGCACAGAAATACAGAGCATAGAAAGCACTGCACCCTCGTAGCTGTAGTGAATTCCTCTCAGAGGGGGAGCGAGCACGCATTCCCAATTCAAAACACTGATGCTATACTTGCGTGAGATATTTTTACACCTTTATCCCCATTTGAGATAAGATTATTTTTCAGACTGGCTGTTACATTTCATTTTTTGCATGTCCTTGTTCTACAAAAAAATTATGTTGGGGGATGATTTTGGAATTTAAACCTTTACCTGTTGCATACAGCAGTCTTGAAAATGTGCATAAGACAGTGTATTTTCCTGAAAATATTACCTGCTTTTCATATACACGCTCCAAGTGAAGTTTGTCCTGTTGAAGTTTATAGTCTTGATCCTGCAAATGAAGAGGTATTTCTAAATAAACAAATCACATCTTTTGTTTATTTTAAAGCAGTCATTATCAGTCACATCCATATTTGCACTCCATAACATCACTAAATACTTTCAAATTGACATTTAGCTGTTATTTTCAATTATGGAAAACACACCACTTTATTTAGTGCTTCATTAGCTTATAAAGGGTATCTAAAAAGATGTAAAGTTACAGGACTTCATTTCATGATCATAAATCCAAGATGTGAGCAGTACTCTTAGATTTTACTCAGAGAAAAATCTTTGACAAAAAAAATCCAACCAACAGCAAAAAATATCCCGCAAAACCATCTCTAAAGTCATGGTTCAAGCTTTGGAAGAGAAAAAACAACTTGCTCTCCTGAGCTATTAAAATGCTATTCTGTACTACATCAACTCTGAAATGAAAGACATCAGAGGAAAAGTAGATGCCAAAACATGAACAGGCTTGATACGTTATACAGACGTGGAACTCATTATCCTGAGATAATGAAAATTGAACCGAATTGTTAAAAAGCAGAAAAAAATTTGAATCGTAAAAACGTATGCTGATTAGACAGAAAATATTTGTAATTTTGACATGTTTCTCTTTAATACAGACACAGATTTATACTGTTGAATCACATTAAAACACATGAATTAAGACAAATAGTCGAAAAGTTCCTGTAAAAATTCTGCTCTTACCCATAAAATGATCTCTTCTACTCCTACTTTTTAATCAATCTTAAAGCATAAGGTGACACCCTATGTATTTCTAGGAATAATATACAATATGCATCCTCATGTATTTAAGTGTATTTTACTATGGCTATCTAAAATTTCAGATCACTGAGGGAAGTACAAAGAACTGGTCATTCCTGAGAGAGAAATTCAGGGCTCACCCTCAGCTGTTGCTGTCTTTGATGTTCTGAATCTTGTAACTGTTGTTTTAATATACACACACCATGCTGCAACTCTTCAATCATATCAGATGCCTGTAAAGATTTAACAGGAAGAATCTTTGTGTTATTAGCTCTACACGATGCATCTTTTGCCTTTTTATATTCACTTCTCAAAGGTGACTAAAAATTGGAAAATTATTAACGTAGGAAAAAAAAAAGAGTTTGTAACTCCAAATACTTTACATCAGCCCCTATAGAAGTACCACTTATATATACACATAGACACCCACCCACCAGAATTACTAGTTAGCTTCAGATACTTTTTCAGTCAAATTTGGGAACGAAAAATTCAGTTAGTTTTTTGGCATTTTTATTTTTAAACTTATGCACATGAATAACTTATGCAACTGAACATTTTCTGGGATTTATTCATATGCATTACATTTATATTGAGGAGACCGCTTCTAAAATAAACTTTTTAATTCCTGTTATAGATGGAAGCATACCTTAGCTGCAGAGAGAGCATGCTCCTGTTTTATAAAATTTATATCAACATCATATTTACTTTGTAGTTGCTGAATGTTCTCCTCATATTCCTGTACAATACGGTCCTTGTCTTTTTGAAGTGAGCTGTGCCTGTAAGTAGTAAGCAAACAAAATATGGAAATTGCTTTCATATTTTGGCATTTTACCTGCTCAACTTCTATTTTACAGAGTTTACATATCTGACTGTATCACGTGCTTGTTGTAACAGAATTAAATGCTTATAAATAATGGAAAGATAATTTATTTATGATGGTCATTTGGGTCAGTTCCAAAATGAGTTTTCCATCAATTAATACATTTTAATGAAAATTCTCTAAAGCAAATTACCATTCACTGAGTTCTTGAGTGAAAACAATTAATGTTTGAAGAATATGGAATTTCCAAAAGCAATGTTAAAAACAGCAACCTCTACTTAATTACCTTGCTTTCACTTCCTGAAGTTCAGAGCATACCGCCTGGTAACGTTGTTCTGCTTCAGTCTTTTCTTGAGATAATCTTTGACGCTGTAAATTACTATTTTCAGCCTCAACAGTCAACTGCTGCACACGAGCCTCGAGATTTTTGACCGTCTGGTTCTAAAAGAATAAGTCATTGTTAAAAAACACCAGAATAAATCAGCATATACCCCTGTTGTTATCCAGTAGTCTAGAGCAGCAAGGTTCTTTGGTGGTCCAGAAACACAGGAGTTACAACGGCAAATCTGTCAATCATGACGGTAAGTATGTCATACATACATACATAAACCAAAAAGACAACACAAAACTTCAAAACATGGATATATACACCAACATCACCCCCCCAAAAAAGAATAGCGTCTTCTCCACTAAACATAACAATACATGCACCCAATTTCTAAATTATGCATCGTTTAAAATGAGAGAAGACAGATATTTATATCAAAATTGTAATTGATGATAATACACGTAAAGCATTTATAGACCTTCCATTAACCAACAAGTGTTATCACTAGCCTTATGCACAACTTGCATGTAAGAAAGTATTTTGGGGAAAAAATATATATAAGATTTTACTGATTGTTATGGTGAGGAGCAGCTATAGAAGTCTGCTAGGAAACATAGTAGACTGCATAGCATCCAGTTAAATCTGTAGGTTTCTCACGCCAAAATATTCTATCAAGTACTTTCACCATCATCATACATACTTTTGTCTGTAAGCATATCAAATTTCTAAACTAAAATGCAGAGCAATGCACTTAGGTTGCTAAATTATAGATTTTAACCAATTGTTTTAAGTGTACACTTCGGGAAAACCACATCCAAGGATGTAAACCATAAGATACAGCAATATATGGTATGGACACAGAATGCAAGAGCAATGATTATAACACTAATGCTACATTAACAGTGCAAATGCTGTTCAGTTGTGTTTCAAATCAACTAAAAAATATTAACTAAAAAAATTCACCAGTCATCTCATAAGGTATGTATATCTTCTCCATTTTATTACTGGAAAAGTGGAGGCAAACAGGGAAGGAAAGCATGTGCAGGAATATAGCAAATACACAATCAGGACTGAGACCACGTTCCTCTAGTATCTGCTGATATACATTTCGTTAATCCACTTCTCATAAACATATCATATGTTTAATTACAATGATTTTCTTTCGATATATTATAAATATTTCCCCCCCCCCCCCATTTAATTTTAACTCCTAATATAAACAATCTTGAAAATGAGCAGAAATAGAAGAGGCAGGTAGCACGAGACTACTATTTCCCACTCTTCCCTAAATTTATGTTAATATGCACAGAAATGACTGAAGTATTCCTCAGGAGGTTAGAGTTAAAAAATAAGACACAGCTGTCCTTCCAGGATGTACATATCATTGTTATTTTTATATTAATAAAGGTCTGAACATGAGGGAAGTGGAAAAGTATTTTCACCCTCTGTCAAGTAAAAGAAAAACCTCAAACATCTGCCCTCTCGAGTGAATGCCCCAACTGCCATATAATTTTAAATGAGCCCGTAAAGCAAGAACCTCATACAGTTGGAATGGTTACCTGAACTTTGGCCAGTCACTTAAGATATTTTATGAACATAGCACAGCAAATTTTTCCATCAGCACAAAGTCAGTTGCATAGCATGCTTTGTTGTTGTTGTTATTTTGTTTTTAAACAGTCACATACGTATCATATTGCCAAATATCACAGTTCCTCCCTGCGATCCCACCCCTTCGGAAGTTAAGAGTTCAATGCACAAAACCCTGCTTATGAGTTCTATAGTATTAAATTGTTCAGCCAATTTCACTTGCTAACAGCAATGGCATTCTTGACAATGTGAAATTCTGAACAAGAAAACTCTGAAATACAGAAAAAAACAACACAACCAAGAAAGAAAGAGAATGGAAAAAAGAAAACTAATTTCCAGTGACAGTCTAGTCTTTCATCTTAAGCCCTGCCTTGAACTGTACCTTGTTTAATTATTAAATCAGAAGCTGCTCAGCAAGATCTGTCTAGTTTTGATGGTTCTTAAATTCAATCTTGCTGACAGACTGTGTCCATTTTTCTTTGTATTTACTGTTACCTATGACATGAACTGAATGTTAATTTTTAAATTCAACATACATTAATAAAGGGATAAACTTTATTTGACATTGTCCTTTCACTCATTCAATTTTCTTCATACATCATACTGATAAAAAACAGGATACTTGCTAATTTCTTGCTTTTTACACTCTTTACATATTGAATTATTTCATATTTGTCATATTCAGTTCCTCATATTTTCTCTTTTTTGCAACACAAACACTTTCACTTGATTTTTCTGTGCAATTCTGCAATTGGGGAAGAATTTGTTTCTATTTGTCAAACCAATGGTCATCACAAGTGAGTTTTTGCATACAAGAACATCACTTGAACACATGACAAGAAGTGGGAATAAAAGTAATGCTTTAGGTAAGCATAAGTTAAAGAAACACTAGAAAAGTTATCTCAGAAGGATAAATAGAATTCAAATCTTGCACTTTTGAAAAAAAGATAGATATTGCTTAGAAAGATTTCAAATCTATGATCCACGTCAGAAGAAAAAGAATGAGGGCAGAAAAGTATTCACAAGATAATTGAACAATATGGTTTAGGCTGATGATGCCTTACTACAAATTGTTGTATAATTTACATAATTACAAACCTTGTATGCCTGCACAAGACCCACTTAAAAGGTCTGGTATAGGATTACGCTTCCTTAGAGAATAAAGTTGAGGTTGATGATTAAATCTCCCCACCCATCTTATCATCATCACCAGGAGACATTTATCTATGACACCAATTATGATTACAATGTATTTTTTAAAGCTAAACAAAGATCAAAAAGATTGAGGCACATGATTAAATAGCATCTCTAGACTATAAGAGTGCTTCCAGAGTTTTATAGACAGCTTACAAATTTCCAATTGAAAGAAAATTACACTTTTGCAAAAATAAACAGGAGCTTCAACCAACCCTGTTTCTGTGAGATGAAGCCCAGAAGAAACAGAAAATGAAGTACAGGGACAGAGGCCTTAGCTAAATCCACATATCAGCACCAGGTTCTTCCTTACTAGACCAAAAGCAGGCTTTGGAGGCAAAACTCCTGCACTTGCCATCTACACTGCTTTAGTTCACAGTGCAGAAGTCTCAAAGCAAAGGAACTGGATTCCTTTTGGATACAGCTAAATTGGAAGATGTCAATCAGAAACAGACCTAATGCCCTCCAGTCATTAATTACTATTAAATCAATGTAACCAGGCTAAAGCTAGCCTGAAAGAGCCTCTGAAGCATGCTGAGCATGGACACTGGTCCTCAGTACCAACGGCTTCATTCTACAAACATGCTCACGCAGCATTGGTCTTACTTGATCAAGCAAACCTAGCTAACAGTAAGTAGCTTGGTAGACAGGGCAAATTACACCTGATTACACTTTTTTTCCTGATTA
The DNA here is from genome assembly GCF_964034855.1 of Anser brachyrhynchus. Taxonomy (NCBI): domain Eukaryota; kingdom Metazoa; phylum Chordata; class Aves; order Anseriformes; family Anatidae; genus Anser; species Anser brachyrhynchus. The sequence goes on from NC_137711.1 coordinate 3,302,659, forward strand.
TTCTAAGTAAGAAGTGCAGTAAATTAAAATACTACAAAGATTATTTTTTTTAAATCTTGGTATTTGATCTCCAATCTAACAGAAGCATTCAGTCATTTGAAGAGGAGATTTGTAAGTAAGAAGTTGCATGTATCTGTGGAAGTTACATAAATCTTTTTTTACAGTTTACAAACCTACAAAGATGGAAGTTTTGCTAATTTGACTCAAAAACAGCAAGAAATGCTAGAAACAGCCCTTCAGTACAAATACTGATCTGCATAAAACTCATTGAAGGGCTGCACTTCAATGTTCATTTCCAGTGGCAAAAATCTTTGATTGAACTAGCTGCCCAGTCACTGTCCTTTCCCAAGACAAGATAATTGCATTTCTTGGCCCAACAGTATTTATGTACACTTTTGCATAGATACACAAAATTCAATTGCTTAAAAAGACACTTCCTATTGTCACATACTAACAAAAAACTTACTGTTGACTTTATTTGCTCCAGATAATCTTCCTCCATTTTGCTAAGACGAGCATTGGTGTCCTCAAGTAGTTCCTGCATATCTTCTGTGTGCTTCTTCCGAATATTAAACTTCTCCTTCTCCATTTCAGCTACAGCATTGTGAAGCTGCACCACAACAACAATAGCAAATAGTAAATGGCATATAAAACTAGCACTTTATATATACACTGTTTTCACAGTATACCAACAGAACACCTGACAAATGCAGGTCACACCTCTATCGTCTATAACTACATAACTGTCTCACTAAAAAATTCTATGACTCTATTAAGCAGTATTTTTTTTTTTTAACTTATTGTATTTCCATCGTACTTCACACTACCATCTTCTTCAAGATAAATGCCGCTCCAATTTAACTTTTATAGTTTCATTAGATTAAAATTAACATGAGCATTTTGTCTTCTTGTTTGTATTCTTGCATCGTGGATGATAATTACAGATGACAATCACAATTACTTGCAATGTAACTACCAAGAAGTGTGATCGCAGGCCGAAAATAATGCTTCTCTAAAACAAACAAACAAAAAACCCTGAACACTCAAGCTTCTAGGTCTTAAACACATAGGACAGGATTTATGATTTCTCTCTTACAAGACAAGAATTAAAACCAACATCACTTCCAGATGCAGGGCTGGGAAGAAAAAAAATTAAACCTAAGCAGCATACTTCATCTACGAAGGGAAGCATTCTGCCCTTTTTGTGACCCTCCCTCTCCTGAGAGGGGTAAGCAAGGCAAATACTGCCAATAATTTGGGCAAAGGTGAAGCTGTTCTGCAGTAAACATGCTTCTCTATGCTTTGCTGCTGCCTTAAGTCTAACAATAAATAAAAATACCTTGAAGAATTCACGACCCAATGAGAAAGTAATAGTTCAAAGGAATCACGGTGACAGCAGGTAGCAGGAGGTTTACCAAGATTCAAATTCCATGTCAGGTCAACCAGAAATAAACACTTCCCTATTACCTCCAGCAACTTGCCAGGAGGACCTGATGAAGCCCAGGAACAGCTTCTAGAGTGACCAGCTGGGTGGGGGCAAGTGACTATGGATGTGCAAGAGAGTCAGCAAAAAGAACCTTGCAAGATTACTCTAGATGTAAATAAAATCAACGCAAGAGAATCTCCCTAAAAGTAACATGCTTTCTATTATATTTATGTTTTTGAAGCAACAAAATGTATTATCCCAGATACAGACTGTAGGAATCTTTCAAACAAAGCATTATATTCATTACCCTTTTCTCCCACTCATTGTTCAAAGAATCAGTGCTTTGCTCACACATCTTCTTTAACTCCACGATCTGCTTTTCCTTTGCTTCTCTGATGACTTGTGACTCACGAACAAGGGTCTGAACTGTCAAAAAAGGGAAAATAAACAACCATTCAGGGGATACCTTTGGGACTTTTCACTGTTGGCAACAGATGCAATCAGATTAGAAGTTTTCCAATTGACCTGGCTTTCTGATGTTTTCTGCTGTTAAAAAAAACTTAATGCATGTGCTTTATAACTTAGCACTTAAATTCTATGTCACTAAAATAGTGCAAGGTGTTCTCTATTATATTCAGAAAATATTTCATAGTGAGGTTTTCCTTACTCTAGCAGTAAACAAACATCGATAAAATTCCTTAGAACCTAAAGAAAATAGGGATATTTAGCTGATTTCGTATGCATCCAGAAAATATTTTCATGCAGGTTGAGTGACCAAGATATACAAAAAAGTTAATTTCCCAAAATTTCCCCCAAGAGAAGCACTGGATTCCTTGCAGGACACTTTACTTAGCAAGGAACAGGAAACAATCTACATGGAACTTTCTCTCTTTCTGCACCTAGGTCACCAAACTTGTGCATTATTTTACATGGTGGTTCCATCCTGAGTGTAAATACACTCCAAGGAATTCTAAAAGAAATTAATACTCAAAAACTGCTGACAAGCCACACTCAGATGGGCCAAGTTTTATACGTATGACATACTCAAGACTACTGCTCATTTTTGAAATATCTTGCCACAATAGTCTTAAATAAATAATACATCGTGGTTTGCTTAAAATGTACTGAATGTATAAATAAATGAACCTTGAACCAGAGATCCCAGAAGTTTTGAATAAGTGGCCAAAATATTTCAGTATCAAATTTTTTTTTCGGTAACGCTCATGAAAGCGTGTAGGCATTAACCATAAGCACACACCGCCTCTTGGAAAATTTGCTTTGGCAACTAGACAACCAGCAAAAACAACCAGGCAAGCCTCTAAAATCTAAAGCAAAAATACAGGAAAGAACTGCAAATGAGGAGGAAAAGTATGCTTGCACCTGGAAGGAACACGCAGGCTCATGACCACAAGGATGCAGTACAATATCACTATGTAGAAAAAATAAACAAAAAACCCAGTACAGCAACCAACAACTGTGAAGATAAAAATCACCTTTTTTCTCCAGTTTTCTAATCGTCTCCTCAGCTTCATTTTGTTTCGTTTTGTAGAGGGACTTCAATACCTCTATTTCATCATTCTTTCTATCCAAAATCTGTAGCAAAGATTCACAATACTTTAACAAATTTCCAAAAACACAAAGCTACAACCAGTGCACACTGATAACTGTCAACAGAGCTGCCTTCAAGATATCCTTAGATCTTGCAGGTTAAGCAATGAAATATAAATAATTTTCATAGCTAAGACTGCCAAGTCATAAACAAAGGATTGATTTAGATAAAAGCAGGCACTAGGATAGATTAAAAAGACATTTCATGTTTTTTTTGGGGGGGTCTTTTTGTTTTCTTTTAAACTTGGGCAAATCCAACGTTGCATTTACAAGACAGAAAAATTAAGCAAATGCCCTGGAAGATTCTGGAAGTTTCACGGTTCTACGACTGCAAATAGAAATGATTTGTTTCCCTTTTCATATTTGTACTGCCTAGGTATACTTAAAAGCACCTCAATATTCCTTAAACCTGATGAGAATTTAAATCATTAGTGAGCTTCGTTACACTTTCTTTGACTTCACCAGTACTATTATTTGTAATAGACCAAGTCCTTCAGGTGTAACTACATTTACATTTCTGTACACGTTGATTTTGGAAAAAAATTGTTTGAGTATTTGCATACTTTGAGATACTATATTAATTTAAACTTCAAGTTTAAAATAAACAATCAACTCAGATTTTATAGCGGTGCCCCAAATCTCTCATCAAACAGATGCTTTTATCTTAAAACAATATTACTCCATTTGCATTAAACTTTTTTTTTGTCTTTAAAGATTGATATGACCATATTTAACCTTTTCTAAAACATCCGACACTATGAAACGACTTCAGAAGCTGGAATTCTACGATCGGTTAGAAAAGGATGACAACTCAAGGGATGAGAAAGCATTTAAACTATTTCTTATTCTCACAAAGCCGTTTCCTTTAGACTCCCATCTTTGCTAGCTAGTTATGCTTGCAGACTTTGAGAACAGATGAGCCAAAAACGCACCTGACCAAATATTAACATCCTTTCAGGAGGCTTTGATGTGTCACAGTGTTGTGTCAACTGACTTCCTCCAAATCTGTGACTCAGTCTTAAGAAACAAAACTGAGATACTCAGTAATGCTAAGCGTACGGTAGGACAAGTCATTGTGATCCCGATCCTGAGCACTGAGCTCCCGTTACACTCCTGGAATCACAGCGCGTCAGAAGGCACTTAGTACCTCACAGGATTTGACCCCACACATTCAAAACACAGTATTAAATGTAACAGAATGGTCTTTGATGGTCTTCTCGTAATCTTCCCCAAAGTGGTGTTGTGCAATACGATAAAGTCAAACCCAACTTAGCCCAAAGGAAGTGCATCTGGTGTCATTTTATCGCTGTGAATGGTTAAAAGCAACACACAGCGTTAATAATGTAAGAGCATAAAAAAACTATAGACCAGCCTATGCTTTAAGATGGTGTCAAACCAGAGACTACTGTTCTGTTGGTAGGAACCTGTGACAAGCATGCATATTGTCCTACTGCTATTTTTCACATTTTGTCCATAAAAATATAATTCTTTTCAATATTTTTGTGCACAGTTTCCTAAAATACAGGTGTCTTCTCTTTAAAAGAAAAATCAGAAGTTTATGATTTCATCAGCATACAAATCGATAGAAGCTGCTAGACTGGTAAAATGGGTTGCCTAGTTAAAACAAACAAACAAAAGTCACCTGGTATTTTCATATGCTTTCTGCAAGCATTTTTCTTTACCTAAGTTCCTGCTATCATAGAATATTCTGCATTCTTATCAGCTTATGCAATCTGTTATCTACAATCTTACTTTAAAGGAACATTAATTGCAATTCTGAATAAGTACAATTGTGAACAATTTATTATAGTCAGATTCTCTATTATTTTGTTCTATATATTGTCTCTGGAAAAAAATAGTTCTTACCTTTTGAACATCAGTATCATGCTTCTGCTGCAATTTAAGTTTTTCTTCATGAAATTTACCTTCCAATATTTTCATTTTCACATCCAGCTTTAAAAACAAAATAGAACCAATAAACAACTAAATTAAAGAATAAATTTCACTGATGTCCTTTGCGTAACCTTTATATTATTCATGCATGTCTTTGAGAAGGCAATGGGAAGTCACTAACAAATAACCGCTATGAAAAAAAAATTAAAAAAAAAAATCAATATTCAGTTTCTTGGTGTTTTCATATTTATCTGATAAAGCTGCTACAAAAGTTCTCAACCTAAAATATTTATTTAGAAAATGAATTTGTAAGATGTTTTAGTTGGCAATAAAAACAACTGCTACTGCCCAGAAAAGAGCTATCATCTTTTATTTAAATAAACAGTTAAGAATTAAACTTTTCATATTTGTGTTACTATACCAAGCACGGTAGGCAAGCTTTTATTCTTTAGGCAGGTGTGACATTTACACAAAGAACGTCCTTTAGCACAGATGCATGTTTATTTTTGTTTTCTATTATTCAGAGATTTCACATTATAAACACATTTCCTTTTAAAGGTTTCTTATAAAGGGATTAAGATTACGGCTGAATTTGATTGCTAAAATACATTTCTTGTTTCCGCTTGTTTGTTCACTGTAGTGTACTTAACACCCCCAACAACAGCATATTGCCACTTATTACTTATAGTCCAAGTTTTCATCTTAAAAGTATTTTTAATCTATTGCGTGTTTGCACTATGCCTTTAAAGCTTGCCTTCAGGACTCTGCAAATATGATAGCTAGTTTGTGCTTCTCAGAGTTCTTAAAAAAAAAAAAAAGGCAACACCTCTATTCACCTTCGTGCTGTTCCACTTGTACCTTTAATTGTTTCTCCTATCCAGGCAACAGAGCAGCCAGAAAAGCTTCCCCAGAATGACAGATCCCTGTAACCTCCCTCACGTTACACAGGACAGATCACAACCATCGGAGCACGAGTACCAACATCTCACCAAAAGATGTATTGAACCATTATACTGCCAACAGAAAAAAAAAAAATCTGCTTTCAGGATGTTCCAAGAGCCCACAGTGCTGAGGCCCGCCGGGCCTGCAGTGGGGCACCAGGCTCAGGCCATCGTGCAGCTCTCTCAGGCTCAGTTTTGGTTAGCTCGGCTAAGAACATCACCTCCAATCTTCTCAGCTGACAAACTCTAAAGGAACCAACAAGCATTATTCATTCCGCCCTTATTTTTACTCCTTTGACTTATCCAAAGCAGTCATTCTAGCAAGAATTTTTAGCTAACATATAGAAGAAACAAATACACCACAAATGATTAACAGCTATTATATTACTTTGTTGTATGCATCTGTTAACTATGACTTGCAGAAATACTTGAAAAAAATTGAGCTACAAAACTCCAAGTCATCATTCAACTAAAAAACGCAAAATGCAGTGCAATAAATACTGCGGTCCTCAACAGCTGAGCGCAGAAGAGCAGCGCACGCTGTTAATTTCCAGACTCCACACCCACCGATTGCCAGAGTACATGCCTGCTTATTACACCACATAAAGAGGCTTCTTATCTCTCAAGACTAAAGAGGCACATAGTCTTATGCAAATTATCAAGAAAATAAAGTTGGATTGACAATTAATCCAAAGAAAAGGGAAAGTATGCTTAGCTGCCAGACACCTTATCATCCAAAAATGAGCATCACAATAAGAATGCATGTTCTATTCACAAAATACATGCATATGTATATATGAAAAGAAATATATGCATATATCCTTCTAACAAAGTGACATTGTAGAAGAAAATCTCAGTACCCGGTGATAAACAAGCGTTGATTTTAAAAAACAGCGCAGTAATCCACTTCCAGACAGACAGTTTGTGAACATACCATACCATAAATAAATATGAAGGACATGTAAAAACACAAATACTAGAAACTAAACATGACAGAACCTCCAATCTAGTTGAATTACATTAAAAGCTTACAAATTACTGACACATGGCTATCACACACACACACCTATTAAGTACACACAAACACAATACATTTAAAACTCATTAACAAAGTGAGAACATCTCAGCTGACATAAATTAATCCTCTGCATTTTGCATCAGTTGAGCTCTGGCCCATGCCTTTATTGTTCTATACGTTGAAAGAGCATAAAAATGAGACAAACTAGAAGTCGTCTTCTATTAAATATGGACATATATTTTAAAGCGACAGTGACTGCTCTCAGCAACTTGGCTGTCTTTCCACAGGTTAACAGCAATACTTGAAGTTGGCTCCTGCTTCTAGTCATTAATCTTCCACTTAACAACTTTCTTGCACTTGCATTAGTTCTTATCAATTTCACTTCATTTTCTATTCATTGCACTAACTCTGGGAGGATGGACCTCCCCCTTAAAAGCGCACAGATTTTGGGACTACTTTCCAAAAAGGTTTGACAGCTTTGTCTCAGGAGAGCTACTGGCAATCAAACAAAAAGAATTGGAAAAGCATGTCCAAGGTACAGAAGTCAACTCTTAACAAAGGCAAGCACTGCAGTAACTAAATGAACAGTTTTTTAATTTAAAAAAATAAATTTAAAAATCTCTTACTTGAAAAATCCAAAAGACCAGCAACTCACCAGTTCAGGACTTGAAAAGGAAACCTTCAAAAGCAATCCTATAAACTTACAATGAAATTCTGAAGTTTCAGCACTCCAAACATTTTTCAGACCTGTGTCATCCACAACTTATACAATTTGGTCACTTCAGGACATACCATATAAATAAATATTAGGAAGCCTGATTTTAAAAATCTTTGAAAAAGCAATGATTTGTATGCACATCAAGCTTTCAGCTTAAGTTGAAACCTGTACTTGTAATGAGTATCTGATAAATAAATTAAAAATAAAATAATCTCCAGGAACAATACTTCCCAGTGCAATACTTCCAAGACACACATCTTCAGCATTTTTCATTGTAATCTCTGGAAATGTTAGTGTGAGTATTTGCTGTAAAAATACAGATATATTGGTTTTAAAACCCTACATTAGTAATTTCTTCTATGGAAAATTTCCAGAAAAGCCAGAAAGCAAACTTTTTGGCCCACCCTTTGGAAGTTGGCCTTGCACAAATTCACCGCATATGTAAATTAAAAAAACAAATCACATGATGCAAACACATTTTAAAAAGGGATCTCATTAAGACTGGGTTTGAAGCAAATGGGCTCACTTCACAACTGGGTGAAACTTCTCCCCTGCCACTTCAAAGTTTTAATCTTTGATTAAATACTAATTTAAATAAAGGCGTATCTTTGAAATTACAAGCATACTTAATTGAATCAATTGCATATCTGTAGTTACCCAAATGCCAAACCTCATTTGCTAAGTTGGTCTCAATTTCCTGTGGGACAGCACTTTATAACTTTTACATGTTCCTCTTTTATAAACTTCCCTTTGCATTTCAGCGTTTTACTTTATTAAACATATATGGAGAAACAAACTGACTGACCGCAGTAACAAACTAACACCTTCACAAGTGTTAGAGAAAACAGATAAAGACAGCTTAGAAAATCTGTCATTCACTTTGTTAGAAGCGACTAATTGCTCTGATGCTCATCAATTTTAATAGCTTTTACTACTAGTTCAGAGGCAGCAGAGAACATTAAGTTTACAACATGTTACCAGAGTCAAAAAAAAAAAAGTGTAGATATTGTGTAGATAGATAGCTGTATCAGAGAAGTTTCCAACTATGTATGAAATGCAGCCATTGCTGTAGCCTGAACACCATTCCTTTGGATTTCTGTCATTGTTTACTCTCCTTACAAAGAGTATGAGGCAATTAAACCCTAAGGCCATGTAAACATTACTGATGTCAAACATCTGTGCTGTCCCTGTTATTTAAAGCCATGGAGGGTGGTATCAACAGAACTGCTTTTATGTGCCTAGTCACACTTTCTTCCTAATTAACAAAAAAACAACAAAAAACACACTAAATCCAGCAAATAGTTACCTGAAGATGGATTTTCATCATATCACTGTCTTACATTTTCATAACGCGGGTTTGTTGCCATGAAAATTTAAATAACTGTCCAACTAAAACTGATAGAAACTAACCTGCAAGAGTCATAAATCTTTGGAAAAATAAAGGTGACATCCCAGCTTTTCCTCACGACAGAAGACACATATTCATCTTGTCACTATTTACAAGAATTTGTAGGAATACTGAAATACCTGATTTAAAAGTCAATCACTAAGTAAACTAAGTACATTAATTTGAGGCTGTAGTTTGGAGAGAGCTTTGAACCCCTGCTCACTGTTCACTTGTCTCATCACCGGGATCACCCTTAGGCCAGAGGGGCATCGCGAAGCTCTAACATCCATCAGAGAGGGGTTTTGGATATTTGACAAAACAGCACTTGTTTGCTTGCCAGATTTCTTCCAAGTCTATGAATATATGGGAGAGGGAGGAGGAGAGGAAAGGGGGAGGAGGATGTAAACAATAAATGAGAACTTCAAAGTAAGAGCTAACAGCGCAGAACAATGACTTGCATATCTTACAGTGTACGACAAAACTTATTTGTCTTGGTGTAACGCAGCTGCTTAAAGAAAGCAGTTCACAATGCAAAGCTTTGATATTTTCACGGAAGAGAAAGATTTCTTTAAAAAAACAACTGGAAACACAACTAGAACTTTCTACTGAATCATGTTTACTTGATTTTAACATCCAGGGTTAAAAAAATATACAAATACCTATAATTCATACAGTGTTTTAACCTATATGGGCAGGCCATGGCAATAGACACCACACCTGAAAAACACTCAAGATTATGTGTATAATCAGAACTTCATACAAAAGCAATTTGGAATAATGCATCTCAGATTATAATTAACAAAGTATTTTTTTTCATTGTGTTATTTCTCTATCTTGTATTGTACCCTCAAAAAAATTAAGATCAACTTCGAGGTGCATTAAACATTAAAATAAAATAAAAAATGTTAACATTTAGAGCAATTCAAGGGGCAGAACAACCTGAAAAGTGTCAAAAAAAATTACTGGAGAGGAAAAAAAGGAAAGAAATGAATACTATATTTATAGCAATTACTTTGAATAGAAATTTCTGCAGTATATATATATAATTTCTTTTTCTCATATTGAAACTACTCTTCCATTTTCAAAATAATTGTAAAAATTGTGCCTCCTGTTTTTGTTGCAATAAGCTGTCTGTAAGAAGCACACTTGTCACATGATATACACCTTAATATCATTTTTCATATTTAACAAGCACATCAAAAAAGATTTGTTTTCCTTGTACGTGCTGATAGTACTCTAGGAGCACATTGCACAGGAAAGTTTCGTGACACAAAGTCTAAAAGATGAAATAGCAGAAAAACTGTTTTTTGGAAGCGTCACGTCTCTCAAGCCTATGTTGTTCAATTAAACTAATTAGAGGAAGGATAACAAGCCAAGAAGTCTCAGACTTACAAGAAAAAACAACTCAGATCTGACATGGATGACACTGTTGGTAATTGTTCACCATAAAATCCCAGGAAGGCCAAAACCAGGAGAACATTTAAGCTATGGCAATGTAAAGCAATGTAAGTCTACAGACAAGCTTGTCTGTAAACGCCTTTACAAATAAATTAGCAAGGTATAAGGATGAATGTTTTGCTGAGAAAAATGGTGAGAAGTTTGCATTTCTCCCCAGGTTTCGACTTCAAGGAGTCTGACTTTCAGCAGCAGGAAGACGAAGCCTAGCCATGAGAGCCCCTCTCCCTGTGCTCTGGGTACAAAACCAGCGACTGCTCCATTTCCCTGAGCTTCACTTTGGTTCCCTCGATAAATGGGATTCTATACAATAAAAGAGGACTATTTTGAGTCCTTTCTACACATACATTTTTTTATAATATGTAAAGGAGCTTTTAAGTGTCGAGGCCCATTGTTTTTCACTGTTTCGGGTGCAGACATTTCCCAAAATGATCCTGTGAGGGCTAGACAGGATACTTTTGCAGCCTGTCTTTTTTGATTTCCAGGGCACTAATGTATAAATTAAAGGAAGTCATAAATAATATTTTTCCTAGTAGAACATTACACACAATAAAAGCAGGTTTTCCAGCTGGGATTCACATTAAGGTTGGGCTTTTTTCCTGATGTTGCTGTGCTCATCTTCCCAGGGTAATATAGATATCTCCCTCCTTCCCCCCCAAAAAATAAATGTATAACTTCATTTTGAAACAGCAGATACATAATCACTCCTTAAATAATAAACAAACTCCTTAAATAATAAATAAACTTCTGCATTAAATACCATCAATATTTCCATCCAACATAATGCCTAACATGGAAAAAAAAAGAAAGTGTCTTGGAAAGTCTCTGTTGCAAAGAGCTTACAGTCTCAATAATCCAGACAGACTGAAAGAAAAGCAGCAGACAAGTGAAACATGCAAGCCAGAAGTCAGAATGTAAAAAGAGCCTTTATATACATGGCATTTTGCCCAGATGCAGAGGTCCTTCCACAGGAGACTATGTTTATGATCTGGACTACATTATTTGACCTAACAAACATGTATACTTCCCTCCACATATCTAACCTTCTTTGTATTTGTACTCTTTAAAAACATGACAGCTACTACTTTCATTTACAATATTTTTACAGGGTACTGTTTGAAGAGAAACTAGATGCTCACCTACGTAAAAAATTAGTATGACATTGTTCCATTTTTATAGCCACTAAAAATGAAAGGCTTTGTCCTAAATCAAACCATACCAGCCCAGCTTTACCCTGTCAAGAAAAATGTCTGAGTTTTTTTTTTTTTAAAATGACACTGAACATTTGGTGTATACAGAAAAATAATTGCATGGATAATTGTTGGTATTTATATGTAAGAGTCATTAATCTCTTTTAAAAGAGAACAATATATTTTTTCATAGATTTCCAAGTTGAGGGTGGTGGGAATGGGGAGGAAAGCATACTGCCTTGTATCCCACCAACTGTTATAACTTGAATTGGTATTTTTACTCTAAAGGGTTTTTTATATAGCTAATAAACATAGTGTGTGTATTAGTACTACAGCACATCATATTACTTAACAGCTCTATTTGGGGTGGTAACCACCCCACTTCCATACATAACAAATGTGTCTGCCACTTGTAGAAGAGACTGACATCAATAAGTACCAAAAAAGTTAAAACTATGTTTAGGAATTGTCAAAGCTTATATATAGTAACAAATTATCAGATGCAATTATATAAAAGAGAGCTCAGAAATGTAACAAACTATCTTCAGTTGACAGCATTGAGAACTGAACCCTGCTGAGCCTTCTGAATGTGCCAAAATCATACCAATTTTAAAGGGAGTTAGTAAAAGTCTGAGTATAATGAAGATAGTAGATACTACTTGAAAAGTTCATATAATTTAATTCTGCTTAGTGCTATGCCTAGCAAAATAAATCATTCTATATACACTTAATCAACTGAACTTACTTTCCCAGTGTTATTTCATATTTGTTTATGTTATATTTCACCAGCTACTGAATTTTGTAGTCACCTCAGGATCTCCTAGAACAGTCATTAAAAGCACACTTCTGCCTTTATTTCACAATTGCAACATGTGAGAATAACAGTGTATGGTACCTACTTTTTCTACTCAATGTATTTTCTGCCATGAATAGCAGGATCTATACATGTAAAAATCAAACTTAAAAAGACAAAAATGAGACACTGAGGTAGAGATTAATCATGCAGCAAAAGATTAATTCCCAGCTGCTTGGCAACCATCTGGACATTTTACTGGTTAAAACGCTAGTTTGAATTGCTAACCTACCGCTTTGATCTTTCTCAATGTCTCCAGCACATATGTGCAATAATTAAAGACAGTTCACAATCTATTGCAAAAAATAAATAAATATACATGTCCATATATATCCCCATGACCAGCCCAATTAGTATCAGGAATTATAAATCACAAGTCAGTTTATGAAAACATGTCTCATCCTGATATACACTGTATGTCTCACACCAGTCTAGCAATAAAATAAGGTTTGGATTTTATTACACTACATTCTGAAGAGTTATCAAAGCAGACAGGATACGATTTCCTCATACGGAAGACAATGGACAACTTGCATATGTTCTTGGGAACAGGACATTCAGTCAGGAACCGTGTTAACAAGTCAAGATTGTTGCGTTTTTAAACTAATAGATCTGTGTTCAGAATGATAACCAGGGGAGAGTCAGTTTACAACTGAATTCTCAAAATAAATCAGACACTTCATTCAATACAGACTTCAGGTTAGTCCATAAAGAAGAAAATTCAAACAAACCAGAGAATATTCAAAGTCATAATACTTACTGTTTGGAATATAATATATATAAAATTTTTAAAGGGAAACGAAAGTGTTTTCAGAACCAAGCTATCATACGAAAAAGTTCTGGAAAAGTAAAAATCAAGAAGGAATAATTATGTCTTTCCTGCCTTTTTGGATTTTTTTGCCTCTTCTTATGAACCACATATACGTAAACAGAATTCAACATGCATTCTGGTGGAGGTTGTTGTTAAAATGTAAGAATTAAAATTTTTAACTTTTACCAGTTCAAAAACAGCAGGAAGTTTAACAACAGAAGTATGACTTGTACAGTTTTGGATGAACAGGGAGACAAAAGATGAACAGTAAATTAGGATAAGTGAGAATGAAAAACAGAGGAATCAAAAAGATCGTTGCAACACAAGAAGCTCCAAACTGACCGTGGAACTGCATGAAGCTCCAGTTACTGTAAATTTCAAGTTTTAGGCCCACCTATAAGTACCTTTGCAACTGAAACGCATTCAGAAAGTCAGAAACATTCTCCCTCCTGCTATTATTAGTAAATACCTCTGAGCTTAAAGTATAAGCAGGGTCACCAGCCACAGGACATGCCTAAATAGGCTCCTTCAGCCTATAAGCTCCTTCAGCCTTCCCAACTCCACATCTATACGTATTTATATCCATCCACTGTGTACATTTAAACTCTAGAAAGACGTACGTACACATGAGCACACATCCGCTTTTGTTTCATTATAATGTACAAGAGAGCAATACTGATAGATTTTATTACCATTCTCAGAAAATATGGACAAAATATCTCTCTTCAATGAAGAAAAAAAAAATCAAATCAGTGACGTAGCTCAAAGCACAATAATGTTGAATTGGTAAAAGCTTAATTTAATTACAAGCATCTTTCTTTTAGAATACTGTCTCCATGTAAGTTTGTTTATTGCTTCTAATTAACCTAGCATGCATTAAATGTCTCATTCACATATTTATATATTTTGCCATATAACCAAGCAATTAAGAGGAAGAAATCAAAACCAAAGTAATGATGCTCATTGATTCCTTCATAGCATTGCTGAAAGGAGAATACAAGGTTCACCTGCTGTTGAAATTATGGTTAATATAATTGTGTCTATAATCTGATCCATTTTGCTTCATTCCTACAGAGCATGCCCATCTCCTTCTAATTGGAGTGGCACATTTTTTTCTCCAATTGTTTTCTCATTTGTTTCTAAAACACCACTGCTATTCTCTGATAACACCAGCAAGCACTATTTATTCTTCCTCAAAAACTTCAACAACTTACTTTCCTCTCTGTCTTCTTTCCACTACATCCTATGCATGTTCCCTTTTGGTGAACATCTAGACCACAGCCCTTGTGCAATTCACTCCACATCAAGCCATAATCTCCTGCTGGTTAAGTGAGAAGCAAAACATATCTGCTTTCAACACGTTAAATTCAGGTCATTTTTAGCCAGACCAACACTTAACTATAACATCGTCACTGCAGCATGCTGATTTTATCTTCACGTAAATAAATGACTAGATGCCAACACTTTCAGTGCAGCAAAGCTATATTCATGGCTCGATGATCTTTACAAACAAAATTTATATCATTGCAGGGCTATTCACAAAAAAGGAGAGAAAAAAATCAAGATTATAAATACAGAAGTTCTAAATCTGTATTTTAAACATTTTTGAAAACAAAAAAAAAAAAAAAAAAAACCTTTCTTCTTTTTCATCTTTCATCCAGTCCTCAATCCATTGAAGTGAGTTCAGGGGGAAGAAAAGACCTTTTCCCCCCATTCTCTACACTTTAAGGTATCTTTCAATACTTAGATCATCTCTCCTTTTCTCTGGGCTCCTACTCACTCCATCAGTCCTCATTTCACATGACAAATTGGTGGAAATTATCCTGCAAGTATTCCATATCCTCTTGAAAATTCAACCACTGCCTTCCCCACAACTACTCCTCCCTGCAGTTGCACTACAACATCTACTCAGCTGACTGTAGAAAAGACAACCGTTTCTGCCAGATTGCTTCAAGATACACGAGGCTGGAAAAGCATGGGCACTGCAATACTCAGTCTTTTATCACTGGTTTTCTAAAAATCAAAACAGCAAAGTGATAAAGTGATAAAGTCAACAAAAGCATTGCAAACACTCAGTGTTTTCAGTTATCCTAGACAGATGAAACTTCCTAACAGTTATTGCACAATGTACTAACATTGTTTACAACATTAAATTTAAAAAGAATAATATCAGAAGATTCTTGTCTCAGATTCATTTAGACATCGTTTGTAGAGTCTAGTCTGCTCTGTGGAGTATTGGGTAGCACTCACGATGACCAAAGGTGAAGTTCAAAGGGAGGCTTTTTCCTATTTATCAAGATAAGCCACTCATACAATCTGTTCTGTTTTGCTGTACTGCTGAAAATTGATATACTCCTGTTTTGTTGCATCTTCCTTGTTTGAACCCAGGATTTTTTGGTAATGACAGTTTCCCAAATGGTTTAATCCACGTCTGAAGTATTTGGGGAAAATATGACTAAAAACCACTGCCTGATGATATTCACATTTTCACAAATCTGTGATGTGGTTATCATTGAAAATGGCCATGTGTTTAGCATTACAGAGTCAAAACAGGTGCAGGAATGGTTTATGAACAAAGGTCTAAAGGTTAAAAGCAAAAAACCACAGTTATCCTATTTTATGTTCTACTACAAAGAGGTTGAAAACAATTAAAGGTTTACAAAAAGCTCTTGTACAGCACTCCTTCTGTTAATACATTTACATTCTATAAATGAAAAGACTTTATTCTTAATTGAGCTTCACAAACAAAATAAGATGAAAACACATTTAAGTTTTCTACTTAGCAGCGCACACATGGTGATTGCGAAATACTTTCTATAGCCTTTCCAGTTTGAACTAGCCCACTGTAGAGTAACATTAGGAGAAAGCACTGGATTTTTACTGCGTGGTTTAGAGGATTTTTTCACAGGACGAGAAACCCATTCACTGAGTACTTTATATTGCTACTTGGCATGCATTCCTATTTGTTTAATTTAAAAATATTATTTAAATGACAATATCGTGCTTACAATTTATTTTTTAGTTTATTTTCACATCTTATGAAACCTTGCCTTGCCTCACCCTGAGGCAACGGTGGTTTGAAGACTGTCGATAGAAAGAACAGTGAATATTAGAACAGTGCAGAGAAAGTGAAATACATGTGTCATGCAACTGGTGTATGGCTGCTTGTTTATGCATCACATTAGATTTCCAGCCAGCAACATAAAGCAGAATTTCATATTCATCGTTAATAAAATAATGGAAGTATCTGCAAACCAAATTTAGCCTCCCTTGTGTCTCAGTTAAAGATGCTTCTGAATCGTCCTTGAAATTAACTTTAGGACCATTGTAATTCTTAAATATTCTTACAACATACCACGTAAGGGAGGGATGATTTCATGGGTTGCAGACAATGTCCTTTCCTTTCCAGCTCCTGCATATTTGCAGTCCTATGTAGGTTTAAGTACTTTTGGATAGCTGGTTCCCTGCATGCACATGATTTACTTTTCCAATAGCAAATGACTAAACCCAGAAAATTGAAGGATTTGAAGAAGAAAACAGAAAGAATGTGCGCTCTTGTTTGAAGAAGAAAACAGAAAGAACGTGCGCTCTTGTTTGGGTTTGGTTTTCCTCATAATACACATTGCATTTGCTTTACTGAAGTCTGGTTCACCGGCTTTCCAAAAAATATGTAATGCCTATATGATTTCAGAAGAACTCGTGCTAAATATAGCATGTTCAAGTTCCATCTCATGACTGATGTTCTAAATGAAATTGATTTATGGCAAAAATCATAGGAATACAACTTATCAGGCCTTGAGCTATGAAAACAGAAAAAACGATCACAAAACTAATTTTTTATTCTTAAAAGTTGAAAGTAAATAACATAGTATGAGAGAGTTAGATAAGCATGTTTTGATGCTGATCTTGCCAAATAATGTTCAAAAGAAATAGCACAAATGAATAAAAGAGGACTGGAGCTAGATGAGGCAAACATAGACATAACGTAGGCTTTAATAAAAACAAGTTTTATAGCTGCAGATTCTTAGAGGTATATAGAAAGTAAATGCACTAAATCCTTGTTAAGTCAAGGGTTCCATTGCTTCGGTTAAAAGCTATGTTTGGAAAATTCCTAGATTTCACTTTTCCACACAAAAAATTCCTTCGAAAGAATAGTCCATGTGCTCAGAAGGTCTCTTTTACTCCATACGTAATTGGAAAATACATTATTTAATGAAAAGCCTTGCCACTTCAGGGAAAATATTCTTATATGAGATTTTCTGGTAGAACAAACTGCTTTGTGAATACTTAAATTGAGAAGAAACACCCTAAATAGCTAATTTAGCTGTAATTCTCTTCTTTTCTGAAAAAAAAAATATACAAATAGCATCTTACCTCTTTCTCATGCATTTGAAATAGTGCTTGTTCATCACGAGAACTGCTACTTTTTCCTAGGCCAATTTTGGATGTCGTCTATTGAATGAGAAAAAGCAGATTCTAAGTTCAAAGTAATAACTCCAAGTAAAAATCATTCCTAAACAGAAAAAAAATATTAAGCATGTTTGCCTGTCCTTATAAAATATGAAGGGAATATAAATATAAATACCTACCAAAGACACTGGCATTGGTTTTTCCCGCAAATATCTTGGATTTTCTAGCTGAAAAACAAAGTTACAGAATAAGCAATCACGTCAGCATTGGCTTCTTGTTTCTTAAAAAGAAGAAAAAAAGATTCTCTCTAAAGATTCAAAAATGTTTGCAATAAAACTTTGGGTGCATAGTTTGAAAGATAATCTGTTTCAGCAAGCCTTTACTTAACTCAAACATGGTATCGCTCAATAGAAAACCAGCAAAATATTTAAGCATGCCTTTGGATGAATCTACCAGTTGAAGAACTTTTTTTTCCACTAGAAATTTTGCTAATCTGTGTACTTAATCTGCAAATCAGAAACACGGTAATGTTTCTGCTGTTTCTAGATTCAAAGGGTACCATGGCTCTAACTTTTTTTTAAAATTCTAGGTTAATTTCCCCATGCATAATTCTTTCTCCTTTTAGAACATTTCAACACGTTTTAAGAAAAGAATCAGAATTTAAATGTCCAGTACCACACTAATATCTTTTACAAGTTAGAGAAATAGACAATCTTCAGGAAAGACTATTTTGTGGATATAATATTGACAGAAAGTTTTAAAATTTTAGTGTTTCCTAATGCAAATGCATTTCAAATTGCACTTACAGAGTAAATATTTGAAAATTGCATGAACTTCAAAATACGAAAAACCTGGCTTACAGAAATTACTTCAACACAAAATAGCAAGTTGAAGAAAACCTCTTCCATGTTCTTCCCTGAAAGATCTAAAAAAATTGAAATATTTTTAAAATAGTTTCAAAATTTTTAATTGAAGTTCTGAGATCTTAAGTGATTTATCTGAATTTTGAAACATACCAATGACTTTGACATTGTTTAGATAACAGCCTACAAAACAATTCAGTAGGATTTGCTGCACTGATTTCTTTATTAAACCAGCTGCAGTTTGAGTGGAAATTACACATTTAAAAATTCAATTTTTCCAAACTCTTGTGGTTGTAAAAATTCAATTAATGCGTGTTTTAAAAGAATTAAGTAGCTAAATGCATAGTTTATACCAAAAAAAACAACACTTTATTCAATAAAGTTTCATTTAAATTAGTGTAAAGCTATAGAAAATTTACTGATTACAATGATTTTAACCTAGCATTTTTGAAAAATATGAGTGCATTGAAACTGTATCCACATATGTAAGTCATAGAGACAAAACATAAGGAAATAATTCATTAACAGTACTGTATAATTAAAGCAGCTCTTTCAATCACTGTTTTTAAGAACTGAATACAAACCATTGTTCACAACCCACTTCCTCTATCTTTTTAATTTTCTCAGACGATAGGACTCAAACAGCACATCACAGAGAATGTGTAATACCCAGGAAAACCTTTCAAGGGTATAATCTTGTAAAATGTGGCAGTGAGATTTGGAATGTGGTTGCAATACATATCTTACAACATTTAGTCTTTTTTCTAAAAAAATTAGAATGATCTGTGAGGCATGGCAAATATCAAGTGTTTGCACTTTCTCCAGTACTATTAAATAAATTTGTGAGTTGAATTTACCAGTGAAAAAGAGGCTTAATCCCTCTGAAATTTCAATTTGATACAGTATTATTCATTTCCTGTCCCAAAATATTATGTACAATTTCTATATGCTGTTAAAGAGTCGTCATATTTCACCCAGAAGTACTTGAAAATATTAGCATGTTTAACATAGACTTCCAGGTATATCATCAGAAATATTGGATAATACTGTTCATTGAAACTGAAAGTTTAATAACGTTTTTCTTTACCGTCAATGAGTTTACTAAACCAGATACATTAGGTCTTTCATATAAAGTTTTTTTTTTTTTTTCCTTTTTTTAATATACCACTATGACTGGCATGGCAAAAAACATGGGCAGACGGCAGTGAATAAAGGAATGCTGCATGCAGCTACTAAAAAAATTGTTAGACACAAGAGATTAGTGAGGAGAGAAATAGAGGAGCGAGAAATAGAGGAACGAGAACATCATGAAGTACAAGTACACAGAACATATATAATAATAGAAAAAAACCAAGGGTGAGATGGAAATGCAAAGTAGAAAAACCTGTAGAACAGAAAATCTAGGATTTTCTTTGGCCTACACATTTGTACCTGCAATACTATTTCATATCTGAAATTCTCCAACTGCAGTAGTATTACGATCTTTCTTCTAACTCACTTGGTTTCCAGCTCATATTGCATCTGTCCCGCAAGCCAAACCATTGCCTACAGACACCCAGCATTGAAGAAGGCTTGCCAAAAGCTCAAGGTTAGCTCCCTGACCTTGCTCCCCGACCTTGCTCCCCAGAATACCGAGCAGCAGATAATCCCGAACATGGAAAGCCTTCATCATTACCAGGTGGACTTCTGAGAAGGCTGCAGAACTGAATTTCAAATGCATAGATATTTTCCAAAAGTCCTCTCTCAGAGGGGAAAAGAAAAAAGTCACCCTTTACTTTTGCTTTTTCGAAAGCTAAAAATTAATGTAAATATTTATGATTAATTCAAATACTTTATCTGACCATGAAATTACGCTGTTTACAGTCTAAATAGCTAAGGTATATTCTACTTGTTTATAAGAAAGAAGGAAAATGTGTCTCTAATACTTTGTATGGCCTAAGTCTTGCATTTTTTGATTTTGTAACAGCAGCCATATGTGCTTTGAAGTTTAATGTTCCCACTTTGTTACTTGTTGTGGATTATATCCACTTAAACTGATCTGTAAACATTTAATGTCTCAACATTCATTCTTTTCATGCTGGTCTTCTGCAAAACTTCTTGTTCTCAAAATTATACCACATTAAAGAGGGAATATCACAATAAAGAATGCCCAAAAAAGAAAAAAAGCTTGTATTTATGAGAAACATGCAAATTTAAAAATAATAAGCAAAAGGTCAAAGACAAACCAAAATACATATGTATGAAACTGAAGGGCTGCCATGAGAAGAACAGTAAATCACATCATGCTTTTTTAAGAGTATGAACCAAATAAATGTCATCATGAAAGACATCTTTATTTGAACTAGAATTGAACTCTAATTTGTAAATACCACTTCTTAATAAAAAATGACATTTTGAATCTCTTTGTAGAAAATATTTTTGTTTCTCCTGTTCTGTTGGGCAGTTAGACAACAAATCATTTTTCAATTTGTGAGGACTGCCATGATCACCTTCCAGTACTCAAGTCTGCCTAAACCAGTAAATCCTGGTGTTGGGAGGGCTATAGATAATCAGATTCCCATTACGAGGGGAGAAAAAAAAATACTTTTAAAATAATCTACTTTATGAATACATACGCTCCTAATTCATGAAAATAAGTAAGGCAGAAATCCAGCATAAAAACAGATTCCAAAACTGAATTTGAGGTAAGTTAACCATAATTTTTAACTTCGATATTCTCAATTGCCATTTATTTTAACAAGATAGCAGACAAAACTATGTATTTTTAAAGTATACTATTTTAAAGCAATGAAAGCCATGAGTGAAGCATTCATTGGAAAAGTAAACTGAGCTAAAATGGTTCCGCATAATAGCAAGGATAGTGCAGAAAAAGCCTAAGTTTGAGCACTAAGGACTTCTACAAAACTCATCCTCAGGCTGTCAACTACATTTTACCCTTGGGGCTGAAAACAGCATCCAGGCTTTCTACCACAGCCCAGAAACTTATACCAAAGCTTCTGCTCTTTTGACACAGTAAATATCACAACAAGGACTATGGTAATGTTATGCTTTCATTCTTCCCCTTCCTAAGTCACATTTTGTTCTTCAGAAGATGTTTATCAAGGTCTATTTGTCTTCAATAATACACAATTGTATCTTATTACTGTTCAGTAACGGAGTCAGAAGGTATGTTGTATATATTAAGATGCAGGAAAAAAAACATTTAGATCAGCAGGCTTGTTGTACATTCTCCCTGTAAGCTCCTTCAAAGACAAAATGTGATTGTTTTCAAAACAAGGATGGAAAAACACACATGAAAGAGTTAAGAACACTTCAGATTTTGAAATGGTAAACAACTAAACTGAACCTTGCCCTAAGTTCTTACTTTAATCTAACAAACCCAGCCAGCCTGCTTGTTCCCTACAGAAATAACTGCTGAGTAGCTTCAGGAAATTTGAGTAAGGACATTCTTATCTAACATCATAATTTGTAGGGAAGTTCACTTTAATGCTGCTTCTGCAGTCTTAGTGGAAGGACATTAAAGCGCATAAAGATTGTTTGTCAGCATGAAGTTGAATTTATTTTTTGAAGTCACAACACCACTTGGAGTTCACTGTGGGAAAGTTTTTACAGTGTTGCTGCCCTCCAACACCACAACATATACAGTAGGTATGTTTATAGTAAGCAGACAGACTAAGAAACCAAACAAAAGATAATCAAATGGTTTGTACAAAAATGGTTGAGCTTAACTAGACTGGAAAGACATGGGCAGATGTGAACTAAGTACACAAACCAGGCATATCATACACTGCTGCTGTAGCCACCCAAGAACTCTGTGTTTGCATCTACTTTAACCCTGTGTTATATATAATTTCTCCAAACAGGAGAACATATTTCAAGCCACTGACCACAGAATTTCTTTGGCCTCAGTCCTGTTAAACCTTTATTATGCAATAACGTTTGCCACGATAAATCTTTCTGTACAAGACCTGAGTGTCCAAATTCTTTGGACTGAAGATTGCACATCGCTTCTGGTAAAAGCCAAAGAGATAACTCTTGTCCTGGCCAAATTTCAATAACGAAAAGTGATGTTCTCCCTGATTAAAAACCCTTTTGCTGTTTCCCCAGGGTACAATCTCTTTGTATGCTTCCTACCTAAGATGAAGCATTGAATTTCCTGGGATGTTTAAAAGACTGGCTTTGTCACACCTGAAATTGGCTACCATGACAAATGAAACCATACCAGAAGCATTGTGAAAAAACCTAAGTAGGCTGGGTAAGAATATGTAGGGGTCTAGTTCATTGTTATTCCTCTACATAACTTAAATTTTAAATCCAAAAATTGTTTGTGTACAACCTACAAGTTTAGCCAATACGAGGAGAAAACAGCCAGATAGTTTCTAAGGAAATAATTCCCTTATTCAGCAAGCTTATTTTCCTGACACTACATATATTTTATGATATTTAGTTACTTCTCAAGAAATAACTACAGGGAAGGTGGGCATGTCCCATTTATGAAGTACACTAAATTTGCAACAGCATGCAGAAGTTTATTGGCAGTTGTTAATAAAATATGATAGTTGAGGAATTTTTAAATATATTCTAAAATAGCTAAGGAATAACAAATCAAGTTCAAAGTAACAGCATGGCCAAAGATTACTTGAATTTGTCTAAACTCCTGGCTCTGACACTTTTCCCTTCAAACAACAAAACAATTTTTTCTTTTCTACATTGCAAATGCAACTTCAAGGCACGAACGCTTCATAGTCCCACATCGGTTTAGATAAGAGTCAATAACACTAAGAAAAACACATTTTTATAATGTATTTAAAATTAGCTAGTTTTAGTATTCGTTGTGTGAAAGGCAAATTTAATCACTATCAAAACTCAACTTTTTTAAAAAAAAACATTTAACCAAGGATGCCTAGAATACAAAGACCTTGAACAATAAAATGTTTGATAGAGATAATCAGAAATGCTGCAAGGCAAACGAAAAAAAAATATCTTGTTACTCATAAGAAGCAACAATATTAGCAAAGTGATGCAAGTTTTACTTTTCATGTAGGAAGTTCTTACTGCTAACAACAAATATCTGAACTCTTCGTAATACAGTCTGTTAAGCCTTGACCTCTTAGTGGAGAAAGCACAAAATTTACTAAAACTTTTCACACTATTTTTAATTAAAATTTAAAGTGTCTGAGCTACTGATGTAGGCATATCACAGAAGCAAAAACGCATTAGAACCACAAGCAGCAACTATAGCGCAATGTTAAATTCAGTATGTGACCTTAGAAATACATGACCTACATAAGGATTTCATGTTCCCCATAATAAAACTCATTTTATTCCTAAATGTAACCACACTTGTCTGTTCCTCCATGTTTTTAAATTACTCTGATGTCTACATCAAGTTTTTTGGAAACACCTCTGACTCCTACTCGAGGAATTTTTGTGCTTTCCTATTTTCTCCATCAGGAACAGCCCACCGCCTGGACTAAAGATTCTAGTTATTAAAAAGGAAGAAAAGAGATTAATGCACTGAAAAGCCTCTTGAACCTTGCCAACAGGAGGCAAAGCCTAACCAAAAATGTTAAGTTGCATTAATGGCTTACAAATTTTATATTTCTATATTTAAAAACAAACAAACAAAATAACACACACGTAGAAAGCCAAACTACTATTTATACTAACTTAAATTCAAGGTAATGTTTTCAAGTTTACTAGAAACAGTCTGTGTTTCTGCCAGAGTATGACATTTGGTTTTGACCATCAGGTATTATTTTCATTAACTTATCAGTAAATATATTAAAATTATTTCTTAGAAATAAGGCATTTGAACATTTTTCCTCTTCAGAGGACATATATTCATTATTAGCATTTTCAAGCTTTATAATTTCATTTCTGAAAAACTGACTCATACACAAAATTTTGACGACTAAATTCAGTGATGAAAACTCTTTAGTAATATAGTCTGCATTTCAAGCCAATAAATAAATAATGCACTTCTTATTTTACCCCAAGATTCCAACTATTGAGACGTGCTTCGAGGTCACTGTCATCCAAAGCAGTGGCTTTTTTATGATGGTCCTGAACATAAAAAGTCAAACGAAATATCATTAGAGCTGATAGCGACATAGTGCAAAAAAAGCTTCTCATTAAATTTGGTAATGCCTACTCTGCTCTTCCTAACTCTGTCATGGTACTTGTCACAGCTTTAATCTAAATAGCTCAGTTACCAGTAGCATAGTGTGCTAGCAAGGAGTTCAGAGGAGGATGAATCACCCTCCCACCTCACTTTAATATAGCTCTTTATTTTACTTACTAATTCCAAAGCAATGGCCTGCTCTACACAGGGTGTGTTCACAAAATAAATAAGACAAAACTCCATTCTTCAGGGAACACACTCTAGAAATGAGCCATACCTAACTGTCTTTGGCAGCTGATGGGAGAGCCATACAAGCTTCCAGTTTCACCTATCTGCAGTTCACTTCCTCAGGAGTTCTTATTTGCGCCCAGTAAAGAAAAGTAAGAACAGTCTATCTGAATTGCTCGCAAGTCAATAGCCCACTCCCAGCTGCAATTGTTCTAAGCTGTTCCTCTGATACAATCAAGAAATAAACGTGGGCAGATCTAGAATATACATACAGCAAATAAAATATTTCATGGAGGTGTGGGACCTATAAATGATGCACTGACTACAGTGAAGAAACTAGAGGAGATGGACTTCTCTGAGGTAACGAACACAGGATGTTAAAAGGCTACAAAACACATTTGTAAAAGAGAACAGCAACATCATATGTTTTGATAGCTTTAATTTTTCAGGAGTAATTTTAGTTTCAAATGCTTGCTGTTATACAATACCATTAAATAGTTTGGACTAAAACAGTTTCACTTGAAGTCTGACTGCTGTCTTTCAGTCAGATATAATGCTAGTTGTTGAGAGTTTGATAAAACAAACTGTCCAAAATTCACACAAAGGTCAGCTGTCATTAAAGAGAGCCAAATCCATCTATGCAGATTTTTTTAAAATCTATTATTGCAAATACAAGATGATGTCAATACAGCCAATTTGCAAAGCCTGTGGATAACAGCACGTCTGACATTAAACACACTATACTAAACATAGCTCAACCTTTAGGATGAATCGAGAGTATCCTACCAGAAATTTTTTCCTGTGCACAAAGGGCAGATGCTGATGAGTTTTAGTCCATGTCACTCCTTCCTAAATATCTCCATTTGTACACAGGGATCATGAGTCATGCACTTGGAAATAACAGCTTTACAGGAATATATAAAAAGAACTCATTGAAACTACAGCAGGTTTTATTACAAGAAGGAGAAGCAGCTTACAGACAGCGATGCAGCTAGGTTATCTTCATCTGTCCGGTGAGGAGGACTCGTAGACTGTGATCTTAATGTTGGCTTCCCATTGAACGTGAATCTCTCCCTGTTGTTATAATAAAAGTAAGCAAAAATAAAATAATTTTAATGCTTGTGGCACACAACAGAGCTTACCCTTAATAAGATCCTTTCTACGACAGTAGATGATTATCCAGATGTAAAGGTCAAAAATAGTATATATATATATGGTATATTAAGAAGTGTTTTTTGCATTTCTCAGTTACTACATTACTCAACATCTCTCAACAGATTTTAGAATAAACCTAAGTTCACCAAGAGGGCTGATTTAAGAGAACACGTTTTTAAGACAAAATTCCTAAGCACATGAGACAGCATAGGATAAAGTCTGACAACTCGGAGAACAAAAAAGGAATGATGATGCTGGTTGTCCGCACCACAGGGGAGTCTAGTCTGGGAATTCCTAAAAATGAGGTTAGCTCAAGGTATATCTTCATGTAACATACAAACCTGAAGACAAGGACAAGAACCACAAAAACAGCTCAATAGAAAAGCAATGACTTGAAAGGCCAGGGTGAAGAGTAACATGTGAAAGAAACAAGTCATATATATTACCTTAGCTGCACCTCATTTCAGCTCTCTTTCAGGGACTATAGTGATATACATGGGAGGGACAGTAAGAAAAGCCCAGAAAGCAATACAGGATATAGCACAGAATAAACAAGTACTCTGTCCAGTACAGAAAAAAAGGACACAAGGATGCTTTGAAAAAGCTGTTAACATAAAGCGTTTGCACAAGAGATTTCAAGTAGCAGAAGATACCTGCCATTCATGAACCTGGACAAGAGATGCCTCCCAGTCACAGAACAAGGAAAGAAGAGAACAGCAGCACAGAACAACAAAAACAACGCAAGAACTCCAAAAGTTTGTTAAACAGGTTGATACAGCAAAGGATCCAAAACGGTAGCAAAACACCTTTCAGCATATACTCGGGTGTCAATTCTGAATGTATTAAAGTAATTAAAGACTCCTGTTAGTCAATCCACCTTCCTGTGACTAGCTACATAGTATTAAAATCAAGTCAGACCATTAAAATGCCTTTCATTCTTTCCATCCGGCAGAAAATTAGACTGTAAGATATGCCAAAAGACACTGAGATGAATTAAGTGTTTATGAAGTGAAAGACAACCGTTGGATGTACAATATAAACTAGTCACTTCTAGGAAGACATACACAAGCTTTTCATGAAGCACACCAGCCCAGCTTTCATCACAACAGCAGGGAATTGTGAAATACAACAACTGGAAGCATATCTTCCCATCTAGCACCAGTAAACATGAGCAACATACATGGATGCAAAGTAACTATTACTAGCAGTAAATTAGATAAGTTTAGTTAGAAAAGACTTAGAGATAAAAAAAAAAAGCTGAAAAGAAACATAGTAATACAATGACTTTCTCTAGCATTCTAAATCATACATATCTTAACCAAAATTTCATTTTACACAAAATCATCTTACTAGAAGGCAAAGATTTGTTGTCTTTCACTGAAAGTCTGCACTTTTATCAATGGACTTTTCCAAACAACATTCAGGTTACCTAGCAATTAAAGTTTCATTCATTTAAAACAAGAAAGAAAAGAATTCATGCTCCTATCATCGAGAGATTAAGGACTATAGATAAATATCCAAACCAGCCAACAGGCTACCTGTAGTATTTTTAAATTGGAAAAAGGAATGAAGAAAATTAGATATAGTCTTAGTTCTGCACTTGCTATTTTGAAAGGGAACTCAAAAGGAAGTCACTTTTTCTCTATAAACAGGCTCTGCAAAGACCACTAAGGATGGACTGCAACTCCACTCTTTCCAAATGTATACCACCCATTCACTCCCTTTAGCTTTCTGCTACTGAGTCAGGCTCCAGAAAGCATAAGATGTTATGTAAGATTATTTATTTTTCCTTCCACAGCAGGTGAGTGAAGAATGGTCAGGCCTGACGCTAGCTCTCTGACCTGCCTCAGCAAAAACTGAACTAGCATGGGAGAAGGAAGCAATTTGCTGCTAATAAAAGAGATTAGTAAATAATTTCCTACTAGGAACAAAGTAAGGGAAACTCACTGGTTCCTCCCGGTATAGCACAGCCACACACTGACGTTTAACAATGTTTTTGAGGCATAACCTGTAATGCTACAAAAATACAGTAGAATTTTCCTACAGTCAGAAGGGTCAGATTTTTGTCCAAACCTAACCACATATTACTAAAACCTGTTCTCTCAAGTTTCATATTAAAGATGCAGCTTTCTAGCATCTGCTTGCTTGGTCTTAGACAAATCTTACTTGGAAGGAGAGCAAACATACTTTTTATTTAGCCAGATAAGCAGCTTCTTATGTAAAAAGGCAAGATCTTCACACATAGCATGTATATTGTAAGATAAAAATAATTGAACAAAGCTTCTGCATTTGTCTGCTTCTTTTAGAGGAGAGAATCTCGAATAAACAAACATGAAGAAGTTACTCATAAGCATGTCTCACTGGCATATCTGTTTCGCCTTGAGAAAATGTTTTAGCCCATCTGTAAGAATTAAGTCATGGTTGGAACATAAAATTTCCATCAAACTAAATATATCACACGCCTATGGACACAGCTTTCCTAATACACATTCTGAAGTAGAGAGACAAGTAAAACGTAACAAGATCCCCATCTGCTGGCTCTTTACAAACTGCAGATTCCAGAAGATTTTTATACTTAATCTCTTTACTTGCACTGACGGCACGTTCAAAACTACAAATTCAAAGAAAAACACAATCTTAATATAGACACTTGTAAATAAGTATTAAAGAAACTGTCCCCATGAAACATAATATCTGAAACATTCACCTTTGGTATTTCTTCCCACATAACTCACGCATTTAACATAGTTTCTCACTGCCTTAAAGATTAATTCTTGTTAATCTACAGGGATATCAAAATTTGCAAGTGCCAACACAAATTCAGGTTTCCTTATACACAGTTCCATTCTCAGCTTGAGTACACATCAGCAAAACCATGCCTATAGTGCTAGGTTTCACTTCCAGAACTCATTAAACCAATTACTTGCTTCTCCTGGCATGGTATAGTGGGCAACATGGGTCTCCTGAAAACTTACCAGAGCCTTGGAAACCAGCTGTTGATCACCACTGTAGATATTGCTAAAGCCCACGGTACCAAATAAAAAAAAAAAAAAAAAAAGTGAAATAAAGCTTCACTATCCTGCCCACATCTCAGGGAACTTTGAGAGACCTAGCTAAATATTGGGTTCAGATATGGAAGGGGAAAAGGGGTCAGGCTTCCAATATCCTACTATAATCCAGGTAGAGAAAAGGAAAAAAAAATAGTAAAGAACACAAGGGAGGGAGTAGGCAGGCTTGTGCCTCAGCCTTCCTCAAAAGTGGACAAGCACAAGCTGGATACAGAGGGAGGAGTATGCTGCCTCACATCCTATTCAAATAACACCCCAGCTGACACTACAAGTAAGGAACTCAGAGCAATTAGATGCTTTTTTTTTTTTTTTTTTTTTTAAATGCTGCAAACATGGCATGGTACAGGTATCAATGCCAGATTAGGTATTAGAAGTAATTTACCTCTATCAGCACAACTCCACATTATTAGGCCTGAATGATATTTCGGCATGGTCATATCAGGGTATAAGCAAACAGAAGACCCCTTAGTATTAATGTTGTAGGACTTGGAAATAGGACTGCTGCTCTTTAAATGACTGTTACAATTGCATAATTAATGGATACATAAGAGGAAAAGTTTCAAAATACTGAATATTAACATGACATAACTTGCAAGAGTGCCTGTCACCTGTAAAAATGACAGCTGAACAACTTGAAACTGCAAGACTGAGCACAGTGATAGAAGGAATGTGAAATGTACACTATAAACATAATTGTCCGTAAAACATAGCTAATTATAACACTTATGAAAAATATAACTGAACACATCAAAAAGCTTTAGTCTTCTGAAACAAAACCTATGAGCATATTCATAATGCAGTGAAACCAAACCAGAAGTTTCATAGAGAATGAGAGCAAACACTTCCTCTTGTACAGAGCTTACTTAGGGTGTGAATATAATTCAGAGCTACCTGTAACAGTGCTTTTTTTCTGCAAGGATTTGAGAGTTTAAACATTAACTAAAACGTCAAAATAAGCAAACAAAAGGCAAATCCATTCATGACTGAAATGCAGCTATGTAAAAATGAACATAGAACTTGATCATTAGTACAAAGTAGCACTATATAAGAAAAACTGAAGGAAAGGAAATATTTAAGAATAGAATGTAGATTAAATTTACCTAAGATTCCCACCAAAATAGGACAGAAAAAAAAAGCCTATGTAAACAGTGTTCATTGACCAGCTTGGTACATTTTTGATACTGCAGAGACATTTTTCTAAGCCATAAGGAAATCAAGACTTAATAACCTGATGCATTTCACCCCTTTACCTTCTTGCTTTGTAAGCTGGATAGAAAACAAAGAGCTCTATACCCAGTTGACTGGAAATACAGACGTTGCTTAAGCTTGCTGGCACCTGCAAACTTACAAAGAGGCTGTCCCAATGGATTGCAAGAACAAGATACAGATACAAATACTCAGGATTCTGGTGTACAGCTGCAGACGAACAATACTTAAAATTTTGTGTTGTCCTAATGGCAAACATGCAAGATACAGGCAAAGAGAGTCCTAGTCGTTAACACTGCATGATGTAAATCAAAATATATTAAATCAAACTCAATGAGAGATTGTACAGACAAGGACAAACTTATTGCAAACAAACCCACAGACAGCAGTTCTGAGATTTTATCCTCAAGTTTTGAAAAGTACAGCTTCTGACCTGTAATCCAAGATTCAAAAGACTAATGAGAAAAAGAAATTCTGCTATTTCCTAAAGAAGCCATCATGAAACACAGGACAAATAGGCCAAGAAGTTTTTATTAGAAGAACTATCACGCTTGCAAGAAGATGCATCAAATCCATAACCTTTCTTTCTTTGTCACAGGACAACAAAACTTGCTGATCTTCAGAGATACACTACTCAATTTCCTCCAACTTCTGACCATGAACAACAGAACGTTCTTTAAATTTACCACCCGTATGCTTGTTCCTGTTTTTATTCTCTCTAGAGAAAAACCACTAAAAACTATTTTACGTGAAGTTCCTTTCAGCATTATCATCTGAGAACATATTTTAAAAAATATTATACATTTACTCTCCCCAAGTTTTTTGTCATTTGCTTATTGTATGTTCCATTTATTTTAACTGCATAGAAACAGTGAGGATTAATCTACCTCAGCTTCATTAATTAATACCACTCTTGTATGCTGATGTACAGAAACTGGAAAGAGAAGACTGCACAGGAACTCCAGGGGGATAGTAACTGTTCTGATCTACTTCAAGAAAAATGTGGCCTGAGAGTCTTCAACTACATCGTCTTTTACCACATCACTTCTTCCTTCCTGCCTGTGCATTTGTCTGTGCTTCCCTCTCCCAATTAAGTATTTTTGTATGAATTCTGTCTCTTGCCTTGCGACCACTGTGCTTTGCCACCATAATATCTGAAGTCTGAAAAACATAATCAGAGTATCAGCTTATTTGATAGATGTTTAGAATGTCAGAACAATAGTTATTATCTACTTTCGAAGTCTACAGAGGATATACTATTACCATAAAGTGAGATAAGAACGTAGCAAAAATATGGACAGAGATCATTTAGGAAACGGGCTCTTTGGGCCATCTTTGAGTACCCATGGTAATCATCAGACCAAATCACTATAAAGCCTTCTTTTCAGTCACTGCTATATTTGCCAAACTGTTTGCCCTATTGATTTTCCATATTGTCTGTAACTGAAAGGAAAATAACAGGAAGGGGAGAAGATAGAACCATGAGATTTGGAAGATGACTTACAGGAAGTAAACATAACAGAGGAGCGAAACAACAGAAAAAGTAGAACAGTGATCATTAAGATATAAGCTATTAATGAAATTTCTGTATATAAAGTACAAATACTGTATTCAACACGAGCCCATGAGAAAGTGTAATGAATTCAAATTCAAACAAGCAGAGCTTATCAAGCCAAGTATATGTTAAATATGAAACAAATACTGAATAAAGCAAATGAAGAAATCTTACCCATATGTAAGTGATGTCGCTAAAGATGATTCTTCTTTAGAAGATATTTTCGACAATTCCTCATGTTTGGATTCACTGTTTCCTAGTTCTCCCATTACCCAGTCAGGTAAGCACTCTGGGCTACTACTCCGAACTCTTGGTGAATTTGGTTCATCAAAATAAATTGACTGTAGTTAAAAAATACATACAAAATCAGTATTATATTTACACAAATACATTCTTTACACTACTAATGTAATTTCTTGCAGGAATATCTACACTATATGAATTATTTTCTGCGTAAAGTCAAGGAGGTATGCAAATATAACCCTTCCTACACATGGGGATTAGTACAACAAGCAATGGTGTGTTTTCCTGTACTTTACTTCTTTCAGTACGGGTAACTTTAGTATGAGTTAGGACAGGTCCTGCACTTTCTCGGTAAAGTTGATACTTGCCACACTATATTCAGGTCTTCAGAAAACTACACGCTTTACAATGCCTATGAGAAATACCGTCACCTTTTCTTTCATAAAGTTTTAATGGCTGGAGTTCACAGCAAAAGGCAGAATGGAAGACTGCTTAAGTCACACCAGTCACACTTCCACACTCACAAGGATATCTGCTGTTTAAGACAAAATACAGCCTAAAGAGTTTAGGTTTTTTTATTACATCCTTTGAAAAAATTAGACAGAAATCATCTTCCTGTTCCTTCAGGACACCTATTTTTATAAGCCCCCTTAGAAGCTGAATTTTGAAGAAGAAACAGGTCTCTCATAAAAGGTTTTTGCGTATAAAGATATTTCTAACACTAGTTACAAGACGTACAACATAAATGTATCCAACACACAAATCCACTCGATTCATTCAAGTTTTTTCACATTTATGCCAAATCAAAGACTTTAAAGTATTTTCAGAATACTTTTAAGCAAGTTTAACTGATAAAAAAGTTACACTCACCATGTACGAAGGTAAAGTTTTCAGTATTCCTGGTTCTGGTTTGTGTGTAAAAGGACCTTCTAACAAACCCCGTTTTAGCATGTGGAGCAGAAGTCTTGCATACAGGTTCCGATTCTTCCTTCCCGCTACTCCTGTACCTGCTCCTGAGGGTTCGCATAGTTTTTTAATCCACAGTGCACATCTTTGTCGTTCTAAAATAAATTTTAAAAAATATTATATGCATATATATATATAATATTACTATAAATCAGAGAAAATTGAACACACAGAAATAACAAAAGCCATTACTGGTCACCCTGTTTTGGTAGATGTTTACCTTCTACACAAATGTTTAAAGCAAAGTCAACAAAAAACCCGAATGACTGAACCAAAGTACCTAGATTTAAAATGTCTTTAACAATAGCTCAGATTTCTGCCATTCAGAAATTATTTTCTATAGATTCACATTTACTAGAAGCTTACATGACTTCTAAAAGCAGCATGTTCAGATTAAATCTCTAATGATTACAGAGCCCACAAATGACAAAGATTTCTGAACTCCTTCAAATCATCAGGAACTGAGGGCTGTTACTCACTGCAAGGTGATGTATTTAACTAAAACATACAGCTTGTATGAGAAATAATATTTTATGAACACATTGAGTCTTCATTCATTCTAAAATTCTCTACACAAGCATTGTTGCCAGATAATGAAACTACTTATATGATTAAATATTCACAAATCAAGGCCTCAATTTGTAGATTGCATGTATTTAATAATAATAAATCTGTTCCTAATCACTAGCTTCATAAAACGTTATTTATGAATTGACACTTATATCATTACAAGTTCCTAACCCAAATTAAAAAAAAACAAACTTCTAAAAAATATTTGCAATTTGGTAAATGCAATCTCAGAATTAATGCCTTTTAAAAGCTTTTAGTTTCTACTCAATTTTAAAAACACAGAAACTAATATATTTACGCAAAATCACATTTGCAGTCAACAATATAATACAGGTAAGTTCAAAACAATAATAGCAACAGCAACCTAAACTTTTTTTTTTCCGGGGGGGGAAGGGGGGGGGGGGGGGGTATATATTACAATACCATGTAACTTCAGGCATTAAGCGTCAATTTAATCATTAAAGTGAAACAAGTACACATAATAATTACCAGTAACCTAGAGTTTTGTTATTAGTGTTTCTCTACATACACGTTTTACGACATTTACCTGACCTATGCTGTAGCTTTAGAACATGAGGCTTCATATCCACAACGCAGTGATCAAATTCTGCATCTAGTTTTTCCCACGTTTCTTCTTCGCCATTCATTTTGAAAGAGCGCAAAGTAACCTGCAAAATTATTCATATTGAAGTAGATGAGATTGCATACCGCTCTATGATGATCTCTATTCATCTTGGGCCATGCCAAGACATCCTTTGAAACTATATAGAAAAGGAAACTTTTTCATTAAATTCACACAAAAAGAACCGTAGTTTGCATTACAAATGATGTTCAATTAAACCTTCTACAAGAACACGCTTGTCTAGTTTTGAAAATAGCCAGCCACACAAAAAGGTATTCAGTCGGCACAATTTGTAAGAAACGGCACCTACGTTAATTTATGTAACAGCTACGTTCATACTAGTTTATCTTCCTTGTAATTAGCAAACTTGTAAACTTTTTTATTAAGAAGAAAAAAGCAACTGGAGGAAAAACACCAAGCAGACTTGGAAGTGGCACAACTAGCATGTATTGGCAGAATATTAAACATCCTGTTAAAACAAAAAGACAGCCAAAAAGGAGCTTTTTGTCCAAGCTCTCTGGCCACAGAGTTCCCAGGGGAGCAGGCAGGGTTTGCTGCGTGTTTCGGCTCCTGAGCAGCACTGGGATTTGGGAGAGCCGGGCCCAGCCCAGCCCACCCTGCAGCCGGCCCGGGACTCCAGCACCGTCCCCGCAGGGTGAGAGCCGCTATTTCCTTATTTCTCCTCCTCCTCCGGGTGGTTACCTGCGGTTTCACCGCGCGGCGCTGCCGCCTGCGGGGCTTTCCTGAGGGGATTTGCAGCGGCTGCCACCCTCAGCGACACCTCCCGCGGTGACAAGCTCGGAGGGACAGCCAGGCTGATGCTTCCCCCTGGCCACTGTCACCCCACCGACCCCAACCGCTACCCCGGTCCCCATCGCCCGCGTTACCTCGCTCTTTTACCCCGCAGCGCCCGGGCCCTGCCCTGGGGGGCAGCAGGCGCCCGGGGTGACACCGCACGGGAAGGGCCGGGCCGGGCCGGGCCGGGCCGGCGGCTCCCGGTCCCCCGGTGCGGGGACAGGCCGGCGGCCAACGGTTCAAACCGACCCCACCCCCGCTCCCGGCGGCCTCCGCTGACAGCCGGCCCCGGCCTGGCCCCTTCCGTTTCCGCGCTGTGCCGCGGGGGTGGCCCAGAGACGCGATCGGCTCCGGCCCGGGCCCTGTGGAGGCCCCGGGGCCGGCGGCGCCCTGAGGGGGGCGAGGGGCGGGAGCGGCGCTGCGGGCACGGCTGTGGAGGCCGCTAGGCCCCGGGGTGGGGGCGCTGCTTCTGAGGGGAGCTCTGAGAGGATTTTTGGGTTGCGGGTGGGTTTGGGAGCGCACAGAAGGAGCTGTGGCCAGTTCTGCTTGTATTGCACGAAAAGGAAACACACAAATAAAGATTCGGGGAGGTAAAGATGTGTGTTGAAGGCGGTTGTGCTGTGTTAAGAAATGCAGTTAGTGCCCGCGTACGCTGTGGTGTCTGGGGTGATGGATGTCACCTTGTCACCCCTTTCAGCCACCGTCCTGGAGGCTGCTGCTGGCCTGAGCCAGCACTCAAAGTCACCACACCATCACCTTGTGGATTTCCATGAGTGAATAAGCACTTGTGGAAGTTGGTGTGTCTCTAAAACTAAATTGCAGTCATCACTGTGCCCAACACTCTTCCCCCAATGTACACACGCATGCATAAATACTGATACCTGTTTGTGCACGCACTAGAAACCCCAAAAGGGTCCAGCAGATGCTGAGAGAGCACAAAGGGAGATGCAGGAGATGCCAGAAATTCTGTGAGGTTCACTAAGAACCTCATTAATAGGAGATGTGCCAGGTGCTTCAGCACTGTGGTGGAACCTGTGCTACAAAAACAAAGGTGTAAAAGGCGTGGGAGGCAACTCCGGGTTGGTTTGGCTGTGTTCCTTTGCTTATTTGTTTTAATTGTTGCTAGTTGGATATCAGCTGAAACTTTTTAGCTGTTGTTTGGTCCACGTCTTTGTTACGATCAAAATCAGTAATCAAAAATGCTTCCACTCAAAGCTTGGTGAAAAATGTTTGGCACTCTGAAATGGAAGGTCAGCAAATCAGAGGTAGCTTTTGAGTCCTGTGCAAAGTTTTTGTGGCTTCGTAGTGGGTACCACTGAGCAGATAAAATGACACTGAAATGGCAGGTGCAGGCCGAATAATTTCAGAGCCGATTTTAACTACATTTTTCCAATATTTCTAAGTAAATTTTGTTCAAGTATATCCTCGTAGATAATAGATCAATTTTGGCTTCATCTTAAACCACTTAATATGCTTAATATTGCTTATCTGTCTTATGAAGCTATCCTAAGAGCAGAAAAAAGGAGAGTGTTGTGGAAAAAAACAAAACAAAACAAAACAAAAAACAAAAAACACCACTTGAGAAGTCCATGCCCGACCTTTCTAAAATAAGTCAGAGGTTATGCTTTTCATTTTGTAGCCACATCAAAAAGTCATTAATTAGTCCAAAAGAATTAGAGAAACCTCCCAGTCCTTTTAGCTCTTCAGCCGCACAGCTCTTTGGCATGCATGTATGATTCTAAATAAAACTTCTGACCTCTTTGATTGATTTAAGTATTTCTCTTTCCCCAAAATCTGTCATTAGCCTACTGTGTATAAAGCATCTAAAGTGCTTTCATCTAGAACATGTAAACTTTTCAACTCTTCTAAGCTTGATTCACATGCACATATAAATTAAACAAGAACTTCTTAAATGTATGGTAGAAAATTGGCTGTATTATTTCTCAGCTAATCTCCAGCAGAAATGATTCTGTATCAGTGCTCATTTGGTGATGGCTATGACAGCTATACTGATTGCCTGCATAGATTTCATGTAACTCCTTCAATCAACATTTGCATAGTAGCAGTGCAAAAAATAACTGATGGAGTGGATTACAAAGATTATTATCTTTAAATTCTAAATTTAAAATAATTGTCATTCAATATATTTTTGAAGATATGACTACTTTCAATGTTTTAAAATACTGTGGATTTTTGCAACACAGACTCGCAGGAAACAGACTTGCTCAAACAGCTGAACTTGCATACATTTTCACTTCTGAACTACCACTTTGGATACCCAGATTGGGAATTTTGTAATCATTAGGAAATCGATCTGTTCAAGTTAGTCCAAATCACAGGAGACAGACAAGTGTTTTGTTACTGACTAGGCCGTGGGAGGCCCTATGGATGTACACATTTCTTTCCAGGTAGGCTTTTCAAGTTTTTTTTTCAAAAGGTTAGAATTTCTAAACCAAGGTTTTTGTATGTTGATGATTATTGATACATGTCTGTGGATTGCTTTCAGAGTTGAATATACCTCTCTGTCATCGTCATCACAAAACACTATAGTCTGAAAAAACGTATTTGCTGGTGAAAAAGAACATGAGGCAGGGCAGAAAACATTACCAATAGCAGCCAGAGAGGTTGAAGACTACCTGCACTGATTTGACAATTGCATAACTTCTGTCCAAACAGAAGGAAAACCAAAAGATTCAAGCAATGACTGCGGTCTTGTCTTTGGCCAAAGCTGCAGTCTGGACATTGTGAGTACTGATGTGCACTGACACTCCAAAGGAAAGCACTCCAGATACACAGTTGTAGAACACACCAGAAACAGAACAAATTCCCAATTTGAATTGCAAAAATATGTTCATTTAAGTAAAACACGTGGTACTTTTTTTCCCTCAAAACTCATTTCACAATGTTCTCTTATCTCTGAAACTGTCTCAGCAGGTTGCCACAAGTAACATGAGCACAGCTTACGGCATTCTTTAAAACATCTAAAAAAAAAAAGGCAGGTTTCATTCACTCACACCAGCCTTTGGAACACCTCTAGTTGCAATACATTAGTTTTCAGACCTTCTAAGCAAACCTTTCATGTCTGAAAAGTTGCAATTCAAAAACACTTCTCTACTTCAAAGACTTATCAGGTCACACACTCGCAGTGCCCTCCTCCCCTTCTTGCTTCAGGAGACTAGACAATAAATTCAGCGTACGAACATTGACTCCTAAGGGTGATTCTTTCAAGTAGTCAAATACTGCACATTCAGCTAGGAAGCAGGGCCAGCTGTCGTCATCAGTTGTCATCCTGCTGTAACTGGGATAACTTGTTAACATAGCTTAGAAAAATCTGAATGTTCCTGGGGCAACTGTTTTTGTGCAAAATACAAATCATTTCAGGGAAAAGTAGCATTTGCGTGGCAGCAAATGCTAGCTTTACTTATCCCAACTTCACAGTGTTTAGCTATGAAAGACAAGTTAATATTAAACTGTTTGGTGTCTCAGCTACCTTCCTGAACATCCTGATCCCAATGTTTTATCCACAAAACGTTGAGAGGAGATTTCCAAACAGATAGGTTCCTGCCAGATGATTTATGTGTTTATTAAAGGTGGCTATGAATATTTTGGCTTCTCAGATGTTGTTCAAAGATCCCTTTTAAACATGTTTAGGAAGCAAAACAGTGCACATTGTACCCACAAAATAGAGAAATTTACTCAGGTAACTGAAGAGGCTCTCTCTACATTAGAGAATTGAACTCCTCATAAGTGCAAGTATTAAACACTTAATAACACCTGCCTCAATCTCTTCTTGAAAATACAAAGTATAAGAACAAATGATTTGAAGAATACTGTTAAAATATTCATGTGCAGCCTTAAAAGAAGAAAAGCTAATAAGAGTACATTCAAAGGTTTTTTTAATGGTGGCTTTAGCATCTTACAGTTCTAGTTTGATCTTGGTGTTAATGTTAAATGGATCTTTTTAAAAGTTCTAAAGTAGCCTGATTACTGTGTGGCTTACTTCTGCTTCAAATCACAGAGGAGGATTTTATACTTCAGAGGGAAGCACCTGTGACTCGCTGTAATCTATTGCAGAGGAATATCTGTTGTACACTTATCACTTTCTAGTAGGTTGAAATTATATTTTTTTTTTCTGGATGGAAATACGGACATAAGCACAAAAATTGCCAGAGTGGATCATGTGATCTACCTGTATCATAAATCAAATGAAAAGTATAGTTTACTTCAGAGCTACTTACTGACCAGAAATCATTATTATTGCTCAATGGTGCATAGTTCTCTTTCTTTAAAAAGGAATCAGCTACGTTGCATAATATTTAAACAGTGGTAATAATTAACTGATGTTTAAAACAATCATTTCAGGTGAAGTTCAAGTCACGAAAACATAAATAGTTTTATTAATTTTAGCAAGTTTTTTTTTTTTTAAGAGTAAAAGAATTCTTTATCTGATGCTATCGATATTTAAATGATGATCGGACAGCTTCTAAACGCATTTGGAAAACTCAGTCTTTCTACTTACATAAATTCTGGAAAATCCTATGATGACCCTCTGTCTCTCTATAATTGAAGGTTCACTCCCTATCACAGGGGAAAGGAAATGGAATCAGAACCCAGCTAATTACTAATGATGAAGGCCTTCTCTATAAAACAGTTAAGAGCTGAAGGATTTGATTGAGGATTAGGTAATATTAAATAAGAACACACTATTGGCGGAAAATTACTTTATTCTAAAGGGGTTGCTATTGAGAAAATGCTTTACAATTACATAAACATTGGCAATATGGAAAGAGAAGTAGTGTTGTGGGGATGTTGAATAAGGCAGAAAAAAGAAGATGGAAGTTAATGGAAAAAGGCTGAAATAATGTGTCATAGCTTGTGAAAGAGGCTGCTAATAGCAGCAGTAGGGAAAACAGCTGAAACCGCGTTCTCAGAGAGTCCCAAGTTCACCTGGAATTTACCCTCACAGGACTTAGGTTGTCCTTTCTTACATCTCATGTTTTGCCTCAGTAAGGCATTTAGCGCTGTATTTCTTTTTTTTAACTCATTCGTGATCTTCACATGGTTTCATGTCTGATGGGTCCTTCTTCACAAGAGTTGAAAAGAAGCCACGTTCTGTTGAAAGCAAGAGGTTGAGAACTCAGGTTAAAATAATAAAACGTGCAATAGCTGAAAACAATACATCTTGCGGACACAGCTGGGTAAGCAGTGATTTTCTGCATCGTTGCAAAACCGCTGGAAGAAATACGCTATTTTAATTTCTATTTTAATAAAAGTTAGGCTACATCTATCTGAAGCTAAGCCAAACGTAAGGGAGGATGTTTTCACCATGGATTAGGCTGTGTTTTTTCCTTTGCTTACAAAACGAAAATAAGACTTGCAAGGAATATTGATAAAAACACGTGCAAAACATTTTGTCTTGCTGACAAACTTCT
Source organism: Anser brachyrhynchus (assembly GCF_964034855.1). NCBI lineage: Eukaryota > Metazoa > Chordata > Aves > Anseriformes > Anatidae > Anser > Anser brachyrhynchus. The sequence goes on from NC_137711.1 coordinate 3,343,196, forward strand.
GTACTTAGTCTGTTTATTTATTCTAAACACCTGTGTGCCTGCAAGCCAGTTTCTCCAGCCTCAGTTCCTCACAATGGCTGTCAGCTGCTTCTTAATGCTTGACCCGATGTCAGAACCAGTCAGCGTAAAGTGGCAATACTTCAGCAGAAAATATATATATATAAGAGGGGAAGCGAATGCGCTCGATTTTCAAGGCTGAAGCCATATTTAGGCTCTAGAAGTTGATGTGAGGATTCGTGAAATCCCAGAACACGTTACCCATGGCCTGTTGTCTGGGCTAGGCCTCTGCATAATGCCTTCTCAGAAAAGAAGAGGGATTAAAGCAGGGCCCCGGTGTATCACAGAAAAACACCGCTGTGCGTTCTCCCCTTAGCTTAGGTCTTCCTAAATGCCCAGTAACTTTAGTACAAGACAGACAAACTAGCTGGTCAAATAGGGCTTGAAGACGAATTGTGACGTTGCCCCCCGACACGCACAGGCCGCTGTTTTGAAATTAGCCTGGCTCATACCTTTGAAACAGGCAGGGAGAGTAAGATTGCCATCCACGCACTGAACGGGCACAGTATAGGCACAGGACTTCTCTTTATTCTTGCAGAAGAAGGATACGGTTTCGCCATGCAGAATGCCTTCCTTAAGGTCACTCTGAACTCTTTTCTTCTCTCCCTCGTATAACACTACAGCTTTCTTAACTGGCATTTTACATGGCTCTGTAAAAGAGTACAGTTAAAAGCAATACATAAGGATAACTAGAGTGCCATTTTGAGAAATAGGTAGATTAGATTAGAAATAGGTAGATTAGATCCCATGATAAATTTGCACAAGTGACATTTGAGAATGAAAAATACCGTGGCCCACACATATATAGTACTTCTGCTGGTATTATGATGTTGAAGAACTTTTCACCCCTATGTGTAGGGACAGAAGTTTCTGGTGAATATCCAGCCCCAGTAAAATTTCTAATTATATCAAATAGGAAGAGGAGAGGAAATATTCAGACATCATAAATTTTTGTAGCTGATTATTGCAGTCAGTTCAGATACATCACGGTATGCCATGTTGAATGCAGGGAGCCATCGTAGGTTATCGAGGCCTTGAATTTACAGCTTCAGTTTACTTGCGAGAAGGCAGCTCTTCCACAAAGGTGCCATCGCTCATTAACAATCAGAGCAGTGCTCTTTCAGGAATATTAAATTTGATTAATTTGTTTCTAACAGCTGGAATATATATACCTTTACAGGTTGGCTTTGTGGACCAGTTTCCTGTCTTTTCACATCGGGAATGCTTAGGTCCTTCTAGCACGTATCTGGATTGGCAGCTGAAGCTGACGGTTTCGTTGTAGTGGTATGTTCTACGAACAGCAAAATTTAAGAATCCATTTTCTATTCCTGATGGAGCGGGACATGTGACAGCTGTGGTACAAAAACAAACAAGCAAAAAACGTTATCAATGCTGCAGTTCTAGAAGATGCAGTATTGATTTGGAAGTATACTTAAAACTTTCATGGCGATTCATTTCAGTCTCTTTCACAGGCAAACATAGAGGAAAATATTTTAAAAAACAATAAATAAACAATTGCATTCACAATTCAGACTTTCAGAATAACTGCAGTGTATGTTTTTAATAGCATTATGATATTTTTCTGTAAAAAAATTATGCATATAATTTGATATATACAGTTCTAGGATTCCTATTATATTTTTTAATGCTGCTAAAAGGAAGTTACTTACCCCTGCACTCCGGAATGCTGCTCCAGGTCCCGTTGGCCTGGCAGGTAGCTGTCTCATTTCCAATAAGTGCAAGGGGTGGTACACATTCAAAAATAATCGTGTCCATGTAGTAAGAAATATTTCCAGGTTTTACGTGACGGTAAGAAAGGACTCCAAATTCAGAAAGTGGTGGAGGTGGACAAGTCACGGCTAGAAAAATACTATATTCTTAGAATTAAATCTTAAAAATCGAATTGTTAATAGTATCACAGGAACAACACGCTTATGGCCAAATAAGCCCACAAAATACCTTATGGAAGTGTAGCTACCAAAACAAAAAGATCAGATTTAAAGTCTCAGAAGCCTTAGAGTACGTAATTCATGATTTTTTCTGTATTTTTCACACAATGTTATGCAATATATAGCTTTTTCAGTAGAGTGTTTATGCAGGAAAAGTTATAGCAAAAATATGCATAACAGTTGTAAAGCATGACAATGCCCTCTTTTTATATACCTGGAAAATGAATTTGAGTGGATAAGCATCTTACCTTCAGCTGTAAATAGCATCCCTGATCCTAGCCTTTCACACAGACCTATAAACTGTATTTCTCTGTAACCAAAATCCACACATATAAAACCAAACATATAAGCTGCTTCTTGATTTTTCCTAATCTCTTTTTGCACAGCACAGTAGGAGGCCTCTGAACAAGAGTATATGTAATTCTGAGCAGTGTAAAGCAGCCGTCCTGTAAGGATAGAATAGTTTTTTGGTATTTAAACACGTACGTTGACACTGTGGGACAGTTCCACTCCACTTGCCATCTGCCATGCATTGGCTTGTTCTTGTCCCAATGAGGTTGTAGCTGAAAACCAAAAGTCCTGGTTATCAGAAAGCTTAATGAACCTTTATATGAAGAAAAATAAACTCGTTCTTTGCAAAAAAAAGGTTTCCATTTCTCACAAACAGACTTAAAGAGTCCAGTTCTGAAATCCTTCTCTGATTCAAGCACTTATTAACCTCAAAGGAAGTTTAGATTCAAATATGAAAAATTGTTACTATTCAGGTATTAAAATTTTCTAGAAAGAATACTTGATGAAAAAAGATGTTTTGTACTTTCAACTCAATATTCTATTTTGATGTTACAATAATTTATATCGCTGGTTAATATTGTGGATATACGTAAATAGCGAGCATTGATCTTTGATCAATGATGTTAATGTTATAGGTTCTCAGGAGAAATTCCAGTTGTTTAGGGCAATTAGGATCAGTCTATTTGTAACAACCTCAGCACTCAATACCTAAAGGTACTGAAGAGCTTTATTTTACTATAATAGCAGAAAGCCCAGTTTAATTTACATATGCACTCCCTTTAAGTGCTTCTCTAGTTCTCTGTACGCATGTTACTACTAACTTACTTACACTGAGTTTTAAAGAAATGCTCCCTCTATATTTATCATTTCAATATCACACAGCTGAAGCCTAGTAAAATATCATTAACAAAATTAAATCAATTCAGGTCCCTTAGCTACACTTGATGTCAGAGCTGAATTTATTTATTCCTTCTGTTGCTCCTGCAGAGGAAGGAGTAACTGAGGCTACTGATGTTCTTCAGTGAACTCCAGACTGTGGCTCACTTAGGCTCTTTCTAGGTATGCACTATTTATTAATTGCTCAGCAAGTAGAATGATTGTATGCTGTTATCAACTATATCCCTGCATTTATCATAACTCTATTTCTTTAAATGCATCCTTGTTTCTGGAATCAGTAAGCAGTCTTCAGTAAAAGTGCATTTGGTCTAGGGACTAAGTGAGGATTAATCTCATGTTTTCATTTACTGAGCTTGGAAGGACGCAGAAACAAAATTTTCAGTCTGCAGAGCCTGACAGCATAACAACTTAGACAGTGATTATCCTTTCTCTGCTGTAGGATTTCATCTTGTGATGTAATAAGAGGATTTAAAAAGCAGGGGAAAGAGGTCTGGAATAAGTCTTTGTATAAAATCTCTGCTATTTTGATGGTTTTCCTGTCCGTAAGATGTTGCTTTGGAGTAACAAAGCCCTGGGATGTAATAATAGAGTTTGAACAGTAAAGGATCGCTAAATAGGGCATTTTTAAGTGTCTGAAGTTCAGGTGGGTTTTAAGGTGGTATTTTCTAAGTTCCCTGGCTAGTAATGCTCCCACAGGTGATAGTAGAGTGTAATGCTGTGATTTAGATTACTTATTTAGCAGCCTAAGAAAGGGAGTGCTTACCCTGGTTCACACGAAAAACTTAAAGAACTCTGGTAATGAGAGTCTATAAAATCAATTTTTCCATGCTGCAGCTGTCCAGGAGTGGGACATCTCTTTGCTGTTAATTAAAGATAAAAAGGATACTATTATTTCACAAGGCAGGAAGCTAGGATAGTGGAAACAGGTTGGTGATAAAGGGGTCTGGGTGCCTTTCAGTTTTTTCCACTTTTGTATGCTACGTTTCCTAAGTGTAAATACTATATATCTCTATTAAAGCATAGTAAAGGTAGCTTCAAAAATTTCGTGATTAAATCACTTCTAATGATTGTCTGCAATTAAATGATAAAAATGAGTGGTAATGGATACAATAAAGGCAGATGATGTTACCAACCAATGTGCATCACTTAAAGTACAAGCACTGCTGGGCTGAGCCAGATTAAGGTTTGCTTTGTCCGGATCCAGTCCCTATCACTCTCTGGCTGCAGAGGCATAAGGGAAAGTGTATGGAAAGCTCCTTCTCCTGTTGCCTTCACCTCTTTCCCTCCACACCCAGATTGTCTTCTGATGACTATTTATTTTTCAGGAGAAAGCTTAGAGCAATCTAAGTTTTTTACCTATTTTGACTCAGGAAAGTAATAACAAAAAAGCACCCAAAATACAGCAAAGCACACAACTCCTTGGCAGGAGGCAGCGGCTTTGCAGGGAGCAAGATGGCTTCTGCGTTTGTTTTTATATAGAAAGCTTAGAAATGCAAGGAAAGAACAACCAGAGAACGAAAACATATCGGTTTTAACATATCAGATCCATCACATGGACTATAAAATATCCTTTTCAGCTCAGCACACGGTATGTCAACGAGGTGGTGCAAAATTTGGGGGTAAGTTCTACTTTGTTTTACTTACGCAGGCACAGGAGCGTGTTGAGAGGCCACTTGCCGGTGGGCTGGCAGGTGTATTTCCTCTGGCCATTGTTGGGGACAAACCCCGGCCTGCAGGTGTACTCGATTTCCTCACCCACGTCGTACACGGTTTTGACCACATTGATTGTGGCGAAGAGCACTTCTGGTGGCTTGGAACAGACTGGAAGAGAGGAGACACTTCATAAAAAAAAATGAAAAATAAGTGGGCAGGAAGTTTGAGATATTCTTACCTCTAAACTGGAAGCACAAGTTCCTGTATTATAGCCAGCTGTTGGATGTCCCTATGCTGAGCTAAGTGTTCTTCTGGCGTCTACAGGTACCTGACTTACTGAGGCAAGGGAGGGCTGCAGTAAGCATCGGCAAGGAAAAAATGTATTCTTTCCCTTCTCTCTGGCAGCTCTATCGTGGCTCCAGTTAGACTTAAGAGGAAAAAAAGTGCTTTTCCTTGGATTTATGAGGTGTTCTTCAAAGTGAGGCAATTATGGTAAATGATATAGGGGAAAAAATGGGGCGAGGGGGACTAAGAAACAAACTAAAGCATTTCATTTTTAATCCAAGTTGGTTTGGTGGGGTCAGAAATTCCCCTCGCTGTAGAGATGAAGGAAAGGAAGTGAAAAAAGACAAGAAACAGCTTTCAGAGAACTCCCATTCAAAAACACTTGACCAGAACTATCCAAAGGCTTTACAGTTCCGTCGCTTTCTCCAGATTCCCTCCTTCACGCCCCATGGTAGCGGTGGCTATTGGAAAGTGGAAGACGCTTACCTCTTGCTGCAAGAGCAGAGTGGGTCAGAGCAGCCGCACACACGACCAGCACCAGGGAGTACATTGCTGCTGGTCCACCAGTTTCCCGAATGACCCTCAATCCAGCGTTTCTTTCCCTAAAAATAAAGGCAGCCACAAAAGGGTGGTTACATATTAACTCTTTGTATTTATTCCCACCCTGGTAAACAGAAGATAAAAGGGTCCTTGTGTAGCTGGAATAAAGGATGAAATAACCGTCACATGTTGCGCTGGTACATAATGCAGGAATTCAAACAGCAGTCTTGGCTGCAAACATCTCCGCTCCGGTTGTTTCTGCAAAGCATCTCCTGTTGGGACTGATGGCTTTGAGAAAACAACATTATTTTCTCAGCATCTCTAAAGGATGAGGATGCTTGGAATTCAATATTGGATCAAATAATAGAACTGTCACTGAGAAGCTTTTGTTTCTCACTTGAGCTTGTATGTTTTCATGTACCAAAGAGTGCTGAGAGTTATAAAGATCTTTTTAAGGCAAAACGGTTAGCATTGCAGTGACGTTGGCGGTGTTATATGCCTCCAGTGATAACACCGGCTTAATAATGATTTAGATGATGATGTGGCCTGAAACTTCAGGCTTCGTGGGCCTGTTTTATCTGATTCACATTGTCAGTTGTCATCTTTCAATTAATGGATAACCAGTTAACTACTGGACAAGTAGTATAGAGAAGGGTCACCATGCCAATGCTGCCAAAAAAAAGTGAAATAATTGTTCTAGATTGTGCTTATTTGCGATAAGGGCTCATATTTGAGTCATGGTTTTGGGTGGTATAAAAACTTGTTTTGATTCCCCCATTTGGGGTCATCAAGTCAAAACTTCACAGCTATCAGCTGATGTTCTGATCACTGCAATCCTCCTAATTTAGCAGATTTTTAACTGCAGGAACATCTCAAGTGCAACCAAAATAACATTTGTGTAATCATTGTTCCACAGTTTGGTGTTTCTAATCTAAGTATCCTCCTTCCCCGCTGACTCACAGCCTGCGAGGGGGAGTGAGGGACATTTGAAGCTCAAACGAGAAGCTAGGTTATGTCAAACCCTTATTGCTGAGATCTTAAATAGTTTGTTTATTTTTGCTTCATGAAGTTTCCCTGTTTGCATGTAAAACACAAACTTTAGCCACAACATTAAATGATTAGGATCATGCTAGTCTTCTCAGAAAGAAAGTGATATGAATGTCTTGCTCAAAATATTTACCAAACGCACAGTGCCAAAGGGCAAAGTACAACTGCTAAATCAACCAAGAAATATAGACTTTATTTTCTGTATTTACATCTGATTATTTTTCCATTTGTCACAGCCTAATTCTTCCTCTACAAAATTTCACAAGTATTTCAGTTTTCCCTTCCCACCACACTGCAATGCTGTAGTGAACTTTCTTGCCTTTGGTTTAAATCCTTCCTTAGATCCGCCTGCTATTCTGACTGCATTCTTTTCTGTGTTTAAAATAGCCCAGGAATAGATGGGCACAATTTTATCCGTTTACATGCTGACCATGTGAGCACTTCTCACTGTGCTCACCAGATGGCAGAATGTACTCTGCCATCTACCTTACAGCCATAAACTTGAGCTGAAAAGTTTTTCTTATGCTACTTTAAGAGACAGGGAGACATAATAGAAAAAGTGGGTTGAATGAAGGGCATGACGATCTTTGCATGCAGTTTGAATATCGGTTGTGTGTGATAACTTTTGCTACTTCTAAAATTGGAAGTAAAACTTTGAATAACTGCATATGAAATTGAAAGAGAAATACTTAAGTATGCATTTCACACAACAGGGTAATAACTGCCAGTATTGTGACTCTTTTTAAAAACGTTTTTCTGCAATAAGAAGCATCAGGATGTATGTTGCCAATAACTGAACCTTCTTCCGTACCTGGAGAAGAGTTGTTCAACTTGGCAGAGTATCAGCAACCAATCTATTTCTTTCTGTGCTTGATGATAATATGCAATTATTTATGTCATCTGGTTTTCCATCAAACCCAGCCCACTCCTTACCATGTATGCTATTTATTGCTAGTGCTTTCATAAACCCAATCATGAAATGGAACTTTGCTTTTATTTGGTCACTGACAAAACAGAGGGGACTGCTGTTCTCTGCCACAAATGGCCTTATACTCTCAGGGAAGAAACGCTAGCTGCGAGCAGAGGCAGGAGTGCAAGGACACACTGAGATGATATTGGCTAGCGTGATGTGCAGAGTATCAGTATCACAGGAGTCTGTTACCCAATTTTGTGCTAGCACAACCTAAAAGGAGAATATGTAGGAGGGATGCGAATGAACTTTGCAGAAGTTGTGTTGCCAAGACAAAAATATGAAGGGCAGCATAGCAGAGATCAAGAGCACATTTTTGAAAAAGATAGCAATTTAATGATGGAGACCGACATCGCTGACTGATCGGAGTAGTTTCAGTAACAAATAAGAGATGGGGAGAGGATGTGCCAGCAAAGCCTTACAAGTGAAGGTAAAAATGTGTCATGTTGAAGAGTTTAAAAACAAAAAATAGAGGGTTGCAAAAGAAAAATGATGACGAAAAGCACTCTATGCAGCAGCATTCTTCATTGATACCAGGGGTCAACTGGAGCTGTCAAGATGAGGAAAATACCTTGTGGTAATTGGGACGCTAGCTAATAAGGAGCCAGACAAAGACTTCCAGGCAGGAAACAGTCTCTCTGAGAGATATTATGCAGAAAGTTTGCAAGAACTAGCCAGACTCCAGGTCAGGTCACTGCGGAGTAACAGCTCCCCCAGCTAATGAGCCAGACCTTCCTTTAATCTGTCTGCCTGCTTCTCTAGCTGATGCTGTAATTTTCATGATATTGTAGGATATGTCACACCTCTGATCCTGCCACAGACTTTCTGTCTGTCCTTCTGGGTGATGAGTGTTGGGTCTGCATTATCCGCTGCTCTCAAGTTTTTATGAGTGTTCTTCAACCAGAAAATGCATGGCACAGCTTAGTCAGTTCAAAATGCAGGTGTTTCTCACATCACCAAGAATATATTGGTTAGGGATACTGAGATAAAATATTAAAGAGATTCGAATGCGTTCCTTCCTTATGTGCCAGCATCCACTTGCTGAGGCACTCTCCCTGGCATGAAAGCTGGGCTTGGGACTTGGTTGGACCAACAGCTGCATCCTTTTCCTACAAGGCTGAGATGTTCAGATTCCAGCGTCTTTCACTCTGATCCTCTTGCTTCACATGCCAGTCGCTGGGTGTTCCTGTGTACACCCACCCCTCCCTGGAGCACGAGGAGATGATGGTCGGGTGGCTAGCGGCTGGATCCCTGCTCCTCTGTGGGAGCAGGTGTTAAGTTACGGGTCCAATCATTGCCCTTCGTGTTGCCAAGATAGTTCTATTAATATTTGTTCAAAGTTCATTTATGTCCTGCACAAACATTTTTATCGCCTCCACTCAATACATCCGATATTGAAGTGAGTGCTCCACTGCACTGAAGAGATAACAAATAAAAAGTAAGAAGGTGAACTGCATCATTTTTAGTCTTAAAGAAAATTAATTGCATGTAGTTCTGGCCAACTGAGGCTGTTTCTGCTTCCTAAATACCAGTTCCATTTAATATAGAGCAGTATCGATAATTTAGATTTATGTATTCATTACGAGCAAAATATTCAGCCAGCCAGAAGCCAAGATCCATCTGCACTGAATCATTTTTCCAGTCAATGTTTATATTTCCTGCCTTTAGAGATGCTGAAAGTAAACACTTGGTAACTGATATTGACCTGGAAGAATGTCTTGGTGACTTCAAAAGTAAGCAGTGTCTGAATAACTCTTAAAAACATTGTTTTCACTTAGTAGCATATACATTGTTTTCACTTAGTAGCATATACATTGTTTTCACTTAGTAGCATATACATTGTTTTCACTTAGTAGCATATACATTGTTTTCACTTAGTAGCATATTTTGGGGTTAGATGGCACTTGGGTTTACCACTGATGTTCTGGGATGTTTTTTTCTGAAGTTAGTGAAATAATTATCATTTTAGTCCCAGACATTAAATCACTTCAAGCACCCACTGATTTACTGAACATCCAGCATTAGAATACCCAGTACTGCATTAATACCCAGTCCTTGATCTTTAAGGTCCCTTCCAACCCAAGCCATCCAGAGGTCTGGCAACAAGGATTTCTTCTGGGTTTTAGCAGGCCTATGCTCCCTCGCAGAGGCGTGAAGGTGTTCCAGTTTTCACATACATTAAACTCGCGGTGTACAAAACCAGAGAGCATTTTAAAGCCACTTCCTCCTCTCCGCCTTCTCATTTCCTGCACAGAAAATCCAGAGAATCTCTCTCACAGTTGTACTGTGACCCAAATATTGTAAAACAGTCTGTTCCTCTGATAAAACTTATTTTAAAATCTGTCTAAAAAAAAATCCTGCATTATATTTCTTCATCAGGAATGCTGAATTACGTAGACTTCAGGGCAAATTATCCTCTATGTGAGTCTGAGTCTGCAGTGAACAACTCTGCAAGGGCCTGTTTTTGAGACATGGGAATGCAAAGGTGCCGTAGCAAGCCACAGACCCTCCCACCCTCTTGTCTCATCCCACCTTGTTGCCTTTTGCCTCCGTGCATCAGAGATGCGCAGATGCCTTCAGGGAAGATGCCAGCCAGGGTAACAGGGAGGTTGGAGAAGACAGAGCGCTCTCCAAGCTCAAACCAAACTCATTCTTTTCACCCACCAAGCCTGAAACTACATTATTAAGATTCCCTTCATCATTATTCTTCTGCTTTCTATTAAGCCAGATGCCACAGGTTTCTGTGAGAGCCTCGCTATGCTTATTTATGTGTGTTGCCTCAGGTTGTCATCTTGTTTACAAGCTGGGGAGAGCTCAGACCTGGTCAGGACCAGATGCAAACTCTCCAGGGGAAGTGCAGTGCTGCAGGAACGCACTTTACACTGCCAGGACATCAGAAATGTCATTAGCATTCTTACCGCTTTGTGAAACAGTGGAGCAATCCTTGCTAGTTTTCATCCTAGATTGGCTCCATCCCTTCTGGTAAGGACTTCTGTGGGTAAATGAGAGTGCTTTTAAACTGGCTCTGTCTCCTTTGGCACATGGCCGTGATACTATCAGAAAGCCCAGCTAACGCCGGATTTATTTACTGCCATTCCTTGGTCTTCCCAAGCGATGGATAAGAGGACCAATAACCAAGAAGCTGTTTGGTATATTCATCTGCATTAGAAACTTCATTGAAAAGAGCATGTGTCTAAAAGCAGCCTAGAATCAACGTGTTTTGGCTGCATCAGAGGCTTCCATTGGTATCGCCAAATAAATCGACAGCTTCAATCTAGAGAGATCCTATGATCTCTATTAACCCATGGATATTAGCTGTTAAATTCTTTCTGGGCAGAAGTCCAGAGTGTTCCAGATGACTAAATCTACCTTCTTTATTATTCAGCTCCTGTGCTCTGTACGGTGTAATCAAAAAGTAGATAGATACTGATCTCCCTCATGGCCAAAGCCCAAACCTTCACGAGCCAGCCAGAGGCTTGTCAGCGGTTCACTGGGGCTTTCGTATGGCATTTCATCACTGTTCTTATACCTAACTGCAATCAACTTGTCAGTTAAATCCCTAATCCTGTCATGTTATTATGCCAAATCATCATTAATCAACACAAATATTTGACTATAATTTTTCCTGACATTTTTAATCTGGTATTCTTAGTAAATTTATTGCAAAAGCGAAAATTCCCCATTTTACTGTTGTCTGAAAAGGCTGAACATTCAGTCTCAGAACTGAAAATTTCACAAAACATTGGATCCAGAGGGAAGGCCGTCAGCTTCCACAAACTGATTTTTAAATGTACGTGCATATTCAAACTTAAGTTGGTGAGCTAAGGGCTACTCCGATAGGGAAGATTAGTTTGTCTTCAGCTAGACACTTGCGAGAAAATCCTGCTGCTTCGTAAGCTCCCTGTGCCTAATGCTCATGACATCACATCGTTCTGTGTCTGGATCCTGTGCACAGACTCATATTGTACCAAGAAGTATGGTGCTTTTATAGTGGGGACCATTAGAGAGTAGGAAGATATCAATAAACTAATTTCAGTTTGTGACAGCCTCTAATATTCAGCAATAAATCCAAGGCAAAGCCTTTCTAAGAGGAAGCAGATTTTGAAGGGGCCAGTATCAATAACTGGAATCAGATTTTCAGAAGGGCTTAAATTCTATTTAGACAACTAAATGAAGGTCATGCTTTCAGAAGTGCTCACTTTATTAAAGTAAATTTTTGTCATACTGGGTTATTTGGAAAATGTAGCTACCTCTTTTGGTTTCCAGAAGGCCGCTGAGCTTCTTTGACAGTCTTGACATGTTTGTATACAGCTGAAAATTTTGATTCTAGGGTTGTAATTTGTCGTTACCTAGACACCTTTTTATTGTAGGTTTGCATTTAGTTGGTAGTTTTATGTTTAAAAAAAAAAAAGTCAATTTTCTTTCTTTATTCATTGCACATGGAGAGACGAGGATGTTGCCAGCACTTTGGCATCAGAATGAAATAAAATTACAGTCGTTCTGACATGGCCAGAGCCAGTACCAGCGACATTCTTGTAAATCTGAGCTCTGAAAGGAGAAGATGTACAAATCTTTTGGAAAGAACAGGTCATGATCATCCTATGAAGTGCATAATATTTATGATACAGGTTGAATTTACTCAGAAAGCGCACAAACTCAGCAGCAAGAATACCTACATTTTCATTTTTCTTTATATTTCTAGAAACAGCCTCATTTTCCCACTTCATGTCGCCTAAGCCTGTCTTCATTAACAAGAGGGTCACTTTGTTTTTGCATGGATATCAGAGTGCAGTCAAGCAATATTAGTCCACTGGACGAGTTGGCTTAACCCTGCTCCAAACCTGTTCAAAGCGAGCTGGCTGTCCAGCTCGTATCTCACATGTGCTATGATGCAGCTGGAACAGAATCTGCTGGCACTTGGCTAAGGGAAGCCCTGTTATTTTTTTTTTTCCTTAGCAGCACTGTGGATAAGATGTTTTATTTTTAAAATTATATTTTCTGGAACAAAACAATTTTAAAACGTAATTCCTGGTGAAAGAGCATCTGTAGCATTTTGTATTCTCACAAACAGTGATTGCGGGCTGTTAAGGTCACCATGCCTTGTGGAACTGAGTGGTAGCGTGAGATTTACTTAACGCAACCTGAAGAGACGTTCCCTTGTTATGATATGTATTAGTCTGCTAATCTTTTCAGTCTTTAATCCACAATACTGGATTAAAAGACCAAAAATAGACTCTACTGTCTTTTAAGGACAGTTTCTGTTCTGGGGTTTTCTTTTTTGTTTTGAAAATGAAAATTCCAGAGTGGAATCAAATGAACGTTAGATACTAGCATAGTCCTTCCTTGTGTTATATTTTCGAGGCAGAGTATTTTCCCACACTTCAGTTTTCAGTTAATGGTCATTAAGTTTTTTGATTATTTTTTTCTTTTGAAATTAACATCAGCCTGCTTTGCATCAGTGTTTTCTCTTCTCAGTTCTTCTAAATTAAAGGAATATTTTAAAGTTGTGCTTGCCCAGACAAACTCTTGTCACTTCAATTACTAGCGTTCCCATAATGTAAACACTTGTGTAGAGCACAGACGGACGTGGTGCAATTGGAAATCATGCTATTGGGAGTGATATTTGGCTTCCTCTGTGTCAACAGGTCATAATAGAATGGCGGCATGCACAAAGAAGTGCATATCCTGTGTATTCCAGCTGATAGGATTGTTTTCTTCTCCGGGTTATTCTCTAGAATAAACCAACTGTGGTACGTAAGTTACAGTTCCCTTTGTGATAAATGATACTCAGCTGTCAAAAATGATATCTCGAAGTCCAGCGTATATACAACATCTGCTCACACCTCATCTTCACTTGGCGAAATGAGCTTGCTCTTACAAAATTATCACCCCTTTCAATAGCAGATCTGTATGAATATGATAAATAAAATACACCACACCGTGCTGTTCACATTGAAATAGTGTGAAATTTAACTTTGGTGTCACTGAGATGACATCACATGGCCCATAACAAGCATAAAGAAACTTTGTCCTGATGTAGCATGGGCTGTCTGATGCTACATGTATCGATATTCCAAACCAGCCGTTTTCCAGCTGTCAGGTAGTATAAAATAAATTATTTGTTGTCCTATTCAGTGTCAGAAAAGCACACTGGTGATAACAACAGACTATCAGGAAGTGTAGTGACTCTGCTTCCCCAACGTTTTGATGGACACGTTTTACTCTGCGAGGGATTGCATATGCACACACCTCCCTGCAAGTTTAACCCCTACCTGTACAGTTTACACTTGTGTTCAAAATGACCGGAGAAAATACAGGATTTTGAGGATAACTTTTCATCTGCAGGGATAAAGTAAAAATATATATGTATTTAATTTAAGATGAAAATGAAACTCAGAAAATGGTATTACTGGTGCAGGCAGGGCCCATCTAACCGAGCATTTTGTCTCCAACGGTGGCCACAGGTGCACACCGCAGAAGAAGCGAGAACAAGGCAAGCAGATACGATGCTTCCTCCTAAGAATTTCAGTTTCTGACCGCTTTCAGGTTAGGGAGTTTTCAGAGCCAGCTGTGGCCTGTGGTTAGTAACACCAACGTCTGTCCCTTCCAGAGACTTGCTCCCCCCGAGCCCCCTGTAAGCTGCTTGCAGCACCGCTGGTCCTTGTGCTTGGTTCTTCTGGGCAAGGGATTCCAGGGGCCGATTGTCCATGGCAAGAACCACCTACTTTGTTTCCTTTGAACCTGCGTGCCATGGTTCTCTAAACAAAGTAATAGAGGCGCTCTTGTTTAGCTGGTACAAGAGAGGTTTGTTCTTTTCCACATGGTTTGAGTGCTTTGTTTGTATTTCAAAGTCTGAGTCTTTCTGCCTTTTTTGTGTGCGTGTACGGTTGAAGACTGAAAATTTCCCTACACAAGAGAATTGTTCTGATGCACTCAAAAGAATGTGAATTACTTTTTGGAAGTGATATTCGTAATTTTCCAGAGAGACTAGTGGTGGGAAGGCCAAAATCTGCAAAACAACAATGATAGCAAATATTCCAGCTGAGGCAGAAATTTTTATTTATACAATCTAGAAAGACAAAAACCCATGAAACGTCCCAAAGGACCCCCATCACACTTCAGCATGTAACAGCCTCAAGCTCTGATTCAGCTCTATAAGTAGGAGATATTTCAGCATGCTTCTAATACACCTGAGATATGAGAAAAGAAAACAATAGGTTGTCACTCAGTATTCTGATGAGAACATTGATATATAAAAAAAAGATATACAGAACATTGAGGATAAAATATATCACCAGCCATTTATTTCCAATTCTATGGAGGGCTGCTGCGAGGATAATTCACAGGCAGCTGCCAGCTATCTGTATGACAGGGTTTTGCATCACTTTCAAGGAAACAGGAGTTGAAATAACGGCACCGTCTAACAGGTAGCAAGAAAAGTAGGACTTTACTTATTAGGGGGTGTCGATGAATTGCAATTTCATCCCTGGCAAATGATCGCTTATATCACATACCATTTTTTGTCCTGAATTTTTAAGAAGTATGCTTTCTGTGAAATTCTATTTCTCATAAGACTTTCTATGCTTCATCTTCTTCCTGACTGTTTTAATGCATACTCAAACCTTTGCATTAGCACTAGCATGTGTGAACAAGCTGTCACATGGAATACTTCAATAATAAAATCTGTCTACTGATCCAGTACTTCCAAACCTATAGCATGAGGAACTTTGAGGGGAAAAAGGCAGAAAAGAGAATCTGTCTAAGTACAGAAAGACACGGAGGTGTACAGACTACATGCACAGATGCAGAAAGACACAGATACCAGTGCTGATATAGGAAGAAGCAAAATATTTCTACCTCCTTCTCACCACTCCAGTAACAGGCAAACTAACGCTCACACGTGTTTAGGTTACCACATCCTACTTTTTTCTGAGTTTTGGGAAAGCTTAGAGTACATCATTACCAAAGCGACTGAATAAGAATAATGACTTTGGTGGGGAATGTGTAATAGGGTCTGGAAAACCTATAGATGTAGTGGACGTAATCTCCTAATTAACAGCTATTGGACAAAACGTGGCAAACAGACTTGAGAAAGGGAGCTTCAAGACTAGACTCTATAGATTTCAAAGGGAGAAACAAAGAACGTGTTGTACGGAAAAAGAAACAGCAAAACCTGACTTTGAAATTTGACTGAATCATGAATTTTAGTGGAAACTCGTGATTGATATTGATCTCTTTATGGCAAATAGTTCTCCCACAACAGTTGCCAATACAAATGTCTCATAAGCTGACTGTGGGGAAATTCATTTGAAAGATGAGACTGGATGAAGCAAATCATTTTTAGACAACATGTTTGCAATGATCAAGTAGCCCTTCCTAAAAGGGGTTCAGAAAATAGCTACTTGTTCCGATAACTCTCTAGAAAAGGAAGTGGTTGTAATTTGTTTTGAAATATAGGGAGAAATTAGGTTGTGAACTTCCTCATAGGTCTCCAGCAGGAAGTGATTCCAGTTTGTTGAATACTTCTCACAAGCAGGAAATAATAAAACAGAGCTACAACTGCCTAAGACACTGGTGAAGGTGTTCTTGGCTTTGTCTTGATTTAATCTGATGCTGTGCAGAGCCCATAAATCAGGACAGAACAATTCCTGCCCTTTTTGTTTAGGGAGGAGACATCTTTTTACTGCTTTTTGATCAGAAAGTCACAGAGGCAATAGCACACTGATCCAGCAAATGAGTAAAAAGAGAAAGCAGTTCATAGGCAGTAGAAATACTCTAAGAAACCACTTTGAAAATGGACACAGGTGCTTGTCCTTACAGAGCGGGGATGGCATTGATGCAAATATAGACAGGACTAGAGGAGCTGTGTGTTTCAGCAGTCATCTGAATTCTTCAGAGAATTCATACCTTGTCCAATGGGAACTTCCAGCGGGGATGAACTCTGTAGGATGTTACCCAATATTCATACAGGAGTAAACTTGTTATCAGATGACCCCCTAAACCGCGCTTTGGAGTCGGGAATTCTGAGAGCTGCTTGCTCGAAAAGCTGGTACTCCGATTAAATAACCGCGTATATGCCTGAACACAAACAGTGATAACGCTGACTCCTTGTCCAGATGGCCTGACTCAGAAACAAATTGCAAACACTACCCTAAGCAGAAGGGCAAGGCAGGGGCTGCTGCTGGGAATGTGCGCGCTCGGGAAGGGCTGGCAGGCATCTCTCCTCCAGTAATCTGCAGAGGAAGCGTGAGTTCCTGTATCACCCACAGGACCTGAATTCAGAGGGAAAAATGGGTGTTGAGGCGACTGAAAGCCTCCCAGCAAGAGGATGCTGCTGTTAAGACAGCACGTACCGAAAGTGTCTGGAGAATGGGCCGTGGCATCCTGTTATAGGTCACTGTGAATGTGTCCTGGGCATAGTGAAAACTTCTTGACGTTTAAAGATGAATACGTATATTTACAGATATCCATATATAAAAACATTGCTTAAGAGGTGTTCATCCAAAATGCAATAGTCAGGAGAGTTACACCTTACACACATCAAGGGAAGGTTACAGTGTCGAAGCACTTTACCTAGTTACCTGAGGGCTGCTGTGCACACACAAGGGACTTTTTCCCTTGCCTCAGGTGCCTGTTCAAAATGTACAAATAGTTAGTAGGGTTTGACATAAACTGATTGCTTTACAGAGGCAAAGTGATCCCAGCGTGATCTCGCAGTGTCACGACCGGCAGGGTTTGGCTTTCCCCCGGGGCCTAACGAGGCGATCAGCAGGTGCTGGAAATAGGAGCCTGGGACACGCGCCAGTGTTTCAGTGAATGAATCTTGACCGGAGTCACTCCTGGAAAAGCAACTGGAATCCAAAATGATTCAGCAGGTTTGTGAGATTGTAAGGAACTACAAAATGTACAGACCCCCCCAAACCTGGTGCAATGGGAGTTGTCTAATTCAGGCGGATTCTCCAGTTTCGGTAGCTCTGTTTGTAACACTGCACTAAAGGAAAGGAAATAAATACATTCCGTATTTCTTGATAGAGCACTTAATGAGAGTACAAAATGTTTCTTAGTGCTCTTCATGCTTTGGCATAAGTTAATTAAGACAAGAAAAATCCATTCCCTCTGAAGAGGAATAAGGGATTTGAAACGTCTGTGCATGATAGGTAGAAACCAGATGAAAAATCTTTCTTTTGTGTTGCATTTCCGATCAAATTTGAAAACAGTTGCTTCCAAAATAGGAATCTATGAAGGAAGGGCATATGGCAACAGCTTATAGGGCATATGGGCTGATTCCATAAGCTTAGAAAAAAAGCAGGTCTATCCCTGTGCCAGTTACTTGGAGACGGGCCACGGCCATACCAGTTCATCCGGGCTGCACCCAGAAAGCTGGGTTTGAAAATTAGGAATGGGACAGATAACATGTAACGAGTAATTTCTGTTCTGTGGTGAATGCCTGCGTGCACACCTTCTCCCATCAGCAAGACTCGAGTTAATTAGCCTTCTTTCGTTCTTGGGAAATAACAGATATGACACATACTTACACAGACGTATGGGTGTGCAGTGGGGTGGGGGAACTTTTACTGGGCATCCCTTCTCCCTAGTGAAAACTTGTGGCCGTGGGAATGGTATTTATTAGAAGAAGGGACGTTTAGGGCTCGTTCTCTTTGTTTAGCGCGTACGGTGCAGTTTCAGGTCCACGCGGCCATGCTTGATGCGCTGTTTTCCTGGGTGTGTGAAACACCGGCTGCACGCCAGGTGCAGGTCACATTTCCACGTCCAGGGACGTGTGAGCGCTGGGTGTGCAAGGCAAAGGGACCAAGGATTCCCGAGCGCCGCGTGCTGTGCGGGCAGACGCAGGCGAAGAGTTGGGCACGGGGGGCTGCAGCAGGAGACGGGGGCAGCCTGCGGGGCGAGGTGGGGGTAACGGGGCCTGGGGGCACTGCGCCCCTGGGGGCTGCGGGAGGGGAAAGGGCCGGTGCTGGGGAGGGGTGTCGGCGCCTGGGGGGGGTGTCGTGCAATGGGTGAGCAGTGTGCGCTGTGTGTGCAATGTGTCTGCAGGCAGGCAGCCCCGCAGCAGGTGCCGGCGCCCCGCGGCCCCCCCCCCCCCCATCCCGGTGCCGCCCCGCCCCGGGCTCGCTCTGCCCCCGCGGGCGGAGCAGGAGGCGGCGGGGCCCGTGGCCGGGATCCTCCTCCCGCTCCCTACGCCCCGCTCCGACGTCAGGCAGGAGCGGGAGGCAGCGCCCACCGCCGGGGCCGGGGCCAGAGGCTCGGCGGCCGCCGGACGGGGCGGACGGCGGCGGCGGCGGAGGAGGAGGAGGAGGAGGAGGAGGAGGAAGGCGCTATGGCCGACGTGTTCCCGGGCTCCGAGCCCGCCGCGGCCCCGGACGCTGCTCGGCGCTTCGCTCGCAAGGGAGCCCTGAGGCAGAAGAACGTGCACGAGGTGAAGGAGCACAAATTCATCGCGCGGTTCTTCAAGCAGCCCACCTTCTGCAGCCACTGCACCGACTTCATCTGGTGAGGCTCCCTCCCCTCCCCTCTCCGCCGCGCTCCGGGACTCCCGCTGGGGGCGGCCGCCTTCCTCCCTCCCTCCTCTTCCTCTCCCCTCCGGAGCCCCCCGGTGCCGCCGTCCCCGGGCAGCGCCGTTCTCCTCCCGGCCGGCTCCGAGCCCCCCCCCGCCACCACCACCGGGTGCTGGGAGCGCAGCTGAGCCCCCCCGGGGGGTGGAGGGCCGGTCCCGGTGTTTGGGGGTGCCCCCCGCCGTGCTCCCCTCCTTCACCTTGGCACCGCTCCGTGCCCCCCGTCGCAGCCCGGCATGGGGGGCGCGCGGTGCCGCCCCCGCCGCCCCCCGCGGTCGTCCCGAGTCCAAAAAAAAAAAAAAAAAAAAAAAAAGCCTGCAGCCGGAGCGAGGGCGGGGAGGGAGGGAGGAAAACTCTTCCTATAACCACCCACCTCGCTCGGCCGGCCGGGCACAGCACCTCCCGGCCCGGCACAGCACCTCCCGGCCCGGCACAGCACCTCCCGGCCGGGCCCTGTGCCCGGGGGGGGGGCCCCCGCTGCCGCCCCGGGGTGGCCGCAGCCCGCCGAGGGGCTGGGGGGGCTGCAGCCGGCCGGGGAGGGCGCCCCGCGTGTGCTCATGCGCCTGGGCACAGCCCTGTGCCTGCCCTCCGGAGTTTCCTTCCCTCTGCACGCCCAGGGGAAGGCTGTGCCCGCTCCTGAAACGCTTCCGATGGATTTGAGGAGTAAGGGGGGAGAATAAGGAGTGGGCGCCTGTAGAAGAAACAAGGAAGAAACAGGACGACTTCTTTGCTTTGATTTCCTTGGTTTGTGGTTTTCTCATATTTGGAGGAAAAAAAAAAAATAATAAAAAAGCGAAGTTCAGCGTTGGAAAAGTTAGGCACCTTGGGAAAGTGCCTCAAAATGAATCCAGAGCAGGCTGCGCTGCAGGTGTGGGAACGCAGCGGGCTTCTTGTCCGCGGCGACAAGTGGCACAATAAAAAAACAAAGCCAAGGGCTGCGGTGAGAAGAGGCACCTGACAACAGGATGGGTTTGAAAGTGAAAGGATATCCTGTCGCTGACAGGTGGCAAGAGGAGCTGCGCTCTAGCCCTTTCCTGCTAGCGAGGCTAGGAAGCTCCGAGCATTCATCAAAGGAGCATGTGACAGCTCTGAAACTTGTTTCGGTTCCCCGGCTGAAGATAGACAGGTCTTGAATAAGTGCCATGCACCGTGAAAAATGCTTCATCTATTTCCAGAACGACACGTGGCTATTAACATATGCTTTAAGGTATAAGGAATAGTAAAAACAGCCTTTCAATGAACTGTGCAGAGAGACTTTTTTCTTAGATTACACTTGACCATGGAATATTGGCTAAAATAATTCCGTGCCTCTCTGTCTTCTTAAACTGCCTGATTGGTTTCTGAAGTGCTGCCGTGTTTCCCAAACATTCTCCTTAAAACACGTTGCTCCTGCCCAGGGAGCGGGGTGCTGCTCCCTGCTGACCTGGGGGCGCTCAGCTCGGACACAAAGGGCTGGCGGGACTGTTGGAGCAGATACCGTAGCAATGCCCTTTACAACAGAGACCGTCTAAAAAGAAAAAAACAAACAAGACAAACAACCTAAAGCCTGTTTCGTGTTCTTAGTTCTGTTGTCCCACAATTGCATTTGCACCCTTGCATGTTACTTGTGTGAAGACAAGTGATAACAGCAACAGAGTGACATTAGGGTAGAGTTGCAGGCTGCCAAGTAAGCAAGCAACGTTGTATTTCTTCTGGGTTTCTTAGTTTGGGCCTATCTATAACAGTACCTGGGTGTCTTTGCAGTAGGAATTTAGAAAAAATGTGAAGCTGTGTAACATCCCTTTCCACCTGATGTAACAGCGTAGTAAAGAGTTTGTCCCTTCTCTAAATAAATTAATAAAAAAGTGGGAAAACGGATATACTTCTTAAAAATCACTTCTACAAAGTTCCTAATTAGACTGCGTGTTAGCTGCGAGCAGCCTCCTGCCTGGCTCCTGCGGTGCCTGCCTCTGGTGGGTTTCTCTCTTGGCGTAAGCAGCTCCAGCTCTCCAGATGAAAAACATCCTACAAAGAGGGAAAACGCAGAGAAATGTTTATAGGTCAGATACTCCAAACATTTATTTTTGTGGAAAGAGAATGTTGAATGTTTAAAGGCAAACAAATAAACACAAGCAACAATGGGGCAATTTGGCGCAGGTGTTGGAACTTTGGAGAGCGTTTCGGACACGGGTGTGTGGCTGTATTCACTGGGGAAGGACTGCGTGCACGGTTGTTAGAGAAATGAAGGAAGTAAGCTGGAAGAATAACCAGTATGAAACCAGTGGGTCCGTTGTCTCACTTAGATTGAAACAAGCAACCTCTTTAACCTGCCTCTGTTCCGTACAACAGGCTGAGGCACTGGTGTGCATCGCTAAAATTGGGACTAGAAACTGTTGTGTTTGTTTCCTAGGTCTTCTCTGGAGCTTGGGTTATTTTATATTGCTGTTAAGTATAGATCTGGCATTAAGTGAGTTGAAATATTATGCGATAGTCCCAGTTAATAATAATTGTAGATCCAAAGTAGCTTGTGAAATAATAATAATAATAAAAAAAATTGTTGTCAGAAGCTGGAATTATGTAGCCGGTGACAGCTATTGTTGTCTGCTTTGCAATGGGTGGGCTGTTCTGTGGTGTACATTTTTAAATCTGTTGCTATTTTAGCAAAATCTAAAGTAATTTAATAAGAAACTATTTCTACGTTGTTATTGATCAGTGAAAGGGAATGTTAACTAAGCATACTAAGACAGGTGTTTTTTTTTCTTTTTCTATGCAGGGGATTTGGGAAACAAGGATTTCAGTGCCAAGGTAAGCCACAAACGCTTTGTTGGCTAGTACGCTTTGTTGCATCTTACTCTGAAGGTAGCCAAAACTTGCCTGCAGCAGGAAGGAAACAAGCGTGGAAAATCTATGCAGGCATCTTTGCCTGTGTAAATTTTAAAGGAAGACAATTATTCAATTAAATAACTATTGGTATTTATATTGTATACAGTGAACAATCAAGTCATTGTGATAATGCGAATAAAAAGATGTTATCTTTCTTAAATCTCCTCACAGTAAATATCATATAATCTGCATATAGTGCAGCTTCTAACTTTTCATGAAAATAATCTGTGCAATTTAGCTTTTGCAGAGACCATTTTTTCACATCAGAAGCTCTCGTCTGTGTGGGCGTCTTGGAAAATGGATTCACTTTTTAGTCATATGGCTTCCTTTCATAACCCAAACTCCCTGTTTTTAATTTTCATACGTTGTATGTTTAGGAGGACCTTTGGTTTGAATTACATTTTAGGACAGGCAGCATTTTTCTCTGTTAATGTAATATTCAATTACAAAAAAATTACAAAGCCACCAAAAAAAAAATCACCAATTTAATAAATTCTACTAACCTTGAGAAACTGAAAACTGATAAAGTGGAAGATAACTATATGCATGCAAACCAGAACGTGAACTACTGTAATCTCACATATTCTGTGCTATTGCCAAATTCCTATCATTATTCAGTGCTTAATTGTAAAATAACCACACCCAACTATTGTTCTTCCTTTTCTATGTCACATGCTTACTGATGAGGCTTTTTGCTGTCCCTTCTCTTCCCTCACCTTCTTCCCTCCCACTTCACCTGCAGGTGTACCTTGTGTATGCATTAGCTCACCTTTTGCTTGTTTCATTCATTACATGTTTTAGTGGTCATTTGCTAACGCTTTAGAGTGTATTTGACTATCCTGAATGTTGTATTTACTTATTAGTTGATGAAATTATGGATTCTGTGGTATTTTTGTGAAAATTGATGTTAGTTGGTACTTCCTGAAGTTAAACCTTTGTGAAACCGAATGTAGATGAGGTGTCTTTCAAAGATGTTGCAATATATTTTTCTTTCTTCAAGTAGAGACTTGCAGAGCGACTGTGGGGCATGGCTAATACATACAGCGAAAATGTTGCGTGCCCTGTTAAGGCATGGTAGGAATGCAACCACGGTTTTACCACGAATCTTGCGCGCAATTTTGTCTCTGTTCCAAAATGTTACTATGAAATTCTGTGAATATCCTCCATTTTTTTTTTTGCTACTCACCACTTCAGAGCAGCACTATATGGGTCAGTCTGTGGTCCTCCGTTATAATGGAGTTGCATTTCCTCCTGAATCCCATTCAGGATGGCTGAGTGGTTTCTGGCTAAGGAATTATTTAGATGTTCATTAGAGATTTCCATTGGTATATAGAAAATAGTTGGAGCTGCGTTGAAATTATACAGTTATCGTTCTTATGTTTTGTAATTTGCACAGTGCTGACTTTCTTCCCTCTTCTCATCAGGCAGCTAGTGGCTCATGGTGCATGCAGTCCCCTGCCAGATTTAGTGTGGCAGTTCGTTTCCAGAATTTGGTCCTCTGTGGCTGGAATTCCTTCTACTGTTGTAACTGTAGCAATGGAGGAATAGTTTTGTCTGATAAGTACTAATCTTTGTGAAGCTAGCTAAAAATTTTAATCCAGTCTCATCTTCCCAAATGAGGAAACATAAGCAAGAATGAAAGCAATAGATCTGCCTACTTTTTTTTTAAAATGCATTATTATTATTTTTAGCGCTTCAGAAGTGATGTTTTCCAGGAAACTAAATAAGTTCTAACCTGACTTCTGTCCTTATGAGGGTAAGCTTCTGCAGTTTCTCTTTAATGGAGGACGTTGCACTCCAGTGTTTTTTCTCTGTATTTTTGCACAGTCAAAATCTATAAGAAATATGGCTGGTTTTAATTCCAAGTTTTATGATAATTTGTAGTAACTTATTGGTGTTGCACTGATAAGTTAAGTGTCTTAACTAATAAGTTCAGGAAGTGATGATTTGGGGTCTTTCATTTGTTTGTTTTTCTGAAATTCTCATTCGTTATATTTGATTGTAATCAAAGAGCATTCACGCTCTTGGGATGATAGTCTTGAAAAAATAAAAATTCCACGATAAACAGCTGAATCAAACTTTCCCTTCGGCTTTCTGAAGCTTCATTTGGGAAGTCACCAGCTAAAGCTGAAAGGATAAATGTAATGATTGAAGTCAGTGAGCATGTGAAGAATTAAATAAACCTGTGTGAAACTAGAAGGCAGGTTGCAAAACAAAACAAACAAACAAACAAGAAACCCTAGCTTTTTAGTTTGCTGCCTTTACAGAAAAGAAAGGCAAATGAAAGAACATAATGGAAATTTCAGTATGACATGAGGGAAAGGAAAAAATATTACAGTGGCAGTTCATGATATAGCTGAAGTCCTTGGTTTGTCAGAGTTTCCATTGTAAGAAGCTGTTTCAGCTCTGTTTTCAAGACTTGTTGTTAAATCTCCCGCTAGACAGAAACTTGACACCAGGCAGGTTTCAGAGGTGGGTGGTTTTGTTATTTCCAAAGTCGCTTTACGTTCCTCTGGTCTTCGTTACCAAAGGGAAGAGGAGAGGTCTGTAATTATAATGCACTGAAATTAAGTGGTACTCGACTCTTCTAGAATAGAGTAGTTCAGCTGGAAGGGACCTACGGGGACTGCAGGGAGCAATGAGGCCTCCTCTCGGCCTCCTGGCCTCTGGCCCAGACAAGCCGAGAGCCCTCGGCCTCTCCTCTCAGGACGTGCCTTCCAGCCCTCCGCTGGCTTCGCCGTCCTCCTCTGGATGCATCCAAGCATCTCCACATCCTTTTTGTACCCACACTGTGCTCGAGGGGAGGCCGTGCCATATTCTTAAGAAACCGCAGTTATTTTACAATGATTTGTGCCCACAGTTCATGATTTGATGATTCTTTCACCTAACTTAGTGCTTATGCATTATTAAATATTGCAGCTAACATGGTATGCTTTTATATATTTTAAAATCTTCTTTAAAAAAAGTGTCAAATGCAGTTCAAATGTTATTTTGAAACCACACCCTCAAAATAAAATATCTTTGTACATTTTTTTTTTTTAAAGTTGAAACTTAGATTTTAATCCTTAATGATATTTTTTAGCCATTAATACTTTTTCATTTGGGCTTGCTTTGAGCCTTGGAACATGTTTTCAGTTATATGTAATCCTTTTATATTTTCTGATTTCCATGCCTGTGTTTCTGATGTAGCGTTCAGCTTCAGCATTAAGCAAGAACCTTTAAATGTGTCCTGTGGAGTCAAAGAGAAAAATTTCCATTTATTATGTTAAAAAGCTTTGCAAAACTTTTTTTTTTTTAATTTTATTATTACGGGATCCCCATAAATTAGCAAAGGACAGCGAATTCAATTTTGGTATGGCTTTTAATGCCCTTAATGTAGCAGAGGTTCAGGATACAATTGCATTATTACTGTGCAATTGCTTAGCAAGAGACAGTCCAGGTCCTAAGTAGTTTTTCTTTCTTAATGTGAGTTTTCTAATGTAACTACTGTATATACCAGCAAATAGACATTCAGAGTTGCCACTTGGGTGTACAACTAAGTTGCAGATTAACTTTCTCCTAGGTATATTTTTCTTCCTTACTCCTATTTGTAGGATGCATTTTGCTGTTGTTGCCGGTTGTTGAAATTTGTGTTTTACAGTCTGTTTATACAAACATAAACTGTTCTAAAATACTGTGCTTTTGAAACAAGAGCTCGTATTCTGCTGGTTTGTTTTTCTGCTGGTTTGTTTTTCTGTTGATTGTCTTTGTGGTAGTGAAAACATGAAGGTAAGACTCTTCAAGAGAGTTATGGCTTTGTTTGGATTTCTTCAGCTGTCAAGCAGAACAGCAAGCTGTCAGGGGCACTGAAAGCTTTCTTCTAACATGCACCTGGAAACACTGCAAGGGAAATGTGAAAAATGGAATCATCTAAAACGTTTTTCTGAGTCTGCCACTGTACGAGCATTCCTCTTGTAAGAAATCAGACTTCAAATTAAGCAAGCTTTTAAGTTAAATTTTGGCTTCGTTTTTGTTTCGATACTCATTGTTACATCCTGAGTAGAATCTATATTTGTTCCTTTTGGTTTGATTTCTAAGAAAATTTTGTGGGTTTTTTGGTTTGGCTTTTGTATTGTTTTTGTATCTTTTTTTTTTTCCCAGTGAGCAGAGCACAGCTAATAATGATTCTTTAGGGTTTGAAGGAAATATGTGGAAAAACATGTATTCACATATATTCTGAGACTGATTTAAGTTTGGAACTGAAGGCCCAGCAAGTTCCTTGAGTTGAAAATATATTTAGTTGCAGTAATACAAATGTAATGAACTCCTGCTCCTGCTCAAGGGCCTGCTGTTAATCCTCTCCCAAACATGCAAGATTTGTAGTCGTTAACTGCACAATTTCCCTCTCTCACGTGATTTCTGCAGCATCTACTGAAGTGCAGTGTTTTGCTCTAGTCCAGCTCTGAAGTACGTTTGGCTTGAGGATAATAATTGGCCAAGGGAGAGGTTCACATGCATTTTCTAATTTATGTAAATAGAAATTAGAGAAATCAGTTAAAGCAGCTGATTATATTTAGCTAATCTGTGTAACTATTGCTCTTTCCAATTCTGTTCTATCTTCATTCTTTCAATTTATTTTCATAATATCTCTTAATGAATGTTGGATTTTAACTGAAGTAGCTATGGTAAGCTTTTTGGGACAGCCTGTATCATGCTAGGCGCGTTTCCTCATGCAGCTGGTGCTAGGCTAGTTACACATCCATCCTAACTACTTCAATAGAGATGGAAAAGGTTGGATTTTAGTCTTTTTTTTACTGTCCTTGCAAATATCGTAGCACTTGCGCGTTAAATCAGTGGTTGATTCCCCTCCCCCCCCCTTTTTTTTTTTAAATCTGCTGGTTCTTGACCTCTCTTCTACACTGAAAAGACCAAAGAACCCACTGGTGCCTCCTCCTTTTAAAATCTGTTTTCATTCAAAATGTTGTATTAAAGATCTTGTGGGGGCGTGTGTCCAGAACTCATTTTTAATGCTGTATCTGTGGTCTGAAGACTTAAACCGATGAAACCTGAACACCTGTGACCTGGTTTACATATACAGGTTTTATTAATTCTCAGTTCTGTTATAGCAGGCTTGTAGGGGAAGCAGCATAATTAATTCTTTATTGTGGATAGGTCAAGGCTTAGTTCTTAGTTTCCCATCCTGCTATTTGTGTTCCCTCAACAGTTTCTTGTTCATTTCACTACATTCGGTTTTCTTTGCAACAACAAAAGAAAAGTTAATAAAGAAAAATGTGTTACATTGCTGTGCTACTTCCCATAAAAATATTTTCTGTCTTCCTTACTTGGAAATGTTTTTGCCAAGGGTGGATAAGCTGCAAAGTTCCCCTCTCTGTGCCAGAGCTGTTTCTCTGGTATCATTATCATTTCTATGGTAAGAGCGGGTATTACCGACCGCGGTTTGAACAATGTGTGTGTTTTGCTGTGTGCTCTTTGTAGTAATTACTCATGTGCTACAGTTTACATTATCTAAGGTTTCTATAAGCCTGAGACTGAGAAATGAATTCCATGGAAGTTGTTACGAGTCCGTGGCTGCTGATGCTTTCTGCGTAGCTTAAAGGTCAGCATGAATTCTTTGGAGAGGGAGACTTAATATAGATATACTTAAAGCAGCTGACTTTTTAATATATTTCCATGCATTTAACTTGGAGGCATCTGTTCAATAATGGAACCCGAGAGCAAAACAAACAACAAAAGAAAACCAAAAACAACAACCAAACTGGGAGCACAAACTGTGTTTGTACACAGATCGTTTCCATCATTCCTCTGGCCAGCTTTGTCCTGCCCATTGGCCTTCTTCCCTCCGTCTAATCTGTGGACTCCTTCTCAAAGGACAATAATTCTAATGATCTGCACTTAATCTGACATGCAGATTACAGGCACAGAGATAGGATGCTTGTTATGCGTTTGTCTTGTCAGCTTTTATTTATCTGTTCTTCCCCTCCTTCAGCTGTCCCTTTCCTTCCCCTTGCAACATATGTCCCATATTGTGAGGAAACATGGGCCTGTTAATTGCCTGAGTGTAAGTCGCGATTCTGTTCCTGTTGAACTCTGACAGATCTTGGAAAAATTACTCGTGTTCCAAGTTTTTACTGAGAACAGCAGTGACAGATGTCGGGACTCAGGAGTTTTATCTGCAAGTGTGGTTACACGAGGAGCGCTGGTTTGGGCCAGGAAAGCTGCTGGAAAGGTGCATCCGTGTCGTCCCTGCAGACTGTGCCCCAGCTGATAGCACTGGGTGGCTTGGAGCACTTTTTGGGGAAACCAAGGAGAAAGCTGCGTTGTAGGAGCATGTCTAACGTCCTCCAGGTGCTAAAGGGCCTCCTGGGTCACACTGCGGCTAATCCGCCGCAACACCCCTGGAACACGGGTGGTGTGGGTGCTCTAGCAGTGTTTCCCTCTACAAAACTGTTCCCATCAGAGTATTAATTGGTAGTTAATGGAGATGTATACGTTATGCTTCTGGCAGTTGTTTTCTATGCAGGTCTGTTGCCTCTGAGCATCGCTGCTCTAGAAAAAGGTCTGTAGGCGCCTTCCTCAGAAAAGGGAAGATTCCCTGTTACTGCGGTCATGCATGCCACACACACACAAATAATAAAAAAATCTATGCATCAAATAAAAATGCGTGTACGATACACAATTCACTGAATACACAATTCATTCAATGTAGACCATGACAGTAAAGTAGAGAAATATGCCATTGTACTACTTTTTTTTCTTTCTAGAAAATTTCTTAATATTGTGCTTGTGCTTGGAACATAATTACATTTTATCTTGCAGCAAAAGTTCTTTGTTTAATTTTTTTTTCCTCTTGTATTACATTTCAAGGGCAGAAACATCTTCACCCTTCCCACACTTCTGACGTGAAGTTTTGGTTTGTTTACTTGAATTTGTTCGATATCCCAGCAGTGTGTTCCAGTTAAAAGAAACTGACTGTTCCAGTGCCCTGGGTGCAGTTCTGTGAAGCTCTTCAGCTTCTAATTAAACAAGTGGGAGTGATAGCTCATTCCGAGTTGACAGATAAACCAGTTTGAGACCTGGGGAAGATAAAGTTTGGCATATTCTTTATTTTCCCTCGTGTTTGAGTGTAATACTACACATCAACTGCTGCTACGCAGCCACATATGGTGTTAATTTTATACAAGATTTTTGCAAATGTAAATGACTTATGCCATGAGCGGAATTTAATGAAATGTTGGAAAGAGAGTTGCAGAAAGATGAAGAAAACAGATTTCCCTCCTGAGATGCATTGAGATTTATTTATTTATTTATTTTTATTTTGTGTGTGTGTCTGGGGGGGATCGTTTCTCTTCGAGGTGAAGGGTGAAAATAATAAGTTATTTAATTAATACTTCAGGCTCTATTCCCCAGCTTTTACCTCTGCAGTAGAAGATATAAAAGTCTGAGAAATGACTTGTGTATAGTGGGTAACAGGAACCACCTTTACGTGTTTGTAGTTCTTGTAGATGCTGCAGGTCGGAGTGCTGCGTGATGAGGTTGTGTAGGGCTCTAGAGTGCTTGGGAGGCGGTTAGCGGCTGTTAACCTCTCAGTTGCACATTTTGTGAATATTGCCTTCCGTGAATGCCATTTGTTACAGTTACCTTGCAAGCCTAATGCATGCACATGTATCTCTTGGTGGGTTTCAGTCTTATTTACTTTGATTTTTGAGTTACAATTTGATTTTATTTGATTTAATTATAATTACATGAATATTTTCTCATCATTTACAGTCACATGTATAGACTGTTGACACTGTCAGAAGGGTGTCTGTGAAGGGACAATGGTCAACTCAGCTTGTATCACCTGTTCATTTACCTCATGTAATAATTGTCAGGTTGTTTTCTTCATTTTTCTTGCTTTTTGTTAAGAAAATTACCCATCTTCAAAACACCAGAATAGTAATTTTAAAATAGTATTGCAACCATCACTCCTCTTTTCTTTGGTCTTAATAAAAAGAATTGTATAAAACTATTAATTATTGGATATCTTGTAAACGTTTGCATGTAGATAAATGAGGCTTCTGATTGCATTGGAAGTTGCAATTTTTATTCTGCAGCAAAATTTTATAAAGATAATATTTCTGAAAATTATTTTCCTCCAAGTGATCCTTAAAATGATAGAGTAATGAATAGTGAATATTGGTAACAATTTAATTAACAGTTGTCAAGTTATAAATCTACATAAATCTGGTGTTTAGAAATTAGCCTGCCTTATGCTTGCATTTCAAAAGCACTAATAATGTACATGAGTGTGTCTACTTGGTGTATGTTAAAAATTAAATAGTAACTCAGATTGGATCAGATACTGTGCTTCGTTATTTTAGTATTAAACATGGAAAAAGTACATGCTACAGGGTATGGATGGAGGGTAGACGTTCTCATTTTGAAAAGCTTTGAACTTTCCTGTGTTCAATGGTTCTCGGTCACTCTTTCCAAAGCACAAATATTTCACTCCTCATTTTCATTTAAAATTAATAGCATCTTAGCTTCCCCAGAATGTGTGATAAATGTGTTATTTTAGTTCTTGATTAAACAAAACATTTTTCATGTACTCGGATGAGTTGGAGGAAGCTTCTTCTTTCAACTTTCAGCCTGCCGGGTTTCTATTTTGCCCTTTACTCACCAGCACGTCTGCCAGAATCCACTTCAAAACATTGTTGTCCTGAGGAATTGGTCTTGTTAATGTTAAAGCATTGGTAACTTTTACATTTTGGTGAAGAGTGCAGGAAGAAGCCTTATCTTGTGGTCAGCTGTTGTGTATGTTAGTATTTCAGTGGCTTGATCTTGAGATTTTCTCAATTTAACGCTAAATCTTAGGAAACAATCGTGGTCTGAGTGCTTATCTTCCCTCCGCAGATAAGCTGAAACTAACTTCTGGCAAGTGCAAAACACTCCCCCTTGTAATTGCTTTCAGAGTTAAATGTCTTTGCAGTTTCACTGTTTCCCTGTCCATTGCAAAATTCCCCGTGCACAAAGGTTTTTGGTGTCCTGTCTTCGGGTACCCCTGGCTGTCCAGTGCCTGCCTCTTTCTTTGCCCCGTCCTGCTGCCCATGGGGCTGATGTCCCCGGCTAGGAGCCAACGTCCAGCCGGAGGTGATGGGATCTCTGGGTGACAGGGATGGAGGAAGGGACCTCATTGGGAGAACCCTGGGGATGTCCCTGAGAACTGAGCGTATTACTCAGAGCTGTTCTGTGGCTTCGAGAGGTAGTGGTGGGTTTTTGTTGCTGTTGTCTTAGGGATTTTTTAGTCTTATTGACGTGTTAAGCTGTACGTGGATCATAGGTAGAATTGTACCTGAGGCATTTCTGGTTTGGAAGTGTTTAAAGGGTGCTGTATCCCCCTTTGATCCACAGAGGATTTCTGTGTGTCTGAAGATGACATCCTGCTAGTTGGCGGCAGCTTCTGGGTATCTTGATTTTCTCCTATTCCAGATTCTTATAAAATTAATAGAAATCAACCGAACAAGCCCCTGAATTTGACTTAGGTTCTCTATGTTAGTTTCTGAATTGCCTGTGCAGTAGTATTCCTGATTTGCCTCTAAAAGGAGCATTGTCCCACAACACGGTTTCTAAAGAGAGCTTTAAAATGCAAGTGGGTATGTTTTAAACGTTTTTCTTAGCGGCATTGTTTCCTACAAGATCGTATAGTCATCATGTCAACTGCACAGCACGCTATCGTATTAGATGACTTTACTCTCTGCTGTTATGTATGCTGCTGCCAATTGTTTCTCCAAATACTTCTTCCAAGTGTTTTGTTCTGCCTTAGGTACCGGGTGCCTGACACATCTTGTAGGCTGTAAAGCTGATGCCTGCCCTTGCCGACTTGCAGAAGGCAGTGAAGCTTATTGCTAAGATTTCTGCAAAACTCAAGTCCTGCTTCAGCTTCCTGGGGCTGTGTAACGAGGAACAGTTCAGTTTTGATGACTCTATGAAGTTCTGTTCATTTAATTAAGCTCAAGCACGGGTTTGCTTGGCTGAACTTTTTTCAAAACCAGAATTGTAGTTTGTGTATTAGTGGTACTGCTACAAGGCCAGGTGTAATTTTCATTTTAGTATACAAGTACATTGTTACAAACATTTAAGGGTTGTATTTTATTCATGACCTTGCGTATTTTGTATTTGCATTTGGTGGAAGCAAATGTTTTACATAATTTCTGCGGGTTTGGCTACTATATAACAAGTATCCCTAAGACAAGAAGGTACCTTAAGTTCAGAGTACTTCTGAAAATCTGCAGAACAGAATATGGCAGGCTGCCTTAGTACCTGGGACAGATATAATGAAACAGAGTTTTTTTCTTTTATTATTATTATTATCAGTAATAGAGTAGAAAACAGAATAAGAACACTGTAAAATGCCCGATAAAGGAGATTTCTGTATTGGGAAGACATATCTTTGTCACCACTTCATTCCTTTCCTGGTTTCTCTAGAAGGTCTTTGATTTTTGTTTGCTCTCCATGCCTTAAACTTCTCTCTGGGTCCGTGGTGTTGTGCACATTTGCACTCATCTGCTGCAACTACAGCTCTGGTATTTAAAGTACCCAGTTGCTGTAATGGGCATACTGGGACACGAAAGTCCCAAGGCTTTTTACTGCTACTGTCATCTTAAGTGCTTTTGAATCCTGACAGCTGTATGATGAAATGTGGGTGGCCAGGTTAATGTTACTGCCTTCATGTTAGAAGACATTTAGTGAGCAAATTCATTGATGCGAGGCCATGAATTTATGGATGCGTCATAACTTTGGAGTATTGATTATTTAAGTAAATGTGTAACTGAAGATGGATGAAGGGAATAAGAGACTTCATCATACATCATTAACGTATTGGGGAGGTCTAATTGGGTTTATGTAGGTTTTTATAAACAAGCTTTCTGCAGACAGCATTGATAAATATGCTCCGTAAATTTCAATGAAGTCCTAAACACTCTCCATGAAGCTTATTTTGTGATTTAAATCAATACATTAGAAGAATACTAATTGTAGAACTTAATAGAGAATTTGATTTTTAATAAATCTTGTTCTTTCTTGGCTTTTGTACAATTTATGCAAATATTGACCTTTGAATTCTCGTTGCCTGTGTTTCACTGAGCCTTTGAAGGGTGTGTGTGCGTGTGTATGGTATCATCTTTAGGCTTTTGTTGCAATAATTAAAAGGGCAGTGTCAGACGTACGGATCATTTGACATCTAACATGGCAAAATGAAGAGTAAATTGGTGATAAAATCAGCAGGGTTTAATTTTAGAACCATCAAATGTGAAGTGTAGAAAATGGAAACGAGGTTGGCCAGCGGGCAGCGTAACTGATGTATTTCCAGATCTTCCAAAGCACAATTCACATCAGTCCTGCAGTCGGACTCTTTATAACAGCGCAGGATCGCATTCATGTTGAGCTAATAAATGTTCCCCTTAATATTTTAAAGCCTGGATCTTCCAAGCTGCTTTATGTGAGTGGATCAGTATCACAGTCAATAGAACATCTACCTATTCTGTTGTTCTATATGGAACACCTATTGGGATCTGACCTTAATCTGCAGTTACCACTATAGGCTTTAGTAGTTATTTTTATTTGCCGTGCAGAGATCTTCTGAATAACCAAAGCCTTGTATTACACAGATTTCTGTGTTAATATTTAGTAAAGCAAGACTCCCTTTTTACAGAATGTTTAGTAACCCACATATGCTGGTATGTGGACAGGTTATCCTATAATTTCCATATATTTTTTTCTGAAGTGGAAATTATTTGCATGACCTGGTATTCAAATTTTAATTTACTAGCATTATAGTCTCTTAATTTTACTTCAAAATATTATGTCACATAAATAATCAATATCATTTACATTATGCTAGTTATGCCGGTCTGTAAGGGCAGAGCTGTAAACTCCATCTGAAAGATTCATTGGATAAAATACATGCCCCACCGGGAGAGAGCGGCCGACTTGCTGACCAGGCACAGCAGTTCTCGTTATACACACCTCTCCCCTAACAGCAATGAAGAACCAGCCAGGAGAAGACACAACCCTTACTTCAGAGGTAACTCATAGGATGGCTTTGTCCCCTGCGCACGTATAATGCCTAAAACCTCTGGGTGAAATCACCTGGGCGTGCTGTTCTTCAGAGTTCAGCTGCCTATCAAAGCACAAAGCCTGGCCTCTGGGGACGGGCTTGCTGCCATGTCCCAGCTAGCGTGTCCCATCCTGCTCTTTTCCACAGTTTCTGTTGTGCTCAGTGCATGCGTAGTCCCCAGGGCCACTGCTGAGCACAACTTGAAGAGGCAGAGCTGGTGGTTTGTCCTGGACTTGGCTGCTTCAGCTACCCCGTGTCGTGCCTAAGTAGGTGGTGTATAATTGCTACCACGCTACACCGTGTTAATCCTGTTAGGAAAACCCTACACTCTATTTCTCAGCAAACAGAGATCTGCCAGACCTAACGATCCCAAGATGCCTATTTGTTTGCATTTTCCCTCATTTAAAAATAGTTGTCGATGGAGCAGAATACAATATACTTGCAATTTGTTCTTGGCAAGGAAGTCCTCATCACTTAAGACACAACTTTCCCGTAGTGCTCTTGGGTTGTGTGTGAGGAAGGCTTGGCCGATGTGTTTTGTGGAGGGAGGAACTTGCTCCTTAGGCCAAGTTGGGTCTGTAGTTGCTGGTGAGTGTCAGGGAGACTGAGTTCTTCCATTCAGGTTACCTTGCTGTGTGCAGTTAATAAAAATAAGAGGAAGTAGAACAGGTGATGGGAAAGTGAATGACCTTGCTTGAGAAAGTGATCAGGAAGTATTTTTATTTTTTTTGTATGTGCTATCTGTAATATTGATAAGAAAATGTTTTTTTTATTTTTTTCCCCATTTCAGGCTATTTTGGAACTACAGATCACTTCATTCTAGTTCTTGTTGTGCAGGCAAACTATTTATGCCTAGGTTAAGGCTTAAAAACAGAGACTTTTATTTGTTCCGTGATCTCTCTTTCAGCAGTCAGAAATTCATTCTGACCCGATGGTGAGACGCAGGGTAACAGATGCAGCCTTTGGATCAACCAGCTCCAGCTTTTGTGTTAACCAGTCATCAGGAAATATCACTAAATTACTGGAGTACAAAACGCATCTGTTGGAAATATGTTTAAGTCTTTTGTGAAACAGGATGGGAAAAACCTTGCTAGAGTGGGGAGCGGCTTTAGTACCAGCTGTGCTGGACAGCAAAGCGTGGTCCATGTGAGTGAGCTCGTCAGAAACCTGAGCAGACCTGCTTGGAGTTGGGCTCCTGTGGCTTCTCTCCAACTGTTTTGTTCTCTGACAATCACCCCAGTGAATTCTGTGATTTGCTTGGGTTTCTGTCAGTTTGAAATCTTCCTGTGTGCAAGTCGGGGGTCAGGAGCCAGAAATGCATCTGTGGCTTCCCGAGAGTTAAAGCTTGCAGTTTTTAGGTGCTTGGAATTCTTCATTCAGTCTCAGCCTCGCTATGTTGCCTCCTTATTTTTGAAGGAACATGGTCTTAATTTCTGCATTAAAAGGACAGCCGTAGGACTGCGATTCAACCCTTTAACATTTCCTTAACCCTCACCTTTGGTATTTTGTTAATTTGTTCTAATGGCATAATCCATGTTGCCGTGAAGACGGTTCTCAAGGCGTGCTCTTAAAACCTGGTGCCCCGAGTGTTTTGTAACAGCGTGTCCCAATTCTGAAGCCTCCTGTCCTGTGGCCCTGATACAAGCATCCCCAGCATCTTTCCTTTGCTGCAGCCTCGTGCTCTGCATAGATGCTGGGAATATCGCTCCTCAAGTGGCAGTTACAGCACCCGTGCTTTGCAAGGTGCTGAAAGATAATGAGTGCTGTATTCCTTGCTAATCCAGCATAAAAAGCCAGTTTCTTTCATCACTCTTGGTAATGAATCCTTCCAAAAGTTCACAGGCTGAGAGTAGAAAAAAAATCTTCTGCTAATGCGTCTTTTGGACTTGGGCTTAGGAGAAGTAGAACGCTGGTTATTGTTGAACATGTGCAGCATCTGTAATAGTCCTAAAATTAGGCACTGCTGGTTTTAAAATGTGAAGTACTTTGAAGTTGAGTTAGGATGTGGAAACCTCTCGGAATATCTTATTCGGTAAGTTGTCTCATGAGACCAGTTAGCCCAGAGCTTCTATTGAACAACTTAAAATGTCAAAGCTTCCTTGGCTTCAGAACAGCTGTGTCCAAAAGGGCTTTTTTGTTGATGGGAAACTCTCTGCCTTCTGTAGCAGAGTGCACTAAACCATTGGATTTTTTTTTTCTAATTCCAGGTTATTTCCCTGATAAGAACCGTTTGTGGAGATGGTGTTTTCCTTTAGGGTTAAAAAAAAAAAAATCTGCATACGTTCTCTTGAGAAAATACCGAGGTTTCTGATAACATAACTTGTAACTTACAGATTCCTGATATGTTTAAAAGGCAGCAGATTATCAGAGATCCAGAAGTTCTAGTTCTCGTTAACAAACGAGAACCTGTGTGTGCATACCCTTCAGCTTTCTTTGTGCATGTGCACTTGCAGACCATAACATGCTTATGGCACTCTGTGAGTTAAAAGTATCTCTGGTTTCCTAAACGTTGTCTTTACTTAGTAACTCTGCATTTCTGTCTTCATTCAAGATTCTTGAAAATCACTGAAAATGCAGCTGCGTTAGGTCTCGCTTAAGTGTTAGAGTAATATTTGTTCCACCCATAAAACAGTGAAACTTAGCAGTGCTCGGGTGATAGGTTCTGCCAGAATCAAGGACGTGAGATAAATGTGTAACAGACACTTTGTTTATGAGCGCAAGCACGACGCCTTGTGCAAAGATGTGTTTGTTTTTACCAGGATCTTTGTCCTGAAGAGTTTGAGCGCTGAAGGGCTGAGGCAGTCTGGGACAGAGCAGGGCAGCTCGGAGCAGCGCTGCCTGCTTCCAGCCCCTCCTGCCTTCGCCCTTGCTCTTTATTCTGTGGTGTGTTTTGGGGGAGCTGCTGCCTTGTTTCCAAGCCAAATATTCCAGAGGAGGTCACTGTCTAGAAGCAGGGTCACTTCACGTTGCCTTTCACTGAGGAATCATTGTTATAATTTAGTTGCCTTACCTGAAGGAGTTATCTCCCTCTTCCATCCAGCTCTCTGACAGGGAAGCGTATTCTCTTCTAAACCTCCTTTGCCTTCTGCAGGATGCTGCGCGAGTGAAGCGCTGTTGAAAGGAGAACAGATGTATAATGTATCCCTTTCTCCATGGCTGCTTGCTCTGGAGTAATCTGTCCCTGGGATCATCCGTTTAGCTGGCACTAATTCAGTTCTGTGATGAGTTTCTGTAAACTGCAACAACCCTGCCCATGCCAGACCCCAGCTTGTCACTGCTCCAACATTGTCATTTTATCACTTGCTTGACAGGTGTGAACTTGTATTCTGATTTCTTAGTTAAGATTTTATGTATTTAGGTTGGGAAGTCAGTGCACTGCTCCCTTTTTTCTAGTCCCTTTCAGGATCTCACTGAGGAAATCTGTTCGGGTCTAAGGGTTTTTGCACATCATTTTGTACCCCAGCGGTGTCTGCCACGCCGGCATTGTTAAATTGCAGCTGAAAGGCCACATGCAAGGGCTGAAGAGGTAAATTTATGGTTTAGTCGCTGTTATTTGCACTGTATTTCCGAAATTTAGACTCCTTCTTGTAGAGCATGGCACTGTTTTTGGGCCATGGTTAAGACAAATTTTATCCAGTCATGCTCTCAGAATCTTGTTATCAGGGCTGGGTTCTGTTTTCAAAGAAGAAGCATTTTAAAAGCTCGTTGCAGATGGCATTCCATCTTTTGCAGATAATAAGGTTGCAATGTGTGACCAATGTGTCTTCAGAAAAAATGGGATGGTGATGGGTACTGCCACAGCCTTTGTGGAACAGACAATGATGCAGCAAATCAATGTCTGTACGATTTTCATTTTCTTTCTGGTAGAAACTTGGTACAGCTGTGTCTTAAAAAGCCTGGAAAAACTATTTATAGTAGTGGATAGCAACAAATTCAGCATGCTATCACCATCTTTGGGATGTTTCCTTATTTGAAACCGATGGAATGAGAAAGATGCATTAAAAATACAGAGTCCAACGTGGCTACAAACCTTCTCACGCATGGAATAATTTGCTCACCTTGACATTGCTGCTTTCATCCTGGCATTGGCTTTTTCATCGTCATACCCAGAGCAGCTCCTTTGACCTCTGTTCGGGTCTGACGCTGCTTCGGTGGCCCTCAAGCTGGAGGGAGAGCACACAGGGTGTACTGGAGGGGGCAGACGTGTGGCAGGGCTGTGCTGGAGTGGGGCAATGGGGCCAGAAATGCCCTGCCCCTGGCGCAGCTCCTGGGGTGGAACTTGTATAAGGGATTTTCTTCTCTTCTCTTTGCTCCTCTCCCAGCCTGGCAGGGATTTGCGCCTGGCAGGGTTTACCTGCCCTGAGTTCCTGCCATCAGGACAGGCATGTGGAAACGTAGGAGAAGGCGATGAGAAACAGGAAGAGGAGAAGAGGGAGCAGGAGGAGCCTTGGCAGAGGGCGAGGGACATGAATGGGAGCTGGATGCTGCCGGGCATCCCGCTCCCGGCAGCGGGCGGCAGCTGCCTGCACGCCTCGCTAAAGGTCTCCCGTGTTTTTCGAACACTGAATGGCAAGCTGCAGGAAAGGATGTGTTCCAAGGAGCTAAAACTTCCACAGGATGGTGTTTTGCAAGTATTTGAAAAAATTCAGTTTTTGTCTCACTGCGTTTTCACAACTTGGATCTTATTTGAAGTGAAGCATTTCCTTCTAGTTCTCAGAGTCTTCAGCAAGGCCTTAGGTGTGGGCTGTTTTTTTTTCTTTTCAGTTGCTGATATTTTATTATTAGCAATAAGTGAAGAGTGCTTAGTGATATTTCATTAAAGACTACTTGCATCAAAGCTGTAATTAGTAAACGGCAGGATGCTCAGATTCTATTATTTTGCTTTGCCACTAGCTGTCATTTTAGCATACGCAAAAATATTTTAGCAGTGTATCCTGAAGCAGTTCTTTTGATTCTTTAAATGTTAAGTTTATTCAATATTATAACCAGAAATCAATTTATAATGAAATTCCATGCCGCTTGCATCTTCTCCCGGAAGACTTCATCAGATTCATTTTCTTTTCTTATTCCCAACAAATTGCACTCTGAGCTTCACCAGTTAGCTACATGGGTTGAAAACGACCTAGAAACCCCTGCCCAGCGTGTTACATTACAGCCTTTTATTTCCAGATACCTTACGCGGAAGAGTAACTTCCATGACATGCGGAGTAGGAGAAGTCCAGCACCGTTTGCAGGGCGCTCAGTGCAGGAGCAGGATGTGTTTCGTGTGCCCCGTGCTGCGTTGCTGTGCAGGGTAGGAGCTTCTCTGAGCAACCTGGTGCCGTGCAGTAAGTCAGACCCATTGCTGCAAGTGCTGGATGTGTCTGAAATACTTCACGGTAATGGAAGATTAGCGTGGTATGAACCCCCGATATTATGAATTCCTTCAGGCACTGCTGCTGAAACGTGATCGTTCCCTGATGGGCAGCGGAGGGATGAGGCCGGGGGAGCTGCAGGGGAGCACCCCCTCTGTTGTGGGGCCCGCAGCTTGGCAGTTTATTCCTTGCCTTTATTCTGTTAACAACAGTCCCCAGGTAACGATTTGAAAAATTAGCATTATCATAGAGTCCTGGAATCCTGGAATGGTTTGGGTTGGAAAGACCTCAAATCCCATCTCGTCCCACCCCCTGACCCAGCCCAGGCTGCCCAAAGCCTCCCAGCCTGGCCCTGGGCACCTCCAGGGATGGGGCACCCACAGCTTCTGCCTGGGCCAGGGCCTCACCACCCTCAGTGTGAAGAATTTCTTCTTTACGTCTAATCTAAACCCACCTTCTTTTAGTTTAAAGCATTACCCCTTGTCCTATCGCTATTTATTTACATATATACTTGTAGGTAAGCTACTTATAAGCATATACAAGTATATACTTATTATACCTGCAATCTATTTTGTTTCTCCTATTTGAATAAAATACTTAGAACATTTGGGAACTGGCATTTCAGAGCCATGCCATTTTTAGCTTGCGAGGGGAATTTCTCACTTTTCCCTGCAGAACACCTCTGCCAAGGGAAGTGTCGTCTTGTTGGAAGTGGTAGGACTTCGCATGTCTTGCTTCGGAAGATCTGGAGCAACCACTCCACCTCCCCCAGACATTAATTATTACTCTTTAGAAATAATTAACTGAGGATTGTTGATACTGCCAGCCTCATCTTGGTACCAGATAATCTCTCCTTGGGACTTGGCACATTTGCTTCTGTGCAGATCGTGCTGGATGAGCGTGAGCTGCCCCTGTCCTCTCAGACTTCTTCCTCCCTGGCAGTAGCAGTGGATTATTTTACAGGCTTAGGTGTTCCTTTTATGAAATTGTAGAAGAAATTAAAAACAAGATTTAAGACGCCTTGTTTCACTGCTGTTAGCACTCTCAGAGGTGTTGGTTGTTGCAAATTTTGACTGGACTCTGCATTCTCTGTGATATGTTGTTTTAATACTGGCACTTAATGCTCTCATGTAATTTTTTTTCTTTCCTTTTTGTAAGTTATCCTGCAAGTAGCTTACTCCAAGAGTGCTATGGCATTAAAGATTTATTATTCTGAATTCAGTAGTGGTGGTAATAAAAGCTATACGCTGTGGCCTGTTTTGTGGTGACCATATGTAAGATGTTGGGTGAAAAGAGCTTACTTGCCAAAAAAAGACAATCTCGGAAGAATCATTTCAGGAAGTTGAAAGAAATGCAGTGATTACGTTCTGACGTGAATAGAGCAAATAAGTTTTTATTTCTGTATTATTACCACTTTGTGTTACTAATTAATAAGTGTCTTGTATGTGGAAAAATTCCCATGGTCTGTTCCTGCTGTGATTTATTTTTGTCACCTTCGTTTACATGAATTTAGTTGCAAGGTAGTTAAATCCATAAGATTATTGTTGAAACTCAGTTTGTCTGCAAAATGGCTCAGAAATTTG
The DNA here is from genome assembly GCF_964034855.1 of Anser brachyrhynchus. Taxonomy (NCBI): domain Eukaryota; kingdom Metazoa; phylum Chordata; class Aves; order Anseriformes; family Anatidae; genus Anser; species Anser brachyrhynchus. The sequence continues at coordinate 3,384,348 of NC_137711.1, forward strand.
CTACAGAATGCTCCATTTATACTGGCTAATATTCTATTTTTAGGTAGAATATTCCACAGCTGAAGCTGTTAATTCTGTCTTCAAATCTAGGAAACAGTTTTACCAATTTAACTTTTAAGACAATTGGTGAGTTTAAGTGCTGTCAGCTCTCATCATTTTTTAAGCTTACAGAACTCATTTATATTCAGGTTATTGTGTAATTATAGCTCTTAGAATAAAATAATATTCATTTGAAATCATAATTTAATCAAGCTTAAGTCACATTAGAAGAAACTTCTATATTTGCCCCCAAATAATGTAGTTCCTAATCTGAAATGCGTCTGTTTAGTTCTTGATCCTTTGTTTTAATTTTAAATAACGTCAAAGCCTTAAAACGGTTTACAGCTGAAGATTTCCTTTGTATTAGATTTTGGTGATGAGCCAGTGTCTCTGACCCTGTGGTACATAAGTACATAGCATTTATTTGTCTCACAAATGCACATTATTTATATTTGTATAAAGTTTGATAATATGGATAAATTTATGCTGATATATATATATACACACCTATTTTTAATTGTTACTGTAATTTTTGCTTCTCTTTGCTTTTGTTGGGCGCCCTAGAAGTGATAGATTTCACAATTAAAACGTAGGAAAACTTTGAAATGAGGGATACCAAAAAGAATGTTCTCCTGCTTGAAAGCCATGCACCAGGGAAATCAGGTATATCCCCAGATGACAATGAGTTGCAACATTTTTGGTGTTCTGTGTTTTCAGCTTTTTCATTTTCCCATAAAATTAGTTAGTCTCTTAAGTACTTTATATGAGAAAATCTTATTCTTGCTAAAAATAGCTGTGGTACTCATCCCCTCGACTGCATTTTGTTGAGTATTAGGTATCTCTCCTGGCTGATCTGTATGGTGCTTATTTTTAGGGCCTCTATTAATATCCTTAAATGTATGATGTAAGAAGAACGCAGTTAAAGTAGAAAACTTTAATTATTTTATTTGTAGTTTTCATTGTTAAATATAAGTGGAAGTCCATACCGGTGTTCAACACACGGTTTTAAACAGGGGAAACTGAGTGCTGGTATTTTGGGGATTTAAAAAAATTTGAATTTAAATACGAGATGAAAGTGCCTGTGTTTGTGACTACTTCCATTATGTGGCTGTTCTGCGTAATTTCATAGTTTTTGTAGGAACCTGCGTGGCCAAAGTAGTAGTTGACTTAACTGAGTGGGGAGTTTTCCAACAAAACAGTCTATGCAATGCTCTCTACATATGAGTATAAAGGTTTTTTGTAATTATGGCTGTTCTGAACTGTGCCTCCCCTTGATGCTGTTGCAAAACCTTCAGTCTCTGACAATGTGCTCTAGATTTTTCAGTGGGTTTTGCCATCCTTTAAAAAAAATAAAGGGAGAGCTTATTATTATAAATGAAAGTTTATGCTCTTTTTCTTCCCTTTCAGCAACAATTTCAGAAATTTAAAAAATGAAACAAAACACCTTTCTTACAGTGCTACAACTTGCTTTTATCCTGTACTGCCTGTTTCCTGATGTTGTTGTTTGACTTTGTTGGAATTAGTCAACAAATACTGAAGAGAGATATATATATATATATATTTTTTTTTTCCATCAAGTACCTGAAGACTACTGTTGTACATTAAAATGCAGCCTGTTATTTCAGCACTAAAACGCTCTCTATCATACTGTACATATTTTCCTTTTCACTTCTAATGAAATGCTTCAGTGGCCTTTATGTCTCAGAAGTGCTCGTATCATTTGTGACAGTGATCCTGTGTTAAACTGAGGACAAATAAGTGTATGTTTGTCATTAATAGGTTTAGGACGAAAACTGCAGATTTTCTGCCTAGCAGAAGGAGGCTGTCCTGGAATAGCTTTCCGAAGAGATTAGCAGACCAAGAAACCAAGTTTTTTTTTTTTTGAGATGACCTTCTGAAAGAATCTTGTTCTGGTTGCCAGTAGCAGCAAGGAGCTGGATTCAATTACCCTGGAGGTTCTTCTCAATCCTCTGTTCCCAATTAAGTAGGATTTTGCTATATTCAGCTAATAAGTTTTTCTTGAGCTAGTGAATGCTGATAATATGAGATAAAAATTAAAAAAATAAAATCCTAATTAGAATGTATAGAAGTTGGTGAAAATATAAAACTATGATGATATAAAGAGCCAAGTATGAGTAGAAAGGTTCTAAGCTTTTTTTACCAGATTTTGTATTTTTTCCTCCTTACATGATGTCGCTGTGTCAAAATCTGTTTTGTAGGTTTTTTTATATGATGCATTTCAGTAATCTTCTTGTAATCCCATGATAAACTGCTTAGTTTGATGGAGAATGGTAGATATTATTGGTAACATAGTTGGCCATGTGAAATCAGTTTCATTTTGTAACATGCTTTCAAAGGATATACTCTTCACAGCTGTGTAGCTGTCCTTGCATTAACCTAATCAAGCTCTTTTTGAGAAAGGAGGCATGTCCTGGATTAAATTCTTAAAATCAGGCCATTAGCAGCAATGCCAGACAAGCTATGTGGTTTTTGAGTGTTTAATGTTCTTGTGTATGTTCTGTGTTTATGAACCTTTGTCACTTACGTCTTTTTAACCTTTCACTGCTGTCTTGCTATAGAGACCTGCTTTAGAGCAATTACACTGGTTTTCATTTGGAGAATTTAAGAGCCTTGTAGGCAGGTGAAAGCTGCATACATTAGTCTCCTTACTGATGTCTTCAGGTCTTCTAAGCAAAATAAATGCCTTCCTTAAGTTGCAGAAGGACAATTTTGGGCATAAATACATCTCCTGAGCTTGTAAAACCATGCACAGAAGGTGTTTAAAGTCCATGTTTGAAGTCACTTTATATTCATTAGGATACAGCCTGCTCCTTTATTCTGCTTTGATGATTTCTTGCTGAATTTATTCCAGTCCTTTCATTTTCTTATTCCAAAGAGCTCGTTCCCTAGATATGGGGATTGGGAGCGCTCTTGTTCCTAAATGGTAGCTGTGGGGGGAGGGAGGAGAGCAGTTGTCTAAGGACTCTTCTTTGTGCTAAAAATACAGATGGGATTTAAACGGTTTGCTAGAGCTTATTTATTTCTGTGTTTTCTTTAAATATTTCCTCCGTTACCTGTTTCAAGGGATGTATTTTTTTTAAGAACTCTGCATTTATAGTGATGCACCCCCACCCACCGGGTACATCAGAAACAAACTTTGTGCTGTTTTTAACGTGCTCAGTTGATATGGTGTTGGGAAGGGAACTGCCCCGTGTCGTCTGCACTGAGACGAGGTCTCGCGAGGTGGCAACTCAACGGCCTCAGTGCAGGCTGTTTTCCCAGCTTTGGTTTCAAGTCGTACACCTTGTGCAGTTAGCTCCAGGCAAGCTGATGCTTTTCACCTACCTGCCCTGAAGCTGCTTGAAAATAATAGCAGACTTGGCTGATGTTTGTAGCAGAGCTGTAGTGTTGCTCGAGTTGTGACAAACACGCTCCTTTTCTCCTTGCGCAGGTGGGTTTGAATGTGTACAGCACACTTAGGTCATCTGCACAATACCTTACGTGAGGATTTAATTCTAATTAGTTTTAAGCCTTTGCTTCCGGTAGCTGAGATAGCTTGAGTCCAAGTTTGACCTAATTTTCGATTTATAAGCCCAATGAGCAAGGTCCTAGGTCCTAAAACTTTGTGACCCTTTGCGGGTCTCCTGGGAGTGCGCGGGGTGAGTTTGGGAGCAGCTCGGGCTGGGCTGCTGCTGCTGGCAGCACCAGTGTGTGAGCAGGAGCCCAGCTAAAAATCTATTTTAATTTCAAGCTCCATTAGTGACACAGAGAGAAATCGTTATTTGTTAAACAGAAAATAAGAGCTGCTACATTTTGAACCATTTGTGCTTCAAACTTCAAAGCCGGTGCAATGGAATACTGATGTGTTGATTGATCTTCACTTTTTTTCATGATTTTGTTAGCGGCTTAAAAATGAACCAGGAAAAATAACTAGACTTGCTTTAAAGTGAGAAAATGTACCGTGGGCAAGCACTGTGACATGAGCTGGGGAGGTCAGGAGAGTCGATGTGGCCCGTGCTTCGAGCTGTGCGTGTTGTGTGGCCTTTGGAGCTTGAAATAACCACTGACCAACCAGTCAGCAAGGATAACGCATCCAAACCAGCACTTACAAGCTTTTAGTACTCGGCAGTCATTTATTCCTTGACTCACTGGAGAATTTGATTGTTTAAGACTTGACTTGCCTGTTTAAAGTCAGCGTTATGTACAGCTCAGAGCAGATTTCTCTTCTGATGCTTGACTTTTCTGAGGAAGAGGAACGTATCTTTGGACTCGGCAGTTTTTTGATTATCGCCATACTTGTTTAATTTGAAAAATATACTGCTGGCTTTTTCAAGCCATTGAAACGAAGTGAAAGCATTGTATCCAAAGTAACTGTTCTTCGTGGTTTGGAACAGATCTTAAGTAACAGAATTCAAAATATTTGCATGTGAAAGCTTCAGGCCTAGCCCAAGTGCCTGGAAGGGGCTGCCCTAAGGACACCAACCCCTCTCAGTAAGGCAAGGTAATAGCAGGGTGCATTGGGTGTTGTAAATGATGCCCAGCCTTCCATTGTATCACTTTTTTTTTTCTTAAGAAGAATCTCTTTAGGGGACACTGTCCTGCCTCATTTTAAATTAGCTCGCTACTTTTTTGCCTCCAGAACCTCCGGTGTGTGTTTTATTCCGATCACACAGCCTCTGATGAGCTGCGGAATAGCTGGTACTGATCTCGAATCTGCAAGATACTGGACGTCATGCCTGTGACCCAGCAAGTGGATTTGCACAGGAAAAGTCCAGTCCTTCCAAGGAACTGGAGAGAGTAATTATTGCCAACAGTCCTCTATGCACTGCAGGAGATGCATCGTGTGGCAACTTACACTGAGCTACCCACTCCTGCGGAAAAAAATATTTGTGCTACCTAAGTGTGGTAGCTTAAAGGCAACTTTGGTATTGTTAAGTGAGCTGCAGTCACCTAAATACATCCTAAGGTGTATTTCGCTCAGGCTCCTCCCTAGCAGAGTCACCACAAATAATTACAGTAATATATACAATATTCATATGTATTAATTTGCCCTGATGCGGTTTTTATATAGCACAATTAAGACCTTTTTTTGAAGACATAGGTACAAGAAAGTACTCTCGTGCACTCTTTTTCTGTTATTATTGTTTAATTGCAAGCAGTTTTTGCATTTGTTTTAAAAGAAAATAATTGCTGTTTTTTTCCTTTGTTTTTAAATTACTTCTCTTGACAAGAATATGTTGTATCCCCTTATGGGTACACCAGGCAGTTTTACTGTTTTATGAATGTTTTTGTAGTTTGCTATGCCTGAATTATGTCTGCATATATTTGCATCTTGTAACATCTCTTAAATGTAAATGTTGTGGTGAAGGTAATGTAAAACATGGTTAAAAAACACCCAGCGCAATTATGGTGCTTTCAGCCTTAGAAAACTACGTCAAGCCATGCCCTGCTTAGCTGAAGTGTCGGCAATACAGGAAATAACGTGCGCTGACATTTTTTCTGAATATTAGGCAAGTATTTGTTTTAATGCATAAAAATCGATGTGGTCCAAGAATAAATGCCTCAGCTGGCCGGTGCCATATGTCTGATGTTGCAGCATCTTTGCCGTGGCCTTCCACAGACATGTTTTGTCAGCGCTCACAAAAGAAATTGCCGTTCTGGGTTGCTCAAACCGGAGCGACCGTGCTACGGGGATATTTTTACCGTGAAGTTTTGGCAGTTCTTATATGTGCTGAGTGTGTGACTGTTTATAGCAGCTTATGGGTTTATAGCAGCTTAATCCCGAGGCTTACAGGTGGCATGTTACCCTGGTATTCACTAGCAACAGAAATGAAAAAGGCCGAGCTGAGGCCAACGTGCAGCGGGTGCCCGCGAGGCTCGGGGCATCCCATGGAGCCGGAGCCAGCTGCAGCAGCATCGTCTGTCTGCGCTATCGAAGCACCAATTTTCTGATGTTTTTAGGTGTTCTGTGGTACGTCAGCAATGTAATAAATGCCAGTAATATGTTTAATAGTAAGTGCATTTAAAAAAAAAAAAAGTTGAATGCTTAATAAATGCAGTATTGCAGCTTGAAATGGAATAACAAACAGTTCTAATTCCAGAGATAACACAGCTTCCCTGAGCTTTACAAGAAATGGGTTAGTAATGTGTACCTTTCTCAAAGACAGGGAAAAGGGGGAGACAGTGAATGATCTAAGAATACAACCGAACTGTATTATTGTGCTATTACTATCTTCTCTAATTAATAGGTAAGCAAGTAGTACAGGCAGCAGCAGCTCAAGATGAAGCTTTTATCTGAGTCTTCATATTCTTTGTGAATATCAGTCAACTGCGCAGTTACAGTGGGCGGTAATGAAAGTAGAACTTGACATTTCTTTCCTTTCCCCAACTAATAATCTGACCTTTTGAATCACTTGACTTTAAAGCTGTGGAGTATTTTGAGAGTAAACTGTTCCCCCCCACCCCCAGCTTTCACTTTTCCATGAAACTGTGATAGAAAGTGGGCACCCAGAAAGAGCGGAGCTGGAGGAGACCTCTGCAAGTCCTTTCTCGTGGCCCCCTGCTCGAAGCAGGGCCGTCCTCGGGCTTGGATCCAGCTTCGAAGTTTGGTCAGCTTGCTCAGGGCATGGCCCTTGGGTTTGGGACATCCCCGGGGGCAGGGATTTCTCCTCCTCTGGCCAGCACAGGCCTTTTGTTCTAGAGGCTGACCTCCCTTGTCATGAAAGTCTTTTTCCTAATTTTTTTTGGAATTTCCCTAGTTGCAGCTTGTGTGCACCATAGGCTGCCTGATGTGCTTGGCTGCCAGCCACCACCCGGTCTGGTCCCAGTGCTTCCCATTCAGTCAAACTGGGCTGACCGCAGGCGTCTGTGCTGGCACCAGGATGTGAGCCGTGCGGTGCTGCTGCTCTGTGACGTGGCGGAGGCTCACGTACTTCAGGGCCGTGCTCTGCTCATGGCCTCGGGTGCTATGCAAAAACCCAGGGCCTGGTCCTGAGGAAATCGTTTGCATGAGGAGGGTCGGGTGGGTGGCTGGGATCTTTATCGCCTCTGCAGCTCTGGGTAGATCATCAAGCAACCGGCAATAAAGTCAATTTGAATTTTTTGTGTTCTTTCTATTTACTTTACCTGATGTTTTCCTTTTTTTTTTTTAATGATAGTATTTTTACCATTTTATTGCTCCTTGCTGAGCTAAATAACGATTGTTTTTTTTCAGTAGCTCTCTTGTAGAAATCAGGAATGGTCTGCTTGATTAAATAGTGTTGTAGTGTGTTTGCTTATAAACTCTTCTGGCTTTTAGCTGCATCTTGCACGTCCTCTGAGCTGTCACTTTCTTTGAGCTTAAGTAGTTATGTGACACTTTTCTGAGCTCTGTGGCCATGTGTCGCCCCTGCCACTCTGGGCTTTTGTTGCCTTGCTCATCTCAGGGGACGTCAGGGGTTGGTGAGGTTTTTTGATGTTGGCCTAGTGACTGAGATTTACTGGGCTGTTGAGAAGAACATTATTATCCTTTGGTTGCTTGTTTCTAGCAAACTAATCAGTGGGGTCCAACTAGAAATGTACGCTTCTCATATGGAAAAAAATATTTTTAGGAGGTAATGTAAGCAAACTGACAAAAATTGCCAGAACTGGTATAAAAATAAACTACTGGTTTATCCTGAGAATTTCATTATCTGAAAAATTTAGGCGACAGATTTCGTAAATCTGTAGTCTTTCTATATTATACCCATGAAGAAGTGTGTTGGTAGAGTTTCTTTCTACAGTAATTATCAGTGTTTTCCATGAAGTTGAACCTAAAATGCCATCGCTGGTGTGCTGAGCTTGGCCGGAGAAGCAGGCCGCCATTTGGCTGGCAGTATGTACGGACTGCCTAAACTCTGTAAGCTGCTTTTGCAGCCTCGGCCATATTTCTCAAAAGTGCTTTTATATGCAGCATTTCTTGTAGTGTGTTACAAAAGCATTCCCTTTTAGCTGTTTACTCATACGCTGAATTTCAGTTCTGCCATTCTAGGGTGCAACAGTCCTTGCATTTGATTTTACAATTTCTCTCATGCAGTGCATGAGTTAGAGAAGACAAAGGAGCTAGCTCCTTGTAAGTCAGATGACTCACAGCTCAATATTTGGGTCCAAAATGCTCAGTTGAGACACTGTCTTTGGTGGATCCACTGAAAATACTGGCTTATGACTAAAACAATACTCAGTCATCTTGTTTGCTTCTGAGAAACAGCAGAATTTTCAGATGTGATGTGAGCACAAGATCAACTTTGTGTTTCTTTCTTGGAAACGCATCAAGACTCTGATAAATTCACTTGTTCTCCCCCCTCTCGTATCTTTTCTGAATACCTGGATTGCTACCACTCTTCTCTGACTTTCGTACTGTGTAATGTCAGCTGGGATTTTTGATGTCTGAAATAATACAGATTGCATTTGCAAAATGACTTTTTCCATGAAACTAGATGCACATTTCTTCCTTCTCTTGAGAACAGAAACCAGAAGCAATACATTGCAGCTGAAATTAATAGAAATAAGTAATTAAATTGTTATTTTCTAGGTTTGAGGTACTTAAGATGATGTATGTATTTTTTGTCTTTATATTAAAAAATAACTATGCTTATTTATTTTAAAATAAAAAATAACCCAGAATCTTTCCTTAAGAGAATGAAGTTCATCTCTCCTGTTTTCTTTAAGTCTCTAAATTTTTCTTGGAAAGAAATGTGTGTATAGCTGCAGAAATTACCCTTAAGTATTGAGCTGACTTAAAAATCAAGACAGCATTTTGTCCCTGCCCATGGCAGGGGGTTGGAACTGGGAGATCTTTAAGGTCCTTTCCAACCCAAGCTGTTCTATGATTCTGTGTGGTGAAATGGCTGATGGCCATTCTTACTGCCATCGTGCATGATATGACATGCTTATATGGCCAGATTTTCAGCTAAAGTACTCCAGTTACTCTTAGTGCAGTGTCATCGTCTTTCCCATTCCTAGCTTTTTTTGTTGTTGTAGGTGAGCAGCAATTGTTTGCCGGCCCTGTGTGGGGAAGGTAGTAGTAATCTTGTGTCCAGTACGATTTTGTGTAACACGGTTCAGGAAATTCTGGCCTATCAATCCATTTATTAAATATTTATAGGAATGTAATTGTTATCAATCTTTATTAATTAATATTAATATTTAATTGAATTTCATGAAGATGAAATGCGCAAGAATGTATTAGCCATCCTATGAGCCATCTGTGAATACTTAACACTTGCTGCTGATTGATTGCTTTTTAGTCCATTCAAGCCAACCTTTAAAGGATTAATTGTTAGGGAAGAAATGGTTATCCCATTGCTTAGTAGGTGACTTTCTGCACACATGCATGTCTCTTCTTCCAGTTCTTCCCTTTCCATTTTGTTATGCACTAGCAGCTCTAGATGCAAGGTGTGTGGCTTCTGCAGTCCTCTGCAAAGACAGGCGTTCCGTCCACTTTAAGGTTAGCAGTTCAGAAAGCCTACATCTTTTGGTTTCGTTTTTGAAACTATCAGAGAGAGACAATGTTCTTAAGGACCAGAGTAACTACTGTGGTGCTCTGTGCAAGGACTGGAAATGTAACTGGAGTTGGACTTGGAATGAGGCTCGTTGGAGGGTAACGTTCTTTGGCATTGCCATGCGAGTAGGATTTTGGCAAGACGAGTTGTGTGCTTGTTTGTCAGCACATTTTTTACTATTTTGTGACCAAACTGTTTTGCATAAGTCAAGAAAAAGGTTATTTAGATTGGAGTACAAATGCTTCTCAACATTAAAAATACAAATGGCCTGAAACTATATTCTCTTGGTTCGTATTAGATTGAGCTCCGAGCCTTGGCAGGATTGTTTCTAGACAACTCACATTACTGATTTTCAGATATGGACATGCTTGCTGTTCACTTACAGCTCTCTTTAATGACAAACACTACTTGGAAATGGCTTAATTGGATTGCCTGCTTAATAGCATTAGGATTGTTGTGCTGGTTTAGCTGAGCTCTCACGGTCCTTTGCTGGTTAAAGAGATCAGTAAAGCAGCAAAAAGGAAAGAGAAAGTGCAGCTTTCAGGTAAGTCTTTTGCTCCTCAGAATATTGCTACTTGTAAAAGAAAAGGAGGTGTCTGTTGAAGAAGCTACTTATATTCTTAAATTGTTTGATGAAATTTAGCCAGAGCGCTTTGTTATTCCTTTCTGTCCACCAGCTGTATACTTAAACAGCTATACGTGTTTTGGGTTCTGGTCAGCCCAGGATGGACAGAGGAAGTGGTGCCAGCACATGAAAGACTTCCTTGGTTCTGCGTGCAGTCTTGAGCCTACAGCTGTAAGAGGGTCTCTGTCCGACACTACGTTAAAAACCTGTGGCAAGGAGGCAAGGTAACCTCTTGTTGCTCTTCGTCATTTTTAATGCATAACCTCTGGCAATACACGTTTTGCAAAATTTGGTGTTCTGAGTGTTCTAGGCCCTCATGTATTGAGGGGAGAGTTGGAAGAAATAAACAGATGAGTGTCATCGTGGAGTGAAGGATTAAGTGAGAGCAGTAGAGCATGGCATATGGACATTTTTATTGAGCAAAAGACTATGGGTTGGGTTTGTGTGGGGGTTGTGTTTTTTCTTTTCGTTTGACTGTCTGCTTGTGTTTGGTGTTTTTTTGTGTGTTTTTGTTTGTATGTTTTTGCAGTGGTGTTATTGTTGTTTTGTAGCAGGTTAATATTCCTTCCTGGCTTTCAAAAAAGTTGCTGCAAGTTGTTTGAGGTGTTCTCACCTGGTTTCCCGATAGCTGTGTTCATGTCCCTCGGCTTTGATGGATCCAAGCAGGGCAGTCTCTTTTCTTTGGGGTATGTTTCTGTATAACAGAGAAGACTTCATTGGTCGTGCACTTCAGTATGATTAGAGAAGAATACATGAGATGATAAAATACCCTTTTGTTAAAACTATATAATACATATTTAACAAAATTTCAAGAAGCAGATGGCTAATTAGGTAGTTTGGTGAAGCTAAGCTGATCATATGTTCTAGCTCTAAATAAAAATGTAACAAAACTCGATTTGAATATTTTGAACAGACTTACATAATGTTTTCTAATTAATATTAAGTAAAGCGAGTGCTTTGGGGATTGTGCATATTAATGCGACACAAAATTAACGTTCTGCTTCCGTCTGAATCAGCTTTGTCTGGTGTTGACTGATTCTGTTTTCTGAGGCAACACAAACTGAATGTGGTATTGTGGTTATCATTTCAGTCTGTATAATTCTTTAAAACCACATCTACAATGAAATTAGGTAAATACTAAACATGCGTGGAAAACTTAGTTATCTTTAATAACATTTCTATCTAATGAAATTCAAGGGCAATAACTCATTACACACGATAATTTAATTTTGCATGGTGTCTTTCAAGCTGTATGTCAAGTTATTTTGAAAGTTAAATACAGAAAAAAATTACTACAAGAAATCTTTATGAATAAAAACATTCAGTTACACAACTAATTAGAGGGGAAAAAAAGGAGATGAGAAGCATCTGAAATTCTGTTTTGAAAGTGAAGTGAATCTGAGACAGTTCACTGTGGAAATCTGAGGAAAGGCAGTTATTTCCCAACAGAGGGGATGTCGTAGGGAAGATGAACATGGTGCCGTATAAGAGGCGTGACACAGGAAAGAGGAAATTCATTTAGGCAAACAGAGAAAAGGAGTTTTAAAAGCAGTGAAGGGCAGCTTTGTAATTGGACCCGGGAATGCAGAAGACGTTCAGCTGCTCTTAAGCTTCCTTTCCTGAAGAATTTGGTTTCTAGAAACTGATCAAATTACATTGTACCATGTAGGACTCTTTGGATCAAATACTGTTGTATCTCTCACTTCCTAGAGTGTGCCATGTACCACATCCATGGTTCTGCACAAAGGCCTGGATAGGGAAATGTTTTCCTCATCAATGTGGTGTGCAGAAGTCAGCGGTTTTTTCTCCTCCCTCCTCTTCCTGATCATGCCTTTTCTTTTTGGTTTCAGAACTGATAAGCTAAATGAGTGTTGATTTTGCCTTTTTTTTTTAGCGTGTGGAAAGGCTAATGTCTATATGCAAAAATATAAAGTACTTAGTGCTGTCTTCGCGTTGCTTAGCTTGCTGTAGAGTTTTTGAAGGCTTTTTTTACAGGATGAGTTAAAACTTCTACAAGGACCTCAGAGTAAAACTGAGTTACTCCATGCTTGCAAACCAGTTACTTTCCTCTCTACAGAAGATTTTCTAAGTCCCAGTTGCAAAAGAACTCAGTGCTGTTGGCACACAAATTAGTGCGGCATTAACATTTTGTTTTTGCTGAAAGTCATCTATCGAGGCAGGGTCAGGAGGGGTGTTTGCAGTAACCTTTTGGCCTTGCTTTTTAGTGCCAGATGACTCAACGTGGCTGTTGCAGCAATGTACAGTGCAGTGTGGATCTTCTGAATGATAGGAGAAGAGGAGGAGAAGATATTTGCCTCTCTCTTTTAATTGATTTCCTCTACCCTTCTCCAACAAGCTGTCAGATTTGAATGTTTGCCTCAGTTTTCTTTGTCATATGTAGAGATAGTGGGCTGGTTGTTCAAAGCTGGCAGGAATCAGCACATATTCTGCCAGTAAGGAGAATTCAGTTACAACGAATGTCTTGGGATATCGGCGGAAGTGGTGGGATTCATGCAGTGAGTTGCATTTATAGGGCCATCGCCACTGAAGGAGCTGAACGCTGAAGAATGTGAGTGTTTTCCCATATGGAACTTCCCACAATGTTATTCTCTATAAATTTTGAGCCATTGGTTCTGTGACTCTTTCTACTTCGGTTTTATTTCTCTGATTCATTGACTTTGGTTTTAACTATCAGCTAGGACTGGCTGATATAAACTCCCTTACCATCTGAAGAGACTCTTGTGTGCTGGTTTTGTATGAACTCAGCTCTGGCATTTTTGCACAAAAGAACAGGTTGAAGTTAGAGGAATAACGTGAGTCCATACAAAACACCAAAGACTGGCTCAGTACACGTTCCTGTTTGCTCCTGCTACCTTGGAAACAAAGGATGGCATGACAACAAAGGCAATTCAGGAAAAAAGGTTAAATTTCACAAACATTAGAAACGTATTCTTGTGGGGAAACTCTTATCATTTCATGGCGTTTCAAGTTTTAGTGTAAGTAAAAATTGTCAGCATGTTTTTTGAACCTCGTCTTTGGTTGAAATTACAATATCTTAAGGATAAAAACTGTCTAACAACAATCTAACAACATTTTGTAAATGCTAATGTTTTAAGAACAAGACAAACAAGACAAACATGTCTCAGGTCTATCTACAGCTAAATTTTTTTGTCGGGACTATTTTTTATATTTTTGTGAGAAATTTGTGGTCAAAAGTTTCCTAGAAACAGGCCAAAAGTGTTTCTTGTATGGATGGAATTTACAGGTAAGGGACCATGCAACATTGGTTCTGCATGTACAGCTGCACTCCTAGCTAAGTTGCTGCAATTTTTATTTTACCCCTGCAGGGTTCTGTACCCTGGCGTGGTAGAGCAGTGTATTACGTGGCTTGTGCATCATCTCACGGAAAGACCTGGAAATTATCTTGATGCTTCTGGTCCATCTGTGTTCTAATGAGTCTGCTAACTAAAGCTGGCGTGGGTACAAGGCAGGGGTTGCCCTGCTCGTGTGCAATGCTGCTGGTGGCCTTCCAGGGATGACATTTTTCCTGATACTTCTCCCTGGTTTGTTTCTCAGACTTATATTCTGCAAATGCGTCTGTCTCGATTTCCATAATAACCCAGTTTAGCCAGGATTTTAAAGGCAAATATGTGCCAAAAATGGTATGCTTGAGCTCGCACTCAAGTCATATGTAGAAGAGTAACAGCAAGAGAGTTTTTCAGAACAGCCTAATTTTGAAATTCCTTTTTATAAGCTAACTTACATAGGTGTAAGTTCTCAAATTCATAATACTATGCTTTGCTGTTTAGTAGGTCGTTCTAAGGCTATGCCAAAAAAAAGAAGAAAGAAGGTATTTATTTTCTGAGTAAATGCTTCTGGTTTAGTTCTGAAGCTCTCTTTATTCCTGCTAAGGCAGCAATGAGGTGAACAAATAGTGTTTGCTTCCCTTTTCAGTTCATCTTCAAGAAGTGCTTTTCTTATTTGGTTAGACTTTTCCAGTTCAGTCACCTAGCAACTTCTGAGGGCCTTTGATTCAAACATTAATCTGTAAATGCACAAACAGTAAGAAAACAAGGGTCCTTAGAAATGCTGAGCTGAAACATTAAGAGTCTTGAAGTTAGCTTCTACAACTCAATAATAAGCCATTAGAATTATACTTTAATTCTTAAATGTGCATTTCCAGTAAGGAAACAAATATTTTTTTTTAAAAACCATTTGCAAGTTACCATTCAATTAAATGTACTTCGGGAAACACGCAGATACTACAATGTAATGGTGCATCTCACCGTATGTCCACATATTTCCTAAATTAGGATAATCTAATACTAAAACGTGTGTTTAAGCTTTTAGTCCAAGATAGAAAAAGCTTCCTGCAAGAATTTAAGTATTTGTACTTGGTCTTCTACATTTTCAGAAACACTTGCATTAATTTGATTCCAATTTTAACTACTGCATATTCATACTCAAGCATTTCTGCAAGTGTCAGAAATAAATTTGCCTTTTTCTTGCCCCATGACACAGCCACGCAGTACTGTTAGCCAGCAGATCACCAAAGGTATTAAAAGTCAGTATCAGCAGGCCTCAACCTATATTTAGAAAAAAATGAAGATGAAAGACGGCACACAGATTATCAAATGATTAAAGAAAAAATGTAAGAATTATTATGGTAGTATGTGGTATTATAGCATCCATCTTGGAACTGCCGTGTGCTGCGTTCCACCAGTATTATTTCATTTTAAAAGTTAGACATGATCACCACCCCTGGGACCCTATTGTCAATAACTGCATCAAAACCCACAGTAAATGCCTCTTTTTTTGTTGTTATTTTTGAAACAATAATGGGATTACTGATAGCCTGAGGAAGCAGAGCACAATACAGCCAGAGAGCAAAGCACAGAAGTAAATAAAAGTACCAAAATCAGCATGTTCCTCAAGACGAAGAAGCAACGATGCAGTCGGCTTGCATCATTTCGATTTTGCTTGTGTGTAGTGACAGTAAGAAAAAATGTGTAGCAATTGAAGTGATTTGTTTCCAAGTAGTCCGCGAGAAACACAAAACTGACAAAGTTTGCTGGGGGGCTACTTAAGAAGGATTTTAATCCAAGAATGTGCTTCTGCTATTTGAGAACACCTGAATGTTACTTCTGCAAAGTGTGATAATATGCATGATAGAAAAGGGCATTTGTATCTCGTTAGTATAAGTTTGAAATTCTGAATTGCTGAAGAAAACAAGCTGATTTTATTTAGTTCTTCCAATTTGCTTCAAGGCATTTTTCATATAAGGGGCTTCCAGTGCGAGAAGCTTTTATTTGTCCTCCGTGGTCGTACCTGTCACAGCAGCTTCGCGTCTGGGACTGAAGTCTTGATGAAAATGGCACACCGCTGGAAGCTGTCTGCTCAGCTCAGCGTAATGTGGCCATTGCTTCACGTCCTTGTTTCAAATGCTTGTTCTTTAACCATTATTAAATTAAAGCTGCATGCATAGTCTTCTGCACTGGAATAAGTGAGTGTTAAGCCGGTGGGGTCTTTCCTTACTGCAATGCTATGAAACATCAGTTCGGAGCAATGAAAGTAGTTTCATCCCCATACCTAACAAAATTCACTTATATTTTAGAAATACCTTATTAGCATCTACCGTAAAATGATGACTTTGTGGCAATGTATAAGAAAATGCTTAATCTCCCTCAGTAAGACCATTAATGATGGTCTGTTCTGTATGAATCACTGAAGTGGTTTGTGTATTGTTGAAGGGGAGAAATCGCAAGAGTCATCTCAGCCTCTTCTCCCCAGTGCTGAAAGACATCCCAGCCCCAAAATCCTTCAGCTATTCTGATCTCTTTGCAGATCCTTCTTTTCTTATTAAACTCATCATTTTCCTTTCATTTCTATGCTAGTGTCTCCCTTTTTCTAATAAGAAGCTAATTCCACCTAAGAATTGAAACTTGAAGTTTCTGTGGAGCACAGAATTCAATATACAGAATTCCTAATTAAGGTTTCATTATCCGGCAGTCAAAATTATGGTAGAAAATGTTATTCAGAATACTTTATAATGGTGAAGGACTTGTAATTCAACCACAAATAACAAAAATACTTCTTAAAATAGAAAGTCTTTGAAAGGAATAGTAATATCGAATTCTTCAGTTCCTTCCCACTCCAGTCGTTTCAGATTTGTAATATAGCCTCTCTAGAACGAAGTTTAGAACAAGTCTATTACTAGAAAATGTTCAGTACTGTGCTTACAGTAATACAAAATGTTGATTTAACAATCTCGACTGGAAATCAGAGTCAAGTTAAAAAGGGGACAAATCGAAATTAGCAATTCATATAACCGTATTAAAAAAAAAAGTCTGTTTTGCGTGTATTTTTTCATGAAGTGTGCTGTCACAATGGTTGTTCTGTACAAATGCTTTAAGTATTTTAAAATAAAATCTTATTTAGACCAATACTGAGACACTTGACGTGTTTCAGCGGAATCCCTTGAGAACATCTTTGCTGTGTGGTACCTAAATACCGGCCGCAGCACCCGCAGTCCCCGTCTGGAGCAGGCGCCAGCTCCGTGCCCCGTCAGACCCCAGCGGGATGCAGCTGCCAGCAGGCTCCTTACTGAGACCTCTCGCGTGACAAGATCTGGGCTGGCACATTAAACCTGTACACATCAACTGCTTCAGAAACCACAGGGAAGCCTTCCTGTGTTTCAGATGCAGACTTTTTCTATTTATATTTTCCTGGATTCATTTCTAGGATTTAATTGTTACAGCACAAAGTTTGGTTCAGAGTTTATCCTAACAGTTTTAGGATTTAGTTTAGGAAGCCAGACACTGTTCAGCAGCTTAGCAAACTACCCAAGCAGTACAGATACACTCCAAGAGAGAGACTCCTCTGGTGTAATCCTTCTCTGGATTCCCTGATGTGAAAGGAGCTGTGATCAGCCACACCAAAAAAAGGATTTGCTGCCTTAGAAATGAATACATTCTTGAGAACATGGTAAGGGAAAAATACAAGCATGAGGAGCCAAAGGATTGTAGTCATTATACTTTTCCAGGAAAGTACTTAAACTAGTCTGAAAGAGTATTATTCACGATGGGAGTCTGGTGGAGGAAAATACCCAACTGTATGTTCTGCAGTAAAATTCTTTTTCAGGCTGTCAAAGGCCGTGATTGAGATGTTCATACTTTGAATGAACGCGTTGTCCTTGAAGACAGCCTTGTTTTGAGCAGAATAAAAATAGTAGTTGAAAGGATGGAAAAATGTGTTATGTGTATGGAGCAAAGGAACAAATATTCTGTTCTACGTAGTGTGGCTTATTTCAAGTTTCTGTTATAATGTGGATTTGGGATATTTTTTGCATATTCTGTGTGCATGTGTGCTAGAACGGGATCATAAAATCCTAAAGTGTCTTCAGTGGATCAAAGATCTGACGAATATTCTGGCAGCAAAGTCACTGTGCTCCCACGGAGGAAGCGCAGAGGGAGAACACCAACTGCTGTGAATGGCTGCACCCTAAACCGAGGTGAGCCACCCTAAATCGAGGTGAGCCACCCTAAATCGAGGTGAGCCACCCTAAACCGAGGTGAGCTGTCTGTCCACCCTGGATGATCGGGGTGCTTCTTGCCTGTGTTGCCCAGGCCCTGTGGCTGTAAAGTCCTTGTGCTCTGCTTTGGTTTGGAAACCTGGGGGACCTCTAAAAAGCAGCTTTAATTACTGATTTTACTGGGCATTACACAGAGAGGGGATTGGAATAAAAGAAGTTAACATTACAAACTGCTGATCCCTTTTGTATAAAAACCTATTATTCAAACTGTGGAGATTCCCTAGAGCTAAAACTATCTCGTAAATGACACATGATATACAGTGTATGCCATAATTTTTTATAAGGTTCTTGATACAAACAATACATTAACAGTTTAAATGATTAAAACAAAATTTCATTAACAGGAAGCAATCAGTGAAATGCATCCTCACTTAAATCTGCTAATACTTTTTGGCTTTTAGTGCTCACTGACGCAGCAGTGTAAATTTGATGCAACGCGTGGTCCAAAAGCTTCTTAGGCTCTTTTAATCTTAAAATCACAAAATGTTGCATCTGCCGAATGTGTTGCTTCATTGGAGAGTCAGGTTCCTTGCTACAAATGAAGACCTCTGATGTGTGTGAACACAGATTTTCACCTTGAGACTCAAATTCTGTACCAGTTAATCTAACAACTACATTGTTAATCCATGTGGTGGCTGGCTACGTTTAGGCATTTGGCAAGCCATGCAGAAGGAAAATATGTTAATTGTCCCCTTGAAAAACAATACCAGCAGAAGTTATACCACAGTCTCTGGCTCCATTTTATTTTCACGTTGTCATTTCTAGTCCAGGCAGGGTGTGAGAGTGCAGTTGGTTTTGTCGCAGATAACATTTGTAAAGTTGGACACATCTGAAAATTATCAAACATCCTTTTCCAAAAAAACGTAAAAACTGTTAAAATAAAGACCGTGAAAATGTTAAATGCAGATTAAAAAACATACCTGTAAATAACGCTATTTAGCTTATTAGTATGTTGTAAAAACTAGTGAGATTCATAGATATAGCCACTACCTTTTCTAGTAGCAAAGAGCCAAAAAAAATCTCAAATCCTGAAACCAAACATTTAAATGAAGAGAGGTTTCCTGTGGATCATATTAAATCTGTGATAAATGCTCCTGGGTCTCAAGGAACATGGAATGTAGCTGCTTTTCCATGAAATTCAGTTGTTTCAATTTCGGTTAGAAAACTTATAAAAGATTGCAGCCTGGAAAAATTAGAGCGTATTTTTCCCATCAGATAGAAAAGAGGCAATTAAGACATCTTCTAGGTCAATGAATGAGTCTAGACACACTAATAGCCGCTAGGGAATTTGCATCTACTCTTTCAGTTTGCATAATATGTCCAGAATTTGGTCCAAAAAGGGAAGGAATGAACCAAAAATGATGAAAGTGAGTGTGCTCTACTTACAGGGGACTTAGGTCTGACAGTCCTTGCACACATGCTGCTTGGCCCTAAATGAGCTTTTTGCTACATTTCCTGTATATGCAGTGAGATGTAAGTTGACATGATTAAATGCCTAACAGCTCACTGTGTAGAAGGAAGGCAACACTTAGAGACAAGAATAAAGATATAACAGTTTTTAACCTGAAATCCCTAGGAAGGAAATCTTCAGTAAGTGTCCTACTAATGGGAAGCAAAAGGCACGAGGCAGTGCATTAGCTCTCGTTCGGTCGCGCTAGCATAGGGAATTCTCATTATCTGAAGCAGCGTGCTCAGACAGGCCAGCTCCAGCCAGGCAGCAGTGGCTGGCTCTGCGCACAATGCATGTACAGATTATGCTATTAATTTAAACCTTATTTTACTTCATCCAACATATAGGATGAGCTTAATCCACTCGTATCTAAATGCCATTGCTGTAAATTTGAAACTGAGAGGTGCGGTGAATCCTTTTACAGCCTGTGTGGAGAAACAGGCTCTCCTCAGATGTGATTAGTCTCATCCTAACGCATTTTCCTAATAGAGCCCATCTTTTCTGAGGGGACACCTGTCCACGTGATGCAGGCATTTACATCAGGACGTGATAAAGCACTTCTTTTCAAAGTAGTGCCTGCTTCCCTCCAAGCAAGGAGCTCAAACAGCTCTGAACTCCGTGAGAGCCTAAACACGTAGGTGAGATAAATCCACCGGTGTGCATTTATAAACTTGTGATAATCAGGAAACCCAATGCAATTCCCCCTCCCACTGTAACTTGGTGAATCATAATGCTTCAGTCAGGAAAAAAATGACTTTTTCTTATTTACGGATCAAAATCAGCTGTAAACGAGGCATAAAACCAAGTGATGCCTCACCCAGCAAAAGCAAGTGAAGAGCTGGGTTTGTGCTGTGACAGTAGCGTCCCTGAGCTTCGAAGGGCGAGCTCTGCTGACGGTATTTGGAGGAAGCCAGGAGGGTGTTAACCTGAATGTAAGTCCTTGTGTGAACAGAAATGCTTTTTTCTCTTAAAGCGAAACAGATTTTATTGTAGATTCCTCTCAAACAGAATGATAAATACGTACAGCGTTACTGGAAGTGGAATTTAAATGGACACTGTATGCCTGAGAGGCGAGTCGTGCTCTGAAAAGGCTGAAAGCCATTTGAGTATGCTGGGGTTTTAATAATTCCTGGATCAAACAACTATCCTGAAGTAGAAATAATTTTCCACATTAAAAGGATGGTATGGGGTTTCATTTCTTTTCTTCTTTTACCACAGGTGGTTTTTAAAAACCATTTAACAAAGCCTCACATGCAAGGTCCTGAAATGAAGAGGCCAGCGTAAAGCACAGGAGACTGACTTGTACTGTACAAAAGCTCCTGAAAATGAGCTAAAATAGGCATCACTGTAAGGCAGAACAGCGTGTGCCGTGGTCCCGAAACACCAGCAGTGTAATGGAAGCTCTGCTGGCTCGGGCTGCGTCTTGCTCCAAAACTTTCAGGTAGTTAATGCGAGGGAGAGACTCTTAGAAAGTTAAGCTATCACATTAATATTTAAAATTTCTAATTTTTGGCTTGCATTGAATGAGTGAGGAGTTTATAAATGCTATGAAGTATAAAGAGCCAGTTTTTGGGTCTATGTCAGTATTTTGAAAGGCGTAGATGTGGCCCTTTCATGCCAAGCATCGATGGCTTTCAGTACCCGATCTGCTGAATTCCCAGCGCCATATTTGTTCGCGCGGGAGAGTTCGGCCTCCTTTTTGTGTCTGCACATTCGAAGGGAACAAGCACTCTTATTTCAGAAGGCCGTAATCCATCATTGCTGCAGGGATCTTGGGAATAGTGACTTTTTGGTGCATCTTTCTACAGACGTGTCCTCATCTGCTTTGAAATAAGGGGTTGAGTGGGTCGTGTGCTGTGGAAGTACTTTCTTCCACGTGCTAAATGCTAGGAATGTGAGCTGGGATTAATGTTTTCTGCAACCTGTGTTATAACTTAAGTTGTTATAAACATCTTGCCATGAAAGTAGCTTAATATTTTTGCCTTACTCATGACAGCAGAAGTGGAATTATGAAAGAACTAAGGAGAGCTGAATAACGGATTCAACCAGAATTTCTTAGTAATATAATATGTTCTTATTAGATTAAAGTATTAAGAAGGGAGAAAAAGCTCAGATTTGCATATTCCTTTAATAGGTTATTTTCAGCTTCCATTGAAGCAGATACATTTTTAGCAGATTGACTTAAATGCCAATTGGGTAATAGAGCAAGAAAAGCCATAATCTTTCTTTAGAGCAGAGAGTCATTTAAAGCTGAAATAATGACTAATTACCACAATTGAACTTGTGAAACCCCTTGCATTTGTTAATAGACTTACTGTGTTAATGGCTCTGTGAATGGATGTAAAAGCCAAACTAAGAAAAACCTTGTGTACTTCGAAGACATTAATAGGGAGCTCTTGTTTTCCCCCACGAACAGGAGGGCATGAGATATCAGTTTACGCTGTGTAGCAGTAGCTTAAAGGAAAAGTTTTCAGTTTTGGTAGGATTTTTATAAAAGCTGAAAGCAATTGAAACAGTATCTTATTGAAGAAGTTTTGTATTCTGTAAAACAGATTTTTGAAAAGAATGAGATTCCATTGTGCAGTAGGAAAATTGATACTCAGCTCCTGATCCTGTTAATACTTGGTATTGCTATTATTGCTGGTAGTATTACTGCTGTTAGCTTTAGCTTAGCAGAAGTACACCCAAGAAAAGGAAGAAGAAAACATTGAAAACAAACAAGCAACAAAAACAAAACAGAAACCCCACCTCTCTATTCTGCAGTTGTACTGTAAAGCAGCGAGGACGTAGAAAGAAACAAATATAAAGGCTTTGAAATCAGGAGACCGGGGCTGTATCCTCAGCTGGTTCAGTCCGTGCTGTCAGCACTGCACATTTCTAAATGAATAGAACACATTTTTTCAGTTCCTTTTTTTTTTTGTTACTCATCTTTAATTTGTTCCAAATTCTGAGTCACTTTCATAAATCTGTTTCTAATGAGTTCTATCCAGTCAGTGAGTCGCAGAGCAAATAGATCGATGGGTTTCTCAGCCGTGCAAGTTCTCACCAATCACATTTAATGCAACTCAGGCTCCGTATTTCTTTTCCCTGGAATTTAACAATTGATATTCCAAAGCAAAGTCTTAGGCTTCCGTGCTACGTAATGCTAAAATAATGGAGTAGCAGATGGCTGGGGAAATGGGACAGAACCTGAAAGTGGAATTTTCCTCTGTCTGATCTGGGTTGAGAAGATGCTGCGCCTTCCTGGGCGGGCGCCGCGGTGCTGTGCCAGGGTCGTGGTGCTGTGCCAGGACCTTTCTGCAGTTCCCTGGCTGAGCCCACACGCAGATCCATCACTGCTTGTGCAGGAAGGGGCTTTGCTGCCTCAGCGGGGGAGCCCTTGATGTGACCAGGAGGGAATCCTGCAGTAAGTCAAAAAGAAGGGTCTGGCCCAGGGCCAGGGAGGAGCAGCCGCAGAAGCATTTCGTTAAGCAGTGATGCTGATTTACACCTGGGGGAGGTAGGTGTGAAGCTGCAGACTGACCTTCCTTCCTCTAGTCCAGAGTGGGGATGGGTTGGTGGTGGTTGGCCTGTGTCAGAGGAGAACTCTTGCTGCAGAGGCAAGGAGCTGTTCTAGGGTTGCCCTCCAAGTCCAGGGAGATGGTTTTATCCTAACCAGTGAAGAAACTAATTTCCCAAAGAAAATTCCTATGGAAAGACTCTGGCTGCAGTGTGTTGTGACCTCTTCACATCCTTGCTCCCTCTCTCCTGTCTGCATGCCAAAGACCTGGTTTAGTCTCATTTTAACACTGCACTGAATTTACAAACGGCACGTTTGCATATTAACCATAACAGCTTTAAGGCAAAGTTCCTGCCACACCAAAAATTCACGTTGTCATCAAGTAATACTGAAAGTTTCTTATAAAGCAGTATGTTGATGTACGATCCTATTGTTTGTGGGATTCACTTTTTCAAACTTTGTAGCCTGGAACTCATTACACCACTTCAACATATTTCATGTCGAATTTATCTGTGTGCGCCAGTTGGAATCTACTTGGAATTTGTTATTTTCCAGCCACTTCTCTAACAGTTTCACATTGTTTACAAGGAGAACATGCAGTCTTATATGTATCTTGCTTTCATAGTTTTTCTGCATTTTTTTTAACTCAATTTGTGAAGGATTTAAACACCTTGCAGCGTGCAGCATTAAAAGGCATAAAGTAATTGCAAATAAAAAACATTTTTGGCTGCAATAATGGACTGTGCATGATCAGAAATATTAAACAGCATTTAAGAAGTGTGGGTGAGATGTAATGAATGAGCTGTATTATATAAAAGTGCATTATTCAGGCTATTGAGTATGAGGTCTAGAATTTGAATCTTGCAAGGGAGAAAGTGGCTTTTTTTTAAGCCTTGCTCCAAACTTACTGTAGGATAATCTTTGTTGCTAAACTGAGACCTCAGGAGAAAAGTTGCCAAGTTGATCCATTAGGACTTAGAGGCAGCACTGAGTATCTGGTTTATGCCCTGGCTTGGGAAGTAAGAGATGCATAAACATACGTGGTAGCACTGGGGAAACTATGTAAGCAAGGTGACTTTCTGGATTGTTTAACAGACGTGGAGGTTTTGTCATCTGCGCTGAGTTTTTGCTGTTTTCCATCAGCATCGTATGGGCCTGGTGGAACAACAAGGAAACCTTGTCCCCCTGAAGTGCTTTAATTATGGCATCCGTGCCTTTTCTCTCTGTGGGCTCATGGGAATCTCTCGGCAGTCCTGTCTGTGCACGACGTTTGCTGGGACTGGATGCATGTTCTTGCGTTCGTGGCTGTGCGTTGCGTGCGTGGATGCGGGCAGTTCTGCTCCCAAAGCAGCGTCATTTAGAAACGTGGGACCTGACTGCAGCCTAGAGCCGAGCTGTGCTGCCCGGTAGGACGCAGCTCCGTGTTTGGTGCATTATGCATCTAGTGACTAACTGCTCCCAGATGTCGTGCTGGGGCTGGGTGCCAGGCCGAGGGGCTGGTTTTCCTTGTGTTTTCCCTCTGCCCGGCTCACCGAAGTGCTAGAAGAGCACTAGGGCTAAGCAGGGAGTCTGATGACACCTAATTTTTGCCATATACTTTCTCCTTCCTGCAAAAAAATGAAATAGGTCCATTTTAACTGACCCAAGTATCTAGTGGGGTGATTTATACCGTGCTTTTAGCAACAACTTCTCTTTAAAATTAATTCACCTACCAGCACTTTTAGTGGTCTTGCAATAATACAGCATCCCAGGTGTCCATGAGTGAATTGTGGAGACTTCATAAATGACTAATTTATAATGATGTTAAATACATCTTACAAAAAGGCTTGATTGCTTTGTTGCACTGTATATAAGAGAAGGGACAGTTGAGTTAGTGGGGGAAATAGTTATTTATGTCAGAATGTCAAAAGAAAGTGGTTTGAGCATTTTCTTTTCAAGAGATATTTGTGTATATTTTTTTTAGCACAAATGAAAAAAATAGAGCGCTTTCTTATTTTGCCTATTAGTAATCTGTGATTTTAAAAACTGTTGACTAAAGCTGAAATTAGTTTGACTTTTGGCTGTTTTCCTAAATCACAGATTTGAGGTGTGCTGATTTAGCTTTTCAGTTGCCTTTATGATCTCTTTTAAAGTGCTAATATGTCACGTAGTAAAATATTGAAGAAAAACAATCAGAAAAGACAGTAGTAACAGAAAGTAATTTACATCAGTTTTGGACTTGACCCTTTCTTTTTGTGTTTCACAGTCAGTAGAAAGGAGTTGCAATCTCAGAGCTCTGGTAGAATGCTTCTTTTTGGTTTCTTGGGCTTGAATGATGGCTTACTCAATTCTAGTCCCTCATTGCTGCTTGAAATGCTTGTCCTACAGTAAGCAATATTCTCAGACGAATGTCTGCTAGCATGTCGCTGACGTTTATGCCTCGCTTATTACTTACACTAATATATTGCTTTTAGTAAATGTAGGGCACAGAAAATAGTATTTACCTTGCCACATCATGAGAAAACTACTCATTCTGTGTGACATAAACTGAGAAATACTGTTTATATTGCTGCTTTAGTGAGCCAAGAAAAACTGCACAAATATGTCATGACCATACTGTGGAAAATGCTTGAATACTGTTCCTAGTGTATTTGCAGTCAAGGTTCTACCTATGATGTAATAACAAGACATAACAACGAGAGTATGTCATATGACATATATGACAGAACAACAAGAATAACTGTTATTGTTTTCTAAGAACTCAAGCTTAGGCTTAATTTTGAGGAATATTCTGAGATAAAGATTGAATTCTCAGAGTGTTTTCTGTGCTTGAAAAATGTTTTGATATCTTTGTCAACCATCTAGACAACCTGAAGAGAGCATCTCCATTCATTGACTTCGTCATGCAGGATGGATTGAGTTCTGACATTCGCATAGGTCGTTAGCACGTGGCTGCTCTATCTCGTATAAATCTAGCATAAGTCTAGGCTGCTACAGAGGTCTTGTATCCGTTTATGTGCTCCGGGAACATTCACATTCTGTACATCAAGCTAGCTCAGGGAACAGATCCAGCTAAAATCCAACGTTGCCAAAAAAAAATTGGCTGCATAAATATCAATACATAGAAGCGAGCAGACAGGACCGCTGGTTTTGACAGTAATGTGCCATATGTCAAATGAAAGTGGTCGTGTAACCCTGACTGAAGAAATCGTCGCTGCGCCAGCTCTGGCTCCCAGTGCAGTGTTGCCTTGAGTGTGCAAATGTTTGAGATGGCAAAGCACGGGGAGCCAGGATGCGGGAACTGGTCAGGGCTTTACACGAATATGTGGTGGTGAATTAGTAGACCAGGGGGTACCATTGGTTTAATTTGCCTGAAGTCATGCCCAAGTTGTAAGAGTTACAGTGACCGTACAATGAGAAATTCCTCTGACTGTTGCCATATTGGTTTCCTTGCTGCAAATCTCCCATCCTCACCTACTTCTTTGTTTTGAAAAATATTTTTCTTTGAAAGTTCTACTGCAAATGTAAATAATTCATTCGTAATTAAATGACCTGTTTCCATGGTTTCGTGTTTTGTTGTGTGTATTACCTACTTCGGAACCCACAGGCATTTCCTATAAATACCACTTTTGCTATTTGGAAAGAATTGCTGTAGCTTGTGTCAGTCACTCAGCCATGTAATTTTCATAACTACCAGACCTAAGAAATGAATCTGCTTCTTGGAAGTGAATAATGTGTCCTTCAAACATGCTGGGGAAAAAAATCTTCCACCCATTGGCTAGGGGTGAATGTTCTTAATTCTTTAATTGGTTTCTCTATGAGTTTGTTGTCTTAAGTGGTTTAAATTACTTTGGCAATAGATTTCGGACTGTAATTGGTCTAGTGCAGAGTTTGTTGTTGTTGATTTCCTGGGAGGTTGCTGTTACTTTGGGGTGTTTTCTGTGACTGCTGAGAGGAGGAAAGTGACATTGAAGCTTCTAGCAGATGACCCTTTGTAAGATGTATTTAATTGGATAAGACTTGCAACAAATATTGGCCATCTGTTGCATAACATCAAAAAAGTGGAGAGAAACAGCAACAGGAAGAATCTTAAATGAACAAAATAGCTTCAGTTTCATGATACGGTACAGTGCAAAGCAGGATGGATGTGGTTAAGTTGTAAAACCCCAGCCTGAACCCGTTGTGAAAAGTGTCCAAATCCACTATCAGTTGGTTTCATTAGTATCTCTCATGTCCAGAAGGAGAAGAACTTCTTTTTAATTTGTATCCTTTGAAAATTTCAGCCATGTTTATTGAACCTTCCCACTTTTGTGCTGTTCAAGTCATGCTTTGGGTAGGTTGAGAAAGGCAGAGAATAATTATTACCATGCAAGTCTTTGTTCTCTTGGCGTGGAGCTTGCAAGGCCTTGGGCAGGAATGGCAAGGGGCTGCTGGCACTTGGACCGTGAAACTGCAGTGGTCCAAAATCCTGGAGAAGAGGAGGTGAAAGCTTCATTCTTACAGGGTGTCATGAGCTGCTGTACTGTGACACCTTCTCCCACCATACGTCTCATTCCCTGCTTCTACCCTCTGCATTTTCTAGTGCACCACTGTGAAGGCTGTTTTGTATGAAGGCAAATGAAATTATCAAATTGTAGCCAATATAGACTAAATTATAAGACCGGAATTTTAATAATGATTACAATCCGGCATCAAATTGGGAATGTCTATATATCTTCTAACTAAAGTTACTAAGTTCTGCACTGCAAATCCAGTAATGCAGTGAATACTGCCAATTTTGTTATATCCAAGTGATTTGTTTTGGTGACAGGAAGAGACTAAATAATGATTTTCAATTTTTTTTTGTGTCTGTTGGGCACAAAATTAATATCTTTCAGTTTTAATGCAGTCATGTTAGCACAGAATACACCACAGAACAGGCCACAGAACTGATGAACTGTGCAAACAGGAATGAGCTGATTGTCGGAGTTAAACTTGCTATCCAAATGTGCTTTATTTAAACTCTTATGGAGATAATGACTAACATTAAACAATATAAGATTTTTTTTTGTGACAAGATTTAAGAAGTTTTATAATTATCTTTTTGATTTAAACTTCCCCAAGCTGAAAGGAACTGGAAAGAGCAAATGAAGTCACACTGATGGGAAGGAAGCCTGTCTGGGCTGGTATTCCTGTAGATCAAGTATCGTGATTATTTTCTTACCTGAATTTATGTAATTCTACGTCAAACATAAACGTTAAATAGCATCGAAATGCTATAATAACATTTACTTTGTGGGATTAGATCTTCATCCTTTAGAATGAACTGCTCTGCTTTTAAAAATAAATGGGCAAGGCACGAGTATTTTGCTTTAATACTTCTGAAGCCCCATTGCACTACTCTGGATTCATGATCGTGTGAAACTTAATGTCAAAGGATGCTATAATCCTTTTAATAACTTTTATATATGCAAGTAAATGTAAAATTGGATGATTATGCTTGTTCTGTTAGTAATGGGAAATTAATTCTCTTAGCACAATTGTGTCTAAGCAGGAATTACAGGCATCCTATTTCTATTAGTGTAGTAGTTGGGATATGGTTCTGTTCTTATTTTAAACAGCTTGTTCCATGTCATCTTGGCCTCACTTGTTCACATCCTGGAAGAAAAAAAAAAAAAAGAAAAAAGCAACAACAAAAAATCTTTTGGCAATAATGGAATTAGCATGTGGATTGTGTTTACTGGCAAGTAAGGTTCATTAATTTTGTTAGTGTGTTGTAAGGTTTCTCAAACACAACTGAAAACATAGACCTAAATTCAAAATACACTGAAATACTTCGTGTGCAGCTCTTGGCATCCAGCTCTGGCGTTTCACTTGTTTTTGTGTCCATTACGAGCCATGCTAAAGGAAGGAACTGTTTTGGTTTACAACCACCCGTAGCTTGGTATCATTAATCTGTTAAGTTAAGTGTCGAGAAAAACAAGCTATAAAACTCATAGTAAAATATTTCTCAAGCTCTGATGGTAAAACCTTCCAGCTGTTTGAGGACGACCTCTGTCTTTCCTCCGATTTCCGCGCTTCCAGCTGGGAACCGATTCAAACATGACCGTGAAGCGTGGCGCAGCCTGCGATAAATTGACCGTGGGGGTGGCTGAGCGTCAGGTGAAGGGTGAAGAAATCGCCTGCGTCCCTCGGATGGTTGTCTTCAGCAGGTTTAGCATCTTGTGGCTGAGCACGAAGGCTTGTGGCAGAGCTTGGGGCGTGGGAGCGATTCCCATGTCGGAGGAATGCCCATGCGATGCCTCTCGCTTCTACTGAGGGCTTACTTACGTAGGACCGCGATCGCTGTATGCGAGCAGCACTGGCAGAGGCGGTTCGCAGGGATTTCCAAAAGCTCTTTGCTTTCCGTTGGCTTCCTGCAAGGAGCCGTCCAGGATTCCAGCTGTATTACAGAATAAAACCCAACAGCTGCATTCTGGAGATCGGTTTCACGTCGCATCCTGTCGGTTCAGACAGGCCTGAAATACAGACAGCCTGTGCTGCTCCCTGCTACTCGCCCTCTCAGCCCTTTGTTTCTGCGCTTGGTAATATCCCAAGCTGAAGACAGCTGCTTTGTTTAAGACATCCCCTTTCTGAGGTTCAGCTCGTTGCTGAACGAGTGAAAAACTCGAAGGACTAACGCTCAGTCTTCACAGGAAGCATTTGTGGTCTTTGTGTTGTGCTAGTTGTTTAATTGCGAGCGCCGTGCCCTGCCTTGCTGCTGTGCCTGTGCACTGCTCAAAGCAGGCTACAGCAGGCACCTGCAGCGTCTCTGGTGCTGTTCTGCAGCCTGGTGAGATCAGGTTTTTAATCTACAATGAATTCGAGCCTACAGAAGTGATATAAAAAGTCTGGTATTGTGGGTCATCTTTTTTGTCATTGCGAGTTCTTGAAATAGCTATTTCAGTTCTGGTTTTGATAGATGGCTCCTGGGTTATTATTCTTTTATAAAATGGGACACCTCAAAGGAGCAAGATTAATAGCTTCATGAAATTTTAGCAAGGACTTTTCATAGAAATGGTGATCTCTGTCTTTAAAAAAGTACATAGTTTAATAACTGGGTTGAAACAGTGTTGAATACTTTGTATTCTGTACTTGAAAAATACTTTAATATTTTGAAACTCTTCTGTTTTGCAAGCATTGCAGCACAGTTTTTGGGGAAAAAACAATATAAGGTACTTTCTTTTCCTTGTAATTGAAAGTAGAAATGACAGATCTGGGAAATAGGCTATGTGAGATATTTTACTATATCCCAACTGTTTAAAAAATGTTCCATATGTAGCTGCAGGAAAATATTCATTGCTTTATCCCCCGGCATTGCTGTAAATGAAAATATGTATGCAGTCTCTCCCAGGCATGCAGGCTGTATTTGCGTACTGCTGGAGATCTTGCAAAGCCAGCTTACCGGCGACGTCCGTCTGTTTTGTACTTAGTGTAAAGGAGTTAATGACCTGAGGAGTTAAGACTGTCCAGGCGATCTGTATAATCCTTTCATGCAAATAAGATAGTGTTGCAGTTAACCATTACTTTCTCTTAAATTTTGTAAACCTTTGTAGTAGAGATTTAGTAGAGCCCCCAATTAATGAGCCCAAATGAACATGACAAAATTGAAAAATTGTGGGGAATGAATGGAGTATTCTGTAGGTCAGACGTATGAACCTCAGGATATGCAAGCAATTATTGGCCAGCAGACTCTTGGAGCTCACAATGAAGAATCAGCCCTAATTTATCAATATTGATTTCATGTAGGCTGTTTACTTGGACTTCAAGGTAGGTTTCTGATGCTACTTCGAGGACTGCAGAAATGACAATGCAAATAAAGACGATCCATGAAGCAGGCAATGTGTAGCACTGCAGGTTGGCACCGTAAGGTGCTCCGTGACCTGATGCAGCTACAAAAGAGTTTTAAAAAGCTTAGGGACAGGCGATGGTGACTGGGGAGAGGGCTGTTTTCCTTACAAACCTTGTTATCCTGGAACAGGCTGCATCTCGCTGGGCTGTGGGCTGTTTTAGTGAGAAAGGCATTGTAAATGCTAGGTGAAAAGATTGCAGGTATCAGCTACTCTCTTGAGATAGCCCTCTCTTGTAGACGGGGTGAAAGGCTGGCAGAAAAACTAGCTGATGTGTTATAAATTACACATGTTGGAAAAGTTAGGGTAATGCAATTTTTTAAATCCCCTGTGGATTCACTAAGTTAATAATATTCAGAGGAAGCACTTCTGACTTGTGTGTTTGGTATATAGTAAGCAGCCTCATTTATATTAAATACAACCAAAATAATGGATTTTTTTTTCAAGTCATAACCATATCATGTTCAGAACAAGAGAAAGAGGAGAGTTGCTAAATCATTCTTCTTTAAATGTTACACTTTGTGCTCTGGATATATTCTGTTCATGAGTTTACTTCATTACTAGTAAATTTATTTAAAGAGCAGTAGATATTAAAAAAATAATAATAAATGTAGTTAATCCTTAAATGACTTGTCTGTTTTGAAGTAGTACCCTGTTTCCATTTAATGTAATTGCGATATTCATTCTTAGAATGAACTAATGCATGCCATGTGACAAATTCATTCATTGCTTTGTGTCGCGCAGGAAGCACAAGAAAAAGTCAGCTCATAAAATGGGTCCCTTGGGGAAATTCTGTGGCCTCACTGAAAATGCAAAGCATGTAAAATAGCAACATAAAAATTATGCAGTGCTCCAAGCTACTATAG
The DNA here is from genome assembly GCF_964034855.1 of Anser brachyrhynchus. Lineage (NCBI taxonomy): Eukaryota > Metazoa > Chordata > Aves > Anseriformes > Anatidae > Anser > Anser brachyrhynchus. The sequence goes on from NC_137711.1 coordinate 3,415,783, forward strand.
AGGCCCTTAAAGTTCTCTAGTACGCTCAGAGACTAATGCAGAAAGTGATTTCATGCTTATTTTGGTTTTATTGTAACTCCTTAGTCCAATTTGGAATCAATTCTTGTTCTGTTAGACAATAAAAGTAAAACCCAACAACAAATATTGTATGCGCAGAGTAATTTCCCCACTGCTGCCAGTCGGACTTCTTCTGCCATTTCCTTTGGAAGAATCAATACTCAAAACCTAGAAACAAATTATGTGGGCAAGTATATGTAGAGCTGTTGATGTCAGGCAAATAACTTAGTGTAACAGTGGAGACAAAGCTTTAAGGTTTATGTGCTTAGGTGTAAAGTTAATGTAAAATTTTTATGGTCCTTAGGATTTAAAAAAATCATAATTAGAGTTGGGAGAATTATCTTGACCACTACAGAAATAACTCAAAGATCGCTTGAAAAAGCTCACTGATTTCTCTATAGGCAATAACTGGCAGTTCAGTTAGACTCTCTTGGAACTGCTTGTTGTTTTTTTTAATAAACTTGTATATAATTTTTTATGTGCTCTCTCTGTGCAGTTTAATTTGTTTTATTGAATATATCTAGGGTATAGTATAGAGATACTCACTTCTATTGAGAAGTCTCATCTAGCCTGTTTTTTTGTTCATTTTCTTGTTTTTTGTTTTCCCAAAAGTGGGAGTATAGTTGTTGTTTTTTTAATATCTGTTGGATTTTTGTAAGCAATTTCAAATTGTAAAATGTGCAGCTTCTGTCCTGCTACTTTTTACCCCAGTTATCTGCAATGCTTGTGGCCGTAAAGCTCTTCAGATGCATGTCTCCACGTTGCGTAGGAGACTAGGGTTCAACAAGAGCTTTTCTCCTTTATAGATCATCTAATAGAGAAGATTGTTTCTTTTACTTACCGCGGTACTGTTTCATTTCTGTCTCATCAGTCTGTGTCATATATGAAAGCTACTAGTAACGGTGTATTTAGGGGATAAGTCCCATAATGTATGATACTGATAACCTTCGCACATCAGATAATTTAGAAAATAGCTTGAAATTTACAGCACTGCCTTGTAACTATAAGTGACTGCTGACTCTCTCTCTCTCTGTGTATATATATATATATATATTTAATAACAAGACGTTTTTCTCAGCTCTGTGAACTGACAGAATAAAGTTGGCCAGAATGAATTAACCTCCATTAAGTAGCATAAATCCCCAAACCGTGTGGTACATCTTCTGGTTGTGCTTTGAGAAAGCATGGAGTGCTCCTTGCCGTGCTCTGCCCTCTTTCCTGGCATCCACTTGGCATCTCCTGCTCCCTGCAGCCGTGCTGGGGATGGGGCAGCCAGGAGGAGCAGCATGCCAGGAGGCCAGCGGAGAGCGTGATCCCATAGCACAAGGCTGGGTTTGTTCTCTCCGTGCTCCCCACCGCCCTTCCCTGGCTGCTGTGAGAAGTATTTTTCTCCAGCAAGTCCAAAGCTGGAAAGGATGGAAGTTCACACCCACGGTATGCATACCCCAGATCAACATCGCGCTGTCGAAACATGAAAATACTTTAGTAATTTTCTTTTTAATCTTAGCTGCCAGCCCGGAGTTGCTTTCCAGCAGCTATGCATGATGTGTGCCAGCTCTCTTCTGCTTATACTCTTGTTAAAATGTAAAGCAACAAATTTCCTGGCAGTCTCTGCAAAGTAGTGTAATATAACTTTCATTAGGAGAAGGTGATGAGCATAATGTGACTTCTTAACAGCTGCAGTAAGTGATGTGAAGCTATTAACATCTTTTCAAAACAAGTAACAAGTGAAAGGTTACTTTTCATCTTTATTACTAAAAATGTCATGGTATTTTAAGCAGGTAATATTTTGTTTTCACTTATCTATCTAAGTAAATTTTTATTATGAATTCTCTAGTTATGTGTTGCTTTGAAACTAAGAAAACTCGAAAGATTCTGAAGTATGCTCTAGTGGATGACTTTAAAAATGAAAATTTAGACAAATTTTATGTATGGAAATGACTGCTGCTAACAAGGGATTTTAGCTCACTCTCATCCTTTAGCTATTAGGTTTATGATTCACCAAGAGTAGCCTATCCCACTGTTTATCTTTACATCAAATTATTTGGTTTTCACTTGAGTGTTCTCGAAAGGTGAAAGGTGAGACAGGAGTGATGCTTTGGAATTGCTTAATAAGTAACCGAGCTATGTGGAGATGGGTAACCCACTGCGAGTACAAATGGGAAATGGAGGAGAAAGAATGGAGACCGTCAGTGTTGAGGTGCGCAACCCAGTCAATTAGTAGGTGAGTAGAAAGGTTTAGGAAGTCGACTATTGCATATTAATAAGTGTGCTTGAAGTGTAGCTTGAACTCCAGAAGGACAAACGGGGTATCGTTCATTTTGGCAGCTGAATTGGAGTTTGCATTGTAGGGTGATTGGCATAGTTTTCATGGAAGTGAGTGGCTACGGGTCGTAGCCGTAGAATGAGGTGGTAGCAAGGAATGGCAGTGGTTCTCCTACACGTCGTGACACTTACTACATATCAGTATTAAAAGCAGAGTCAGCATTGCCTCTAGTTGAATGAATTCCTTCATACGCTGGGGAAGGCTGTCAACCCAGAAGTAGGGTCCGATTAGAGTATTTTATAAATGTTACCCCAAATAGATGCCCTAGCACGCAGACTTGTTCTAACCTACACTGTAGCTGAATAAAGGCAGAGCTGGACTAGCCACCCTAGGATCTCGGTTTATAAGAAAGACATCAGCAATGCAGCTCAGTTCTGCAACCTCGTCGGAGATATTTTTCCGATCTTTTGCATAGTTTATCTTGTGTTTCTGCAAATATGCAATCACTGCCCACAGAAGTAATTATTTAACTTTTTTGTTTTCTGGAGGATATAACAGGATTATTTTTCTTCATGTGATTTACTCCTGCAAACAGAAATCAGGCTGTTGTCTTCAAGAGTGGAAAGTTTGGAACCAAAAATACAATTTGGAAGTGAAACGTGTTTCAGCTGCAAGTAATATTAATAGTAATTGCCACTTAGTGATCTTTCAGTTGGTAGAAACAAACCATCAAAATGATAATTGTAGGATTGATTGGGATTTAGATTGATTAACAAACTAGCCAACCAAGTGGGCAGCATGCGTTGGGCCAGAACTCTGCCTCTTGTGAAGTCAGCAGAGCTGAACTGGAATCAGTGGAGCAAAGCCCATTTTACACCATTTGTCCGCAGAATAAACATATGCCATGTCAGAAATAGAACGGTTGGAAACAATTGCTGCATGGGCTCCTGATGAGAAATAGCTGGAGAGGGATGTGAGGGGGATCAGACTTCTTTACAGCCAGCTGACTTAGGGCTGTGGATGAGGCCAGTATGGCATCGTGGTGGGATCGAGAGTTGGATGCTGTAGTGCCACCAAGATGCTCGTGATAACATCTTTCCTAGCTCGCTCCATTGGGTGAAAGAATTTGATATTCATTATAAATGGGAAAGAAAACTTAAAGATTACACACGAAATAAGCTAGTTTGAAAAAGTGCAAGAATTTAACTTGGTTTCCACTGAAGCTGAGGAAGTTCAGTGCTATTTTGCTATTGCAAGTCAATTGAAATCTATTTGATTTTTTTAAAAACTCTCCATTAAAACCGTGGTTTTTTATTTATTGGAAACACAGCCTAATATGTTCAGGGAATGTATAATACACAGTTTCTCTACAGACTACTTTGGAATTTTCGTTATAATCTTCTGAGTCACTGTAAAACTTTGCCTGATAGTACAGTGTTTACTTCGAGATGTTCACCATCTTAAATCTAGATTATTCTGTTTCGCTCAAATGTGGACTGTCTGATTGTGAAACACCAGAACTAAACTTAACACTAAGAAAGAACCTCTGTAAGGGTGAAAAGCTAAAATACCTGGTTTTTGAAGTATGCTCTCTCAAGCAAATCATCCTGTTTATGTGGTTTTGGGGCATGTGTGTGACCTCTGTTGTGTGACAGCCTATAGCCTCCATCACAGGACATAATTAGATTAAGCTTTCCTTATACAAAAAAGTTTTTAGATCGTTCTTAAATTCTAAATGGGAGTCGTACTGTAATCAGAAGCTAATTTTCTTTTCTCATTACCTCCTGCCATTCTGTGATACGAGAACACTTTGTTCTCCACAAGAGTCTTCACTCAGAGCTTTGGTTTGTCACAGAAGTAATTAGCTAGTAAAGACATTGGATTTTCTTAGACATCTTCATCAAGGCATGCAGGTGAACAGATCTCACAGCCAAGGATGGGTGTCCTTCCAGTTTAATGTGCCTCATTTACAGTCCCTGCTCTTTGCACATTGACAGCCCTTCAGTTAGAGATGTGGGTTTGGATTCAGGAAATGCAGCTTCATAGCGTCGTTCATCCCACACCAAACTTTAATGCTATGGGCTGTGTTAAATATTAGAAAATTATCATTGTAGAGTGTTTAGATTTTTAAAAGTGCCCACTTATTTCCTCTAATTATATAGTTTACTTGATGTCTGCCTTTTTTGTGTGTCTATATTTAACATTAGGCTCTACTTTCTTTGACTGACTTACAGGTGAAATACTTGGCTGTAAGTTTTATTTTATTTCCTGCGTAACTGCATTTGTTTCAAAAAAAAGAAAACAAAACCTATGCAAGTCTAACTGTTGTTTTCCCTTTTCTCCCTAGTTTGCTGTTTTGTGGTTCATAAGAGATGCCATGAGTTTGTCACTTTCTCATGTCCTGGGGCTGACAAGGGACCTGACACTGATGTAAGTACATTGGCATTTGATATGCTGCTCTTATGAATAGTTTTATGTTGCTGCACCTAACAGTGAGAACACATTGCAAGCAATATCAATAAGTTCTTTATGGTAAATATTTATAATCCTAGTTGTTTTTAAGTGTTCTGAAGTGAATATTGAAGATCTATGGACTTTAAAGATTTATTTTTGTTAAGAAAATTAGCTACAGATGAATGTGTGACTGAGATCAATATTCCTCAGAATGTGACAACCCTGAGGTGCTTACCCAAGCTTAAATCAGTGTTTTATTTTTGTTTGCTTTGTGTTGAATGTATTTGATGCTAACAATGCCCAGGAGAAGCTGCACATTTTTCTGAGCTTGTTTGTGTATCTATCATATCTCAAGGTATAACCTCAAAGTTGACTCTCGTCTGTGTCCTCTGCACACAGGGATCTGTAGCTCCAGCTACGTGCCAGTGATTAGATCCAATCTAATCTTGAGCCAGCAGGCATATCTCAGATAGGTTGTTTGAAACTTGAATTATTCCCGTGCCTGAGATAGTACACCAGTCAGGATATACCCGTTCTATCTTGCCCTGTCAATACTTGCATATACAAGGAGCATTTTCAGTCAACAACCAGTTTTTACGTTCAACACATCTGCCAACATGGAGAGGCATATGTACAAGAATTTTGTGTCACCCTGCTGAAATAATAAACTAATTGTTTGTTCACATAAAAATAACATTTCTTTGGGATTTGTAAATTCCACTTTACGGTGAAGTAATTTAACATCTGCTTATGGGAACAATACATTCCAAGTGTTCTTTCTCTAAACGGCTCTGTTTTGTCTCTTATAACATATTCATGCTCTAGATTGTAGGCTATTATCTCCTCTGATGAAACACACCAGAAGACTTTTCTTACTAGGTTTTAATGAGCTTCTCATGAATTGTTTTAATATGCTAGACATGAGATCAATGAACAATATATGGGTAGAAGCTGCAAGAGGTTCTGGAAAGTTAGAGATGTTAAAAACTTTTCTTGTTTTTAAGCTCAAGTACAGGGAAATGTCCAGGAACTGGAAAGTATTTTTAAGACAGCTTGTTTTTTAAACACATTTCACATAATCTAAATTTAGGCACATAAGAAACGCTTAAGTTAAGAGCTGTGTGGCAGCAGACTGAAGTTGCTGGGAGAAACACTGCAGTCCTCAACACCCATTTCTTCTCTTCCTATCTTTCCCCCTGCCTTGTCCTCGCTTACCGGGAGGCCTGACCCTGTCATTGATCTGCTCCCGACTGGTGTAACTTTGTGATACTGTCCTCTAAAATCCTACTTGAAAACTTGGGGTTTGGGGAACTGAATTCAGAAGCAGATAGATGCAGCAACTTCGCAGCAGCGTAACCCATCAGGGCATTGGGTCAGGATGGCAGTGGAGGGAGACAGTTTCTGCTGTCCAGTTTCTCTGCTGTATCAAAAGGCAGATTAGATTCATAAAGATAGGTGACACGACTCCAGTCCCAAATCGTACGTTGTTCGGGTAGGTAAGCAAGAAGAAGTGAAGTACTTCAGGTCTGCACTAAAAACTGTTTCTCTGGTGTAAATGAAAGATGCTGCTTGTTTAACGGTACTGCTATGTTAATGATGGGTCCACAAACGTGCCATAAACTTTAGAATATGATGTCACAAAATAGGCATGCTAAATTTAAGTAGTTGTAATCATGAATATGTTGAAATGATTACAATAGGACCTTTGTTTAGGAGTTCCAAATGCAACTACGTTTTTAAGACATTGTCTTTCTCCAGAGATCACCTAGCTTCAATTACTACTATTTTGGCAACAGCTTAAAATGGAATAAATTTCACAATACTCTACATACCATTGCTAAAATCAGCTTAATCAGATTAAAAATATAATTATAACTGAAACCTTTCTTTTCACCTTTCCATCTCTTTCCGTATTCCGTTCTGATATCTCACAAAATGTTCCATTATTGATCTGTATCTCCAGACATCTTTTTCTTCCTGTTCACTTTCTGCTCTTAGCTCCTCATCTCAAATTTTCGTCATCTTTCCTCAGCTGCTCCTGCTGCAGCCCTGGTTACATACTGCAGTTTAAGCCTCGTGATGCCCCAAAAGTACATTTGCTCCAGCAGCGAGATTCAAAGCATCTGTGCCAAGGGCCTTGCAGCGTACGGGTGTAGTCACCAGCAGTGAAGGAGATCCAAAGATCAAGTCAGGGTGTAAGACTCTGCAAGTCTGGCTCCAAGCACGGAGCAGTTACTGATTACCTATAAAGAAGGTGGATGGTGCTGAGGTTTATTAGGCATGGTGAAAAGGACCAGGGAATAGGAAATGCCACTGTAGCTGCAATGCACTCCTCGGGAGCTTTGAGGATTATTCTGAGCTGAACACTAAGCATCTCTTTCCCTTTAGTGTAGAGCACAGCTCCTTTGTGGGAATTCATTAACTGAGCTGAGGTCAATTTTTCTGACAGGAGTCAAAGGAAGAGGCTTTGGCACAATACTGTAGTGGTCAGAGCCCTCGTGTGGAAGATGAAGCAGGGCTTGCAGGTGTTCGTGCAGCCTCCCTGCCTGGTGCAGCCAGGGAGCCGGTCTGCAGCCTGGTTTCAGCTCATCGGGTTTGTAGCAGGCAGGCTCTTGGTGCATTTTATTAGGCAGGTGCACTTCATTTGGCAGGCTGTGCTGCAGAAACAATCGTGAAGGCAGGAACAAGAAGCCAAGATTATTTTTCATACCGGTCCTTTTCTGAAAGCTCCTGAATTATTTAAACGTTGTAGGGAGGTGTGGAAATTGGCTCTGTCTGAAAGGTGTAGCAATTAAAGCAGTCTTTTGGACTTTGGAAGTTGTGGATTTGAACTGCCCTGAGCTACAGATGACTTTAGGCGTGGTTCAAGCATGCTGGCTCATTGGGGTGGCATTTGGGTGATTCTCCAAGTTTATAACCCTGTGTACACCTTCTGTATCAGGTGCTGGGCAGCGCCAGCACCGACGCTGTGCTGCCTGCTACGATACCTGCTTTTCCAGAACCTCTCACCTGGACTTTGGTAGGAGCCCTTTACATATCAGCTGCTGTCGGTACCAAACCCAGTGAAGGGCAGCGTTATCAGTAAAAGCCAAAGCAGGCAATAGTGCCTACAGTATTAATGCTGACACTCCTGCCTTCAGCCCAGCAGTCTTAGCAGCCGTCGGGCTGGGTGAAATGCAGCATCACCAGTATCAGTGCCAAAATGTTAGTGCTAAAGGGGGCCGGCGGGTCAGCAACACGCTGCTGTGCCTGTCCAGCTACTCCTCCTCTCAACACGGCTCATACCATTGCTGATTTGCTTTGTTCGGTCCTAAAAACGAAGCAGAACAAAACAAAACAAGTTTTGTTTTAATGCTCAGTTACGAAATAAGATGTTTAAAAACAAGCATTGTTGTTTGAAAACTTCAGTGGTGACACTTGTGGCTAGTTCTTCTGTATCTGCAATGAAAAGTTTGATTCTTGAATGGAAAATGATCATTTTGAATATTTACACAGAAGTGACATCTGAAAAACTCTTTTAAGATTAAAAGTAAACAGAAAATAAATGTTTTATTAAAACTGTGGTACATTAGTGGGTCCTATTAAACAAAGAGAATTGTAGAATGTTATACTTTAATTTACTGAAATGTTTGACTATAATGTCTGCCCTTTTACAGTTCAGTAACTTATTCCTATCCTAGTCAGTACAAGCTTAGTTCAGAAAAGTAATATACTGTGGAGCTTATCATAATATTTAGCAGATTTTTAAATATTTTAAAAGTCCTTTTCTAAATTGTTTTGTGCAAGTGCACCATTCATTTGCATATTCAAATTCTCCGGTGTCTTTGCCTTTCCATTAGTTGTAGGAGAATGCAATATTGCAGTTAATGGAAGAAAATTTCCAGAGCAGTGCTATACACAAGTTGCAGTTTTCTGTCTCTCTCTCTCTCTAGTCAAACATATTAAAAAAAAAAAAAAAAAAAAGAGAGAGAGAGATAAACATATCCACCTGCATAAATATAACTTCCTTATGTTTTGCTCAGGTGAGGAAATTTCTGATTTTTTGCAATAAGACATCTCCTTGGAAATGTGTTGTTTTTTTTTTTTTATTATTTTATTTTCTGTAAGCTTTCTCAAGTGGTAGGCGTTTATTATGAGAGACTGCCGTTTTCATCTCACAAAACGCTGTGTGATGTTCGTAGCGAGAGCAGTGCGGAGCCAGTAGGTCAGAACCAAGGGACGGTGCAGGTCTGCTGATGAACAGCTTGGAATATGCAGTGCTTGAGCCTTTCAGGGAGTATTGTTCTGATTCAATAAAAGTTACAAGCTAGCACTCACTGCACTTTTCACATAAAGCAGGAAATCCTCACAAATGTTTCATTGCAATAATTATCAGTTATATTTATTTTACTTGACAAGGAGACCCCAAAGTCTAACGGCCAGGTAGGTGCCTTGCAGCCAGTTAGCCAGGGTTAGAATAAAAAAACATTTCCGGGTACATGTTTCTCACTCAAACAAAATTGCCTTTTACAGCCACAGGAGTCAGTACTTGAAGGTGCGTATTCCCAAACATCCTGCGGAGGTCTGGGTATCTAGGACATGATGGCAAGGATTTATTTATAGATTCGTCTTGAGGCAGGATGGTATGGCATTTACACTACAGGCCCCGAGGGATGTGGAGGGTTGCTGAGCGGTGAAGTTTGTTAGTCGTTTGCAAAGATCCAAAGGGGGAAACCCTTAGTTTTTGTAAGTGGCGTTCTGACTTCCATGGAAGCTGAATGTGTATACAAGGGTGAGGGCTAAGCATATCTTTAATTTTATTTTTATATTTTTGAAAGAGAGAATTGGATTACTTTGAATCACATGCAAAGAGGTTTCTGTCATGTAGTTAAGTTTTTGTCAAAGCTCTTTGTAGCAGTTTCTTGGCTGCAGCAATGCCCTGAGGAAAGGCGAGGCTCTGCTGGCAGTGTCAGGAATTTCTCCAAACGTACTGGACAGTTGCAGTGAAGCTTAGTTTTAAATTCTGGATATTCAGAAAACGAAGAAAGATTTTCAGACTATGCTATGCACAACCCTTTTCTTATTTCCTAGCCTTTCTTACATGCCATACAGCTAAGTATTTAACAGTAAACTTTGACCATGCAGCTGTATAAAATCCTTTAATATGCTAAAAATAGTGGTGTACAAATATTGTCTCCTCGTGTAACATTTTTTCTGCAGTACTCTATAGCTGTAACAGAGAAAAGAAGTCATTATTATTACTTTCAAATTAAATGCCTTAATAAAGGTGCATGCAAAAAAGAGGGAAGCCCAAAATCCCCTCCTTTCTGTTTTACTCAGGTTAGCTGAAATGAGAGGTTATAAGAGCTGGGTTTGTGCCAAAAGGAAAATATTATTGGTGAATAAAGTGGTCTTCTCTGTGGCAAGTGCTGAAATGATGGTGCCTGGGGAGCAATATTTTGTTTCAGTTGAAACAACAAGAATTCAGACAATCAAAAAAATTGTAAGTCTCTAATGTCTTAGCAAAATACCAATACAGGAACTTACCTTATTGCTATCTAATAGGTCCCTGTAGTTTGAATAGAAAATATTCATCTTTTCCTCATGACCAGCTTTTATGGTAATGCTGTTGAGTACTATTTAACAGCTCCTGTATTTCAAGCCTGCTTCTGCTATACTCTACTTGAAGCATCATCTCCAATTCAGATTTATTTTTTTTTTAGTGTTCATAAAACTATTCTAAATTGTTGATGAAATGCTTTAAATTTGAGTAAACTACTGTAAATATATGAGCAACCTCTAGAATTGACTGTGGTGGTAACTAGCTTCACTAAGATGAATTTAAGGGACCACTAATTGAATTTCTTTCAAAAAAGATACTTTAAAATTGTTAAATCTTTTCTTTGTTTCTTAAAGAAAGGTAGTAACCAGACTGTTTTCAGAGTTAGAATTAAAATAAAACACCAGTACTTTAAAATACTGTCTGAATATATTCACTTTTTAAAGCAATGAGTCTATAAAACAATATAGATTGCACAAGAACTCAGACATTGCAGTCTCTGTATCAGCACTATTCTCCTTTCAGACTTGGAATAATATAGGATCCAAAGGAGGTTTATAAGCTAAATAAATAAATAGAAATTCAAAAGACAAAAAAAAAGGGAGGGGGAGGGGGAGCAAGTGACTCTGCTGTCGAGGGAGATTAAATCTGACTTTCCTACTCCGAATTGCAGTGAGTTCTTAATATTTAAGCACCTGGGAGAGAACGAAGTGATAAGATTATGCTTACGCAAAACGAACCAGCAAAGCCATCTCATCTCAGGCGGCGGGGTAGCTGACCTCCTGGATGGTGAAGGTGACATAGATGGGAAAGATGTTAAAGTGGATAAGCCTCTTGATATTGAAATTATTTGGGAGTTTTATTATCTTAAGCACATTTGGCAAAAATAAATCATTCTAAATTTGAACAACTGAGATTCCACAGGACACTGCAGGAGCCGAATATGCTCACGAGTAGCTTGGATATTGCGGTATCATATAGCTACACAATCCGCAGCTGACAGGAGGGCTGACAAGAACTCGGGAGGACGATACTAAAAGTTCAGATTTTTTTCCACGTATAATGGTGTGAGGTCATAAAATGGGGGTGGTGGATCAGTGTGAGCTGATGGTGAAGGCAGCAGCAGGAGCCAGGCCTCCCCGTGGGCCGCACGCGGCCCGCGTCTTACACAGAGGTGCTGAGGGGAGTGCAGGGATGGCTGAGAAGTGAGTACGCCGATTTTCGGTGCTTTTTGTAGATTTCTGCAGCCCTTCCGGAGGGGAATTTAGGAAAGAAGGGAAATGCTAAAGGTCTTTGAAGGTGCTCGGCTGCTTTCCGTGGCTGCTGGAGTCTAAGAAGGGATCGTGCAGGCAGCTTGTGGAGGGGGCCTTGGCTGCTGATCAGTGATGGCTTTGGGGGCAATGAGGGGTAAATGCTGCAGCAGGTCGCTAAAAAAGCGAAGGCACCTTGTTTGGGGGCTTATGGTGCTTTTCCAAATGGTGCTGTAGGTTTAATTTTGGCACTCAGACACTGCGGAGAGGCAAGATGAGTCCTGTGAGGCTGTGTTACGCTCTTCATGTTATGAGCCCTGTGGTTTTGGAATTAGAAGGAAAGCTGAACCTCAGATACTGGGCGGGGGGACACCAGTGGGAAACGGTCCTTTGGGAACGAGTCCAGAGGTTCAGCGGGACAGCAGTGGGCTTGGGCTTGGCGTTAGGCTTGGAGCAGCGCTCCTTGGCTGGGCAGTATTACCCCATGCAGCTCAGGAGCTGCTGTTGTGATAGAAATCCTTCAGGAGCCACACCGCTGTGTTAAGCGGGGGTAAATGGATGTAGAAATGGATGTAGGTGAGCTGTCCCGAGCCGTGTAGTCATCTTAGTGCTTTTCCTTTTCTGTTCAGTGCCAGGTGCTGAAATCTTCACTGATTTTTGTGATTCTTTTTTTTTTTCTTTGCTCATTTTTTTGTTTTGCTGGCTTTATTTATATATCCAGACTGTTTATATGTTAGGAAGACAGTTTCAGAATATTTCCAAGTTTTTTAAAGAAATATTTCCAAGTTTCAGAGTGAAAGATGAAGTTGTTTTACCAGTCTTTGCTGGGAATTTAAAAAAAAATTTAAAAACAAAAATAGTCATGAAAAGTGAAGGCAGTAACTAAAAGCATAGTATTAAGACTTACTGTAGAACGTAGTTAAAAAGGGATTTTAATCAGAAAGCTTTGCAGCCGTTTTTCCAGGGATAATGAAATGTGGCAGCAGGCTGCCTCTGATTTGCTTTTAACCATTTGGTTGTTTTTGCAGTGAATGCAACAATCATCTATGTTGAACATTGTGAGAGACTTGAACAACAAACAGGCATCACTGACAAATATTGTAGCCAACAAGAATTTTGTTCTTGCTAATCTGAGTTTTGGATAATAGGCAATCTTATACTAGAAATATTTTCTTTTTAATTACAATAAAAATCTGCTCACTTTATTACAAAAGATACACAAAGGCAGGCAAATCTGTCAAATAACAAAGTCTACTGCCTGCTAGAACATCAAAAACTCTTTCTTAAGGAGACTTTTATGAATTTTTTGATGTGATTCTTAAACGACTCTGATGCGATAAAATTATTAATCTTTCATTGTATACCCTAAGGAAAGAAAATATAGAAATCCCTACATGTATAAGTTGAGATATCAACTTACTGTGTATTAATCAGAATGACTTTGTCTACGGTAGACATTAGTAGATATTATAAAACAATTACAATGCAAACATAGCTTTTGTCAAAATATGATATTCTTTACTGTATTCCTACTTCCTTTTCCCCAAAAGCTAGTCCTAGTTATCAAAATAAACAAGATCACACTCAATGCAGTAAGTACTTTAAAAAAAAATTACAGTACAAGAATACTTTTATTATAAAACCAAACATTTCATTTCTTATGATTACTCTGACTTCTTAATCTCTGCAGAGTATCCAAAGTAGCATATGGCAAAATAAAAGTTTCATGCTGCTGGGGTATATACTTGTGTTTTTGATCTCAAAACCATACAAACTAACTGCAGGGAAGATTTACCTATCAAAACTCTTATTTTTAATTATGTAAGAATCATTTTTAATCAGCTATAATGGCTGATTTTGAAATGCAGATATTGGAGTATACTGGCAGGAAATTGCAGTTCAAACAGGATCACGCAAGTTAAGGATCCTTTTAACGACTGGGAGGGAAATTTAAAAAAGAAATCTCCAAAACCAAAAAAAAAGATGATGTGTGCATTGTGTGTACAGTCTGCACGGGCTCTGCTGGCACCTGCAGCTAGTTCATGTGCTTCCTTGAACCCCACTTCCTTGTGCTCCACCAAGGTAGTTCTTGGGCTGACTTTCTCAAAGGAGCTCTTGAAAAGAGCTGTGCAGATCCCCTCCTTCCCCTTTTTATGGACATGCAAGGTGGGTGACTGCCTACACCTCATGGCAACTCTGAAGTCACATTTACTTGGATCTTCCATCGCATCTTCAGTGGTTCAGTTCATAGGGCTGGCACCTGAGACACGGGGCAGGTGTAGTTCAGCTTTTCTTTGTTATAGCCTGAGATTGGACAATTCACAGCTTTGAAGGCTTTGGATTTATAAAGAATATCTTTTTGGTTTTTCTCGAGCCAAATCAATTCAATTGCTAAGAACTGCATCATAAAAAAATTGAGTTTACATTTTTCTTGATTTTTGCTGTGCAGTATACTGTATAACACAGAGGATCCTTGAAAGAGTTAATAATTGAAGAGAAAGTACTGCTGAGAGATAGGAAATTTATATAAATGATGAATCTAAAAATATCAGTGATTTTCATAAGAAGTTAGCATTTGAGAACAATTATTAGGCAGTGATATTATAGAAGGAGAGCTCTCAGCAAAGTTATTCCCAGTAGTAAAAAGAAATCTTGTTGATAGGGTTGCAGTTTTAATGGCAGTAAATACAACTGATTAAGCAATCTGCTGGCTGCTCATTTACAATCAAAACTTTTTTGAATCCCCAAAACTGAAGGTGAAGTTTTTCCAACAGCCCTTATTTTCCCTGTCCAATTGTCAGAGGGTATTTAGTTCTGCAATTTAAGTAGAATTTAATTATTTCCATGTCATCTTACAAGGAAACCCTTTCCAAAAGTTAGTTGTGTCAATCTTTAAGCTGTATGTAAATATTAATGATGTGATATTAGGGCGTAGAGGAGGGAAAAAGCGTCAGGCTTACTGATAATGTTTTGTTACGTGAGATATCATGTGTAAAATGCAACATAGCCATTTCTGTCAGGTTCCACCCCCACAATCACATGTTTATTAAAAAAAAAAAGTCTGATTATGGCATACTGAACTTATTAGCTGGGAGGAACGTACGCAGGCACAGACCACTGAGAAAATTTTGCAGAATGCCAAACGCTTTTAGCACTGTCTGTTTTTGAGGTGGCAGTTCTTGCACCAAAATTAGATGAAAGCTTAATTTGGAATAAAATGAGTGGGCTAATTTTGAAAAGCACTGTAGATCCCATATGCTACAAATAATTCTGGGATGTGTCACCAGGGAGCATACCTATCTTTGTAAATTTTTGGTGGCTGTTTCCTTGGGGTGCTGGGAGAAATTTGCCAACGCTCACTGAGATAAACTGGTATATGCTCTGTCTCTTAATTTAAATCACAACTCCGAGAAGCTGCCTGTGGGGCTGGGGGAACAAGAACCACTTGTGCTTTGTAGGAAGGAGCAGGATACTTTTATCATCGTGCTTTGATCACGGGCTAGAGGGAAGAGAGTGAGGGGAGGTTGGGTCAGACCCTTACCAGCAAGACAGTTGCCACTACCCTCCTGTTTGCTGAGCTCTGTTTTTCTGTCTGGTCCTGGTAAAGCCTTTGGGCAGCTTTGCATAAACAAACTCCGTTTTATGCTTGGGCTTGCTTTTGTCATTTGTTCGTTTCCTCTTCCTCTTAGCTGTCCATCACTTGTCCATCACTATGGACCAGGTAGTTCACAGATTTTCTTTAGGTTTTGGAAGAGATCAGATGGCCTTGAAATAGCCAGCGATATCAGGGAACATGTATTACATGATATCACTATCTGAAAATAATTATTCATTTTTATAATTGGTCAGATTTTTGTGACGTGCTGATGAAAGTTTATGCACACAGATTTTAAACCAACAGCGTATTATCTGCACTGAAGAACGAAATGCTGGTGCTTCCACTAAAGCACCGTTGTGCCAGTCATGATTCCTTTCATAATTTGATTTCAGCTATTCCCTTGCAGATAAACAGGAGTGTGACCCGTGTGATTAATGAAACTTAATCCTTAAAATACCAGCGATCGTAAGCTGAGCTCATAAAGTAAAAGCAAAGGCATATCATAAGTTCTGCTAATGAGAACTTAATAGATATAAGAGTCTGAGATTGATTTATTTGTTTTTCTTTTTGTCCCCATGAGGAGGGTACCTGCTGAACTAAGGCGTGAAAGAAATTTCTCTGTGTTGGGAAAACCGTTGTAGTCTGTAACAGAGCTACCTTCAGGTCTGTTTCTACGGCAACAGGAGCATCAGACCAGCAAAGAATGGACCAGAAAGGAGATAAAAGCTTCTATAAGAATAGTTACAAAAAGCATATGTATAGATTTGGCTACTTTTGTTTCCTCTTTAAAAAAAAAAAAAGAGTTTTATGAAATCTGGTTATTCTGGTAGCTATTTAAGTTGGACCCTATTGGTATTGAAAGACTAGCAGAATAATAACAAATGATTAACTTCATGGACATTAATTAAGAAGAGTTTATAAAAAAAAAAAACAACACTCAAGGCTGAGCTTACTGGAAGTGATACAATTTTTAAAGCAGTTTTTATCTAACATCTTAAAAAGGCATTTTCTGAATCTTAGGGTTTTCTCTTTTTTATTTTTTATTTATTGGAAAAGTTATTCTGAGATGGGTTATATATATTTAGTTTGCAAATAACCCTTCTTCCTTTCTTACTAGCTGCTTTATTATCAATAATTTCTTTTGGGTGTCTAATTGTGAAGTATGCAAATTGTAAGTTAATTATTGCTAGTCCATGTGGTCAGTATTATTCTTCTCTGTGTCCCTGTGTTGTCAGAGATTGGGTAAGACCATGTGAAGAGAAACAAAAGAATTTAAAAGCTCTTTTCTCCATCTCTTACGCTTATCACTGACACTAATTAAAAACACATAGAATAAGCGCAATTGCATCAGAACTTGACATTAATACTGTGATACTTCTTGAAAATGAAATCTGATCTCTTTTTAGCAAAACCTATTTTTATAATGTTTTTCTCATTTCAAAGAAAAAAATCTGGTTAAAAAGAAATTGATGCATATTTATCTGCTTTAATTTTATTTTTGAAATTAAAAATCTTTATTCAGAAAGAAAGAAACCTTTTGAAAATATTCTAGCCCTGCTTTTGCCCTTCAGATATTCCTAATGCATGGTTCTACAGATGCTTTGCAATGCATTAATGTTTAGAAGTCTGACTTTTGGAGCTTTGAAAGCAAGTATTATACATAAATAACACAGCAAAAGACTGTTGCTATTTTACTTTAAAAAGTTAGCATATCACTTTATGGAAGTGTGGCACCCCTTTCTTTATAGTTTTTACTTCTGATCTTTGTAAAGTATATAAAATGTGCACTGTCACATTTGAAATGTGCAATACTAATACAGTGATTTGGAAAACAGGGACACGATATAGTTGCACGGTCTCGATTTCTTGAAATGAAGAGCACTGTGTAAATCGTGATAGTTTTGTTGAACAGGAACTCAAATGAGCATAGGTGAATGATTACTTTTAGTCTGTTTGTTTAGGTAGCAGTTTATAAAAATTCTTATTTACCTTGTCCAGAAATAAGGCCAAAAAGCAGCCTTCCGGCAGAGCTGAGGTTAGAAGGAGCTGGGGACAGTCAGGCATCAGAATGTATATAAAACCTGTGCTAGGAAGGCCATTAGTATGTGCATGTCATTTTTATGAAGAATATTCTTTCACTGCCACAGATTTTTGTTCAGTAGTTTTCTAGATTTTTTTTCTAGAATAGCTTGAAATCTAGAATTATCCCAAATGATTTTCTTCCTGAGAAAACAATTTGAAATTAATTAAAGGTAATTTGAGCCCCTCAGTCCTTGCACACAACAGGCAGAAGACCTGGATATCTCTTATAAATAGCTTTATGAAATCCTTCCTTAGTTCAAATCCACTTTTATTTTTCAAGGTCTATATTAGTACCTACAGATTGACCTACTTACAAATAAATGAGTCATGTTGTATTGTTAAATCTGGAAGCCTAAAATCCCATTCCTCACCACACATTAACAGCATTGCTTTATGAACATACTAAAAAGCTTTTTACTTTGCTTAATTAAAATAAGAATTTTAACAAGCAGAGGCTTTATATGGTCGTCCTCAAAGTTTATTCATTTTGTCCTGTTGACTTTGTTCTGCAGAGTGAAATTCATTTCTCAATCTTGAGATTAAATTAAGTCAACAGTAATGTGTAATTTTCACTACTTCTTCATTAAGATAGAGCACTTCTACATATGCGGGTGCTAGTTAATATAAAAAAGGAAATAAGAATTAACCAAGGAAAGGTGGAAGCTGTCAATATGGAAGGTTAGAACTCAAGGAAGTGCTGAGGGTGAAGGAACAGGTGCCAATGGCAAATTGACGGCCCTGGCTCAGTTCTGGCCTCCAAGGGCAAGCTTTTTAGCAGAGGAAGCAGGAAAGAGAAAAAAGGGCTGTGGAAAATAAAGGAGAAATTAAAGCAGTCCTGTAACTTTTAGGAGATATGTTCAGTCCCTCAGAGTTTTAACATCTGTCACTTGTGTCCTCGTGTGCCAAGAGCATGATTGGGACCATTCATGAAAACCAAAAGAGCTGTGCAATCAACAGACTTTGTTCAATATCCCTGCATAAAGGGGATTTGCAATAAATAATATGAAAGACTGCAGTCAACCACAAATGGCTTTATTTTTAATGTGCCTAATTTAGAAACATGCCACACGGAGGTAAAATTAAGCAAAATAGAAATACACTTTTTTTTTTTTCTTCTGGAAGCACATTATGCAACGAGTGGGGTAGAAAATGTTCTATTCTACCATTCCAAACTAATCCTTTGCTCTTATGTGAAAAGGTGCAGCTGTTTACTGATCTTACAAGCTGAAATCAAATCAAAGTGTTTCCCAGTGCTTTGTATTTTGTAACAATAAAGCCTTCAGGTCAAACGAGGAGACCGCTGCTGTGCCCAGACAGACCCCGGAAGGCCTCAGGCCTACCTCAGGGAGGTACATTGTATACCTAAATAAAGTCGGAGGTGCGTTGTATACCTAAATTAAGTCACTTCAGTGGCATAATAGGCCAAAAATGGCCACTAAAATAAAAGTTTATTTTCAAGTAGTCCTAAAACGAATGAAGTGCCATTTTATTTTTTTCTCATTAGCTGTCATTGCGCAGCACTTTTTTTTAATTTCTCTGCTCCTGTCAGAGTGCAGTCCATTCGCTCAGGTTCATTACTGCTTGTTTTGCCAATACTGTTGGGATACGCTCCAAGAATTTGGGTTATTAGTCATTGCAGTAAATGACCAATGCATCTTAATCAATACAGGCTTCCAAAAATTAAACATTTCCTGAAGTTGTGGTTCAAAATGATCACATTTTAAAATAAAGTACCTCCTTAATACATAGATTTTTTTCTCTTCTGAAAAAGGAATCTTTAACATGACAATATTTTATGAATGAAGGCCTGTTGGTAAAATTTGCCCTACTCTAAAAAGGATATGCAATTCCTCATGGACACGCATTTGACATATATGCACAGATAACGTGCAGTCTACATGCCCCTTAATATTTGCATTCACCATTGAAGTCAGCAGGAGCTGCAAGTAGGCACTCAGAGCTTTTGGAAATGGAGTTTATGAATCACAAACACCAAATGTGGGAATGTGTGTATTATACCCGGTTTAAAATATTTCACTAAGACGCATGCTGTTTGCGCTGGCTTTTGTTCATGCAGTTGCATGCCTATTTGTGCATAAACATTGTCACTACATATCATTAAGTATTTATAGCACCTATATATTTGAAAAGCATTATATTTACACTGATATCTGAGTAGAAAAAACTCAGTACTGCAAGTAGTGTGGCTCAGCATACCGGTTTTGAAGAAACCACATTTCAAGAGAAGATTCTATAAACAAACGAAAGCTTCTTTGAATTGAACAGGCTAACAGTTGTTTTGTAAAATGTACTGGATGCAAAATACTGCTTCAGAAACCTTGGTGGTAAAGACAAATTTAGAAAAAGGTCACAGAAACAGTGGGTTTCTAGGCATTTCTAACATTAACACAGAATTTGCATTTATGTCAGTGGGAGTCTTTTCAGTGCTTAATGAACTGCACTTGATTTATGAACTTGATATTGAAGCTGTTTCTTTAACACAAAAAATAAGAGTAAGTAAGATTATAACTGTAATGAAAACTAAAGCGTCACAAATCTACTGTGTTGCATCTATAAAATTGAGAGTGCTTAGGAAAACGTTGATTGTGTAGGAGTGCTCAGTGCATCTTCTGGCAGGTAGAAATAGGTTCTGCCCTGGTGGTGGTGGAATGAGCACACCCTGCTGCTGTGCTAATAATGCTGAGTGATACCTGTGAAATTGGATAAAAAAAATTATAGTTTTAGTGGGAAAGGGAATGTGAAATGGTGTACTCCTGCTGTCCTGTTGTAGGAGACTCGAAGAGCCACAGCCCAGAGCAACGTTGCCGGCAGGGGATGCGCCAGGATGCTGTGGTGCTGAGCTATGCCTGTGCTGAAGTTGTGTTGAGCTAAATGTGCGCACGAGCACCGAACACTTCACTGTAAAAAAGCCTTACGCAGTCACTCCAATCATTTTTTATAAGCTTTGCAGTTTTTATATAACTTCTGTTCTTTCTGATTAAAGAGAGGTGGAGGCATAAATAAGTCCAGTGACAGGAAACCGTAGGTTACAAAAATTTGATAGAATTTCAAAAAATTAGATAGGAAAAAGTGTTTCAATTTGATTTCTCTGATGTCCAAACCCTTGTACAAAATCATGCAGTTATATCTAGTTTTAAAAAAATTGTTAAAGTCTGTTAATGTTATTCTAACTTCAAAGAGAAAAACTTAAAAGTGATGTCTGTCAATAAAGGGAGAAAACTAATAGGTAATAATCAAAAAAAATTGAATTAGGGCCTTGTTAATGATATTCCATAATTAGATCTTCTTAATGGATGGGTAGAATAATCTATTTAATTGTAACTATAGTTTGTGGTAGAGTACTATGCCTTATTGTATTATGTCTCTATAAAGAAAGAAGCAGCATTACTTTTGCAATAACTACATTTTTCTCAAAATGCTCTCATTTCTAAATTTACTAGACATTTCGCTAACTCTTTGTGAAGTGTTTCCTTACTTTTTCCTCATGACACCAATCCTTTGATGGAAAGGGATGTTTCACCAACCTTCTGAATTATGCAGCGTGGTTTTTCGGCCTTACGTATTTTCAAGTTTACACTGCTATCTAATGACTTAACCTTGACTGGCGTTCCATATGTTGAGATGTTCTTTATCTACAGCCTAATTAAATGAAAGCATATACTGTCTGTCTCTGATTCAATTAAGATGAATTGGACAGACTGGCCTCCTTAATGCTCTTCAAAGCACATTATTAGGCTGTACAGTCCCTTCAAGATGACTTGTCAGAGAATGAATCACAGAACGACAAAACGCTTTGGGTTTGAAGGACCCTTACAGCCCCCCCAGTGCCTCCCCCTGCCGTGGGCAGGGACCCCCCCACCAGTCCCGGCTGTCCAAACCCCCTCCAGGGATGGGGCACCCACAGCTTCTGCTGCAACTTTTCTGATGAGAACTAATAACATTGAACTATTTCAGTAGGATATGTTACATCTGTGTATTGTATATTACATCTGTGCTTTGGTAGCTTCCTAAATTGTAGCCCTATTTAAGAGATTTTGGGGCATCTCTCACTGACTGGATAGCACAAGAAAATCAGCAGAGCCCATGCACTGCTGGTAGGTTTCTAAGTTACATCCTGCCTCGGCTGGCATGGGCAGTCATGTGCTGTAAGGTGAGCTCTGCTTTTTGATTCTGTTTACTTAACTGGACATCGATTAGTCATATTTTCCTGAAGTTCACTGCAGTGCTTGTTTGCTCTCTTTGATTAATTAATTATGCTTCTAACACAGCAATTTAGCCTTTTATTTCTCTCTTGAGCCTTTACTTTCCTCTCACATCGAAGGCCTGACCAGGAACTCATCCTTAATGTAAAATCACCCTTTTTCCCTTCTCCACACATGCAGATGGTGTTTCAGTTCTTGCTGGAAATTGTCTCTGCAGAAGATGTTGCCAAAGTGTCTTCGTTAACTAGCTGGCAGAAGTTTTGAGCTATTGGCCACCTTTCCTTCAGATGATCACAAATTTTACCCTGCTATTTTCTTTTATTGTTTTTAGTGACCATTGGAGTTCCTTTGTAGCCTTCCTCTGAAGAGTGGGGACAGATGAGCACAGCCATGTGCTACGGGTCTTGTCAGCCAGAATGAATTTGTTGAGGTTCTGCTGATAGCTTATGCAGAGAGGGAGGTAAAAAGAAGGAAATAGGAAAAGACAGTTACATACACACCATACTTTAATTCTCCAGATTAATTTATTGTGAACAACTGTCCAACAGACTTGAAACATTGTTTGTCTTGAAGCAAGACAGTCCGTTAGCAGCATGGTTCAATGTAGGGCACCTTGTGAACTGCGCTTCCTCGCTTTGCTGGGTTTTCCTTTGGGATATTTCACTGTCCTGACCTTGCATAAACCTGCTGCAGCCAGAAAATCCTCTGCGATTACATCCTGAGATGCTGTGACTGTACAATAGTATTCCCCAATTTCCTTTAAAAGGTATTTAATGGTATTTTAAAAGCAATTGGATTATTCTGCAGAAAAGAAGAACATTTATTTGTTTGTGATACAGAACAACAGAGAAGGCACACAGTAATTTTGCTGGCTGTTTGGGTGGTTCAGTGAAGGCTGATGGAGTATCTGTAAGTACTTCAAATTGAAGTTTGAGATTTAGCTGCAAAATTCATCATCCTGCAGTAAAGAGGAAAATTTAATTTCATTGTCAGTACGTAAGATGAAAACTTACTAAAGCTAGATGTTACTGTGAGTAAATTGAATTTGAATTCATTAAGAGCCTAGAAACAATCAGCAAGTCCGTAATGAAACAGCAGCAAATGCAAAAGCAGGCATTTAATATTAGCAAAGGTCTTGGTGAGCTTGCTCCAAGCTTCTTACTGCTACCTGCTTATTTCCCAGTTCCTAGCCTGATTTTGTAAGGAAGCTGCGTATGACTTGTCAGGACATTCAGTCCACCCTGCAGCTTGGTCTTTGTGACTTAAATAATTCCCTGCTCTACCAGTTAATTCATTCAGCCGCTTCTCTCTCCTGCCTGCTCCCCCACCTGTTGTAAACTCAGGATCCTGATCCCTGGCCGGGCATCCTTGCGGCGCCTCTTGCAAGTCTCTCCATGGCCCTGCGAGATAAGGGCCCCTCAGTACAGGTGTTTTTACAAATTGGTAATTAGACACAGAGCAAATGAGTCCTGCGTCACACCGGGAAGGGGACAGAATTCCTGTTCTAAGCTCAAATTCTTCCCAACCTCCCATGTTGCAGAGCAAGCGTGTGAGTAGCTCTCCTTGCCTTCACAAAGCACTGTGAAAATAAATGGTTTCCTCAGGAAATGTTTACAAGGATAGTGTTTGTCCTTTTCAGAGGATAGGGGATTGAAGGTAGGGAGAAAAAGATTTATGATCAAAAAGAAATTGAACCCCTTCCTTAATAAGGGCTCCATTTGGATTATTGCAGCGTGATATTTCAGGCATTTATTTTAAGGCCATGTGAGAAGATAGTGGCTTTAAAAGATATTGAATATTTAAAAGTGTTCTAAAATGTTCCGAATTCTCAAGGGACAGATTAATAACTTCAAGCTAAAATATTTCAAAATAAGAAAGTTATATTCCAATGAGTTTTTTGCCTGCTTAAA
Organism: Anser brachyrhynchus; assembly: GCF_964034855.1. Classification (NCBI taxonomy): domain Eukaryota; kingdom Metazoa; phylum Chordata; class Aves; order Anseriformes; family Anatidae; genus Anser; species Anser brachyrhynchus. Next base: position 3,439,162 of record NC_137711.1, read on the forward strand.
ATAACCCAGCTGTGAAACTGGAAGTACGTGGTACTAAGTGTTCTTTGTTCAGAGTTTAAAAATAATTCAAAACCCCAGAGATCTGGAAGCAGATGTCTGTGCTTCAGGATTCAGAGGGCCCCAACAATGGGAATATCTCATTGTCAGCATACTGATTTCGTATTCATGTGGCACCGAATTTATTTGCAGAAAAGTTTCTTTTTCCAAGGGTTAAGGCATAGTTTTTAGACATATGGGTTGGTTTGTTTTTTTTATCGTTTTTATTATTATTAATAATAATAATAATAATTTACTTAATTTTTTTCATGCTGTGTGTGCTTGGACTAATCGCTGTTCCAACCTGAATCAGCCTTCTCGGGTGTGTGATAGGGAACCAACCTGTGCAAAGGCATTAATCAAGGCGTTTTATCAAGGAACATTATAGAAAGCTTTAGGTGAGGGTTTAACATGAAATGTTTCTTTTTCTTTAACGCTAGAATAATGAATACTTTCTTGTAGTGTTTTTCATCCATAACTTTTGTCTGTTTTTCAGCCTGCGGTTTACACAGACAGCTAATTGTATATGTTATTCTCTGCGGAGGAGCTTTTTTAAACACGGAATCTTAGTTAAGAAACATTCTGTATTCATATTTCAGACATCATTTCAGCCTGTGTATTCAACACTTCTATGCTTAACAGAGAGAGCTTTGATTAAAAAGTACCTCCCTGATTCACAGTCTTTGATTAGACAGACACAAGAACATTATCCCGTTGTTTTTCACGTAGTTATTTAGTGCAGTGTCAAGGCAAGCTGAAAATAAACTCGTACTTAATTGTGTTAAATTAAAGAGATGTCATTTTTTTTCCAGGGAAGGACTTGAGTGAATAGCACAGCAAAGCAAACTGAGGTTCAGGTAGGCCCACAGCAGCCAGCTTTGTGATCCCCTGGGGTCTCCAAGCCCCTCAGCAGCCCCTCGAGCCGGGCTTGGCTTCGCCCCATGCAGCCCTTTGGGCTGAGCAGCGCTGGGAGCTGCAATTTGTGGTTTAATCCAGGTGGGACCTGAGGATGTGCCGCTCTTACCTGCTGTTTCTGGGGGGGAAAGCAGCTTTTCCTGGGGAATCAGCGCTGCGCACTGTGAAGGATGTAGGTAGGGCACTAGTGCCTGTCTTGCTAGATGTGCAGTATGTTGGTTGTTTCATGTATTTGGTTCTGTACTTTTGGGAACTAGCAATTTTATAGAAAATAGACTGCTCATTCTCTGTTCTGTAAAATCAAAGCTTTGAATATGTTCCGAGTCCGTAGGCAACCTGCTTTTTAAGCCCTTCCCATTTTAGGCTATCGAAGATGCCATGTAGGGTCCTGATACTGCAAAAGGGAAAAAAAAATGCAATGCTGCATATTTTGTGAAGTACTGGAACAAGTGTACCGCTGGTGAGTGCGGGGTCTGAAACCCACTGCACTCCAGCAGAGCTCAGGGAAGGTGTAAGTAAATGTTGAGGTGCAGAGAGGCTGCGCTGCCCCCAGAGCCAACTCCTACCTAAGCGCTGTGAGTATCGGCGGAGTAGCTGGTACTGACAGGGGAAGAATAGGCTAAGTGATCGGATAAAGTCACTCATACAATTTTAAATCTATACTTGATTAGCCTCTGTCCCTGCCCATCGATGATGAGCACAGATGAGTGTGATACGCTCGAAGCACCGGCCTGGAGATGGAGGGCAGCGATGTGACAGCGTCATCTGTATGCTGAAAAAACAAGTGCACAGCTGCCGGACTTTGTGTTTGAGTTATATCCCTCGATCACGCGTGCTGCTTGAGTTTTTTGGGGGGAACATTTGAGATCTGCTGCCCTTGCAGTGGTTTGTTGAGTGAGACTTCATTTACCTGCTCTTCGTTACGTGAAATGTAAAAGGAAAAATGAGAAAAGAGAAAATCTGGCTGACGACATCGGGATTAGGGCTGTGAGATAGCACAGCGGCCTCGCTTGCACAGGCAAATGTTGTGTTTGACCAAACCCGTTGTGTTTCTGTCTCCTCACTGTGGGTATTTGCTGTTTGTTGACAGCCAGCCCCGCCAGCTGCGTGATGTGCAGTCTCCGGGCAATAGTTCTGTGCTTCCCACGTAAAAAAATTTGGTAATGGTTAAAAAAAAAAAAAAAGTGGGAGACCTTTAGCATTCATTTTGGGGATTTGGGGGTCTAGAACAGCAGTTACTTGAAAAATCTTCAGAAAACTGGGTATGGCAGGAGAGCCTCTGTTCAGAGAATCTGACACGGCATGTCACAACCCAGGTTTGCTCCGACCTTTGAAACTGCCCAGATGACTGTAAGAAAGGCTCTCGCTGTGTCTGGCGTTAGCTAATAACTTAACTGAATTGTGTTGAACTGACTTGGGCTGTTTTCTGTAGGACGATGTATTTTGGAATACCAGGGGGTTGGCAGGCTCAATATTTACTCTGTTTGGAAAGGACTTTTTGATGAAAAATTAATAAATATCATCACTGTGACAATAAAACATCTCTAAATGCTTTAATATAAGCTTTGCAAATAGATAGATTACATAATGTAGGGATGAGGATGCGCCTCCCCTTGATGTGGAAAATGGACTGGCTGGTTTTGCTGCTTCTACATTAAAAATAAAAATGCTGAATAAATGCAGCATAGAGCTGTGTTTATACTTTGTGTACTTAAACTTTTATTAAGCTATGATAAAAGCCTTTTTTTTTCAATGTTGTCTTGCTGTTGCAGAGTAGCCTCATTTGTTGTGCCTGACATGAAATATGTAAAAAATAAAAAATAATAAAACAAGACCTTGCTCTGTCATGCTTAAAGTAGCCGTGGGAGTTGGATGGAATGAGACTTGATAAATTAATGATGCTAAGTGCTGAAGGAAAATGGAAAAGTGATAAATGTAAGTAGAGAGGTGCCAATCTGTAATACTGTGATTGATGAGCCAGGCACATAGGTAATGGCAGAAACTGTGGGCAAGGGTATAAAGCAATGAATTGAATTTAAAGCAATTGAATGAATTTGGGACTAACAATAACTGTGTTCACCAGAATAGCGAATTAATTCCATAGAAAAGCATGTGTTTAATACACACGTTTGTTTTAATCACTTTAAAAAATATATATGTTTACTTTAGGGGAGATAATGTGATTTTGTAAATATTTAACACGTTATTCCAGTTTATCTTGTAACTGTGTGTTTTGTTTTACTACAAGTCTAGTCTTTTTCTAACTGACACTTATTATGAAACTTCATTTTTGTTTGAACCTGAACTAATACTTTTTCTGTTTTTCAAATCATATTTTCTTAAATAATGTATTTTTCTAGATTTCTGTGCCAGATTCAGTCAGTCATTGTCAGTTTTTTGTTTGCTGTTTGTTTGTGTGTTATTTTGCTTTGCTCGTAGTAACCCGGGGGCACGTTGGTTAATTTTCGGCTGAAGCCTGTTGCAGCGCTGCATGCCTGTCTGAGGGCATGGGCATAAAGCAGTTGGCTTAGGTGCAGGAGCAGTCTCCCTAGTTTGGAAGGTGAGTTTGACTTTGTGTTGTTTGCATCTCGGAATAACCCCACGTTAAAGCAGGTCAGACGTCTTTGTCTTGCCACCATGTACGCATGGTGGGTAGGGTGGATGGCTGCTCTTGATGACAGTGGAAATTATGAAATGCACGGTACTGGTAGCTGCTGCTCACTCTGTTGGATAAAGCAGAACTTCCCTCTTTACCAACCTCAGCTCCTTTGGAGTTTGTCTTTCTTGTAATTCTGTTGTAGCAGGAGGATGTTACAAATTATCAGATAACTTTGAATCAGCAGAGCTCCAAGCAGTTGCCTTTCAATTCCCAGCAACCGATTTGCAGAAATTGGTCAAACAGTTTGTTCTTAGCAGCTTCACCACCGCAGTGCAGTGAGACTTCGGTGTTACTCGCTGCTAGACTAGCTGCTCGTCACGTCACGGTGTGTGTCCAGTGGCTGAGCTGAGGTTTCTCCTTCTGTAAGTTATATCCCAAACAATTTGTTTCGCTGGAATTAATCTGTAGGGTGATAGATGCAAAGACATCTACCCGTGGGTTGAAAAATGTGTCAAATTACAAAAGCACTGGCAAAGGCTGGGGCTGCTCTAGCAAACAAGTGCTTTGCATTATCCACTGCAACTCCTGCCAGGCTTTCTAGCTGCCCATAAATGCCGTGGAAGGGAGATGTAGAGTGCTCTAACTAAAATCACAGGGAAATTCACATTCAGGAGTGATCTTGACCAAATGTGTATTGTCCAGGATATGTGAAAGAGATTAAGATGTGGATTATAACTGAAAAAAAATATATTTTATTTTTGTACCAGGAATTGCTTTTATTTGCCCAGTTCCTCCTTGAGTTTGCTGGGCACGCTGTCACTCTGGTTGGGGCTGCAGAAGGCACGGCAGGCTCAGCCCCCTTCCTAGGTTGTGTCCGCTTTGTAACTTTACGGGTTTACTGCCTGTCTGGTTTGTCTTGCATCAGTGTGGCTAGAGGGCATTTTGCATCATTATTACTGCTGTGTCGTGCAGAGCACACAATCATTGGACGCTGCAGGAGAATACTTTGTCTACTTGATCCAGTACATCTTTATTTTTTTTGAATAGATAAAGCATTTAGTGTGTCTGAAATTCTTCTACTAATTTCTTTTCTTTTCCAAAAACTGAAACTGCCAATGAAGGGCAATATATGAGACATATTCCTCCTGCGTATGAAATTCTCAATGTAAACTGTACCAGAAGCATTTATATTACAATTTCAAGTAACTTCCTGCTAATTGCATTATATCGCAATCTAATAACTTGGAATATGCACATTATAACAGCGTTACCTGAAACAGTTAGTTTCCCTTAACATGTAAAAGTTCATCTGGAGGAAGTGTATTAATGCCTCCTTGTGTTTGTTTCTTTTAATGGTAAGGAGAGGTTTTGTGGGCTGAAGTGACTTCTGGAGACAAAATGTAATTTCTGGCTGCCTGGTTTATAAATATTTACTTAGCATTTATGTTTTTCTGTGTTCTGCGCTTGGAGTAGTCTGTTATGGAAGGAATTTTTTCCCCAAAATTTAATATCTTCAATTAAATTAAAAAAAAAAAAAAAGAAAAAAAAAAAACCTAAAACTTTAATTTCCTTCAGGTTCTCTTAGATAGGCTATAAAGGTCTAGATTGTCTCCAAGATGGGTGCTACAGAGGGAAGGGCATACATTTTACTGAAAAGTTTATTTTTCATGTGTTCCTACAGGCCTAACGCTTGACCAGTGCTAGCAAACCTGGTTTTCAAAGATCTTTTTTTTCCCTTCCTTGTTCCTTATGTAAGTCTGCTATATGTTTATCATATCAGATTTTTTTCTTTCAGCAGGATTAATATTGTGCAATTCCATTTGTTCCTGGGATTAATTTCAATAATTGTTTTTGATGCAGCCTTACAAAGGCTTAGCCAGCAGTGCTAGAAAAAGCCTATGTTGAGCTACATACTGGATTATAGAGGAAGGACAGTTTCTTCTATTCTTCTTTTTAAACATTACATTACTTGCAGATTAGGAAAAATGCAATTATTCTGCTCTGGCACATGCCAGGCAATTTTCATAGATGCGTTTTTTTGTGTTCCCAGACTGAACAAGGCACTGTAGGAACTTTTATGAATGTGACTTAAGATCTTTCCAAATTCTTTATTTCCTCACCAGCAGTATCAGCCTGCAGAGTTCCTAGCAAAAGGCCGTGTCTATGCGGTGAGCGATGCGATGAGCAGACAAGGGTCCAGCCTGATTTGCGTGATGTTGGCAAATGAATTAGAGTTGTGATCGTTGCGGGGACTCCCACCATGTGTTTGGACTGAAATTCATAATAGCAGGACAGAGGCGCAGCTTTTCCATTCATTTTCCAATCATTTCAAAATGGAAAAGGTTTTTCTCATTTGTTAAGAGAATGAAAAAAAGCTATTTATCTATTTCTCACTCTTCGCTTTTTTGCCTGTTATTCCTGGATATGTGTTTTCTGTATTAAATTGACCCAGTAGCCCTCAGGATGATGAACTTTAGAAATGATGTGTGCCAGCATTTAGGGCACCATTAATTCCTGCTGGCTGGGAGGTCTTGTGCCAAAAAGAAGGAAAGAGGAAAGGATGCAGAAGAGTCTTGCCGGTAAGTATGTGAAGCTCTGTAAACACAGAACAGGCAAAGCTGCTGAGATTGGTTCCGGACATGCCACACGTTCGGCAGTTTGTCCTCAGTTTGTTTCCTTACCTAACATCACCATTACAGGGAGATTTTAATATTTGGAGAGGTTTCCAGTGTCTGATAGGGGTAGATGCTGCAATGCTTGCTGGAGCTGTGCAGTCTTCATGGTCTGAGGCTCCGCTGAGGAATGTTCTTGCCCACCAGAGGTTTCTGAGAAATCAGGAGCAGGACTCGGAACTCGTCCTCCCTTTGGAAGTGCTCTGCCAGCAAAGCGCTTCTGTGCAGGCTTCCTTCCAAACGAAAAGCCTTCAGTGTGATCTGGGAAGCTCCTTTGCCATCAGCAGCCTTGAGAAAAAAAGACTGTTATTAAAGGAGGAGAAGGAAAAACATGTGGTATTGACAATTGTGTCTATGGAGCGGTCTCAGGATGGGCATAGTGGAGAGATCGAGCTAGAAAGTTATCTTCCAGTGTTCCTGAATGGCTGGGGGAGGTTTCTCTATCTCCATAATTTTTTCTGCTTTGAACAGCGCACAGTTAATTGCAAGGGATTAAATATTTATAGATCATATTACTGTGCAGTGCTGAATGCTGCAGGGATTTCTCCTAACGCTGCCAGGCGGCGGAGGCTCGTTCCCCCCAGGAGCAAGGCTGGGCTGGTGGCCCCGGAGCGCTGCTCCCAGGAGCTCGCTGCTCTTCTAACGCCACCACGGCTTGTCGCTGCGTCCACCTGTTTGATTAGCTAACCTCAAAAGGGTCCAATTCAGCCCAAGGGACGGCAGCTTGGTGTCAGTTTTTATTTTTAATGTAACCGAGCTCTTTTCTGTGGTCACGGTGAAGCATTTTCCTCCCCAAAGTAACGCTGCCTTTGGGTTTTAAAACACAAGTAACGCTGCCAAATGTCTGAGAATCAAGAGGCCGTGCTGAAAGCAGGCCTGTCTTTCAGGGGTTTGTAGAGGATTGCCAGCTTTTCCTTAAAGTTTTGGTATTGTTTTCTGAATTTATAATCAGCTAATAATTTTCCACTGCTGTGGAAAAATGCTATGGGTAAGACAGCTTGGCTGTGATCTGCCATCATAAGGGCAGGGTTCGAGGACAAACAGAGCATCTTGTACATTCAGGTGTACAATAATTTTTACAATTATAATAATTTATTATTTTATATATTTTTTCTTTACTCAGAAGAGTAGGATTAGTGACTTTTTCAGAGGAGGAGATACTGACTTTGCTATAGGAAATATGCCCCACGCTCTTTAAATGCTAATGAGTCTGTCTCCGTATTCCTTGGTCTGCAAAATTTAACGTGCCTGAATTACTTTTCTGAAGAAGGGTTATTTAGACATATGGAAAAACATCTGTTCAAGGCATAAATAAATAGTGTTTCAGTGGTTACACAATTTCAAAGACCATTCAAGGACTCTGTGCCTCCGTATCTACCAGGGTGTGATTCTGGCTGTGGTTTGCGGAGTGCAGCCTTTTTCATGTCCAGGTTCTGAGATAAGCACGGGCTTGGATCAAACCCTTCAGTCAGTAATGGCATTTGTATGTACAGTCCTTTGCTGGGGTTTTTGTCTCTGGAGAAGAAAATGTTAAGAAATGCCCATCTTAAGAAATGTCTGCCTACTTTATAGGTACTCGTTTCTGTGCTTCTGAAAAAACGGAGCTGAAACGAGTCCCCGTGCTTAAATTACACATATTTTACCCTCCTTCCTGCCCTGTTTTTGGTGATTAACAAATGTATAAAATATCAGGCAAAAATGAATTATTCAGTGAGTGACTTTGAAGGCAATTTGCTCAGGTGTTTTAAATTCATGTCTGTCTGTTAAGAAAATAAGAAATAAATGTAAAAAAGTCAAATAAGGAGCAATAGATCACCCCACAAGTTCTCGTGTGAGGAAGCTGCTGAGTCATGAAAATCGGACTGATTTTGAACCGAAATCTTCCCCGACCTTTCAAAAATCGCTGTTTCTGATTGTAGGCACTGTCAGTAGACATACCAAAAACTCTGCTCTTGTAGCGGCGACGCAGGATTGCAGCGAGGTTTGTCAGAAAGACAAAAATAACCCCCCCGATCCATGTCTCGGCACTTACCCTGCAGCGAAGGTGAGAGAGAGCTGTAGGGTATAGATGAGGCAGTAGCTATATATAGGGTCCGACACGTATCTCAAGTCCATGGCGTAATAGTTGTGAAGACCTTAATTCAAGCCACACAAGACAGGACTGGCTGAAGGCAGGTTTGGCTTCACAAATAAAATACTGGATTAATTTTTTTTTCTTTTCATTTTTGCAGTCGTGAAGTTTGAGGTCACAGAACCACATCTTTAAGTCGTAACATGCCAGAAAAGATCTGGAGTTATGGCTGTGATGGCTTCTGGAAAAAAAATTAAAATGTTTGGAGTCATACCTGTTCTTCCGCACCTTGATTCTGATTATTTCTTGGAGAAATGTGTATCGGTTATCTGTGTGAATAGCGTGCAAACCATGACAGATGTTGAATTGTTTGACCTGATACCTCTGCACTCGGGGTCACTGCTTTTACAGAGAGGCATGGGGATTTCAGGTTAGGTTAGTTTTCAGCCTTTATCTCATTTCGTTTTGTGCTTAAGTGAATGAAAGAAGGATAATAGGAGCTCCAACTAAGGATATTGGGAGAAAAAAATAAATCACATCACGTCTAGAATAAGCAAGGTGGCAGGTAGTGAAATTTTAAAAACCTAAAGAGAAGTTATTGTACACAAATAAATGAAGGTGGTTCGCCTGCGGCCTGATGTCCCCCAGCCAAATGACAAGGACAGCATTCCTTCTTTGTGTTAAGTCCTCTGCCATGTTAACGATGCCCCGCACCTGACTGCATTTCAGCTCCACTGGAAAGCACAGGAACTGCGCTGTTTTTTCTGCTGTTCAACACTTCAGCATGGGAATTTGTTTAAATTACTTCCTCCAGCTGATCAACGTTGAACTATGTATTGTAAAAAGTATTCTAGGTGTAAAGAATACCTTGTGTTTTAAAGGGTATTTGTCTAAAAAAATATATTGATAAAACGAATAAATAAAATATTCTTAAGGCACAGGACAGCTGTGCCTCTGTCTTTCCAGTACTCCTTTTGAATCCAGATCCCTAGCATCTCTAGACCATCCTAAAACATTCGCTTAAAACCTCTTAAAACTCAAGAGAAAACTAAGTTTTAAAAAAAGGGGTTATTACATTTGTAACTCGAGTTTTTAATTCATGTCTGTTTTGCAGTGATTGATACGCTGGAACATTTTGTTGAGTTGTATCCGAAACAAAATTTTGCTTCGTTTCCTCCTAGTCATGAATAAGTTTCTGACAGGATCTTTTGTTTACGTGCTTTCTGTAATTATACTGCAGTTTTTTCATTAAAAAAGAATATAAAAAAAAAGCCAGTAAACACCAAGTCCCTTTTGAATTTAACTGTATTGATAGTAATTAGGAAATTATAAATCCCTGTGAGTAGTGTCACGCAGATCTTCTTTCTCCATTTGCCAACTCAATCAAAACTATTCTATGCCAGAAGAACTTGAACAAAAGGCAGCAATCAAAATCAGTCGATTCAATGGCCACCTGTTTCTTTTAATTAAAAATAATAATTTAGTGTGAATTCCAGGAGGGACCTGAAAAATCTGCTGTTCAATCAGTTTTGAACTGGGGTGAAGTTCTCTTCTGTACAAGTATAGAGAAGGAAGTGGTTGATAATTGTCAATATTAACTAAATACGAGTTGTTTATTTTTTTTCTTAGTGTACTTTGAGATTAATAAAGCATAGAAGTAGTCTTTAGTAACAGTGATGAGAAATGGGATTTTTTGTTGCTATTGTCAGCTGGGGTGTGATTTTTTTTACAAAAGACTCAAGTTCTACGGAACTTGAGACTCGCTCCTACCTGTTAGTTTGGAAATCTGTCATGGAAAGAGCCCGTCCCTCCTCTTCTCCACTGCATCCGTGTCGTACAGTCTTAAAGCTGAATTTACGTATTGTTTGTGACTTGTATTTTTGCTTTATCTTGGTTTTCTTATCCCACCGCCACCTTTATTACCGTTGATTTGAATGCTGCTATTGCCTATTGCCTGTGTTAAGGTGTGTGTGGATGCCCACCTTGGAGATGTGAATGGGATTAACGCCTCCTTTAGTGTCTCAGCCTGCCCAGCAAAGCTCCTCATTCTGCCTGCAGCCAGGATTCCTGGGAAGAGCCGGCTCTGTGCCGGCAGGGGAGCTGTCTGCAGGTGGATGGCTGTGAAACACTAATTTGAGTTCATGCGTCTTATTGAAAGGAGCTCATATATTCATAAATTAACAGAGCTTACCAGAACAAACTCTCGCATTTTGCTTTTGAAGATTTCTTGTACTGTTTTGATTTTTTCCTCAAACTGTTCTGCACGTCCTTATTTCAGGGTGCCCTGTTATTTAATCAGGGAAGGTGGTGTGTAGTTTCCTACCATCATCCCTCTCCTCCTTCGCTGCTGGCAGCTGTACGCCGACCTGGGGCTCGAGGTGATGGAAGTCCGGCATGCCGTGACGTGCTGAGCTTCTCTTGTTGTGTCCTTTCCGGAAGGCAACAGCACTTCTCTACACTGTGGCTCTCAGAGGGAAATACCAAATAAGCTTTAAAGATTTGTACAGTTTGTAGTAAGTGGTGTGATCTTTAAATCGCTGACCTCATCATGCCACTTAATCATTCCTGAGAGTCTCCGGCTCCCTTTGCTTTCCCTTTGCCAATTACACAGCCTCGTGCAGGCAGGGACAAACAGAGCTGGGGACCAGCTAGGCAGCGACTTGATGCCATTGCTCTTCTGGGCTACAATCCTAGGAGCCGTATTTTAAGCCCTGGATGTTATTTCCAGCAGAAGCATCTGGCTCCTTGGTTCCCGGGCTCCTCGAGGTTGAAGCTGCTTCCTTGCAAATCCCCGCCTGATGTTCTTGTCGTCTCAACAGGAAAATAAACAGTGAGCACAGGAGAGCTGCTCGGGCAGTCGAGGTGTCTGGGTGCAGGCTTGGATGTTGTAGTCACTGCCGGTGAGGTGCTCAGGAAGGCTGGAGTCTGAAAGCTTTCCCTAACAAAACAGAAGTTTGCCTGAGGACGATGTGGGATGAGCGTGGGATTCGTTTCCACACAGAGGCAACGGGCTGGATTCTCCTCAGATACGTTTTATTAACTTGGTGTTCACTTGGGGAACGGAAAGCTCTTTTAAGTGAATATACGTGGTACAAACTGCAGTGGGTTCGTCAACCTGCTGGAGCGGCGTGGCTCACAATTGGCTTTAAGGACGTTTTGGTGGGGACAGAGGATGAGGATGTGGGATTTGATGTTTCTGTCCCAGTAGGAAATGGTTTCAATTACTGCAGTGAGAACAGAGCTGCCCTTCTTCTGTCTCTCACCACAAGGTGTGCACCTCCTGCACATCCCTGCTGCAGCGTCTCCCCTCCTGTGCTTGACAGAAATGCAGGCGGGCAGTACCGCCGTTTATGCCACTGACACGCAGGATTTTTATTTATTTATTTATTGTCTGCGTGAAGTACTTTGGGACACTTTAAGCTTACTTCTCTTTTATACGTTTTAACCTTGTAAATACAGACATTTGTAAGCATCCAGGCGGGGATGAAGGGCAAACCTGTGGTTCTGTTGTGGAGGCAGAAACAAAACCTGGGTACGCCTACATTTATTGACACCAAGTTGTTCCTTGGGTTGCAGGCCCTGATGCAACCTTAGGACCCCTTGCTGTGCTGCTGCAGAGCAACTTGCTGTTATTTTTGTAGTGGGAAAGGCAATTTTCACCATCTTTAGAAATATTTTTACACTCGCTTTTTCCATCATCTGCTTCTTAATGATCACAAAAATAGCAGTTCAGATGAGGAAAAAAACTTCCACTAAGCGTAGAGATTAAAAAAAAAAAAAAAACTTAAATCCTGTCTAAAGCCTAATTCATGTGTGTGTCTTGGTATAAATGACTGAAAACATTTGTTTTCCCCCCGCCTTGATAACTAGAACAGTAGAGGCTCCAGCAATGGCCGATCTGCTTGTGGTGGTGGTTAAATTTCTTCTGAAAAACCTCACCATTTCTAGCTGTGTCACCCAGAAGATGCTGAATTAAATACAATTTGGGTAAAGCATCACAGAATCGACATCAAAGTTGGCCTTAGAGATATCATTTTGGGGACACGGTTATTGATATTGGAAGTCACATACTCTGAAAGGACTTCGGTAAGCAATAACGTGATGCTGCTTTGTGTACAAAATGCCCATGGCTGCAACCTCGCATGAGGCGCTTTTTGTGTTTTATCCTTAAAAGCAAAGTGATTATTTAATGCCTGCAAAATTATAGTGGGTTTAATGTTGCCATCAATGGGAATAAAATACTAATCAAAAGGGAGCTTTTAAAAAGAATTCAGAAGGATAATAATCAGAAGCTGTTTTGTAATGTGTCGGAGCACAGTTTGACGTCTGCTGCTGGTTAACCATGCGCTTTCAATTATTTCCCACTCCCATCTTTGATCCAGAAAAGTGACGGAACGGTTTCTGGACAAGGGGTGCTTTCAGTTGGTGCTGAAATTGATTCATTTTTGCTAAACACAGCCAAAAGGCAGCGATGGTGGCAGCAGAGCTGCAGGAGGCCCAGTGCAGCTCAGCACCCACGGGGAGATGCCGCCGTGTTCTGCTTCCCTCTGCTGGAGCGAGGGAGGAATCCGGCTTGGGAGCAAATCTGATCCGGTTTGGCGTGGCCAAAGGTGTCTGGGGAAGTCACTACTGAATATCTATGGGTTTATGACCGGTTTCTGCTCAAATTTTCAGTTTTTCTTTCCGTAGGTCCACGCAGTGCACCTCTGTGTACACCGCATTGCCGTGGATGTCGGTCTCCCTGTAAGCATGCCTCAGCTTTGAGATTAATGAATAGGGGGTTGATTTTTCACGTCTCTTTGGGGTGTACATGCTGAATCCCTATTAATCTTCATAGGGGCTCAGTGCCCACACGTGCCATGACAGGCTCTAAAACTCATTTGTTGTGCTGCCATCGACTCGCGAGCCCTAGCTTTCTGCCCTTTTGAAGGTACTTCACAGGCAGATATTTCAATGTTTGTGATACTCGTTGCCCAGAGTTCCTTTTCCCTTTTAATTTTAATATATTGTATACAGCTCTACTTAAAAAATCTGGAATTGCCTTAGTAAAAGCAGAGAAAAGAAAAGCACTTTTCAGCATGAAAATAACAGGACTTTCAATATAGCGTGTCATTCATCACTGCTTAACAAGCACAGTGGTAATGCTTTCCCAATTGCTGCTTTCCCCCTTCATAATTTTGATGGATTTTGGAAACAGAAGTGGGTTTTCCCTTTGGAGTTTCACAATTAATCTATGCCAAGTTTAGTGCAAAGTTCAATTCTCTTGCAAATAGCAGCCATTATTTGGCAGTTCATCTGTCATATCCTGGCTTGGCTCCCTGTGTTTACTGTGAAATATGACTGCCAGCAATGCTTCAGGAATTATTGAAAGTTTACATTGATTAAAAGGGGATATTTGAAAAAAATCTCCAGGAGCTTTCCTCTAACTCACTAGTTTACCTCTAGCTGAAAAGTACTGGCAAAAAATGGTGTTATTTCCTCAATTATGCACATAGATCACTTAATGCGTATTTAACGTTGGTAAATATTAAATTGTATCAGCAATTAATAAGTGTTAATTGCAATTAATAATATAAGTAATTAGTAACGGCAAAATAATTATTACAAAATAATTATAGTTAAAGTGTAAACTATAGATCTCAAGTGCATGAGAAGCCCATGTCAATTCAGGGAATAACATGAGCAGTTTGATCATCTGTGATGGGTGTGCAGAGATCTCTGAGCTTTCTCTATTTGTTCTCAGATTTGCTTGCAAAACAATAATCCGATGTTTTGAATTCTTAAATTTACCAAATGTAAAACAATGTCTGGGAATGAAACAGAAAAACAGGATTAAATACCAATGAAGAGTTTAATCTCTTATTTGTTACCCTTTAAATTTTTCAGAGGTCCTTCTATTTACTTCTATTAAAGAGATTGAAAGAGTTGCATTTCCTCCATGTGAAGTTTCCATTCCAGCAATAGTTTTGGTGCTGTTTTACTTCGTCCTCTGAATTTTTATACTATGCCTGGAAGAAGTGACCTCGTGTGTGTGTACAGCATAATAAATTACAATAGAACATACTTGTTTCCCTTAAAAAAAATCTAAATCATATCGAATTGTTCATTTTAAACATCGTGCAATGGGCATTTTCACAGATTTTGGGTGTGAAAGGGTTTGACCCAACTTGATTTATTTACGTGACTGTTGTTATTTCATTGTTTCATATAAATGCTTTGCTGTTACCGAGTGTGGTATGGTTGTCCTCAAATGTCACAACGTTTTTAAGCCCCACACACCCCTGCTAAACTTAATTACCATGTGTTTCCGTTGATTGGAATGGAATTATTTGGTAGTGCTTGTTGTATAATTTCAGTATAATACACAGGTTCAATGTATCTATTAGACACTCACTGTAATAATTTCCCATAGTTCTTTCCCCCTATATCATTACATGATACTCATAAATACCACTTATGTCGCATGTTAAACACAACTTTAAAAATCTGTTTATTCAGTGTCATTCTTAGTAGCTGTGGTTTTTGTCCTTCTTAGCAACAGATGTGCTTACCAAAATAATGTTTAAGTGGGTATATTTATACGGCAACAAGTTCCCAACAAGTTTTGTTTGTAAACACAAAATTAAGGAAGAATTAGCTTTGAAAATGCATTTTGAATTGTTTGGTAGGCATATATCTAGTCAGAGTCAGGCCATCAGATATCCGTTTACTGAAGCAATGTTCCCATGACCCCACACCCATTGGCTATATCTTTAATAAATAACGAAACAGATGTTCTCTGGAGCATTTTGAATGTCATTCCATCTCGGTTAACTGTGTTTACAAAATAAATATGGTTGTTAGCAGTTTGCGTTTCATATCTCAGGCTGTATAATAAATAGAACGACTGAAATACAACGTCAGTTGGAATTCTGGCTGTAAAGTCCTTACTGGTTATCCCGAGTAATACATATTTTCTACCTGTGCAGTGAAAATTACTGCTTATAGATTCATGCTAAAGCTTAGAATCAGTACAGAAAAATATAACAAAAAATGTCTACCAAAACAAAAAACTTTCATGAAGTATAGCATGGCAAACTATTACATTTTCAAGGCAAGATTCTGCCTTTTCACGGTCATATTTTCATTTAAATTACTGTCAGGAGTTCCCAAATTCCTTGAGGAAGCGCTTATACTACATTTTTTAAGAGAGTCAGCCTTTTGTATAACGTGTTTTGATTTTGATTTTTCTTGAAAGCTTCTATTGGCAAATGCAAGTTGAAAGCTTGGTTTATTTTTGATGACAATTTGTAATTCTTATCTAATGCAGAGGTATGTTAAAACCAATATAAAATGTAAACAGGAGAAAACTTTTTGAGCCCTCATTTTGCAGTTTTATTTGTTAAGGATGTTTGAATGCCTGCAAGACCAGGTATTGCATAGCTCCGCTGTCCTCATCTTCTGTCAGTGTATGAGGCTGTAAAAATCTGAAGGAAATTGATTTAAAACCCCAACGTGTTCAATTAAGAATTGCAGCTTTTTCCCAGCTTCTGATGGAGATTGTGCAGTGACGGGTTTGACTGAAATGCAGAGAGAAATTGTGCTTCCCAAACCTGTGCTAAACCGTTTGTTGAGGCTGGAGGCAGTCACGAAGGATATCAAAGCACCCGATGTGCACAGAAAGTGTAGGGCTGTCGGGTTGTTTGTTCTGCCAATGCTCATCTTCAGGTGTTGGGAACAGGCTGTGCGAGCTGGGTGCCCCTCAAGTTCTGTACCTGTGTACGTGCCCAAGGCGGGTGAGAGTGCTGAAGTTGGGATTTCCACCTTTCATGTCAATGTTCGTGGTTCCCTGAAGGGGACCTCTGCCCCTAGAGGAACAGAATGTATTGGACCTCTCCGCAGTGTTTGTTTTTAAGGGATTTGGGTGTATTCCATTTCACTGGTCCTAAATTAGAAACTATTTCCAAGCTGCTGGTAGCCTCAAAATGTCCTCAGCATAAATTTCTCTGTTGGAAAACCAGGCAGGAATAGCGATCTCTGTAAAATCTTAATACTTGCCAGGTTCAAATTTGTTCACTTTCATTTCTAAGAATACAGATGTTAAATTTGCAGGATTTCAAGACGATCTCACCTTCAAGATCCTGATTTTACACTCGTTTTTACTTGTTACTTCTAGAGGCTACCTTTACATGTTACTTCCCTTCTGTATTTTGTATTGTTTTTTCAGAATGGTGATGATAAATTTTAAATAAACAGATGATATATGACAGTTCAGCCACAGGATGGATGCCATCATTGTTTTTTATGTTTATGTACAGTCACTAAATGGAAGTTTTAGTGTAGCTGAATCATCGGAACAAGCCTGGGTTCACTAGGCTGACATACTCTTTCTGACAAAACCAAAGCAAGGGAAAAATAGGAACTGAGCACTAAACCTGTGGCCAATATACCAGCACTGATGTAGGTACTTTTACAATGGTTATGAGCAAGCTATGTGCTGGAATATATTTTTTGTAGCGTAGGTTGCAGAGCTGGAAGGTTTTAAGTATTTGAAGTAATGTAATAAAGGTGTGCCAATCTTATTTCTTAAGACTTAAGAATCTGTTTTTGTTTTTCTTTCAGGATCCCAGAAGCAAGCACAAATTTAAGATCCACACATATGGGAGCCCAACCTTCTGTGACCACTGTGGGTCACTTCTTTATGGGCTTCTACACCAAGGGATGAAATGTGACAGTAAGTTAAGTTTTGCTTTGTTACAAAAGAGTATTTTGAAAAGTAAGTGGAAACACTGAATAACAACTTCTTATTTCTTTTCTGTTGAAAATGCCACTTCAAATGTGAGCTCTTTATAGTACCGATGTGTTTCAAGCGGATATTTCAGTATGCTAATAATATACTAATGAAAACCACCCCCGTTGCTGAGAGTGTGCTGTATGGACTTTGATATGACTGAAGTGCGTTGTCATGTCGCTTTTGAGGAAACCTGGCTTTGGAGTGGACGGATGAATGCACTGTTGAAGACTGACATTCCAGTTCACTTGGTAGCCAAGGTCCAATATTTTCCTTGCATTTCATTTGTCTTGGAAGTCTCTTGCTAGAAAACCTAATAATCGATTTAAACCTAACTCCCTTCATTGCTGCTGCTGGCAGGAGTGCTCTGTTTTCTCAGTCATATTCCCAGCAAGTCCTTATTCCATGTTCACTTTTTTTTTCTTGCACTTCGTTAATACTTTTAGGTGTCTAAAGTAGATTATTTTATGCAATGTTTCATTCACCTTCTACAAAATGTAGAAGGGAACTAGCTCTGTTGGTCACTCAAAAAGCGTGCAGCTATGATCTGCAAATTTTGCCAACAGTTAGGCATGGTAGTCTTCAACTTCCACTTTGCTCAGTGTTTGCCGTGCAATCATATTATTAGTTTCTCATAGCTGTCTGAACCATTTTTATATCCACAGCTTGTGATATGAATGTGCATAAGCAATGCGTAATAAATGTCCCGAGCCTCTGCGGCATGGATCACACCGAGAAAAGAGGAAGGATTTATCTGAAAGCTGAAGTCACTGCTGACAAACTGGAAGTAACAGGTAAACAGCTCACTTTGAAATGTTGCAGGTTTTTTTAAATGTATAATATGCCCTGTGGGTTTATATGCTTTGGTCAACTTCTTTGGGAACTGAAGCCCATAACAGAGTATTTCCCTTCAGAAGTGAGAGGATTTCATTCACTGCGTTCTTGAATCAAGAAATGCTACCGGCATTCTGAAGAATCCACATTTGTTAAAAATAAACAGAAAATGAAAGAAAGTAATAGCTTTAAAGTTCAGGAATATTCATTAGAAAAACATGATAATATCAATTTTCCTTCTAGGAAACAGCACAGGGATATCTAACTGGTCAGGAAGCTAGCCATCATCTTCAGAACACAAGAAATACTCTGAACTTCCATCAGCTAAGGAGTTATTTCCTGCATTTCAGAGTATTTAATAAACAAAGGAACTTGGATTCAATCCCGAATATTACTCCCAGTGTATTATAAAATAATAATTTTTAAAAGATCAGATTCTGTAAGGTTAATGTTCCCAAGATGGGAAGGAGGGAGAGAAAGGAAGGAAGGAGAGGGTGGCAGTTCGTTTCCTTGGAAATGCTTCTTCCAGAATTTATCAGTAAGCTTTGGATCCACACCCCCACAACTCATTCCAAGTCTGAAGTTGCAGGAAAAAAATATGGAAAATATATTTTTCAAGTTGAAGGACCATTTTGTGCCCCCAGAATGAACGTGTTGTTTAGCTCCGGCAGAACTTCCTTGTGCCATATCAGAGAGCAGAGTTTATCGCTCAGGATCCACTTAGGAATTTGTATTTACAGCACATGTTTTGTTTGCTCTGTGTGTGCTTTCTGTTTTAACTGGGGTCAACTGATAATTAGTATCTGATATCTGAAGTGCAAAGCTGGTAGTGAACTTTAGTGTTGATTTTTCCTTTCTGTTGGACAGAAATATGCAAAAATGTTTTTTGCCAATCAGATTACAATAATTTACTCAAAGGGAAAACACAGGGTGGGAATTAGGATAGACAAAATTGACATACAGGAAGGAATAACAGAAAATTTTAGTTGTATTTTTTCTTAGGTAGAGGCAAGTCTCTCAAATCTAAATTGTTAAAGGAAGTAGTATTTTTTTGTTGCTCAGAACTTTAAGAAATTACAGAATCATGCTGTAGTAATTAAAAACAAAGGATGATATAACGTACGAAACCAAGTGTAAGATGGTCATAAAACATAAAGTTATCAAAACTCTTTTACTTCAGGAGAGGGATGGGTTCATGTGTCGTCACAGGTGACCAACACTGCTTTAATGACGAAAACAACAACACATCTTAATACATCTTCATGCATATTACACGAACACTAATACAGCTTTAAAACTGGTACTGCAAAAAATGGAATCGAGTGTCCACACAATGAAGCAGGAAACAGGTGCTGCTATCAGCATCTGCTTGGTGTTGCAAAAGGGAATCAAATTCGAGGGTGAAGTTACAGCAGGACAAAGTAGGACATTTCGCAGACATCTCCACTTCTGCTTTTGCTTTTTGATGGGGTTGTCAGCAACCTGGGGATGCTGAGGGTTGTTATATTGCCTCAGCATTGCTCAGTTGAAAGGCTAGAGCCTAACTTTTGATTAGCCCCGAAGTGGTCAGGCAGTTGGGCTCAATGACATTTGCAGGTCCTCCCAGCTGAACTATTTTCTTTTCTTTCCTTCTATTATCTTCTGCACCAGAAGGATGTTCCTTCTACCTCTGCACTTCTTACATGGGGAATGAATCACAAAAGCTACCATAGCCCTTGTAGGCAGCATAAAGGAAATCAGGCCACCACGCTGGATTTTCACATCTTACACAAGCAGCAAACTTCCCTTCTGTCATCATTCGTTCATGCTTTTGTTATCTCTGCATCTGAATGCCTCCAGATTTTCCTGTCAAACCTTGTAAAATGCACTGAAAGGGAGAGGTATGATGAAATTTAGTTAGAAAGGACTAGAACAGATCCCAAGTGATACTTAATTGTAGCTAACTTTTCAAATAGCTTCCTGCCGGCGTAGGAGGGGTAAATTTGTCCAAGATGCTGTCATTAGGAGAAAGGTGCTTTCACTGAGTAGTGAAGCATTTCAGAGAGGGAGATGCGGGTTCTGAAAGTAATTGTACCAGGAGAGAGAACTAATTTGAAAATCATCCAAGTGAAAAAAAAAATAATATATTTGCATTGCTCTAGGCCATTTTGCAGCAAGGTTCTTAAATATGACCTACAATTTCTGACAGTGTACATTATCAGACAAATAATGTTTCTTTTGTGATGATTCAGCAGATTTATAGCCCTTTTAGGGACAAAAGGGTTCTACAAGTCTTTGTGGTACCAAGGTGCTGTAGAACAATTATACAAGTAGGTTTATTTTTACATCAGAATTTTAGTTGAAAAGGTCTTCTCTGAGATACGGATATGGTAAAGTTGTTACAGATGTTCTGTAGATGCTCTTCCTCAGCTCTTTTTGATGTGAGTGCACTTGGCAAAGGCTGCTATTTGTGTGTTTACAGATTAAACATTTCCATCCAACATTCAAGTGGGTTTTTGGACTACAAGAAAAATGTTTATTACAACCTTGTTCTGCATGAGACAGCTATGGTGCTGTTACGTTCGTATGGTTGGGGCTCGTCAGCACTTCCAAGGCTTCTGAAAATTTCTTTAAATAAAAATGAGTTTCCTTGAAAGTAAGCATTTTAAAATTAATAAATAATAATATGCATATATATATATATACTAAACCCATACTAAGAGAAGGGAAGGAAACCCCTTACTGGAGGTGCCACACGCTGAATGATGGCAGGAACCGCTCACTTGGGGGGCACTGCTCAGTGCTTGGCAGGTTGTGTTTGCTTCTGCCTCACAGCTTTGAGGGTTTTGTAGGTGGCTTTTCTTTCCAAAAAATGGCCACGGTACATGCTTGGTTACTAATTGTTTTCCCAATAAAATCTTGTAAATAATATTGTTTTTTATTTCCCCAGTGAATACTGGGAAAGAGGCCAGATGCAGCTGGCCAGTGGCTCGGTCAGACCATCTAAAATATATAAGCATTTTGGCCCGTTTTGAATTGAACTAATCATGGGAATGATTCAGTCCTATACGTAAATATATTTCATTCCTGGGTACTTCAATGCGTACTTTGGATCTTCAGCATCAGTACTTAAAGGTAGCCACAGTCTTTTCTGTGTGTGTGCTAGAGACTGCGATGCTTTTTCCTAAATTAGTAGGAATTTTGTAGTGTTATACTCTGCCAAAACCTCACCATCTCCCCAGTGCTAGTCAGTGCCATTTCCAGTGCTCATTTGTGTTGCAGTTTTTAAATACCAATAGTTTATTTTATATCTACTACCTTGATAGTTGCATTGGATACTGATAATTTATTGCACTTGGAGTAAATCAGCTCGGTAATTCTCTTGTCTAAGGAACTCAAAGAATATTGAATTGGTGTTTTTTTTTTGTGGAAATCGCTGAATTTGTGACCCTTTGATAGGTTGGACTGATGGGTTTTTGCTTTTAAGCATAGTAAAGCAGTTTTTGCCAGTCTTAATTTTTTTTTTTTTTTTTGCACTGAAATGTCTTCCTCCTGGTGTGTGTTGGAAGTTTTGTCACTCTTACATTTACTTGTCGACCCATCGTATAATTTGGGGGGCTTCTGAGTGCTTTCGTAGGTGGTTGAGTCACGGTTCTTATTTTTATTTTATTTTTTGAATTATTTTTTTAGTGAGCAAACAATAACCTTTGTGAGAAAATAACCCCATCTGGTGCAGTGACATATAAAAAGCTGCCACATTGTTGGGATCCCAGACTGCGACCTGTCAGCTGCCAGGAGCTGGATCTGACAGCAGCTGCCAACAAAGATCTGCCCTCCTGACACGGGCGCGCGGCTGGAGGCAGGCTGGTGGTGACTCCTTGTCATCCAATGCACCCTCCTCTTACATAAACGGTATTAAAACACACAGCCCAGAGCTTTCGGGTTTTTAAGTGTATTTTTCTTAATGGAAAGGATACCGTGAACGTGTTTTTGTTCTTCCGTGATGCTTCTGTTATTTAAAAGAGGAGGAAACCTGGGCGTGATTTCCGCAGGGGCTGGGAGCACGGAGCAGGCTCTCCAACAATAACCTCCCCAGGAGTTCTCTACTCCCCGCTGTACATTTTTCAAATTATTTATGAATGCCTTCTGCTGAGCCACCCTATGGTACCGCATATTAATGCTTTGTCACGCTGCATGCTGTGGGGAGCTGGGTGAGCAGCCTCTGCCCGAAGGAGCTAGAGCGACGGACGGAAAAATTTGGCAAATTTTGAGATACTCATAAATTGCTTCCTTAAAAGATCCCTCCACATGCACTCTAATAATTTCATTTATGTTTGCCTAGGTCAGTACTAGTATATTTCTTTGTTATCATCAATTTCATAATATTGTGCAACTGACTTTAAAAGGGGAACATATACGAATATTCTGACAATATGACCAGCTGTTAGTATGAAGTACCTATAAAAGCGATCCCAAATAATTACTTGCATGTAGGAGGCTTTTTAATATCTCAAATATGAATTGCATGTTTTATCTTGCTAATATCATCATTTTTTTTCTGGCTTTCCCAGAATCTGCAGGGTTGCTGTGCTCGGTACAAAGAGGGCTGTGCCTTTAGAAATGCCAGACCGGGTAGCAAACGAATACTTCCCATTTCATTCAATAAATTTTCTTTACCATAAAAGAGTAGGCAATGCACAGTATTTAAAAGAAGCATTAGTTTTTCATAGATGTCCATCTGCCTGCATAGAAAAAAAAAATAAAATGCTACAGATTTGTATAAGAATGTAAACAGATAGGAATATAAATTCAACCCCTTTTCAGACAGTTTGATACAGCAAGAGTCAATTTTTGTGTTAAGGCTTATGATTTATTAAGTAGTTATCCTTCTCAGTACCAGGTATTTTCTATGAAAATATTTTTTATATAGGCAATCATCTTAAAAATAAAATGCAGTTGCTGCTGTGAGACTTGCAGTTGAAACTGAAACTGGAGAACCTACTGCAGGCACAAGTACTTATTAAGTAGCATTAGAGTTGATGGTACATTTTTTATTAGTGGGAGAGACTGTCGTAATAAAAGACAGAGGAATAAAGCACCATGAAGCTCTAGTTCATTTTTCATGTTGTTGTAGGAAGGAAATTAATCACTCGTCCATTTCTTGTGTGTAAATCACCTGTGAAGCGCGGTGTTCCCATAGCCTCCATTCATCATGTTGCCATCTATCAGGATTCGGGAAATTGGGTGTAATGAGCAGGCACTGGTCTCAGGAGGGATATTAAAAGAAAATTTAGCTAGGCAGGGGAATAGTTATGGAATAGAGAAGTCACATATCAAGAAGCCCTTGTAGTCACCAAGCACTGTATGGATTTTGAAATTGTCTGAAAAGCAGGATTTTTGGGGGAGCCAGTTGTACATGTGAGTCACAACCAGCTCCAGAAAGCAAGCATTCAGTGATAGTTTCAATAAAACCATATTAAAAAATCTTGAATAAAAGCTGAGCGGTTCTGGAGACAGCTTTGGATTTTGCATACAGAGAGTATAAGTACACAGCTTGAAAGAAAAACTATTTTTGATAAAAGGCAAATCTTTTAAACTGTGATTAAAAAGAGAATGTGGTAAGATGCAAGGGAGAAAGTTCCTTGGCTGGGAGTACAGGGTCCTCTGCCTCTCACCTAATTCATCTGTGCTCTGAACACATCACTGGAGAATGTAGCAGATGCTTTTTCTGGAGGTAATGAGAATTATGAAATAATTTACTAATGCTTTGTTGTGGGAAGACAGAAACTTTGAGCTAACAGTGTTCTCCCTTTTCTCGCACTTTGCTAGATAGCTTGCCAGGCAAGCCCGTTTGAGACTTAAATAAGCCTCTTTTAAAAGCACCTACTTCATGGAATATTTGCGTCCAGTTGGGAAATTTCTGCTCCTCTAAGCTGCCTGTAGGGAGTAAAAGATCAGCAAGAAATGGTTGCTGTGATTAGTAAGCTGTTTTGTTATCAATATTTGAAAATACAGGAAAAAGGTAACTGTGACTCACTTGAAAAGGAACCGAGTGAACTCGTGCTGCAAGTAATTCTGCTTTCTTTTAGGGACAGAAACATTTATATTCTCATTCCTGTAACTAAACTTATCTGCTGATACCACAAGAAGTTATAAATCCATAACTGCGTATCATTTGCAATGTTTGACCCATATGTTCTATAAAAAAGTTCAAGTTTTGTCATCTGCACCCTAAATTCCTCAAAGTTCTGCCTGAATTTCTTCTCTTTACATAAAGTGTCAGTTCTCTGCCAGCCCACTCTGTCGTATTTAGATATTTATTTAAAGTATGAGTACCTAAGAACCAGCTCTGTGTTTGCTTCTGTCTTTATACTATTCCTGGAAAGGTGGGCGTCCCGGTTTTAGGCTCGGCTTCTGGATACTACCGTAATACCAGTGACACGTAATCGAATAGAAGAGTCATCAAATATTCCATGTTTTCTGCTGACTAAACACTTGTGGTCTCTTAATTATGAATAAGGAGGAAAATGGTACCTTTTCCTTATGGCACAGTGACAACTATTTCTAGTTTCTAAAAAGAAATATGGGCAAATTTAGATGTGTTAGGAACTTCAGCACATGCTTCTCTTCGCTCCCTGATTGTCTGTGTGTTCTCGGTCCCTGTTACGAGTTTAATCTGGACAAAACGTTACGAGATTTAACTCATACCAGCTACTTTGCAGCATACAGACATCATTATCATACTTAATATTTATGTCATATAGCTGGCAAAGTGCTATTCTAGGTTTCTGTCCAAGTTCCTCAAGTGATGCAGCACTGCACCTGACTTGAACCAACTGGAAATTGGAACAACGTCTCTATCACAGTGCTGAGTTTAATTAACTAATAATTACAAAGCAATGAGAAATTGCTTGCTATCATTACAGCGATAGCAGAATTCAGCCTTAGTGAGTTGATCTGTTTTCTTGGAGTTCTTTTTCGTTTAACTTACTCTGTTTCCACCACACGCAAGAGAGAGTGCCTATGATGGGGAGGGCAAACCTCTTCTTGTCAGCCCCCTAATAGAAAGCTGACCTGTCTCGGTAAAAATAGGATGCTCTCAAAGAGGTGGGCCACTAAGACATTAGTTCTTTATAAACACTGTTTGGCACAAGTATCATCATGCTGTTTCCTCAAGAAAAGGAGTGAAGAAAGACGTCTAAGGGTACTAATTATAAGGACAAAAATACAAATGGGCCAGATAAGGAGTGAGATAATGACTTTAGCAGCCTGTATTTAGTATATGTTGCATCTTTCCGTACTAGTTCATCTTTGAGGTTCTCTTTTTTTGTGTGTTTTGAGGGCTTTTTTCTTATTCTGTGTTTCCTGCAAAAAGAAAGTATCCGTACACATGCTGCCAGGTCCTCCTGCTCTCAGTGGTGTTTTCGAGGCTCAGCAGCATGTGCGAAGGCTGATCAGCGATGGCTTTCTGCAGGGAGCCCTCCATGGCTGAGCCTCGGAGAATGGCTGTGCATCCACACAGCCAATTTCTGAATAGCCTGCTTGGGCTCACACTGAGCCTCCCCACACAGAATTTAAACGCAAAAGATTACACTGAAGACACCATGCTAAAATCAAGTCTTTTTTGTTAAAGGAAATTTAGTAAAGGAAAAAAAACTTCCCTGTGTATATTTCTGGGAAGCTGTAGGACACGTAGGCAATGCCTCTCCTCACTTACAGCAAGGTGCAGTATAGAAACAAAAATCAAAAAGTGGATTTTGAAGTAATAGCTCATGTGCCGAACCTGGCAGGGCAGTCGTAAGGGCATTGCACAGTACAAACGAACAAGAATACAGGATGGGAAGGACAGCAGTTTGTGTGGAGGTCTGCCACTTCATCCTTCCCTCACTTTGTGATGTTTAGCCCTTTGGGGATTGAAAATATTTAAGTTATTTAATCTTGATGTTATTTCCTCAGAATAATTTGAAGATCACTTTTATTATGCTAAATTTTAATATATAATATTTAATAATCCTTGAATCTTTTTCAAGGATTGAAAACAGAAATGTTTTTCTAGCCTAATTTTGGGTGGGGAAACCTTCAAAAGGCAAACACAGAGTTCATGAGAGTGTAGACTTATGAGAGTGGAGGCTCTTCTCTATATCAAAAGCTATCGTTTTCCTTGGTGCAAGCTCCTTTCAGCTTGGTATAGGGATTGTGAAGAATGGCAAATGAAATGCTCTGCAAGAAAGATGCTTTCTTCTGTTCTGTTCTTCTGAAATATGATATATTTTTTCTGGTACAATTATTTGGGAAATGTAGTTAGTCAATGTTACTTCATTTGATTTTAAAATTTTAGCCAATAAGCATTTTCTTTCTCTCATTTTAAAAGCACAAACTTAAGAAAAATAACTTAATCATTATCAAATGTTGGTTCAAGTTAATGCAATTCCTTTCCAGACATGATCTAATTTCAATAATTAATTTACATCAGGATATCTGTTCTGCATGAGAATTATCCTGACAAATGCACTCAAACTAGTATGTTCCAAATAAGTAGTTCTTTTAGAAAGAGCTTCTTTCTACAAGTATTTTGGATATTCCTACCAGAAAGGTACCAGTTATACTTGTTATTTCCTCTTCCAACTTTTTCTACCACACCTAACTCTCTCATTAAAGAAACAGCACTGTTCAAGTTGTTTGAAATTATGCATTTTCCATGGCAGCAGCCTTTTTTTCCTCCAAGACTTTTCCCTCCACACCCTAAATTAAATAGTGAGTAGTATATTTGCACTAAAAGATGACTTAGCGGCTGTGTCATTTGGAAGAACGCGGTCATTCTGAGCACTACCACTCTCACCACTGTGTAAAAGAAAAATGTCAGCCCAGAGCTAGGTGCATGCAACTAGCAAATAGATGAGGTGTTGTATAGGGGATGGAGCAGAACCCGCTCTGTTATAGCAAGGGTGTTGTCAACACTTCACAATCCCTCCTCTCACTGTCCTCAAGTAAAGCACAGTAATATCTGTCCTCTGCTTCATTGTCCTTCTTTTTCTGTCTTTCAGCAGCAGCCGGGCAGTTGCCAGTCCAACACAACCATGCCTTTATTTTTAAAGGGAGGGCAAAGGGCATTTTGATAAGATGTGCTTCAGCTGGTTGATACGTCATTTGACTGTTGTCCAAAAACTGCCCCCTTCATTATTCTATACCTAATGAGAGTAAACAATGCACTATAAAATGTCTGCGTTGCTTGGATGCCTTTCAGACTCCATGCTAGGAAATAACTGCCGGAAATCCTGGAGATTTCTATAATTTGTGCTTATAATGTGAAAATGCCATTCAGACTGGGGGGAAAGGAGAAGGGTGCCTTGAGCCAATAGAAACTATCTGTTACCGAAGATCCTGATTTTTATATTTATATATCATACATATATATCCTTTTTTTTTTTTTTTTTTGCATTAGTTCCGATTGAGTTCTTAAGTGATGCAAAAGTTCAAATTTTTGTGAGAAACGTTCTCCATCAAGTAGTATTAGGTGACTTCAGGGTTGATCTTTCCTAATTTTCCTTTTAGATTTCTTTTCTTCAGTTAGGTAGATGAAATTTAAAAAATCTTCCAGATGCTGACACTGTGAAAGCAGTAGCTGTGTGCACTGTCAATCCAGGATAATCTCTCTAGTGACTCACTCTTAATTGCTGGCCTTTCTTCATACCTTAGGAACTGTGTCACTCTCAAAGCTGCTTGAGATTTTCCTTCCAGGAACAATTTTGATCTTAAAATAGGAACCTCACAAAGGAATCCCTAGATGAAAGCCGTTTCCTGCTCTCTGCTGCCCCAGTAGATGTTGAGATGCCCAGTCACAGGCTCTGAATTTCTCATCTCCAACTCGATAACTCGATCCCTCTTAGCTGCGGTTCGTTGCAGCCTGACCGGTTTGGGTGGGACTTTTTCCCAACACGAGTGAAATTCAATCTTCTCTGAAGTTCAGCAGAAGCTGATGGCTGAATGCCATTGACACACAATAAAGCCTTACGTGCCATGTAAATGTTACTGGGCGTTAGGCCGGTCCCCTGCTGGAGGGAGGGAAGTGCTGTCTGCTTATCCATGGAAATACTCCACGCCTCTGCAGTGACTTCTGAGCTACCTAACAAAGCTCCACAGCTGTTGCTGTAACTCCAGCCAGACTAAACCCCAAAAGTTACCGAGACCCCCAATAAATGTGGTCATAAGCCACCACTGCCTCAGTTCCTTGTTCCGCGTAGGGATGCGGCCTGGTGGGGAATGCCACCCCAGGCGGGTTGTTGGCCATTCTTGTCTCAGGATCAGTAGCCACGTGAGATTCTTTAACTCCTTTTGTGCTTTATTTTGGTGTTGTGAAAATAGAAGCTACGTTAATATTCTGGTGAAGCCAAAGTTAAATTCCTCTTTTCTGTGTTTTTACTTTGTGTGCTGTCGTGGCGATGCTCACAGTGATTCCAGCTGACAACTAATGAGCAATGAATCCGAGGGAAGTCTGGTATCGATAGCTTCCAGTGATAGATTGTATAAAACAACCTGTCCTTTGAAATCTGTTGGGATCCGACAATCACTTGTAGAGTATTTGGCTGATAGTCCTGTAGCTGTATAACCTAAGATTGATCAGTAAATCAAAGCGTAAAGAAACGCTTCTGGCTTAAAACTCTAGAAAGATGGATTTGGACATTTAATCATTCCATTGCAGAAAAGAGGTGCCCAGGAGCTGCACGCCATTTGGGAATTCCTTTCATCTCCTGTCACTTCTCTCTACCATCCTTATAAATATCACCAAGTGCAACCTTACTTTACAACACCTAGTTTCTTCCATGCCAAGTCTGACAAGTGGGTTTTGCATCTTATTTGTTTTATCTTTCAACATGTTTCTTTCCTCTGGTTACTACTTTGTTACTACTTTGTTAATGGTGATTTGTAATCCCATGCAAATCAGCTGGCTGTTTTATATTGACAGTGCGAGAAGCAAAAAACCTAATTCCCATGGATCCAAATGGACTTTCAGATCCTTATGTTAAACTGAAACTTATCCCTGATCCCAAGAATGAAAGTAAACAAAAAACAAAAACCATTCGTTCTACTCTGAATCCACACTGGAATGAGTCATTCACGTTGTAAGTTTAACCCCTTTTAATACAATACCTTTTAAGTATTGAATCATTTATTTGAGTTTTGCATTGAAAATGCTTCTTCTCTGCTTCTTTTTAGTAAACTAAAACCTACAGACAAAGATCGACGGTTATCCGTAGAGGTCTGGGACTGGGATCGAACAACCAGAAATGATTTTATGGGATCTCTTTCATTCGGGGTGTCAGAGCTTATGAAAATGCCAGCCAGCGGATGGTAAGAGTTTCTGGAGAGACTTTTGAAATAGTATTTTTCTTCAGTATAATTACATTTTTTGTGGCTTTTCACTGTATCTCATGCTATGAGATCACTGAAAATGTGTCCAAAACCGGGAAACATAGGCTATGTATAACAAAGAAGGATAATTAAAGGAATTCTTTTCTTTTGTCATGTTCATGAAGCTTCTGCTGGAGCCAGGAGTTGCTGCAAACTCAATTCTGTGTACACGGTCTTGTGATATGTGTTTTATTTTTATCACAAATATGATATATTCATTATGAAGCATATCAGTTATATATATAGCTCCACAAGTTCAAAGTACATGGGAACTGATTTTATAAAATGCCATCTTCTTACCTACCAAACCATGCATAGAACTTATCAAACCTTCTCAAAAAGTATGTCTCGTTGAAGAGAATTGTTTAGGGCCTTAGAAGCACTGGAGAAAAGGTTCTTCAAGGTTGATTTTTCCACTATATTACAGGATGATTGGAGTGAAATCCTTGTACATTACAGTGCCTTGACAGATAGTTTGTGATTAAAGATATAAGCTAGGTGAAATATACTCTGTTTCTCTGTTTGCTTTAGAACTTGGCAAACAGTTCTTTACATACAAGTGACATTGGTACAAACACCTAAATCAGATTTTAAATCCAAAAGGAATAAATAAAAATGTAACGATATTTTCTTTACTCAAATATTTTACAGGTACAAGTTGCTGAATCAAGAAGAAGGTGAATATTATAATGTTCCAATTCCAGATGCTGATGAAGATGGAAATGCAGAGCTTCGACAGAAGTTTGAGGTGAGGATTAAGCATAAATATGCAACTGTATTTTGCATACAGTTTTCACCTTATTACCAAAAAAAAAAAAACTGTTCAAAGTTATATAGTGTTATTATTTTTGTTGCTTATGTCAGCAGTATGTACCTTTGGGTTTCTTGAAGATTGGGGCGAGGGGATAATTCAACAGTAGCATCATTTATCTGACAGTTCTTCTCTGTTACGACACTTATAAATTGGTATTGTAAAATATTTCATGTCAGGAATGTGTAATGATTTCAGTGTGTCTTTTAATGCTTACTCCAAAATCTGCAAAAGCGATTATTGCCAGTATCTTTAATAATTTGAAAAACAAAGGTCTCAGAAACAGCAGCATTTTATTACCTAAAATGTTTCACACTGAACATTTTTTTAAGAGAAAACAGTTACAACTGCTGACTAACTGGAGCTTTAAAGTCTCTGTAGAAGGCTGTCACCTGAAGTTCTGATCTCTCTCATGTGGGTATGGAAGTTTCAGGAGGAGTGGTATTGCCGGTTATGTACAGAAAAGAACCACTGAAGAAAAACAGTATTTTCGGCAGAGTCCTCCTGCCCTCTGCAGTGCACGTTGGAGTGGTTGGTAGTCACAGGCGTGGTCTCACCGTGCCTTGCAAAGGAGTCGTTTCTTAATGAACAGACTTAGCCAGCCTCTTCTGACAACTGCAGTGGTATTACGGCAAAATACTTGCTGTCCATTAAACCCAGCAACAAGAATGGTTTGGGCATGGAGGTGTTTTGGCAATGGTTGTACTGGATTCAGCTGATCCGAGTACTCCTTCCAGTTGCATATGCAATAATGAATTCAAATATTCCAATAAATACCGATTTCTTTTTTCTAGTTGAACATTTACAACTTTAGTCTAGCGGTTTATCCAAAAAGTAATTAATGTACCTGTTATGCTTAACAAACGCTTAAGGCTGTTTCTTTCAACCTGAAATGGCAATTTTTTATGTTCACCATCAGGCAGAATTCTACATTGTTATTATAAAAGATGGGTTAACCCAAGAAAGTGAGGAAAAACGGCATATGTTCAACTTTCAAGAAAGAAAAAGAAAAGGTGCTTCAATTTCTTCTGAACACATTTGGATCAGCTACCATACTTTTGTCTGCAGCATGAACTATGATTTTTGTTTTACATTTGAGAAGTACTTTAATCTCCATTTCATTTTCCTTTCTTTACAATTGTGATCTGACCAGTGTGATTTTATTTCACTGCACTAGGTCATTTTCTATTCAAGATCATATTTACCTTTTATCCTCCCTAGAAAGAATAACTTCAAAAGTAATTCTTTTCACCCCTTACATGTCTCTGTGCAATATACGGAGTCTGGAATTGGGTGGACGTGTATTTTAGTGGTAGAGCTATGGAAATTACCTATTTTTTTTCTCAGGACAGAGACAGCACAAAAATACAAGTCACAAAAAATGTCTGTTTTAAAATGTCAGTAATTACATGTGGTATGTTTGCATACTGAATTTATAATCTCTTAGGGTTTTTTTGTTTTTTTTTTTTTCTAGAGCCTACTGTAAATGCAGAATGAGTAGTCAGGGTTTATCTAAGTCCTGCGACTAAGTGGTGTAGAAATCCTGGGAGGCTGCATTGCGTAAAGCTCCTGGACTGGGTCTGAGAAACCGCAGCTTCACATAGGGTCAGCTCTGTCTCAGAAATAATTAATCTGTCTCAAAGTCTAGTTAGTTCAGCTTCCACACTGTGCACTCGAGGCTCTCCCTGTTCTGCAGGTAGCAAGGTTGACACCATCTTAGTGGTCCAAATTGCTCAGGGAAAGGGAATAGGTTTTCAGTGAACACAGTGTCTCTGCAATATTGGTACTGATTCGCATAACGAACATTATGAAACCTAGTGCTGCTATATGTGAATATTTGTAGCCAGACAAAATGTGTGATTATAACTGGACCAAGGCTAGTATAACAAAGTATTACACAGTAAAAGAATTTTGGTTCAACCGCTTGAAGTCTACCATTGTGAGAAGGAACAGAGGAAAGCAGCACCTTCTCAGTAATGTTCTTAGTTGGTTTCAAGGGGAAATTACTGTCATGACATATAAAAAGTAACAGCACAGATGTCTGAATGGTGGTATTTAACTTATTAGCTATTCTGATACGGTACATAAGTAGTGCTGGCTCTGATCATCTTTTACATTATGTTTCTTATCATTTAGATCTTGGCTTACAAAGTCATTTTATTTTAGGTACCCTATGCTAAGGAACAAGTAGAGAGCACTGAGAAGTGTTATTTGTGAGTCAACAGCATCTTCTAAATAAATATTTCCACTGTTCTGAAATCAGCTTTGAACCCTTACAGGAAGTCTCTTGACAGCCATGTTACCAGGTGGGGGTGTTGGCAGGAAGGTTAAAAATATGGATAGACCAAGAGAGGTCATACCGAGCTATCTTCATGTTTATCAGTTTATAGAAAAGAATAATTTCAGAGCGCTTGCTAATCCAACTCTCAATTCGTGGTTCTTGGTTCTGCTTTTCAGAGTGTGACAGTGTGATTGATAGCCAAGCGACATTCGTTTAATTTTGAGAACAAAATTACAACTATTTCTACAGTAGTATTGGATTAATAATACAAAATATTTAAAATGAATAATGGTAGTCTTCAGAGTAAAGAGTGCTAACAAACCTAAGAAATAAAGAAGAACAAGAATAGAGAAACTTCAGGATGAGAATTTCATTAGCTTATATTAAGGAAGATAAAATATTTTCAGGTTCTTTTCAAAATTATTATTAAGTCTTAAAACAATCTTAAAACCGACTTTGCCCTTAAGTCTGAGCTTTAGCAATATGCTTAGTAGAACCTCCACAAGCTCTTAGGAGCTACGTCCCATTTAAATCAATGACAATTTTTTTAATGTCTGTCCGTGTCTTTAGTTCCACAAAGATGGTTAAGATGTGGCCTCGGGCTCAGATTGATTTCAGCTGTTTACACTATCCTATCACAGCCTTCTGGCTCCATTTTAACAACCCAGACTTCTTACTGAAGTCACCCAAATCTCATCAGTATGCTGCTTTACTTACCGGACCTCCTGACACAGAAGTCATTTATCAGTGCAAGTCTACCATAAAACAGCTATGCAGGATTGATAATAATACTCCAAAAAAAATCAAAAAAAAAAAATCAAAACGTTCTATTCACGTGCATTTGTAATTTGAACAGTAAAATGTATTTTGTTATTAGAAAAAGTCTGTGTGTGACCCATTCTGCCAGATCTAAAGCAGCTGAAAAACGAGCACCCGACCTGTGCCCAGTAGTTTGGGATTCTGCCCAGCAAATGGGCCAAGTTTGGGAAGGAGGAGGTGAGGACGACGAGGGTTTCGTTAACGGAGTCATGCAGTGACCTCACTAAGTATTTTTAGTTACTGCTATGAGGATTTTCTTTTTATATACTGTCTGTGTATTCCTAGATGAGGTTGTGCAGTACATGGAAGTTGAGGCATGCTCTGCATAGGTGCACTATTTTCTATACATCCAGTTTTATTAAATCTACATATTTCTGGATCTCACCTATCTCTAAAAGTTATGAATCAACTATGTGTTCACTCAGCAGTATGATCAAATCTGTCTTCAGTGATTTACAGATGATACATCATTATTAATATTTCGAGATAAAAATACACTCCTGTAGGAAGTGGAGGCAGGATAAAATCTGTCACTGTTTTTCATTTGGTTTTAACCTTCGCTTGTGAGTTTTCTCCCCGCAATGGCATTATTGGTGGCCATCTCAAAACGAAACTGGATTCTCAACAGGCATATTCAGAATAATTGTGGCTGCTCCGTAATTGTTCGGGCTGAGGTTTCCAAGGCAACTCGCACCAGTCCCAGGTGGCTGCGTGAACCCGAACTGCCAGGGCTTTGCTCTCCAGTAGCACTATTTGTCGTATCCTTATTTTCCTCGTACAGCATTTTGCTCATCCTAGAATAAAAAAAAGCAGGATATTGAAATAATGCAGCTTTACTGTAGTTTTAATACCTCATTACAATTTGAGCAGTAAAATATTTTTGCCATTTCTGACATTGCTCCTTTTTTTATTTGAGGAAAATAAATGTGTAAATTCTGAACTTCTCCTGTAGGAAGTTATTTCTGATTTCTGAAGCCCTGTTTCCTGTAATTTGCTGCCTAATAAAGCACTTCTTGATACTTAAATATCACCTTAGAAGAAGAATAGAATCATCCTGGCTTAATAATAGGCTGGTTAATTATTCTGTCTGTCCCCTTCTTTACACATCGCCATCACGGAAAATGTTATTAAAAATAAAACAGCTGCTGTGGTTCATAGCAATGTTCATTTTTTAATTAAAGAGAACAGAGTAGCTATAATCCTTACGTGTGGATGTATTTACCAAGTATATGGTACATTAAGTGATGTGAGCCACCCGAGTTTGGTGATTAAAGTGACCCAAGCAATTTGTTAGAAGGTAGGAGGCTGCTGCTCGCAGAGCCTTCATTTTAAGGCATCCGTAGGGAGGATGCATAGCGGTCCTCCTCCTGCCTACCGTTAAGATGCTGGACATTTTATTTTGCTCTATCTGTTCCCATTAGCGTGGCTGTGAGAGGGTTTTCAGCAAAGCACGGCGTTCCCTTGATTCCCAAGAGTATCGACCCTGCTGCAGCGTCCACGCGGAGCCGCTCCCGTGGACCCTGGGAGGCACTTCCCTGGGGACATCCCTGTCCTCTCCCAGTCCCACACTGGGACAGCCTGCAGTGGGTGGCTGCTCCGCTGAGGCTGCCCCCCAGTGCCTGTCACCTCTCACGTGTGGTCTTTGGGTGTGCTTGGTGCACGGTGCTGGAAATGAGGAGCTGTTCACTGCTGTCGCCTCCAGTGCTTCTGAGCTGTGGGTAAGCATGGGACTTGGCTTTTCGTGGCTGCTGGTTTTGTACCAGTCCATTTCATTCAGTGAATGACAACGAAATCACCCCATAGTAATCAGACAAAGCTATCCCAATAAGTACTTTTTCTGCAAAGTAATTTCTGGTCAGTGTGAGGAAAAGCAGGAACCATTTTCATCCACCGGTCGATGCTGTGGGCCAGGCCCGTAAAACCATCTGTGGCAGAAAGGTCAGGCAGAGTACCCAGGGAAAGGGCTCGTGCTGGCTTTACGCTTTGATCCAGGTAGCAGAGGAAGCACCCAGGAGCAGCTCCTTTTATTCCTGGCCATATTCCTGATGGGCTTTTTGCTGCCAGCTCGGTGCGGTGAGCTGGCCTGGCTGTGCAGTTCCCCACTTGTGGGGCTGGGCACCCCGTGCCGTCCCGGCTCTTTTCAGGGCTCATCATGAGTTGCTTTTTAGCTGCTTTGTGCTGCCAGAATCGATGAGGAATGCTGTATACAGGCTACAACTGTACTTTTCTTTTGCAGAACAAGCAGATCGAGACATAAGGAGAGAGGAAAGAGTTCAGATGAGGGTAGATACTGTATCTGAAAACTGGAAGCCTACAGTCAGTGACATTTTGGTGACATCTCAGTGCTTCTAAACATACCCATTATTACCAAGCTAAAGAAAATGTCTTTTTAAATGTCTCACCATTTTAATTACGAGAACAGGGACAGTGTGGTGCTTGGCCATCAGGCTTGGTTATAAATACCTAGCCCCTCTCCAGTGACGCAGGAGCTGAGATATTTCTGCCTCTTATGTGCCACTAACCTCCCGCAGTACGCAGGGCAGAGCTCTGTTTGACCAAACTTGTGTGTTAATCCTCGAGCAAGTGTAAATGCAGGCTTGAATTCCTGATTAAGTAGCCTATCCTGATCGGCGTGTGGATGTGCTGCACCCAGAGCAAGCGCTCATTTACGGAGTCAGGCCTCTCTCCGTGCAGCACAGCTGGGGTTAAACACTATTTGGAAATGTCTGCAGGTTTCAAGGCACATTCAGAGCTCTCTGATGAGTTTCAGTGTTGTTATAGTCAGTGCTAAAGAAACTCATTTATTTATCATTCCCTTTCTGAACATGGGTAAATCATTTCGGTTTGTTTCGCTGCAATGCTGCCTTTCTTGGATCTCTACCACTCCCTTCCGTTTCATTTTTTTCAAGCAGCTTCTGGCTGTGTTATTAGAAAGGAGAGGGCCAGTACTTTCTGCATTAATCTGGCATTTTTTCTGACGTTCACAACAGTTTTAGGTCAAAAGGACATTTTCTTTTTTTCCTTTCATCAGCAGCCGGGACATGCCGGAGCGGTGTGGGCTGCGGACGAGTGCTGCAGCCGTGTGGCCAGCGCCTCGGCAGGAGGCTCCGGGGACTGCTTCAGCAGCTTCCTCGGAACCCAAGGAGCTTCCTAATTAAATCTGATATTTTCATTCCAAAAAAAAAAAAAAAAGGCAGCCATAGGGGAGCTTCAGATTTTGCTAATTTGTGAGTTAAATTCTTCTGTCTTCTGGTTTCTGTGCACAGTTCTGTAAGGGCTGTGAAGAAGACGTTTCTTCTAAGCCTTTGAAGGATGGTTGTGCTTTTGCCCCAGAGCTGTCATGCTGCAGTCACTTTACTCTTTGTTTTTCTGAAATAAATAAAAGATATGATCTCTGCCATATCCATATCTAACTTGTATGTGTTCCCATTTTGAGGCAATAATAGTGACTTCAGGCAGTTCAGCAAAGGTGACAAGGAAAAGAGAAATAACATTGCTGATGCTTCAAACTGTAAAAGAAAAGATTAAATTTACTTTCCAGGAAACAGGCACTAAGTATACTGAAATCATGACCAGCCAAAATATCACTGGCACATCAATCCACACTCTTTATGTATATAAAAAGAGAAGCTGCTTTTTTTGGCTGTGGCACTCGTTCCTATTTTTAAATTGTGCATATTTAATCATTAGAGAATAGTTTGCTGCTGCAGTATAGAAATGCTGTTAGATGACTCCATCTGTTCCATACTACCATTTGGCATGGGGAATTCCCATATGCAGTTACCGGAGGTTTCCCATCCACTCACCATATTTAAAAGTAGAGAATTTGAACGTTCTTAACCAGAGGACATTCCTCTTCAGTCCTGGTTCCTATGAGGTGGTGAGTTCTCTGTGAGTTTTTTCTCACTATATGTGTTGTTATTAAGATGAAGAATGTAGAAAATTGCATTGGTAACGGGGATTTCTTTATCCCATATATAAAGACAGTTTAAATGCATATCTCAAAACAAGGCAAAAACAAAAAATATTTTTGTGCTGGCCCCTGTCCGCGGTGTGTGTTTGTTGATAGGAGCCCGAACTTCACACATCTGTACATTCAGCTTTATGCATTTCAGTGGTTTAAGGGCGTTAGGAATGTCTCACGCACGAAGCATATGGATGCACAAGATTGCAGTTAACATCGAATAGCAGCTGACACAAAGACCTGCACTTCATTGTGCTCTGCTGCACTGTGCTCCTTATTGCCAGGGTGATTAATGCCATGGTTTCTTTTTCGTGAGGTTTCTGCGCACAGCAGGTGCGCCCATCTCTGTATTCTCGCTGCCGTGTCCTTATTTGTTGACTTGCGCTACTGATGTCGCTTGGCTTCTCAAGCCCTTTACTAATGCAGCAGTTTTTCTCCTTGCCTGCCTTTCCCAGGACTGTCATGTCAATGCCTGCTTCTTCAAGGTAGTTTTCTCCTCGGCGTTCTGCACCTTTCTCTTCACAAAGCCGCCTCTATGAGTGTCTGAAGCTTGTTAAATTCAATTTCATTCTCACAGTGTTTTAAGGATGCACTCCTTTTAATCTCTAATTCAAGCTCTTCTAAAGAAAAACAGTAATTTTAAAAAATAAAGTATGCATCTTCCATAATTTGCCACAAAGTTGTCCCCAGATGAGAAGTTGACTTACAAAAATGGGTCAGCAGACCTCCGCAGTTGCAGTGTGCCTTTCATTTTGAAGGACTTGGTTAAATGAATGGCACCTTCTCATGGAAAATGGTGCATCTGTAATTTGAAATACACTTGTGGAACTTTAAATAACTTCCACGGATCAAATAATTCGCACATTCACTGGATATTTAAGTAGATAAATTTACATGGTAAATAGCATGCATGTATCATGATATAATGTGCTACATACTATATGTAAGCTGGGATATACTATGTTGTAAGTGATAATACCCCTATGCACAAATGCTCTGATACCTGAAATGCTAGTCCATGTGGTACTTCCAATTTTACTTCTTTCACTAACTGCCGTCTCACTGAAATACTGCCATAAGCGACGCATATCAGCATTAACAATATACACATCTGCACTTTTCATTTGCATGTAGTGTCTCTCCATCAGGTTTTCTTGCTTTATTAGGGCAAAAGTTACTGACACAAATCATACTTCCAGTCTCATACGTGGGTTCAGTTACAATTTAAATTAAAATGTGAAACTCCTGTACTGTAAACTGTTCTAAGAACCTACAGTTATTGAAGCCATTGCCATCTTCTGATAATACTTTTACAGTTTAAGTTGATCGAGAGCAGTTTAGGTTTTATAGCCCAGAGTTTAAAAGACTTAATTTAAAAATCTTTTTTTTAACGTTGTTTGTATTACTAAAGTATGATTTTAACAAATATTTTAATACTGAACCAGAAAAAAAAGAGATTATTTATCATTGCCAAATATTTCCTAATGCAGTAATCATCGTATTTGTCATACAATCAGTAACTTATGTTCTCTTAACCTTCATCCTTTCTCTGGTATCTTATTCTCAGAAAAGCTTTTCAGAAGGTGAGTTACCCTTCCTCGGTCCTTTCCACCTCCTCTTATTTGAAAATAAAATCACGTGTTGGTTTCATTGATGAAACTTGTTTAATGCAGGGAAGCTTCAAGCTTCTCTGTTGAAATATATTTTTAAACAATTTTGTTTGAACAATTTATAGGTAGCATTTAAATAAATAACTTTCTATACTTTTATGCAGTATATCGTAGTGTATTTAGCTGTAATAATTGAGGGGAGAACCCATCAACATGGAAGTGTGACAGAAAAAGTAGTAGATGGAAAAATCTCAGCAGCGGGGTATTGCAAAGCCCATTTAAGCTGCACTGACAGAGCCAAAGCTACCCTGAGAAAATGCAGCTGGGATAAATACAGTAATGTCTAACGCTGTGGTGTCACTCCAGTGTAAAACCCAGGCCCTGAAGTGTACTGATCTAAACTGACAAAAGTTCTTGGTCCACTTTTGGTTTCATCCTAGGAGTGCACCTAAAAAAAAAGAGCTGAACAGTTTCACACACTGCTGCTTCATAGGCAAAATTCTCGCTCAGTCCTTGTGAATTACAAACATGAATCCCAGCAAAGAAAGTTGGCAGTCTTGTGATACAAGACTCGGGAATTCCATTTCTTCATGAGAAAAAAAAAAAAGCCAGCTTTCTTGTTTGTTGTCTGTCTTTCCTCTCTGAATTGTTCCAAATCCCCATTCAGCTTGCTGCTGCCAGGGACTTAGCATTACCAGCCTAAGCTCAGAAGCATCCCTGCATGCTGCATTCTGCAAGCTAATCGCCACTGACATTAGCATATCTTTGGTAATAATTCTGTCAATAATCAGTTTATGTGGGACTGCTGCGGAGGTTATGTTCCCAAGTTTACAAGACTGGAATTGAAAGGAAACAGCAGGAGCAGATGAAGAAGGAAGGCTGTGTTCCTGAGGATAATGTAACACTTCTGAGCTAGAAATAAATAAAATGTACAAAAATGATTTTAAAAGATCATAGAAAATTTGAGAACGCTGTGAGCAAGGTCAAACAGCTTAGTTATTTATAAATTGTTTATTAGATACTAGTAAGGATCATGCATTTATGCTGCTTTTGTTCGCCCAGCAAAGTATATATTTAGATTAATTTATTTTCACAACATCATGCAGAAACCACCTTGATTTTGTATGTGTGTGTTTGTGTTAATTAATCACATAGTGCGACCTGGTTACAGGATCCCCAGGTTTTAAAATCACTGCTTGTCTGCAGCTTTTCGTCCCTGAGGATTTTGTGCAGGGATTTGCACTCAGATCAGGTAGAACTGAAGTCTTTGAAGATTGCTTTAGAACGGAACTTTAGTTTTTGTCCATATTGAAATAAGTTTTATGCTTAAAGCAAATTCTACACCCTATTTTTTTATTATTGAAAATGAGCAGTAATTTGCATAGTTTTAAAATGAGGGAGCATATGTAAGAGCAATTCTTTTTTTTTTT
This sequence comes from Anser brachyrhynchus, assembly GCF_964034855.1. Lineage (NCBI taxonomy): Eukaryota > Metazoa > Chordata > Aves > Anseriformes > Anatidae > Anser > Anser brachyrhynchus. The sequence continues at coordinate 3,479,362 of NC_137711.1, forward strand.
TTTTTTTATACTTAGGGATTCATTATTCCAGTACTGACTGGAAAGCCAGCAATATAATTATATTTGCTGTTTGTGTTTTTATTGCCACTATCACAGGATATTTCAGAGAGAATTCTTGAATTTTATTCCTAGGCAGCCTCTTTAATTACATTCCATCTAGTTAGACGCTGTTCTGTTGCAGCGGATGGTGTGTTTGGCAATAAAGGCAGAAAACAAAGTAGACTCAGGTGGCCACAGGATTATTAAACAGATTAAACACGTTGACGGTGCCAAGTGGGTAGCTGGAAACTCTTCCCTCTCTAGATTTGGCTGCTCACAGCCAGAAGTCCCTTGTACAGGGCGATATCCCCTGAAACTGGTATTCTGAGGATAAATGCATCCTATTCTTAGGATAAATGCATCCTTTTCCATAGTCTTTTGACTCTGTTGTCTGCATTTTCTAGGGGATGTGGTTACCTTTATCTTGTCCCTGACAAATCTGATTAGAAGTCACTTACTCGAGTACTTTATACAGTTTTAACTTCTACACAGCACCACTGAAAAAGTAAAAGAAAATAAATAAGGCACGTGGTTATAAACCCCCCAAAGCAGCAGCACTGCCAAGATGCTGCATGGTATTTAATAATAAGCTGTTGTATTGTCCTTTAGGATTCTCTTGTAGCTTATATATTGAGTAAACTTCCCTTGACCGTAATGTTGAGCTCGGGAAAATAATTTCTGCTCTGAGGTAGGAACCACAAGGGGTCAGTAAAGAACACAGAATAGCAGCCAGAGCAAAAAGCTGGCTGTAGCAGAAGTCCTGAAGGACATGGAAAGATGCAAATTGTTGCGTCTATATGTATTTGTAAAGATCCGAACCCGTTACATTAAATGGCTATTTGATAAAATTCACTGTAAGTTTTTCATACAGCCCTTTGTACAAGTCTCTTTATCTGGCACCTATGATCATTTTCCCCCAGTCAAAATATTTAGGAGCTTGCAGCTGTAGGCGTGAGTTCTGCCTCTGCCCTCCTTGGTACTGCTCAGGTCACCTCTGCCTGCGGGTGATATCCGTGATTCCCAGCCCTCTGCCTGCCTCTGCCATGATTTATGTGCTGGGGGACACGCACAGGGCTGGCAACCTCTGAGTCACGGAGTAAAACCATCTCAGTGCAGGCCTGTGAACCTGCAGGGCGTTAGAAGAGGCACTGCTTACCACGAGCAGTGCCTATGGAGAATTAGGCAAAATAATTCGATTTTAGTGATCACGCAGCATCCTTTGTGGGACACGGTGTTTTCTCTTCTGTTATTTGTAACCCAGGTCATTCGTCTATGCTCTGATACCATCGTTCCGGAGCATTGCAGCAAAATTCATTTTACTTCATTTTTTATATATAGCATTTTTATTTCTTAGCACCTGAAGCTGGTGTCCTCTGGGCAGCAGCGGTGTGCTCCTTGCTGGGCACAAAAGTATGGGTGTATGCATCCACTAGCGCAATACATTTCTGTAATTTAGTTTGTTTAGCTCGGGAACAAAGACGAATCGCTCTTTAGAAGCATTTGTTAAGCGACAGAAAGAAGTGCAAGAGCCAGACACTGTGTCTGCTGTGCTGTTTCTCAGGCAATGTGGTGCAAAACCATCTCCCTAGGTTGCTGAGCACACATCTCATAGGCAGACAGGAAAAACGGTGAGGGAAGTTCCCTGCGTCCTTCCCGACCTAACAGCAAGATCAAGAGCTCAGGCTGGACCAGGAGATAACTGGTGCTCGCGCCGTCCCCTCGCTGGTTAGAGCTGCTGGGCTGCTAAACCATCCCGAGCCCAGGCTGTAACTTTCTCTTTTCTGGGTTGTTTCCATGACTACAAAACTCTGCTAGTGAGTTATAAGCTTGCATTAAGTTGTGCTATTGAGCTTAAAACTCAGTCTGGTGAAGTATTAGGTCTTGCTGGGGCTTAGAAATGAACTCTTCTCATTTCAAGTTATCACCATCCTGACAATTAAGTCGTATAAAGTAGGAAATTGATAGCCCTTCACAACATCTATAATTACATGGAATTGGAAATGCAATAATATAAGAAACAAGCTGCCACAATGATGGAGCACATTTCACTGAGGAGGAGGTTTTTTTCCTCCAGATTGTGACTTGAAATTTATTGGCTTTATTTAGATTATTAAAGGCTTGCTAATGGCTCAACTTGTTAGGCTGATCAAAATCCCCACCGAGCTTTCATGACTAGAAACCCTAAGAGGGCTTTTTGTCCTTCCCTGAGTTTCTGAGCAACTATTTCAGTTTCTCCTTTCTACAACCCAAGCGTGAGCTTTGCAGTTCTGCCAGCGACATCTCTGAGCATCTGCTCGAGATCGGAGCTGCTCCGATGCTCCTTGTGCCGAGTCCAGGCGGTGGCGGGCATGAGTGGGCATCGGCTGCCGCAGTGACACCCGAACGGGACCGTCTGGCTGCTCCTTCCCTTGCTTCTCACCAGTGGCTGCTCAGCATTTGGAAGTGATGTGCAGAAGGTTACCCACGGCCCTGCGATGGCTTTGGGCTAATTTCAGAATCAGGATAGGAAACAGTGGGAACGAGGCAGCCTAGCCTGAGACAACTTGTTATCTGAGGAGCGTGCTGGGGTCTAGCGAGGAGCTGGGGAAGCCTTACTGCAGGGTGAGAGGCAGGGATTTTGTCAGAGTTTTACACAGAGATTGAATCATGACAAGAGGATGTTCCTGCTCAGCTGATCTCAAGAAAGCTCTGGGACCCCAGATAAAGCCTGCAGCAAGCCTGGGCAGTTAATCGTTAGACTGCTGGCCTGTCAAAACTGTAATTTTTTTGTGATGGAGACTGACGGGAGTGCTGCTCTCCGATGCTGCATCGCTCACTCGCTGTTGACAGCTGAACGAGGCAGAGCAGTGTGTGCTAGGTGGGCTCTGCGGTCGAGGAGGGGAGACGAGGCTGGTGTGTGGTGAGCAGCAGCGATGCCAGCCTCCAGGAGGCTCAGCTGCTGGCAGCAAGGCTCTCCATTTCTCTTCCCGGTAGGTGTCAGTGGAGCCAACAAGTAGCAGATGAAACGTGGCCGTAAGCGTGCTGTTTCCAAACAGAAGTGGCACGTACTCAATGTGTACGCACCTCCCCACAAGCAACATGAATTCGGACTTGTTATTAAATATTATTTTCGTTTACCGCTTTCTCCTCTTGAAAACCCGTTACCAGTAGATCTCCCCGCCGGGCATCCGGGAACTTGCTCAGAGCGAGTTGCCGTGACAACCACGAAATACATCCTCGGTGCCCTGCGTGCTGCAGGGCCTTGTGGCGGCCGGAACGTGTTGTTGTTGGGAGCGATGCGGCCTTGCCCTTCTGCAGCTGCGCAGGGAGGGCGGCGGGGGCTGGCAGCAAGATTTGGCAGTTTTGGAAGCCAGCACTGAAAAGGCTCGATGAGAACATAGTGCGACTGAAAGCTGAGCGCTGTGATGGATTACTGCCCCCTAAACCACTCCTGTGCTTCACACTTCTCAGTAGGTTTTGGAGAACAGCTATACATATAAATTAAAAAACAATTTTTACACATAAGAATTTCTTTACGAAGAGCATTTTTTACTACAAAACCTGAGCTGTCTTACCCAGAAAACATGTACCGAATCCCAAGAGACTCTCCAATGTAACACACTGTAACTTTCTATAAAACTCCCTAAAGAAGTGCATTTGGGCTGAATAGATAACATCTCACCTGTGGTTTCAGGGCAAAAGAACTGGCCGAGATAAGGTGCGTCCAAGCCAAAGAAGTAAGATGATGTGCATGTCTTGTTTTCTTTTAAGATTAACTCTTCTGCTCCCAGTGCAAACTAATTTATCTTTAACGTGCCTTTATCCTGGTTTGTTTGCTGCAAGCTGACTTGGTTGTGACAATGCTGTGCTTTTATCAAACATAAAAGTAGTTTACAGGATGCTGGGGGAGTTTGTGGACAAATTTAAGCAAGCAAAGGCATTCCTGCTATTGTAAAAACCCCTAATATATATAATCAATAAAACAGTTTGAATTGTGATACCCGTAATGTTATAAGGATGAGTAAGTCCCAAAATAATATGGAGCATTTAAGTAACTTTGTAAGAATTGCTTTTTATGAAATATGCTGCTCTCTAAGACAGCAACCAGTAGGTTGTGATCCCAGTTCGCTCTTCCTCCTTTCACATCTACCTCTTCCATCCATTCCAGCTGTTTGCCACATCATTCCTTTTTTCGAGCCGTATCCAACTGTAAGAAAACCTGCTCCCATTCGAGAATCTGGGTGTAAACACCTGAGAAAAAAAAAATACATTGCTTGGGCTGTTTACAAGACCAGAGTTTGAAGAGGAAACGATGGATCTGTGCAAAATCCAGAAAGATCTGGGCAGCATTTCACAATGTCAGCTTTAGGGAACAAGGTCTGCGGTATTGTATCTGGGGCCTTCCTCTCTGCGTGGCTCAGGTCCCGGTGCCCTGCTCTTCAGCTGTGTGTTTCTAAGGCTCTGCACCACAAATTGCTCTCCTTACGCACGGTTTATCTATCAAACAGAGCCCAGAGCCCTGGGTCTCTTTATTCCTCTGTGGTTAGCACTGTTGAAACAGCATTTCCCAGAGCTCTGGGAAACACTTCTATCCAATATCTGTCCTATTTTCAGTGCTTAAATTGGCCTTAAGAAAGCATAAGCCTCAAACAGATTTTCTTCTCTTCTAATATATAGTAAAGTTATTCATCATGGGCAACCCTGGATGCAGAGGTAATAGTGAAAGAAATGGTGTGTGGTTTTACATTTCATTTATGCAAATTAAAATACATTGTGCTTCTCACTGGGACTGTATTTTAACAACAGTTTTGGTTTGTAGCTCCACATCTGAAGTAAAAAGAAAAATTGTTTCTCATATGACGAAACAATGACCCCACATGTTAAGGTATGCAAAAAGCTGGGGAAAAGTGTTTTTCTAGTGAAATATATTTTCAGCAAGTTATTTCCCATGTGGCTCGTACCACGAGATTAGCATTGTTGTATGTGAAGAAACTTTGTACGTACATGGTCATCCCATTGTATATTGCACCATTAAACAATCCCAATCAGCACAGCCAACAAAATGTTCAACTAGAGGGTGTGATGAAGGCACGTGCAGATGGTGGAAACCCTTCAGGAATAGCCACAGCGTGGGGGCAGGTGAGGTCTTCTCCAGGTGCTCTCCCCAATTCTTTACTAAACTTGTAAGCAAATGATTGTTTCCCAGTACCTCCACCCAATGCTCACATTAGGGCACAACATTTATTGTAGACTTTTAGGCAAAACAATTTTGGTATTTGAAGAAATTTTCCTAATCCTTTAGTGATAACCAGAAATCATTAGATGAGTTTCTGAAGTACTTTTGTCTTGCCCCGTATTGTGGGTAAGGTTCTGCAAGAAGTCAAGGTTAAAGTAAAAAACTTGGTGGCATGGGTAGAATCTGTAATGACTGGACTGTGTTTATCTGATTTTATTTGCATGCCCAGAGTCTACTTTTGTTCCAGTAGCTCTGGAAATTTTTGTAAATAGTACTAAGAGGAAGATGAAATGATATGCCTGTGGCGAAGCCATAACTGAAGCATTTTGTGGTGGTATTTTGGGAAGCTCTCAATGGATCATCTGTAAAACGTTTTGTCTGGGATGAGTATTGTTTCCTATTTTTCTCTCACTACTTGTTTATCAGCTTTGAAGCTCCCAGTGTGTTTTCACTAGGACCGTAATCCAGAAAGCACTAAAAGGAATTCACATGGTAGCTGTGAAAACAGGTTTTGTTCATGCTCATGAACGGAGGGTCAGTGGCCTATCTGAAGGGAGGTGGACCTTCGGTAAGGTGACGGCAATTTGATCAGGTCCTTAGGCCATTCCGTTTGGGTCCGTGTGCTTTCTTTGGGTCAGTCTGGTCATTCTTGAGCATTTTATGGGTGCCTATTTTTCCCACGTTTTCTCATGTACGGTTTGCAGCAGGGTTCTCTGTTTGCTCTGGGGTGCAGCTGTGGTTTGGATTATCTTTCTAACATGGCTCGTTCCTCAAGCGGGCCAAAATTTGGAGCAGGATGCCAAAGGCACGTGCTCAGGAGAAGGTCTGTACAGTGCAGCACGTCGGGCTGTGGGCGAGCTCCTCCTGCCTCGTGAGCAGGGGCAGTTCTTGGGGCTAACGAGGCAGCACTGGGGCTAACAAGGCAACCGGGGATGGTGGCACAACAGCGGGATCGCCAGCTTCCCACAGCGCAGGCCGCAGCTGCCTTGTGCTCTGGTGAGCTCCTGCCTGCTCCACCCTCGGCCTGCAGTAGGTGGGCGCCCAAGCCTGCCTCACAGAGCTGGAGGAACCCCGTCTGCTCCTGAAAATGCTCCTGTGTGAAGAAAGAAATTACCCAATTAAGAGATCTGATTAAACTATGAAAAAGACCGGAAGCGAAGGAGCATGTCTGTAGCAGCTCATTGGATCTAAACGTTTCCTAGCAAGAGTGCAGAGAGGCCTTGGCTTGGTTCTCCAATATTATTTTAAGATGCTGCCCTCGCTTCTTGGCAGTTTCATCCTCTGTGTGTTCAATCAGGCAAACACGGAGCCTCCTGTCCATGGAGCTGCAGCTCCCCGGGAAGGCACAGGTCACACCGAGCCCCGGGGAGCAGTGCTTGGGGATGGACGGACAGAGCGAGCTGCCTCAGAACAGAAATTCCTTTATGGTTTCAAGTGATACATTTTCCAAACAGTGGGTTTAAGGTACAAGAAATAAAACTAGCGTTTTCCAGTCAGTGCCTGATTTGGATCTCTTGCTTGGTGACAAAGCGGATGTTGAAATTGCTTCTCATATCACAAGAGCAAGAACTTTTATCTTGAGATCACGTATGTGAGAGTCACAAAGACATGTCCAGCAAAGGTGCTCATTTAAACCATTTCTTCAACTTGTAAAAATGCAGGATATTAGGGTTTTGGTTTTTGTTTTGTTTTGTTTATTGTTGTTTGTTTGTTTGTTGTTTTTTTTTTACTTCATTTGCTTAAGGCTCAGTCTTGCATGGGTCTTGCAGAAGTCTTAAGGCCTTGAAAGGCAAAAAGCTCCATTAAAGCCCCTGGATTTGCACCAGCAGCAGCACCTGCTGAGGGACAATGCCTTGCAGGATCAGGGACCTAGGGCTGATGCTCAGGATTTGCTCTTCCTAAATGTTTGTGCAGTCCCCCACCCTGACTGGCATCTCCAGGTGCTGCTTTCATGCACTCAAATATTAATGTTGGTGGAAGGAATTCCATGTTTTAAGCTGTATTACAAACAAACAAAAAACAAAACAAACAAAAAAGATGTAAACTGCCAAAACCCATATCCATATGGCCAGTAGATTTTCTGCATTTATAAAGCCTGATATGCTCTTGCAGGTGTGGTTAGTTTATGGGAGGTTTATTTGACATGCCTGCCCACAGCAGTAGAGGGTGGAGTCTCTGAATCAAGCCATCCCTTCCAACGTTAGGTTTCTAAACTTGTCTGGGGAGATGAAAGTTTGTATTTTCCAATTTCCAGTGAAGCTGCAAAAGTTATATGCCAGACCAAGCTTTTAAAGTGATTTATTGTGTGACTCTGGATACACTGATTTCTAGATCTATTTTTTTTATCTGTAAATTGGATAATATGCAACTACTGTCCTTTTGTGGTATAGTGAGAAAAGTAGTTATCCTTAAATGTCAAGCATATGTCAATGGCACAAAATAAATTAACCAAGTTAGAGATTATTTACATGCCAACTCACTAGATTCTTGGAGGAAAGCACTTATATCCTGAAGTAATTCTGTTATTAAACATTCTTGGCTTTGCTTCTGCTTGTATGTGGGATAAATTTGAGAAAAAGAGGGATATTGTGTTCTAGCCTGCATTATCTTTTGGTGAGTCTTACTTTTTTCTCTTTTGTTAACTTCAAGATTTGAAATGCAACTTACCTGTGCAACTATACGGTGTCTCATGTGAAATACTGAGACTGCTGCAACCTTCTGCGAACCAGACTGTCTTGCCAAGACAGAACCTTTGAATGTAATAGAATCATAGACTGGTTCATGTTGGAAGGACCTTACAGGCCATCATTCCACCCCCCTACCATGGGCAGGGACACCTCCCACCAGCCCAGGCTGTCCAAAGCCCCCTCCAGCCTGGCCTTTGGTACCTCCAGGGACGGGGCACCCACAGCTTCCCTTCCTCCCTTTTCCAGATCAACACTTGATTGAAAATCAAAGTTGATTGTAATGCTAGTTTGAAAGTGGCCATGTTCATCTGCATTAATTCTTTTTTTCTTTCTTTTTTTTGATGCAGGTTGTTTTTCTTAATGCATGTCAAAGATTTCCTAACTTTTGCTATGCAGAGTGTCTTTAAGAATTACGTTTTAAAAGAGAATGTGTTGAAGAGACTGTTTATATCTAGAATACCCTATGTAGATTATAGCATGAAATTTTTGAAGAGCATTTTTTGTATTTTGAAATAAAAATGCCAGTTAAGCCTGCTTTTGGCATGAATATAAGCTCTTTTTTTTTTTTCCTTTGGCTTTTGTTTTTGCTTTGGTTTTGCTCTGATAACCAGATAAGTTTATCTGCTTTTATCTGGTTATACATGAACACAGTTTTCCACTTTAATTCACTCAAAAGTATTGTTGGAATGAGTCTTTGAACTTGTGTCTGTGCAAATTTTGTTATGCAGCCTTTCTCTCAAGAATGCCGTCTCAAATAAGGTCATCTCCGGTCTAACATTAACCAATTCTGCCAAGAAAACAGGCTACTCTTCTCACTTTCCCATTTTTGTGTGTATATGTGTGTATATGTTCTTCAGAAAGCCAAACTTGGGCCAGCTGGTAACAAAGTCATTACTCCATCAGAAGACAGGAATTCAAGTGCGCCATCCAACAATCTGGACAGGGTGAAGCTGACAGATTTCAACTTTCTTATGGTTCTTGGAAAGGGGAGCTTTGGAAAGGTAAGAATTCTTGATAACTTGCCTTTACTACCTAGGTCACTCTGCCAGTTCTGAAAGTCACCAGCATTGGTAGGGCTGGAGATTGGGAAAAATCATGAATAATATATATATATATATATGTATGTATTTGAAATCTGTTAGTCAAAAGAAAGGACTGCTATTTTTCTGACATTTTATCAGATACTTGCATGATAATGTGCCCGTTACTGAAGAAGTCCCCAGGGATTTAGCATTTTATCGGCCCCTGGGCAATATAATATGCCTGTGATAAACCAGCGAGTTTTGGCTCAGGCATTGTCTAAAACAACTGGTGCAGCCCGTTGCAGTAGGTGACTAATGATGATATTTTTGGAGTTTTGATCGAGTTAGTCTGTACACAAGAGCTGGATTGCCATCTATACAATTCATTGGGCATATGAGTCACCTTCTCCCATTGGTAGGTAGGAAGATTTTCACTCTTGTTTCTTTTTGTGCAGGTGATGCTGGCAGACAGGAAGGGGACAGAGGAGCTCTATGCAATCAAAATACTGAAAAAAGATGTGGTGATTCAGGACGATGATGTTGAGTGTACAATGGTTGAAAAACGAGTGCTGGCTTTGCAGGATAAACCACCGTTCCTAACACAGCTTCACTCTTGTTTCCAAACAGTTGTACGTGAGCTCTCTTTCTTGCAACTGTGATGTTTTCCATACCGTGTGATCGCGAATTATGTCAGTTCAATAACTTCTATTATTATCCAACCTATATTCCATAGGTTCTGCACATAGGAAACAGTGAAGAAAGAGACACCCCTTATGTATTAACCTAAAATCTAGGATTAGAGATTTTTCTCCACATAGTAGTTCCAGCAGACCAGTGGGAAAATTTGTAAATTTAATAATGTGTGCTTTGCTAAGTCAGACCCTTAAACCCAGATTCTCAAAGGTTCCTAAATACATTTAAGGATCTGAGGATAGTACTTGTAAAGTCTTAATGGCGCTTATTTTATCACAAGGGCATTACTCATGAATCAATGTTGATGGATTTAATTTAGTTTGCTGGTACCCCGGCGCAGAAGAAAGCATCAGGCTTTTTTCTTCCTTTTCTATAAATAAGCAAAGTGGAGATTTCCCCATCACATTGCAAAACATCTCCCAAAGACAGGCTGCAGGATGGCTCTGACAATCCAGCGGCACCGTGCTGGTCTGAAAGCAGCACAGCAGGCAGTTGGCTCTCGGTGGGCGCTGGCTTTTTGGAGTTGCCTTTATTGACACAAAGTCAAGGCTCTTCTTGTCTTGCCTTGTAACTGTCTTAATGATGATAGCCCTGAATTAGTACCCCAGCAGTGGGCTGTAGCTTAATGGGGTGACAAAAGGACATACGTATGTTGTTGTTTTTCCACTTGACTATTCCATATCTTTTACATCAGATAGTTTTAATCAAAACAACAAACAAAAAACTAGTTAGCTTGAAGTAATAACATTGTAATATTCCACAAACAGATCATGTCATCCTGTCACCATTTCATAGTACAATTGTCTGTGTTGTTAGGGGCATTTTCAAACTCTGTTTAGTATCTACAAATCTCTGAGCAGAAAATGGCCAGAATGTAACAGATTTGCAAACATAATTAAGCACAGTAAAGCACGAATCTGGGAACTATTGCACTTGGTAATTTTTTGCTTTCTATAATATTCTTCCTGCCTCTACTTAAAAAATGAAGATAGCTGTAATAGGATAAGAGCTCCTAGTAAGAAATAGACTTCTATCTCTCTGCAATTATGTATATCTTTATATTGTTTCATTAGTAATCAAAAAGCTTAGTGTCATCAGTAATTGAAAAACCACTTTGATTAATCTTATCTTTCTTTTGGACAGCTTCTTTTTAAATGTAAAATGTACAAATGCCTAGTGTTTTCTCGTAAAGGGGAGCGGAGGAAAAAAGTTGAGGTTTTTAGTATTTGCAGTATAATTTTTCTGAATGATCACATACAAGAACGAAGTGGCCACATAAAGGTCTAGACAAATATTGTAAACACCTTTACCTCATTTACTTCATGTTTCCCTAAGTGTAGAGTACTTTGCACTTGGTGCTGTGAATTGCCATGGAGGATTAGTATTAGCTACAAAAATGAGAAATTGAATATGAAAGAGAAGAAAAAGCATATGCTGTTTGGCCATAGAAAAAACTGATTAATTGTTGTTAATGTTTTTAGCTGCTCTTTTTCCTTGCAGGCTTCTGTTGCCATGGATTTTACAATAAGACAATTCATATAAAAATCTAAATTTTATAGTTCCGATCTGGCCAATTAACCATTTTGCCCATGGCTCGTCTGTTGGACCTAGCTTAGAAAATCACAGCTTTTAAATGTATGTTAATGTTCTAAAATCTTAGTTTCTGGACAAGTTGAGACTTCCTATTTCCAATTGGTGGTCCTGAAGGAAGGAGGGGGAGTAGAAGTTATACTGGAGCATCTTAATAATGAGTCTCTTTCCCATCATATTATTGGGAACTTTCATATAAATACTTCAGGATAATGCTTCCATCCAAAATAAATAAATCAGAGGAAGCCAAAAATATCTCTTCTGCAGTTGGGAGGAAGACTATTAATGCATCTTATGTGCTATCTGGATCACATTATAACTGCAGAAAACAAGCTTGCCATAATGTTGTCTGCCAGAATTTTCAAAGCTAGGTGGCCTAAATCATCTACCCTATATAAAAGATGTTTGTAGAGTGTGAACAATGTATTTGTACAGAAGGCACTTGGAAGAGGTCAATTTTAGTCCTCTGGAAAATGGGGAACAGATTGCTTCAAGTCTTACTGTCTGAAGGTCACTAAGTGGGGAAAATACTACGTAAGTGCACTCAAATATGTTGTGGTCATGTTTCACTTGAGATACCTGGGTATGGATTTTAAAAGTCTTAACTGTTGAAGAAAAAGCACCCTTCAAAATACTTTATTGCAGTCTTTCTTTAGATGAAATAGGGTCTTGTGAGAAAGGAACTTGGTATCACTGGTGAAGGTAGAAGATACTTTTGTAAACCCTTTAACTTCTTTTCTTGCCTCCTTTTAGTTATGAGAAGGAGAATATATACTTCCTAAGAAGGAAAACTTATTAGGAGGCATTAGAAATGGGCTGAAAGTAAGAATTTTCAACCATCTTTAATGCTTTTTGACATTTATTTTTAGCAGACAGAACTATATGTGAGTAATTATGGGAACATTGTAGACAACTAATATATAAAATTGCATCACTAAAATTGGCAAAACTAGACAGATACCATCAGTCATTTACTCTTGCAGGTTTTACAAAACATCCCATTTCCATTTCCTGATCTATCAATTCTGCCAGAATGTACAACCAGTCCCAATAATCTTAAAAGCTTTATAATAACATATCAGTGATTTTTTTGCCGATCAATGCATATCTAATATTATGTCTAAAGTATTTATGTGCATCTTTAATACTTTATCCTAGGACCGCCTGTATTTTGTTATGGAATATGTGAATGGTGGTGATCTCATGTATCACATTCAGCAAGTAGGAAAATTTAAGGAGCCACAAGCAGTGTGAGTGTTCATGTTTATATATTTAAATCGTGTCATCATCTTAATTTTACCCTGTAAGAGGGTTAGATTTCTTTGTCACACTATCTAGTAGCATCTTCCTAGGTTTAGTCTGAAATCTAGGCTGTCCTTTTTTTGATTGCGTTTTTTAAGACCCAGAAGAAGTTTATTTTGAAGATGTTTGCACACGCAGGCCAAAGGTAGTCATACCTTTATTAAACAACACAGCAAAACAAAGGCATGCAGTGTGTGCTTTAGAAGTGACAATTTAAACAAGGTAACAGGAAATTAAAAGTATTACTTAGTATTCTTGTGTTGCTTTTCAAAGCAAATATATAAAAAAAAAAGCAAGACCATTTCAATCTGAATTAATGTTATAGGGAACGTTATAGAAATACACTTCACATTACGATGTAGTTTATACAAGATAAATTCAATGTATAGCTTATAAGAAGTTCTGTAATTCTACTTTTTATAGAAGTTTTATTTGTGAGAAGTTAATAAATGATTAGAAGTTGTTTATATACATGGTCCCTTTTAGATTATTGTACATCTGGCATATCAGTGAGTAACTGATAATGATCTGCGACATATTCAAATGTGAACACCATCAGTACCATTTTAGTCATGCTTAAAACATCTCGTCATCATTTATTAGTGTTTCATAAGTCATTTACCAGTGAAACTTTAAAATCAAGTGTGACAGACTCCGTTTAAGAATTTGGCTAAAATAATTTCTCATTTTGATTTAAATAATCAGGGCTTGTTTAAATGAGAGGCCTTCTAAATATAAGCGTTTGAGATATAAAACAGAGTGTCAACAACTCACTAAATAAAAACTCAATGGTGTCACAACACCCTTGGTCCCCAGCTAATGTAACTTGCTGAACACCCGTTGGAAACGGTGCTTTATGACAGCTCACGCCTGTGGAGCATATTCGTTCGCACACGTCCACAAATAGCTCTGGTTTCAGAGCTAAGCGTTCATTTTCCTTATGCTAGCCTAAAAAATAATCTTGTCTTTGGATAATCTTCTTGCCTATAATTTGTGCAGCAACAGGCTTCAAACATCCATCAATATTATATATCCTTTAACTACATTCAGCAATTATATTTTATATGGTAATCATTTTAATTAGCTTTATGTAATTAATCCATTAACAGCCTGTATAAAGGAATACTATTTCTGCAAATGATTTAGTGCCATATGAATTGCAATGTAAATTGAATTGCATCATGAATTCAGCATTGATATGTGATTAGAGATAATGACCTATGCAGGCAGACTGATCAGTGCAGTAAAAATGCTGTGCTTCAGCTGCAGAAAGATTTTTCTGGTCTAGGGAGAAATTTCCAATTAAAAAAAAAAAAATCTGAACTATGTTATCATCAAATACTCAAAATTAATTGTATCTGTTAAAGCAAATTTGAAGTAATATATTTTTTATGTCTACCTATAATGTATATTTTTATACTTAAGTTATTGTTTTTTTACCATGATGCATTTCCAAAGTATTTTGTGAGAGGGAAAATCATGAGGCAATATGAAATCTGTTGGGCTTTTTTCATACAGGTTCTATGCAGCTGAGATCTCGGTTGGATTATTCTTTCTCCATAACAGAGGGATTATTTATAGGTAAGTATAATCTGTTGTAAGTCATTTCTGAACTATTTTTAAAACCCTTAAATGATCAGTTCCTTGAATTTTTCAGTGCATTTTTAAAGCATGTTACAAAAAGCAATCGCAGCAGCATTCTGTTGGTTGTATTGTTGCTGGAGCACTGTAAACCAAAGCCTCTGCTTTACCTGAATTTCTCTGTGCTCTGCCTCATTCAAGTGAAAACTCTCAAAAATGTGTAACATCTTGTGCTTTCTTGTATGAAGGTTCATAAGTGTCAGTGTGAGTGTGCTCATATCATCCGCAGCTCTCTCTTCATTAATTGTCGAGTTTCGATGCTTACGGCTGTTCTCGTATATCTGCAGGGAGATGCCCAGCTTCCTTGGGACTGCAGAGTGCCGTGCACGCGCATCCCCCATCCCTCTGCCCCCAGATACCTGCACATACCCCTCACCTGGCCGCAGAAGTAGATAAGTTGGCCTTAATTGATCCTAAGCATTAACATTAAATCATTGTGATTCTTCATAGAGATCTGAAGTTAGACAATGTGATGTTGGATTCAGAAGGACACATTAAAATTGCTGATTTTGGAATGTGCAAAGAACATATGTTAGATGGAGTAACAACGAGGACCTTCTGTGGCACTCCAGACTACATCGCACCAGAGGTAAATATTTACCATTTCAAGAATCTTACAGTCTCTCAAATGAGAATTGTCAGCACATGCATCTCACACCTCCAAATGTTGATAGCCGGAGCTCTGGATACTCTGTGGATGGTACCATTTGTATTTCTATAGGTGTACTGAATAACTTCGTGAATTAATACAGTTACATCAGTAAGACCTCGCTGTTTTAAGATGTATCTAGTTGATGGAAAACTTTATTTGGTATGAGATCAGTGTTTCAAATTTTGTTTGTACTAGCAAAGACTAAATAAGCAAGCTCACCCCCTTGTGATTTTTAATTTGTAGCATGAAAATGTTGTTATACAAAACTGTGCTTCAGTGTGAAGTCAGAGAAAGTTCAGGGGGTTTGCTGATGAGATCAGCAAAAAATTTATTGGGAGCAAACATAGTTTCTTTAATGTTTTTCTCGGTAGGTTCACACAGCTGCCAAAATACATATCTTTAAAGGTTGTTCAGCATTTTCAGGAAAACACGAGTCTCATTGATTTTTGGGAAGGGACTGATGAGGCCTGGAAGTTTTTCACTGACCTCCCTACAAAGCTGCTTGGGGCTGCTCCAGGCCCTGTCTTACTGGGGGTGTGCAGTTGTCCTGAGGTACTGCTTTTGATCTCGGGAAAATTCCTGTCATCAAAAGCCTCAACTAAGCTGTAAGATCAGGACTTGAATGAAATTGATGTAATAAATCTGTACTTTGACTTGGGTTTTCCATGACTTACCAGTACCTTTCCTGCATTCAAGCCACCAAAGCACTGAAAATCCGATTCAAACACAAACCTAACTGCAGTGTGTCTAAAATGCAAATTGGGTGATGAGAAACAGCTCTATTTTAAAGCACTGAGATAGAGAAATGGGAGCTCAGAGTTAAGATTTTTTAGTCTGGATATGATTTGTATTTCAATAGTCTAGGTATAAGACATGAAAAACAAGCACATGTGGTGATTTGGAAATTATTCAAATATATGAATATTAAAATCTGGTGTTTGTGCGTACTGAGCTTTCAAGAGTCTTGATTTGTTTGGCTGCAAATTCAAGGCAAGAGGCTGTATCCTGATCCAAGAGACGCTGTGTTTCACCAAGTGCTGAGCAAGAGGCAGCGCTGGCTGGAACATTTCTGGCTGTAATTGAATGTTTGTTGGAATATAGGAGATTTATAAACGGACAAGTAAATTAGTGTCTAAGGTAAATTTTGTCATCTTTATGAAATTGGAATGAAAAATAGTTTATTTTTTTCTAGTTGCTAATTCACGCTTTTCAGAGTGAAATACTGTGTATTATAAAAACTTTTTTTTTTCCACAAATTGCTGTTGCTTGCTACATGATATCAGAACAACCAGAGCAGTATTTCATTTTCTTCTGTCAAAACATAAATGAAGCCAATATGACAAATCAAAAATTCTCCTTTCTGTGGTAATGGGCTTGTGCCAGTTAATACCAAAGAACGTATTATCAGTGCCAAAATGCTCAATATAGGTCAGTGCTGGAATGATTTATTTTAATTTATTTGGAAATCCCATGCGAAGAAATAAACCTTTTACCAAAACATTCAGTCACTGGGAGGAAATCAGTCTTTCCATTATCTTACAAACAGATTTTGTATTTTTTTTTCGGACAATTTTCTTTAGTTTCTGAAGACATTATTGTGACTAACAAGTTGCTAACTAGGCCTGTGATAAACTTCAAAGTAAGGTTGATGTCTGGCTTCCAGGAGCATTTCAGCACGTTCCCATGGGCTAAGATGTATAATAGATTATAATGAGGATGCGTTTCCAGAGTACTGTTCCCTGCTGCATGGAGATAAAAGGGCTAAATCTATATAAACTGTTTGAGAAGTCTTGAGTAGAGCTGTCCTGTGAGTGTGGGGCACTCAAAAATACAGAACTAGCTCTTTTGGTCAGTGTTAGGGAAATGGCTTGACTATAGTGGGGTCCGAAGGGCCCCCGCTGTCTCTCCGTGAGCTATCGCCAGGCAGTTCAGAGGTAGCGTGGCTGGGGTGCAGGGGTCGGATGGGGCCACAAGGACATCTCAGCTGGCTTCACACGGATGACCTTGGGACAGAACTGCAGGGGAATGGGGGTGCTGCATTCAGAAAGGTGGATATGCACACTTCCGTACACTCACTGTAAAATACTGCCTTCCTTTGGTATGCTTGGGGAAGTTAGCATTTGTTATTACACTCTGGTGTGTAACACACTGACATTAATATTCCTTTTTTTAATCATATGCAATTTGAGAAGCATGCAGAGGCTGAATTGGCTGAATCCTGGGTTTGACCACATCTGTCAGGCAAACAGTGGTTCTTTGGTATTTATTGATGTGCTGAACTTAAACATAAATATTTATGATCAGGGCAGTATAATAGCCTTGAAATCGATTAATACTTTGTATTTCCTTGGCTAGTCAAGAGAGACAGAAGGAGATGGATGTCGAGGCTTAGTGGGGATCCTGGCAGCACCACCCGCTGCCTGCGGTGCAGTACTGAACCCTACCATGAGCACCCCGGCAGCAGCTAGAAGACTGATTTTGAATTTCAGGCTTTAAATTAAAAATTCCTTTTCCCTTCTCCTCTGTCAAATAGCCTCAGACCTTAAGTTCTAACTGAAGTTGCCAGGATTAGGGGAGGGTAGTAAGTATTGCAAAGGTTTGGAAAGCGTGCGTTTGACTGTTTCTTGTGCTAGTTATATTTATTTCTTTTAATAACTGAGCTTTAACTTTTCCAGTAGACGTAAGACATGTTCACAAAAGACTTTCTCTTTTGCCTCGGGGATATAATCTTTTCATCCCAACTGGCTACCAGCTGCAAGTGGCAATGATCTAAATATTCCTACAAATTGCTGGTATTAATCTCCGTGTCCTGCTCTTCACTGTGCCTTCCTTGGAGGCAAAAAAAGAAAGGAAAAAATGCAGTCAACGTTGCTCAGCCAGTTTGTCTTGATGCAAGAAATTCCTCCTGAGCTCTCAATTCCACAGAACCTGAAAAGGCAGCACCCTTAAAATAATCATAGGTATGGGAAATAGGACATCTGAAATGCAAAAAGGCAATCATTTAAATTAGTGATGGAGAAGGAAGGGAAGGAAAAGTCCTATCAACTTTCCATTCCTGCCAGGCCAGTAGAAAGCAGAGGCCATAGCAGGAGAGGACAGGTCTTCGTTTCTGGTCCCACAGCCCCCCTCACTGCTCTGTGGGTCTCTCTGCTCACTGCAGTGAGATAGGAGGTAAGAGTTAATAGGCCCCTCCTTAGTAATGTGCCTGTATTTATTCCAAGAGATATCATAGCCTGTACCTGCAGATAGGCTGACATCGGCAGCTGCTGCCAGGCAGGCAGTGCTGGCTCTGGGCGCAGCAGCCGGGAGGTAATGCACGGTGATTGCGGGATGAGGAGGAGGGAGCTGCTGAAAATAAGCCGTTTAGAACTTGCTGACTTCGTACCGCTGCGTTTGACTGTATATTCAAAACTCATCTCCTTCCTCCCACATGTAATTCCTTCCTTGAAATGAGCATCCTTCCCTCTCCTTTGCATTTTCCAATTAATGCTTTGAGTAACTCCCAATGTTATGTGTGGGTATAAGCATCGGTTTCCGTGCGTGACACACAGGTTGGAGAATGAACGTGGCACATTGGTTTGTTGTGTTTCACTGGTGTCATATCCTTACTGGGGTTCAGCAGGTGATTCAAATGGGCATGTTTAATCAGGATTAAAGGAAAACGCCTTATAGTGTTAGGTACATCAACGGACAGTGACAGCGAAGTACCACCTTTTCCTACATTGCAGTAGGGACAATGGAAGGTGTTTATATTGCATTTGCAGTGGGACTTCTCTGAAGCATGCCCTTTCTAGTCCCAGTGGAACTTGATGTATGTATTTCTTTTCCAAAATCCCACTCTTTCACCACGTGATTGGTTTCACATGAGAGATGCATGCTAGCTTGGAAGGGCCACTGCTCCACTTGTCATGCGCTTCTCTCTCTTGATGTTGACATGGAGCATCAAATGAATATTTCAGCTGATGACATAGGACAGAAATTTTAGTGCTCTCGTGACTCTGACCATATGTTAGGTTAACTGTAGGAGGTTTTTTCATGTTAATTCTGTCTCTCTTGATTCTACTTGATACGCTCTCACAAAGGCAAATTTAATTGGGGCAGATTGCATTTGCTGATGAGAATGCTGTTTAGAGAACAGCCCAATCTTGACTTGCTTCTTGCTGGTTAAATAAACGGCATCCTTAGGTCCATGCTTTGTTACATCTTTCATTTTATGACATTGCGTTACCTTTTTGAAATACTTCCTCTCCTCAGTACTCCCATCAAACTCCTTGACAGTAGGAGGAGAAGATCAGGGCATGCTGGACAGACCTGACTGCCAGCCTGAGACCATGCCTGTCTCCTAGGATTTCCTTTCTCAGTGCTATGGATCTCTCTTTTTCTCATTTGCTAATTTAAATATGCTGTTCCTACCAAAACCACTTAAATGCAGTGTATTGTACAAAATGCCCTTACAGATTAATGACCTTCTGAAAAATATCCCCTTCTGTTTTGGTAACACAGCTTGCTGTTCCATCAGGCAAGGAGGTGTTGTGGGAGAGGGGCTGAGGATGAAATGTTTTAATGTTTTCTTTGTGTAAAGGTCAGATTTTTTCTGGATAAAGTTCTGAAAGTGTTTAGTCTTTGTAGAACCAACATTGATTCCACAGGACCTCTGGGAACTTGCTGGTGATAGAAATGACAGGAAGGGCAACCATGTCCACCACCATAACACGAAATGAATGTCCCAAATATATCATATAAAAGCCCAATGTATGTGGCTACTGCTAAAAGACAATTAATTAAGATAGCCTTTATGTAGGACCTTTCAGCTGAGAATCTTGTCACTACCTCTGGTTGTGTAATACATTTTGAAGTGTGATTTATTTTGAAATTTTTTGCTTAGAAACACTGCAGTAATTTTAAATTCATGTGCTGCTGTTAGCCCAGCAAAGAATGTGTATTCATATAGAGGCTCTAAATCTATTTCGTAGCCAGGCAGCCCTGAAAAACAACAAAACTTGCCAGTTCAACTTCTATTTCAGACAACTAAGAAATCTAGCATATGTGGTCTGTACTGGTCTTAGCAATTATTTCACAAAGAGTAAAAACATCAAAACGTATTGTAAGCCCCAGTGCTCTCTTCCCCAGCGCAGGTGGGATGTGCTGCATCCCTCCACCATGCCCACTATTGCTTCACAGTTATTTAACAACAGATCTGAGAGGGTATCCGAACCTCCGAACTCCTCTACAGGATGCCCAAACGCATCTCTTAAATAAATGAACGCTGATCTCTGAGCAGGTCCTGATAATAGAAAATGACGCACAAGGGGACCTGCGTGCTGTTTGCACTCGCAGCCTCTCATTGTTTCAGCACTCAATTTGTGCTTCTGGGTGAGTCAGATGTGAACCCAGAGGACGCAAAACACTTGATGTTTCCATTAGGCTGAACAGCAGAAACCGCTTTCTTTTTGGTGTAACTGGTATCTGGTTTCCTACTAAGAGTATCTCAATCATGCAACTTGGGAAAACGTAACTGAGCCTTTTGGGGTTTTGCTCTTAAATTTTTATTCATTTTAGAGTGGAACAAAACCATAAATATTGAAAAGAAAGTCTTAACTATTAATAGCCTGTAAATTAGTGAGTCTCATGACATGAAGCTTTGACATGGATGGAAAAAATGTTTGTCTTGTCTCCTACATCGTGCTACTCTACTGCCTTCTTTGCCTTCAAATGCACATCTCAAGATCTCCTAAGAGCTGAATTCCCCAAGATACCAGAATACCAAACGATGCAGGTGGGTTTAGAATAGCATTTGCAAAAATGTCCAACTCCAGCTGGAAGCAGTGATTAGCTGGAGTGAGGATTACAGTGTTGGCTTTCTGGCTCCTTGCAAAGAACTACGTTTGTCTCTATGTCACTGTTTATCTAATATGTCACCAGACTGGATGTTGGATAACATAGGATTTTTGGTTTTGTGTGTGTGTGTGATTATACAGATTATTGCTTACCAGCCCTATGGGAAGTCTGTGGATTGGTGGGCATACGGAGTGCTGCTCTATGAGATGTTAGCTGGCCAGGTAAGAGTTACCCTCCTGTGCTTGCCATGACCTCTTCCTGCCCGTCCAATGCTGCTCTCTTTCAAAAGTTGCTAAAGGGCTAGACCCCTAGGGGACAAGCGTGGGGCTTTTCATACTCATATTATCTCTGTGTACTCTTGACTGTCTCTGACTCCACTGAGAACGTGTTTAGGTTTTAAGCTCTTTATATTGCACCCACATAATAAAGCCCTGCCTTTGAATACGGTTCCTTTGTACTGTAATGATGTTTTAAATAGCCATCTTCAAAATTGAATGGGAGAGAGACGCTTTAGCAGGAAAATGCATGTCAAATGGAAGAAATATAATTTAGTAGCTTGAAACCGCAGGGAGACATAATAAGACTGTGCATATGCTCTGCATTGCAGTTAAGTCACACGAATACAGCTTTTGTATTCTGTGTCCTGGGGGTAAAGTATGGGTCTCACTGCTTGAAATGAGCTTAGTTACAGACCCCTTATTCTGCACAGTTACTGAGATGCTGCTCTCTGAGTCATTGAAGTAGAAAAGCAACTCTGTACTACAGTAAATGGCAGATAACTACCGACTTTAGGAACTTGATTGATCTTGAGTTGGAAAAGATTTGTGCAGGTGGCTTTCAGTGAGTGTTAGCTAGAGGTATGCATTTCCTAAGCTTAAAACATACATTTTAACCAAATGCATTTAATAGTTTCTCTACTAAATTCCACTCAACATTTTTAAAAAGTTTTTAAAGGGTTGCAATTGCAGTTGTTAACATTTACAGTGTGCACTGCAAATGTTAGGCAGCTGAGTGCTTTTGAGACAATGAGATTTATTATTAGCTGAGACTTAGGCAATGAGATTTATTATTAGCTGAGACTTACACAGTGTCCATATCCTGGGGGACTCACCCACAGGCACTTCCCTCATCACCTGTATTTAAAAATAAAATGCAGCCCTGTCTGGCAATGCAGCCTCCTCCTCACAGAAGCAGAGTCTACACATATGTCTTGTAAAACAAACTGGAGTTTAGCTGCAATTAAGTGAGGAATGGATGTACCTTAACACAAGGTAATTGAAAGTTACCGTCTCCAAACTTTACCCTTTAAAGTACTGTTGGCTGCCTGGTGCACAGCAGTTTTAAAAACTAGAGATGATTGTGAAGATAACCTCATTGAAGATAATCCAGCAAACCTTTCATTAACCTTGCTGCCATGTTGGAGGCAGAAATGAACTTTTCTCTTTGATTTCTATCTGAGACTGCTAAGCACTAAGTTTCTGGGTCAGAAGATCCCCAGCCTGCAGATGGCTGCGAGCTTGGTGTGTATTCCTGAGCAAGGACCACAGCTTACACTGATGTCTTGGGCATCTCTGCCTGACTGGGAGGCAGGTTGCAGGGCTGAATGCACCTTTAACCTGACCCAGTATTGTATAGTATTACTATGCCATCTCATAAAATGTGGAAAATTAAAGAAAAAAAATAGGTAATTAACTTACATATGACTTATTTTTAACAGCCTCCATTTGATGGAGAAGATGAAGATGAACTTTTCCAGTCCATAATGGAGCATAATGTTTCCTATCCAAAATCACTGTCCAAAGAAGCCGTCTCCATCTGCAAGGGGGTGAGATAGATGTTTCTTTATCATTAAGTTTCTTTTTGGCAGTCTTTATGAATAACTAAATTTGTCTGGCTTTGCTATGGCACTGTAGTATTTTAAGTGCAACTTCTGTCAGGCTGTGTTAAGTTATATTGTCATAAAGTGCTCATCGCTTGGTGTCACTGATAAGTATTCAGCTCCTCCTGCTGTGCCTGCTTATTTTATGGTAAGAACAAATGTCAGAGTCAGTAGCTGCCAAATCCAAAGCAGAAATTATAAACAGGAAGATGGTGTGAAACGTCTCCTCCTGCCTTGCTTCTCAACCCTTGGCAGCACAACCCCAGTTTTGCAAGGTGAGGAGATTTCCCAGTTTGGATGTATGTCGGATACTCCAGCAAATGTGCTGTGGTCCTCAGCCCAGTAAGCCTAATCACAGCAGCAGAATAAAGAGTTAATAAAAATCATTTTTCAGTGTAGATAAAGATGAGCCTATGTGAAAATCTGTAGCATAAGCACAAGGCAACTGTGGGGAAATCCTGACCCAGTTGTAGCCTGCGTGGCCAAAGATTTATCTTAGATTCAAAGTTGTTGTGGTTTTTTGTTTGTTTGTTTGTTTTTCCCTTCAAGTAACAGAATAATTTGATTTGAAGGGATTAGCTCAGAAAAAAAAAAGAATTCATTTGACTTTCTCTTGACTCCCTAGTGATGTGATTCCCTAGAGTACTGTCATTCTGCAGCTTTTCCAAACCATTCCCTATAAAGCCTTACTTTGATGTCTTACATCATTGCACTTAGTGTCAGTTAATTTGGTAATTACTTTTTTCCTTTCCTTCGGAAGAATTTAAGCACATAACTTGGATATTAATCCTGAAAGGAAAAATCATCAAGAAAAAGAAAATGTGCTTAGAACAAAGTAAAAGAAAAGACCACTCTAATTTTGGAGCCTATATCAATGTAGACATGCTGCTTCTGGCTAACAAAAACTAAACGATATATTTTTGAAAGTACACAGAGATTGACGCCTTGTTGTGAAAATCATACGTTCACCCAGCACAGTTTGAACCTGATCCAATTATCCTGTTTGCAGCTCTCCTGCTTGCTGCTATTCCACTAGCTGCTTATGCAAAGGGAGTTCAGAAAGTCGAAATTGCATCGCGCCACTAGGTATAAGGTCAAGTCTCTGTGATGTAACATCTTCAATGTCTGCATTAAGCTAACAAATTAATCCCAGACTTCAGTGAGCATTATACCTGAGCTAAGAAGTCAGTGTAGGAGAGCAGCTGTGTGGCTGGTACTCAGCAGCAGCTCAGCAATCCCAGGCCGGTGCACAGTCAGGCAAGGTGAACGTGCCCGCTGTGCTCCTCAAATTGAATTCTCTGCTTGACAGCTTTTCCACTGGTTCAGAGCGTCTTGGGTCTGGTGATCTCAGTGACTTTGGAACTGAATTACAACTGCTAGAAACATTATTCACATTTTCTTTTATCGCCTACTGTTAAAGTGAGGGGTTTAGAAAAGTTAACAAAAGTGGCAAAGTTGCTGTTAAGCTTGAAGAATGATGTGATGTGATCCTAGCCCAGTGCCTAGCCGGCTTCCTGAAGTCTGCTTCAGGTCTCTGCTAGTTTCAGAGTTGGAATGTGATCAAATGAACATTTGGAGGGAGACTAAAGTGGTACAGCTGAGGTTTTAAAAAGATGTGTTGAGGTATCACTGCCTGCAGTGTATTAATCACATATGATTTGTAGAAGAGCTTTAAAAAGTCCTCATAACACAGGAACTGAGAGCTGAAGGCTGCCTTGCTCAATGCCTAATGTATGATATGTGCAACAGAAAAACAAGTTTTTGGAGGAGCTTGTTAATTAGGGAGCACGTTACTGTTTCCAAGCTGGCAATGCTGGTGTTGTGTTTTTTGTTTTGTTTTGTTTTGTTTCCCAAGTCTGCTTAATCTATGCAACTGGGTGTAGTATTGACCAAGATGTCATTAAGGATGCAAGGGAGGAAACACGGATGAGATGTTGTCAGCTGGGTGCCAAGAAACTGTAGGCTCCATAATGAGATGTCTTCAACAGGCCCAGAAAAATGTACTTCATACAGCTTCGGTACACTGGGATTTATTAAGTTTAATTGATTGCTGAGGTCGGGCAGAAGCTGTTCTGGAGATTTATAAGACTGAGCTGAAAGACAAAAGGCAAAATGCAGGAGCGAGTTGTGTTGTGAGCCAACGGGACCGCGGTGTGCCCAGGGCACCGTGTGCCCACCCAGGCCTGCAGTGCTCGCCTCTGCTAATGGGAAACAGTGCACAAGCACGGCCTTTAATTTGGCTGCTGGCATGCTGTCTCCAGCGATGAAACAAGG
Organism: Anser brachyrhynchus; assembly: GCF_964034855.1. Taxonomy (NCBI): domain Eukaryota; kingdom Metazoa; phylum Chordata; class Aves; order Anseriformes; family Anatidae; genus Anser; species Anser brachyrhynchus. The sequence continues at coordinate 3,504,194 of NC_137711.1, forward strand.
GAACTCATCTTCAAAAAATAAATTTTAGCTTTTCAAAGCAATCTTATTAGCAACTTGCATTTTCAGGAGAGGAGCAAGAACATTGCAATCTGGGGAACGTCTGTCTCGCTTCCACTCCAGCACTCAGGGTAATCATTTGGTGTTTTCTTCCTTGGTAGCTAATGACTAAACATCCTGCAAAGCGCCTCGGCTGTGGCCTTGAAGGTGAAAGAGACATCAGGGAACATGCTTTCTTCAGGAGAATTGACTGGGAAAAACTGGAAAACAGAGAGATCCAGCCACCTTTCAAGCCCAAAGTGGTGAGTGAGGTGCCAGACACGTCCCTCGCCACACGTGTCTGCGGGTGTGCTTTCCTGCGGGGTCAGTGTGGTGCTGGCTTGATGGTGCTGAAAATCTTCTAAAATAGGGCATTTTGATGGTGGCAGACCCATCTGGAAGTCTGCTAATGTTTTGGCAGCCTGTGGCATAACCCATTGTTGTTTGCTCCTTGTGAAAAAGCCCCACAGTGGTTGGAGTCCTGATTGGGCATTCATGCACTGCATGAGATGCTGAAAATGGGTAAGACTGGCATATTCACATCAGCTGCTTGAGGCATGTGGTAAATGCCATTCCTGACTGTCTCCTGTGAACAGCATCCAAACAGCATCCAGTGACTAAAAGTGTCTGAATTACTGAATTCCCTTTTCAGTGGGCTCTGTTCCCCAGGGACTTGCATTCCCCAGCCTAGAGTGACAGAACCCAGATCTGCTGAGTCTGCAGGAATAGTACCTGATTTATTTTTCATGTTTATTACTGTTTTACACACGTGTATCTGTAGGAATATTTTAGAAATCCAAACAAGTGTCCTTAGTGCAAGAACCATTTGCACAGCATAATTTGAAGAACTGCATTTGTTGACACAGAAAGTCTTTCAGCATGTCCTGCGCTTTATTGACAGGCAAAAAAAATTATTTGCACACAAGAATATAAGCTTTCAGGAACAGCTGTAAATTGTTATGTCTTGACATCAAATCTTTCTTCTCTAACACTGTTTACACTTCAGCTGAGATGTGTAACAGTCTCTAGCACTGCAGGTATAGGATCATTGCCCTGTGCGCTGATTTATTTGTCAATACAGACGTGCTAGTGGGGTATCACAAACTAATGAGCAGAGGCAGAATATATTTCTCCCTTACTGCATACAAATCCCTTTTTCACCTCGCCAGGAGGGGAGTTGCATGGCAAGAAGTGTTTAGTGCTAGGGGAAATCATCCTTTACATATAATGTAGATTTTGCACGCAGGGAGGAGTGTAAGTACGTAAAAATCCATACCTGATACTGCCAACCCTGGCCAGCCGTTCCCAGAGCTGGCTGTCAGAAGGGAGCTGCACTTCTCTACAGAACATTTTATGTAAGATTTTCATTATGTGCTTTTTAGGTCAAAATTACAGTTGATCATAAAACAAGTCTACCTTCACATCTGTAAGTGTAATTAGCTGGAGAACTGAGTGCTCAGACTCTCCTTGAAGTTAAAAGTAATGCCAGCATGATGATACTAAATGCTGAAATATGGTCTGGTTCCATCGTAGCACACTTGGTGGCAGATCCTGGCTCCTGTTCAGAGCAGCTGTTATCTTTCTCTGTGGGTATCATGACCGGTTTTGTTTATACAGGCTGCTGTTGAAAGACACCAAGGAGATTCAGGCATTCACATGGAGCTGAACTTTCCCAGACAAAAATAATTTAAAATCCAAATCTGATATTTACATACCCTATGTATAACTCATTTATTGTGGTTGCTGATTCTATTTATATTGATTCTAGAAAACAAAAAACACACAAACCTTAATGTGTGTCAAGACATGGACATATTTATAAGCTTCATTTTGTTCTGTCTTCAGAAAAACACTCTAGGTGCATCTTTTCTGGGAAGCACTTTGCTGCAGGAATAATCCTGCTGCTTTTACACACAGGCACGGTTCTCACTCCAGCATGGAGCTGCAGATTTGGGGTCAGCAGTCAGTTGGTTTAAATAACATTTTCCCTTCAAAACTGACATTTCAGAGGCCATAGACATAGAGTGACTACTTGGCAGGAAGGATGTTTTCTCATATTTGTGAGTGTAAAGGTTCTGGGAGTCCCAGATTTTCAGTTCTGCTTTAATACTCCATTAACACTCAAGATAGCAGTGGAGTTCTTTAATGTGAAGAAAAATATATAATTGAACATGCAAATAGATTGATAAATGATTAAATTTGTTCATATTACGTTTACATTTCATGAGTTATTTCTCCATCTCTACTAATATAAGCAATAATGAGATACCTATGGAGTCAGAACTTCAGTTTCAATATGCAGCTGGTTTAAATAGCTTCCATTTATTGGGGGAAAAAGAGAAAAAGATTGAGCATAATTTTGTGGAAGCATCACACATCTCTGTAAAACATCTGCTAAGCAAAATAAAGTCTTCCCTGTGGAAATATCCATTCGGTTGCTTCTCTGAATCGACTGTACAGCCCCAAAATAAATTTGACTGTTAATTTGGAGATGCACTGACTTTCATCTGAATGATGGAGTGTTTTCCCCTTGTCAGCGTTTATCTCTGTCCATTCCATGTCCCAAAAGGCATTGCCTTCAGTGGGCACCAGGTTACTCAGTGAGCACAGAACCTCAGGTGAAAAAAGCAAACCACCATTAGCCTTTAACCTGCTCAAGTGTCTTGTGCTCTTCGGAGATGGAACAAGCCTACTTCTATCAGCACTGTGGTGCAGTACCTGAGCATGCATTTTTCATCTGAAATATAAAACAACTTGTGCCTGGGGCAGCAGCAGTTCTTTGCAGCTCAGACTGGCTGGCGTGTCCAAGTCCTTGTGCCAGGTGCTTTGCAAGGAGATTGGAAGCTGTATGGTTTTCAAGACAGGGCATGAGCCACACATCTCATCCTTGAATTCCCTTAAACAGACCTCCCTTCTGCTTGTTTCTCCTCTAAATGAGAGGTTTTATTCATGTTAAATGAAAGTTCAGAAAAATCAATGTTTAATATTGGTCTGTCATACAAGTCATCTTCTGCCCTTTCAAAGTTACCCTCTAAATCTGAAGATAATGGTATAATGCAATGTTATCCTCCCAATCCCAATGTATATACATTCACTAACGCAAATATTTGATAGTGCAGCCATCCTTCAGGGATGGGTATAGAGGAAAAGGGTCAGGGATGACAAGAAGTGTTCACTGCACGTATAGTACATCCAGACTTTGTTTAAGAATCTGTTATAGCAGATGGTTTTGAGATAAACAGATTTACCTTTGGACCTCTCCACAATACTCAATGTCTGGTTTTCCCCAGATATGCAGTCTTTCTTGCACCCAAGCTAATTTTGTTCTGCTCCCACCTTCATCCTCTTTTACTTGCTGCTCTCCTGCCTTCCAGCTGTTTCCTACATCACCCCAAACTATCTTTTTGCAAACCTGATTTCTTTTGTTTTCTGTTCTGAATGAATTGTGTTACGTGTGTAGCTATATATAACCATGCTTCTCGGCTGGGCTTCACGAGACGACGTGTCTCTTCTCTTAGACGAAAAAAGAAAGCAAGCTGTGATAGCACATTTTGTGATGTGGACCTGTTCCCAGGGTACACTCCCTGCCCTAGTTCCCTTCTTGGGCAGGCAGCTGGAGTTTGCTGGGAATTTGGTGGTTTAGCTCCTGGGAGAAGTTCAGAAAAAGGAATCGCTTCCATTTTGTTTTATGGAGCTGCCTGACATTACTGCACTGTGAGGAGACCTGGGGGTTAAATCAGGGTGAAATTCGGAAGGCAGGGATGAAATAAATACCTGCTGTACCTGAGCATCTCTGCGGTGTGCATCCAGCACAGAGGTGCTATATGCAGGGTCTCATGGTGGGGAGCATTGGTGAGCATTTCGTCCCAATTCCTACCTCTAAATCTAACACACTAAAGAGTGCAGTGACTCTTCAGATAGAGCTAAGTAGTTCGTTTTACTTTTATGCGCTTGTTCTTCTTCTTAAGAGAGTCACATTCATCTTCATGTCTCCACTCCACACTTAGAGGACTGTGTGGTTGTGCTCGCAGTTTTTTATGCTGTCTTCTGCGAGGTCGCCCAGGTTTTCACTACCCTGCAAGACTTTATTTCATGTCTGCTTCATTCCAAGTGGGACTGAAGTGTGATTTGGAATAAATATCTTCTGCATCTGAGCAAGAGCTAGATCTGGGAATAGACAATTGCATTATAATGTGGTATAATTTCAACAATAATAAAGATTATACATGCAAACACACATACATGCAAATATATCTATATGCCTATGTAAATCTGTTCATAATTTTCCAAGCTTTATATTCAACTTTAGCTCGTATTTTCAGCGTACATAATATTTCCTTTGGTAAAACATGTCTCTTCGCTCTCTTATGTTAATGTTATTCCAGTGTAGCTCTGTTCAGGTTTATGGATTCACAGGAGTTTATGTGCTATACAAGGAAGAATTGAAGTATGTAAATGAATTTCATTAAGCTTTCTGCAGATCGTGAAAGAAACAAAGACTAACACAAAAATTTAATTTTGCATTGTAAAAGTTTTATGGAGAAGCAAAAGACTTGACAGATAAAGTATCTCTTGCCAATACATGTCCATAAAAATATTTTGTTTTTCCTTTTTTATCCCACTGGCTCTGAATATTTACGCCTCTTTAACTTGTCACCTCATGCTGATGGATGGGAACTTTTCTAACTCTGCTTTTCATCAGAAATCATCTATTAAAACCTCTCTGTTTGCCTGAGATGTTTTTTGTTAAAATATCTGAACAGAAAATTTTAAGTAGTTGTAAGAAGTGAGGGAAAGTCTTGCAGTCATCCTGAGAAATCTGCAAACAGCTGGGACTGCCAATGTACTGTTGATTTTTTTCAGTCTTCTTTTCTCTTTTCTTTTTTCTTGCAGTGTGGCAAAGGTGCTGAAAACTTCGATAAGTTCTTCACACGAGGACAGCCAGTGTTAACCCCACCGGATCAGTTGGTCATTGCTAACATAGACCAAACAGATTTTGAAGGGTTCTCCTATGTCAACCCCCAGTTCGTACACCCCCTTCTACAAAACGCAGCATGAAACAGCAGAACAGAAAGCAATCCCGCAGTGAGGAACAGTCCTTAACCCTACAGTTTTTAGGGTTTTGCCTTGTTGATTCCATTTGGGCCTGAAAATTGTAGGGTTAGAAAGTGTATGATGGGGGGAAAGGCCACTTATTCAGGATTTTGGCTTTGCAACAGAGACATTGTCTTAATGGGAGATAAATTAGTATACAGTGCCCATTTATTCTCCTAGAAGTCACCGCTGACTCGTCTAAAGTTACCCGTTTTTGGTACATAACATTTTGCAATTTCCCCCTGTCCTTTTTCTCCCTTTTCCACTGTGCTATTGTTAGAAATAATCTGAGACCCCGGGTCTGAGAAAACACCTCGAGCACTGAGCCCTTCCGCGGGGATGCCGTGCAATGGGAGCCCGCGGCCCCGAGGGACCACTCCTCCCCGGGTCTTATGGTGACTTTGGGGAGAACAGCGGCACACGGGACTGAAATGCACTGGGGAGGAGAGGCATTGCAAAGCATTGTGGAAAGCAGTTGCTTCAAAAACTTCACAGAAACAAATTTGGGAGGGGGGGGATAAAATCAGAGTAGACTCCGAGGCTTCGTGACCCAGTCCTGTAAGCAACACCCCGTTTAAACACGCTTCAGCAGTGGCCAGATCTCTAGGATCTTTGCTAAGTAGCATGTGATAAACTCAAGGGTGAAATTTTGTCTTTAATAATAATAGTAATAATTTTAATAATATTTTTGTGAATTTTAATCTCCATGAGATTATTCTGTGATCCAGGGTGCCATTGTGTGTTCAGTTAATTTAATTTACACAACTCCTGAAGTTTACTGTTAACCGGTTCTACTAATACCAATATTTTACTAAGAAATTTGTTAACCTGGAATGTAAAACAGAACTGTAACTCCTTAAATCTTATTTACATGTACGTGTTTGTAGTCTGCAGTGTAGGGCAGTAAATCAAACAAAACATTGTGTATACTAAATTAACAAAAAATGCAGCCCCAGGTGACTTCCTGATTTCTCCAGAATAACTCATGAAAATCAAGTGAAATTTACTCCTAAAATAATCAATTTTAACTCAGACAACTTGGGGCTGTAGAATAATCAAGTCAGAATGAAGCACCTAAAACTTGTTTTGTCGATAGAATGGAATTTAATACATTTTACGTATGCTTCATGCAATGAATTTTACATCTTTAGTAATAACTCTTAATAATAAGGGTTAACAATAAGCAGATCTATATTACTGACATAATCATATCAAGCATAAAGAGTATTATAAAAATTTTATAAAACAAATTGTGCTTTATTTGTGAAAGTTCTTGTTCTGAACGGCATCATTTAGGTTTAGCTAAATGTTTTATTGCTGTTGTTTTGGTTTTGTTTTGGGGTTTGGATTTTTTTTTAGTTTTTGGATATTGTTAATGACTTAGGGTATCATCTGTTTTTTTAAATGTAGATCTACTTTTAAACAATAATTGCTACCTGCAGGTTTTATACAAGGTTCAATTAGGCTTTCATTTCACATCTGCTTATTACTTACAGGGAAGGAAATAGACTTTATTTGCAATGATGAACACTGTAATTAATGCAATCTTCTCCTCTCCTATCACTTAGATAAAAAATTTGATATTTCCTCTTACAACTTACCAGAAGATATTAATTCAAAGATCAGTAAATATTTCTGTGCTTATTTTGGTTTTGTTGCAGCATGTAAAATAGTAGTCAGTGCATTTTCCTTTCTCTTCCCTTCTGCCTTGTTCATGGTAGCAGCCATAGGCACTCTTTGTCTGTCAGATGTGCATGACGATGCCAGAAGCATGATGTCTCTGTTGCTGCATGCAGACTGATTACAGTTTTTCCAGCATGTAAACATACTCAAAAAGTAAGATATTTGCCATAAGAGACTTAAATTTATACTAGAATATGTAACTGGGGGGGGGGGGGGGGGGGGGGATCTACTTTCTAATCATCTTTTATTACAATAAAACATCGAACCTGTGCCAAAGATTCTGTCAGAAAGATCCAGTCCTGCAGATCCATAGCCACGTGGAAGGTCCCGACTCACGGGAGCGACCCCAGTGGCGCACTGGACAATTTTTGAGCAAAGTGCGGTTGGCTGGGAAAGGCAACTGTGTCATGCTTCTGCACCCGTGATGCCTTCCAATGCCAGATTTTGGTGCCTAGGACGCGGGATTTGGAACACTCCAGATGTTTGGCTTTTGCCCAGCCGTAGTGCTTTTGCAGTCACAGCTCTGAGCACGGAGCATCTCCCCGGTGAGAGGGGTCAGCCCTTAGCGGCCGGACGGATCGGTTCTAAGGCACGGGAAAGCATGCTGCTAACGAGGGGCATTCACCACCTAACCGTTTCCCAGATTGATGCCTAAATAAACAGAACTCAATGATTTTAATACATTTTAGGAGTAAATTTTTTAATCCGTTCTGTGTCAAATATGTTAGCCAAGTCTGGGAGTTGATTTTCTTGTTTATATATTATATACCTGAAGATTGTGGTATGATTTTCACCATAAGGCATGTGGACTAGTACAGCATTCATGACTGTGTTTTTCTAAATATTACTAGCCTGCCATAATTTAGGAATATCTGGGTGTCATGCTGTAGAAGATAATAGATTCAACAGATTTTTGAGGCTCAGATTTTGAGTAAAGAAGAGGCCCTCAAGTGAGTAAATCTGCTGAGAGCGGGCTTTATGCACGTTTTAAGAAAGTGAAGTGAAAAGGGGACTTCTGAAAAGGAAAATACAGGGAGAAATAGCAGAGCACAAGATACTGGAGCAAGAAAAGCAGCACAAGGATGAAGCTAGCCCAGGCCAGAAAGAGAAAACCGGTAGATGTTACTAAGTGGTTCTGCTTGAGTTGTGGAGGGGCATCCAGCCAGGCAGTTGCTGCTATCACAGCAGTGATGTGGCACTGCCTGTACCATGGCAGTAAGGAGCTGGTCCAACACCTGAACAGAGCTGCTCGTTTTGTGGCTGCTTCTCATTATGAGTTTCTTAGGCACTTGCATTTGTTCCGCAATTTTTTCCACTGCAGAAGCAGGAATTCCTCTTTTATGTCCTTACCTCAAGTTCCTGGGCTTGCGGCATCTCACATCTCCTCTGCGGGTGTCTGTAGTGCTTCCTGAATGGTACTGTGAACTTCTTGATGCTGCAAGAATCAAGCGGGTCAAATGGGATTGAATTCTTGTGGAACTCCTCGCTGCTCTTTGATGCACGCTTGCACGTGAACACTTGGACCAGCCCTTTAGCAAGAACTCAAAGTGCACCAGCTGGCGTGTTTGTTACCCAGAAATGTATGTCAAGTAAAACATTACATATCCGGCAAGCACGTTCCTGTCTTTTTTAATGCAGGTGTTATTTATGTAATGTTTTCCACAAAGTCTGGCTTCTTAAAGAACATTTATCAGCAGAGGCATTAGGACTGCCTTGCTTTCCCTTGTACTCAATAGCAACAGCAATCCGAGCACCCAGGGTATTACGAAGATTTCTAGAAGTAAAATTGAACACCACCTTGCTGAGAGGTTGGGTGGGGGCCGTGGGAGCTGGGTCTGTCCCACACGTGCTCGAGCGCCCTGACCCCCAAACACCCCTCAAGGGGCATGGCTCTGCAGCCACCCCAATCCCGAGTGCTAGAAGTTTAGGTTTGTGTAGAGCTTGAATTGTTTTGGATTGTTTGGGATTCACAAAGCTACAATCTCTCTGGACTCACTGCTCCAGTTTCTCAAATTCAAGACAACCTCCAAGCCCTTCTGTACTGCTGGTTTTGTTTTTGTTTTGTTTTGTTTTAAACTATTTGCTGTGCTGCTTTTTGTACAGGCGATGTGTGATTCCGTGATGGTAGAAACTCCCCCGCTCACTTTGTGATCTTCTTCCTGTCCCACAGGCCGAGTCACAGGGCAGCTGAGGCAGGGACAAGTTGGGGAATCAGTCTTTTTTTTCTTTCCCTTTCACTGGAGCGAGGCCGTTTCCCACGGAGGGCACAGGTAGGGCCTTTAGGCCATGTAAAATTTCCAGTTTTCAGTGATTAAGCAAGACTTCACATGCTTCTAGATAAATTATTTCATCATCTGGGCAAAATCTTGGGTGTCTTCATTCGCTGGGGAATGACTGCAGGTCTCCAGGACAGCCTCAGTGCTCTTAGCAAGGATTGCAGAGACATGGGAAGCAGAGAGCACACTCCTGTAACAACATACTCTGCCTTAATCCAGTTTAGAGGAGAAATGCAATTTAACTTCTGATCATTCTTCACAGAACTACAATTGAATTTCCTTTTATAAACTGAAGAAAGTTCTTCTAGAAATCAGCTGTTAGTTTAAGAGATGTTCATCATACATAAATGCCGCTGGCCTTTGAAATCTGTCCTGTCTTTTGGGGCGAAGATAATGCTGGGCTCTTGTAAAGTTAAAAAGGTCAGGCAAGAGAGGAGCTTTCTTTCTAGCAGAAAAGTTGCTGTGTCCCGGGCCAGGACTGACCAGTACCACTTGCATTATTTTTGTTCTCATTTGGTGCATCTGGATGCAATCCCAGTTAAATGCCACAGGAGATGCATGCGATTAGCAGAGGGGAAAAGTCCTTATTAAACAAAACACCTTGTTGGAAATAATAATAATAATAATACAATAATCAAGCTTTCATATGAGTAGAAAGCACATTTGCAGTATTGAGTTTACAGTGGGCTTTCTGACCTGCCACAAAACTTCTGGAAACCTTTAATGTGATTTTGAGTTCTTTTAGTCATTAGCATAACTTATTGTACATAGGTTCTGTCTGCAAGCGTGGGTGTCAGCTATAGGCAATGTGTTACCTGTGTGCTGTGTGGTAGGCAGACACTGAACTGCAAGGTAGTAAAAAAGTAGAGAAGTTAAAGCACTTTGTTCCTCAGCTCCGCACACTTAGACGGGACCTGAAGTAGTTGAGTTGAAGAGATAAATAAGAACTGACTCCATAAACGTGTGATTTCATATCAGCCAGTAACCATGCCAGTGGCGATTGGTAATTCAGCAGCCTTATAACAAATAACCATGCACTAAAGCCCTTCAGTTCCTCAGAGAACCTGGACAGAGAGGGGTGCCAGGAGCACAAGCCTCAGCCTCCCAGGGCTGCCCCTGATGCCCGCGGTGGCCTTGGCGAGTTGGTGACCTCTCTGCCTCAGTTACCTCATCTGTAAAATGGGGATAATAATACTTACTTACCTCGCAGGGAGGCGTGAGGGCTTCTTAGTTAATGTTTCTAATACACTTTTAACCTGGAAAGAGTTGTGTAAGTATTATTATAATTTTTACTATTATATCAGCTTCTTTGACTCGCATGGTATCACTGGTTATACCATGGTATTTCTACTTTTTTATATAACTTTAGTAATTCTACTGAAACCATTTGAAGAAAAATAAAAACAGATCTGATATGTTTCTTACAGAATCTGGAGTACAGCTTTTGCTAATGGGGGTCTGGGTGCAGCGTGAGGATGCGCGTGCTGCTGGTGTGGGTCAGCTGCACTTCCCTCTTTTCCATTCCTGAGATTTCTACGTGCAATGTAAAAATTCCATGTAAATGGAAGTCTTAGCAGAACTGACCTTGTAGGGTGTGGTTCCCTATGGGTAAATAAAGTCAGCACAGCTGTTTTGTAGTAATGTTTATACTGACTCCTGTTGAAGGAGGAGTGCTTTTTTGTTACGCAGCTGGTCCGTCCATGACAGTTTTATTCCATTGATGTTTTAATGTATTCCTGTCATATATCCTCACCCTCTTCTTTTGCTTACATGTGACGCTGTGGTTCAATTTTAAAAGCAAATCACCACCATAGCTCTGTTTCTTTCTTCCATTCGTGTCCGTTGACCAAAAAGTGATCAGCAGCCAATTAATAATTCTAAACAGTACAGGAAGAGTAGCAGCAGCGCTGACAGCTGGCCCTGACCTGCTTCCATTGGGGTCTCCGTGCTGGGTCTCCACCCGGTTTTGGCAGGAAGCCCCCTGGGCTCACTGGCAGTGTGTCTGGCCACCCGGCCGTGGATGCTTCCAGCCCGCGGCAGCAGATCTGGCCGCATGGTCAGCCCTTACTGCAGGGCGTACTGCAAAGTCTACAGCTGACATTATGGTTTTTGTAATTGTGTACGTGGCAGGAACGTTTTCATAGGACGATTAGGTTTCTGAGGTTCATAAGCCTTTTCCCATGAATTAGTTGAATTGGCATGGTTGCATTTATTGCCCTCCTCTTTGAGCAGCGCAGGCAATGCTGCTGACAGCGGTGGCACCACGGCACAGTCCTTGCGGAGGTCAGAGCGCTCCTGTCCTGGAGCAAGGAGGCACCCCCAGGGGCCTGGAGCCCAGTCTGTGCTTCGGGGCTTTCCTGGAGCAGAGACTGGTGCTGGGCAGCCCCAGCCCCGCTCAGCAGAGCCCGTGCTGTTGTGCTTCCTTACGGCAGCACGGCCTCCAGTCCCGGGGAAGGCAGCAGAGCTTGCACACTTGGCCGCCTTGCTGACTTGGGGCACACAAAAATGTTCTCGCAGCGATAACACAGACTTCAGCCGGGGCTGGTTGCCCACAAAGCCTTTCATTTGTTCTCTCTTGATCTATTAAAATGAATGTAAGAAAAATAATGTCAACAAACTGAAGCTTGTTGCCTCTTTTAAAAACACTTCAGGCAATCCCAACACATGTACGATTTTGCACGACAATACAGAGTACACCTGAAATGTTTAAAATGATTGCATGTTATTTTAATGTTACCTTTTTTTAAAAAAGAAATACTACTACCTTGAACTCATTCATATTTCTGATTGTTATTTTAAGACCCACATTTTGTATTTATAAAGAGGAGAACATTATTTATTTTCTCATCATTTATCTGCAAGATGCTACTAGAAAATTTGGAGGCACCATTAATTTAAAAAAAAAAACAAAAAATCATTGGAAATATAGTGGGCAAGACTGATGTATAAATTACAGCATCTTTTTTTTTTTCTTAATTCTCAATATCTTCAATCTTTGTTTGCATGAAATGCTTTTGTTAAATATTAATTGTAGTTTCAAAGCAAGTGTGTACGAATAAAAATACTTACCATTACTTTGTGAGAGTTTGCTCTGGCTTTTCGGGATTTCATTTCAAAACTCACTCCGCAGAGGCTCCAGTAGTCGTGGTGTGATCGGCCACAGAGCTTGCACGGGTCCAGACTTTGATCGGCAGTGACTTGAAGTGTTCATGCACAGAATTTTAGGACGGACCTTTTTTAAATTCCTGGTAATAAATCGAGAGGAAAAGAGGCTTAACTAGGAAAAGGGTGTGTGTGTAAGGTCAGCAAATCTGTTACAAGTAAGAGTTATAAAAAAGGGAATTAGTTGTGGAGGAACAGTTCCTGGAATAAGATTCCCATGTGCGGGGTCCGTGGGCTCCCGGCCCCACCAGCCATACTCACCCTGAGCCCGGGCACTCCCCCTGCCGAGGCTGATCTCATTTTGTTTTCAGATTTTGAAAGCGATGTACAAATGCCGTGACAACTTGACAGACAAATTCTTTTTCTGCTTGCTCTCAAACGTATTGCATCTCCTGCTAATTCAGTAATTGGGTTAGTTTAATTTGCAGAAAAGTCTGGCTGAGTTTGCCCAAAGGAATGGTTGAAATCCATTTTTTTTTTCATAGAGACAGCATTTCCAGGCTGCTGCACGCTGCTCAGCGTTCCTCTGGCATGTACAGCTTCTCCTGCAGCCCATGCAGCCCTCTTTGCTCCCGCCTTGGGAGCTTTTTGCAGAGCACCAGAGGGAGCTGGTGGAGGGCAGCGCTGCCCTGAGCTGGTTCAGATGCCCAGCACAAGCAGAAAGAGGTCCTCAGGGCTCCGTGTTGCTGTGCCCGGATCCGTCCCAAGCCCTTGGTTGTTCAGACAGGGGCTGGTGGGATTTCCACCCACCAGGCTCGTCCCTGGGGAAGGCAGGCACAGGTGGAAAATTGCAGCCTGCAGCTGCTACCAGTGGTGGCACCTGAGGAGTGGGTGCAGTAGGTGCAAAGCTCAACCTGGCTGGTTTTATTTGACTTCTACACAGAGCTAATGTGCTCTCTACCAGGAGTGCTCCTAGCACACCATGCTCTGTAAATCACAGCAATTACCTGTGGCTGGCTGAAGGCACGTCCTCCCTCTCCCTCTCCCCCGCCTGGCTTCTCTTTAGAGATTGGGGTATTTGGTTTAGCAATCTCCAAATATTTTTACAGTGCTGGTACGTGAGCAGCAAATCTAACCACCTCTCCCGAGAACTGCTAGGGTAGCTAAAATGCTGGTTGCATTAATTACTGCAAGGTAATTGTAATCCCACCCAGTTTGTCAAAGGCAACCCTCGCTGCTGGGCTGAGAAAAAAAAAAGAGTGAAAAATGAGTGAGCCCCATGGAGCTGTGGTAAAGCAAAGACAAACCAAGGAGGGACCCAGATGAGGGCTGCTCTTGCCAGGTAAGGATGGGCTGACCTCGAAGGGCTCTTTTCCCAAAATACATCAGGCAGGTGTCACCTTCCCACCATCCTGCTACACCCAGAGAAATGGGGAGGGATCTGACCAGGAGCAGGCAGTGGCAAGGCTGCAGCCACAGAGCTACCTGCAAGGGTTTTTGTATGTGTGTGTTTGTCCTGTGTTTCCCGAAGGAGAGGACAAAAGGAGGCAGATCTCATGGGCAATGAATCAATGCTGTCTCCTTCCAAAGGGATTTGCTGCATTTGCTGCCAGGGTGGTGGTGTCGGCCCCCAGCTGCCACTACACGTGCCCGTCACTGGTCCCTGCATCAGCGCCCTGCATCCTGCCCTGGGAAACTGTTGCATGACCTGGGGAGGGGTGGAAAAAATTCCAAAACCAATTTAAAGTACAGTATCTGAATAAGGGGGGAAAAAAAATCATGGAAAGGTTGCTGAGAAGTGTTTGATATCTTATTCTCACCTGACAAGGCTGTCAAAAATCACCATCCGTTTTTTCTGCCACTGGTGCTGCAGAGGCAGTGATTCACACGCTCGGGATGAATTTCCCTTCGCTCTGAGGGGCCCAGCAGCACAGGAGCTCTGATGAGCCAGAAGAAATCCATCTGCTCCCCCGAGGAAATGGACATGTGGCTCTCTGCTGGCTGGTAGGGGGGTTCATGTCATTTAGGGTATTTGTGCAACTTGTTTCTACACGACTGATGGTTTTGTCCCTGTTCCTGGAGGCTTTTTCCCACCCAGCCCTCTTCTCATGTATGTGTGTGTTACCGGGCTGTACCCAGGGGATGCTCAGGGGGCTCAGGACACTCAGGTTTTGTAGCAGCATCTGAGCTGCTGGCATTGCACAGCCAGGCCTGTTTGCAGGGATCAGCCTTGTCAGTAAAGTTGTGTTTATTCTCCATTTTTCGCTTGCACGTGCCTCCAGGAAGCCCAGCTAGCTGGCAGCCCCCACACAAACCCCTTGTTTCTCAGGCTGCGTATGTGGGACCACAGCTTTGCGATTTGTTGTTCAGCTCTGGGGGCTTGATCCACCCCCGCTTATCACACTCTTCTACCCAGAGCACTTCATGCAACTCAGTGCCTGTAACAGGTAGGCTTCCTAACCCATATAAAACACTGCAAGTTATATTCAACCTCATTAAAGCTTCAGCATTTCCAGTGGCAGAGATGTTCTTCTTTTAATAGGATTCATTTACTCCTCGCACAAGTGTAACTGTGTCTGAGACACTGAGCAGGTGTGATTTCAAAAACAACAAAAAAAAATCCACTGGAAATTGTTATAAAAGCTACCAGCAGTGACTGCAAGGGCAGAAAGTGGGAAAGAGCTTGGGCCAGCAATGACAGCATCCCAAAACTCCTTGGCTTAGTGCCTGGTCCTTTTGGGATAAGTAATTTAGTGTTCTTGTGCCTGACTGACCCTAACATCATTAAAAGATTGGTAACAAGTTCCAGTGCCCTGCCTGCTGGCCCGGGGCCACCGTGCCGGCTAAAAGATGCAAGTGGCCAAGCTGCTGGGACAAAACTCCGAATTGGCACCTCCTCGGCTTTTATTAGCTTGAATTAGTCCCATATGATTACAGAGGGTGTTTTATTTTAATAAAGTGTGTAACTTCCGTTCACACGTGTGCCTTTGTTGTTCCGTGAGTCAGAGCCCCTCAGGGGGGCTGTCTATGAAAGGCTCCACACTTCGTTTTTTTAAGCTTTCACACAGCGTGTGGGTGCAGAGCTAAAAATAACGTTGCACCTCTTCTTGCACTTCCTCCCGAACTGCTACAAGGGGGCTGCTGGCTGAGCCCAAGGGATGTGCAAGGGAAGCAGCGAGCTGAGCCCCAGCTCCAGCAGCGCACAAATACTGATGCCTTTAATTTAGCGACGGCGTGAGCGGCATGTGAAAACCCTCCCCAGAGACTGGGGAGGAGCTGCTGTCCTTCGGTGCCATGAATTTCCCCTGTTCCCTATTTTCAGTGTTGGAAAGATTTAAAAATGAGGCTGGGGTAAGGAGCAGCGATCACAACAGCAGGCGCTGCCTCGTAGCACAGGTCCCAAGGCCACATCCTGCTTCCACAGGAGCCATTGCTGCCGCAGCTGCAACCGGGACCAAAACCCAGGCTGCAAATGTTGCCAAAGCTCATGGAAGAAGAATATCTTAGAAGCCTCCATTTTGAGCGTTTCCCAATCTTCTCAAGCTGCAGCGGGTTCCCTGAGGAGCCAGGGCTGCCATTCACCTCCCCCACCATCTCCACAGGCCTCGCCCCGCCATGCGGCCTACAGCGCGGCAGAAATAGCAGGCGCCGAGGCAGCTGGCAGGGAGTGCCGGTCACCTCCCACACAGAAACAGCAGCTTCAGCATCGCTTTCCCAGTTCATTACACCTACCTGCTTGCCTTCCTCTTTCCTCAAGCAAACGCCGGAATTTTTGGCTGGCGCAGACTTTTCCTTCCCGCACCCAAAATGCTGCTTAAACCCTGCTGCACAAGGCCCAGTGGTCGGTAGCTGATGCCCGTCACCACAGCAGATGTGAGGCAGCACGTGGGCTGAATAATTCAGCGTAGAGTAAATCGGAGGGAGTGGGAGTGGAGGGAAACCTGAGGCTTCCCAACACTTTGTGGCCCATTTTGTGCCGGTCAGGCTGCCAGGACAGGTGTTTTGTTGGACAGGGTTCTGAGTCCTTCAAAGCTACCCCTGCCAGAAAGGAAAGGGCTGGGAGGGAGGTCTTCAGAGGAACCTGCAGGAATTAAGCACTTGGAGCCGAGAGGAGATGGGACCTCTGTGAGACTGATGCTCCCAAGGCAGCGTGATCTGCTGTGCGGTCAGGGGCAGTCACCACAAGTAACATCACATCCATCTAGAGCTTTCTCTCCCGGTGTAAGGACAGGGACAGCCCCTGAGGAACTGCTTGTTTCTGACCACAGCAGGTGTCTCTGTGCATTGCACTAAACAAAGGGTCAAAGCCAGCTGTGCTCATTTGGCCACTGTGTTGCCAGCTGGGCCCTGGCTCACCAACAACTGGGACCTCGGGCCTGTCCCAAACGCTGCCAGCTCTGGTGTCCATGGAGCTGCGTGTTTCCAGGCTGATTTTGGACATGCCAGGGAAGGTGGCTCCAGCAGCCTGGCAAAGCTGCTCCTGCCTCAGCCCTGTAAAAGCAGCACAGCTGTGCTGCATCCCCTCACCTGCACACCCCAACCACAAAGCCTCCAGCCCCCGGCGCTGCAGGGCATGGTCCTCCCTGTCATGGAGGGGAGCATGGGGGCAGGGAGAGGATTAAAGCGAGAAATAGTAAACAGTGGAGAGGTTAAAGAGAATCTGTTCCAGAAATGCTGAGGTGGCACCGTCTCACCACAGCGCTGAGAGAGTAAAAGCAAATAATAATAACAATTAATTAATTAATTAATTAAAAGACAATCCTGTTGCTGCAGGATTTGGCAAAGTCCTGCCCTGAGGTTTGGAGGATGCTGAGAGGACACAAGGTGCCAATCGCCCTGCCTGGGACTGCCACGCCGTGCGCTCTGTAAAAAAAACAGAAGGGCTTTCCGCTGCTTTTTGCAGTCAGCTGGGCGATAGCTCTTAGAGGGAAGGAATTAAAGAGGGCTGCTGGTGAGGCAGGAGATCTCAGCTGTGCTTCTGGGGCTGCGCAAGGTGTTTGGGTGCCCTCTCGCAGCCTGGTCCTGGTGCCCTGGTGGGAACCGCTCGTGGTGTGAGTGCGGCGTGTGCTGCGCAGGATGAGCAGCAGTGGAAAATCCATCTGAGTGCTTTAGCCTAAATACGTTTGCATTGAAGCAGAGGGGGGGAAAAAAGAGACTGAGGCCCAAAATGTGTATTTCTAATTGATTATATGCATGGCTGCTGGGGACCTCTTACACTGTAATGGTTAATTATGTCACTGGCTGCATGCACTGCAGCCTCTATTTGTATTGTATTCAAATAACCCTGCCCAGTGCCCAGGAAACTAATATAGCAGATTGCCTTTCTGGAGAAAAATGGGTTTGGTTTTGTTTGCTTCTTTCTTTTGTGTTGCATTGTTTTGTTTATATCGCTTTATATATATATAAAAAAAAAAAAGAGAGAGAAAAGAAAAGAAGAATGATGAATTTCAGCCAATTACTGCATTAAAATAATGTCCCTGACAGAACATGATGAACATCCAGGTCTAACCTGCCTCTTGCAGCTGTGTGACTTCTGTGGTAATTCCCTGCCGATTAGCTCCATCCCAGGAAGCCTCCTCCTGGGGGGCTGTGTGGGGGCCTCCCCAGGAGGGCATCACCTCTTCGGCCCCCTTGTTCCAGCACAGGACCCGTGCTGCTGACCGAGCGCCCGCTCTGTCCTTCCTGGCCATCCCCAGTGGATTTGCTGCCTTCAGTTCTCCTCAAATGCGAATGAAAGGTGTCTGAGAGGCATTTGTCATATTAGGCTTCACCACATGGCTGGAAAAAATCAAAACTTACACACCTGCATCAGCTTTTGTTATTGCTGTAAATCAAAACAGAGCTCAACAAGCCAGAGCACACGGCTCCATTGACTTCAAACCAGCTATCTAGCCAACACCTCCTCCACATCTCATATCTCACTTTATTCTGAATTATTCCATCAGGATATTCATGCTTCGCTAGCTGAGGACGTGTCAGGCAGAGATGTGACACGCTGCAGCAAGAGTGCTGGGAACTACGGAAGTGTGGTTGAGGTAAGAGCAATGTATGGGCAAAGCCGTGCAGAAGCTGTGACCAAGTATTTATTAGAGACTGCATTTATTAGACTTGTCATTAATGAATTGCTTTTGTTATTTTCCTGCTGGGAGACCTCAGTGGTGCCTTCCCTTGGGGCCACCCCATGGAGCTGCCGCCCTGCGCTGCTGCCACAGCCGGGACGGGCTGCAGGAGCTCCCCAAAGCCCTGTGCAGGGGGGACTCTGGGGCCAAATTTGTCACTTGGCCCTGAGCCTCCTGTGCTGTGGTGGCAGCCCACCCAGCAGCGGTCACCTACATGGCAAGGGGCACCTGCATGGCCTGTGACCCTCTTCTTGTCCTCCCCGCTGGGTCCGAGGAAGTGTCCCATCGCTGGATACCCTGACAGAGCCGCGTCCTTATCCTCGGCTTTGCCGTTAATTTTCTGTGTTCTGGCTGAATCACTCAGTCTGGCGATGGTTTCCAGGGCCTGCGGCATCTGCCCCATTGTCCTTCTCTCCTTTAGCCCTGGCTTTCTCCCTGCCCCGGCCTGAGTCCTGCCAAGTTGGCTTTCTCCAGCGTGCTGGCTTTCTGCCCACCGATCTTCCCTGTTGTCTGCCATGTCCTCGGATGTGCCTTTGTGTGACACCGGTGGCCGCAGCCAGATTTCCCTTCCCCAGCTCCCAGACGAGTGTGTCCCAGGCAGCGCAGCCCACCCCGTACTGCTGGTCTCAGCCCAGGCACAGCCGAGGAGGTCCGGGGGTGCACGGAGGGGCAGGGGCAATGCTGGGTCCCCGATGGTGGGCTGGAGCCAGCCGAGGGACTGGGGACAGATGGGGAGGAGGGAGAAGGGCTGGAGGGGAAGCAAAGGATGAGGGGGAGAGGGGATAGAAAAAAAGGGAGTGAGGGAAAAAATAATACAGGGAAGGGGGAAGTAAAAAGAAAGGGTGAAAGGGGATGGAGGGATGGGGAAGGAGGGATAGAGGGGAGGGAGGGAGGTGGGAAGAAGGATGGAAAGCGGGAAGAAGGGATGGAGGGAAGGTGGCTCGGGGGAAGGAGGGAGGGGGAATGGAGAAGGAGGGAGGGGAAGGAAGGAGGGATGGCTGGAGGAAGAGACGGAGGGAGGGAGGAGGGGAGGGAAAGGGGGCACGGAGGGAGGGAAGGAGGGAGGTGGGCTGGCCCCGCCGGCGCCATGTGATGCCCTCCCCTCCTCTCCCCGGGCTCTCCCGGCACGGCACGGCACGGAGCAGCCCCGGGGCCGGTGAGTGCCGGGGATGGGGGCACCGGGAGGGGGGAATGGGGGGACAAGGGAGGGATGGGGACACAGGGGGCATGGGGACACGAGGGGGGGACCCTTCCCACGCCGCCCCCGGTGGGCACTGGGGCGCACAGCCCTGCGCCCTCCGTGGGGCTCCCCGCGTTGGGTGGAAAAGCCAAAAAGTTTAATGCCGAGCAGAAGGCTGGGGGGGCTGGGGGTGGCACTCGGGTGCGGGGCGGCAGGTTGTAGGGGATCGGTACCGTTATTTTCCCCATCCCCTTCGGAAGGGGAGCCGTCCCTCTGGATCTCCCCAGGGGCTCAGACCCTGCTGCGGGGCTGTGCCGGGGGTCCTGGCACCCACAAGGTGTCCACAGTCTCGCGTGTCCTCCTGCCTGGCTCTGGCCCAGCAGCAATGGGACCTTTGGGTGGCACACGAGCCCCGTCTGAAAGCCCCACGGTGGACTTGGCACACCACAAACCCATAAACCCAGGCTCTTCATCCAGGGCTGTTCCTCTTCCAGGCTGAGCAGGGACACGGGGGTGCCATGAGCAGCTCCGGGCTTCACCTGAGACTTTTGGACATTGATCTGGGGGAAAGAAGTGTATTTTTCACAGGGAATATAAAATCCACTGGAAGTCACGGGCTGCCAGTGGTTTCCAGTGCAGCAACCCCCTTGGAGAGGGCAGTGTGAATTCACGTGAGGCTACGTGACATAAATCTGACCTGGTTGTTAAGTGAAGTAAAGTAGAGGGGAAAAAAAATGCTGGATCATGGGTTGCCATATGAACAAGCGAATGGGGATGTGGAGCCAGCCTTCCCTTCTCCTCACACCACTTATTCATATCCTGCGAAAGGTGGTGACACATGAAAAGTGATATTTCAGCCACCAGAGCAGTGAGCAGAGAGGGTTTCTGACACGCAGCTTGGCTGTTGATTAATTGCTTGGCATTTGGTGAAACTTCATCAGCCCACGACTTGTGGCACTTCTAGGGCTGTGGCTTCCAGGCGCGAAGCAGCAGGAGGCTCCCTGGTGGTGTCCCAAGCCCAAAGGGTCTGACTTGTCCCCATCGCTGTCCCTCACACACCCCAACCTCCTTGGGACAGAGGGCACCGGGCTGGTAGGTGGCCTGCATGGTGCAGTCAAGCCTCAGGAAGGGCAGCGAGGGCGTTGCGGTCACTTGAAGCAGCACGGCTCCAGCAAGGGCACTGGGAAGCAGTACTTGAGCTGAGTTTTGCGCAGTAACAGCAGGTGCCGGTGGCATGACCCCAGCAGGCAGCTTTGATAGGAGACCGTCCCCCTGTCTCCATCTCATCTGCCCACCAATTTCACGTGCTGCTGCCTTTTAGGGGCAGTTTCAAAACCTTCATGAGCCACAGAAAAAGCCAAAGGGCTGGGGGTGGCTCCCAGCAGCCCGTCTCGCTGCCGTCTCACCTTCCTCTCTTCCTCGACGTGCGGCGGTTCCCTGTGGCATCCAGGGACAGGGATGGTTCTGTGTGCTTGCTTCTCCTGTTCTTGTATTTCTGTAGCTGCTGAATATATTCAGTGAGCTGAATGAATCCCCATCTGGCAGCATCTGTCCTGCAACATTTGCAGCTTCAGCTTCTGTTATGGAGAGGGAAGGGAATAGAAGATAAGAAAAGGAAATAATTCACAAGCCCACAGAGGCTTTAACAGTATCAGCAAGCTGTGATCTGCGCAAGTGTACAGCTACAGAAAGCACCGGGAGCTTTTTCAGAAGCCAGCTGGAAAGATTTAAAGCCCTGGTTTCAGGGTGGCATTTTTTAAACAATTAGGTGATGGAGTCTAGGTTTCAAAAGTTACCTGCGAGTCTTAATCTTGCTGCAATTAAAGGAGGTTTGGGTTCTAGGTGTGTTCTGGGAATGTGATTTGGAATAAAATCACATCAATTCTTACTGCTGCTCAGCCACAAAATTCTGACATTTACAGTAAAATATTTACTGGGAACATGGGATTTGTCCAAGAGCCAAGCTAACGCATTGTTAGGCTCAGAAAATGTGCTGTTACAGGTGAGTGAGGTTTGTGGCCGGCCCCTCTGGGAGATGGGAACTTGCTGCTTTTCCTTTATTATAAAGCAGATTTATCACGGCTCACCAGTGGAAAACCTTGCTGGAGCGGTGCTCAGGGCCGCACCAAGGGGGCGTTATTTGAGCAGCATGGCAGATGGCAAGCGCTGACCCAGGACAACTCACGGGTGATCCATTTTCCCACTCTGTGCAGGGCCAGGGCTTCTGGGGGACGTCCCCGTCCGCAGGGAACAGCCAGCGGGGATCGGGGATGGCAGAGCTGGGAGCACAGCAGGTAGAGGCCTCCTGCCCGGTGGCAGTCAGGAAGTTGGGTGGAGAAGGGGGGGAGGCCTCTGAGCGGGTTCGGCTATTGAATGCAGAGGGCACAACCCCAAATCAGCAACAGGCTGGCAGTGTAACATCAGGACTAGGTGAGATGTTCCCACTGGTGTGCCGTGGATTAGGAGGAGACGAAGCTTCACCTAGTGGAGAATTAGTAAAGAGGGAAAAATGCAAAATCACCACCCATTGCTTAGACACGTGCAGATCAGAAGAGTTTTCCAGTGTTCCTGTTCCCAGGACAAAGCCACTCAACGGGTGCTGTGTCCCATGCAAAAGCTTTGCCCTCAGCATGGCCAAAATGCCCAGCCTGAGCAGCATCTTTGCTTTCATTTCGTGCCATCCTTGGCCCTGCTCTTATCCCTGGTTCCTGCTGCTGTGGCAGCTCAGCGGTGGTGGCTCTCGGAGGGATGTTCAGAGCAGCACTGACCTGATGTTTGATAGAAAATGGTCCTCTCTCCCAGCTACGTTGGGAGACCCTGGAAGAAGCAAGGCAGCAAACCTGACCTAGGAAACTGGGTGATTTGGAAAGTTGCACTAAATCGTCCTGACGCTGGAGGTGTTGCTTGGAAGCAACATTCCCTCCTGCAGTACGGAAACGGTGGGCTATAGGCAGGAAGCAAAGCCACACAAAATTGCCCTTTTTCCAACTGAAATGAGGATGGCTGAAGAAGAAAGCGACTTCTCCGGGTCACTGTCATGTGTGCCAACTGTCCTGCAGTAAACTGCAAAACACCCTCCAGACCAAACGGAGCAGAAACATCAGATCATGCAGAGGTGGAGGAGAGGTGCTGCAGGAACAAGTGGCGATGTTACGGAGGGAGCATGTGGACAGGACCAGGGTGCAGGTGAAGACCATCTCCATGCACTCAGACCAAGTTTCACCTGCTATAGGTGCTGGCCGTGGAGGGGTGACACTGAGCCTCTCGCCCAGCTGCTCCCGCAGATGTCATCCCCAGGCTGGGCTGGGCCCCCCCAGCCGCGCTCCTCCAGCCCCACCGCCGCTGCCTGGGTGCAGGCTGCTGTGTCCTGTGTGGTTTTCTCTAGCCTCTCCGCTGGGGTGTTCAGTTACAGCCTGGCACTGGCAATGAATCTTTGCTAAAATCAGGGCTTTAGAAAGTTTAACACCCCAAGATGTGGTGTAAGTGATTATTATGTTCTTCATTACCACATAACCTCACTATTAAACCCAACAAGCCACGCAAGGCAAAGACCTTCCCTGTGTGAAGACGGGACCAAACTTCTACAGCAGCTCTGTGGCTGAACATGAGGACTTGTGCACCCACACAACACTCCCAGTGTCTCAGAAACTGGGTCCTGAAGTCCTCAACATTTGGTAACTGGGTTTAATGACAGCTGCTAACGGCCTTTCAGCTCTTAAGATGCTCACCTGCGGTGTGGATATTGCAGCCCTTCTCTTTCTTCATGGGGTGTTTCAGTACTCGGAGGCTTTGTGGCAAAGCTGGGACAGGTGGGTCTCTGCGGCCAGCACACACACAGCCTGTGCATCACACCACTGCCTGCAGCCTTCCTCGCTCAGAGGTGAAAATGGTGCTCGGGGGATTCCTTGCTTTGCCTCACTTATCATATGGAAAATATCCACAGGAGCCGTGCAGCCGTGGGCGCTGCGGAGGAGAGCTGCGCGTCGGGGAGCTCCCGCAGCTGCCTGTGCAGGTACCGGGATCGCCTCTCCCAGCACAGGCACGGGGGAGGCGGAAGAGTTTCAATTTGCTCCTGATGCTATTTTTTCCTCCCAGCGCTGCTTAATTTAGCTCAAGCTGTCACGCACTGCCATTAAGGGGAGAAGAAGGAAACAGGGGTGCTGGCCCCGCTCTGCTCAGCGGCGGGTGGAACCTGGGCTTGTACCTGGGGCTTGTCCTCAGATGTCCTGCAGCAGTAAAAGCTCCCAGCCCAGGGAAGCTTCCTGCAGTCGTGTTCATAACTCACGGTGTCTGAAGGGCAGAGGGAAAAACCTTACAGTGGTACATGTTCTCTGTCCATACCCACCTCAGTTTAAAACATGAATATCTTATGGAAGAGGTGCCCGAGCTCTTCAGCAGCCTTGCTGCTGGAAGGACACAGAGACATTGAAAAGCTGTCATATGCAAGGAAGAGATTTCTTCACCTCTTTTTAATACACAAGACTGTTACAGGACTTCATACCATCCTAAATGACAAGTGGAAGTGAACACAAACCAACTGTTAGAGATCCAATATTTCACCCCAGTCCCGCAGTGAGCTGGATGTCCGCAGCTGAGCCAGCTGCTCTGCCCCAGCGGCCACGTACAAATGGAGATCATGTTGCCATCATTTATCTGTGCTGCTGCCTTTCCTCAGGCTCCGTCCGTGCCAGCCAAGGTGAGCTGAGGGAAGCACTAAGCTGACGCCAGAACAGGGTCACGGGATCATCAGGTTGCATCAATTGCAACCTGTGATTTACGGCATGCAGAAGTTAATGGGCAAGCACAGCTCCACATGACACTGCAATGAGATTTCTGCTCATCTTATAGCAAAGTCCCCAGCTGATCTGCTTTGCAGCGCTAAATATCCCCCCTTTTATTCTTCCTTTATAGCTCTTTGTAGAGGATTGAAGCCAGTGGCTTGGGTCGTGTCCCTGACAGGGAGTACTGACACAGCGCAGTGGGTGACTATCGGGTGCCAGCTCTCATATGCAGGGGGTGAAAGGGTGTTGGGAAGGGTCCAGTAAGGAAAGGTGTCAGCTATTGCTACTGATGGAAACTTTGAATGTGTATATATACATAGCTTGTTCCTCAAGAACAGGAGTTGGGTGCATGGGCAATATTCCAAGCTCCGTGCTTCACCTATTTCCCTCCTGAGAAACACATTTCATGTGCTGCTTTCCTCCAAAACCACAGGGTCGGAGCTGCGAGACCTGCCTGCCATCTGCCTGTCCCCGTGTCCCAGCCTTGTGCCACCCTTATGTGAGTCAGTCCGGGGCAGAGAGAGTCTCTCCCGTGGCCCCAGACCTTCGCCAAAGCCTCACTGTGTCCAGCTGCTCCTGAGCACCCCGCAGCCAAAGCACCAGCCGGGGCCCCCTCCTCGCTGCGAGCTCCCCTCCTGCTCTGCCAGCACCTGAGCTGCTGAGCTCGGAAGCAAACATCGCTGATTTTCCACTTGTGACAACATTGCTTCAGCTGGCATTAAGAGGTAAGTGCTGTAAAATGCCGAGGAGAAACAAGGCACGCGGGTGCTGCTGCTAGCAGGGAGGAGATGCTCGGTGGGAGGTTTGGGGGGATATTTGTGGGTCCTGTAAGACCGAGTGAATGAGTGCGTGCAGACGGGCTGTGCTGGCGGCGTGGGAGCTGGGGCCAGGGGGGGGCCGTTCAGTCGATGGTTTTATTTGTTGGAAGTCGCTGGCATCATCCAAAGCCATTAGTGTGAATGAGCTGGAACACAGCCAGTGCTTCAGCGAGCGTGGCGGCGCGGGCACGGCGGAGGCGGCCGTTTCGGGAAAGCATCTGGTTAAAGGTCTGGGGCTGGGAGGTAAATCTCAGCTGCTGCTCCTGTGACCTTGGGAATATCGTTTTATCCCCTTGTCTTTGGTTCTCAAGCTGAAGGTGGACTCAGCTGCAAATCTGGTCCATGCAGAAAGGGCAGTTAAAAGACAAATCCTAAGCAACCCCATCATAAAATTTGTCACTGGTGACCATTAACAGTGTGTGGCAGTCGCACATTTTAATCCTAATTGTTTTTCAGGTGTTCCTTGTGTCTGATGACAAGCAAAAAATTGATAGGATTATCATTGGTGTGGCTTAAGCTAGACTTTAACTCATAACCAGCCTTCCTTTTTTTTTTTTTTTTTTTTTTTTAACAAAGAAACAACTCTCTTAAGAGCCTGTGAGCCCAGCGTGCTTGATTGAGTCAATGCTTGTGTTTCTACCCCGCTGTAATGGCTATGCACCGTGCCGGGCTGGCAGCGCAGCGCCGCTGTTTGCAGCCAAGGGAAGCTTTCAAGTCCGGTATTGATTCTTTTGAAGTTTATGGCTGCTGGATGGAGCAGTTACTAGCGTTTGTTCACACTGCCATGAGCTGGACTGCTTCATTTCTTAATATCGGGCTAAACCTCCTCCACATCTAAAAGATTTATTTCTGTACTTATTTTTTCCAATATGCGATTTCTTTCTCAGAAACCGAGCCGACACATTTCTTTGTGACACTAATGCAGCTCTGTAAAGCTGCCTTATATATTTATGCCCTCCTATATAATACGTGTCCTGAGATCTGTGCTGTGGCCGGGCTCGAGCAGGGCACCGGCAGGGGGCCACGTGCCCTGCGAGCTCAGCGGACACTACTACGTGGTTGCACCAGCACCTTCCTGCTGCGTTAGGGTTACAAATGACCAGGTGAGGCTTTGGGGCATTTGCCCAGAGGGAGCAGCGTGGTGCTGAGCAGCCTGGGGGCTGGTGACCACCCGTGCCTGGCTGCCCCATGTTCGCAGCTGTGAGCAGTGAGGTTGGAGCGAGCCCCTCTCCTTGACCTATTTGTTCTTGCCCCCACCGTGGCCTGTGCTGCATCCTGAGGAGCAGATCGTGCTACTTGAAGGCCTTTTATTTTTAGCCAGCCCAGTTTTCTCGTCACAGCTTGGTGGGCGCTGCTCCTTTCACTTCAGCTCCGCCGCAGCTCGCTCTCCTCTTGTGCCATTCCCCGGCGCTCTTTGTACATCTCTCACGCACTCAGTGGGTTTCCTATCCCCCTTTCTCTAGGTTTCATTCCTCCTCCTTTGTGTTCTCCTCTCCCACTGCTCCAGATCCATGGCTTAACCTCTGAGCTGCCTCTGCCTCTGGCTTGCAGCGGGGCTGTTGGAGGAACAGGCTCGTGCTGGATCCCAGCACCCCGCTACAAACCGAGCCTTCCCTCCGATAACCTGGGCTGTGCTTCCCCGCGCCGCAAATGTCAGGGAATTAGAAATGGTGCTCTAGCCTCCTGGAAATCAATAGCTGCCTGCTTGGCCTGGCTCAGCCCTGCTCTTTCTCCCCTCGCCCAGGCAAGGAGGGAGCGCTGTGCTACACTCAACTTGCCAGCAGAGAGGTATTGATACGGCTCCTCCAGCCCGGGCAGCTCAGTGGTGACATTTACTTTTCTCAGCCCCTCCATATAGTCCAGGGCAGCGGCCTGTTGCTCTGAGTTGCATCAGTGAGGGCTGGGCTCAGAAATCAGGAGGAGGACAACGTCTTCTACTTACGACCATGGAGCAGGACTCCAGGTCACTGCTGGACCTTGGTGGCTGCAAAGCCAACATTCACTTTGGTTTCTGCAGGGCTCAGTCCCAGCAAGGGGCATGTGCGCTTCCCATCAGAAGCTATGGCTCCAAGACAAAAATAAATTCATTATGAGGCCTGCAGGCTACACTGCAGGCTGCCTTTAACATTTCCTGGGCTACTACAAGCAGGCACAGTGTGGCTGAAGGAGCAGGAACTGTTCTAAGGTCCTACTTCTTGGAAATCTTGGTGGTGATATTCATTTAAATTTAAAATACAGATACTGTTGGAAGCCGAACAGCATCACCTTTTCGTCTGTATGGAGCATTGCACAGTTTGTAAAGGTTACCAGGAACTAAATCCCTGCTGAAAACCAAGCCAGCTTCTCTTTGTGTCCTTGAAAAATCTTTCTCTTGGGGCCCAGCTAATTCCAGCAGTGCTGGACGGGGGGAAGCGTTGTGCTGGGGGCACCATCCCTGCCTCCCCGGCCCCCTCTTCATCAGCCTTGATTTTATTTTCCAGCTCGGCAGTAATAAGTATTGCTCTCTAATGAACCCGTGATTACATGGAAATTGAAGTGTGAGAGTGAAAAGAAATGAGGCAATTGAGAGGCATGATTCTGCTGCCTGAGCCCTCTTCCTGCTGCTAGCGTCACCCCAATGACCAATATAAATGATGCCAAACCGGTCTATTTCCTAATCCCTGGTGTTGGTAGACAGCAAAGGAGTCACGTATATATCTATTTCCCTCTGAACGGTTTTATTTGGACTTTCACATACTCCCTACTTTTATTTTTGATGCCTTATTAACAACAACAAAAAAGTGCAGTAAGGACCTTTGTTGATGATACATGAGCCAAGAATAGATTCCAGCTCCTTTTACCATTTTGGCACCGAAATGCCAAGAGGGATGAGGCATCCTGTAGTAAACACTGTTCATTTTGATGCGGCAACTAGAAAATATGGTCGCAAGTTAGGGAGGAGAACAGTTGAGCCAGAGGATCTGCGCTTTGCATGGTCATATTTTTGGACCTGTGCAGGGCTGGGAAAGGACACATTCCCATTCAGTAAAGCACTACAGTGGTGTCCTAACTTCTGCAGCTTTATGCCAGCCCATTCCCTTGACAGCGAGGGTACCCTCGTTGCTGCTGGACTATCGAGGTGCAGTGCTACCTTTGCAGGATGTGCTTCTCTTGCCCCAAAACTTCTATTTCTTCTTTAGCTGCTGCCTACTTATTCCTCAGGAAAAAGAAAGAAATAGAAAAAAAAAAAAAAGAAGAAGAAAAAAAAGCTCTGGGCTTCTCCTCCGTGCACCTCATGCAGCCAGCAGCATGTGCCTGGCTTGCAAGAGACATTGTGGCAGGGACACGGAGCTGAAGGTAAATAGGACTGAAAAGGACCCCATGTCCCCCCCCACTGCACCTCTACCAGCAGCTGCCTGAGGGCTTTGCCCATCTGCTGCCATGCCCAGCCTGGGGACAGAACACAAATACCCACAGTCACTGCTGGGGACACGTCCTGGATTTCCTGGGCTGAAGAAAATGTTAAATAACAACATTAAAAATGAGCCTCTTTAGCAAAGGCAAAGGTGGAGAGTTTGCAGGAGCAGGAGCCGGAGCATTTGCTTGGGCTGTCTGTAAGTGACAGCACTCCCCTTCCCGTAGGTCGGTACCTTCTGGGAAGCAGCTCGGTGTGAACGTAGGAAGAGCCAAATCCTTGATTTCAGATGGGAGAGGACTGTCAGAGCGGCTGCAGCGCTTGAGGGTGCAAGTACATCTGCTTCCTACCGAGATGTACTTGTCTGCTTTGTCCTCGGTGCGGTATGTGATAATAAAAGCCTCTCTCCTTCCCTCTCGAGCTCTCCCAAGACTTTGCGTGCCTCCCAGCAGCGCTCCCTGCTTTTCCCTCCCTGCCCCTGCCCAGCAAGGTGGAGGTGCAGGCAGGGGTGTGTGTAGGACCAGCTGCAGGGGTGCATGTGTATGGGGGCTACCCAAGGGTGTGCGCTGCAAGAGCTGAGCTCCCCAAACGAGCCTGGCTTGCTGCTGCTCTGAAATAGCTGTCAGAGCACCGTCTGCTTCTGGGAGGGACCTGTGGCAGAGCAGCATCTTCAGAGGCTTTCAAGTGTGAAAGTGCAAGCTATGAGGATTTTTGGCATCTCTTTGAGTCACTGTAAGTATTAATACCTTTACAGCAGAGGTGCAAGAAAAATGCAGCCTGCTCACCTACCCAGGTGTGTCAGCACAGCAAGCGCTGCCATCTCGGCTCCTGCCCTCTGGCTCCCATCCCTTTTGCCACAGCGACAGCAGTAGGACCTCCCTTCCAAGCCAGCCTCATCCCCAAAACAGCTTCATCCCCAGCACCTGCTGTGGCACCAAGCACAGGGTGTGCATGCAGACAGCATCGAGTTATTCCTGCGTGGGCTCAAAACCTGGCACCTGGGGAGATGCACGACACAGCGTGCCCCAGCTCTGCTACTTAGCCATCATTATTTGGGAATGGCTGTTCAAGTGCTGTGTTTGCTCAGGAGGGCTCTGCCTTCCCTGCCACACCATCAGGTGCAGTGGGTGAAATCTGTGCTCGGCTCCAGGTCTGTCCTCAGCCACCTCCCGCTTGTCCCACAAAACTTCCCGCAGCGGGAACAAGGCCTGGGCCATTTTTAAAAGAATCTGCCTAAGGACGATGTGCCTTGTCGCTGCTGTGTTAGGTTTGGTGGCTTTGTTGTCCAGCCAGACTTTTTTTTCCTTATTGTCTGCAGTGCTGAACAACAACACGATGTGCCTTAGAAAATAAACACAACCCACATTTACCTGTGATTCATGTCATCTTTATAAAAGCAATCAACAGCACTATCTGCCTTGTTCCCCTCCCCAGAACACCATCTCTCTCACGCATCCTTTCCTTCTTGCTCTTATTCCTCTAGTCTTTCATTAGGATGTCTTTTTCCCTTGCATCCCCCGTTATTAATTGTACTTCTCTGCCGCATCCGAAGTCCAATTTCTGGTGATGCTTTATCAGCCTGCAAGGCACTGTGAGAACTGCTAACTTCCACAAATTAGTGAAAATGAAAGAAAAAAGGAATATTACACCCATGAGCAAAGTAGGGAGTGAGGGAAGGTTTTCTGCTTCCTTTGTGCTTGCCCAGAGCCCGGCTGCAGCTCCTTGGCCCCATCTCCCCCTGAAGCACCAGCTCCACTTGCGCCTGTTCAGCCTGTGCCCAGCTGACATCAGCACTTGTGGCCTTTTACCCTAGAAGAGGAAAAATGGCAATATTGTGGGGACACGGTGGTGACCGGAGCTGTACAGGAGTGTGTCAGTCGGGCAGTTTTCTTGCTGATGTGTTAACGCAGTGCCCTCGAGCCCCAGCAGCTCCCGTGCCAAGGCGCTCTGGCTCACGCTGCCCCTGTTGCAGGAGCTCTCAGATGCCGGGTTTGGCTAAACCCAGGGTGAGGAGCAGGGGGGCTGTGGCTGAGCAGCCACCTACCATGACCCAACCACTGCTGCTGGCTGCTCGCAGCCAGCCCCCTGCTCCACAAACCCACCAGGCCACATGGGCAGGGGGCAGCCTCAGGTGGGATGCAGTTCACTCATCCCCCATCCATCAGAGCCCCCTGTGATTTGTTCGATGGCTTATTTCAGCTCCACCTACGTCAAGGGCAGAGGACAAAGCTTTTGACACTTCTGTTCTCCCACGGAAGCGGCGGACGCCAGCGACCCCAGCCCCTCTCCCCACGGCGTTCCCCCCTCCATGCTTTTGGGGATGAGCGCGTGCGGCAGGAAGGCGCTGACCCTGCTCAGCAGCGTGTTTGCCGTCTGCGGCCTCGGCCTCCTGGGCATCTCTGTCAGCACCGACTACTGGCTCTACCTGGAGGAAGGCATCGTCCAGCCCCAGAACCAGACGGCCGAAATCAAGCTGTCGCTGCACGCGGGGCTCTGGAGGGTCTGCTTCCTGGCAGGTATGGCCTCTTGCCCCAAAATGTGCCCTGCTAGGGCAGCGTTTGCTGCTTGTCGTGGGGAAGGGCTGGGGGAAGCTGGCTTTGGAGAGGTTTGTGCCCGTTTTACTTCCAAAGTCAGGCACAGCCCCTGCAAGGGCTGCGGTCACCCCATGGCTGGCTGGAGCAGCCGGATGGATAAATTTGCTGTTCATTGCATGCAGGCATTGGGATGATTTGTTGCTGCAGTGCAGGACCCTGCTGCCCACGAGGCAGCAGCCCCGCAACCCCTCGCTCCCTCCGTCCATCCCAGAGCCTGGGCAGCTGCTCAAACCTCCTCTTTGTCCCTGCGACATTGGGATTCAGGTCAGCTGAAACGTCTCCTCCACTCGTGCTGGTTTTGATGAAACAGTTTGGCTGAGGGGATGGAGGTAGACAAAACACAGTGAATGGGAGTTTCAGGCTGACAGAGCCAAAATGTCGTGGGGTTGCAGCCGCTGCTTTGGGAAGCTGGGAGGAGGGAGGCGCTCTGAGGGCTCCCCTGGGCTGACTCCAAACCGTTTGGCCTCAGAGTTCACATTTTTAGGCACAAGGGAATCCTTCCTCTCCCCAAGCAGATCCCCTATAAGATCCAAGGAAATCCCAGAAACCACAGTGAGGTTTGGAGCTCTCAGATGAACAAATTCATCCTGAGCTCACTGGACAGGGCAGTGTGAGAGGAAGGATTTTACTCACCATGCTGTTCAGTGTGCCACACGAACATCCGAGACGGAAGCAGCACTAAACAGCGAGATTATGTTCTTGCATGCACTGAAATTAATCTTAAAGGCACTCCCTCCCCCCCTGAAAACAAGCAGATACGCAGACTGCAGGCCTGACTCGGTCCCTGTTTGCTGCAGGTGAGGAGCGTGGCCGGTGCTTCACTATAGAATACGTCATGCCCATGAACATCCAGCTGACATCCGAATCCACAGTCAATGTCCTGAGTAAGTGATTCTGTGGGGTCTTTGTGTCCCGTAAGACATCAAAGGGCTGTTACCTCCCAGTAAAGCCCTTTGTGCCATTGCCGAACACCCTCCATCCACCCACCCATGCACCCACATCCACCTCGCAGCAAGGCAGGACCCCGGGGCCCTGACCTGTCCTCTGCTCCTCTCCCACCAGAGATGATCCGCTCTGCCACCCCCTTCCCTCTGGTCAGCCTCTTCTTCATGTTCATCGGCTTCATCCTGAGCAACATCGGCCACGTCCGCCCGCACAGGACCATCCTTGCCTTCGTGTCGGGGATATTCTTCATCCTGTCGGGTGAGTACTGATGAGCAAGGTGCTCCTCGGAAAATCCTTGGGTATGAAGGATGCTCTCTGGCTCGTGGCGACGTGGTCACAGAAACTTCAAACTCCTCAGCCGGGATGTTTCTGCACGAGCCAAGAGGGTGTTTTATTTATGGGATTATGCAAGTGTTGAACAAATAGCTGTGACAGCCGAGCTCTGAAGCCAGCTCCTGGGTGTGCACAGGGAG
Organism: Anser brachyrhynchus; assembly: GCF_964034855.1. NCBI lineage: Eukaryota > Metazoa > Chordata > Aves > Anseriformes > Anatidae > Anser > Anser brachyrhynchus. Next base: position 3,536,689 of record NC_137711.1, read on the forward strand.
CGCGGGAGGACAAGCTCGAGCACGTGACGCTCTGACTGACATGGGAGAAGTGCCCTGGGTGAGCTCTGCAGGAAAGCAGCCTCCTTTCCCGGTTATTTCAAGCACCCTTCCACAGTTTTACATTTTCACCCACCACTCTGCTCCTAAAGACAGCTGCTGCTTCACCAGCTTCAATCCACGAAGCGTTTCTCACTGCCTTTCTCCTCGCTTTCTCCCCAGGTCTGTCCCTGGTGGTGGGGCTGGTCCTTTACATATCCAGCATTAACGACGAGATGCTCAACAGGACCAAGGACTCGGAAACGTTCTTCAATTACAAATACGGCTGGTCGTTCGCGTTCTCTGCCATCTCCTTCCTTCTCACAGAGGTACCGGCGGCTCCGGGACATCCCTGTAATGAGCATTGTCTGTTCTCAGCCATTGTGTGTCAGTGTGGGCACAGGCTGGGAGCAGAAAGAGGACTGGGAGAGGTGTTAAGGGTAGATTATGGGGGTAATATACAGTATGGTGGGAGGTACATATAATGGGGCACGTGCCTGGAGCAGCGAGGGGACAACTGATCATGATTTGATGCAGAGCATGAAGACAGAGGAGCCAGAGAGGGGCTTGGGCCTCCATGTGTACTGCAGGGAAACAACTTCCCTCATGATCACTTGTGAGCCATCAGCAGGGCAAAGAGAGCCATTTATTTTTCTTCTCTCCCCTCCAGAGCGCTGGGGTGATGTCCGTGTACCTGTTCATGAAGCGATACACCGCCGAGGACATTTACCGGCCTCACCCTGGCTTCTACCGGCCCCGCCTGAGCAACTGCTCCGACTACTCGGGGCAGTTCTTGCACCCGGACGCGTGGGCACGGGGACGCAGCCCGTCGGACATCTCCAGCGAGGCGTCCCTGCAGATGAACAGCAGCTACCCAGCTCTGCTCAAGTGCCCTGACTACGACCAGATGTCCTCGTCCCCGTGCTGAGTGTCACCTCCCCCGTGCCTCCCCGGGCCCACCAGCCGATGGTCACTGTCCTGACTCCACTCATCATTTTTAGGCCTCTCTTTCAGGGCAATTCTCTATTTATAGGAGCGTAAATATAACCATAGAGATTGGTTATATAACCAATAATGTAACCTTGGGAATTGGGATATTTTCTTTTCTTTGTTGGTCCCTGTTTTTTTATTATTTATTCTTCCCTACATAACTGAAATGTCTCCGAAGCCCTCTTCTTCCAGCTCTTCCCGCTGAGCAAACAGCAGTTCTGCCTGAGGGACAAATCCAGGGCTGGACTCCAGAGCAGAAAAAAATAATATAAAGTAGAACTAGGAAAAAAAAAGGTGTATTTTTTTGGTTTAGGTAAGCTGCAAAAGTTTGTGCATTTGGCTATCATTTAATTGTAGATTCACTGGCCTCAGCACCAGCAGGCCTAAAAGATCTATGTAAATTTCCAAGACATAGTCATCATTAGAAAAATAAGAATTTTGTCTTGATTCGATGTTTACTGGTTGATACCTCTCGTTGGATATCACTTTTAACCAGGCTGCAATGGGAAATAGCCATCTTTCTCGACTATACCTCAGCAGGCTCAGACGCAAGCAGGTTGGGTTTTCTTGGTGTCCATTTGCAAAGTGTCACTTCCCCATCCCATGTGGAACTGGAGACACTGCAGCCATGGGTGCCCGTGCTGCTGGGGTGGCTCAGGCATCCAGGTCTCCTCCACCATCCCATTGATGAGGTCTGAAGAGTGACTGGGAGGATTTCAGTGCAGGATTGAGTGGAAAACTACCTAAAACCTTCCCATAGGAAACATTAGGCACAGGATTTAGGAAAATCACAGCCATCTGAGCAAGGCCCTGCAAGTTATTTCAGTGAAAGGCAAGACTCCAAACTGGTGTGAAGTGACACAGCTGAAATTAATGGCACTAGTCCACAATAGCAAAGTAGTTGGTCTATGTTTTATTTTTGCAGAAAAATGCAATTTTAGCTGCTTTTTTTGTGTGTATGTGTGTGCATATGAAACTTATTTTGAGGTTTAAGTTTTAAGCTGTCATATGATGCACTTTGGTCCTAGAACACTGACCGCTGCCAGGCTGAGAGCATCCATCGGACAGGGCAGGGGATGACAGCATGGCGCTCCCTCTCGTGCTCTGTGCCAGCTGCAAGCTCATTGCCTCGCAGAAGGAGCTTCCTCCAACCTTGAGTTCTGGTTTTGTTATTTTGAGCCTTTCTGAATATTTCCGTTGTGCAAAACAAAACCCTCTGGGGATTCTTGGTATATTTGAGCTGGTTTTGTCTTACTGTAATTAAAACAAATAGAATATACGCAGTTTTGACCTCATTTGTAGCATAATGTTTAATGAATGTTTGCATTGCTTTATTATTAGTTGTTATTCATGAACTGCTCCAAAGTCGGATCCAAGTCTTGAGCAGGAGCTGCTATCTGCACTGATGCTGACGCCCGTCCTGGGGACCTCGCTGTAAGAGTATATCCAGCCAGCCCTCGAACAAGACAATGTCCTCTCCACTGCCCTCAGATAAGCAAGTAAAGTCATCTAGCGTCTTTTACTCCTGATTTTCTAAGGTATAAAACCAGGGCAGCTTTCTGTGAACACAGTTACGCTTACCCCTGCTCTTTGTACTTCCCCCAGGTGCCCATGTTCTCATACTAAAACCACGCCATGACCGTGCTGTGAGGGGTTAGCTGCCAGGAAGGGCCAAGCGTGGAAGCACAACGTATCCCCACGCCTCTGGAGCAGCCCCCACTGCAGCCTTGTCTGGACACTGCCCCTTGCAGCTGCTTTTTGTATGAAACCTGCAGCTCCTTTGCAGCCCCAGGGCCCATCCATCCAGGCAAACTTGGCTAAAGTGGCGAGTTGGTCCCAAAATGTGACCTTGAACACCTTTGGCCTTGTGACAGCTGATCCAGTGGCTTTGCAGTCCCTGTAGGAAGGACAGTTTCAGTCTAGTTTGCTGGACTTGGTGTTACTGCTTGATGGTGCCTCAAAGGTTGCTGCCTTTGCATTTTCCTCTTGGTGGGCCCCTTATATATTCTCAGCTCATCTTCTTGGAAGGGAGACCTTTGGGACTGCATAGATGCAGAATTACATTGCTGCTGCCCAGGGGCACGTGGGCTGTCCCAGCCGGCTCCCTCCCCATGCAGGGATGCTCAGTGCAGTTAATCCTGCCCGGCATCCTGGGACATCCCTGTCCCACTGTGGAGCTTTCCTTTGTAGTGATTAAATACAGAATTACTCACTTTAAGCATCTGCCTACACAAACAGAAGGCATGGAAGAACTTCACGCGTTCCTCAAGGCCCCAGAGGGTTTAGCAGAGCCTAGGAGTGAATTAGAAAAGTAATTATTTTAATTCGCCGGGGAGGTTGTCATCATCTGGCTCCGTTTGTGAACCTGGAAGTTCACACATTTACCTGGTGAGCAGGAGCCCTTCATAAGCACAGGACTGTGGTCAGAAATCTGTCAAAATAAGTGGTTGTTGGCTCAGTAAATGCTGTGTTTGGACATGAAAGTGTGGTCCTTGGGGAAGCCCAGGCTGTGGGGGGGTGTCACTGCCCACGTGCTGGTCAATGCCGTCACAGGGGACACCAGCACGGCATGGCTGAGGCTGTGGGGCAAGAGAGCCACAGAGCCTGGCCATGCTGTGATGTCCTCAGAGCATCACCCTGTGGCTGACATGCTCCAGGGCAGTAAGTGCCAAAAAATAGCCTTAGTACCCAGGGGGGACGCCTACTCATCATTCGACCACCTCTCCCAGTCCTCACCCCACCTTAATCTCTGTTATGCCACATCCCCAAATAACATCACTTGCTTTGGTCTCTCTCCCACCCTAATTTCTGTGCCAGCCTCGCACTGTCCTGTGTCCGTCTCTTGGATTGCAATAAATGAAAAGCAAAGGTTGGGGATAAGCTAGCATTTAAATTAGAAATTTAACACCTACAGGACTGGAGTGCTTAAACTCACACCTCCACTTCTGTACCCCAGCAGGATGAGCCAAACTGCTCACGGGGATGCAGGAAGGTAATTGCTCTTGTGATGCTTCATAGAGAACCATTTGCACTCTTTGAAGAAAAAAAATCTCATGTTTTGCATGACCGACACTGGTATCAGACCCTTTGTGCACATGGCCGTGGGTCCTTGAACCATAATGTTACAGCAAATTACTGGGATTAAATGTTAAAAAAAAAAACAGTGCTGCCTGATCCACACCCAGCTTGCTGTGCTCCCTGCCCCTGCTGAACTCTGCAGCTTCTTCCTGGAATCAGAGAATCCCAGGATTACATGTTTGGGTTTGTTTTCAGTCACAGCCCCTCTGTGTAACGCCAGCGAGGACATCCCAGGAGGCATTGTCTGGCTGGTATCTCCTGGGCAATGGAAGCTCCCCTCTCCCAGCACACAGGCTCTGCGTCCTGCCCCTTGTCACGGAGGTGTCCCCGCACCCTGGGGGGAATAGGGCCCTGCAGTGAGCAGCTCAGGCTGCTGTTAGTTAGGAGAGGCCTAAAAAACCTCATTGAATTGTGAGGTGAGGATACAAGAGGATCATTAGAGACCAGTTGTGAGCAATAATTAAGCAGCTGGGAATAACGAGGCTGTGCTGGGGCACGCTCTGCTTCATTTGCTGCTCTAGCAGCTTATAGCTCCAGAGCTCCTTTCTGCGCAGTGGAAGAAGTATCTATGTAGATATATAAAGATGTGGCTGAAATGCCCTCCAGTGCTGTTCTCTTGCACCTGCACTGCTAGTGGACATGGAGAGCCACTGGGGAGGTAAAGGTAAGGAAGGAACCCCAAACCTGCAGGGGTGCAGACCGGGCATGCTGCTGGGCTGGATGCTTGTGAAGCTGTTGCTGTGGGGTGGGGAGGTTTGGGCAAGTTTTGGAGCAACCGAGCCCTGCTCTGATGCATGAAGCTGCTGCTGTAGCAGGCCCAGGGAGAGTGAACTCCAGTCAAACCTTGCTGCTGTCTCCACAGAAGCAGGGCTGGGGACCTGAGCCCTTACATCCACACTGACCAGCCCCAAAGAGACCGTGTTTAGGTGGGTTTCAGCCAAGTGTCACTGTGCAGGGTGAGGAGCTGACCTAGGAATGCTGTGTGCAGGTTGGTGGTTTCCAGTGCAGAGAGCCCTGCTTGTGAGCCCTTGTTCTGCCTTATAAATGCTATTTGTCAGCATTGTGTATTCATTTTCCCAAACATGAGTTAGCCCCATGGGCTATTCAAGGTATGCTAAGAAATTAAATAGCCTCGTTCCTCCCTGCTGTTAGCTTGTTAATGATGCAGAACCGGTGCGTGCGTGGTGGGAGCGCTGTGTGAGCAGGCAAACAGCCACCCAGGTCAATAGCCCTCCACTAAGGGAAGAAGTAATTGAGAGTATTTTTTTTCCCTTCTCTTTTTCTTATGAGATGTATTTATTTCAGAATAAAAAAATAAAATCAGATAGAAGCCTGACATCATGCCTAACTAGAAGCAGCAGCGTTTTCCTCCCCACTTTTGCAGTTCCAGGGCCTCCTGCTGGGCTCTTCTGTACCCCTCTGCAGCATCGCTTGCTGCCCAGGCCGCCTTTGTTCCACTCTCTCTCCTTTCTCTGAGGACCACAGCAGCTCTTTAACTTTTCTGTCTGCACCACAGCTCTCCCGTATATGATGAAGTTGTGACGTGTGGGGTGCAGAGGAGGGTATCCCCAGCACCCTGGGTGCCTAGCGGGTGCCACCTGTGCCCCGCTGTGGTCAGGGTGCTCTGCTGACCTCTGTCCCTGCACTGCAGGTCTCCTGCCTGTCACTATTTTGTGGCTATCAAACTGCACCCTGTTCCCATGGATACAGTACCTTATAGAAAGGGAAGATCTACCTCTTTGCTTTCTTTTTGTGTAAGGTTTTATATGCCTGGCATTTTGGATCATGAGGATCTCAGTGGGCAGCGGTTATAAAGGGCAGGCGATGGCTGCAGTGATCACCCTGTGTGCCTTTGATTTTAAACCATGATGCAACAATTTTAAAGGACTGGAGAGGTTGTTCCTTATGGCATGGGACTGCCCATCACCCAGTCCTCCCCTGGGGCTGCAGATGTGTGCCAGACCTGCAGACCACATTGATTTGGGGCGGCGTGGTGCAGGGTCCTCTGATAGCCGTGTCCCCAGCTCTTTTTGGGTGGCATGTGAAAGAACCTTTAGGCGGTCCGCTGTGCTGGATTGTGCCATGAAGGTGAACCCAGAGCAAACATGAAGAGGTTGCGACGCTGTCAACATCCCTGACCTGGTGCCCATCGCTGGTGCAGGTCAGAGCACCTCTGGTCATGTGCCAGCCTCCTCCCTTTCTCTTGTTTTCACACCACTTCATCCCTGAGCCTCTGGCCAATTCACTTTGTAGGGGGAAAAATGAATTTATTATTATCTGCAGATTATTTGCAGCAGTATTTCAACCAAAAGATTAGCCCCACTTGGCTGTGTTGCCAGACTCCAGTCCCGAGGGCTGTACTTGATAAATATCTTGGCTCTACCAGGATGCTTTCAAGCCCTGAGCAATCTGTACCACAGTGCTCTGCAGGCTCTGTCCAGCGTTTTTATTTGAATCATCTCAGAAATCCCTAAACCTCACCCCTCTCTCCATTTCCACTGAAAGGTGGATTATTCCCACGCAAGTTGTGATTTATATGCCTTGAAAATACGCAGTGCCAGCATTCTAGTTTATTCCCCAATAAGCGATCATTTTTGACATCGGCTCCCGATAAATCTTCTGGCTGTGATGAGGTGCAGCTGCTTTTAATCTTTAATGTTAGGGCAGAGTGCATTCACTTTTCTGAGAGGAAAACCACGTGTGAGGGTGCAGAGGAGGTGCTGGGTGACTCCTGCAGCTGCGTAAGCTCAGGTTGCTGTAGCTCATGCGGCTCGCAGGGCTGTGCAAGCCAGCCTGTTTGCCCAAGCCAGGCCTGCTTGGTTTCTGTTTAAATTGCTCGTTCTGGAGCAAAGTCCACATTGCCCTAACTAGTCCCAGTGACCATCGAGCACCTGTAAGTCTGCATGTAGACGAATCACAGAATATCCTGAACTGGAAGGGACCTACATGGATCAACGAGTCCAAAGCCTAGCTCCACACAGGACCACCCAAAAATCAGACCATGTGTCTGAGAGCGTTGTGCAAACGTTTCTTGAACTCTGACAGGCTCGGTGCTTTGGCCGCTTCCCGGGTGAGCCTGTCCCAGTGCCTGACTGCCCTCTGGGTGCAGAACCTTTCCCTCACACCCAGCCTGACCCTCCCCTGTCCCAGCTCCATGCCGTTCCCTCGGGTCCTGTCGCTGTCCCCAGAGAGCAGAGCTCAGCGCCTGCCCCTCCGCTCCCCTCGTGAGGGAGCTGCAGGCCGCCATGAGGCCTCCCCTCAGAGGCCTCTTCTCTGGGACAAACAAACCAAGTGACCTCAGCTACTCCTCATGTGTCTTCTACTCTAGACCCTTCACCATCTTTGTAGCCCTGCTTTGGACACTTCCTAGTAGTTTTATGTTCTTATACTGTGGTGCCCAAAACTGCACACAGTACTCAGGTGAGGCTGTGTTCAGCGCTCTGCTGAACCAACAAAGTGCTCAGGCACACGCTGACGTCCCACGGGATGCGGATTGTGGCCAGAGCCAAGCAAAAGCAAAGTGCTCTGCTGAGCACGTGTGTGTTGGCAAGCACCTGGTGGTGGGCCGTTGCGGGAGAGGAAACGGAAGGCGCAGAGAGGGTGGTAGAGGGAAATGCCTGCTCATTTCTTCTTTTACTGCAGTGATAATGTCTTCAATGGGGTGTTCATTCACAAAAATACAACCTCGAGGTCCTCGTGTCCGCCTGGCATCCTCACATGTGCCAGCTCCCCACTGCAACTTGAGGGGGAAAGTCTGTGAAGAAAGCAGAAAGGTGTTGTTTAATTAACGAGAGTTAATTGGATTAAGTACCCAAATGTCATTCTGCTTATCAGGAGATGAGCTGGGTGGTCTTACCTCTGGGGGAGAAATGGTTTGTTTCCAGAGCAAGGGGGAGCTATCTGTGTCGTGTATGAGCAAGGAGCAGCCGTGTCTGCAGTCTCAGCATGCCGCCGTCCCAGCACAGGGTGTCAGTCATGCTCCCATTGTGCCAGCTCTTGCAGGAGGAAAGGTGTGTGAGCAGACTGTGACCCTTCCCTGTGAGATGGGGACTCGTTTGTCCCACTCGGGACAGGTGGCAAAGGAACAAAAGCAGGAATTATGTGGGTTTGGAGGCCAGTGACAGAGGGCAGAGCAGGGACCGGTGACCTCGTCCTCCCCAGGAGCCACCCACAGGCCCCCAGGGACATTAAAATAACATGGCTTTTAAAACTGCTTTGCCTCAGTGCTGGACAAATACCTGAGTGCAGTCTTCTATTTACCCTTAAAAAGCAAATGGCGTGTTCTGTTTTTGCAGGAATTACAGGGTCTGTTTTTTGACAGAGCATCCCCAGTTCCTGCAGTGCTAAATGAATTTCAGAGTGACCTGTGCTTGTCCATGACAGTATAAATATATATTATTTAGAATTATTATTCATAATTTAGGTAAGCAGAGAGGGTCTTACTAGCAGTGCAGAGCATGTACATGAAAACCCCTTCTCCCCACCCACATCAAATAATTTATCCCCGTATAAATTATATGCTGTCAAAACTGCTCTACTGATCCAAAGGTTACAGGCTCCATCATGGAAATGGAGCAGCTCGCAGTCATCTCAGTCAAAACGTGATCACTTCCAGAAGAAAGCAGCCTGACGGTTGTGGATTTCCTATTGATCTGCTTCAGCATCTGTCTGACAGAGAACAGTTGAAATAAATGCAGTAAAAATAAAAACTTCAGTTGTTTTATCATTCCGTATAAAAGTAGGTCATATCCCCAACTGAGCTGTATTTTATTCATGTAAATACATTGCCACAATTAAAAATGCAGCAGAAACTCTGTTCATGTCAGCAGGGCTGAGCCTGGTGGAACTGGGTGAGGGCTGATTCCTGGGCCACCGTGGCACAAAGCTTCATTGCCAGCCAGGCAAGCTCCTTGTCCCGTCTGCCATGGACATGGGGCCCCAGAGCACCTTACAAAAGCTTCTCTTTGGGGTTTTGTGGCCAGCTTCTGTGCCCAGAGCCTCCGACAGCACCAGCATGCCATGGCCCCTCCGGATTGAGCTCTGCACAGGAAAACTTACGGCTGCTATTTTAAGGAGTTGTTTAATAACGTTAAACCCATGACAGCCTGAGATTATAACACTGCCACCTCCACACTCCTGGAGGCTTTTTCTTCCCCCTCCCCCCAACAATTCTTAAATGTTTGCATTTTTCCAAGCATTTGTTAATAATTGTCATATTGAAAGCAAGCCAGGAATCACTTTGTATGAGGGGAGAAGATGGAGCATTGAAGTACAGCAACAAAGGCATTAGTCCCTCTCCTGGCGTGTAATGAGGGAGTGCTCAGGAGCAACATCCACACTTTAATTTGGTCCAGGAAAATATGTGGGGGCAAATCTGACCTGTTTCCCATGGGAGACTGCACCAGAAGGTGACAGCCACATGCAGGGACCCACGGCGTGCATGGGGCTGCTGCAGGTTCAAGAGGAAAAAAAACCCTCTGCAGCAAACCGTGTCTGGGTTCTCTGTTTGCCTATTTATAAAAAGAAAAAATATTCCTCATAGGCACACTGGTACATTGGGAACTTTGGATGAAACGTGCTTCCTGTAGTATGCATACAAATAATAATATTTTTCTAGAGGTTTCACATTTTGCTTGTGTGGTGATTAGCACTGAGAAAGATGCTTTCTCCCCATGTTTCCTGTGCAAAAGAAATTGAAGCTGCTTATAGAAACTGCTGTAAGGGCCATCCTGGGGACCTGCACCCCCAGGAAAATGAGGAGCCTGAAACAGAGACATAAGGTAAAAATTAGCTACAAAGAATTGTGCTTTTACTATACCTTCTTATTTTTCTGGTGCTTTATTTATAATGTGCACAAAAAACTAAGGGGGTTAGCTCTATGTGGCCTTTGTTAGAGAAGGACCATGGGATGGTGATGCCCTGAAGCCCCAGAAAAAGGCTGTGTGAGGGGGCTCAGCACAGCCCCTGCCCGAGCCTTAGGCATATGAAATACAACTTAAAGTTTTGTGCAAATAGATATACAAGCCCATCCCATTTGTTCGAAGGTCTTTGCTTTTTTGTTTGTTTTAAGATGTCAGGAAAGATGCTTGAAAATAAATTAGGTATAATTTTGCTCGGAGTAATAATTAAAACTTGGAATGGCTGGGGCCTGTTTAGGCAATTCAATTAAAAGACTGGCACATAAATGATGTGGACCTTTGTATTTTCCTGGTCAAGGCTGTGAGACCTTCAGACTGGGACGTTCGAAGGTGAGGCCATCAATTCAACTCCAACTTCCATCAACGGGGAAGCCCATGGGAAAGATGCAAAGGTAATTCCAGTGGATTGGGGGGAATGAGAAACTCTTAGGAAGCTCGGTCTCTGTTTCTTACTCCCTCAGTGAGGGAGTTAACATTTTTCATGATTTACAATGAAATGGAGACAAAGCACCAGCTATTTAAAAGGTCGGAGGGAAGCTGGATCGCAGCACAGAAGACATCAGACACGAGAGGACCCTTCAGTCCAGTAGACAAAAACACTGCTGGGCCAGAGGAGGTGAAATGGGACAAAATCCAACCGGAAGGTTTGGCAGAGGGCATGGGAAGAGCCGTGGTTTCTGCGGCATCCCAGCTGCAGCACTCGTGGCATCAAATATTCATGATGCAAATGGATGCAGAGAGCTCCCCACGGCCCGCCTCTGCGCGGCATCCAGTCTGCGAGGGAGCTTCGCTGACAAGGCTGAGGAAAGCCCACAGACTGAAATATTTAGGAGTAGCCAGGACGATTCTCTCGTATCCACCCTGAGGAGACTGATTCTGCACTTTGCATGCGCTTACATCCGCAGCTGGGTGAGCGCAGCCCCCAGGGCAGCCCCGTAGCAGAGATGGCGATGGACAGCGCGTGCTGAACCGTGTGCAGGGCTGGTCTCAGGCAGGGCTGGGTGGTAGCAGGCGGCATCACGAGGCTCTTGCCACTTGCATTTGAGGGCTCCCCCCTCCTCTGAACATCCCAAAGGATTTTTTGCCCTGAGTGGGTCAGTGCAGGGAGCTACAGTGCAAGCTGGACTTAAACCAGCTGCTTTGGATTCGGGGCATGGGGTCTCCTGCCTGCCCCTGCACCTATGGGCTCCCGGCAGCTGGGATCCACAGGCAAAGCAGGGGCTCAGCACCATCCCTTTGTTCCCAGACCAGGTTGGGATGCTTTTCAGCACAGAGCATTGATAACATTTGCTTTTCCTCTGCAAACTGTGTCAGGGGGCCTGGATGCCAAGTGCCCAGCTGAGAGGTGCTGTCACTGCCGGGCTGAGAGGGGAACGGCACCTGGCAGGGTGGTGAATGCCACTTTTGGCAGCTCCACTACTTGCACTTAGGCAAGGCGGGGATCAATAATTAAATAACAGTCACAGGAAAATACCCATCTATTCTTCCTTCCTGAAAGAGATGGGAGGATGTAAAGTTCGCTGTGAATTTTACCAACACCTGGATCTCTCTCTTTTTTTTTTTTTTTTAAGTTAAAAATATTCCAGAATGAACCTGTGGAGCAGGTTGCCCCCTGCCCTGCTCCTCACCAGGCTGCTGGAAGGTTTTGCAGCGGAGCCCCCCCCCCCGAGCCCCGCAGGCCGGCAGCGGGCAGAGGAGCGCCGGGAGCGCAGCTCCCTCTGCTGGCCCTGCCGCACAGCAGCTCCCTCCAGGGATGCTGTAAGGGCTCCCCAGCTGCACCGAGCCCTGCTCTCGGCAGGTATGACACGCTATTTCAGATCGGAGAAGTGACCTGTGCCAGTGAATAAGGAGGGAAGCGAGCCAGGAGGCACCCGAGCAGCTCCGGCAGCGCAGTGCACAGCAAGCATGGGATGCTCCGGTCTGGGGGACCCCTGGGCTCTGCTGTGCCCGCTGTCTGGGCATGGAAAAGGTTATTTCTGGGAACACGAGCCACCCAAAAAGCAGATGAAACTCCTTTTGGAGAGGCAAAAGTGGCGCTCCCCTCTATAAACTATGTTCGTCCTGCAGAAAGTAGTTTCTTCAGATCCTAAAAGCAGAGCTCGAGTCGTTGTTCAGGTGTAATTCCACAGCCTACCGGGATTTTGTCAGAGCAGAAATACTTAAAAAAAAAAAAAAAACCAAAAAAAAAACAAAAAACTGGGGTAGACTCAGCTCTCTCTCTCTATACATATACATATATAGTGTTATTTAAGAACAGAAAGGTACTAACGTAACACAGTCAAAACAAGGGAAACCTGCTGTGGCAGTGGTACAAATGTGCAGCTGGAGCAATTAAATTGGGCAAAAAAGGGTGAAGTCAGTGGCAAAAAGTGTTGCTGTGGGAGCAAGCAGTGCCCAGAGTGGAGGTAAATGATACCATCACCGTCCTGGTAGTGCACCTGCTTTGGTGCCTTGCTGGGCACCATCACGGTGCTATTTCCCACAGATGCTCCTGCTCTGAGTTAAACCAGCACACGCTGCTGAATCAGCAGAAAACCTGGGGCCAGTGGAAGGATGTGAAAAAAGTTAATAGGGAAACTAATATTTTCACAAGCAGTGGAGCAACAAAGCAAGCCTGGTTTCTGATGGATCCAGGGCCTGTGCGCGGAGTTGATGATGGCTTGTGGAGATGCATTCCCACAGCAATCCTTCCCCCAGGAGGGGCATTAGCATCCTCTGCTTCTTTTATCCAGCTCCCTACTTTTCAGTGACTTTGTAGTGCTTGGATATTGTTCCAGCTTGCATTCTACATCGAGATGAAATGTCTTGAAGGTTCAAAAGGTATGGAGACAGAATGACAGGTCATGCAAAGTTACATACACACAAACACCCGCAGTCAGCACTGCAGACATTACACAAACCGCTTCTTAGGAAGAAAGGGAACAACAACAACAAAAAAAACGCTGAAAGTTTTATGAATTGTTAGCAGACAGAGAAAATGTTGTTGAATGGGAATAGAATATGAAAGGTCCTTAGGGCAGAAGGAAGGACCTTTGAAGACCTACTTGAGTAGTACCATGATGGAGAAAATGCAGCACCTTCGAACAGGCGATGTTAAACAAGAACATGGGCTTGGAAAAAGGAAACGGAGAATGCAGAAGCAAAGGAGCCAACTAAAGCAGCGGGGGGAATGGGAAGATCATGGAGTCTTGTGCTGGATGGGGCAGACAAGGAATTGGGAACTTTCTGAAAAACAAAGGTAAAAATACAGCAGCAAATACCCAGGTAAAAGCATCCCTGTGAGCCTGACAACCCACCTCCTCTGCGGCCTCAACAACTCCAGCAAATCTTCCCACGCCTCCTACCCCACGTACCATGGATGGCATTTTGGAGCTGAATAACCATTTTTGCTCTGTATTTGTGTTTTGCCAGTGACTCTGAGCATACAATCTGGCAGGAGCCCCTTGATGAGATGCTGACTGCAGGTGCCAGGCTCCAGTCACCAGACGCTGTCAAATACGATTCCCGAAGACTCACTGTACCCTATTTCCCATTCTGTAGGCATGCTGCTTTTATGCTTTTATCAAGAAAAAGGTACCATACTCCTGCCTTTGCTTAGGCATTGAGGATACTCAGTGTTCACGTTGTTAGATATAAGTGAGCCGAATGGGAACAAATGCCCCAAAGGAAGAAGAGCCTGCCTGGGGGACTATCCTGCCCTTCTGCAGGTCCATAGCTCCGGGACTCAAGCTTTTTCATGTAATGGAGCAGCTTTTATTCTGGCAAAAGGGATAAATCAATAAACACCTCTTTGGTGTGATTTCTGGCAGCTGAACTTTGATTTGCAGGGCCTCTGCAACTACCTCGGGGACACAGCTACACATAACGCATGGATTTTTGTTGATAAGAATTGAATGGCTCGGTGTGGACAGAATTAACCCCTTAGTAAATACTGCCCTAATAAAAGCTGCCTTGCATCAGCTGGGCTGCAACACTGGGAAGGGAAGATGGGCTGTCCCAGCTTGCACGTGGACAGCCTGGGACAGGGAGAACAAGGGAAATGACCTGGCCAAGTGATGTGACAACATTGGAGATGAGGAGATGGGACAGAAAATCTGCTGGCATCTATGAGGGCTGGATGAGCACATCCTCCCATGTCCATCAGCAGCTTGCTGAGCATGGCAGGGGCAGAGAGCTCAAAAAATTCCTCATAAACTAAGGATGTGCCGAGACCAAGAATCCCCCTGAGTTTCCCAGTTATTATTTTGAAAAGAAAACAAAGGAGAATATTGTTCTCATTAAAAGAGCCCATCTCAGGAAGCTGAAGACCTCTTCAATATCTGCTTGTATTATTAAAGGGAATGAATCATTAGATGCATCTTGAGACGCAATCATAGGTACCAGGATAAATCAATCCCTGGGAAAGAGAAGCATTGGCCAAGGGGCTTATTTGCAATTCCTTCTCAAAGCAATTCTGAGGTCTGCAGGCCGCGGCTGCAGGAGGGCACCTGGGTGCTGTGGCAGGAATCACGGCAGGCAGGGCCGGGCAGCACGCAGCTGTGGAAAGGCTGTGGGGTGCTGCGCAGCACCCACAGCCCACTGGGACCCAGCACCAAGGCCAGGAGAGGTGCAGCACCCGCTCTTCCTAACGGTGCTGGAGGAAAAAGCCAGGCATCAGCTCTCAGCAGCGGGGTGTATTAGCATGACAGATGGCTTGCCAAAAAAGAGAAGCTAGCTCGGGTTCTGAGATTTGTGCTGACTGCGCTGCAGAAAGGAACTATTCCAATTAGCATCTGTACAGAGCAATCGAGGACCATTTAGAGCACCAACCCAATTTGCTGCCATTGTGGAGCAGTCATTGTTCCTGATTATTTTTCTCAATTAGCCGTTCAGTCACTGAGCCTGGGGATGCAGCAGAAGCCTCCCGGGTTTGTGCCCGTCCCCACTCCCCCCGAGGGCAGTGCAGCAGCGCTCCTGCACGGCTGCTCGGCAGCAGACGGACCTATTCCTGCCTGATTAAGCAAGTCCATCACGAAGCAAGCGCTGTGATTCATCGATATGGCTATAGGCAACCCAGTTTTTAGCCATACGGCCATGTGCAGCCGTCAGTTTGCATTGCTGTAATGCAAACCCACGCCAGGCTTTGTCTGGGAGGAAATTCCCGTCACTATCAGACGTCCCTGGGGGAGATGCCTGGGCAGGCACGCTGGAAGCCATGGCCCTGGCACTCATCGTGTATCTGTCCCCTTCTGTTTCCCAATTATCACTGAAATGCAAGTGCCTCTCCTGCTTATCGTGTCCAATTAGTGTGGCTGTGCCCCTGGCCAGGTGTAGGGAGCCAGAAACCAGCCTCTGGTTGGAGAAATCCTCGCATCGCTCCCTACCTACCAGAGCTGCCCACAGGCACAAAGGAAAATTGGAAAAAATTCTTCCATGACCGTAATATCCCTTCAGGAACAGAAGGTGGCAGACGAGTTTGCTTTGAGTGCCTGGCACAAGTAGCTGTGGTATTACCCAAAACTTTACAAGCTTTTGATTTTTCAGTGCACAGCATCACAGCGGTGTGTCCCCACCTAGCCCCACAGCTAGACAAAATCCCTCGAGTTTAGGGGTGAAATCCCTCGAGTTTGGGCTTATCTTGAGAGAGCGGGGCAAGTGGTGGGGCTATAAAAGGTCTGCAGTGACAAATGAGGCACCTGTGAGGGGGTTTCTGCTCTGGCCAAGCAAAGCTGCAGCAGGCTGCCCTGCTGGGAGGGTGGAGGCAATGGCTCAGGTAAGGTTCCTCTTCTCTGTTCTAGCACTGATGATTTTTTATTTTTTTTATTTTTTTAAAAAAGAAAAATGTTTTGAAGCCTGCTTTTCTCAGGAGCTTCTGTGGGCTTCAGCTGAGGTCTCCTGTGGTGCCCTGTGCTGCTGGAGAACCTGCTGGGTTTGCTCTTTGAGCCTCCACAGGTGAATTTCTTGCTTAGAAAAAAAAAGGTCAAACTGACCACTGAACTGTGTCTGGTGATCTCAGCTGCTGTGAGATCCCTGCTTGTTGGGGCAGGTGGGAGCCTCTTTGCCTTGGATTATCCCAGTGAGCCTAAAGGGAGGTAAGAGGGTTTGCTGGTGTGAAGCAAAAGCTGCTTTCTGCTAACTTTAAAAAGCATATTTCTACGTTCCTGCCTTCACAAGAAAAGCTCTCCTGATATCAGTGTAGCCAGGCTGTGACCAAGGGAACAGAAGAGCTCTGGGAGAAGGTTTTCTGGGAGAGGAGGGGAAAAAAATAAGGGCTTATACTTTTGTAAGAAGGGAATAAAATGCTACCTGATGAGGCAGGTTCAGCAAATTCACTCACTACGCGTGGAGAAAGAGCTCAAAAACCCAATCTTATCTGTCTCTTGACTATAGAGCATATGTGGATAGAAATGAGAGATGTTACCCCCTGAACAGGAGCAGGGTGGAGGAGGTGGGCTGTAGTAAACAATTATGACCCTAGTGAGGGATACCTTGATTAAAAACATTAATGAGTTCCTCCACCTCTCAGCCAGGGAATGCTGTAATCAGGTGGTAAACTCCTGCGTGGATGAACCGTGCTGCAAATTCCTCCATCCATCTTCCACTGCAGCAAGGCTCAGTTACCGCTGGGGCTTTGGGGTTTCGCCTAATCCCCGGCTGCAGCTGGATGCTGCCCGCTGCAGGACCTCTCCAAAGCCCTGTGCTCCAGACAGCTTTAGCTAGAGGGGATGATAAAACCCTGGCGTCCCAGGAAACTGTTTCCCTAGCTTCAGAAAAGTCTCCTCAGGTTTTTACGTGGGGAGGGAGCTGCAGCTCCCGCTCTGCTCTGTGAAGAGCTCGGCTGCAGGCCGTTCTCTGGGGCTGGATCCAGCCCGGGGAAGGGCCTGGCTCTGGCTGCTGCCTCCCACAGCAGGCCTTCCTGTGCTGCCAGGTGACCATGGCAAGCTTGGCTGTGCTTTCTCTCCACACCAGGATTCTTTTTTCCTTTATTTGTTTACCTATGGCGTTGTCCAAACGAAGGATAAAAGTCCTGAGCCTGGTGCAGAGCTGGATCCTCTGAGATCCGTGTGGGAGCTTTTGGCCTAAATCCTTATTTCTTCATCACTTATTATGATCAGATAAAGGTAAGTAACAAAGCTTCCCTCCCAGGTTAGACTAATTACTAGTAGTTCAAAGCTTTAAAGGTGAAAGCTAACTTTCCAGCCCTGTGCCTTCCTAAAACTGGCAGGTTGTGCTCCAAGCAAGCGGGACAGCTGTGGGAGCGTGTCCTGCTCTCCCCTGCTAACACAAGGAATACCTTCAGCTGGGAAGTGTTTTCAACTGGCAAAATGAGCTATATTGCACTAATGTTCTCTTAAAGATTCAGAAGTGTTACGTAACAAAAAGATTGCCAATTCACAACGCTTATTTAATAGACTTTCTAATGTACACTTTTATTTAAAAAAGAAATACTCGGTGGCAGAGTTTTCTTCTCAAGCTGTCTAGGCTTGCTATGAGGAGCAGCTTCAAAGCAATTTTTCTTTTCATATGCTTGTCTGGTGTGTCTAACTGAGCATGATTACTTTTCCTAAATGAATAGGTAATTTTGCCTTATAAGTAGAACACCAGGACTTTTTCTTTGACACTATTGGGCTGAGTCTCAGGATGGTTTAGCACAGTGAGTGTTCATTATTTAATGAAACTTGTTTTTTTCTTCCTACCTGAATTTGCTTCTGAGTAATATATTTTTTGCCATAGTGCATTCGAACACATCTGAAATATTAATGAGACAAGTAGCATCCCATTTCAATTGAAGTTTGCCATAACAGCCACATAATCCTTAACACGTCTCTGTTTTACCAAAGATGACAATGGAAATGTCTAATCTTCTCCCCAGTCAAATATTCTAGTTGGGTTTCAGTGTGCCCCAGTCATTAGCTAAAGGATTTTCTGGCTGAACTCACTACAGCTGCCAGGAACAGGGCTCTCACTGGTCCGTAAGCTCTTGACACAGAACTGATTTTCAGGCGATGTGCTTGCTTTTGGTCAAATTTTCAAGACCCTTATTAAGCAGGATGGCTGCTAGAAAAAATAGACTGACTCGTTTAAGATGGTGAAATGCTTTCATGGACATAACTGTTCTTGGTCCAAAGCCTGAGATTTTTGCCACCCTGGCTCGGGCAGATCTTTGGGATTTCCCCAGGGTTGGCAGGGAGCTGAGGCTTGGTCTGGATGTGCCCAGGGGTGCAGGGGAGGATGCAGCAACCCATACATCCTGCCGTGTGTTGCCTGGCCCAGCTGCTGCTGGCTTAACATTATCAGTATAAGGCCCCTGCGATGAGGTTACTTTTAGAGAACATGTCTGAGGGGTCAGGATGAGAAAAACCAGAGTACAAAAGCAGCCTGTGGAGCTCAGCATCACCAGTGGGGATGGCTGCTTGATGTGGTGGTCAGCTCAGAAACGAGGGCAAGTGCCTGAAAGGAGGCTGAACGCGCTGTGGAGAGCTAAGTCTGCTGGTTTTACTAGCAAAGGTCCTGCCCCAGCTGCTTGTGTCATGGCTTTCCAGGAGTCTCAAAACCCTCAAAGCTGCCTTCTAGGAAACACAGCCTCTTTTGTGACCTGGGCAGAAAGTAGATTTTGCATACGTGAAGAGGCTCAGCAGCTCCAGTGTGGATCTGTGAGAGCTCTGCATCACCTACAAACCCATTTTCCTCAGATCGCTGACTTCTTTCAGGACTGTCGGGCTGTCTTGTGCTTAGGCTTTTTTCAGACCTTGCTGTGAGAAATCTGTGTTTTGGCTGTGCTACTGTGAACTTGGAGGAAAGCTGCTTGCGACAGGCCAGGTCAGCATTGCTATGGCAAGCCCTTTGCTGCAGCCCTGCCCGTGGGTTTGCTCTGGCGAGGGGTGCCCTGGCCAACACTCACAGGATGGGCTAGCCACCGGCACAGCTGGCTGGTAAGTGGGCCTGGGAGCCCTGTCAGGGGGAGCTGGGCACCTTCTCTAACTCCCAACTCTGCTGCTGGTTTGCAATGAGAACTTGTGCCTCAAGGAGACACGTTTGTGGGAGATGCCCCAGAGCCGAAGGGTCCCTGAGAGGGCTTGGAAACCTACCCCAGAGGCCAGCAACCATCCTGTTGTCTTCCCAGAAGCACCACTCAGACAGCGGTGAGATGCCATACTTCTTGCTTCTATTTTCTTTCTTTTTTTTTCTTTCCCCATTTGTCACTGCTGGCTGATTTTGATGAAAATTCCCACCGTGCTGTTTGTGCTGCAGATGCATGGCACGCGCAACGCTGCGCTTGCAGAATTACCACAGGGCTGAGCTGGCGAGTCCATAGGGTGCTTGCAAGCTGGCAATTTGGCTCCAGAGCTGTTGTCTCAAACTACCACTCAAGAGGATCTGAATGGATTCACGGCAGAGATGCAAACACTCCACCTCCTTACTGAAAATACCTTATGCATGGACCTTTGGGGGGGATGTTTCTATCTTGTTTTTTTATACAAAGCCAGTTTTGTGTTTCTGCTGGTGGGCATGGGTGCTATTCTGGTCTCGTTTACACTGCTGTCAACTGGAAGTAACCCCTCTGAAGCCAGCATATAAAATGAAGCTCTTTGCCACGTTTACATATTCTGCTCCTTACAGCATAGTTTGTCCTAGTTCTTAAGCACTGAATGCCTACGTAGGAATTTCATTACGGAGCACAAGTTTTGTCGAGTGCATTCTGCTAGTTTTGCTGGAGGTGGCTGAATGTAGTCTTTTTTTTTTTTCTGAATCCCTTGTACTGATAAGTATATTTGCCTGTATCACTGGAAAAAAAAATGCAGCACATGAGAAAATACAGCTTGGTGTCATGTTCCTGGAAAAAAGACAGGTTGTTTTTGTAGGGGAAGGGCTTTCTGTACTTGGAAAACTGTCTCCAGCACCACTTTAGGATGCAAATATGGACAATCTGAGGGTAATTTGGAGGATCTCAGACTTCTTGCCCAGTGGTGCAGCAGTCAATGCTGATAATTGATTTCAACCCATCTGCGAGATGAACACCTGCTGTGCAATATGGCCCTGCTAGGATTACACCTCCCTGCTTTTAGCTGGAGCAAAATCTTTAATGTTGACCACGAGGCTGGGAACGTATTCGCTAAAATCTGAACCATGTCCCAGAGCCATGTTAACAGTGCAGTTGCAGTGTTTTAAATGCATTTGCCTTGACACTTCTCATTAAAATCCACAGAATGCAGTTTCTTTCTAAGCAAAATTAATTCTATTACTAAATAATGTTTTTGGCCTCCAACCTGACTTGTGCTAATTACTCACGTGGTAAGTGAGTTTTAAATCTTGTTTGGAAAGACGATAGAATTTGTCTTATTAAAAGCACCTAATGTGAGCTTTTCCTTTTTTTTTCTTTTTTTTTTAAGACTGCAATTGGTCTCCAGTGAAACCAAACAGATAATGCAATAATTTTTCACTGAACTAATTATCAGAGCGGAAGAGGCTAATATGTTTTGCCAACTGTGTCTCACGGCTCCTCGGTTAACGTGCAGCACGGTCACGGCTGTTCAGCAAGGCTTTGCATCTCCGAAGGCAGCAAGCTGAGGCTGTTTGAAGCTCGCCCCTTGCTCACTGTGCTCTGCAGCAGTGCTGAAGTGCTCAGGCTGTATTGCCTCTGCCTGCACTCAGTGTTAATCAAACGTTGGCCTTCCACAGAGGGCTTGCAGTGTTTTCGTGCATTGATTTACCTCAGTTCCGAAGAGCATCTCACTTCTGATATTCCTGCTTGCAAAGGTCCCAAGTATCCAATCTTTGAAAGTCACGCTGCTTCAGCCGTGTTGGATGTTTAGGTACCCAGAGTCAGTAACTACTTCTGCAAATAGTCACAAAACATTTCTTCAAACTTAGAAAGGGATCTCTGTGTACAAATGTGTTATTCTGACCATTTGTATTGTGTTCTGGGGCTGACATAGTACAAAGAACGACTTCTCACTTCTGTTAACTGCAGTATGTAATAAGGGTGGGCTTTAAGAAGTGACAAAATGAATAAAGAGTCTGCAGAAATCCTGCCCCTAAAAGTGCCCTGGGTGCTAAGAAAAATACCCTCTTCTTGGAAGGGGAAAATACTAAGACTGAGAGAAGGAAAGTAACGTTTTTACCTCAAGCATCTACAGTGTGTGCTTTTCTAGCTCTCTTCGTAGCAGGCAACGTTTGAAAACAGAATTACAGCTTTGGTAAGGACTGGGACTTGCCTGTCTGATTACCATTACTCCCCAAAACAAATAAACAAAACACAATTATCTTTGAATGTTACTCAGGCTAATGTGTAGAACTGGCACTGGGGAGTAGAGGACAGAGGGCTAAAATCATTAATTGGTAATGGAGTTTGTGTATTTGTCACCAAGACACTTCGCTTGGAGAGCTGAACAAAAAGAAAGCAAGTTGCAGAAAAACAAACTCCTACTAAGCCTTGTCACTTGTATTTATTTAGCAGCCTGTCACGAGCAGAAAACGTGGATCAAAGGTAGTAAACGCAAGGAAGGAGCAGCTTCAGTCCAAGGCATCTGCTCTGCCTTGCATCAGGGTTCACTTCTGGATCAGGGTATGTTCTGCCACATCGTGTTACATCAGGGGAGCTGTGAAATGACGGAGCCTAATGCAGGATGAGTGTTGGGAATGGGAAGTAAAACAACAACCCATTGTTGTCTTATTCATTAGTCGCTGTGGGTTTGGGGGCTACCAAGGAACAGAGCTGTTTTGAGGGAGGTGTAACGTTGCTGAGCTGTGCTTCGCAAGAACACTGAAAACTGCTTATGGGATTTGATGTCCTCTGCCTCCAGAATAAAACACTGTGGTAGGGAGGTTGGGTTTTACTTTTTTTTTTTTTTTTTAGTAATTTGGAAAAACCTTTGTTTTTAAAAAAAAAAAAAACTTGCAAACTAAAAAAAAAATTTAAGAAAAAAACTCTACCTTTATTTCTGCTTAACAGGTAGGGAGAAGCTCATGGACTTTGCTGATGGAGGTGGTGCTGTCGCTCCTCCTGGGGCCACAGCTGGAGCAGTGCGTGTCCCCTCTGGCTGCCTGAGCAGAGGTGACTGCTGGCCCCAAAGGACCTGCAGCCCTCAGATGTGTTTTCTGCCAAGCAAGCTGAAAATTATTCTTAAATGGAGAATAAATGGGAAAAGATGGTGGGGGAAAGAGCTGGGGGTTCTGAGGGGGAGAAAATACTGGCTGAAAAATGAATATTCATCTATCAAAGAACAAACTGAACTTGAAATTCAACTAATTTTCATGTCTTTGCATCAGAAAATCTGGGGTAGGAGGAAGAGCAAATAAAATTATTGGAGTTTTTCAGACACTTTAATGGCAAATTCTCTTCTTTCCTCCAGCCAGCCCCAGTACTAAGACCACCAATAATCAGTTAGAAATTGCCACAAATAACAGAACCAATTATATCTTTTATTGTAGTGTCAAACACTTCATATGTGCAGTGCAGCTTTTGAGTATTGTTCTTTGTTTAGCACATCTGCATTTGCTGAAGATGAGTCCAGCAGCAACAAGCGGACTCAGGGTTCCTGTTCCCATTTGCAGCTCCGATGGAAGCACCGAAGCTGGGGTTATTAATCCCATTCTCTAGCTACACAACACACACCTTGTGGTTGTGCTCATGTGCCAGAGTCGTGGCTTCCAGGATTAACTGGTGTTGATAAACTTACTTAGCAACTTGCTCTGCAGCCCCACTTCGGCTAGCACCTGGCCCTGGAGATGCATGGACTTACTTTCCTTTGCCAAAAAGACCAAGCCCATGGCAGAATGAGAGGTGAGTGGGGATGGACTTGGGCCATATTTTATGCTTGAATCCTGTTTACCCTGTAAGCCCGGGCTGGCTTGCTCTGATGTTCAGATGCTGGCTAATTGGAGTCAACCTCTTTGGTTTCAGAAGTGTTTCTTGCATTTCCATTAAGTTGATGGTTTTGAATGTGAATTGCAGCACTATAATCCACGCACTGGTGAAGCCCCTGGAGGCTCAAGCTGGGGATAATCATATCCTTTTTATACTGCTGATAATTAACCATTAGAACAATTTACTAATGGATGTAGTGGATTCTTTAAATGATAAATGGATATGTTTTAGCACAGCTATGAGATATAGGGTTGATGCAAACATTTCTGAGTGCAAAGCCAGCCTGCGTTACAGGCTGTTGAGGTCAGAATCTATTAGCAATAATTCCTCTTGGCCTAAATTCTTCGTCTGTGTAATAAGGTTTTCCTACAGAAATTATTCTAAGAACTTCAAAAACAGAGCTGCGTGTGCCCTACCATATGGCAGTGTGTGGTCTCATTCACTAAGTGGAGGAGAGAGGTGCTTGTATAAACTCCAGCCAAATATGTAGTAATATTACCCAAATATATTAAATTTATTGGATCTCTTGATTTAAGTGGATGAACTCTGTGTGCATGTAGATGAAACTGTACTTGCTGGTAGGAAGCGAATGGGCCTAATCAGAGCAGTGGCTGTTGAACGGCTGCACCATCTACTAATTGAACAGGGAAAATAGTTTTACCTGATTCTTTATTTTTAATATGACTTCAGTATTTACATAACACAGCTGTCACAGAAAGTTTAATTAGATATCAGAGATCTCCCAGATCTTGTCAAATTAATTTCTGAACTCTTGGCATTTCTGCAACAACACTGTCCTAATTCTTCTTGTAGCATTTTCTTAGAAGACTCTAATAACTAAGTCATGTCTGTTTGACAAAATAAAGATAAGCTGTTATTTCCCTCTAAGAGATGACAGTTCCATTTTTCAAAGGAGAAGGAAAGGTTGCTCACCGCTTTACTTCCTGCAGCAGCAAAATTTTCAGGCGTGGGACTGGCAAAACAAAGAGTTACTTGCAGTAAGTAAAGGTTTTTTTTTTTTCTTTGCATCTAGCCATTGTGCTTGGATGGAAAGGTCAGGTGTGTCAGAGATGGTTAAGGCTTTGAAGAAGACAGATGTGTGTATGCAGGAAAAACATAAAGGGGACTGGAATAGCTTAAAGGAATGAGCAGAATTGGAAAGATCTGGGCTTTAAATTTTATTCTGTTATTGAAGTCATTGTTAGTGCTCTCCCCCACTGAGGAAAAAATGCCTTGGGGGTGGGGAAGCAGAAAAATGGAATATTAAATGTAGTTTTCTGGCTATCTCAACTGCTGCAATTACAACACTGCAATTTACTCCAAGCTTTTAGCAACTGAGTAAAATCTACTTCACTTTTCTTTCCTCCCGTGGAGCATGCTACTCTTCCTTCTCCAGTCCTGGCTTGGCACTCTGGGATGAGCACTGGCCATGCTACTGAAGTAAGAAAAGCTGGTGTGTACAGCCTGCGAGCCCCCTGAAAGCCGTGAAGGTAGGAGAGTGAATATGTGAGGGTGTTTGCAGCCAGACCTGGCTGTTACTATCAGCAAGGCAGAGTTCTGTGCAGTAACTGAGGTGGTTATGCTCAAACTTTTAGTAACCAAATCTTCCTGTCCTTCACCTCCTGCCCATCAGAAGCCAGAGAGAGCCCCTGTGGTCCCCACTACATCCCCTATGGCACCCACTGCCCCGAGTGGCTCTGGGATGCTCGTGCAGGGTGGCACAGAGCTTGTGCATCCCCAGCCCTCTGTCCCCAGGGCTTTCAGCAGCCCTTAAAGCAGTGCCTTGGGAGGGTGGCGTTGGGCTGCTCGCTTGCCTGTTACCAAAACACGAGGGCTCTATGGTTTTTACTCCATTTAATACCCTCTGTTCCAGAGGGGCTGGGAGGGCAGCCAGAAGCCCGGCACTGCCTCGTGCTCTCCAATTCCCACGGCGCTGCATGGGAAACCCACGCGCCCTCTCCTGCATCTACCAGGCTGCAGATGTGCAAAGAACCATAAATAAAGCTGTATGGTTTGTCTCAGCAACAAGAAAATCCCCAACACATAATCAGTTTATTGCAAATTGGAATGGCTTCTGGCACTTTCTTTTGCAAGGCTGTGGTCTGGGGTGTCTGTGGGTGTCTCATCAGCCAATACTCATTAAATAATCCTTTCCGCCCATGCTGCCCCGTTTGGTTCGTCTGCCTCTACAATGTTGCATGAGGGACTGATTTTGGAGATTGAAAAGCTTCTGCATCTTCTCATTACCCCTGCAATGTCCCCTCTGAGAGGGGATTTGAATTTCTGATCGTTTGCATGTAATCTTTGGCATGCAATATTCGCCATTCCTATTTATTTTCCATTCTAACACTTGTAAGATGGGAACGCACCTTTTTACAGAAGCATTACTGGCATAACAGTTATGGGTAAAAAGTCAACATCTGCCAGCCTGTTCAGTCAAGATGCTGTGGGTTTTTTCCTTGCTACCTAGAAGCCATTTTTTTAACACTGGTCTTGTTGGAATTATTTCCTGTGAAAGATGTTTTTAAAAAAATCCAGTAAAAAAGGCAAAAACATTTGATATAATCAGTCACCCAAATAATGCAAAAAACGGACAGGGCAGAAGCAGAGGTTTGGATTTAGGGTTCCCTCTAAGAACAGGTTTAAATTTCAAGCAAAGCAGGCCCTTTCTGCCAAAGGAAAAAAAAAAAATCTTGTTGAAAGTGTTGTCCTTCTTTCAAGAAAAAAAATACAATTTAACATGACAGTTTTAATGAGCCTAATTGTGAAGTCTGACAGTAGATGTTGACCTTGTAATGGGTCTCTGCTATGAAAAAGAGGTTATTTACATTTCCAACCAGAAAAGCTATTGTTATTTTCTCATTCTATTAAGTAAATTATAGTAGCATTAGTCACACGGCACCATGGTTGTGTGGAGCTCAGTGGAAAGCTAATTCCTTTTGTTTTTTTTAGGTTTGGTGGGTTTTTTTTTGTTTTTTGACTTTTTTTTTTAAACCTGTCTCATTCTTGAACAACGTTCTCATAGACAGATATTAAAAATAAATAAATAAATATAATGTGATTAACCGAAAAGAGTATCTAGAGATTTATCTATTGAATTTCCTAGGCACATATTTACTGGATACATCACAAAATAAATAGCACATTACTTATTTGTTAATCAAATTGAATAATTGAGTCTCATATGAGAAGAATTTTTTTCTCTCTATTAGCAGAGCTGAAGGCACACTGAAAACCCGTAGGTGTATTCCAGCCCTTCCTTGAGCAGATCACTCAGAAAACAGTGTCTCTTTAATAGCAGTGCCAGTAACCATCTAATAATCTGAATTAGGAAGGCTCTAGCAATTGGCAAGTGTTCCCTTTTTTTTTCCCCACGTTAAATATTTTGTCAAGGCTTTTCACAACTCAGGCTGCTGCAATTTGTCGTCGTTCTCCACAAGCAGTTTTACTTTCCAGCCGCAGAGACTCGCGCTCCCTTGGGCAAAGCCTCCTGCTTCCTGAGCGCTCTGCGCAAGCCCTCGAGGGCAGTGCTGGGCGAGCACAGCACCCATGGGTGCTGAGAGCGTTTGCAGGTTCTGCCTGGTGTTGTCCTCCTGCCTTTGCTGCTCAGGGGCAGGAAGCGTGTGGTTTTGTTTGTTCCACTATAGGGACTGGTCTCTGCTGTCCCCAGCTCCTGTGATGTCCCCTAGTCACTTCAGCACTTCCCAAACTGGTGGCATCAGCTTGTTAGAGTAGCCAAAATTTTCTGTATTTACAGTTTATTGCTGAAGGCTTGTTATAGAGCTCTTTGTCCAAAAAATCCCACAATCCTATCACTATGGGATACGGCAGTGTTTGAGGTGCGAAGAGACCTAAAATCAAGAGATACACCATTTGCCATTTACTCAGCCCAAATAAAATACTTCATTGAGACACCAGTGTAACTTTAAAAATTCACAGTACAGTTCTGCTGAAATGTGTGCGGCAAGGTTTTATGGCGTTCTGCTGGCCATATTTACAGCTCATTTAAAACACAATGTCAGTGCTTTGTTGTTATTGCTACTGCTTTTCCTCTCCTCATTGCTGCTATCACACAGTAGTCAGCAGAGAAGGATTTCTGCCGGTCCATGTACCTGGTCGCTAAACAGGGAAGAGATGCGTGTTCCACATCACTGGGGATCCAGGAATTCGTGCCAGGCTCCTCCTAGTTTTTCAGCTTTGCTATTTCCTACCAAGGCACCATTAAGTAGTGCCTTAAACACTAGGAGGCAGCAAATCAACTATCTGAAGCATCTTTTACTCATGGCCGGATTATATATATAAAAGAAGATGCATTCTAACAAATAGCCTATTAATAAGCTCAGAGTTAACGCTGCTGTTTACAGGCGGCGTTGTGCTCCAGGCAGCTCTGGAGTGGAGCAGGGCAGCTTCTTCGTAGCAGGCAGCAGAACTTTTTAGGATGCTTCACCTACTTGAGGTTGGAGGGAGCTATCAACTGTAGAAACTATACGTGTATAAAGACACCGGAATTGCAGTTTCCAGGAGCTGGCTGGTGGAGATCGTTTTTAGTCTAGCAGGAATTGTCAAGCACATTTGGGTTGATTGTGTGCCCATCTTCTGACCCCCTGCATCTTTACTCTCTCCTGCAGGCTTCCCTTGGTGCTGGAAGGTCTTCATGATGTGTCTGTTTTACAACCACGGGTATGACAACATGTTTCAGCTTCTCTAGGTCTTTTTTTTTTTTTTTCCTATCAGCATATGTGAATTTTGGTGCTGTTCAGCTGCTTCAAGTCCATTCAGGTTTCCTCCATGTTGAGGCAATGAGAAGGTTCATGGACAACCTTCACCTCTGATGCTTCAGATGTGACTGCTGGAGTCTGCCCAGGAGGGCAAGGTGGCAGTGTCAGCATGCTTTCAGTTCAGCTTCATACAGTTCCAGCTAATATTGAGATTAGCTGGAATAGTCGGGACTTAGAATGAAAGCAGAAGTGCTGGAAGAGGCCATGCCTTCAGCACATCTCAAAGAGCTGATGAATTAGGAGTGGTTTTCAAGTTCTGCTTTCCTTGCTGAGACAATGGCAAAGCTTCCCCTGGGTTCCCTGTGCCTCACCTGCCATCTTCCCCTCGCAGGCTGGTGTCTCTATCAAAGCACCGATTGCATCGAGTGCAGAAAACAGTAACGCAAAGAGAGATCCTTGACAGAGTGGTTTAAAGCCTCTCGATTTAGATAATCTCAGGCCAGTGGAGTTAGGAGTCTCTCAGTACAGCTTTATCTGGTTCAATATCATTTCCTGGGCAGAGATTCAGATGGCAAAAGAGCTCTTTGGACACATGTGTTAGGCACGTCTGATCAGGACCATTTTTTTGGTAACTTGTGCACAGCTGCAGAGACTGCAGTTCTAGCTCTGGCAGCAAGTTGATCTTAAATGATTTCCTGGTCCCTTTTGTAGAAATAAAAGGGTCAGAGCAAAGGGAAGATCAGATAAACCTTGTACTTTTGGAGGCTTGTTTGATCGTTAACCTCTCAGAAATAATGGCTAGCTTTAATTCCACATTCCAGTTCCCTTTCTTAGCAGATAGAGCTTATAAAATGTTTCCAAGTGAGCAACTGGGGTGTGCTCCCAAAAGACCATTTCTCTGGTGAATAATCGGCTGAAATTCTAATAAGAAAATCCTTCCACTGGGCAACAGAATTGCAACTTGAATGCTGTATTATCAGCTCTAAATTATTTAGACAGATCTCAGGAATTTACTTCAGGCAGTTTAGCGGACAAATTCATTGTAGAATGCTATGATTGATTTAAGTATTTAAGGCTTATCCTAAAAACCTGTTTCACTTAATCCGCCTCCTAACCCGTTTCCATTGGAGACCTTCTTTTCAGGTTAAAACGCAATCTAAGTGCAGCAGGCAATTTCCCTTTCAGTGGTCAGGAGGGATTCTCCTCCATCCTCTGGGCGTGCGGGTGATGCATTGTTTTGGAGACGCCGAGTTCCCCGACAGATTGCCTCATTTTACACTTGATGGGACTTGAGCGAGCATCGCTATGCCCATCAGCCTGCGGTGTGCTCTGCTACAGCACCTTCCCCTTTAGGGCCGGGAGAAGGAGTATTTGTTGGAAAGAGGGTTTTTTAATTATTATTATATATATATTTATATAAAAGGATATTTAAGAGCCTAATGTTTCTTTGTTTGTGGAATGATTAGGAACTGGTGCTCAGGAATGCCGGCAGTGAGCAGCAGGATGTGTATGCACAGGCTTCGAGACCTCAGAAGTGCAATCAATCACAGTGCCATCTGACTTCCTATTTCATCTTTTAGTCTGTCTGAAGTCACGTACGTTTGTGTGGAGTAACAGTGTGTGTTTTTGTATAGTATAAATAGCCTGTTGCTGGGGTATGGGCAGGTATATAATTATTCCTTAGAACTGACTGATAACGGGTGGAATGAGAAAACCTCACAGGCTTTTTTTTTCCTTCCCACATTGTACTGTACTCCCCACTCTGTTCCCAAGGAGACATGACTGCTCACTTGTGTTTTGCTCTGGACACTGCCCCAAGGATGAGCACAGTTCATCCCAACAGTACCTTGCCTGGATAAACCCTCGGTCAGCACATGCATTTCTCCATCATCAAAAAGATAATGAGTTTTTTTCACTGCGCTTCAAGCAGACCTGTTGTGCTAGAAATTTCCAGTAGCATCTCATTCGCATGCTGTCTCTAAGTCCTTTGAAGCATATTGCAAAATGAAGGCAAAAACCCTATTGTTCTTTCTCCCACTCCCCTTGTAACTCTTTTCTAAACATCCGCTGAGTAACCCCTGCTCATAGTTTTAACTCGCACTCCAGGTAATCTGTAATGCGGCATTTAACACCACAATGAATTTTCCAGCCATTGGTATGTGGACAAGAGGTAGGACTTGAGAGGTGAAATCGCGTGACAGGTAACGGGCACAGTGAACTTTAGATCTGAGAGATGTGTGCAATATTAGTTCATTCTGTAGCTGAATGTGAGCACTATTGATATTTAATCTTAGCAGGAGGGATGAGTATTTGAAGGACAAGCATTCATAAATTGCTTTGACATTTGACATGATCAAGCAAGTAAAAGACTAATATTCCATTTCTCCATTGTCAAAAAGATAATGAGTTTCATAACTATTGGTATTATGGGAAAAATACAGCCTATGCAGTGTAAAATGAGTGAGAGCTGCTATATATTTTTACATAAATTGTGTATGTTGTGTTCTTCCGATGGCCCCATTCAGACACAGCATGCTTATCCTTTTTAATTTTCTGGTTTGCTGTGCAAGTCTCTAGCAAAAAAGACTTTTCATTTTTTGAAATGAAAAAATGTTTTCTTCAAATTATTTATAGAAAGAGCAGTGCTGTCATCGAGTCTGTCTCATCATATCATTCTTGGATATCAATTTCTAGGCTCGGATGACAAACCATGGCAGCTACTTTTCCAATAGCAGCATCTGGCTTCCTGGCAAACTCAAAATGCAGTTATCTGGAAAGCTTCAGAGTTGCTTCTGAGCACATTTTATTTATTAGAAAGCAGTTGTGTTGCTTCGCTTCCCATGACTAAGCCAAAGAATATTTAATATATTAAAAGGAATAATAGGATCACAGCCAAGCTGTTGCCCCTCAAGTGGCCAGGGAGTGACAATATTTTTCCTTTAAGACCGTTCCTTTACTTCTGGAAGACAACCTGAAATTACTGATGCTGATCTCAGATGATCTTTTACAGGACTAAAGAAGAAAGTCAGCCTTAACTCCACAAACAAAATTCAAGTTCACCTTTTTCTAGGGTCATCTCCATGAAATGTGACGGTGACTCCTGTCAGCCTTTCTGTGCTGGAAGAAGCAGACCCTCCAAAAAGAGCAGGGTCCCCAGACGAAAGACGCTACATCCTTGCAGTATGTAATGAACAGTAATACAAGGAAAAGATGGGTCAGTGGGTCAGGTACTGCACCAAGCCTCAGAAGTTGAATTCAGCTTTAGCTTTGTCACAGACTATCTCTATGAACTTGGTGAGTCATTTTGACCCCAATCTGCAAAGGTGTCCCAAATGTAATTCTGTAGGTGTCACAGTAACCTGCAACATCTGAAGCAAAGTATATGAAAATATAGCTCCATGAACAACTTTAATATTTCTCCTTCTTAAATACACCTCAGATGTAAACGGTGCCTTCTGCCATATCCCACATTCCTGCAAGGTTCTTTGCTGGGGCTGGAGATCTTTGCACTTTTAAAGCTTTGCTGCCAACCTTGTGTGTTGAAGAAAATCCCACCACTATCCTGTGTATAAAAGACCATCTGACACAGAACAAAATGTATAAAACATTTCTCCTGTTCTTCATATGCAGCATAATCTAAAAGAAATGATTAAGAATGATTTATTTCCTAATATCAGTATCAGGTTAGACAGGAGAGATATGAAGACCTGTAGGAGGTGACAATATTCAATTACAGTGATGCGCTCATAGCTTTAGGACATTCCTAGATGCTAAGAGTCATTCTCACATGCACAGAGCTAAAAGCTGACAAAGGGCAAGGGAGAATGAAATAACTGGTCCAGGCTTTGATGGTGGTTAGGCTGTATCTACATCAAAAGCTCTGTTTAATTGAAGTGATTATTTTCATTCTGAGAAAGAACTCCCCAGAGTTTTTCTTCAGCAGCTTCCAAAGGTTTCTTGTAGTAAAATTCTAGTGTTATTTTTCTAGACAATCGATTTTTAAAAAAAAATACCTAGTGTATTAAAGTCAATGTTTGGCAATTAGCAGCAGAAGCAGTAATCCTAAATGGAAACATCGTGCAGTTTTTGATATTCTTCTGATAGAAGTGGTGTCCCTGGGGCAGGACTTTGTTAGTGACAGCTCTCACTGAATTCAGTTAAACCCAAAGTTTCACCACCAAAATAACTGTTTTTCAGTTCAGAAATAAAATGATCAGTCACGGGATTTCATTTAAGCTTTGAGCATCAACATCAAGGAATGAAAACAGTTCTTTTCTCTTGTGTAAATATGTGTATATGTATATATTTCTGGGTTTGGACACACGACCTTGCACTGCAAAGTCTGGGGAGAGGAGGGTGAAATTACAGAAAGAAGACATGAGGCTTTCTCTTCTCCTTGCCGTGAGTTTCTGTGTCTGTTCTGAGCTTAGAACAATTGGGTCTTAATTCTGATTGAGGATGGAGGATGCTGCTGCAGTGCAAAACACCCTGCCAAGGCTGTTTTACTGCTAAATTCAACAGCAGTATTATAAGGCTGTATCACAAGCAAAGTCTGCAAATCAAAGGTTTCATGACGGGCAACCTTTACTACATATAGTGGGTCAGATAGCTTTCACATTTAAGAAAAGACTACATGCTTTTTTGCTATTGAGGAGCATAAGCACTTTTGCCTTCCTTCCGCCACAAATGGAGATTATTCAATGGTTGGATTTAATGAATTCAAAATCCTTAGAAAATCACTAGAGCCAGACATCAATGTAAAATACTCCACCAGCTTTCAGTAGTGGAATATAATATTAGCTCTCCCACAATCTACTTCATGCATTTCAAAAGAATAGAGAACATTTTTAAACTAAAGAAGATAGCTTGGGCAGAAAATGATTGCCTGTCTTGGATGCTTCTCTGTAACCCTTTAGGAGTCTGAGAGTTCTTGCAGGGTGATAGAAACGGAAACAGCAGTTTTCTTTGGAAAAGTGCTGGGGGAGGGGGAGAGGAACGAGATTTTTTTTAATGATTTCTGCTAATGTACTATTATTTCACACAACCCATAGGACTTCACAAGATGGGTGCCGCGGGGCTGGTGGCTCCCAGCCCATGGAAAACCCCCAAGTTGTATGCCCCCTTTCTGTTGGCAGAGGCAGCTGAGAAGCCACCAGACCAACCCCACTTCATCCTGCCTCTGTTTGCACATCTGGACTGGGAGCGCGGGAGGCTATTTCTGCACCAAGCAGGCACGCTGCCCCGGCTACAGCTCACCCAGCCCTTCCGCTGCTCCTTGCCGGGGAGAGCCGGCCATAAGCAATACCATAATGCAAATAAATAATATTAACTAAGGCTCAATAGGTTTAAAAGCTATGGAAATAGCTTCTCTCCTGCTGTTTCAGTATCTCATTTTCCCTCTCTGTCCAAACCCCCCAAAGCACACAGGTACAAACATATATTTTAAATGAGAAGTTTGTTGAACCTCATTAAATTTAAATGCTCGATTCGTTTTTTCTGAATGAGGCTTCGCTCTGCTTTTGAGTCTACCTGCTTTCATTCTTCCATCCCTAATGGAGACATTAATTTAGAGGGTTGTTTTGCAAAGGCACCATTGGACCTATAAGCTGCAATTGAAAAGTAAAGCATAATTTATATGCTTAAACCTAGCATCTAACTTTGGAGCATTTCTGTGTTTATGGGCTTTGTGTCTGAGCAACTTGCCGAGTCTCTGTGAAGTAAAGACCGGCTTTTAATTTGTATTTGCTTTTTGCTTTCCCAGTTTTTGTGAAAAGGACGAGCAGCTGAAAAGCGTCTCTGCGTTGGTATGCTGAGCGGTGGAGTCACACAAGCACCTGCAGCCATCCACGCACTGCTCGGGAAGAGCGCTGTATTTCTCGGGGTTTGTAGCTCTTGTCCTCCCACTCCCTAATTCATATACATAAAACTGGTGTGCTGCCACGTGCCCTCCACACAAACGCATTAGCTGATCAGGAAGGCTTCCCATTCATCTGGCTTGTCACTTGGATGAGGTGGAGGCAGGACTGACTTGTCAGCTCGCGGTGATGGGAGTCAGGGTTGGAAGGCAGGATAACGTGGTTTTAATAAATAAATAAATAAATGTTTAGATATTTCTCCCCTTGGTTTTCCAAAAGAAAATATGCCCAGGTGCTGGTTTCTCTCCATCCCCTCCCAAAGAGGAGAAAACCAGCAAGCCACCCACTTGCCTCCAACCTCCTTGCGTAACTGCCAGCGGAGCGAGGCTGCGGGGGGACGGCGAGGCTGAGCCCCCCCGGACCAGGGGGGTGCCTTGGAGGGGTGGGGGGGGGGGGGCTGCAGCACCTTTAGCCCCAACCCTCCGCGGTCCCCAGGGCTGCGCGCCCCCCCGACCCCCGGGCACCCCCCAGGCACCCCCAGCCCCGAGCCGGTGGGAGGGGGGGGGGCGGGCGGTCGCTGCCCACCCCCGGGGCGGGGCGGGGGGCGGCTGGCGGCGGAGCCCGGCCCCGTGGCGGGGCGGGGGGCGGCGGGCGGGCGGGCAGGCAGGCAGAGGCAGAGGCAGGCAGGAGGCTCCCCCCGCCGCCTCCGCCCCCCGCCCCGTGACTCGGCTGCCTCCCGCGGGCGGCGGCTGCTGCTGCTCCCGGTGGTAGCGGTGCCGGTGCCGGGCGGTGTCGTGCGGCCCCCCCCCCGGGGACTATGAAGCACCATGGGGTGGTGTGACCGTGGCGTCCAGATGCTGCTGACCACGGTGGGCGCCTTCGCCGCCTTCAGCCTCATGGCCATCGCCATCGGCACCGACTACTGGCTCTACTCCAGCGCGCACATCTGCAACGGCACCAACAGCACGGCGGACGAAGCGCAGGGACCGCCGAGGAAGGCGAGGGGAGACCTCACGCACTCGGGGCTCTGGAGGATTTGCTGCCTCGAAGGTACCGGGGCCGGCCGGGGGGGGGAGCGACTTGGCGGGGGGGGGACCGGCTCCGTGCCCGGGGTCTTCGGGCAGAGCCCAGCGGGAGCCGGAGCGGGAGCCGCTGCCTCGGACACGGCCGAGGAGGAGGAGGAGGAGGAGGAGGAGGAGGATGGCGTTGCCGTGGCAACCGGCATCTCCGAGATTGCCATGGGAACCGGGCGGCGGGATGCGGAGCTCGGCCCCGGGGAGCTTGGCCCCGGGGGGGCGGCCCCGCTCCGCGGCTGTCTGCGCCCCCCCAAGCAACAGCTCCCGGCTGAGGGACCCCGGGGGCTGCGGGGCTCGGGGGGGGGGTCCTGAAGATTTGGGGCGTCTTGGGGTTCTGAGCCCTGCAGGCTTCGAGGCTGGTGAGCCCCCAGGGCTTTGGTTTCAGGGGTTTGGGGGCTCAGCCGCTGCTCTTGGGCAGGACAGCGGGAACCCAAGTTCCTCCCTGTCCACCCTCAGAGATACCAGGAACCTGTCTGAAGGTGTTGCTGCTGAGTGCTTCAGCGTGGGCTCGGGGTCACTTAACCCGGCCCAAGGGTCAGCACTGAACAAAACGTTAGCCAAAAGACTGAGGTGGGGGCAATGATGCCCCGCTCCCCACAGAGGCCAAACATGTGGCTCTCTGAAAACGGGCTGGTAGAGGAGGTGTGGCGGGTAGCTACCGGCACAAAGAAGCACATGGGTGTTCAGAGAATTGGCAGGGCTGATAGGAAAGCCCAGATGGGAAGCAACATCTGCCCGCCGAGCGTGGAGCTGTGAGCGTGGGACGTGGGCAGGTCCCCGTGGCACTGGGTATGGGGCCCAGGGTGCTGAGCCCCCTCACTGCTGGGTTCATCCAGCGGTGCTGGTAACAGGGAGCGGTGCTGGTAACAGGGAGCACGGGGAGGGAAAGCTGTTGGCTTTCCCTGAGCTGCTTTGGGGCTTGTGGGGCGGGGGTACACCGGAGCCTGCCTTGGTACAATAATGCGCCTGGCACAGCGGCTGCAGCGCACCTAATTCAATCAGCACAACTTAGCACACATGAACTTTACGGACCTGGTTCCCTGCGTTATTCTAACTGACAGATGGCTCAGCCCAGAGGAGTCCAGCTGGAGCTGAGGGACTAGCAGATATATTCTGAGGGCTTTTTTCTCAGAAAAGGCCGTGGCATCACAGGAGCACCCAATTGTCGCATCTCTTCTCATCTTCTCCTTTTCCTAAGCTTTCAAGGCTGCAGTGTAAGAAGCAGTTTTCTCTTAAAATACTACATTTGCTACCTAGTAATAATATGCATATATAGAATAGCTGCAGGACACAAAAGTGGTTTTAGACAAAGAAGAGAGAAAGAATTACCAAAATGTAAAGTTATTCTGGTGATGATAATGCTTGGCTTTGTGACGCCTAAAGGAAATGTAACTCTCGGCGTGGGCTTTTGTGACACCTGGAAAATGTGGGTTTGCCTCTGAGAGCCTCTGAGTTATCCTGAGAGATGCTGAGCATCCTTCACTTGAACCAAATCTTGCGATCTTCGCTGAGCTTGTTCTAGCGTCCCCAGGCTCTGCATTTCACGGAAAATAAGTTGGTTTGCGTCTTGCGGGAGGTGCCGGGCATGCTCTGCTGGACCAGGCCTGCTGTCTCCAGGAGAAATCCCGGAGGTTACCGCCAGCAGGCTTTCTGTATGGTCCTCTAGGAACCTCATTCATAGAAACCAAGTGCAGCTTTGGCTGAAAGCAGCGGAGTTTTCGTGTGGATTTCCACTGGGCTTAAGTGAGAACTTTATAAAACGAGAAGTCAGTGGAGTCTTGAGGAATGGGCAGCATTGCAAGCGGTGCCCTGTGATGCTGTCTGAGCTCTGGGGCACTGCCTTTGCCTTCCCGAGCACGTTCAATCCGCGGGGGTGTTTGTGGAAAGGTTGCGCCTAGCAGTGGTGTGCAGGGAGACCTTAAACCCTCATCAATTCAGGCGACAAGAAAGTGTTTCATGTGACCCCCTCAACGTCAATTGAGCTTTTCTTCGCAAAATTCAAGTGCTCTTAATCAAATTACAAAGTTGTCAAATATGTGCTCAGAATGAGTAATTTGAGAAAACCATCGTCTGCTCACAGATAAGAGAAACAGAGGCTACGTTCTCGGCTACATTTTCATATGGCCTGTCTTTGTAAGATAAAATATACAGATAGATACATGAAAATATTAGTGTTCTAAACCATGCCGTGGGACCTTGATTTCAACACGGAAAGGTTCATCTGTTTCACAAAAGAATTTAACCATTTCTAGAAGCAAATTTAAAGCACCATCCCCTGGGTTGTTTCAGAATGCCACTTGTCCTGAGTGGATGGGTCTTTTAGTAAAAGTGAAGAAATAGTTACAACTCTGAGGAGACACGGCAAGAAAATAATTTCACTTATAGATTTTTATATGTGATTAAATGGTCTGGTTTCACACTTATTTTTAGAACTCTTTTGTTTTGTTTTGTTTTGGAATAATAATTATAAAGGCCAACTTAATTTATTGTAGTGGTCTTAGGCACCATTTCACTCTTACCTCAAAAAAGACATATTTAAGACACAAATGTGCAAAGGCTGGAAATATCTTGAACAGCCTCTTAAATTGCTGTTGACATGAATAAAGCATTACACAGAGTAAATTTCAGGTCAGTTGAAAATTTCCATTAAAATATTTCTAAACTATATCCATGAACCTATCCGTGTTCTGTGTGTTTGAACAGTCACCCGTTGGGTATCCCGAATTCCAAGATTTTAGACAGAATTGCGGAAACAGAAAGGAAAAGAATAGCCTTCCAACCAAATTATTAGGCGTTCCTCGGCATTTTTCTGTTTCTCTTCTTTGGGATAACACTTTGCAGCAAATTGGCATCGTAACGATGACTGGAGTGATGGAGTTTGGGGATCCAGCATATTGGCTTTGTTTGGAGCTGCGGTTGTCGTGGGGACAAAATCATGTTTCAGCACTCGTAGCCGGCACTACTATGGAGCTTAGTCACTCAAGAAGCAGCATTAATGATACATTAGTCAAACTCTCGCCTATACAATCCCAATTTTGTTCCTTTAGTGTGTTTGTCAAAGGTGGAGGTAGGAGGCTCATTGAGTGGATTTTAAACAATAGCAGTATTTCTGCATGGATTTAAAACTTACAGCTAAGGTAATTATTTAGGTAGGAAATTGTTTAAAGTAATTCTTGGTATGAATGTGTGTGCAGCAGAATTAGATGCTATTCAAGCGAGTCTTTGCAGTGGAGCTCAGTAAAATGGTCAAGGGGTTCTCTGGCAAAGTTGGGTTTGGGTTTTCTGGGGCCACACCGGACCTACATTAACTGCAGTTTTGACGGCTAAAGACAAATTCTCACTGGAGTGAAGTTTCTGGTGAAGTCCTCATGCATCCATCCTGGCCACAGCCAAAGTCTGCACCCCAGCCCACAAATAATAATAAGAGCAAATCAGCCCCATTTCACGTGGCTCACTGTCCAGGAGGTGAAGAACAGAGTCTTGCAAATGCAGCGGAGGGTGATGCTGTGTTTTATGAGTAATCCTGTTGTGGTCAAGCTAACCTGAAGGATTAAACCACTATAATTTTCCAGCAGCCCTTATTCCTACAGTAAATGTCCAGCACTACTATGTAAGCCTCACACAGTCTTACTCATAAGGAGGATCTGCTATTAAAGTATTTACTTAGAAGGAAAAAAAAAAAAAGATTTTAAAGCACCACTTTATCCACTGAAACTGCTTATCTTCATGAACAATCATGCTGAAGTTAATAGGACTGCTCAAACAGAGAGCTCTGCAGGCCCCGTGACATCTAGATATGAAATCAAGTAATGTACTTGTAATTTAAATTTATTCAAAGAGTATTTTATTAAACACTTCAGAATATGAATTGCTTTGAACCCATTGTGTCTACTGCATTCAGTATTCCCTGTTTGCCGTTTATTTTTAAGTGGTGAAATTGGACATTTAATTCACATGGAACCATTTGTCCTTCCGGTCAGGGTAGCTGAAACATCTATAATCAGGAGAAAGGATTCGGTGAATCTTTTATAACTTGAAAACTTGCACAAACGCACATTTGCACAATTATGTGCAAGTCTTCTGCCTTGGATGAAGGTGCACAAACACGGACTGTGGCACGCGCATTCTCTGCTTCCATGGATACTCTTGAAAACAAAATAAAAATGCTTATACAAATGTTTGAGGCAAGCAAATAAAGGAAGCCTGCCATCCATCAGTACTGCAAATTCATGGTTCATCCAAAAAGAATGAATATTCTTTAGTATTCTCAAAGCAAAGCGAGGAAGTCGTAGCATCACCACTGTTTATAATAAACTAAATACAATGCAGGCTTTATCTTCAAATGCTATTTCCAAAGTTGTACATGTCCATGAGCAAGTTTTGTATCACTTTAATATCAGTCAAGACCCTTGAGATTATATCCACAGGCACAAAGATGGTTGGGCTTCTCAGTCTTCGCAGGCGTATGAGCCTGTGTTCACACTATGAAACATAGTGGCTGCACGTGGAGAATACACAAATGGGTGTCTCTGCCATGGAAACTCGTTCTGTGCATGCCAGAGCCTGTTTCTTGGAATATATATACACACACACATATATATATATATATATGTACTGCGTGATATATATATATATATATATATTTGTATGTATTGCTTGTGCTTCATAGGTCCCGAAAGGTGAACTACTTTCCAAAAATCTTTCAAAACAAATTTAAACACGCTAGAGAAGGACTCTTCTGAGCTTCAGCCCATGTTTTCGTTCTTTCTCTGCTCATACCATCTCTGTTTCCTTGGTAAAACACATGCTGCTGAGAAAGTGCTCGTGCTGCACTGATTGTTTTTAAATGCAATTCTTAGAGCTCCACCGACATCTTTTCAACAGTGTTTGAAGCAGTGGGGTTTTGTCAGAAAGTGATTGAGTGATTCTTGACAGCCTTTTTAGGTTAATTTCTTTCTGTTGTGTTCCATTTGCTGGAGAGAGCTTCGGAGTTTGGAGCAATCTTTAGGGAAACAGAGCTCAATCTCTTTAAAATATTGTCCGTAGTAAAACATATTTTAAAATACTGAGAAATTTTCTGCTGGAGGAACTGTCATCAGAAGACAGATTAAGGGATTAGCTATTCTCTTCTTCAAAAAAATAAAACACATCTCCTAATTACACCTCTTTGAACATTTGTAACAGAGGATCTCAGATGACTGTATTGATGTAACAAAACATCCATTCTTCCTGAGACACTGTATGAAACAGAGAGCTGAAGCTAATTGACTGAATATATGTCGCTTTAATGAATTAATTTGCTTTCTTGAACTTGATCTACTATATAGCCAGTAGGGAGCTATCAGGCTACAGAAGGGTTTGGGTTTTTTCTGTGGCTTTCAGCGTGCCAGCTAGCCCAGTGCTAAAAGTCTTTGGAAGCCAAAGACTTTCTGTGCATTAGTGATACTCCCTGAAGGCTGTAAACCCATGAAAGCGTATTTGTAATCCAGCTGTAAAGCTTTCTCATCTGTGTGAGATGTAATGTGGATAATAGTCGCTTTACCTAAGTTTCAGAAATGTCATGTGCAAAGAGTCACGGATGCGCTGGGCCAGGCGCATTGGATACCTGTGGCTGTGGTGCGCTGTAGCTACTTTTTTTTACTCTGTGTGTAATCATACTGCGTGTTGCATCTGGTTGGCAGATGGCATTTGTGGTAGCATCTGTCAGAGCCATAGTAAGTCATTTTGGGGTTCTCAGTGACCTTTGCAATGTAATGTAATGTAATCTTTGGGCTTCTTCCAGCTGCCATTACCTTTTGCAGACCCCCTCTGCCGTGGGCTTTTATTACTTATTTTAGATAGTGGCAGGAGCTCGTGGCCATTGCACCCCTTCAGGGCTTGCCCTGCTGCCTGGCAGCTCTGCTGGCCCTCTCTAGTGTCAACTGGTAAAAGAGGCAAATGTGGCAATGTGGTTTTGCTCCTGTAAAATTCCAATGCAGGAATTATTTCTCCAGTGGATGCTGTCACATTTGTCGTGTCAGCCTGCAATGCTTCTGCTCAGATCATGCTGTTGAAGCTATAGCTTTTGTCACGGTCTTGCCAGGTGCAAAACACGTGAACGTCCTTAAAAAGCTAAGGGAGAAGGAGTGCATGTCTGGTAGCTCTGTATAGCTTTACAAAAACAGAGGGAAAAGAGGAAAAATATCAGGAGGAGAGGCTAGCGTGTTCATCTCCTTTTTTTAATTCTTTTGACGCAGTCACAGCACTTATGTACTCGGTGTAATTTGAAGTCTGTTATTAATACCTCTGCGCACCCAGATATTGAGTTGGTGGCTGTGTGGTTTGTGTGTGAAGGAGCTGAGCAGTGACTTCTGCATCCCAGAAATGGAAATGGAGAGGGAGGAGGAGGCTGGGCTTTGCTGCATTTCCTGCGTGATTTGGGGCCAGTTGCTTTAGCTTTCTGTCCCTGACAGGGAAGGATGACTGCCTTCTTCCCATCCGCTTTCCTCCCATACAGATAATAAAAGGGGAAGGATGATGTGGAGAAACTGGGACGTGGCAGTAGGGCTGCCCAGCTCAGAAAAGGCGTGTGAGCTCTAGTTTAACTGGTTTTGAAGCGTTTTGCTTGCAACTTATGTTTTATACATGCAACATTTTGTTTAAGCATGTCTTCCTTGAGGGACAGGATTAAGTCTGGTTTTCCACCTACGTCAATTTAAACTGCTTTCTAGGAAGCTGATGGAATTATGCCAATAGCAAGCCAATATAAGAGGAGGGATCGTAGATCTGTCCCTTCAATTGGACCTTTTCCTGCTGCTCCATCTTTTCTGAGCCAAGAATCATCTCAGGCAATAAATCATACTTTCTGACGTTTTTGTCACCCTGAAAAACTGGTCCTGCTTCAAAACATTACTTTGTGCTTATCTTCATTTTGGATTTCTGTTTACTGGTATTTATTATGTCGCAGACTTACAGTTCAGCATCCAAATTCTTACCAACAGATGGCAAGGCAGGATGCACAGGAGTAGTAAAATAAACAGGATAAATGCACAACTGCCCATATGTCTGAGACTCTGCTACACATTTATGACTTCAGAACAAAAGGTTGTTTGCTGTAGACAGCTCTAATGCCATGCAGGGCTTCTCTCTGTTTTCTGCCTTGCACTAAAGTGTGTCACTTCTTCGGCATATTTTGATCAGCTAAATTACAATGTAGTTTGTCCTCCCTCTTCTGCTCCCAGATCGTTATTGCCTTTATTTATTTGTCTTCACTCCAAAGGTACATCAGCTTATTTTACCTTAAATATTCTAGAGTGGAAGGTGGCTCTTTCCTGGCCTTTGGCTTGTGTTCTTTCTTTCAGAGTGGTGGTTTGCTGGTTTGCTGTGTGGAGAGGCACACAGAGGTGCCGGGGACCAAAGCAAAATTTGAGTCTGTGACTCTCCCTATATTGGGATTTACTATAATATTAATGATATGTGGCCTCTCTATCCTCTCAAAATAGCAGGCCTCAGGGCAAGCTGCCTGCAGGATGGATAGCCTGGCCCAGGCACACTTTAGCTAGATTTCCCTTTAAATCTGGGGGCATTTTTGCCAGTTGTTGCAAGCTGTGGGTCAAATGCAGCGAAATCATTGAAGCAGTTCTTGATTTAGCCTGGCAGATAGTCCAGCCCCTCTTCCTCTTCCTTCCCGTGGCATCCAGCAGTCTGAACATCTTTGTTCTCTTTCTCTTTTCCCCCCTCCTTGCTGAAATGTTTTAACTTTCCTTCTGTTAAAAAGGCACCTTCTAAATTAGCTTTTCAACAACAGTGCGAGAGTCTGCCTATAGAAAATTGGTAGATACTGCCCCAGGTAGAAATCCAGGATTTTTAATTTCCTTAACTCTCAAGCATCTCTGTGCCCTCCTGCCAATGAAAAAAAAAAAAAAAATGATCGTATACTTGTCAAAAAGGAAGAGATTGGAGTTATCACTTCTCTCCCTGTCTGACTTCATTTCCCATGTGTTTACGGGGCTCCTGCTTGGAGAACTTAGCAGCAGCGTGGTCAGTTCTTCTTCAGCAGAGCTGAGCCCCTTTTTGTCAGCCGTGGCGTGTGAAGGAGCACCACGTTACAGGCACGCTGTCATATTACGGAGAGGTGGGCAAAGGCAAAGCACGTTACAGAACGACAGGATTTCCTGCGCGGATTGCCAGACACTGATATGAATTAACCTCTCTTATTGTTCTTTTCCAAGCATTCCCCCTTTTAATTGCTGTTTTGGAATTGTGCCACTCAGTTCTGCCCTTTGAATGCGTCTCACTCAGCCAGTCCCATTAGCTCATTACTGCCAAATATTTCAAAGATATTCGGAGGCGACAAGCATCCCCGTCCGACTTGAGGGGTACCCAGGTCAGTGAGGAATTGCCACTCGCATTTAGCTGCCAGGGTTGTTGGGTTTTTTTTCCGATTAGCTAATAACTGTTTTAAGCTTCTGCCAGTTCTGTGCCAGAGGTTTCAGATCAGTTTGCTCCCATTTATGTGTTTTAAATAATGCCATTTGGTGTAGAATATGTATGACTGAAAATTATCTCCTGTCCAAAAGTATAGCATTCAATAATGTTGGGATTGTTATTGTGTCTTACTTGCTTCCTAGAGGCATAGCTTATCTATTGTTGCTGCAAGGCATTAAAAAGGAACCATGACATGTCATAATTGTGACTTGAAATAGGATCTTGCCAGAGGTACATTGCCTAAATATAATCAAAGCTAAAATACGACTTATTGCATATACCTATCTTATGGCTCACTGAGCCATCAACGATGGCTATTATCAGTGCACTAGATAATTTTTTTCTAAGAACTGCCATGCTGCTTTTTTGCTTTTTTTTTTTTTTGAAAAAAAAGAAAAAAATCCCGATCCCAAAGCCCCTCCACGTGTGCATGGGCTGAGCCCAAGCCAGTGAACCTGGCAAGGGGCTGAGCCCGCTGGCTCAGCCTTCGGAGCTGCCTGCCCCGCGTTTGGCTCAGAGCTGCTCCGCATCCCCCCAGCTCTGCCCGCTGTGAAAACACGGTTTTGTCTGTCAACAAAAGATCCTTTGAGATGATGGGGAATCTTTTCAGAGTGCGGCTTATGAACTCTCATCGTATTTCCAGCAAAGGTTTGTCTTTGAAGCTTACGTTGCGTTGGGAGTCAATAGGATTTCGGTTTTTAAGTTACTTAGGGGGTTCCAAAAATATTTATCCAAGGCTGTGCCGCTGTCTGCTAATGATGAGATTAAACATCCTGCGGTTTTCCTCGGTAGATTGAAGGTTTGCTTTGGAGGTTGGTGTGTGTTTCTCCTTTGCTGTGCACATTTTGCTGTACTCTCGTCCTTGCCTTTAGCGCTGGCAAGTGCAGACAGCTTGGGAGGTGCTTTGGGATCCTTAAAGATGCAAGACCTGAAATAAAGCATGTAGTATTCAGGGGTAATGCAAGGTGCTGCTTTCACAGCATTGCTTCTAATTATAGCCATTCAAACATCTCATTTGCAATGTCCCGTTATGGTAGTGCTTATTAAAATAGAATCCTCTTTATAGTTTGGTAGAAAATCAGGAGAAAAAAAGAGTAGCTATCCCATTCCATCCAGTAGCTTTGAAAGAGGTTTACCTTCATAACTTGCCTTCTAGGAATATTCCCCTTGTTTTTACTTGGAGTCCTGGTCTGATTTTTAATGACTTACTTTTTGCCTCTTGGTAGCCAATTCCCAACGACCTTTTCCTTACTTTATTTTAATTTCTGTATATAAATGGCAGTGTTCGAGCTGAAGACAGTCTTTGGCCACAGCAGCAAAACCCCACAGAGAAGGAAAAACAGGCCAGACATTTTCCACCTGCATTCGGAGTCGTACCAGGGCTCTGGCTGCGCAAAGCCAATACTTGCTCCACTTTGCAGGCTGGGAGGAGGCTCCGACACAGGATCTGCGCCATGGGCGTGTGGTTTGGGATCAGGGCCAGACCCGGGCAGCCAGGACCGCGCCGCCGGCATCTCCAGGCTGCGGCGCTGGCTGCAGCCGCTCCCGCAGGTTATCCCTGGTTCTGGCAGGGCTGCTGTGCCCCGGGAGGGCTGAGCAAGTGGTTGCAGCTGGCCAGAATATGGGTCTGCAGCTACTAATGCTGATTTTGTAGCATTAATATGCACCTGTTTCGGTGGCCAACT
The DNA here is from genome assembly GCF_964034855.1 of Anser brachyrhynchus. Taxonomy (NCBI): domain Eukaryota; kingdom Metazoa; phylum Chordata; class Aves; order Anseriformes; family Anatidae; genus Anser; species Anser brachyrhynchus. The sequence goes on from NC_137711.1 coordinate 3,581,358, forward strand.
GGCACCGTGTTCAGCCTAAAATGTGTATGTAAGGCCTGTATTAAAAGAGGCATAAGAATTAGCGTGCATCAAACATGTCATTAGACACGTGCCTGATAGACATAATGTAGGATAATGAACATGATCACAAGAATAAATTAATAACTGAAAATATTTCTTATACATATGCACACTTAAAACAGGATAAGAACTAAGTGACACTTGTGTCACCAGTTTATAATTAAAATGCAGTGCTTGAATGTAAATGTAAGCTTCAATTAGCCAGCACGACCCTGCTTCCGGCTTTACTTCCCACTGAAAAGCAACGATAACAAGCTCACATTTATTATCAGAGTTTTTTCCTGGAGCTGTGCACTGAAACATGCTCACATCTGAGCCCTTTCACTGAAGACATTTTTTCGCTTCAGCAGTTTGGCATGCCATACAAAGGCTCTCTGATTTTTAGTGATGTTCACCTCCTCTTACATAAAAATGTTTTCTGTGCATATTATTTGGTTTTAGTTAAAGTCCAGGTGCACGGGTTACTGAAGAACCAAAAGGATGGCTCATCACATAGCACAATGGGTAATTATTGCTGAGCCTCACTGTACTACACAGACAAATCCTTTCTTGGAGCTCAGCATTGTAGCCGTGAGACAGAGAGAAAATACCTACAATCTAGCCCAAAGAGCTACAAGTGTAAGAATAGCTCCTCTATAAGCTATATGCTAAAGCTATATGCTTTGCCCATTTAATTTTTAACTATCCCAAGGGACAGAGCTTAACCATTTTGTTTAGAGATACTATTTTGCATTTTAATTTTACCAGTGGGAAGTTATGACATACATAAATTATGAGGTCCCCTGTTATCATCCCAAGAGTCTTTCTAGTTAGGCTTTTTGTAAAATGGTTAAATAATTCTCTGGATTTGGCCCGTGTTTAGCTGAGATTTATCTTGATGATGCAAGACCCAGACAAAATTCAGTGCTGCGCTGCCTGAAACTTGAGCTTCTGATTTCTTCCAGGCAGTCGGCTGTGCAACCTGTGTAGGCGAGAAGAAAAACGAGGTGCCTTCAAAGAGTAACTCTGGAAATGCGTGTGCTAGATGGGGAGCTGCCTATGTCACCTTGTAGGGGGCTTGGCTCCTGCTCATCTGTGTAATTTGGTTCCTTGGTCAGAAATAAGAACCTTCTGGTCTAGGACTTACCATCCTGATAATGTCTGTCATGTCTTGAGGACATGCAGTCGGTGCTTGGGTGGGCATTCTTGTGCCCTTCACATTGATCCACATGCAGACAAGGTGACGGGAATTGGAGTCCAAAATAGGCATGGGGAATGCCTTTCTTGACCAGTGCATAGGGCAGCTGGTGAAAGGGATACAAACCCAACCAGCCCCCAAATGGCAACATACAGCAGGAGAGCCTCACAATATATGCTTAGAGAATATTTCCTCTCTGATGGAGTGGCCCTAACGTCCACTTGTCTATCCTTTGCAATGCTCCCTCCAATATTTAAAGCAATTTCTATGGGTAGTATTCCTGCAATGGTGGTGTGGATGCCCAGCTGGAATAGCTCAGCTCCCAGCAGACGTATGTCCTTAGCTTTGGGACGGGCAACGGTGTGTGGTGTGGTCAGAGTCCCTAGGGACTCTTCTGTCTTAACAACTGCAAACCTCCTGGTTTGCCACCGGTGTTATCCACATGGGACAGGGTGACCTCTCCAGAAAGCCTTTCCAACAGCAGCAGCAATCTCTCTATATAGCTTTTAATAACTAACCATGGAGAAAATTACACTCTATTTAAAAGGCCAGGAAAATCGTCTTCAGTTTAACTCTGCTGACTTTGGGAGAATTACACCAAAAATGAGTTTTGTCTGATGTCCTTTCCCATACTAATGTTTAGTAGCTGGACTGAAAAAGCCTTTCAGAGGCAGATAAACAAGTCCAAATGGTGAAATATTCTTTTAATTTTCCTTTGCACACGTTATTTTAGGTGTAGCTTGGAACACTGCCCTTACGAGAGGCATCCCTTTAAATATTTATACGGCATCAATATGTAGTCACCCTCATACGTTTTTAATGCTACGTTCCTTCCTAAATTAACCATTAGGTAACCCCGTTCTATAGCTCTCCATATTTCGCGCTGCCTTTATGCTACCCTTGGAGTGTTATTTATTTATTTTACCGCGGAACAATGAAGATGTCAAGGCAAGGCCCAGGGGCACGGTGGAAATCGAATTCTTGGAGCTCCTCCACTGTTGCCATGGTGGACACGCACTCGGCAGCGCACTGTGCCGCTCCACAGGCCAAGGGGATTAAGAGCCCGGCTCCGCTGCTGGGCCGTGGCCGTTCACCACAGCTACAGCAGAGGGTTTTCATTTCTATAATTGCAGCTCCCAGGGTTGGAGGTTGAGAGGTTGAAAATATCGAAGCAAAACCCAGCAAAGAGGTGATGGTGCTGCTGATGGGTAAGAAGCACTGTCTGCATCCTGAGTTTCTCCCTGGGAGCAGCAGTTGTGTCTGTTGGGTTTCTAGATTTTCCAGAGGTGTTTCTCTTCCATTTCCACTGCCCATCCCTTGGTTCGTGTTCATTTGTACGATGCCACGGTATGCTGAGGTGATTAGGATGAAGACCCATACTGTCAAATATCTTCATTATTCGCTCAGCTCTGATTCAGGCTAAAAACCTGCAGATGAGTAGAAGTGTTGGCACAAGCTCCTTCGTGTGGGTTTTTATGAAGGTGGGGTTTCTGACTCCTGTTTAATTATACCACATCATCGTAGCAACGTGGTTTCTGCAGAAGCTGCTCATGGTTTGTTTCCCCTCCGGTTTCCATCTCTCCTGAGTGGAGCTAGGAGATTGCAGCCCCCAGAGCCCAGGGCCGAAAGCAGTAGCACGCCCCTGGCATGGTGGGGAGATTCCCCTCACTAAAAGGAAGTGTCAGCCAGCTGGGCAGGGCTTTCTACGGCCTGTTACGCTGAAAGGAAGAGTGAGATTTCCCTGCATGCTGCTTCCTAAAAAAAAGTTGCACCTTTTCGAGCTGAAATCCAGCCTTTCCTTCTCTTGCCTGCTAGCGGGGCCTTTCCCTGTATTTATTTTGTAAGCAAGAGCCTCAGTGAAGACAGTGAAGATTTTGCCTGAGGATATGGGGCTTGAGGAGCTACTGAAATGCCGTTGCCCTGGGTCGCTGTGTGTTGCAGACACAGACACAGGCTGCACCACGAGCACGCCCCTGCCCACGACACGGAGCTCGCCTCCTGCTGAAGACGCTGCTGAATCAGTCGGAGCAAGGATGTCAGTCTCCTCTGCCATATAAGAGGCTTCAGAAAAGCACAGGGCTGTTTTCTTATCTTCTGCGAGCCAAATCTGGTGTGATTGGGCTCCAGCCCTGGCTTGGTTTGCCGGGTTTCTAAACGTACGGGTAAAGGGATGCTGTTTGCTCCAAACAAAAGCCGCCTGGGTTTGGCATTCCCGCTGTGTCTCTCGCGAAAAGACGCCTGGCAGCGGCTGCACTACAGTGAGATTCTCTCCTCCAGCAAGGGAAAATTCTGCAGTTATTGAGGCTCTTCTTTTGGTTGCAGCAGTAATTTTTACTCCGTGTTTGCTGCAAATATGGTTAAGCTCTCTCTGTTTTGGAGGCAAGCAGTCAATGCATCTGAAGTGCATACTTGACATATGTTTCTTTTCACATGCTGTCCTCCATTCGTTGCATGTAGCAGATGCTCCGTTTACCACTTCAAATGTATTCTTATTTACTAGAAATTATTTTAGAAAATAGCTGTTTGGAACTAAACATTTCCAGCCCTTCTCCTGGGTGCTGGGAGCTCCTTTCTGCAGCTGTCCTGGGTGGCTACATGCAGATGTTGACAGGTTAATTTGCATTTGAAGAGCGGGCTGCAGAGAGCTAAGCAAGGCTTTTTCTTCCCTGCCTCTGAAGCCAGTCACTTAAACACTCCATGCCAAGTTCAGCCCCCGATGCTACTCTTTTTAATTAACTAGAGCAACATCCAAGCTGAGCTAGGCCCATTGTTAGCTGCCCATTTATGCCAGGGTTGAATTAAGCCCCCTGACTCTGTAAAAGAAAGGATTTTATTCTGCAAATTGATTGTACAACAGCGAAATGCAAGGACAGTCCTAACTCACAGCGAGGCAGTGTGCGCAAGCTGGTTTGTCTGCTTTCCACCACATAGACTTGCTCCCAGAAACTGCAGGCCCAAACCTTCCAGCTGAGGGCTCTGGTTTACCTGGCTGATACACACCACTGGAGTCAGAAACGTTTTAGTAAAAAGGAATTCCTGCTATCAAGAAAAATGCACAGCCTGCACTGCTTGATCCTTCTTCCTGGAGAGTCTGCTTTCTTGTATGGTGGTTTTTTTTTTTTTTTCCCTTTAAAATAAGATTGCATGAAGACTTTCAGGAAAAAGTCACAAATTTAGACTTGACTCTCTTCCATCAATAAAGAAAGGTACAGGTCTTGATCCACAACCCTGTTGTCATCCTCTAGAAGCTGTTGCTCCAGGTCTTTCATGTACACGATCCATTGACTCAAAACGTGATTTAATAGAGACCAAAAACTTCCCTGCTACAGCGCATGGAAGAGCTAACATCCAGAGAGCTGTAGCCCTGTCACGATGAAGACATACATTTTGCTTCCTCTTCATCTTCTTTTCTTTCCTTTAGATGTTACAAAGCTATCAAGGAAAGACACATCCAGCAGGTATCGGAGCACTGAACTGAACCTGCAGAAAAATGGAAAGCCATAATTAAGGCTGTCTTTTTTTTTTCCCCCCTTCCCTCCCCACCCCCCTCCCCCCCAACATTAATTTCACTGTGCTTCTATGCTTCCCTGCCATGACCCTTCTAGGATCAGCTGTGGGCAGATGCTGCTCTCACTTCTCCCCCATAATCTGGATTTCAACAGTTTTCCAGTTTCCTGCCACTGGTCCTTTTACATCTGCATCCAAGATTGCTGCACATCCCCCCTGTCGAAGCTGCCATGGGGACAGAGCTGCCTATTTGAAATTTGGCGGTTTCGATGTCTATGCACAGCCGTTACAGCTCACACTAATAATGCACTGAACTCAGGTTGCACTTTGGAGCATTAGTGGCAAAAATCTCTCTGGTTGCAGCAGAGCACAAATTAATTCATCGCCCAGAATTATGCTTGGGTGCAGTCCATTGGACCACTGGCACGATGTGTTTTCTTTAAGACAAGCGTTTCTTCCAGTCCATTTGTGTCAGACAAGAAGCTTTTCTTATAGATACCTAATTTTTTTGTTTACAACAAAATAAGGGGAGGGCATAGGCATGAAGAACTCTGCTGTTAGACAGATTTCTGCATGATTCAGGTACCCATGGCGACATGAGATCACTCCGCATTGTCACCAACACAAGAACATTACCTTATACAAGAATAACTAAGAACAGAATTTTTGACCTTCAAGATTTTCTTATCTAGAAATATTATAACTGGATAGCAACACCACACAGCTTGTCAACCAGAAGAAATAAAAGAAAAACAAAACTAATTTAAAACCCCACAGTGGCAGTGGAATAAATTCATACATTTATCATTTGAGAGGTTCCCATTGCTCCTGCAACTTTTCCTGCAAGGTTTAAATTACTATATTATTTTTTTTAAACATTATGTTTACTCTCCTAAGAATAGAATACAATTTACAGAACCTCATAAGGATGAAAAAGCATTTTCCTTTTGTGCTTTAGCTCACACAGTTAATGCGCACAAACCTGCACCTTTTAGCTTTCCAAAACCTCACTTCATACTGACAGATGGAATTAATTCAGTATTTACAAATTTATTTCAAAATCCTGCAGAGAAGAAGGTTTATTACTTTTACTTAAGAAATGCCACATGTCTCAGGGTTTGGGACAGGACTTTACCTGGGCTGATCCAAGGGGCAGGTTCTTCACAGCACTCACACATGCAGCCGCTGCTGCCAGCCCCAGGCACAGAGAGATTTGCTTGAGGAAAGATCCGTACGGCGAGGAAATGCTGAAGGAGGATCTAAGCTTACCTTAGCAGCTGGCAAGAACCTAGGAAAACGAAACTCACTATCATCAACTGCAAGTATTGCAGGTTTTACCTTTGAAGGCAGGGAGTGATTTTTAAGCAGCATTTTAACTCACACGTACATAAATTATTTCTAGTGACTTGCTGGGAAACAGCAGCCTGCGCCTGGCTCAGATTGCGCTTACACGGGGCTAGCGTGTGACCAGGCAGCCTGCCCATGCCAAACTTGTGCACACTCCTGCACCAAATCCCCCTGTGGGTGCGGTTCCACAACCCAGGGACATGCTCTTGCTGTCCCTGTCCCCAACCCCTGCACAGACCTGCAAGGAACGGCCACGGTCTGGGGCCCGTCCACCTCGCCGAGGCCTGAGCCGTGGTTCATTGCCGACGGAGGCACGGGTGGAGGCGAAGCACGGTCCCCCGGGAGCACGGCGGGATGGGGACGCGTGACTCAGGCGCGGCTGAGTCACAGCCCCCTGTGGCTTCTCCCGTGATGGGAACGGTTCAGGCACCGCCGCGCAGTCAGGATCACGCTTGAAGTCACGATCCAGATCGTTGCGCTCCGGAGCATCGTTTGCTTCGCAGGGAGAAAGCGTCTTGCTGGAAAGGAGGCTGCGCCGGGGGAAAGCAGCTCCCAGGTTTCCACCCGCAAGAGCACTGCTAGGGAAAAAGGAAAAATAAAATAAAATAATAAAAAAAAAAAAACACCTTTAAACTGCCTGGGGACAGTGGTATCTCTACTGGGCCCCTCGGAAGCCAGGGGAGTTACACGTGCAGAGCAAGAAATTCTCCGGGTCACAGGACGCCTAAGCTCAAATCGCCCGAGGCACACGGAGCTGTGCGCGGCAGAGCGTTCACATCTCCAGGCAGCATGGCTCCTCTGCTCCACAGGGCTTCAGAGCAGATCTTCAGAGAGATGTAGGTGTTGCTATGCCTAAAAGGTAGATGCCCAGCTTACAAACCCAGGTGCCCTGCACAATAAATGACAGCAAAGAGCTGAGCTCAGGAGCCAGACCCAGATCGAGATGGCATCTGACCCTACAAACCCGCAAGGCCAGGGTTTGGGGCCCATTCTAGGGGATGGTCATCACTTCGGGAATCGCCTGGATGGCATGTGTCCCCAGGGGCTCGCTGGCTTTAGAGTTAAATGACACCTCCAGATCCTCGCCCTCCAGGAGGCTTTGCAGGCCCACAGCCTGGCAAATCCACTCCGTGGCTCATTAGTGATCTATAATCACCGGGACGAGTCTCTGAGAGCTTAGGAGAGAAAGACCTGATGCGTCGGCAGCGCTGCGTGCAGGAGAGCTGCTGGAGCTGATGTTTCGACACGCCAAGTATTTTTAGAGCCATCCTATGGTGCAGAATTTTTAACTTCCATTTCACAGACCTTGAAGCCTGGCAAACTTTCATTAACATTTGATGCCTTGAAGTCACGCAAGGTTTGGGGGAAAAGGGAGGAGAAAGAGGAAAAAGAAACCTTTCTGGAGCACGTAGTTTACAAAGTTGTTGTGGAGCTTAGGAAAAAGCCTCCTATCACCCCTCTCCGTGCCAAGTGCTTTTAAAGTGACCAAGCCATCCAGAGAGCAAAGCCAGAATCCCAAACCACGGCTGTGTGGGGAAGTCCCGATTAATTAAAATCTAATTTACATTAACATGTTAAATGCCTGGGATATCTCTGGCCCCTGGGGATATTCAAGCACTTTTTGAAGAGAAAGAGTCCCACCTTGAAAGGATTATGCCTCTCTTCTTTGTCCACTATTAGACAACTTTGATACTACAGGACTCTTTGGCCCAGAAATCCCCGAATTACTTATAAACCATCATGCCTACATACTAGAAAGGAGAACCTGGGACATGGAGCAGTTAAAGGCTTGCTGATGGGAAGACGAAGCTTCAGTCTCCCAGTTCCATTGCACCTGCTGCCATTTCTGCTCAGCTCAAAGTAAGGGTTTTTTACCCAAATTTATGCATGGGGATAACAGTTCTTCCATGGCTACAAGGCAAACTTTCAATGGGAAAATAAATTACCTGAAACTTTATCCCCCCCCCCCCCCAAAATACACATTTATACACACATCTACATCTCTTTGCACACAACTGAGATTTCTCACAGGCTGCAGGAATGGGAAGAGGAGACATATTTTTGTCTCCTTGGCAAAAATACATTGGCAACGTATCACTGAGCTGTAAAGATTGAGTAAGAACCAGAATGAGGCCCCGATAAGAGATGCGGGCGTTGGAAAACTGCCCTTCGGTTGCCTGCGCCTCTCTGCCAGGACAACTGCAGGGAAGGGGACATGAGCTGCTGGGGGGCTTATCATGGGGACCCCGAGTGCCCGTATGGCTGCTGTGCAGCTCAGCCCTGCGTCACGGCAGACGGGTGTCTGAAGGGGAGAGGAGCTGTAAATCCCTCCCTGAGCGTGGCTCAGTTCCCAGGCAGCCAGAGCCGCTACGTACCTCTTGGGAGAGCTCGCCAAGGTGGTGAGAAGCTGGTCTGCTCCTGCTTTCAAATCTCAGGAGGAAACACAGTCCCTGAGATGCTGTAGTAAAAGGGCAGGCTCTAATTCTCACAGGTGCAATGCTTAGAAATTCAAGTCTAATTAACAATCAGCCCTACTTAGTGGTTTCTGGTGGATGTTCCGTACCTTTGAGGTGCTGGAGGGAGAAGGAGGGTTGTGGTGGAGCCGGTAGCACAGCAGCCTAGTGGCCAGGCATGCGGGGCACCTGCCTGTTGATAATTCTTCCCAGCAAAAGGAAAACCCCAGTTTTCTCCTCTCAGCTGTGAACCTTCCCAGTCACTTCCCTGCCATCCTAGGACACAAACAGCTGTAAGCATTTCCAATTACAATGGGAGACGTGCCTGATGCTGATAGGGGCTGGGACTTTCCAATACATTGTTTAAAATCCAGTCTGAGATCCCAGATTGGCTTGCCCAGAGCTACTCCCACCATTATCCTTCCCCAGTACAGGTAGAGATGTCGCATAGTAAAATGCAGTCTGAAGTACTGAAAGAGGGAAGAATGGAAACTCAGAATTCTCAACAATAAAATATTCATGCATCTGTGCTTTAGTGCATTGTAATTTTGCATGATATGCTTTGCTTTTCAAGACTGACTAGATTAAGGCACTTCTGATTCATTAAACACATTTTCCCAAATGCTGTTTCTACAAATGTTGTCGGGCCATTGTGCTTAGTGGTATTTATTAGCCAGTGTAACAAGGAAGTTACATCTTCCACAAACCTGAGAGAAACCCACTTAAATGTGTTGCTCAGTCTCAGCAGAAGAGAAAACAGTTCTAATGAATAATTAAAGCTTTAAGAGGTCATGCTGCTTTTGCAGTCTCATTTTTATTTGTCACTGTTTCACTTGCATTAGGAAATAGAAAGTTTCAGGCGCAGGATCCAAATCAAATCTGTTCTGCTTGTGTTCATTTAAACAGACCTACTTGGTAGCCGTCTCCATTTTTATTTATTGGGTCATTTGTTAACTGTAAGTATTTAAAACAATCCCGGGAATTATGTTTCAGGCTCTTAATTTTCATCAGGCCCTGGCTTTGCGCCTGCCCGCCCCTTTGGCAGCACTACGAGCCCCAACCTCGGCGGTGCCCGCATGGAGCCATGCAGGGAGGTGAGTGCAGGCAGAGCGGCGCTCAGAGAGGACCCAGGTCACCATATGGTCCCTGTCTCTGCAGGCACCACCAATCTGCCAAGCTCCCACTCTCCTCCTAGGCCCTCTCCTCGTCTCCAGCCACCCACCACCCTCCTCATCTCCTCAGCTCTATCTCCCCCACTTCCTTTCCTCCTCCCCTGCAAAGCACCCCCCTTTCTGCCCACTCTGCCCCAAAGCGCTCCTTCTCCTCCTCCTTTTTCAGCTCACTTTCTCCTGCCCCAGGTCTTTATTCTCACAGAGCTGCTCATCGTTTTCCCACCCTCGCAAGGTCCCCCTGAGGGACAAGCCTGCCCTGTCCCATATGTGAAGTGGCCCAGCCACAGCTGCACCCTCCACTCTCCTGCTGCTTACAGGCCTTTTCCACTAATACCTCATGCAGATGGTTTTGAAACCTTTGCCTTGAGTTTCCCAAAGCCAGCCATCAGCAGGACCTGGCAGTTACACCCCTTTCTCCTAACCTTTAGATTCCCCGTTGTCATCATCTGCCTTGTTTCAGTCCCGCATCACTGATTGTGCATGATCAATCTCTAGAGGTTTTGCTTCTATGTATAACTCAACAAGCTGGCATAGAAATGAGGAAGACATGCTCCAAAATGAATGCACATCCAACTCAAGGTCGCAGCATTATGAAGACGGGCATATTGCAAACATTGCCTTCATCTAAAGTGATTTATGTAGTGAAATACCCCTATTGCTTCTTCAATATCCAAATGTTTTTCTAAATGCCATCATCTTATGATGACTCTCCATGGACTGAAGAGACAGGGGAAGATTACCTGATTCCAGGAGTGTCCAAATATTCTGCATATTCCCAACATTAAACTAATGAGCTTCTTTATCACTACTTTCCAATGTAATCTTCTAATTTTTTTCCATGAAAAACCTTTGTGGTGTGTGAACAACCTGCTCCCACAGAGCTGAGCAAAGAAGAGCCAGAAGAGTTCAGTTCCAGACACAAAGTTAGAGACATTCACTGCTGTTAGAGTAGACAATTGCTGATTGTAAGCAGAGAAGTAATTATGTGATGCCTTGTAAGCTTCTGCTATATTAGGAGATAGCACAAGAAGAATGAATAATATGAACCATTTTCCTAATGACTAGATCTGGAGAGTTTTCCCATTACAGAAGTTGTCAGGTGCATCCTTACCCAAAACACCCCCTCCAAGGATTACCGGGGTCCTCATTCTGGAGAGCTGTTTCTTAAATTTTAGACCTCTGTATGACAACTGAAAACGCTGTCTGTTGCAAAATGAAGGAACCTGAAAAAAGGCTTAAGAGGATCTAAAAGTATGAATTAAGAATGAGAAGACAATCACTCAAGGCTCTACATGTCTGAAAGTTGAGGTTGCAGAAGATACAGGAGACAAAACATCACACATGCTGGGCGTGTTTCATCTAGTTCAAGAACAGTATTTATTCCCCAGATGTGACCTTGACTATGTCTCAAATTATAAATTCAGCAGGGACTTTGGTGAATGTCCATTTCCTTAAATTCCTCCCCCAGGTAGTGATGAGCCATGATACAGGCTTTATAGACATGCTGTGATTGTAAGAGGTGAGACCATCAAGCCCTGGTTGATCACCATGTTAATGAGGGAGAACTGATGGCATACTGAAGTAAGGGAAACCAGATGGATGAAAACCAAACTATCCCTTAAGGGAAACTTGATTCCAATTGTGCCAACACAGGAAATAAGCACAGTTTGACAATGTGAAAATAAACACGATTTGTCATTTTGCAGCATCTGAACGCTTCATCAGACAGAATGACTATCTGTTCTCAGAATTGCATCCAGTAAAATGTGGCATTTCAGCCCTCTTGTAATGATTGATAGACTGGCAGCAAACTGCCTGAATGAGCAGCCTTAGTACCAGTGAGTGTATGCCAGGGTCAAGAGCACTGGGGAGAAAAGTAGGTTTGGGTCCAAATCTAGATGCATCTGAATCGTAGCTAGCACATAGGCCAGCACAGCTGATTTCCTGCTGCTGTCTAAGGTGTTGGAGCTATGATGGCCACCGTGTAGTTACAGCTGTGAATAACAAGTCTCTGATGCATTGTGCCAAAAGCACTATTGATAAGTACCTCTTTAAATTAAGGCATTTGGGATCAGAATGTAATAAAGAGAAGGAAACTCCTTGGAGATGGACTTGCTGGGTGAAGATGCTCACCTGAGAAGCCAACGCCAACCCCTGACGTCTTAGACCAATTTTAGCCAAGGTAGAAAAGCCAGCTACAAAACTCTAATGGGAGTTTCTAGCCAAGCTCCAAATCATTTTAAAAGAACTTTTATATGAGCCACCCAGAAGCAGCTTTGGCAAAGCAGCAGTGGAGCAAAGTATGGAAATAAGCAGTGAGACAAATTTCTGGGCTGCCGGGCTAAAGGACTGCCACATGAGATGCGGGACGAGACGAGGTGTGAAGGCAGAACACAGAAAGTGTGGGGCGTTGTGGTATATAGAAAAGCAGACATAGAAAAGTGAGTTAACAGCCCCATGACAGCTAGAAACGTTGACAGTCTCTTGGGACCGAGCCAGGCATGGGAACACTCGCTGTGGCAGGGCTAACAGCTCTGATTCTAAAAAGTTCCTCAAACACCGTAACCAACGTTGCTCAAAAAAAATCATGTTATACCCAGGATACGGAATTGCCCTTATATTCCTATGCAGATACAAAATGCAACCTGAACATCAGGGCTGAAAGCATGTCAGTGATTCTTCCTAGAAAACAGATTCCTTCCCTCAGTAAGGTCCATAAAAAGGAGCAACAACAAAAAAAGACTAAAATAAGCTACAGAACCCCCTAAAGCTTCCCCCAATTTGCTGTCGAAGAAGCAGCACAAAAGGATATAGTTAATAAGGAAAAAAACTGCAAATAGTAGTAAGAAGGCTGTCAGCATTGTACGGGAGTTTCTGGGGTGGAATAATCCATTACACTATTTCATCTGCAGCTTGGCTAAGGAAAGGCAGCTGGGAAAGGAACAGGAGCATTGCTGAATAACTTCAGTCATGACTTCTGTGGCCAAAATGCTGGCTTATGAGAGGAACACTCGAAGAAAATGGAAATGAAGTAGCACAAAACAACGTGTAACATACAATCAAATCTTATCTACTTTGCTGCTGTCCTACATTTCCCCAATACTATTGGTATTCACTGTGGCAGTACAAGGACACTTAGTACTTTTGGCAGCAGTTTTGTAATGACTGAAGAGAATTCAAAGGACAGCAGCCAGACACTGTGATGTGTTTTATTAGCTCCCAGATGTGCAGGTGAGGTGAATCTTCGGGAAATGAGTTTCGCTGCCACAGATTTCCTAACATCACTCAAGGTCTCAAATAAAATCTCATAATGGAACAAAAGGCAGTCGTAGAATTTTAAAGAAGTCCTTGGCAAAGCGTCATTTCTGCATCTGTTCATGTTGTATACAGACATACAAATCCACAACATCTTTGATATTTACCCAGCTGAAAACAGAAGGTCGGCTGCTGAGGCTGTGTATACCCGCGTGAATTAAAACCATCCGAGCCTCTGTAGGCACTTGCCTGGATGCCTTCTGGTGTAGGTACTCCAGGATCTGGGGATGCTTTACTAGGTTGTACACATGGTATTTGGTGCATTATGTCCTGGATTGCAGAATGAACGAATTTGCTCAATGGGCAACTAGAAGTGACCACGCAACAGCAGATGTCTTCACCACACAAGTGAGATGTAGTCTCCTATATGCCTAACTTCTTTGGGCAGTGGTGAGCATCACCAATGTCTGGAGGACATCGGTTAAGATGCCACATGTGGGCCATGGGAAACTCAAGGGTGTTAGAAAAGAACAGGGTGGGTCACGACACAAAGGCCATCGTGCCCAAGCAGGAACCTCGCCGGTTGCTATTTAGGGCTTTGAAATCGGCACCCAAGTCAGCAGGGATGGCTCTTCAGAAATGTGGAGCATGAACTCTACTGCATTGTGAGACTGTTGCAGAAAAAAGCAATGCAAGAAATAGAGCAGCACATCCTTCGTTCTGCAGGGGTACAGCGAGAGGAGAAGCTGTGAGCTGCCTCCGTTTCCAACAGAGAGGGCTTTAGCTGGGAATTGTAGAGGAGCACCAAGAAGAGGAAACAGGATGTGACAGTGCAGACAGGCTGGTGAGAGGAGATGATAATGTCCTGGAGTAAATACTGGTGGCATAAGGCAGTCTTTTTTCTCATAGAGAGTGTATGATAAATGCAGAGTGGAGCATTAATTACTATAGGGAGGTAAGAAAAGTGGAGTGAGGCTAATGGTAAAGCAACTGGTAGCTATTCATGTGGCATTGAGGGGAGGGATGAAAAGCAGTGAGCAGTGGAGCGTCTGCAGGCAGCACCAGGGGGGACTGCAAAAGGGGGAAATTCATGTCATAGCAGAAGATAGAAAAATAAGAGACTCGAGGAGGAGTTCTACTTTGCCCACCAGACAATTGAAAATAGATCAAAAGCAGAACCCAAAGGGTTTGTTAGAGCTGACAGCTCTTAAGGAAGAAAGTGGGGCAAATTTCATACATTTCAACATTTTTGAACCATTTTCTTTTTGCCCAGAAAGTAAAGTAGGAGCAAAGAAAGGGAGAAGACCCAATTCAGATATCACCATTAGTAGGTGAGACACAACTCTGCGTCCACAGCACTGACACCAGAATCTGGCCCTTCATCCCTGCTCCTTAAAAGTTAGCAGTTCAGCTCCCCACAATGAGAAATAAATGAGTTATCCATCTTTTTAGGTCCCCAGCATTTTTCTGAAAACAAGCCCTACCCTGGCAAAATATGACAATAACCCCAGGTACTAGCAGTGCTCCTCATCAAATTCACCTTTGGGAGGAAACAAAAATACGAACTGTCAAATGGACAAAAATCTCCCTGACTGTCAGGACTCAGGAGGTGTCAGCCAGCATCTGTCTCAAAAACAAGCTATACTTCCAAGTTTCCAGCTTCCCCAGGATCTCGCAACAGCCAAAGGCAGACACCCAATAAATGGGTATTTAACCTCCCAAGGCTTCTAGCACTGCTGGCTCCATCCTCTTGGTGATGAAGGCAGCGGTACAGCAGCAATGTGGGGTAGCAAATTCACGCGGGGTGTGTTTTGCACACGACCTGCATCAATACTTCATGATTTCTTCTGCAATAACAGCATTAAGCATCCTCTGGCAGAGGCTCACAGGAGCCCTGCTTGCTCGAGTAACTTAAGGACAGACCTGTGAGATTGTCAGCAAACAGTGGGAGACAAATCATCAAACTCTGGACAAATTAACATAGAAAGTGTTGATTTACAGGAAGAAAAAATCTAATTCTATTCCCTGTGGCCTGTGTGGAGAGGCCCAAAATTGCCCCTGTTTGACCACAGGGCAGGTTTTGAAAGTACAAGGAGGTGCACCACCCATTCCTCTTTACAGAGGTTATCTTATGACTAGAAACGAAGAGAAAAAAAGGTTAATTCAGCAGCAACATTTGCCATTGTGTGTCAGCCCAGTGAGGCAGAGGGGTTGTGCTGGTAGAAAATCAAAGAAATGAACACAGAGCACTGATAGATGCTGTACTGCAAATTTTGTGAAGAGGAACGTTTTGGGCATGTCTGCTCTCCTTTGCTCACTATTGCTCAAATCACACTGCAAAAGATTTCAGAACTTGTCAGCAGAGAAGTCTTCCTAAGGAAACGACCACAGAACTGCTTCTGTTCTCTCCTGGCAGCGTCCGGCCCTGACATGCTCTAGCTCACTATAAATAGAGGTTCTCCACTTCTGTCAAGGGAAGCGCAAAGCCATGCCATTAAGGAAACCCAGTCCCGTGTGGCTTTGCTCAGATGGACACTGCCTTCAAGCAACTTCAGTTACAAAAGCCCCGCTCTGCCTGTAAAACAGAGGTACGGGCTGTGGTGCTGTTGGTCAGACTGCTCTGTGCTGATAAGTTCTGAGAATTTGTCATCAATACACTCAGATATTGCAGTGTTGCAGTAAATCAGGCTAATGGTCCGCTCTAGAACCGAAGCACAGTGTTTAATCACAGAATAAATGTAACAGGCAGAGCCAGTGGCCCAAATTTCCAGTGGTTCCCTGCTAATCGCCTTATGTTTAATACACAGCCAGCTCCTTGAAGCTTGTATCTGTTGTAACTGGGAACACAGGCTGGCAAATGATCTTGAAAACCATTTCCTTACATATCTTCAAGCCATCCCAGAAGACCCCCATTTGCGGGAAAGAAATCAGCTGCTCAGTGTGGTTTGGGGCTGGCCGGGCGCCTGGTGCGCCTACCTGCCTGCAGGTAATCAGTGCAGCCACACAAGCACTCCTGCCCTGACATTCATAGCACTCATTCCATCACCAGACCCTCCCTAAGGAGAAAACTCTGCCTAACTCTATTAATAGTGTGCACGGGTGTGCTCTCGGTATCTGTAGCTGCTCAAGACCTACAGGAATGTGGCACGTTGGCAGGAGAGAGTTTGACCCAGGGAGGCAGCAAATGCCTGGTGTCCTGTGAGAAAACCAGAAAGGCTTCTCAAAGAAATCCCCAAACTGCTGTTACCCTGCACAGTCTTACCACCAAAGGCGGCCGAGATGGCTGGTAGATGAAATGGTTAATGAAGCAACAGCTCTGCAGAAGCTGTTGATGGAGGAGGCAGCAGCTAGACCCATCTATCCTCATGTGTCTCCCACCGCTATCAGATATCGCCTCCCGAAAGCTCATGCTCAGAGCCGGGAGACGGAAATTGCTATTGACAGAAGTACCCCGCAGACAAGGTCCTCTGCTGCAAAGCTGCTAGCATCTTGCTTGGTGGAAACCTATTTTAAATGACAACAGAACGCTATGTTTTGGAAAGACCTCGCTGGGTACAGTTTTCAGGATTGGGGGGGGGGGGGGGGGGCGGGGAATAAAAGTACAGCCTTGACAAATATCTTCAGACATTTAAGCACTCTATCTTCCAGTGCTGATTTGTGCAAACACTTCCAGGGCATCGGGGAATGTTGTCACTGACAAATACTAACCACGGGAAATGGCTGTTTGAAAGAAATGGCCGATAGTATGACCAGCAATGATGAGATCATGTAATGCATCCGACATTAGGAAAAAAAGTTTAGTCAAGCTTGCATCCTACAGCATTAAACATTGCTCACAGTGATCAAAACATATAACCCCATTGAACACTTCTGCAACAGTACAGGCAGCTTTATTGAAGGATTATTTGGGAAAGAGCAAGGAGAAGGCGGCATGTCACCATAATTTGGGATCGCTGCTTTGATTTACTGTTGAAAACTCTATGTACTTGAGATCCCAAACCCCAAAACAAAGCTTAATCTTGATTAGGCACTACAGTTCCCCCCCTTATCATATTATCTGAGTACGTCACATTCTGATTACAGGTATCTGAACACTTAGTGAGGTTGAGAAGTGTTAACCTTTGTAGAAGAAGCCCTTCAACACAGAGCAAAGCCAAGTCAGAAACAATTTGCAGTTTTTAAATGCCAACTAAATATGCTGCAACCAGTGGGAAAAAAAATTCTTACAGCATCAGCAACACTTCAGAAAATTTGCCTCTTCCTTATCATTAACCCAGATCCTGAAATCCTGGCTCTGAATGCAGAATGAAGTTATTATTATGAGGAGAAAAATGCATTATAATATTTGTATTTCTAAAAGCATCATTTAAACATATCAGTAATCATTCAAAGAAAGGCGTAATACTTACAGCATCTCGGTGGGACGTTATATCTTACTCTCAAGAGGTATCCAGAAGTGCTTCTCAATATTTTAGTACCTGTTAGGCAGTGATTGCAGTTTATTTATCTCTCTCTAGTGGATACAGAAGTACAAGTTAAATATTCCATCTTCTCCTCCAAAGGATTTAAGGGACTGTATCCCCATTCCCAGGCAAAGAAAAAATCACCCTTCCACGTCACATCCTGGTGTGGAAAATAGCCCGTGGGTGCCTTTACTGAGTGGGAACCAGTGGCCACATTTGTCTATGTATTTTTTCGAGGCATCCTCCATGAAGTCTTTGAGAAGAGCTTCAAGGAGTTCTGACCTTGTGTAGATACCGTAGAGTGGTTGTTAGTGAATTTAATACGAGCATTTCCTTTTTTCTTTTGCATTGTTTTACATGCTAGGGCATGGAGCTGGGTATTCCACCAATACTCGGGGGGGGGGGGGGGGTGCTACTTCTGTATTTACGTACAAGTAAAACTGTACTTTTAAAGCTGACCACCACATCAATAGCTTCCAGCCCAGCTACTTTTAATTTTTCCCAAATCTGAGTTTCAAAGTCCACTGTTACAAAAAAAAGGTACTGTTACATTTCCTAGCAAAATTTCGTTGCTGGTACTTTGGGGATTTAAAGACCCCTCAATACACTGTAGATTAGCAGAGTTCTTGATAGCAACTTCAATCCTCACCAAGAATTTAATAAGCTGTCACTGAGATATGACACCTATTAAGTTTATGGAAAAAAATTATCCAGTCTGTGGCTGCTGTTAGTTATTAAATACTGTAGGCGCTAAAGAGAACCCTGATCCATGATCTTAACAACAGCAAAACTATCGGGAAGAATATTTTGGATTCCCAGGCTTTGATACATGTCCAAATTTCACAGCCATTTGTGCTTTCTATGAAAATGTTGGCCAGAACGACCAATCATTAAATCCCTAAAAACTGGAAGTGGGAAGGAACTTTCTAGTACCATTACAATTTTCTGTTTGGGGCTGATTATCTTTTTCCACGTCTCCTAGACTTGGTGATATTCTTCTATGTGAAGGACCGTGGGTATAAAGGAGCAGGAAATGAAGGTCTCCAGCCACAACACGGGAGAAGCCCAGACGCTAACACAACCCATCCTGTCCTGCTGGCACGTTTCAGCCCTGCAGCAGGAGGGATGGCTTTGTGGCCTTGTTGTAAGAGAAGCTCTGCTAAGGGGCCCATTTCATTCAGAAGTTTAATAACATAAGGCCATTTTACAGAGGCCAGCCCCCCCCATCAATCCGTCAGTACTCTGACACAAGATGCTTGGGGAACGTTTCAGTCTTGCAGACTTCTTGTCTCTTAATTGAGTTTCTGGAAGCAGGACATTTATATGGGCTGTCATCCCTGCCCGAGCTCTGGTGTCTGACAACAAGCAGCAGCAGTTGGAGAGAGCTCCCACCTGCTCACATGGAAGCTGTGGGAGCTCTGTTACCTGTGAAACCTCTGCTTTTCTATCAGCTCTGGAAAAATTAATTAAATTAAAAGTTATTGAAGAAGTACATACAGACAGAAAGACAAACCCGTCTATATCCACAAAAGCAGGGAGTCCTTGAAAAGCCTGTTTCTGTAGGAAATTAGGGTGAGAAGATTATTTAACTTATTTGTTGAATAGGAGAGAAAAAAATCATACTCTGAATGTATTTCCTCTAAATTAGCCCACCATAGTGAAGAGGCTCAAAGAAATGACCATCCAGTCTCAGGGGCCCTATTACGCTGGGAGGAATTTAATTTCATTGTGTGAGCTTCCATAAAAATAAGCAGTGGGATCTTTAAAAATCTGAATTTCGGATTGCCTTGCTGGAGAACCACTAGGAGCAGAAACCAGCCGATGGCAGTGGGACGCACGGGAGGCAAGCGGCAGGAGCAGCGCCCGGCTGGCAGGCTCTCAGCCGCCTCGCGGGCAGCACCAGCGTGTCACTTCCACACCCAACGTGAGCCACTTACGTGTTGTTCACAGCCTTTGAAAAGCTGTGCGGGGAAAGCCTGAGCCATTCCCTAAATTAGAGTAGCTACATCATTTGCTGGAAGAATTAAATGCGCTGTAGTAGCAAACCTGCAGTTGACACTCACAGGGTGCAATTGAAATCCTGCGGATTAGTAATTCTTTTGAGATCTTTGTAATCATTGGTAATAGGTAGTGAAATAAATCCACAGTTATATCCTACAGACTGCAGCTGTGCTTCTGTTAAAGCAGTATTAACTGATGGTTTTTAAATCCTTCTGCCAGCTAGAGCTGTAAGCACCGAAACTCCTGTGCAGAGGATAACTCATCCTGGGTGATGTATGCTCCTGAGCACGAAAGCGCTGGTTAATGAATAATGAAAGCACCAAGGCAGAATCACACCTCAGGGCTTCTCTCCTGCAGGAAGCTCTCTGGGGAGACCTCCCCATGCAGCTCACTGCAGCAGCAGACTCAGCCATCAGCTTGCAGCTGAGACCGGCTGCAGCGAGGTACGGTCGTGACAGAAAGTAATAAAAAACACGGATGCAAACCTTTATGCAGATGGACAAAGTGCTGAACTTCATCTTGTTCAGCCAAGTGGGGGGTTCATCCATCCGATTCCGGCGTTGCCCCATCAGGTCTCAGGAGTGCTCACGGCCTGACTTGCTGCACAGGCGCCCAGTTAACTAAGCAAATAGGCCATTAGGAAATGAACCAACCTTGAGGGGGACAAACGGGTTTAAATTACAGCAGAAAGAGATTTACGGACTTGTTTTCCAAGCCTAGAGAGTAATTGAAGAGGCGTCAGACAGTTCAACACCCAGCAGCTCTGATAAGGGACAGCAGCACCTCACTGGGGACCAGGACCGTACTGGTGCCCAGCCTCGCCGTGGAGCCCCAGCCCTGGAGCAGGGACCTGGAGTGACAGTCACACCAGGAACAAAAAGCAGCTTTACAAACTTGGTATCCTTGCAGGATAAGCAGGGCACTAAGAAAGTAAAGCACAGAGAGATTAAAAAACATCAAGAGAATTATATTAGTGGCAGACCTCAGAAAAAGAACATAGGAATCCTGGCTCTCCCTTCCTGCAGTTAGGCTTCAGGCCAACCTGCCCAAAATTTATGCCCCAAGAGATGGTTTCTTGATGGCATAAAAGATCAGTGTCGAATCAGTTGCATACATAAATTATTCTCCACAGGAATAGGAAAGGGAAATAAAGCAGAGCTGGCAGAAGCCCATCTACCTGGTTCTCTTGCATATGTGTTATGTTTGCTTTGTTTTCATTTAGGAATCTACAAAGGACATTGCTTCCGAATCAACCACTTCCCTGAAGACAATGACTATGACCATGACAGCTCAGAGTACCTTCTCCGTAAGTTGAAAAGTAATGCGTGGTACACAGAACTAACAGATCAACAGACTTGCCTGGGTGTTTCTTCTGTAGAGCCCAGTCAGGGTCTTATTTATTGCAAGGGCCTGGCCCTACCTCAGGGTCCTTCATTTTAAGGGTTTCCTTCATCCATGGGAACTCAGACAGTTGTGGTGCCCAGTCTCTTAAAATTATATGGAAATATTCAAAATGAAAACCACAACTGTCATTCTCAGATTAGAGAGGATATTTTACAGAGGGAGCGTTTAGCTGGTTACTGTACTAAAATTGGTTTGAGGAGTGGGTTCCTGCCCATGGGGAAGCTTTTCCTATTGCTTAAATCTAGCCCTTATGCAAGCCTCGTCCTTTGCAGCTGCTCTGAGCTACCTCTCCATGCAGTGAAATTACTGCATTTTAGGAAGGAAGCTGAAATTTCTTCAGATAACAGCAAAATCTCAATATGAATGTAGGCTGTGGTTTCTCTGCATGGGCAGCTGGCCGTTGGTGCTTTGTGCCAGTGTGAAAGCCCTCACATAAGTTATTTCATCCACCGATCTGGTGCTTGAAATAAGGGCAATTGTTCTGTCTTTCCCCCAGCGACCACTCGCTCAGTTGATATGCAACGTCTTGGAACCTGAGTGTGAAACTTCATGAATCCTGCAAAATTTGAGTTAGATTTCCCCTTCCCCTTGGATGCCTTGCCTAGTTGTTTCTTTCGTACAAAAGAGCTGACCAGCAGAGCTGAAAGCAATGCCTTTTACAAGAGAAAGAAACTGCAGTTCACAAGGTGTTGGGAAGGCTTCAGGGAGCAATGAATGAGGCTGCTGGCTGAGACATCCAGCAAAGCAAAATGCTCCTCAATTACACTGCTATTAATTACCTGAAACACCACTTAGAGAACCACTCTGTCCTTCTGCTCACTTCTGGGAAACAACTTCAGGTTGCTAAGACAAGAAGAAAAAAAAAATCTCTCTGAAAGAGTCTGCTTACCAGAAAACCTGAACCTTTTTTCATCTTTACTCTTGTCAATTTAGATCAGCCGTAGTGCTTGGGTGACATGATTTCAGTGCTTGGGCGATGGCAGACTAGCAGAATATGAGCACGGCTGCATTTATCCTTCATGTAAAGCCTTGCAACTAATGTGAAATTGATGCCAAGTCAGCTTTAGGAAAGAAACATCATTAGTAAAAGGACTGCAAAGGAAAGATGAATTAAGTAGCATCTTGATAAAAGTGTATTATGCCTTCTTTATTTAGAGAAAAGATAGAACTGGGAAAAACAGTCTACAGCTGCTCAGTGAGACAAGAGATGAGTAAATTGTTTGTAAGTGTACTTGTGACTGATGATCCTAAAAGCTGTTTTCAAAAGTGGCTATGTGCAAGCCTTAAAAACCAGTTGGCCCAACCCTTTATGTCTTCTGCAAAATCAGGATCGAGGCACTCCACCCTCGGAGGGGAGCTCACCCTCTATATTCTGCACAAATAGGATTCCCCTGCTTTCACTTCTGGAAAGCAAACTCCTGCTTCAATTAAAATGAATACAGTTGATTTAGAGATTGCTGAAAGGTTATGTACCTAAATCAAGAATAAATGAGCTCATATGTATGTGTAATACAGACAAAATCATTGTCTAATGAGACACAGAGGTATTCATGTCCCGTTTACAGGAGACACAATGCCCTCCTTCCCATTTTTGCCCTCTGCACACCTTTGCAACCTGCTGTCCCTGTATCAGCCACCAGGATTTTTAGCCATTCCTTGGCATCAGTCTTTGGCAGTGTCATGGTGGGGGCAACACTTACCATTCACCTGAGAGAGGTGAAAGGGAAAAGTGTGGCTCAGATGAAGTCACCAACCCTGTGTGCATCTTGTGCTACTCAAAGGGCAGCATGCGGGCTCTCAGCCTGCTCCACAGATACTGAGCTAACCTAGACTCCAGATAAGTGTAAAGAGATGGAGTTAGCAGAACTGAGCCCCAGTTCAAAACCCTACTGAAATCAGTGAAAAAATGCCTGATTCCAGGAGGCTTCGGTCCAGGGCGTGGGTAGGAGCAGGAGTCTGGATTTTGCTCTTTTCAGGCTGCTCCCTGCAAAACCAAAGGAACGGGAGCCACGGTGACTACAAACACGTGCAAAGAAGCTTTAACTCCTCCTGCTCAGCGCCCTGGGTCGCCTACCTCCTGCTTTCGGAGGAGAAGGAAAGCGGGAGGAAGGCCAGCGCCCGCAGCCCTGCAGGCTGAGCGGCAGAGCCCGCTGCGGCGCTTCCCCAGGGGTGTCACAGCGCAGAGCCCCGCACAGCAGCCGATGCAAACAGACAGGACGGTAAACAAGGGGGAAAAAAAAGCAGGGGAGAGAGCAAAAACCAGATTCCCTTAATGTTTTCTGATGTGCTGTCATTTTATTACCAGTATTGGGAGAAATATGTAAATTCCACATGGTACCTATGGGCCTCCTTTTAAATTTCAGAGCTAAAAGTCCCCATGGTACCCAAGAGAACGCTGTATGTTTTGTTTCTCTTCACATTAATTACCTAATACAGAAAAATTATCTCTGGAGCATTTTGCTAGATGTAATACAACCCACCCAGTATATTTGGCATGTCTGGGAAGTCCCTTCTGACAATATCACTGAAGCATTTTAGGAAAGCCCTTTAAGTTAACTAAAATCAGTATAAACAGCCTGAAGATAAAATATCAGAAAATACCAGAAGGAGTGGCCACAGCAGATTTTAAGCCTATGCAGCCTTTTTTCAGGACACCGATAGACAGTGATTTGGGGTGCCTTCATGTCAGGGAGCATAAACAAAGTCTGACATCAAATCTTTTTCTAATAATTGCCTCTGAAAACCGACCAAAAGTCAGAGCACCGTTACCTCCGACCACACGCAGGGGTACGCCCAGGGCAGCAGAATGGGCTCTCGGCCCTCAGCAGGCTTTGATCAGTGACCTCACATCCTCGTTACTTGGATGTGCCAATTATTGCAAAACACTCCCTGAGTAATAACGCATCTGACGGAGCTGGGTTTAGCTGCGGTCAGAACATGCCCCCTCGGTAAAGGACGTGTGCAGCGCCGTTGCCAGGTTTGGTAGGAGATGTACTTTTCTCGCTGTTGCAGATCGATACAGGCACAAGCTTCCCGGGCAGGGGCTGTCTTTTTGCTTTATCTTTGCACCATCCTAATGAGCCCTGGGCCTGTCGCTCGGGCTCCTGGGGGCTTTGCAGTGCACACAAAAGCAATGCTGTTATTAAATGCCCAGCCCTGTCCCTCTTGCAGTCAGCGGGAGTTTTGCCGCTGGTCACCAGGGGAATCGTTAGAAAGCAATTCACTAAATTGGGAACGCCACGGCCATCAAAAGTAAAATGAGAAAGCATCAGCTGTAGCATCTGGCTGTTCCTCCCCGGGAAGCAGCGCCGCTCGCGGTGCATGGCACCCAGGAAGATGGCACCCAGGAGAGGCCGCACCGCTGATGCTCCAGATGGCCTTTTTTTGGCAGTTTGCTCCTCACCGTGCACCCAACCCTGGGGGTCTCCACATCCTCCCAGTGTGCCGTGAGGTTTGCACCCCTCCCTGACACCAGCCTCTGCCCACCAGCCCCGAGCATCCCTCCCTTGCACCGCTCCTGCTGCCGTTCCCCCACATCTCACTCCCGGCTTTGGGGCAACCCTGCTGCCCACAGCACTGTCCTGTACCTGATCACTTCTTCAAAAACATCCCCTCCACACAACAAGATAACCCAGCTCTTCTCCGTGTAACAGCATAACCCCTTTCAGGAGCTCCTACCAGGTTTTCCCCCTTGGTTTATAGAGCACATTCTCCTCTCTTCTAGCACCTGTTCATCTTTCCTCAGTCCTTTTGTTCCCTCCCTACTGCTTCCCTTTCCATTGTTGCCTAGTCTAGAAATGACCTGACTCTGAAAGCTGGCCCAAAGTGGTGGTTTAGGTTTCTGTGCAGGGATTTTATAGCCCATGCTGATGAATGGACTGAAGCACACAGAATTTTAAACGACTTCACTTAGCTGTCAGGGAACTAAACACAAACACCCGGCATACACTTGTTAAAATCTCTTCCATAGAAATCTGAAAGGTTTTGAAGTCCTAAATACTCAGCAGGAAAAGAGGGGCTGTTAGCTGTGCTCACCTTACGGGTGTACCAAGCAGCAGATCCTCTGCCGAGGCCGTCCCCAGACGTTGCAGGGTTCGCAGCCAGGCCATGAATTTTTCAGTGCCGCTCCCTGCGTGATGCTGGCACTTGCTGTCACTTACCAGCAATGTTCTGGTGGCATCACGGTATGACAATAACACTGGACTTTCTCCTAGAAGCAAAAAAGATTAAAGGTGTTCAACTGAGAGTACCCCCGCAACATTGGCCACCCACCTCGGCTCCCAAAAACCTGCCCAGAAATGCAGCATCTGTGGTAGCTGCAGCAAAAGCCAGGGGTTTGGAGACTTGGTCATCTCTGCACTAGCACCTGAGGAGGCATCTGAAATGATTACTGTCTGTCATGTTTTGCTTCCTATCTCCTCTTCAGGCATCGTCCGTGCCTCCAGTGTGTTCCCCATCCTGAGCACAATATTGCTGCTGCTGGGAGGGCTCTGTGTCGGAGCAGGGAGGATTTACAACAGCAAAAACAACATTATCCTCAGCGCTGGGATTCTCTTTGTTGCAGCAGGTATGTTCTCCTTAAATTGAGTCCTTAAGAAGTGCTGCCTTTTGGGAACTGAAAATGCAAAAATGCAACTTGGTGGAGAAGCCACCAGCCCAGCAAGATGCCCAGCATGGCCTGGCCAGGGGCAGGGACCCAAAAACACCAAGGGGCAACCAGTGCTCCGAGCCCAGCTGGGAGGAGAGATGGAAGAACACTGCCTCACATCCATGGCTCTTCTTCCACTCCCTGAATTTCCTTCCCAAAGCCTAAATTCTTTCAGGGCGTTCTCATTGCAGGTGGGCATCGCGTGATCCTGCAGCTTTACGCTGCTGATCTGCTGATATAAAAATCAGGAAATCCCGTTTGTGTTGCTCACTCCTGATGAAGGCAAGCCCAAGGAAAATGAGTCAGATCGAGCTTTCAGGCTGGGCGCAAGGCTTCAAGGACGGATGCTTCCCATGGAAAAGCTCATGGGCAGGTCTCTCCCAGTATCCCTTTCCTGGAACAAGAGCATGACCAACATCATGCTAGGCACGTTTCTTAAGAAAGAAATGTTTTCAAAGCTCTACAATGAGCAAATTCTAGAGAAGCTTTTAGTTTTCTTGAAAAAGAAATTCCAGGAAGCTAAAGCCAATAGCTTGCAGTTTGTACACTACTTAAAAGTTATTGAACATTAGATAACTAAATAAAAACCTGAATCAGGCAACTCTTACAGCCAGGACCTTTTTTTTCCTCTTATATGATGACAGATAAAAAAAATCACCTGTGCTAGGTGAGCATGTTTTTCACACTAGAAACATCTGAGAGACTCGGGCACATTGTTAATAGCCTTCCCTGAAGCTCAGATTAAGCATGCTACATTCAGATGAAAATTCAACAAGGTGGAAGAGAACTTATCTTGATCGAGGTGAACAGCCATAGCCCTGAGCTCAAAATGTATTTTTATTACTATTCTGAATGTTAGAAGCCCAACTAACAATATTAGAGAGCTCCCATATGCTGCTTCCTTTCCACCACGCCAATGAAGAAATGGGGACAAATCCTGCGGAATCTTTTAGAATATTTAGACCCACATGATGTGGGTCTGTTTTTTGTTTTTGTTTTGTTTTGTTTTCAATAATAAATGAAATAATTAGATAAATAAAAGAGTAAATAAATGTAATACAATTTCCTGGGCATAATCTTAGAACCATTCAGGTCCAGAAAGTAACATGGTTTGTATTTTAACTGCCCAACCACGTAACAACTGACTTCTGTTTTTCTCTCTCTAGGACTAAGTAACATCATAGGGATCATTGTCTACATATCAAGCAATGCAGGTGACCCAAGTGACAAGCGAGATGAGGACAAAAAGAACCATTACAACTATGGTTGGTCTTTTTATTTTGGAGCCTTGTCTTTTATCGTGGCTGAAACCATAGGTGTTCTGGCTGTGAACATTTATATTGAGAAGAACAAAGAGCTGAGGTTTAAGACCAAGAGGGAATTCCTTAAGACTTCTTCCAGTTCTCCTTACGCCAGGATGCCAAGTTACAGGTACAGGAGGCGGAGGTCCAGATCCAGTTCTCGATCTACAGAGCCTTCTCCATCTAGGGACATTTCTCCGGTTGGCATGAAGATAGCAAGCACCATTCCCATGAATGAAATTTCCATGTACACTCTTTCCAGAGAGCCCTTGAAGGTTACCACGGCTGCCAGCTACAATGCAGACCAAGAAGCCAGTTTTCTGCAGGTTCACAACTTCCTTCAGAAGGAATTTAAGGAAGGACTCCACGTCAATATGGTCAACAGGAGAACGACACCTGTTTGAAGTACCTTCACTCCTTGTGCTTTCTGAAGAATTATCAAAACAGAATAGATCTGTCATGAAAGAGAAGGAGCGATGTGAAAATACCCTCTCACCTCTTTAATTGTGGCATGTGTTGAGGCAGCAAGTGGGGAACCTCTGGACCAACATAAAGATGTTACACGCTTGTAGCTTTTTTTGAAGCTATTTGGAGTTTGTTTCTTTCAGTTCTTGGTGTCACGAGATGAAGGTAGCTCATGTCCCTGCACTTTTGTAGTGTGTACAGTCTTGGAGAAACTGCGAAGGACTTGCCACCGGTGTGTTTAAAGGATTACAGAAGAATTGCTGTACAATTTTTTTTTCTAAATTGAGATCCCTTACTACAAACTTGCAACTATAATTTATAACCAAGCCCAAGGATGAATACGAACTACTCCTCAAGTGATCCACTTCCGTTTGACACTGCGTAAGCTTTGCCTCTTTCCAAAAAAAAAAAAAAAAAAAAGAAGAATATTTTTGAAGGCGACACTAAAACTGATCTGTGCTACTGAAACTGTAAAGCATCCGTGTGCTGAGCGTTACGGACTCCCTGACGGGGCAGTAAGGGTCTCCTATCTGGGTGTGGAGGGCGTCCCTCAGGGCAGTGCGGGTGGGGAGGCGAGGGTGGGTGCAGCGGAAACGCCTAGCAAGGGAAGGATTACAGTAGGTGGGACTTGAGCATATTTGCAAACATCATTTCTTGCCTAACATTTAGAAAACTTGAATTCTCATTCCGACTAGCCCTAGTGCCTGATCCGGCGAGGTGCTGAGTGCTGTCTGTCAGGAGCAGGCCCCTATAGACTGCTTACAGCCAGGGCGAGGAGCAGAGCTGAGCCAGGGCGGCCCGTGCGGGCGCAGCGCCGGTTCCCTGCGACTGCATCCCCGATTTCCTTACTGCTTCACAAGTGCAACACTAACGCTACTGGAAACTAAGATACCTGAGCAATGTGTGTAAGAAGATGAGAAGCTAATGCGTTTGGACTAGCAAAACTTCCTGCAGCAACGGGAACCGAGCGTTAACAGAATGGATGACGACTTTGTATTTTTTAAAGTAGAACAAAAATAATCACCGTTTATGAGATATTTATTAAACTCTTTTTATTATGAATAAGTGCCGCATGGTGCAAGGTATAGTTGCTTTTAGATGGAAATGATGGTTCAGCCTAATTTAATTTATTTTGTAATGATGAATCTACTTACGTGCAGAGAGCCCACAGGAAACTCTATGCATCACCTAAGGGGGAGACTGATTTGCACCCTTTGCTTCTGTATGTTTCTAAAAGGGTCTGAAATCTTTTTTTTCTTTTAAATTTCTGCTTTCATTTTTACATTTAGGCTTGGATTCTCAAAGCTCAAGGGCCTGACTTAAGGTAATATAATTTGACAGTACTCATTAATTTTAGTGACCACTCGACCAAGCCATATGAGAATGAGGTGCCCGATTCCCCTTCGATGAATTAGGGCAATGAGAGAGGAGCATCTAGCTCCTGTAGGTTCCTTTGAATATACCTGTCATTTTTTTGTCCTGAAAAACTTTGCTACCAGAAGACTAGAAACGTGGTGACAAGGAAAAAGCATGATTTGGAAAGCTGATGCTGGGAGATATCAGCCAAACTATTAAAACCTCTTTAGTCTTAATTCACCCTGCAGTGGCAGCAGCGTCACAATGCGGTGGTGGTTTGGATGTGAGGCTTTCAGCCGGTGGAACCAAGTCCTCCAGCGAAACCCTGGAGGAGCTGCCTTAACATCCCCAAAAGATGAGCCTCTCCCTCCCAAGTAACCCCTGCTTAGCCCTCTCTCCTTGCAAGAACCAAGACACAATTCTCAATTTTAAGTGAAAGTCTTCCCCTAGTAGCTGTTTTGCTCAGTTTTGCCCTCAGCCTGGCAGAGTGGCAGCATTACTTTGGCAAACCATCCAGCGGAGGGGGGCTGGAGCCTTCATCCTTGCTTGGTAAGATTTTCCATTCAGGTTAAAACTCTGCTGGGATCTTTTTTCAGACCTCTGAACTCTGAGAGCTAATGCGAATGGAGCAATGGGAACTATTTAAAAGTAGAAAATGTTGTGCTACTTTCTGTATCAACACACTATGAAGAAAGATATTACACAAGCTTTTTAAAAAAAATTCAAACAGAGGCAGATGAGAAAACTGTTTTTTACCTACTTTTCGGCTAGGACAACGTAAAAGAATTCTAAAATTATTAAAGTTCTTGATGAAAGGTTTTTTTTACAAGAATCTTTATGCTTTCAAACAATAAATTATTTCCTACTTTTGGAGACTTCGTAATATTAAAATACTTTGATTAGCTATGATAGAAGTAGAAGTTTGCAATGAAAAAACCTTCTGTCTCATTAGTGTGTCATACTAAGTGCTAATTAATTTACATCTAATTATAGTCAATGTATTTTTCAAGTGCAATTTCCCAGAACTATTTGTTTCCCACTGTGTTAATAAACTAATAGTTAGAAATAAGTCCTCATCCGTGTTTACTGTAATTAAGAATAAAACCATTCCCTTTAAAACCAGGAGCTAGATATAGGCTGTTTTTTCTAAACTCATGTCCATTGAAGCGAAAGCGGACGGTGCGAGGTTTGCTTTGCGCCTTGACTTTGTTCTTTGAATCACCATTTGCCAGTGAATGTGTTTAAAACCACTTGGAGCAGGGAAGTGCTCCCGGGGTGGTGCTGGACACACGGCCCGGGCAGGGAGCAAGGGCGCCGGGGGTAACGGGGAGCAGGACTTCTGGCCCTGGGGAGGATGGGGGCTGCGATTTCATGTCCCGAAAGTCACAGTCTATGTCAAACTGCAGCACGCTGTTGTTTCATCTAACAACTAGAGTAAAAAAAAAAAAACTCCAAAACTCACTTTTCCTGTAGAAAACTTTGGTCCTGACAAAGCTGAAAAATCTGCAGTTTTCCTGACGTGAAGAGTAGTGACGTATCTGAAAGGAATGGGATTGTTCTTGAAATCACACAGTGACAGCTTACAAAAAATTTCTGCTACTCCTCCACATCTCTTTGTTCATCCCTGGACAGCATCTAACACAAACTAGCCCCAGTTTCTCCATAAGGCCCGCAGATATCATCATCATATCATTAACAATATCGGTCTTTTGGTAATAGCCTATAACACGCTGTAACAGCAGACCTAAGAAGAAATGCTATTGGATCAGATTCCATTTTCTAAGAAAAAAAAAAAAAGTTTCAGGTATACAGTCAGCCCTCTCTTCCTGGTTTCTTACACAGAATAGGAGTAAGACAAGAATCATTTCATATGCCCATTCAACAATAAACTATTTTTATATTTCCTTTCCTTTCTGTATGGATCACATATCCACAAGGGCTAATATATCACGTCCCTTGAGGTTACATTTCTGTCTGCAGTTCTAAAGTGTTATTGCCACTGTGCTTCAGTTCTGCTGGTGTAATCACAACCGTGTATAATGTACTTAATCCTTACTTTTTAAATAAACCATTTTAAATGTATTTGGGTTTGTGTGGAGAAAGGTATCTAGATTTTTAACTTCCAGATCCTCCGAGCTGAGCTATCTGTGTTTATTTTTTAACATTTCTATCTGTTCTGATTGCAGCTGGTTAGTGTTACTGGGAGAATATGAGACAAAACAATACTCTCGTGGTTCCACAGACCAAGGAATCTCCAGGATAAGCTACCACATCATTTCCAGGCATTTGGGTAGGAAACTCAAAACAAAACTTCTGGTTTTCAGCTTAGCATGGCCCAGATGAAACACACTCTGGTTTAGGTGCCTGCAAGGTGTCTCCTTCAAATACTTCTTTTAACTTTCCCTTCCCATTTCCTACACCTCCACACTAAAGAAGAAGGCAACGTGCGTGCCTGTGTCCACCTGCCCACACGTGTGGTCTGCAGCACAGCCTGCCCAGATGCCTCCACACCCAGACCTGGAGCCACTGTAAGCTCAGAAATACGTGGGATTTAACGAAGAGTGATGCTGTTTGGGGGGGAAGCAAAGGCGGAGTCCTTGTGGCTCCAGAAACTGGAAAAAAAGAGGCCAGCGAGGAGGATGTGGCATTTCCTGAGGACCGAGAAAACATGGGAGGTGCTGAAAATAAAACAGACCTAAAAGTGCTCTGCACCTGTCTGCGGGGCAGCTCATCTTACGGCTTCGCCAGAGCTACCGACCAAAAAGGCGATCACTACCAAAAGAGACCGAGCCCGCAGGGAGGCCACGGCCAGCCCCGCGCTCAGTGGGACCCGTGCTGCTGAGACGCCTGGCACATGGGCAGGGGGCTGCTTTTTTGTATGGCAAACCAAAACACACACAGATTTTCCTCTTTCCTTCTGTGAAGAAAGGATCTCAGCCCCAGATTTGCTGAAAATGTGTTTGAGCTGAGAACATGCCCAATCTGCTCCACCCTGGGTCATTCTCACCTGGTAAGGGTCTTCTTGCTCTGCAAGGGGGCTGCAGGTTTTGGTTAGGCTGGTTGTGGGAAGAAGTGAGGTTGGCCTGGAAGAAATACAGAAATGTGCAGATGTTGGGGAATGGAGCCAAGCCAACGCCTCTGCCAGGGATAAAACAATGCAGTGGCTGGTCTTGGGACACCTCATTTAGCATTTTCTCCAGTGGAGAAACACAACCAACCATGCCTCTCTCACTTGCTGCTGCTAAAGTGCCACTAATTACAACCCTCCCTGCTTCCCAACAGGTCCTCATTAATACTCTGTTCGTTTTTCATGTGATACAGATTTCTGAATGTGAATACTCACCAGCTGAGGCAGGGGGACTGCAGGAGCCGCTCCTCGAGGATGCTGTACCGCCGTCTTCTGGGTGTGCAGACAGCCCTGGGGGCCTCCTGTAGCCTTCTGCTCCTCTGGAAATCAGTTTTGCCAGACATTTTTTGGCAGAAATCCCCCATGAGCATGGGGAGAACAGAGCCTGTGGATGCACAACCCCCCAAAAGACATCCCTGGGTTTCTCTCCCAGGGATGGGTGGCAGCAGGTCACCCTTCTGGGCTGGGGACATTTCTCCTTAGCTGCAGTGATATGGGGTGTCTGTCTCTTGCACTGAAGCTCTTCCAGGCTTGCTCACACTCACTTTCATTTCAGTTGTTTCCTGGGTATATTTAGGAAATTCAAATAAATAAATAAATAAATAAAATTAAAATAAAAAGCAAACCCTGAGGAACTTTTCCAGGTCAGGGTACCTGAATGACAGCAGAAAGTGTGATCCTTGCCAACACTAGAAGAGACACAAAAACCTTCACCAACAAAAAAAATTAATGAGTTCCCACCCCTGCAGTCCTTGTAGGTTGTAATTAATCTAAAGCATGATCATTAGCACTTGCTTCCTCAGCAACCTTGCTTTGTGCCCACATTTGCAAACACTTTCGCATATTCAGCTTGTGGAGGACCAGTGGAGTTGGCAGCACCAAGGAAGTGGAGTCAGGATGCGGCTCCCAGGATGGACTGACACCTAGTGAAATTTAACAAGAGACTACTTCAAAAGAAATGGCATAACATTTTTTTATGCATTCCTTTTCTATTTTAAAGTCTGTTCCCTTTAGGCTTTTCCAGTTTCATGTGACCTCTTGGCTGTGGTTAAGGAAATAGAAATGCAAGCCTCTAATATTTCTCTCTGTGTGACATCATAATATTTTTATGCCTCAGAAAGCACAGTGCCATCAACCACTTGAAACACAATTCCTTCAGCAAGTGGGTAGTGTACTCAACGTGTATAACCACTTCTGGAGCGTCCACTTTTGGAGCAGAACCAGCCTTCCTCTGGCTGCTGCAGCTAATGCAAGGCGTTGCACAGCACAGGGCCCCACCAGCCGTTTGCACATCAGCGGTGACATTCAGCTGATCCCAAAGGAAATAACCCCAGGGAAAATTGCCATCGTTGTTACGCCCTGCAGAGAGCTGCTTGCTGAGGAAAACATAAGTGCCAGGGGCTAAGTGGGAGTCAGGTAACGGAGAAGGGCCCTCAGCACCTTGTAATTGTAATTAATTGCAGTAATCCTTTGGCCCCCTCCTTTTGGTGGCACTGTTCAGTGCTCCAGCCCTGCTCTGCCACTTCCCCAAATCAGTCTGTTACTTCCAGTATAAAACCAGCTTTGGGAATCGGCACAAATGGCCCATGCTACGCAGCACCACCCTCAGCAGGTGTTGCCCCGAAGCATCCTTCCTTGCTCCCCATGAGCCACACCAAGCTGGAGGGATGCTCATGGCCTCCTGCTCCAGGGGCTGGTGTCCTGGCAGCCCCTTCAGTGTCTGGGATGCCAAAACATCCCCATCCTCTCCAGCTTTGCCCCACACACCCTCCCTCCTTCCCACAGTGCTCAGCTCCCAGCAGGACCAGTTGCCCATACTGGGGTCAGACGCGTCCTCCTGTCACCCGCTTCCCAAGGGTGCCAGCCAGCCCTGCTGCTCGTCAACCAGAGGGAGGTGAACCCTTTTAAATCATATTTCAATTACAGATACTTTGGACCAAAGTTTTTTAACACATTTTTTTATTTTCTCCCCTTTCACCACACTCACCTTTCACCCTTCACTCATAGCTTTGGATTGTCCTCGTTAATTTGAGCTCGCGCCTCTGCACCTGTATTTTGACCTCAAATTGGGGTGTTCATAAAACAGCACTCGAGCAGCTTTGACATTATCTTGACATGATAACATGATATTTGCAGATTTCCGCTGACATTTTTTAACCATTGTTTTGACATTCAGGTACTGTCACTCTCATCAGTTTGACGTTGCAATTGTAATGTCACCTCCACAATAGCCTCTGCATTGACTTTATCATCAAATTAGTTTTATAATCACCTGGAATATCAAAGCGAAGGAGAGAGATTGGCTCCAGGCACATCTGGGTCCCAGGGAACAGGAGTCTCTCCTAAAAACAGGCAAGGATGTGCAGGACGGCCACTGGAGTTGCTTTACATATTGAGGCAAACCTGGATGGTGGGAAAGCAAGCACTTGAAAGATTTGGTACTAGAACAAAATATGCAAAAGGAACAAAAAGAAAACAACAACAAAAATGAACCAACTGCAAAAATAGCAAAAGTTGCTAGCTTCACCTCTGTGAAAATTTGCAGTGTTTTATTTCTGTTGCAGCCTACCCTGCACGGGTACAGCAGAGGGTTGCTGTCGGAAAGGGTTTTTTCAATTTGCAGTCGGGAGCTGAGTGCTGTGGTCAGGGCAAGGCGAACCCTACAGGGAAGGGGGAGCCCTGGGGACAGCGCAGTCCTGGGAGATGCAGAAGAAATGTGAAACCAAATCAATTCTGTCAACAGTTCCCAGCGAAAGAATAAGGAGGAAGGAATGCTGAATCATTTTGTTTCAATGTTCTCAAATGAAAAATGTTTCACTTAAATTGATGAAATATGTTCTTGCAATATAGAATCAGAGAATCATACAACGGTTTGGGTTGCAAGGGACCTTTAAATATCACCTAGTTCCAACCCCCCTGCCATGGGGATAATATCTAATATTATATATATGTGTTATAATATACATTATAATATATATATATATTATAATATTTCATAAGTTGAACCTTAAATATAACAAGAGCAGGGTCTAAAACCTTTAACTCCTTCTGAAGGGAACCAAAACACACTCCTCCAGACCACTCAAAATACCTTAGGTTAATTCAAATTTAAATGTGATTAAAAATAAACAATACAATGAATAAGTTAGCTTCTTTTGCCGCGTTCTTTGTGCTCTGCCCTTGTGCCAGTGGCTCAGCTCCAGGCAGACGCCCAGCTCTGAACCTCTCCGTGCAGGAATGGCCACAGTCTGCAGGCGCGCGCAGGCGGTTTGTGGGCTTTGGCTCTGTTATTAAGCTATTTAGGATCAGACTGAACTCAGTCCCAACGCTATTATAAACACAGATGTTTTAGAACCTAGCTGAAAAGTTAATCATCCTATCAATGCCTATTTCTGGGCATGCTGCAAGTCAGCAGATTAGAGCCTTTTAGCGGCAGCGGTAGCGACTCTGGAGGAGCACCCGCCTGGTCGTGGGAATCCAAAACAAACGCGGGACGGGACGGAAAGCTGAGCTTTCCTCGTTACGTGCATTAATAGCCTCCTGGCTGGGGCGGCTGACACAGCCCAGCAGCTGGGGCTGACATTTGCAAAGGCTCAGACGTGCCAGCACTTTGGGAACCCTCGCAGGGCTGCTGCGGGCGAGCAGAGCGGCCCCTGCCCTGGCGGCACGGCCCGGGAGTGGTGGTCCCAGGAGCCCTGGCCTGAGGCGGGATGGACGACAGCAAATCCCTGAAGGTGCGGCTGACCTTCTGCGTGCTGCTGGTGGGCATCTCGCTGCTCTTCACGGCCGTAGTGACTGACCACTGGGCCGTGCTGAGCCCCAAAGTGGAGAATTACAACACCACCTGCGAAGCGGCTCATTTTGGGCTATGGCGACTCTGCAAAAAACAGATTTATGTGCAGCAGCAAGGTCCCAAAGAGAAGGGCTGCGGGCCCATAAGTCTGCCAGGAGGTACGTACAGCCCCCCACCCATGCATGGGATGTCCCGCCAGGCTTTGCTTAGGAGGCTGCAGGATGGGGCGGAAACAAAATACGTCCCGTATCCCCACGGCTCGCAGTCCGGCAGCGGGCTGCACACTGCTGTGTTCTTGTGCTGGGCTGCGGGTGCACCTTGCTTCCCTCCTTCTCGTTGTACCTCTGCACTGTGCTGCCTTGCACGTACGTCTGCGGCCGTCTTTGAGTCATCAGCTCGTGTGCAATGACGGGAGGGTAGAAGGGGAAAAGGATCAGGCACAGTGGAAATCAGAGTGGAATCAGGATGGAGGAAATTTCACTGACATCAGCGGTGGGTATCACAGCACCCAGGCATGCTGATGGCAGCGGGCAAAAGCTTTAGCAGAAAGAGGATTTACAGGAGTAACTCTAATAGATGTGGCTGGGTCCTTAGGATTTCCCGATTCCTACATCCTCGAAGCCTGATCACAGCCAGAAATAGGTTGCCCCGAGCTATTTCAATAACAATCATTTCTCAGGGCAGGGAGGAACAGGGAGCTGCTGGATGCATTGCCAACTCCCAAAAAGTTATGAACTGAGCTTCAATCCCTCATCGGCTTGCTGCACTCCGGACCCACAGGGGGGGCAGCCTGGCCCCACAACTTTCTTTCTCTGTGATCTCCCAGAGCAGCCGATGGGGAGCGGCTTGGCTGCTTTCCGGGAAGCCGATCGCATTCCCCTGGTAAAAGCAGCTCGCTACGTGCGCGGATCGCAAAGTCAGCACCGCTCGCGCCGCGTGCACCAACACACCCCATCCGTGACCGAGCCTTGCTGCTGTTTTAGAAGGCTAATAGGGAACTGGACTCTTTCCAGAACAGAAATAACAGGATTGCCTTCACGCTAGCCTTGCTGCTGGAAATAAAATATATATGTTAGCACACGCTTGAGAATTTTCTGTGAAAAACCTTGCTGCCTGTGCTTGCTGAATGTTACCGCGATTCTTTACCTATTTGGCCAAATTATGTATTCTGGAGAGAGGAGCTCAGCTGCTGCATTCAGAGCTGCCTCTAACCAAATTTGGGAGTGTGTCATCCGTGTGCTTGATGTCTCTCGCGTAGGTACTTAGGCGCCTGGAAACATCTTCTGCCTTTCCTCGCACGGGGAGCAGAACTCCCACAAAAGGAAAATCATAGAAATTGGTTGATAAACACCCAAAGTGCACAACTGCAGGGTAAATATAAAGCTCATAAATATCCAGCTGTCTCCAAAAAGCAGCTTTGCAGCCAGGGCAGCACGAAAGCAGCTACTGGCTTTGACAGACATCAGCATGTGCTCTCACTGGCATGGGTCGCGTCCCAGCACTGCCTTTCTGCCGGGCACCACAAACAAACCTCTGCTCATGAAGAGGCTGAGCCCACACCAGAAGGGCTGGTGTGTTTTCTCAGTTTTTAAAGATATTTTGGAATTTAGGTGATGTCCCGTGTCATAAGCAGCATCTGAGGCTTGAAAGGGCATTGCATTCTCACCTCTGTTATAAAATCGTTTTAATCCCCACTTTGCTCAGGTGGAAAACCCAGCGTGGGGAGGTGGGGAGAGCACAGTCCCCGTGGGTCAGGGCTGCTAAACGCCGCCGTGCCCTCATGGTACACGTTGGATTGATTTCACACTTCTGGGAAGAGATGTCAGCAGGGAGACGGCGTGGCTGTGAAACCTGCAGTGGTCAAGAAAACATGAATGAACCACCAGGGAGCAAAGGAGATGCGGACATTTGTTTTCCTGAAAATCATGAGATGTAGTCAGACATCACTGCCAGGACTGGAAAAGAAACATCAGAATTTATCACTGCGTTAATAACCATTTACCAGTCACTCCCTGAGAAGGAAATGGATGGCACGATTAGCATTATTTATTAGGTTTTGAGCTCAGCACAGTGCAAAATGTGCAGGATGCATTGGCTTGCAGTCCACAAAGCAGATCTGTGATTTAGGCAGAGCTTTTGAATTTTACAGCGCTCTTGCGAGGATGCTGACAAATTGGAAAGGGTTCAGCGTCCTGCTGTAAGAAATAAAAGGACCAGGGGGATGGCCATTAAAACTGGGAAAATTCAGACAAATACTATGGTCAGTGGCCCACTGGGGCACTTCACCACTGAGTGGGACATGGCTCACATCCACTGCCAGGAGCTCCAGTGTAAGTGTTGTCCTAAAACGTGTGCTCCTGTGCAGCAACGGGGATGTTCTATAGCTAAGTGTGCTGCAGGCAGGTTAAAGAGGACCTTGTAAGTGTGGGAACGGGGGTCCAGGGAGATGGAGACAGAGAGGAAAAGTACTAGACAAAACTGACTATCAGCAGGGCTGTCTTGTTGCCAGCGTCCATACAAGGAACTCTCTTTGTAAGACTGGTATGAAGTTAAACCATCCCCAAACTCTGTCTTTCAAAGCCCTTCCCCAGGCTTGTTGGCCAGCTCAGAGCCCAAGGCCTCCCCCTCTGCTGCTCATCCCCCACCTTGACACCTCCTCCAAGCACAGCAGCAGGACCTGCCCCCAGGCTTACGCAAGTGGGAACCTCAGATTAAAAGCATCACTCATCCCGGATTTTCTCGCCATCCAGCATGCCACAACAATGCTCGTGTCGATCTCAGATTCAGGAGCAAGGTGGGCTCCGGCCCCTTCTCAGCCCATCACTCTGACGCTGACGGGTGGCAGCTCCCACCTGGAAACCCTGCAGGCCCCAAATGTCTCATGGCCTCTCAGCATGTCCTTCCCCCGAGGCTCAGCAGCAGTTCAGTGCTGTTGCATTTCTGCTGCATCTCGTGGCTGCAGTAGGTGCCGTCCAGCCCCGTGGTGGTGAGCAGCAGGAGAGGCAGGCCCTGCATGAATAAGGGAGCGATGAATTGTCCCGTTTCCCCCTGCACAGTGGTCATCCAGGAGTGATGGATCTGAAGGGAAGGGGCCAGGAGGGCTGTAAGGGCAGGTGGCCTGGAATGGGGAGGACAGCGTGTGATACACCACACGTCGTGTCCCTGCAGTTCGCCGCAGCCTTAATGACTGCCGAGCTCCTGCGTTGGTCCCATCAGCACACGGAGGTGACCCCGTGGCAGAGAGAATGCGATTGGGGTGGAGAGAAACAAAGATCGCCACAAAATTTTCATCCATTATAAAACCTATTTTAAATCCTATCCATTATGTAAATGTGCTGTGACACAAATGGGCTTTTCTCTAATTCATGATGGCACCAGAGAGGGATTGAAGTGCCTTGAATAATAGGGAACCTTGTTGATATAGATATTCCCAGCTCAGCAGAGCACCAGAAGTGTCTTTAAACTGAAAACAATATATCACTTCACCAAAAGCAATCTGGCTATATTTTCCCACATCAAAATGCATTTTCCAAAAGCACCTTCCCTAGAGCTAACCCACTTATGTGATAGCCGCATTGATCACACCTTTGCAGAGCTGTGCTGTCAGCCACAAGACACAGGGGCAGCTCCTTCTCCTGCCGACAGTCTCTCTCTCTCAAAGAGATTTCCATGTGTCCCTCCTCCGCTGAGCCTTTGCGGCCTGGAGGGCGGACTGGGCTGTACTGGTTCACCTGGCACGGCCACACACGCTGCGTCCCCCATCACACCGTCATTGATGGCTTCACCTCAGGCTTTGGATAATCAGCATGCTTGGGGCTTCCTTTGACATCAGCCTTTTCAGAGAGTTAATTAAAAGCCAAAGCAGTCGATCCAAGCTGAAGCGTCCCGGTTTCATCCCTCCTCCATCCCTTTTAGCACAGGAAGGAAAGGATCCCCAAACCGAGGTCACCAGCCTGGACGCTCAGCCACAAGCACCACTCAGGCACTGGCAGAGGCACGCAGCCTCCATAGAGCCTCTGGTCTGAGCCTCAAAATTTGCAATTTTAGATATTGAGCTCTGAATTCAACTACGTTTCCTCCAGTCATTTGCAGAGTTAATAAAGAACAGGTCAGGAGATGCCAGAGC
Source organism: Anser brachyrhynchus (assembly GCF_964034855.1). Lineage (NCBI taxonomy): Eukaryota > Metazoa > Chordata > Aves > Anseriformes > Anatidae > Anser > Anser brachyrhynchus. The sequence continues at coordinate 3,621,013 of NC_137711.1, forward strand.
TGAACATTAACCTAGTCTCCAGCAAGGAGAAGCTGCAGATGAAATAAAAGTCAGCTTTTAAAATTAAGTAGACAGCAGCATCTCAGAGGAATCTTTCACTAATGGGCCCAAAATCACTGCTTTAGAATTGCCCTGTCTCCTGGGAAAGAGAAAGTAAATCTTTCTTGAATCAGTAACTCTGAAATCTGCCATTTACATGACAGAAAAAGAGAAAAAAGAAAAAAAAAAAAGAACCCACCAGGTAACATACAGTACTCTGGTATCTTCTTGCCATGAGAAATTAATGCTGTAAATAAACAACAGATGCTCTCTGTGCCCTCCAGGCAGAGGCCCGCAGCGCACCCTGCACCCAGGGCCTTGCTCAGGACCATCCCACAGCTGCAGCCTGTGCTGGGGCAGCACGGTGGGGACGTCGGGCAGGATCACAGAGTCCTCGCAGACCTCCTCCCAGCACCTCCTGGAAGTTAGCACTAGCTCCGTTATTTAACAGACAGGAGATGCTGGTGTTAACGGTGGCCCCTTGCACACACAGGGTGGGTATTTCGTGCAGCCTTGGCATGATCCCCCTGCCTCGTGGGAGTCAAACCAGAGGGTGCAGGAACGGTGCTGGGCAGTGCTGAGCAGGCCCTCTGCAGCCCAGCTCGGCAGAATAGCGCGATCAGAGCTGGCGCCGCCCAGCGTGACTCCGTGATTGCCCAGCTCCAGCCAAATTCCTTGTGAGCAACTGTTCTCCCAGCCCCGCACCCCTCCAAGTTCTCAATTAAAGAGGTTATAAATAGCCAGGGCACCCTTCATCCTCACCCTGCTGCTGCCAAAGCTTCGAGTCAATAAGCGGTGGCCAGACCCTTCCCCATCCCACTGGGATGCTGAAAGCAGAGCTGGCTCTGTCCATGCAGAAATGCATTTCGCAGCATGGCTGAGACAGGAGCCCAGATGTCAGAAGGGACCTTTGGAGGTCATCTGGCCCAACCCCAACTCAAGCAGGATCACCTGAACCAAGCTGGCCAGGACCTCGTCCAGATGGCTTTTGAGTATCTCCAAGGCACCCCAGCCAATGGAACTTGATACGCCCAGCCCTCAGCTGCCCTGTCATGCCACGTCTTTCAAAACAGCCTGAGTTCTTTATGCTGAGCATTTTGTTCCTGCCCTGTGTCTCTCTTGAGAAAGCAGGTGAAGAAAGCAAAAACCAGGGGAAGCTTCATTCTTCTAACTTCGAGCCTCAAGGTTTTCTTGACTAGATTATAACTGTTTGTTCTTCTACTTGTATCCATCTAACTGAAATAGTATTTCTCCTGCCTGTTTGCATCCACCCCAAAATTCCATGTACGTAGGCACAGCAAGAACATCTGCTCTCTTGTTGAATCTCACTAGGCTGAGTACGAAACCACCTTGTAGCTGTTGGGAGACTCAGCTTCCAGCTTGCCTCCACCCAGTATGCCCCTATACCACTGCTTCAATCCTCGTTCACCTTCTAACTCCTCTATAAATACCCTGTGTACCTGGCAGCATGCTCACATAAAGTCCAGATGAGGGAAATCCAGTAAGTTCCCACTAAGTCCACTATCATCAAATTAACTTAGCAGACTGCTCTGATGGGAGCGAACTTTGGTGACGCCACGTTTTGTGAGACCCTCTTTCCCCTTGGCTCGTACGGCCTTACCTTTCCTTTTGTCTGCAGCTTCAGATAACTTTTGTCTTTATGCTCTGACAGCCAAAAAAACGCCTTTACAGTAAAACACCATGTGCTCTGCTACAACGCAGCATCCTCATCTCTGGAACCCCCATAGTGTGGTGACCCCCCCATGCAGCAAACTGCCCCCGGCTGCTGACCGGGGCATATCTCCCTGCCAGTCACTGCCATGCAGGGCCTACAGGCTGGAGAAGGGAAGGAGAGGGAGGGAGAAGGTGGATGGGGACACTTCACCCGCCCTGTTTGGAGCCCAGGCTGACCCTCCTATGGCCAGCACCGCTCTGAAGCAGGAGGGCAGGGACAAGGGGAGGCCAGCGGAGATGCCAGCTCTGCTGCAGGCACGGCAGGTCTCATCACCAGGAAACACAGCCACGGAAAGGCAGGGATGAGTGATGGCCAAAGAAAGAATGAGAAAAATTATCTGTAATTCATGCTTTAAATAGAAGAGCAATCAGTGTGCAGAGCTCTTGGAGGGAGCAGCTTACAAGAGGCAGCAGAGGCCGTGCCCGTGCCAGAGCGGGTTGCCTGGCAGGCACGTGCCACTCGTCTGCTCCTGAATAAAACAGAGCCAGCTCAGATTTCTCCGTGTCACCATCCCCTCCGCTCGGCCTTGGCGGGTTGGGGTTCAGCTGAAGCAGAATGACTGACACAACATGTCAAGCAAAGTGGAGGTATTAGAGGAAGGTGTCAAACTGGCAGTTTGGCTCCGCATCATTCTTTTGTGGGAAATGTTCCCAAGAGGACATCTGGGGAAGCACAACTGTCAGGGCCATTTAAGCACCTCCCAAAGTGTTCTGATAGATCAAGGCCCAAATCCTTGAGATCAGTCTCCCGCTGCTATTCTTGCTCTTAAAAAAAGCATTTGCTGGATGTCTGCAGCAGAAATGAGGTCCCATTAGTCCCTACCCTAAAAACACTGCGATTCTGATATATTAGTAAAAAGCAAAATCCATTTAACTGCATTTTATCAGAGGTTTCCAAGAGCACAAAATTAAATTTCCTTTTCTCTTTCAGAACAAACCTGCTCCTACTTCAAGCACTTTACTCCAGGACAGAGCTCAGAGATATTTGAAGTAACCACCCAGAAAGGTAAGAATCATCCTGAAAACTTTTTCCTGCCATTGCACAAACTGAGGTGCACACAAGATGCAAGGTAATGGGGTCCCCAAAATGGGGGTTCAATCCTGGCTCCACAGAAAGCAGTAGAGGAATTTCTAGCAGATACCATCACAAACACTGCAAAATGTCTTGCCGGCATAAAACTAACATCACATCAGCATTATCTGTGACATTCCAAGACTTTACCATGGAAGGAAGAAGAGGTTAATAAAATCTAAATAAATAAACCTTACCCCAAGCAAAGTCTTGACCCTGAAAAGTAGAGAGGCTCTGTGAAGACCATTAGGAGTTTTATGCTTGATATTGATTTTATATAAAAGTCATGTTTAAATCCAGAGTGATCAATGGAAGGGAGGAACAGAGATCCTATAAAGACATATAGTCGGTGTTTACACAGCATGGATTTTGAAAACAGCCTACCACAGACAAATTTCACATTTCTAGTAAGTCCCTGATAAAGCCAAATATTTTTAGCATTCATCTAGCATGCACTGCTCTCTTTCTTGCCCTCTCATTAAGAAGAAATTCCTTTCCACTTTGCCACACAACATATTTTAGTGTGGAGTAAAGGAGCTGGTGATTACATTACACATATTAACCAATCTACTTTGTTTCCAGTAGAAATGATAATGGTAGAAAAGCCTGCATATGGCTTTTCTGAAAAAGCAATTGCCTAAGACAGGGAAGACTGGGAATTTTGCATTAATAGAAGAGCATATACCTGAGCTACCTGCTCTTGTTTATTGATATACTATTAGATCCAGCCATCTGATCTTAAAAATATATCTGATGCCTTCTTTGTTATTCAGAAAAAAACATCAGGAAGAACTTTTTTTCTTTAGAGTAAAAGAAAAAGCTTAAGCTACAGCAAATGATTTTACATTGAAGCTAACTGTTTCGGGCAGTTCTAGCACATAGTAAAGAAAACCAAAAAGAGAAACATCAGAGAAATTATAGTAAAATAGTGGTATGAAAAGCAAAGAGAACAAAGAGTGATATGCTTTCCCTTTCACAGAAATAGCTCCATTTTGATGGGAGCTAATTAGTAACAGGCAAAAAGATTCTTCATGATTTTGCCTGGAAGACACATTTTTTTTAATGGCCTGAAAGGCAAATATCATCAGATACTGTGATATTCATGCATGGCTACATGTGCTAAATCTTAAACTGATCTGAAAACGAATGCAATATGTAAATGAAGGCCTGGATTATTTAATTAGTGATTCTTCCCTTCCGTCCAGGCACAGAACTGTGCCTCGGCTGGGTGAAGTGTCTACTGTGTATCTTAGCTGGTTTAGCAAAAAAGCAGGATATTTTATGGAGGGTTTAATCCTATGCCCTGAAGAAGCTGAGTTTCCATAGAGCTGGAATTCTTTGTCTTAAAGAAAAGATTTAAAAAAAAAAAAAAAAAAAGAGGCTGTGCAAACAGTTTACCTCTGGCCTCCTGCCTTAGTTGCCTGCTCAAATTTTGAGCCCTGTGGAGCACACAAACGTCCTGCACTGGTACAGCATCAGCACCATGCACAGGGGCCTTGTTGAAGCCCTGCAGTACAGACCTAGCACAAAAATAGCACAGAGCTGCTTATTTACTCTGAGAGCAGAGTGTGGAGTGATGGAAGAAATGAGAGCGTGGAGCCCAGAAGCCTTCAGCAATAACATCTATGCAGCAGAGCTAAAATGGCTCCAGTCCAGAGCTTCTTCAGGCTAACACAGGTGCCATTTGGTCTTTCAGTAAGCGTTAATAAAATGATTTTCCCCTCTTCTGTTTTTATATCCTTTGTATTCCAAAGATACTTGGCCAATACTTCCCCCTGCTTTTATTTTAGGGAAATACTGGATTCATCAGAGCCCCATCTCTGCAGCATCAGGACACATTTTTCTCTGAGTGACCTACTGCAAAGTCACAACAGTTGGTGGGAGCATGCTTAAAATCTGCAGACATTCACATTTTTTTGTGTGTTTCTTTTGCTTTGGCAGAATACAGCATTTCAGCTGCAGCCATTGCCATCTTCAGTGTTGGCTTTGCCATCATCGGAACAATCTGTGTCCTCTTATCCTTCCAGAAGAAGAGGGACTACCTGCTGAAGCCAGCATCCATGTTCTACACCTTCGCAGGTACAAGGGTCGCTGCTCACTTAATTGCACTCAGTTCATAGTACAATATAAAGAAACTTAGATACACCCTGGGCAGATGGAAACACTTCTGAAAATGCCCAGAAAGTGGCATTGTCTTCCTAGTTACAGTGAGACTACAAGACCCCATGTGGTACTCCGGTTGAAGAGTTTTGGAAATGTCCTGATCGGTTTTACCCAGCAGCCTGTCTGTATTTTCTCCAACTACTTTTAAAATGGGCATTTCTAACACATTCAGTGCTGGCTGCAGTGACTATTCCATCTCATTTAGTCTAAGCACAATAACACATTAAGGTTCAAACCAAAGAAACAGCTGATCCAGGCCCAAGATGTGCAGCTGTCTCCCAAAAATACAAAGATCACGTTTTTACATGAACTATCACATCCTTGACATGCCACAATGACTGAAAGACAGAGGTGCAAATTGTCACCTCAATAAAACCTTTATTCTACTTTTGGAAAAGCTCCCTAAGGAATGCAATTATTCCTCCATCACTTCGAGTTTCCCATCCAAGCCTTCCTAAAATGTAACACTCAACAAGTCACCGGCTGACTTACGTAGCCTAGGCTGTAGCAGAGATCTGAGCACTTGCTGGCGTTGGTTCCTTCAAACATTCGAGTCAATGACTCACCTGTGAATCTCACTGCAATTCCTGTATGCTAAAAGGCAGATGAGGTGGTTAAGGATGAAAAATTGACAGCTGGTTATTCAACCCACTGCTCTCATCTTCCTTCAGGTCTCTGCATCATCATCTCCGTTGAAGTCATGAGACAATCTGTGAAAAGGATGATTGACAGCAAGGAGACAGTCTGGATTGAGTACAGTTACTCCTGGTCCTTTGCTTGTGCCTGCGCCTCCTTCGTCCTGCTCTTCATCTTTGGAATCGTCCTCCTCCTGATCGCGCTGCCTCGCTTCCCCCAGAACCCCTGGGAGACCTGCATGGATGCAGAACCAGAGCACTGATGTTCCCCAACCGTGGGAAAAGCCAGAGAGTGTTTTGAAAAAATTTATATTTTTTAAAATGTCTCGATCTCACTATACTATGTGCACTCCATTAACTAAGTCATTATTGAAACAAGGCATCTTCAATTTTAACTCTTGCTTTGTTGTTTTTTTGTTGTTTCGCTTTTTTTTTTTAAGGAAGGAAGAGAGAGCATTCAGAGCACCAGTGTGGGTGAATGGCACCCCACTCTCTTACACCTCCACCCTGCTGGAGGCTGAGGGGCGATTTGCAATTTGTGGATGCCTTGTGCCAATGCAACTGGGCGAAAAAGTGCACGTGAGACAACTCGTGCTGCAGAGGAGACAGCATTCTTGGGGTGTGCAGTGTAGTTAGAGTTGAAGAGCTTAAGGGATATCAAGCCTTTACTCCTCACTTGTTCAGACACTCCGTGAGAAATTTCAGCTCCGTGGGAGTCCATCTCCCATCTGTGCCATACTCCTCTGCCTCCTGAGAAGGGTTAGCTCACCACTTAAATACATCGGAGAACCTTATGCTGTTCTATTAAACTGTTAAAATAAAAATTTAAAAAAGACTTTGCCTAGCATTGGGATAAACATTTAACCTACTGATTTATACCCTGCAGCTCCATTCTGTTGAACTAAGCACCAAAAAAAAAAAAAAAAAAAAGTAATTTCTGTTGAACTTTGACGGCAAAGCCAAGACATACTGAAAATTAAGAATGATATTTTCCTTTAATAAAAAGCACAATCTTCTGGTAGCATGATTTTCTGGAAAATAATTTTGATGGATGAATCACCTGGCCCATCAATTTCTGCTGGGTCCAGTATTACAGTGTAATTCTCAATGGTATTTACTGTACGTAGCTCTCATTTCTTCCTCGTGAATAGGCTTATTAAGAGTACTGTGCTTTGCTCGCTGCATAGGTATATAAAAATACATATAAAGAAAAATCCTTCAAGGTAGCAGACAAGAAGGAAAGGAACCAGGAGAGTCAGCCCCAAAAATACAGCAGAAGTGCAATGCTGTTTACGCACACGTGAAGTGCGTGCCTGAGGCATCGTGGGCAAGCGATGCTGGCTGTGCTGCAGAGACCAGTGCACCCACCTGGCCCCTCCAGCCCAGCCCCAAGAGGCATGCATCTGTAGCTTTTGGTTGTTTGCAGTTGAGTTTTTAGAAAACTGTTCAGCATTTTCCCCTTTTTTTCCCCCTCAGGTAGGAAAAAGTATTTGTTTTTTTCACCAGATAATTTTAAAAGCAGGAGAAAAGGAAACCGAGGCGTTCTTTCCCTCTGCAATTAACTGTCCTCAATTCTGAAGGAAAAAAAAAGGCAGAAATCAGAACAGAAAATTTGTGGTCGTTTTATAGAGATCTGAAATCATGTTGCATGCCAGCATTTTGAGAAATTGCACAGCAATCTGGAGCTGGTGTGAGGGGCTGGCCCTGCTGTGAGCCCCTGGCCCCACTGCAGCCAGCCAGACGCAGGCATGTCTGTTTTCGCATCAAGGAAGTGTCAGCAAGAATACAAGCCATTTGTGAAGTTGCGTGAGTATTTTTCAAGCTCTTTGAAGTTAAGATGCACTACAAATAGCATGCATATTATAAAGTTTCGGGCTAAAGCACTCGTTGGTGCTCATATCTGGGTGCAAGCTGGGGAATTCTGCCTCTGTCTCATAAAGACAGACAAGTGCAAGTCTTCAAGTTGTCACTGCACCACAGTGAAATGCTAAACGGTTTTGAAATCCTATTTTTGGTAGAAAGCTGACATGCCTAAATTGTACTTTCATTGTACAGGAAGACAGAGACCAGTTTCTAGGGAGATCCTTTACATGCTACCACAACAGAAAAGCAAGTTGGATCGCCTCCCGTGCTGGCTGACCCAGGTTGGGATATCCAAATACACAACGTCAGATTAATGTAAGCAAAGCAGTTGGCAGACACAAAGGCATCCCCAGCTCAGCCATCACCAGCAAAACAACCTTAACTTAGATGCAATGGGTTGAAATAATTGAGGTCTGGTGATATGGGTCGAGCTTCATCACCCCACATGGACTGGCAGCATGTCCCATGCCCCATGGACACCCTTCGCCCCCCCCTTTTCCCATGCACCAGCTGCTTCTTGCAATGCCACTTCAGTGACAAAGTAATTTCTGGATGGTTTCTTATCCTGATGGGCCAATATGTTGCAAGGAGCTGCATACTCCCCCTAAAGATGTGACCAGTTACGTTTGATAGTCATCAGCAAGAACACACATATTTCAGATAAACAGATCCTGCAAGGTCTCACCTTCCCCATGTGTGTCCCTTCATTCCAGGGCTGAAACACCTCATCCAAGCCCCAGTGAGGGCAATGGAAAGATTCCCACTGAGTGCTGGGGCTTGGTCTGGATTCAGAGGTTTGACAGCCCCTCAGTGCTCACTCTACCCCTGGGTCAGAGAAAATACACAGCTCCCAGCAGCGAGAGCTTACACCCACAGACAGCAATGCTGGCAGCTGAGTTAGATGCCTTCCCGAAGCTCTTAAACTCACTAAGCTTTATTTTCTGTCTGCTGTAAGTTAAGAGGGTTTTTGATCATTCATTATTTCAGTATGGTTCCTGCAAGACTGAGGAGCATGTGGATGACTTCATTTTCCTTTTCCAGATATTAAGAAATGTGGCTGAGGGACTCGTCCATTAAATTGGTCATTGGTATTCACAGCAGGGAAGGCACTGCTCTTACAGCAGGTTTGTTCTGCCATATCCAAATCTCTCTGCCACGGAACTGATAATGTGTTTCAAGAGAGTTAATAAAAGTAATTGGCCTTCATACAGAGAAAAAGAATAAAAAAATTGGGTGGAGGAGGAGCTGTAACAAGTCTGCATTTTCAAATAGCAGGGAACAGCCAACAGAGCTTCGCGAATGTAGGAGGAAACCACAAAAGAAACATCCTTGCTGCAGGGAGTTATCCCAGTGGAAAGGGGATGGGAACCTAGCTGCACTTGGCAAGGGACCTGTGATGGCACTCCACGGCCAAGGGTGGCAGCAGCCAGCATGCCAGAGAGAGAAAAACACCTCACAAACCCAGTGACTAGCACCAGCCACCACCAAAGCCTGCGCAGTGGCCCTGCCATGGGCATGGGTCACTTGGGAACCGGCCATTTGCCACTCATAAAACCAATATCACTGACTGCCCCCTGCTCCTCACGTGACACAGCAGAGATTTTGGCTTCTCAGATCTGCCCATCACAGAGCCCAAGTGCTAAACAACAGAGCGCGATGGAAGTCAGGATGATTTTTGTTTGTGTAAGGGCAACATTTGCTTTAGGCGCAAGGCTCAGAATCTGCTTCTTTTAAGCACTGTGTTGCGTGAATAACATGCAGAAAAGGTGCCAGACTAACACCCCTGACGAAGGAAAGCGCCTGTTTAGCAAGCAGCCAGCTGCGCTCTCAGAACAGCGCGGATCAGGCGAGCGGCCTAGCGCAGGCCGGCGGAGCCTTCCCCAGGCTCCCGGCCCACAGGGCAAGGGACAGACAGAGGCCTTGGTGCAAAACCCTTCTGCAGTCCGTGCCTGAAAAGCACCAGTGTATACAGTGTTTGCAGCTTCCCTGGGGTCATCGCTTCTTTTCTTTCCTTACTCTCACAACAGTTGTGGAAATTATTTCCAGAAGGTCCCCAAGATCTGAGAATTTCTGCCCCCAGCCCTGCAATGAGCTCTGCAGCCTCGGCCCTGCTGCAGAAGGGCACCTTCTCCTGGGCTTGATAGCTCTTGAGGAACATACCCGACACAAGAAGTCATCGCCATAAGCAGGGGCCTGCTCGCAGTGCTGCACCCTGCCAGATCCAGGGAAGGACCTGGAGATTAGCACCAAGCCCTTGGGCTCAATCCAGTATGCAGTCAGACGTATGCATGCCACAATCCTAACCAACGTGCAGAAACTGTTTATAGACTAAACCTAAACCTCATTACAAACTTCATCTAAAAGAGATGTTAGTTTCCCATGGTGAATGTTGCATTGCTTTTATAACAAATGTTGGAATATTGAGCTGCTCTGTCCCCTGAACTACACACACAGCAACAGGATCTGCTTTCAATGCATCTGTTCTAATTATTTCTCATTTCCATTATCACCAAGGGGCAAGAAAAAAGCATCACAGCTTGGTTTTGACCAACACATAGGACAAAATTCTTCTCAGTTTGTTACATTTGATATATGTTCTGGCTCCAAAGAAATCCATCAGGAGACAGCAAGTCTTATGGGAAATGGACTAACAACATCTTTTGCCTAGTTCTGGCTAATTCAGATTATAGATTTTTTCTTTTTTCTTTTTTCTTTTTCTTTTTTTTTTTTTAAATTTACCAGAAGCATGCATTGACCTCTATCGAAGTAAAAACTTTTCCACATATATCAACTACAGTTGCCACAAACCCTGCACCCAGCTGACATTCCTACCACAATTGCCGTGAATCCTTTTACTTTTCTTGAATGACGGAAAAGAACTGAGTGACTCAGTCCTTGGTTCCTGACACAACCAAATAAAAAGATGCTTGAGCAAATATTGCTATCCCAGCAGAAATGGCCCATATTTCATGTTAAGGAATATGATGTACAATTTTTTTTTTATAGGCACCATAGATCATCACCAGCCAACTTGACAAGTTAATTGTCCACAGTTTTTCTAGGAAAACTAGAAACTTAAACAAAACAAATGAAGTGAGTTGAATGATGATACGGGTAGAGCAGAAAGCATTATGAGCTTATTGCTTTGGAAATGTGCAGATTCTGATATGCTTCACTCTAAAAAAAATTCTGTCTGGTCAAACACTGCTCTCAGTGCTACTTACAGTAGAGGTATTATACACACAGCAAAAGAACTGCTTATAGTGCATATTCTCTGCAGAAAAACAGCTGAACTTGACAAATCTGGGAACAAAATATTAATTAATCAAAGTAGGGAATATTACTCAAGGGAGTTGTAAGGTCAGTGGAAATAGTCACATACTGTTATGGGTCAGTAGTGCCATAGTCCATACAATTAAATATAATGGTACAAAATATACTAGACGTCAACTTCAAGGAGAAAATATGGATGAAAGGGCTTTGGTTCTAACTAGCCAGCTTTTATGCATAAGAGATATTTATTAGTTGTATTGTGGAAACACTTAAGGATGGTGAGTAGCTGCTAAACACTGCAAAGATTTATGCTAGATAGAATGGAGAGGGGACGTGTCCCTGTGACATACTTTGGCTATGAGGAGCTTGATACTGTGGATATGCCTGAGAACACATCTCCGGGTAGATCGACGGCACCTGAGCGTCCCGCAGAGCAGCGGGACTGGCACACAACAGAAGAACATATTGGAGCCAGCGAACTAATGAAGGGAGACAGGAACATACCAAGAAAGCTCTGAGACTTCAGCAGCAGCAAAGCTCTTTTCAGAAACATGGTGACAACTGCAGGCAAGAAAAAAGACAAGCCGTGGACTAGCACATCCATATCTGATGCCATAATGAAATTTACCCAAGACACCAAACAGAAGTCCTATACCTTCAAGAAGTATAAACATTGCTTCAGAATCCAGCTCCAAGTGACCTCTGCCCTGATGGAAGTGAGCAGGATCTCTTCCAGTTCCTTTTTCTGACTTAGCAAGACCAAGTTGAAAGTTATTTTATAATATCAGTCTTCAAATGCACATGGGGAAAAATCTACCAATTCCATTCATTAAGTAGCTTTTTAAATGGCAGAAACTGTATTTAAAATTAAAAAAAAAAGTTCAACTTTTTAAAAAAACAGAATTTTTTATTAGTTCCTAGAATCACACTGACAACCTCCCATGAGGCATTCAGATTTTCCTCATGAAGAAATGAAATTAAACTGAATAAAACCAGAGCCTTTTGCTAGTAAATACAAGCTTTCTAAATTTAGGTCTGGACAAAGTCATTTACATTTTCCACAGAAAACAGTGGATGTTTATTCCTGGACAAGGAGCATGAGATTTGGCATGCATTGTACTTTTAAGTATGACATTTCAGTTATAAAAAAAGGTCAAGAAGCCAAGTACTCAGTGTAAATGTCCAAGCCTCATTTCCTTTAAGTTGAGATATTGTACACGAACCGAGAAACTACACTCATATTTTTAAATTTTTACTGTAATTGCAACAGCTCCATATTTAAAGTGCAGCCTGAGTCCATGCCCACTGGAGCCACCTTAATGGGCTTAATTTGATTTTTCATAAGTTTGATTAAACCCTAAAACAGTTTACAATATACAGTGGGTTTTTTGTTTTTGTAAGTAACTATGACTCCAATAAAAACCGAGCAATTTACTTTAAAAACGAAAGGGTTATATACATGACATAAGGGCTAGACAAAACATTTCAAAAAACGTGCATTTTTTTTTCTCCAGAAGAATATTAACTTCAAGAAATACTATGGATTCATTCTATATATATCCAAAGCTGATCGTTAGAAGATCTCCACCATACCCTCCCCAAACTCCTGGGTGAGAGCACTTAGGAAAATCCATAACCAAAACCTGGGGTGACTTTCATGAGGTTATAGAATTGAAAATGTAAAAGAAAGTGTCTTTACAGTATTTTTAGTATAGATAAAATGCCAGTGTGAAACAGAATAGAATGTGGTGAGATGCAGCCATCTCCCCCTTAACTAATTCACAGATAGCAGTAAATTAACAAGTGATGTTTATTAGTTTAATATTCAAATATGGTGAACAGAATCAAAAGACTGCTCCATATAAATGAGTGATTTTGAAACCCCTGAAATTACAATGCCAACTCGGCGAAGTGAAGTGCATTTGAACCCTACCTAGTCTTTTGTCATAGTCTTGCACATCTTACCAAGAGCTCCTCACAGACTATAACATTCAGGCACACAGATTTTTCTTCTCTCAGAGCAGTGCCAGGTGCTCAGTGGAGAACCAGCAAAGCTCCACGAAATAAAAACGTCTGAGGCTAACGTATACAGAGCACATGCCCGGCCCTCACAAGGGAATTTCCCATGGACCTATTCCTGAAGTCTTCAGCTCGGCAAAAACCCCAAGGCTGTAGAATTTGGCCTCTACTCATTTTGGGTCTTCTTTATTTGATGCCACGTGCTGAAGTGCTAACCATAACTTGGCAGGGGCTTTCCCCTCCCCCAGCATCTTCTGTTTGGTATAGACATTAGGAAATAAATTAACAAATTATGCGTACTTTTCCTTTACAGAAAAAAAAAATCAGATACATTTCTGAATCATGAACCAAAGGTTTATAATAAAAAATATATATATATGCAAACCTCTGCAGTGTACTGAGTTTAAATCAGCCCCATTATGTAAAGACCCTTGACTTAGAACACGAAGTCAAATGCAAAAAAAAAAAAAAAATGATTGTAACCAGAGCAAAAATCTGATTGAGTACAGCAGAAGACACTGCTAATTTGCAAGGTGTCCCACGGACAGCTGTAAAATCTGAAATCACCCCCCACAGCCTATAAATTTTTATTTTTGTATGTAATAAGTGGAGGAATACTGCAAATAAACCCAGCTCAGTCCTTGTAAAAATTAAGTATTACCCAGATTTAAAGTTATCTATTCAAGTGTAAAAGGAGGACTACTTATCTGGAGAAACTATGCAAACACGCCTTTATCTCCCCAGCTGCAAAAGTATGAACAGTGTGCAAGACCAGAAATCTTTACGAACAAAGATCATCTTCTGCGCTTTCATTCACACTTGTTTCTTTAAATTTTAAAATCCCATAATTTGGTTGGTTTTTGTTGTTGCTGTTGTTGCTTAAATTTGTACTCCTAAGGGGCCAGGTTTGTGGAGAACTTAGCAGAACTCATAGATAAACAACCTGGATACCGTTCTCATCCCCAAAAGATTTAGATTAATTTGGATACAGCTTTGACAAACATTAAATCTCTTCTTTAATGATGTTCCTCAAACAAAACAGTTAGCAAAATATCTGAATTTCCTTGTATAATGTCACATTTTAATGTAAACATCAAATAATGTACCAAAAGTTTTACCGGAAAAAAAAATTAAAGCGGCACAATTCTTTATACCACTGGAGAAGGGGGGGGAAGAAAAAGCCAGATTACAAACATTTACACATGCATAGTGGAAAAAAAAATTAAACAAACAAAAAAGTATTTTACTAAATTCACGCAATTTTTTTTTAAAATAGTTATTAAATCTACTAAGCACCAACATACCTAAAAATTTATCTTCAGCTTCATGATTCATTTAAAAAACCTATCAAATTAACTTTTCAAACAAGCTTATATTACTAGCTTGTCCAAAAATAAAATGTAGAGGTTTTTTTGGGTTTTTTGTTTTTTGTTTTTTTTTTTTTTTTGATGTCATTTCTTTTTTTGTGTTTTGTTTTTTTCTTCTGTTTTTTGTTTTTGTTTTTGTTGTTTTTTTTTTCTTTTTAAGTATACCAATACTTTTTATCTGAATGCTTCCAAACAATGGCATAGGTGTCTGCAAAGAATGCCTTTACTTTACCCTACAGTGAATGGAAAATACAATACCACATCATACAGAATCTAAAACTAGAAAAGTCTGAGAATGCAGCATCCCTTCACAAAAAAGCTGATAAAACTGAAAGTATTTAGAAGATGCTGCATCTTTATTAAAAAAAAAAATTAAATGAATTTAAGCAGAAATAACATACATTTTTACATTAACTGGCCATTTCTGGTACAGAAACCCAGCATAGTATGCTAATGTTATTGAATAAATGTAAATGCTACTTACAATCTTTTTAAATACAATTTAGACAAACTTTTTTCTTTTTTTTTTTCTTTTTCTTTTTTTCCCTCTTTTTTTATTTTTTTTTGAAGTTGTACAGGTAACCTCTCAGCTGCTAGTTTAATGCAACACATCATTAACATTACACAAATTAAAAAATAATGTGTGTTTTCCTACAGAAAGCTTCCAAAAAAAACGACCCACATCAAAAAATGCAAAATAATGGAATATAATTAAAAAAATTAGTTGCAAGTCTAGCAGCAAAGCAATTAGGTGAGGATATATTTACTAATATAAACAAAGGGAATATTTGCAGCTACAGGTGAAGCCCCAACTATCTTAGATCTACTGACACAAATAAAAATTAAATTCTCTCTAAAAAAAATAATCTGATTATTTAAAATAGGAGTAAAAGCCATTGCTACCTGATGAACTACCTAGGCTAAGTTCCTGAAACAAAGACAAAGGGTCGCTATTCTTTTTTGTCTGCTCAGGAGGAGGTTTGGGCTTTGGCGGAGCCCGCAGAGCACTTGCGTAGGACATGACAGGCTTGCTCCCACCAGCGTTCTGCTGGCTGTTACTGTTGGATTCGACGATCTGCTTGTTGGGCATGAGAGGTGGGAACTGGCCAAGATGTTGCAGCACGTTGTAGTTGAAGGAATTTGAGAGCTGTATGTTTTCAGCCTTCAGATGTTCCTCTGGGGGCTTGACCGTCTTCGGTGGAGCTGCAAAAGGAGAAAGCAGATTTTGTCTAAGTGAACAACTCTGAGTTAGGAAACCCATGTACAGGAACCTCAGAGGAAGCACTGAGCAATACTGAAACCATCTCTGCTGGTAACAGCCCCCTCTGCACCCCCAGCTTTCTGTGTTTAGTCACTCTTTGTCCAGAGAAATTTCTTCTAAGTTATCTGGCTTCATTTCCAGCTACTGGGTCTTGTATTACCCTCGTCAGCAATGCCGAGAAGACTGACATTATTAAACATATTCTCCATGTGCGTATACCTACAGAGGTAGTAACACTGAACCTGCAATTCTGCACAGGCAGACTCTGCAGATACACTGAAGGTAAGGTGCTTCAGAATGGGATATACCCTAATTTAAACACTATCCACTGAGACAGTACAAAGAGTATTTCATTCTTCTTGCCTTAGAGCATAATAGGTGAAAATTAAAATTTACAGCACCATATATAATTCATTCTCAAGCAGCAACACAGATTTCTGAATGCTACCCAACTAATTATTGATATTTTTGTCTGAATGCGGTTCTAATTGATATGTTCTTGCTCTACATTTAACAACTTCTGTAACTATCAGGGAAAAAATATTTACTTAAAAAAAATAGGTATAAAACTGCTTTCGAGTGAATTTCCTGAATCCTAATGAAGTATCTTAATTTTGTCTGGGGAATTCTGCTGTCTTACATAGCTACAGAAACTACACTGAAACGCAGGTATACATTATAGCTAAAATAGCCCGGGAGTTGAACAACAGATATATTCCGTAATTATTTCCATCTTCAAATCCATAATGTTATTTTTGAAGTGCACATACAGGAATGTATGATCAAATGATTACATAAGTAGAAAAACATGATTATACAGTTCAGTTTCTCACTGGAAGGGTTGCACACACACTTGTTTCTGGTAAAGTACACAAAAATACCTTGGAAAAATGATGTGGAAAGAACATTAGCAAAACATTTTTACTAAGGATGCTATGATTCAAAAAAAAAAAAAAAAGAACAAGCAAAATAACTTCCCCAAAATAACTATAGCACTCGAGAGAAGACAACTAATGACAAGCATGGCTAGAGGCGAAAACTAAGTGTGGTAGAAGTGTCTAGCACAAGAAAAAAATATGAAGATAAACATATTGAATAAGAACTTAAATCACTTTCTTCCTATCAAGAGAAAGAACACTGCAAATCAAGCTCTCAAATTGCAATTTTGAAAAGTGCCTGCTTATAACAACACAGAGCAATTCACAGCAGCTCTCCTTGCACTCTCCATAAATCCAACATGATGTAACTGAACACTTGTGCCACAGCCATTTCTGATGTACAGGGAATAAAAGCCCTTGAACTGTCTGGTGTCATGATTGCTCACTCCCAGGCAATGAATACCAGCACAGGACCAGTTCACAGCTTCTCATTCTTGTGGATTTTTATTTCATGGATTAAAAAACAGTAACCAGAAACACTGAAGTTACTTGTCATTAACCTTTAACACTATAAAACACATGTGAACTTCAAATAACATCATCATAGCCAGTAAGCCGTGTCTCTAATTGCAAAGCCTTTTTTATCACTGAGAAGTTTATTTTATTTCTCTCCACTAAGTCGATCTGCACTGCAACTACCAACAGGGAAGCCATGCCTTCCATGGTAAAAGTTTAGACTTCATCACGGTAATAATGAAGTACTAAAATTTGCCACGAAGTACGGAGCTCACTAATACAGTTTCTATTGTTTCCCACCAGACTGTAACATCAACAAAAAATGTTATTGATTCTGGAGACAAATAACGTGCAAATACATCTCACCAGTTACCTCAGATCCTTTTAGCAAAATCTTAGTTGCACTTGAAACCACTGTAAGAGAATATGTGGGTTAACTAGAACTTTTGTAGCAAGACTAAGAAACAGTACTGCATTTAGTGGATGAAATACTCAACCGTATTCTTTTTCAGACATCAGCAATGTACCAGAATATGAACAAGACAGAAAATGAAAATAGGATTACTCTTAGCAAGCCTTTAACTACTAAAAGAATAAATACTTCAAAAATCTTTGTTAAATTAGTTTCAAGACTTGAAGAGATGTCAGAAAACATTCTGTGAAAACAAAGAGAAAAAAAAATATATATCCTTTCATTTAGACTTGCTCATTCCAGCCTAAATAGTCTATTTACGGGAGCAGAGAGAGAAGCAAAGATCAAGTCTGCACCTACCTAACAGCTCCCGGGGTGGAACTGCTCTGTTGGCTCCATTGCATGGAATGTTTGGGTACGGGGCAGATGAGGAAGAGTTTACCCACAACTCAGGTGATGAGTAGTTGAAAGATGACTGGTTACTGTGGTCCTGAAGCTCTTTACACTGACCAAGACTCTCTTGAGGAGTGCTTAATTCTTCAGAACAAGCCTGGACTGAACTAGAGGAAATTCTTCTTTGGTACAACGGCCTGCCTGGTCCTCTTGGTTCATACTGCAAACACACAAAAAACAAAAAAACAAAACAAAAAAAAGACCTTTTGCTCCTTTTATTCAACTGCATGTAGCAAATGCTATTTCTCCATCCATTTTTTTCCATGCCACGTCTTACAAAAAAAGTATCCTTTGCATTTAGAAAAAAACACTAATACATTTCAAATTATACGTTGTATACTGCAGTCACTGATAATGTATTTTAACCATACGAAACAGACACGGGATTATAAAGGATGCATAAAGAGCTTCAACTAAGATTCCTTAACTTTTAATCAACCTTTATATCTTACACTCCTACATGGGAAATGAATCATATAGAGAGAAGAAGGATACCCAGCATTTACAAATGATATAAAGGAAGTACAGAAACATATAAGAGCAAGAGAAAATGATCAATTACAATGTACAGAGGAAAAAATGGCTTTCAGTTTCCAGAGGGCAAATTAATGATACCAGGATTTGGCCAATCACAATACATTTGTGTACTGAATTTTGCATATATACACACAGAATGAACGCTCTGGAGAAGTGTGTCTTCAGGAGGAATAATGCAAAGAATTTTATCTGAAACCATAGAAATTACTTGCTTCCAAGATCCTGTAGATCATGTAAATGAAAATGGTAGAAATTCCATTAACCTGTTGGCTTCAAGATTTAAAGACTTTTCAGGATTCAAAGCAAGTCCATTGTATTAGTTTATTTAACAAAAAACAGTTTGGTAAGGATACCAAAGGTCATGACATCTCTCCTGAAACCTGCCTCATATGAGAGATCTCTGTTACAAATACACCTAAAACTGCATTTTGATTTCTTTATGTAATTCCGTCCTATCTGCTAGCTGAATGAGCCCTCCTGGAAACTTTACAAGCAAGTCTGTCTTGTAATGTTTTTACTGCATTTTGCATTTCTGTCACACATTTTGAAAGGAAGAAGTAATGAGAACTAAAATGAATTTGCACTAATTACATAAAGACTCACTCTATTTGTCTTCAGATAGCAGGAGCCGTCACAAACTCTGTAGGAATATTTATTAGTTTATTACTGCTGAAGAGCCATTGTTCTTACATCCCGCTGTACTGATGGCATTAAATGTTGTCATAAAGTATTAGATTTTATACAAGGTGGTATGGCTTAATGGACTGAAACAAAGAATTTCTAAATGCCTATAAAAGCAAGTCTTACTACAGCTCTAGCTGGGCCTGAGGATTCCATTAACCTCTCTAGATCTGCAGAATACAAAAATTTGTAAAAATGCACTGGCATTCAATTTTAGTTATTTTGCTCAGGCACATAAACTCTAAGATCTTTTCTACTTTCAGAAGTCAAAAGGCAATGAAACATGTATCATGTGGGATAGTAATGAACACATATCATGGCTACTCTAAAAACTTTGACATACATAAATGTATCACAGGACATGCCACTTAATTTTATGTGCAAATATTTCATCACATGCAGTCCGTGCAAGATTATCTGAGAATATTAATTCTGCCAGTCCTGTAACACAGCCAGCTCCAGCATATTCCATATCTGCATATCATACACTCCTCAGCACTCCAGATTCCAACAGGGATTAAAAACCCCTGTTCAAAACATGACCTGTCATGGCTATATGTGCTCACATAGTCTACATCCCATTACACTACCTCCCCTAGAGTCCAGAACAAAAAAGATTGACAGAGACAGAGCCATCTCGTGGGTGGCAGGGTTTGTGCTATGCCCAGATTCATGCTACACAGCTGGGTATCTCTGCACTGGTACGCAACACTGAGCCCCCAAAATACACAGAATGGCTTTACACAGCATTAGCTCAGGCCAGGTGGGATTTACTACATCAGGTTTCATACCACGTTAAAACAACCGTACCTCTTCTGGTCTCAGGTTAGTATGAAAACTAACCCAAACACATTCACAGTTCAACACTGAGCCAACTGGCTGGCTGATTTGAGCTGACCTTCCAGAGAGTCATCTCATGAGTCTCCACCTGAGGTGTGGTTAATTTGCACTCCAGACAAACAACCTGCAGATAACTGAGCAATGATTGCAAAAAACTCTGAATAATATTCAAAAAGCCAAGACCTCCTATTTGGTAGAGAAAATGTTAGTCCTGTAGCGATGAGAACCACAAATACACACAGGGTGAACACAGAAGACTTGCAGGAAAATTCTATCTCAAAGAAATCCCGTGTGAGCTTTTCATATGTGAGGTATTTTGCATTCATGACCACTTCAAAATATAATTTCATATTAAAATGACATGACAATTGCATAAGCAGACAAAAATGCCTACCTCTTCTAAGCTGTGGAGCGAAGAAGCAGATACTGCTCGAGATGTGAGTGGATGAAATGGCTCCTGACCAACTGCATGCTGATGATTCTGTATTTGTATAAAAGGGTTTTGCTGGGCCCTATGGGGCAATGGAGGTATACCATAATGAAAGCCCTGCCCCATTAGGTGATTCTGCTGTAGGTTAGCATAAGTCCACGATCCATCAGGTTGCAGGTATTTCAAGGGAGATGGGGTTATATGTTCAGATGGCATTGAGAAAGGGGGATTGTATATTTGGGGTAAATGTTGCTGAAATGCTGGGTTACTGGGTATTTCAATGTCTCTGTTGTTTTCAGTGAAGTTAGGAAAGTGACCACTGTGATTAGAGTTGCAGGAAGGAGAAGGGAGTGCTGGTGGGCTTCTGGGCTGAATTTGTCTGTATTGCAACAGTCTTGACTGAGGGGGTGGCATTTCAGCTAAGTCCCGACTTTCACTTTGATCACGGTGTGACAGTTCTCTGAGCAAATCCTGGAATCTGTATTGACAGAATAAATGTATCAAGAAAAAGAAAAAATGTTTTTCTAAAATCCCACTCTTTTTGCGGTTGAGAAAACTCAAAGCACAAACCACTGGATTTAAATATACTCATCTTTGAGCCTGCTGACCCTAACTTCAAAAGATGCGACTGTGAGCAATCAGAAATTAGGCACAAGAGGATTAACTGGATGAAATACCTACCTGAATCATTTCAAAGTTTTAATAACTCTTGAGATTTCCTTTTCAGTCAGAAGAATCAAGTTTTTGTTATCTCTTAAGAGACAACCAAAGTAAGGGTTTCCTGCTTTACTATAGAAAACACTTCCCACAGTTAAATCAAATTTTAACCCCTTAAAAGCTAAAAACCAGAACAATCAGGGATTCCCCTCACGTGTACAATACATTTCCAAACTTCTTCAAAAGGAAGGGAGTATACAATTCAGCACTTTACGGAGTCAGATAAGAGAGCATTTAGAGGCTTTACCATGGCTATAACAAACCAGATGGAAAATAAAGCATAGTGGGAGATGACAGTAAACAGAGGCAATTTTAAAATCTGGCCTTCACAATATACATGATTAAAGCTGATGGCCACAGGAACTATTTTTCTGTTTATGTTCAACAGCTTTCTTTCTTGGCCCCTAATGCTCCATCTCAAGAATATGCATATTTTACAATCTGCTTTTAAAATAAAAAGCTTTTTAAAAAGGAAGAAAAGTTTGGATTTGACTGGGGAGCAGCATTGTGGGCAGGGGGTTGGTTTTTTCAAGCACAGAAATCTGCCTTTTATGCCTAATTCACTTTGAAGAATTTACTGCTTAATAGGCCTTAACTACACTCAGATACCACCTTTATATGCACAAGGTTGTTACTCTCTTTCCATTACTTATTCCATAAATACAGCACTGAGATACTCCATAAATGTATTTTTTCACTACAGCTTTACTACCCAATAAACAGAATAAAGCATAACACATAGTAAAAGCATAGCTGTAAGTCAGCCTGCCAACTATTTTAACCTTCATAATAACAGCAGCAAAATGCAATACCTTTTAGTGCCTTGTACTTGGATCACAGTGTTACAGATAGGTGCCCACTGCTCAATTTTATACAAGCTCTGATGACTCAGTAAACAAATACCTTGAATATGTTGCCTCTGTTTCATCTTCTGTATTACTGGCAAGTTTCCAGTTTGCCCTAACTTGCTGCTGTTGATGCAATCCAATTGGTTGCTGAGGAAGATGTGGTAGATGAGGATGGTGATGGTGTTGATATGGAATAGTGCCTTGACTGAGATAGGCATTATGTTCATTCCATTGCTGTAACCTGGCTTGTTGCTGCTGCCTTATTGTTTCCAAAGCTACATTTCCATGCATACGATCTATAAAAATAGTTTTAAAAAAAAATTTATCTAATGTCCCTTTTAAAAAAAAATCTTTATGTCAGAAAAAAAAATACTTTTTATACAGTATATTCCAGGGCCTATTATCTACTAACTGCATTGCAGTCTATAACCTGGTTATTTAAATTATACGGAAAATCATATAAACATGAATTTTTCTAATAAAGTGCTGAATATTCAAACATGCCTTAAGCAGCAAATTATGCTCAATGACATTACTTATGGAAACTAACCCAACAATGACCCAATTCAGAGCAATATGCCTGGAAAGGTAAATACCTCCTTCATTTTCACTTCAATGTAGTTATAACTGAACACTGAATTTAAATAAAGAAAAAGTCACCTACCTAAAGTGTCCCCTAAGGGCATTCCTGATGGATTCTCTTCAATGAAGTTGTTCAAGTGGGTTGGCAGAACAGGGTTGTGCTGTGCAATAGGCCTCAAAGGATTACTGACTTCTTGTAACATAGGTGGGGGGTGTTGTTCTGAAATCACAGCATCTACAGCAGGAGAATGTGGTCGGTGGGGAATTGGGTTATTAAAAAAAGATTGGCTGGGGCCTGCCTGGTAAGCAGGGGAAAGCTGCGAAGGTTGTGGAGGCTGTTGATTCAAATGATTATGCTGCTGAACTACCTGGCTTTGCTGGGGTGGCATTTGGTTTTGTTGTTCAGGCAAATGATTTTGTTGTTGACTTAAAAGGTTCTGCTGCTGTTGCAGAGGATATGGCTGCCTTGGTATCTGTGACAGGTGCTGGAAGTGGCGATTGGGAACTGCATACTGTGAGTGGGGTGGGGTGAGATGTAGATTCAGCTGCCTGGGGTTAAGATTATCTTTGCGATGAAATTTAGCATTAGGGTAAGCAACATTGGAACGTGACTCCGGGCTTCTATTCTGAGAATTTGTGTCTAAGTCAACCTAGAAAAAGAGAACGGAAAATTTACCTACAGAATTTCAGGAATTAATAAATTAATTAATTCATTTAATAAATTAATTAATTCATTTAACATTAAATAAAGTCTATAAAGCTTCTACAAAATGTGTGCCATTCCTCCGCTGCCCCCCATCATAATATACCACAGAACTACTATTTTCTTTAAGAACAAATATATTCTTCACTATATACTGGACATATATTCAAGAGTCAATTCATTTTAAATCCTTAATAGTCACTACATGAATTTGAATTCTTTTCCCCTCTTGAAGGGATGTAAGTAATTCTACTGTCACTATTCTACTTAGCAAATAATAAAATTAGCAAATAATAAAAAAGAAAAAAAGCACATGAAGAGGTCCAAAAGAGATGGACAGCACCTCATCTCAAAAAACAAACAAAACAAACAAAAAAACAGAACAGTACCTAGAGAAGAAGGGATATTAAAAGAACAATGCAAACCAACCTGCTTCGATTCTACAGGTTTCTTCTCAGGTGTTCGAATTTTACTGATTTCAGGTCCAGCAGTGGTTTCACTTTTACCTAAAAACATTTAAGAAATTTATTAACTAGTTATAATGGAATAATGATATTTTTTGTTTGTTGTTTTTTTCCAGACACGGGAAAATTTAGAGTAACTAGTACCATAGAAATTTAATACAGTTTACCCTAACAATTCTTTTCCTCTCATCTCTGCACTTTGTTCATTAATCATCAATAAGTAGTTCTTCCACCTTAACTATTGCCGATGTTACTTGAAGTTATCACTGGACTGCAGAACAGAAGCAGAACTACTATATATCCCTTCCTTCCCCCCTGTTCTGATTACTTCCTCCTCTGAATACCACAATATTTGAGGTATTCTATTTGTACTGGCAAAACACAGGCTATTCTCTCGACTCTGTATATCCTTCAATTCTATTTAAAAGAGAAAAATAAAGAAAAAAAATCCTTTTCCACGATACCCTACTTAAGCTACAAACTTACTCAAAATGAAACCAATTTACAATGGAATTCCAACAACTCACCATTTCGACTTTGTTCATGTTGCTCCTTGTCTGGATGCTGAAGCTGCTGCTGTTGTCCTATGCTAACTGGTGAATGATGTCCCAGGCCATAAGGTATAGGAGACCCACGCCCATGTGCCTGTAACAGGTTCATATTATATGCCATAGCTGCTTGATGAGTAATGATTCGAGGGTCAACTGCAAACCTACCCTGATACCCCGTCCATGGTACCTACATAATTAAAAAGAAAAGATGCAACCTGGTAAGGTACAATAAAGGAAGTAATGTAACAGGCACATTGATAATGACATCAGTAAGAACCAGCTTCCCGTGCATCAGATGACCTGGCACACTAGCACACAGCTACAGGTAGTGTTGAAAGGGATAGCAAGAACGTAGGCCTAGCAGCAAGGAGCAAAGAGCAAAGATTTTGGCAGACTATTTTTGGCAAGTGTTCTTGTACTGAAATCCATTCCGGTTTCAGTGGTGCCAAGATTAGGTGTGCAAAGATTGATGGACAAATTATATTTTAATAAATTTTATATCCGTTTCTTAATAAATAGAAGTGGGTGAAGTTATAAAAAATAAAGCCCTTTTTCCTAGTAGTTGAAGAGAGATTAGGCTACATGTTAGGGTGAAAACAGAAGTGAACCCCCCTAGCCTGAGGAATTTCTTATAGTCCTTTTATCACCCAGTTTTGTAAACTTGTAACACAGAATGAGTGGGCATACTATACCTCTGCACCCACAAGACACTTAGTGAAGTTAGCTGAACTACTGGCAGAACCAACTATCCGCATGTTAAGAACGACAGGGCCACTCCAGAGTGTCTATTCTACATGTGATACATGCATTGCAGATTGTCTTCCTATTTATTTGAAGTAAAATCCACCTCCTGAAAGCATGTAAAAGAAGTCAGGAATCTTTACAACATTTTAAATTCACTTCTATAAGGAATGCAAAGGAAGACAGCTCTGGATCAACTTAGTTCGATCTTGCCCTGTAGGGAATTTATTAAAAGAAGGCAAATATATGAATAAGAGGAGAGTGCTAGGAAAGGAATCACCAACACTCAGGCTGACAAAGCATCCTTTACTGATGACAGCAGACAAACTCCTCATGTTTTACACTGGTATGGAAACTGACTTAAACAATGCAAAGAGATCATTTTATCTTCTGTGAACTAAACACATTTTACTTCGGTCCCTACTTATTTTGAAGTGTAAAAACTTCCATGCAATTCTTTTTTTAAAATTTCTATTT
This sequence comes from Anser brachyrhynchus, assembly GCF_964034855.1. Lineage (NCBI taxonomy): Eukaryota > Metazoa > Chordata > Aves > Anseriformes > Anatidae > Anser > Anser brachyrhynchus. The sequence continues at coordinate 3,646,269 of NC_137711.1, forward strand.
GCCATCAAAATATGCACTTTGAACTTTAGCTTTAGGCTGCTGTTGCATCTGTGCAATCTCAAATCATCTCCAATAAATTTCTTTTCAAAAGCAGCTGTCTCATTAGTACCTCAGTTTTCCAACTTAACTATTTAAAAGTCCATCCTCAGGGAAGGTGAGCTCACAATACTTATTCCTAATACATTTCTTCTGGTTGGAAATAAATAAAGATATATTAAGCTTGGAACAATAAAACAAAAATTTCAAGTTATCTTGGCTTGATACTAATATAATGTAAGCAAGCATGACAACAATACAGCTGCTGGCCTTCTCATTCCATTTAATTTTATCCATCAAATATAGATTTCTAGTAAGCTAGGAAAAAGGAAAATTACTTGACCTAGAGAAGAAAATCAATCTATAGCTTCCAGTTGATCCAAAACTTACAAGCTACTAGAACTAGAGTTCCTACAGCAAGTCCCCTGTATGGGGGCCATAACCTGTATTTCAGTAGAGGACTCAAGTAATTTAAAAAAAACACTAATGAGGTGTATGCAAATGCTTAGGAATGGCATTAAGCACATATGCATGGCAGGTTCCATGTCCTTCATACAGACAATGCCCACATTACTCCACAACATCACTTCTGAAGCTTTTGTTCTTTCCTTCCTATTTTCTACCTGGAATGTGACTGTAAAGGTTAGAATTAAATCAGAGTGCTTCTTTAATTCACATGAGCTTTGCTGGGTTAGTTTTATACATAATGCAAAATTCCATATGAAATGTAGCTCAAGAGACCTGATTAGGGATCTTCACTGTGTTCTCAAATGCCATAAAGAAAGGGATTGGAAACGAAACAGGTTCACTATGAAGTTCTGGAAGGGGAAAACATCCCAGCATGCTTATTTTTCTTATCACTACACTTCAGACACCTTGCACTGCAGACATCCAAAGCTGGTGATTTAAACTGCATAAAGCCAATAAAGAAAAACAAGCTCTGTCTGAATCGCCTACGTCTCTACAATGATTAAGAAATGGACTAGGCAATTAATTCACACGCAGGTATCTGAAGTCAGATGAGAGATCCCACTGGTGTCTCTATGCCTAGAGCTGAAAAAATACATTAAATGGCATTAACATGAAATTGCTTTTAGGCTGCCTGGAGTTATTTGTGGAAACAACATTTTTAAGTCCTCCTTTTCTGGCGGTCCTTGGTAGAGTCACTCACAGAAACAGCTAAGGACACATACTTGAAGTGAAGTACTGGAACAGTCAACAAAATATTCAATAGTTTGATTTCTTTTATATACAATAAATGGTGAGGGAATAAAAGAAATGAATTCTTACAGGCAAAGGCACAGACATGACCATGTTTCCTCCATAGACAGCAGGTACATATAGAATACTTGTCCCAGTGTGTGGATCTATCCTTTGAACAGGACTTGGAGATTTCCCCAGGTTGGGGTGAGGTCCCAGAGGAGGAGGGGGAGGAGTATATGCTCGGATAGGATTTCCTATTAGGACAGAAGGATTGGGCTGAACTGAAAAAAAAAAAAAAGAAAAAAGAAAAAAGAGAATATGAAGTCTATTACTTTCTTTTTTTCATCCTAATAGCATCTATCTTTATAAAGCATACTGGCAACATTAACAGGATAGGTCTGATATACTGAGAAAAAGCATTAATCATATATCAAACCCTGTAAACAATTTCAGAAATTTGAAGAGGCAGAAAGTATGAGTTGAGATATAGAAAACAGGTCGCTGGTAACTGCATTAAAGAATGTCCCAAACCAATTAAACATGCTGACAGTAAGAGAAGCTGTTAAACACTGCATCAAACTATCATCCTCCTTTCTCTAGCAGGGAAGACAAGATTTAGATTAATGCTGTTTTAAATTAATAACAAAATTCTTAAGCTGTTGCATGCTATCTTGCAAAAAAGTGTGCTCAGTAATATATTGTACTGTCATATATCCAGATAAGTTCAAAATATATTGTATAACACCGCATGCAATAGAATGTCCTAACTCTTACAGTGCAAATACGCCGGTACAGCATTTTACATCAGGTATGTCAAAAAGCTATTTTTTAAACAGTCCAATGTCTATACTGTGATAAAGCTATAAAGTCAGTGCACACAATACCTGTGAAGGAACAGCCTTGGAAATACCTAATGTTCACTTAACAGTCTTATAGTCTGTTTCCCAAGAGCACACAAGAGGTAAATGGCTTTCAAATAGAGTAGACCAGATACTCTATTCATGTCAAATTACTATAAACTTGACTGAAGCCAAATCAGTGTGAGCTCAGAGGAGTTCCTTCAGTAGCAGCAGATACTTACCAATTCCATCAGGTGGGAAATGGTCGTTCTGGTTATGAAGATGGACCTTGCCCTTTAAAGGGGAAAAATAATAATAGTAATGCTTTGCAGACTTTGCATAAATGCTTTGCAGACTTTGCATAAAACAAAGCTTTGTTTATTATTTCAAGTGAATTTCATAATTGAATCAAATACAAGATAGTTTTAAAGAAATTAGCTGAACATTTTATTCTTATACATTCAATTGTACAGTTCCATCATCTGACTATGAATTCTCAAACTTGAATACTAAATGCCAATAATTCAATTAACCAGTGAGTCATTACCAGTGCCTCTGGGGATGCTCGCTCCCAAGGCCTGTCTTCAGATGCAAGGAGAGTTACCATGAGCTTCTTTGGGTTTTCTTTCTCACTATTTTATCTCCTGCTGTTTCACTTCTTTCAGGAACAGCACCCAGTGCTAACATAACCCTCAGCAATCCTGTCCAGTGGCAGCTCTCAATGCAAATGTCTATTTTCTTCTCCAGGTTCCAGCTCAAGAACCTTGGACACTTGGAACTAGGCAGCTGCCACCAGTTTCATGCAGTTGCTCACCCAAGCTCCTTAGAAAACACCTCCCTACACTTTATCTTCAGAAGTAGATTCATCTTTTCCCCTTAGTTATTGCACCCCAAAATTGCAATATAGAACCAGAGCACTCCAGAGAATTAATCTGTTTTCCCCTGGTGAATTATACATTAGAAAATGAGGTTAACCGAACCGAGTTACCCCGCCTGAGTTCATGAGTTTACAGCATCAACTAAGTAGTTAATATTCATAAACTGTGAGCACATAGTCTAATGTCAGTATGTTCTTAAATATTTTGCAGAAGAGGAATATCTTACTTAATTTGGGCCTAAATAATTTCACAAATTTAAAATAAATGTAAAAACCCTTTGATGCTGCAGAACTTTTCTTGCCCAGGAGATAATTTTAGGCAGTTTTCCAGCAGTCTGAGCAAATTAGTCAGGATACCAAGACAGGTTGCTTGACAATGTTGATTCATGCATAAACTAGATTAAAGAACTGGTCTCTGAATCCCTCCTCTCCCTCCCTTGTATAAGTGAATTATTGAAAAATAAATTAATAATTACTTTTCATTACATTACAGTACTTAAATCTGAATCTTGTTCTCTTTACTGAATAGGCAAATTGAAACAAAACTTGGAGAAGCTACATTCCTTAACAATCACTCATGATTAATACAAAGCATTTCTCTATCTATTATGTTGTCAGTTAGCATCAAGCTAGATGCACAGAAGCATACCAAATCTCTGTTCTACCTACCATACTTGTAATTTATAGGTGCTTTATATATTTTTAAAAGCAAAACAGTGAATAACAAATTCAAAAGAATTGCTGTCCTGTTAAACAGGAGCCTCAGCATGCAACCGTATCAGATTTTCAAATGCAAATGAACTGGGACCATTTTTGTGTTGCGGAAGGGAGGTGCTGGCTTTGTCTTTTCCCCTTTTTTCTTTTAATAGTTCTGATGCCTTAATGACTTTATGATAATTAGTTAAAAACTTAACTGTTATCCTTAACTGTTAAAGGCACCTGGAAGAAAATCACACTGAGGTTTACGTAACTCCAGGCAGTTAACAGCCTTGCCACTCCCAAGGATCCTCCCTTAGTCAACAGACAGGAGACGGGAGTATTCTCCAAAGACTTAACCAGACCTGTGGTCCTCACAGACGACGCATCCCGATTAAGTGTCCAAATCCAGGCCGAAAAGCTGGAACATAGGCAGTGAGCGGGAGCAGGCTGAGCTGTGAAATTCAGAGCCTCATTTTCTGTATGCTGACTACCCTGCAGGAAGCTCCAAGTTCTGAAAACTTGGTTTCCACATCATCACCTTTTATTAAAGGCTGTGCCTGTCCAATTCTGCTATTCTTTCTGCACTTCCACCATCCCTGGCCAAGCCACACAAACGTGGCCAAAGGCAGATGCTGTCCCAGGCGCTGGGGCTGTGCAGCACACCGCCCAGAGCTGCCAGCTCCATTCTAGCTGCCTGGCTCTCAGTGACAGGACTGAAACTTGTTTTCTTCTTTAAACAGAAGTTTTTAATAACCTTAAATAAATCTTTTTATTTTTAAATCCTTAAAAAATAAAACGAGCAGTTCTGCTGAATATGAATGTGCCATTTTTACAAAACTACATTTCACTGCCTGTATAAAACAAGATCTGAACTGCACAAATGTCCATAAACTCAGCACAAAACAGTGTCTGATACACTGTTCTCATTTTTCAGTATAAAATACTAGGATTTTTCAGCACTAGGATTTTAGCCTTTTAACTTTTTATATTAAATACTGTACTTGGGAGGCCCAAAGCAAGCTAAGCTACCCATCTGCTTTTAAAACTTCAGCAAAGGGAAATGTTTCACTTATCACAGCCACTTTCTGTATACATTTGAGTATTACCTGCAGACTTTGTCTGCTTCTGCACATGCTAGCTGTCAGTTGTATTTAGAGGGAAGAGATTTCATTATAGTTACACAGATGGTTAAAACACTTCAGTTAAAACTCAAAATACAGTGCTGGCAGTTTCAAAGTGTGCCTTCTGATTTTTATTGCATATGTGTATAGTTTACTAACAAACTGGAAGGAAAAAAAACCAGTCTATTCTCAGGACTCCCACTTTTTTTTTCCTTTTTAAATGTAATTATATCTGCATTTTCAAATACATTTTTATTCCATAAATTAGAAGTATCAATACAGTGATATTTTAAAAAAGCCTTCAAGAGAAGTGAGACAGTAACAACGACTGTTTATAGACAATTTTTTAATTTATGGTTTTCTGTAAGTGTAGTGTTTTGACACATTGCTAGATGCTTTAGAAATCTGGTGTTTGTTTCTGAGAGTAATGCATCTGGATGAAGAAATCAAATGTTATCACTTAGAAAATCTCTTTTTGGACAGACCGCCAAAGGGAAGGCTTCCTATTTTGTATTGTTAATGTTGGGGGGGGGGGTTGTTTGTTTGGTTTGGTTGTTTACTTTTTAAGTGGTAAAAATGTCATTTCAGTTATATAGCCTGCAACAAAAATGCAAAGCTATGGAAAATATTTACATTTCTTCTTTCATGTGCAACAGAATTCATCACGGAAGTTGACAACCTGCATTTTACCTGCATCTCTAAACGCAATTTAATTAATTATAACTCAAACAATTTTGAAATAAACTACAAAGAACTATTTAAAAGAATTAATTACTAAGATACCATAAAACAGCTCTAAAAATTCAGTGTTATTCTTTATCGTCTTAAGGAAGCAAGGACTCTTATTTTCATCACTTCCTCACCTACTTTTATGAAAAGAGATGAGAAAATTATCACTGAGCGGTAACTGCACTTATCTGTCCTCGTGACGCTGGTGAGATCTGGCCTTCTGAAGGACATTGTCAGTGAGATAATCTAGGCATTATACTGTATTACTACATATTTCTAATGAAATCAAACAGTTATCTTACATAAGCCCATGAATTTTATATGTGATTTTTAGATCAAATCTTTTGCAGCTCTTATTTTGTTGTTTCCTTCTACTCCCTGCCACTGTTTACACCAACCTGCTGTTTCCTGGGGGTACCATCAACAGAAGCTACTTGGGATAGGGATTGTTGCTGGTTCTGAGGTTTCATTTGGCTTCTCTAACCACTGAGGCTAAGACTGATGACTGAAGTTCATCAGAGTCTTTGAAACACAGTCAATGAATATGCCGAAGCGACGCAAGGCACATATATTAGTAAGGGAACAAGGCTTTACCAACTCAAGTTATTGCCAAATAAAGTCAAGAGCCCTCACTTGAAAATGCTGAGCATCCCTGCAGAATTTGCATTTATATCTGATTGCATTGATGCCATTTTAAAATAACAGCTTGCCCCATAAACCTTTCACATCATTTCCCAATATGCATTTCTACATTCACTTCCACTTCCTGACAAAGTTCGTTATCGCTGAAACTTTACCTTTGGTGGCGACTGCTGCTGCTTGGTGGTATTCGCTGAATGTTGGTGTCGAAGAGCTCGGGGAATAAACTCAGGAGCCAGTGGGTTCAACACATAGGTTTTCTTTAACTCCAAAGCTTCCAACTGAGCTTTGATCTGTTCAAATGTGATACCGTGGAGACTTTCATTCTCATGACATAGGGCAATAAACCTTTCCCAAAATTTCCTATGGAAACAATTTTTAGAAACAATAAAAAGGAGTAAGACTCAATGGCTGCCATTAAAATTAAAATGGATTGTATATAACCAAGTCAATTTTTATCTTTCCTGTATGCTCCTTGTACACACCAAGCCACCAATCCTGCAACTTGATCCATTCATCTGAACCCCAGAGCATAATGCAAAGCTCCCTAGACACTTAATGGACATACGGGTCTGTCTGCGCAGATCAGACTGCAGCACTGGATCTATACCACATTTAATATTAACATCAGGGACGGATCTTAACTTGGAATTTCTCCCTGAAAGACTAAACATTAGTAAATGCAATGCTTCAAATTCTGGAAAGCATCTGATTTACAGAATTTATTAAACCTCAAGGAGTCACTGGCATGGTAAAGGTTTCCAGTCCCAGAAGATTCTATGAATATAGGCAGATCATTCAGTTCCAGTGTCACAAATACCAAGTTGCTACATACCCTCCTCAAAACTACTCTTGTGAAGCTCTTCAGACTCGCATAAAGATTAATGTGTCCAAAGTATCTAGAGGGCCTTTGAGGTCCTCTTGTGGAAGACAAATAAAACCATGTTTTTTATTGCATGTCAGATCTTTCTGTAACGTATGGAAGAAATTTGGAGCCAGATGACACATGAGTTTCTCTGTGGTAATTCTATACCCAACTTTTTTCAGGGGGTGAAGGGCTTATTTAAATCATGTAATAAAAAAAGAATCCTACCTCTCTTCTGCTTTCTCATGACATGTCTTTTTATTGTTTATAAATTCCTTTCATTTTTAACATCTGTATGGGGATCTACACACAAAGTTTAGACTTGCATTGCGCCCCCCCAGGAACTTTTTGGGAGAAGTTACTTAAAAGATATTTAAATGAGGTCGGAAGATATGACTTAAAAGAAAAAAATGATGGAAGTATTCTCTTGGAAAAAAATAAATCAAGAGTAATGAAAGAGTTTTAAAAAAGGACTAAAAAGACAATGATCTAAGAGGTGCGTTGCATTTGACTAACTCCCCTCCTTAATGTCCCAACACAGATTAAAATTAAAGGACTGAGGAAAAACAACAATAGTAGATAAATATTTACAATATGTATAATTATATTTAATTGCTCTATTATATAATGATTGTAAATAATTGCTAACAACCCAATACTGTTTTGTACATTATGAGATGTCAAATAAAAGAGCATGTAATGTATTTCAATTACACACACAATTTCTACAGAAACTAAGATAGTAACAACAGCGTTTGTCCCAGGATACCTTCACAGAGCCATACAGAGAACAGGAAGGCTCATTTTTATAGGTACCACATCATCCTACCTAGATGAAGGGGGTTATGTTGTTTGGTTGTTTGTTTTAGTTTGATCTCGGTTTGGTTTAAGTTAAATATTTTGTTCCTCATTGTAGTTCACCCTTTAATAATAAGGTCTGGCCAATAAGCAAGCTTACTTCAATGTTGTCTCCCTGAACCTATAAAATGAGAGACTGCTGCATACTAATTATAATAGCTGTGTCATGCTTTGCTGAGTAGCTGCCTTCTGTGGAAAAGGATAGATGCCTTTCTTGAAAGAATATTCTAATTTAGGTGCAAGATGGCTCCTTTTCTTAATTTCACTTTAAGGCAAATATATCTTGCAACATTTTGAGCGAAGATTAAAAACCAAAATGAAATAATTCACTGGGATGCTTTAATGATGGAACTCCCTCTGATTAATCAATTCAGTCACCAAACCCACTGCCAAGTACCACAAATCCACTGAGACCCATACATTTTTGCTTAAAATGCTCCAAGCAGTCTCTCTACACATGGAACACTTGTACTGGGGTGTAAGAACAGAGAATAAAATACTGCTGTCTCCATCTTCCAGTGTGCTCTTGAGTTTAAAGGGAGTGTCTGCCAAAACAGCCCTGTCTTGTCTGATTGTAACACACAGAAATGTAATGATTACCCTGGGCATACTTCACAAAGCTCTCTACAACTATCCTTACAGAGTCTTGACTCATTTTGACAGGTATTAGAATATTTATAAAATTCAAGTACTCTCTAAACTTTTTTGAGGTCTGTTTTTCCTAACGAAATGTCACTTCTTTCAGACTTCTATACTCCCGTTGTACGAAAAAAGAACCATCTTTCCCGCAGTGTGCCTGAGCCCCTCCAGCACTATTTTCAAAGACTGAATGTTCAATTATTCATTGATACAAGACAATGGTGTATTGAAAGCAAAGCTTGAGATACATCCTAATAAAGCTCCAGTCCTTCTTGTTTCTTAATTATCTTTTTTGTTCTATAATTCTGAACAGCGTATACATATATAAACAGCTGCTGGTCTTAGAATGGCTAACACAATCCCTAACTGCCAACACTGTCACTTAGGTAACAGGTAACCTGTTATACTCATATGTTCCATTTTACTATTCTTGTATTTTAACAGGCTTTTGCACAGAGATATTTTGAAAGGGTCATATGCAGAGAAACTGCCGAGCTCCTGTATTTGAAAGCTGGGTTCCTTTTCACTATCTAACTTAAACCTCAGCAGCCAGACCTGTGTGAAAATCCAAGAGATCATCATCTCCCCTGGGATTTAGAAAGTTTAAAGGAAATTCCTATTCCCCCACAAAAGCTGTACTTAGGTAGTTACAGAACCAATACCGGTCCTAGGTGTTAACTATGGATTAACTAGCCACCTGACTTAGATAACATTGTGCATTTTGACTGTGGGAAAAGGAAGTAAAATTTATCAACTAAGGGCAATTTAGGAAGAAGTAATAACAGCAATCTCAGTCAGCACATCACAGCAACCTCCAGAGAGGAATCATGCATCTCTGCAGTGCAGGTCAGTGAACTGGAGCCTGCACCAAGCAGACTAACAGACACTTGTCATTTGTGGGTTAAGTGCTCAGGAACACAGAGATCTTCCTGATCAGTTAAACTACATCACGTCTGAAAGGGAAAACCAAAATAAAACTACAACTGTTACTTTTCAGTTACTTTTCACATGCCCCCAGCAGATAAGTAGTTAAATTCAGGTTATATTTCTTAAATGCAGTAAACAAAGGTTTAGGTTTCACTTGGGCTTTTCAGTTCTAATCTTTGAAAACCACATCCACGTTCAATACAGCAGAAGAATACTGCTCAGGAAAATAGAATACAATGTATATGTAACAACTGACTAATACATATTTTTAGTTTTATTATACTAATGCAGTCAGTGCACTGCTTCCTTTCTTCCAGAAAAAAGCCTCAGGGCTTATCTCTGATCATCTTAGCATATCAGGTCTTCCACTGAAAAAGAAACGTTTGAAGAACAAGAACTTGGTATCCTTAACATCGCTGCTTACATCTCTTAGCATTTTGCACATTTCTTCATTTAGGTCTATAAAAAGTAAATTCACTCAAATCTTGTTCAGTTTTTTCCTAGTGTCACAAAGACATATAAAAACACAAACACTTTTTCTCGTTCTTCTACCTTCATGACTGTCATAATGTTCAACTTAAAAATCCTAAATTACATCAGAACTTTTTTGAACTTGAAATTATATTACTTTTATTTGTTACAAGTATACTGAAAAAAAAAATTAAAGTGAAGCATCTTCAATTGTTAATGCCAAGTACAGATTAGAACTGTAAATACATAAAAGACAATGACCAGCTGGTAGACCACTCTTTCTCCATAGGTTGTTACCCATGATAATACTGATCCTGGATGAGAAGGTAAAAACAGAACAAAGTAAGTAGAAGACAGATTTGTCCACCCTTAGAAGATATTAAAATGCTCTGCCTCTCATCTGTAGCCATCTTCTTCACTAGCGTTGTTTAAAAAAGAAAAAAAAAAATCTCTTCCCTTGCCTCTAGATGTACTAATCAGAGCAGCCCTTGCACAGCTGTATACTTCAGCTCCAGAAGATACTTGGTAGATGGCATCTCAGGAGTTACTGCAGCACAGGCTGACACTGCTCACTCTACATGAGGTTACAGTTGCCTGCTCAGTCTGAGCTTAAGCTTCAGCAGCGTACTTTGGACAAGCTGAAATCATGCTGCAGGCTCAATCAAGCCTTTGCAAGAGGTGGGTATACAATTAATGCTTTGCCATCTTTGTGGCATCTCTGTGGATATAAATGTGGGGAACTTCAAATTTATTATATGGTTATTTTAAGGATTTAAATATATCATGTCTTATATGGCAGCTAAAAGAACATCCATTGTTTTTTAAATCCATCAGTCATACAAATATTTTCTAGCATTCGTAGTTCTGATTAAGTAAAGAACATTTATAAAGTACCTGCATCTCCCGATAGAACATAAAGCAATAGGATCTCCCACCACAGCTACCAAGGATTGTGCTCTTGTAATGGCAGTGTTGAGAAGTTTGTAATTAGACAGAAAACCATAATCCAAGTCTTCTGTTGAATCCTCCAGTAACTGCTCTTTCCTTTTAATTGGTGTTTGCTTATGTTTGCACGTATGCCGCGTTCGTACTGTGCTGAGAAACAACACTCTAAACTGTTTTCCTAAAATGAAACAAAAAATAAGTGTCTGAGATAATTTTAGCTATTTCTGTTAGTAACACAATCAGACCACTGCACTTGCCAGCCAGATTTCACACCTATATATTCTGAAGAATTGATAGCTACCCTTCACATGAAGAGCTTTATGCAAGAATAAGATTTAAATTTTTTAAAAGATGCACTATAAATAGCATTTTCTATTACAAGAATATTTCCTCTATAAAAAAATTATTTTTCATCTCAATACTAATCACTCCAGAACTTTCTGAAATTCTAATCATCTTTACAGTGTTTCCATTCAGCCAACAACAAATCTTGCATTAATTTATTCTATCTTAAAGGAAAAAATTGCTCTGGACATATCTCGTTTCATATTGAGCAATTCTCTCAAATATATGGCTTATATATGACGTATGTAACTATCATGAAAAAAAAAAAAAACAGATCACACCACTCACCGTCACTCAGTTACTTATCTTCCTTTGTTTATTACTGACTAAAAGTGCAACCTAGCAACAGGCTATGCCTACACAAAATTCTTATGTTATCAAAGTGATCCCAGGGACAAACCCCTAAGTTTGTGGACCCCTTTTTACATTCTATTCTATAAACAGAAAATCAGTAAAACATTGAGGGTAAAGTCTTGCTACATTTTAATCTGGAACTCTGTTCTCCTCCTTACAAGGAAAATACATCAGTTTTCACAGTTTTCAATAAATCAATTTATTCTTAAAATACGCTTGAACTTATTTTTGAGTATATATATATCCATGACTTTATTATTTTGCTATTCTATGTTGGAATAACAGCTAATCAGCAAACTTGCCAGTTTCATTCTGACTCATGACTCTCTTCATTCTGACTCAAATCAGTTTCATGGGCTGTATCACAGGTCTCCCTTTGTTCAGATCCCTTTAAGATTTTAGTACATCTTATTTAACTTCAACAGTCAGATTTTAAACTTCCTTAGCATATCTTTGAGACATATAAGTATTACTTACCCTGAACGTTTAGCACTCTCTCTACACTGACATCAGACAGCCTTTTTTTCCGAAGTTCAGCACGAATTCTGAACACTTGATCAGCATAAGGTGTTACGACACCTATACTGCCATCATCCAATTTGCCCCAGGCAACAGGCCATTTTCTTCTTAATTCCTCAACACGCTCTACTACTTCAAACACCTTAAAAGAAAGTCAGAATCCTTAAAAGAATGCTTGAATGAAGATCATTCTTTGATATGGAAAGAGAATTTGAATTTTAAAGCCCTAAGACATTTAAATCACACAGCATCACACAGCCTTACTGAACAAGCAATAATACTATTGTGTTCTATACTGATACTTTAAAATGTTATGTATTAAAACAATGCATTTAAAGTATTTACTATGCACTACCTTTTTTAACCTTGAACTAAAATTTTGCCCACAAAAATGTCAGCTTTAAAGTACAAACTGGGAAATGATATTAATAACCTTAATTTTCATACTTATGATCTTACTAAAATGTCAAGTGCTGTAGAACCTTTCTGATCATATTTACCTCATTTCTATAAGTAAATATACTGTCTAGATGGGGATTATTTAATTTTTACTCTGGATTTTACATATGTCATATTTCAGTTTGAAAATTCAAGAAAAAAGACCATGTATACCAGAGCACATTCACTTCCCATTCCAAAGGATACAATCAGGAGTTTCAGATTATTCATCAACTGCTACTTCATCTCAATGAGACAGAATTAAGTGTGCTACCTGAAAAGACTAACGAACAATAAAATTTGAAAAAACGCCTCCTATGAGGAGACAGGCTCAAAGTAACCTCCTGCCAAAATGTGCCAGGCATAGTGACTTCTGTTTGGTTGGTTGGTTTAACTTTGGAAGATTTTTTTTTTTAATTTTGGAGGATTTATTATTATTATTATTAAGATATTTACATTCAATGTCATTCAATAAATGTCAATTTATCATTCAATAAGCATTCAGTGCCATTCAGTATTTATTTACCTACTTAAGGTACGATAACTGACGAACGCAGTTTTCCTTCAGCATCACAAATGCAAGCTCACTCTCCTAATAGTAGCTAAGCAGTCTTTCCTACAAGAGCTTTACGTATTCTTAAATTTCTTCTCTTCTCTATCCAATCAGTTATCTTTATCTGTGAGAATGGAGTGTTAAAACTAAATTTATTGCTCTTAGCTTTTATATTTTTTCTTCTTCAACTTGATAAGTGTGAATTCTAGGGGCTTTCACAGATATTTCTGGAATATGAAAAACCATATAAATCATAATGGGTATAGACAAATGATATTCATAAAGCATACTATTTCTTAACTACTGAAAATCTGTTGTTTCATGCTGACTTCTTACAATCTAACATCTGACTATATGACATTCTCATTTAAGTATGTATTTTTAAAAAGCAAATCTAAACTGGGACAGATTACTGAAAGATTTAGAATTCTTTAAAAAAATCATGAGGAAATGAATAAAGTGAAAAGACTTATTAATCCTAAAAAAATAACAAATAGTTTATTGTTATATTTCAGGTTTTCAGAATACAGTGAAAACATCTGGCAGGTTTTGAGCAAGTCCTGAATATAGCTTTGCACAATATAAATTCTCATATTTAAAAGCTAATTCTGCTAACAAAGTATATTAGAATAAACTTCAAGACCTGTAAAAAGCATAGCACAAATAAAAGGATCTTCTGCCAATATTTCAGTAAGCTTTTGAGACAGAGTATAGCTTTGGTTTGAATTAACACCATAGAGATACATTTTAGAGTTAATACCAAAAAGAAAAGTTTATTTTCCTGACTGATAGTTAATATATGCACCAATGAACTACAAAATGCCCCGATACAAGTTTCGATTAAAGGCCAGACAGAAAAAATCTCCCTCATCATCTGAATTTCAGTTTATATTGGTGATTAAGCAGCTGTTGTCCTTCTTTTCTGCCTGTAGCTATTAATGACTCACAATTTTCAGACAGTTACTGGGCCACTGAAGATATTTAAAGCATTTTTTCCAACTTTTTTTTTTTTTAAATGGCAAAGCAGTACAAGTACACTGATGAAAGCAGTCAGATGCCTTCAGTGATGTGTCCAGGAGTCATTGGAGGCTGAAATGCACCTATGTGTCTTTTTTTTTTTATTTTTTAACCTCAGAGGAAGGAATGATAAAAAATAGTTTTTGAAGAATACCTGTAAGTGTGAAATAAACATTTTGAGAATAAATTCTCACAAAAAAAAATCTCATCTGCACATGATCAATTAGACACCAATCCTAAACATATTCAAGCAAATATGAAATGTTACTGCAGAGAACTCTTATCTGAGTGGGAACATTTCTACAACAGTAGAAGAAATTTAAGTTTTACTTCAAATTGCAGTTACTCTCAGTTGCTAAGATACATCCATCAGACTGTCACAAAAATTATCAGGAAAGACATCCTGAAGAATGAGCCTAAGAGAACTGTAAGCAGCTTGCAATTTGCAAAGAGAAAAAGAAGATAAATTAGTGGAAATGTTTACTACAATTGCAACGTTCACTACTCCATGTTTAGCAAACTTCATGTTTCTCTCTCCCATTAGACAACAATTTATGCCTTCCACCCACACTGAGCGTAAACCAAGAAATTTTGGGGTAAGGGGGCTTTAAGAAAACAATCATGAATTAAACCAAAGAAGAGTTACCTCTGCATTATTGTAAAAAGCTGTACTATTTTTTTCCTGCACATCTTCTCCACGTGCTGTGAAGAAAGTTAAAGGGTAGAAATCTTTGTGTGCTGGCTGCTTTCCACTTGCCATCAATTTGCCTTCATAGAAAAGTTCAGATGTGTAACTGTAGCAAGGCAAAACAGAATAAAATGTGGAGTCTACATATGAGCTCACTGCTAAAATACTCAAATTTCACTGGTAAAATATGCAATCACGAAATACTTCATAAGGAAAACCACTGATTACTATTTAGCATCTCCAAGCAAATTCTCTGAACTGGTATACCCATACTACAGACAGAACAGAAGGCATTAAAAATATGCTTTTCTAAAGGCAGTATTTTCTTCTAATCTGAAGCTTGACAAAGTTACTAACATTCTCGCTAATGTTTCACACTCAATTTCTGGTGACAAAACATCGCATAAGGGGCACTTGTTGCCAGGGTCTGGTCTTCCATGGGTGGGCTGGACAATGAGCCTCCTTACATCTATTAAGACTTGCTGAACTTAGAAGGTATATTTACTAAAGATTTTATGTGTATGGAGCACAATCAGGAACACACTGTCTGAACCTCAAGTGTTGAAGTTTCTGAGTCAAGTTCATGGAAATTATCTCTAACAAAAAGCTGAAACAATCCTTTCCCTTTCAGATTCCCTCTCATTTATAACTTAAAATTTCTAGAAACTTAGAGGAAGTCTAGAATGTATAAGAAATAAAATGAAGAGAGATCAAGCTGTGTAACAAAATATTTTGTATTACCATTTTTGAATCCCCAGTGCACTTAAATATTTCTGCCTTTGCTTTGAACACAATGATAACCTAATTAGTATGACTGGATACCAACACAATATCCCTCAGTACATATTTGATTCAGGATTTAAACTTCAGCATTTTTCCCCATGATTGCACTTATTCTTTCTAGCACAGCTCATGGATGAGCTCATTACACTAGCAGCCATTAGTTTATCGTAGCATAAAAATGCAAAGCCACTGATTAATGTGTCCTGAAAGAAGTAACAAGCAAAAGACAATAAGAAAAAAACATACCCAAATTTTGACCTATTTTTTTCTGTTCATAGTTGTATATCTGTATGTTCCTTATAGTGTACATAGCTTACTGTTCCAAGGTAATCCACCCAAGTAATTCTAAAATTCTGACAGTCAAAGACTCTACCAAATACAGTATAATGGTTAAAAAGGAAAAGTTAGCTCTTCTTTGCCTTGCAGCCAAAGCATCCCTCCCTGAATGAGGGACTCTGTAACACAAGGTATCTAAACGAATCTCTGCTGTCTGAATTTCAACCTAGTAACAAGGAATTACTCTAACTTTGAAACAACTAAGATTTCATTACAGAAATTTGTAATGCTTCATTCAGCTGTGCACGGCACAGAGGGAAAGTTTTGTTCACTCACACCAGTCAAAGCATGATACAGTGAAAAAGTTCACACCTACTTGATGATAGCTTCATGGGAGCGATAGTTCTCACACAGCAAGATCCTGCAGGGAAATTCTGCAGGGTAGTGCTCATAGAGCCGATCAAGCAATGAAACATGCAGGTTTCTTTCCCTGGCAAATTCACTGTAGACAAAAGGACTGAGCTGTAACAGACACACACATACAAAGAAAATGTAACTAAATACATGGACTTAGAATTTCAGACTCCCGAGACAAGTATTTTGCATCAAAACAAAAATAAAACCTTACTATAACTGTACATTCATAGTTAGAAGACATATGCCATGGCTAAGCATCTTGTAACTGCTCCATAGAAATGCCTATTCCTACTGTAAAAGTGACAAAAGACCAGCATGCTCTTACAGGAACAATAAGGCATTCAATAACTAGGTAAAAGGAGAGAAGAACCCTTGTATCTAAGGTTTTTTTTCTTTGTGGCTTGCAAAGATGAATAACTCAAAGCAGAGATCTGTATGACCAAAAAAACCCCTACCATCCACAGAACAGTTCATAAACTAAGGTGGCCCAGTTACTAATCCACTGAACTACTACTGGGCTTGTTTTACAACAAAAACACCATCTATTACAGCAGGAAAATCCAAAACAAGGATGATCAAAAAACAACTTTTAATCAAAATTCAAAAACTTGGAAATTAAGCCAATCCATTGTTTTTCTGAACGCATATTATTCAGAATCTGAGTTTGAGCTTTACTTTTTTTTTTTTTTTTTTTTTTTAAATTCTCAGATGTCAGCTTTAGAAATTTAAATGCCTCACAGAATAACTTCCATGCGAACTTGTCCTATAAAACTGCTCTTTACACTCATAGGCTGAGACACACAGGCCAGAGTTAACTCTAGCCATCCAGCTGGGACTCGTGAGCTCTAGCCTAAAGCAGTAAGGATTCCAACTTCTTAAAAAGCACTATTGAGATATGTATTTAAAAAGTGCTATGTGAGTCCTTGGGATTACTATTATCATTACTTTAAATGATCCAGCAGCAGGATGTGCAAACTCAATGTAATGGCAGCAAAAGAATCAAAACAGGAAAGGAAAAGACAGACATCACTGGCAGGACCTGAAGAACCGTATGTATGATAGAGGTGATAGTGGTAGGTGGGAAATCTACTCTAAGTTAATTACTTATAGCAATGCAAACATCCACTTCATTGCCATTGAGAACTGTCAAGAGAATTAAAGGCAAATATATAAAAACAAACAGACCTGGCCTAAATCAACAAAACAAGTAAGGATGACTTTTCTAGGCATTCTTTCCCAGGCCTGCACACTGCAAAATGGCATGCATAATGAGTATTTTAAACTCTTGTAAACTCTTTAAACCAAACAATTCCTACGCACATCACAATAAATAAAGGCACTGGTCAGCTTCAGCTTGCCACTTTTTACTAGTTCAAGTCCTTAACAGATTATGATGTTTCCAATATTAAAAAAAAAAAAAAAAAAGTTGTCTAAACCACAATACACTGCCCATATTCTTCAGTTCTTTCAAAAATCAACATGGACTCCTAGTCATAAAGAAATTCCTACACTGACTGTATAAATATCACCGTATCTTATGCAAATAACAACCCTTGAATTTTTCTTGAATTCCCTGTCTCTTATATGGCTGGTACATTTTATGCACCTCCCCCTTCATAATTAAGTTTTACTTGCATATAGTTCAGTGGTTGACTGGGTCCAAGTCTGTTCTATCACAGATTTCCTATATAGCCTTGCACAATTCATTTCACTGTCTTTGTGCCTTAATTCTGATCTTGTAAAATGGAAGTAACAATATATTCTCACTTTACAGAAATACTCTAAGTCTACTTTAGAGATATTCACATACCACGGTCATTTGGAGCAGATAAATGTCCATATATATATATATATATATATTATACACACACACACTATATATATATATACACACATATACACACACATACACTTTATATTAAAGAAAATCTGTAACTCTTACCTGCATATGGTCTCCAGCCAAGACGATTCTTGTGTTTTTATTAGCTAATGCTAGAGGCATAATAGTTTCACACTCCATAGCCTGTGCAGCTTCATCTAACAGAATGTGTGTAAAAAAACCTGTAAAACAGATATCAGCAAATAAATGAAACTTGAGATATGATAAAATAAACAGTGATAATAATACAAGAAATTGGACTAAGAGTTCTACATTCTGATAGCAACAAAAACCAGAAAAAAAAATCAGTATGGCTTACACAAATGAATTTCTAGTAATTACTGAGAACTACACAATTTTCAGACCCATCAGATGGCCAATGGTGGTCAACAACTGATTGTCAGTGACATTAGCAGTAGTCCACAGATCTGCCTCTTTCTCCCAATATACCCAAAATTAACACAAGTGTTTTATCTGAGCTCTCTTTATGCAAAGAGAAAACATCTCTCGACAAACATCCCTCAGAAGGTTTCTCATATCTGAAAAACTTTTCATTAGCATGAGTCTTGAAGAAGTTTGGACAAAGACCATAAACATGATTTTCCTCATGTACATTAGCATTATTAAATTACTTTATACATACTAAAATTCTCATTGAAATTGCACACATACCTAAACATTTTGCTGAGAATGGGCTTTACAGAATGTAGAGGGTGGGAGGAGAAAGGAACCCAAGTTAAGAAAAATTTGAATTCAATCTTATGATAATGTTGGACCAAAAGGTGGGGAGTTGAATCTATGCACTGGTTAACATGCACATGAAAAAATCTGGGCCACAGGAAGCTTAGATTTTATGAAAGGTAAATTCTGGATAGATACAGGAGATAAATATTTTTGTATACTCTTATATACTAAGGTTTAAAACATTGTTTTAGAAGATTTAGCGTACCACCTAAGTAAGATTGCATACATAAAAATGAAGCAATTTTCTTTGGAAAACATGAGTTTCATACAGCTGCACACACATTACCATGACATGACTGTACACAGCTTATTGTCAAAGCAGTTACTCCCATTTAAAGACCTGAAAATATGTACCCTAAATTCTATATCAGTTTCCTGTGTCGCAATAAATGACTAAATGTAACCGTAAAAAGCTAACTTTAATAGCTTTTGTAAAGAAATTCCACATTCTCCAAAAACCAGATGGATTTCATTTGGAGATAAAGTAAACAATAAATCCAAAGCAGCCTCTGTCCCAGTAAATCAGTCTACGATATTTCAGTTTAGAAAACAACTGGCATGTATCATGTTAACATAGCATGAGTTTGTATGTGTGGGAATTGTTTGCAAAGCTAAACAATCCATAAAACAAGAAAAAAGCTCTGCGTGTGTATTTATGCTTACATGCTCCACTGAGTAAAGAACTTAATGAGCACACTATTCAAAGTCAGAATCTCAAATAGAATTTTCCCTCTTGGATCTCAGAAACACCAGATCATACATAATACTGCTTCTTTAGTAATAAGAAAAAGGAGCATTTGAATGCCAGCAATTTTATAGCTTTGTAATAGACATTTATTCATTAAAAAAGAAAGAGAAAAACATTTTAAGATGGCAATTTTTTTACTTTATTTCTGAACAGTTTAAAAAATTGGGTAAGGAACAGAAAGAACAGTTGCTACTGACACTGGAAAAACAAGGATGCTTCCCAAAGCACCTTATAGATACTTATTTAGAAATTATCATACCTGGTTCAAGATCCAGTTGACACAGATACTGTGATGTATTTAACGTAACAACTACTACTCGTTGCTTAAGAATATCTTCTTTCTGTGGCATCTGAAAGGTGGAATGTGTGCTTGAAATCAAACAGTACTGATGCACAACTGGGTGGACAGTCTTTACCCAGCGATTTCTGAAATATACCCTAGAAAATAAAAAGGGGGCTTATTTTCTGTACAGTTGGAACACAGTGACAGCCTAATTATTTCAAATGCTAGTATTCTGTTTTCTGGTAAATAAGAGTCTTTGGGAAGCAAAACGTCACTACTATGCAAAATTACATGCTAAAATATCTTCGATTCTCTTCCCTTTTTTTTTTTTTTTTGCTGCAGTGCAATACTACATATACGAATAGCTATCAGGGATTAATTCAAATATAGAAATCTCTAAATTCTTCATATATTTGAGTACTGTGACCTTCATACTAGTATCATTTTTATCTGTGAGTAAATTCATTTTAAAAAAAATATTTCCTTAACTAAAATATAATAATAGCCAATAGTCTTGGACGTGACAGAGATGCAGTGGTCTGCACGTTTCATCAATTACATCCATAGGACCATTAAGGCATATTAATGCCTTCTTTTCTGAAAAGGCATTAATAAAATCATCCACTCCCTTTCACGTATACCATACGTCTTCAAAGTTCTAAGAAACAAACAGGATCTAAATTCATTGTTTTATCACAAAGGGCCTTAATTCTGATATGCTTTATAAAAGAATGAGAAAACGGTGCCAAGGAGAAAAGCTTTCTTGGTCTAAAATATCAGGACATTGTCAGCAGAGCACTGGACATCAAACATCTTTCCTTGACATTTAAAATCATTTTAATCACCAGATCATGAGATCAACGATGAATTATTCTTAAATGATGAAAAGTTACAGCCAGTCTAGCTAAATAGAAGAGTAACAGGGAAGACACAAAGACTACGCCCCAGAAGATAGAGCACAAGCAACTAACTCCACAGGGGTCACCACCTGAGGATCTGGATGAAGATGTCAAAAGCCTTCTCTACGTGGTGTTCCTCAAAAATATAATCTGTATCAAGTAAGAACTGCAACTCTCAAGTGGAATCTTTAAGTTACAGGAAACCATGGTACATTCTTATTTAGAATTAAAGTTATTTTAACTTATTTCCAAAGCAAATTAAGATGAAACAGTTTCAAATAATTTAAATTCTGAATATGGGATTCAATGCTGTTTATCTATTCATTATTCATTTCCTTCTGATTAGATTTCTCCTGCACCCATATTACAAATCCCGAATCATTAATAAAGTATTGGGAAAAGTGAAATTATGCACCTAAGTGCAAAACATGATTGCAATGGCTGGACTTTGGATACCATACATCTACTCAAGTTTGAAAACTACAGCTCAGTTCCATATAACAGAAGTGAAACAATTATTAGCGTTATAATAAATTTGTTTTGTGAAAATACAGGTAACAGTGTCCATTTTGGACAGTACACATAAAATGAAATGTAAAGAGGTGCAAATGCACTGCAGTAATCTGAACGGCAACACAACCAACCAAAACTGACACTTGGTGATCAAATGGCATCAGTCAAGCCTGGGTTCAGTGCAGGAGCAATTGATACACTCCTCTGTCATTCCAGGACCAAGAACCTTCTAACGGGATCAACGTATTTATTTCTTATCAGCCAGACTGATAAGCTTTATTTGATAAACTGGTATTACATCAATGTAAAAACATATGGTCAGAGCCTAATTGCTAGAACAAGGTAGCAGGAGCAAAATAACCCTGTTCTATTTATCCCAGCCATTCAGTCAACTTTTACATGATTCAGTTTCTCAATCTTAACTGAGGATTATACTTACCTACCATCTCACAGGAGTACTGTGAGGATTAATGAGTTTATTGTGAGTTTATGTTTGTAAAGCACTTTGAGATTCTTGGATGAAAGGTGCTATTGAAATGCAAAATATTATGGTTATTAGACATTATTATACCATGCACTGTCTTTCATTACACAAATTCAACTACGTGTGACTCACAGATTGGGTGACAGCATTTCAAACTGCATTGTTGCTTACCCATTAATTTATTTTATTTTGATGTGAGATCAAAAAGGTATCCCAGAGCTATTATGCACCACTGGCATAAAAGCACCTGACAGATGTGACTACTGGGAGAATGTCGTGATATAAGTAAGCCACACTGAACATGGGACTTCTCAGGTGCACTTTGTGCTAATAACATCTCCTGTAATTTCATGATTAGTTTTTTTTCTTAAAGCTAGAGAAACCCATTATATCTTCTTTTTAAAACCAGTTCAATACAATGCAAAAGATTTCACCCTGCAATATACCCTTACTTTCTAACCAAGCAAGTGTCCAACCTTCTAATCTTAATACTTGCACTTTGCTTTGGCCTGAATGCCAGCAGAGTCAGGCATGTACTAATCAAACTATCCATATAGCACCTGCAACACATCTATTAACATGCAGCTATAGGTACAACAACTGCAGTTACAAAAACAAAGCCAAGCTGTAACTCACATGTGACTGTATTTTCTCACATCAGGTGCCTCACCTCAAGATTTTAATTGTGGAGAAATGAAAACCCCGAAGGCTAGGTTTATTCAAGCCACAGGCAGTGAAATCACTGGCAAATACATAGAGAACCACATTGAAAGAGAGAAGTCATAAGATCAGGGACTTAATCTCCTGCAAACAAAAGCACTGAATATATCCACTGTACTTACTAACGCTGGATTAACATACACAGAATCTGCATTTCATACCCACTTTATTTCTAAATCTGGACATTTACAACAAAAGTTTTCAATTTCTAGCCAATGATCTAAAACAAACAAACAAAAAGAACACGTATGTGTCTCCATCAACTCTTCATCAATTATGCCAAAACAGAAGTTGGCCCAACTATTTTTGTTAAATGTTAGCCAACTTAAGTTCTTCCTACGCTTCTGCATTTTGCTTCTATTGATAAATTTCCATCAAACTAACTATTTGTACAACAGACTATTTGCAAAAGTAGCAAATTTCTATCAGTAATTAAGACTCAATATTTCCTTGTCTGATCACGTTTCAGGCTGGCACTGCTCCTGAATCCCTTGAAATATACTTCTAAAAACTTAATAAAGGGGAGTCTAGAGTCAGAACCTCAGATGGAGGTAGAACAAAGTTTCATCTGCACTCCTGTCCTACAGAAGTGACTCCTACTTCTCTCCTTGGAGAAGAGAGTGAATGGGGACTACATTTATGTTCTCCAAAACTTCTTTTTTCCTGTTCTGAACTGGAAAATACAATCTCTTCCTAGTTCTTGATAAAAAGGCCGGGATTCTCCCTTCAGGCTGTGCTGTGCTCTAACGAACTCTTCTTGGACAAGCTCCAATCCCAGCTCCTCAGACTTTGTACGAATCTTTCTCACCTGAAAACCCTCAAGCAAAAGAAAAACAGAAGCTTAGAGGAAAAAGATCTAGCTGTCTCATTTCACGCCTCTATTGAAAGTTAAAAAAAGAAAAAAATTCAAGTAGTCCCAAGAACCCTAAAGAAAATTTAAAAGCATCTGATTTCCTCTTTCATTTCTTTTGATTCCCCTCCACAGAGAGGCTCATTGTGATGTACAAGTACATTCCTTGGGATGCAGAACACAAGTGAAGAACCTGTCTTACAACCTGAAAAAATAACTTTTTTTAAAAAAAATCTATCCTCCTTTGAGGATAGGATAGGATAAAATCTAGAGCTTCAAGAAAAAAAGTAATTGCTTAAAGAGGCACTTATTTTACAAATATAGCATTTGATAAGATAAATTAATTCTATTTTCAGTGTGGAAACTTTACTATGGATAATTTGGGGAAAAGGCGATGATCCCTTAACATCTTCTGAAGCTAGCAGCCACATACTAAAGCTACTTGGTTCCAGGCTACATGCAGTACTGACACAAGTACATTATGACCAAGATATTTTAAAAAACTTGCTAGTGAACTGGAGAGGTTTCAGCTGAGATATCTTAAACAGAACTGGCTTCTATTCTATTCTATATTGCCAAGCTGATAATCAGCAGTAACATGGTTAAGAATAAAGACAATAAAATACAGACAAAAGCAATATCAAGCTCCTTCCTTTTAATAGTATATGGCATACAACTAAATTTGAAGTATATAAGTAAAATAATAGTAATAAATAATTATAGTTTATATATAATAAATAGTAATAAACAGTAGATACCTCAATCACTGTGTGCCCAGAACCACACAGAGAAACTGCTGCTCTCTGCTTCCTAGGTCTTCACTGGAGTTTTTAGGAGTAACCAGAAGTATCTAACTACGGTGCCTACCTTACGAGCCTACCTCCCGAAGATTAACAGTTGATGGAGAGAGACAAACACATCCACAGAGTAAAAGGGTGTACAAATTAGAAGCCAATTACTACCTCTACCGCTCTGACTCACCCTCTAAGGTGCCTGCTTCTGCACACTTAAAATCAAGAGTTGTAGCACTGAACAGAAGCACTTAATTGCAGGCTCTTTCCTCCTAACTGTAGGTTAGTGCTTTTTTTTTGGTCCTTTCCCTTTCAGAAACACTTCTGCGTTAATCTACGTAAGTATAAAAAAAATGTTTCAATGTCAAGTGTCTTAAGTAAAAGGCAGGTTTTGGAGAGTGTCCCTTAGACAGCTGCATTATCTAATCATAACCAGTGTCATTTTTTTTTCCACAAGGTACAAATTTGTTTATGGGTATTAGGACTATAAGAATTTGGTCTCCAGGCTTCATTAGTACTCTATTTGGGTGTAGAGCCTAAACTCGACACAAATTCTCAGTATTCATTTTGCCTTTATGTTTTCTGAATGGCAGAGATAATTATTTTGTTAGGAATAAAAAAGTACGAATTTACAACATGATTTTTAAACAACCCCCCCCCCAGACTCCAAGCTTCAAATATTTATGTCACATCATTGACAGGGTGATTTATTTAGTGTGCGTCTTACCACAGAAATATTTACGTAGTTCTCAGTACCCAGTCAATATTAAATATCTAAGCTTTTCCTTCTTTAAAAAGAACATAAATATGGTGCTCCGGACTAACCTGTGGCAACATTTTTAGCAAAGATACTATTTAGCCAGCTCATCCCTTGTAGAGTAAATAAAAAACCCTAAAGCAAACTGTTCAGCCCTTTGGAAACACAAACACTGCAAGTAGCACATCCTGCTTTGATACTTCACTGCTCCTGCTCCATTTTATGTTTCCCTTAAAAAAACAGCACTTAGGGCAAAAAAAAACAGGCTTAGGGCACCCTGTTTAAACTAACAGTAATGATTTTAATTTGAAAATATATCTTGACAACAGTCAATAATAAAGGTAACAGATCCACAAGTGATTTTCTGCAAGGAATCTGACATAATTCTAGCTTTCAATTCAAACAAACTGACCCTTTATCTCCTGCCAGATCAGGTTGACATGCAGTCAGTTTTCAAACAACATATGCTTCCCAAGTACCCATAATATTTTAAAAATAATTTACAAACACACACACCAGTGGACGTATAAATATATATACAACTCCAGAGATACCTCCATTTACAAAAACTAGAACTTTCCATGAAGGTATCATGACTAGTTGAACAACGTCATACAATCTATAGGAGCACTTTCTGCAGGATTCATAACAAACACTATGACAGTTATATTTAAAACTTGCAGTGGCTTTTGCATTATGCACTGAAATACTCTTGGCAAATGTGTGCATATATGTATATATTTAACCTTAGTGGGGAAAAAATTGCTTTTCTTTTACATACGTTTTTCATAAGCGCATCTGAGACCAGACTATATAGTTGAATATAGCACATGAAAGAAGGTAGCAAAAGCTTGGCAACCACCATAAAACTGTATTTAACTTTAACATCTTGTTCTGTTAAATCACAGTTCAATAATCCTGAAAGTGTAAATTACACACATTTTTTCCCCACTACAAAATTAAGACACCATAATGCTTTTCATCACAAAGTGCTTTACAAAGCCCCTTAAGACAATTTGGGTTAAAATACACCAAATTAAAGGTAACTTTTCAGAAGTCAGCTGCCTTTTCTTTTTGGCCAGATCCTCAGTGTCTGTCACATGGCGACTGAAGCCAGAAAACCTAAGAGAATTTACACCTGTCATAAATCTAGGCCTTTCACATAACTTCAGTGGCTTTACTGACATTACATAAAATTTAAGTCCAGAATGGCTTTTAGTTGCTAGCAAGTAAACAGAGTCATTTTCTTAGTAATATAATAGTCACGCACTGACATTGAGAAAATGATGCTCATAATTTTAAAAAATATATACCAAGTTAGCAGTCTTATATACTGTGATATCTGTGCAAATATTCCCAAGAGTGGGTTTCTGCCCATAAATAAATACTCCCTAAATACTTCTATGCATGTTTTACCCTTACTGCACTTTAAGTTTCCACCTCTTCTTCATTTCCTTTCTTAACTAAGCCCCCCAAAAATAACCATGGCAAATACATTTATTTAATCATACAATTACTTCAAACTCACTGATCAGAAGAGGCCAAACTACTTTCACATGATTCTCTAAATATGTAGCTCCTATGTCAACAGATTTTTTTCTTCAAAAAGCCAGGTGGGAAGCTCAAGCTTCCAAGTAGTAAGCATGAGCAAAAATCTTCTAGAATTTAAAATACATTTAAACTTCCTTTTATTTTTATCATAATAGCTTTTAGAGGAGCATATCATAAGTTTGCTCGTTAGGAAAGACACATTTATCAATAGAATAATAAAAGCTTAAAAAAGGATGTCTTTATTTATATTTAACAAATGACCCAAAATAATGTTGATAATGTTTCACATTCCTTTTAGTCTATGTTTTTAAAAGCACTGCTGGTAATGCCAATATGCTTTTATGTTTTAAAAGCTCTTTAACCATTTATTATAGACACCTTTTCTTAAGAATAGTATTTTATAGATACATAATAAGCCTTAAAAAAATACCTGAGAGGTCTTGCCTGGGGATTGCCTGCTTCTACATATGGATGTAAATAATCCTTTATGTAGAGATCAGCAGCACTATTAGAATGGGTGCAAATGAGAATCCTGCTGGAATAAATGGTGCAAACAAAAAAGCAATGAAGAAACAGAAAACAATTCAAAGCAGTAGAATACAAAAAAAAGGAAACAGTGGCCATCTTCCTGCACATTTCTCTTAATGAAACTAGTCATTGACCTACTCTAGTTTGCATGATTCAGCCCTTTAACTCAAATCCTTTAGTTAGGAAAAGATTTAAAGTTCAAACAGTTTTTCAATAATTATTTCACAATTATTAATCTAGACTTGATTTAAAATAAGAAACAGCTTTTATTGTCTAGCATACTGTACAACTTTCCATGTCAAGCGAATCACAGTCATTCTAGATATCATCACTTTTAACTAGTTTTGTTCTGAATTGAAAATACAGGCTAAGACTACAAAATTACATTATCATTCAAAACAATGACGGATGGCTGGGGTTTTGTTTGTTTTTAAGCTGGGTGAAAATTCTATACTTCTACCTTTCACTTGTATTTAAGTAAAAAATGTCATTTTCTTTGCTAATCAAGAATTGCTCTATGTTTAGTGCCCCATCTCACCTAGTATCCTGTTGCTGGAGTATGTGCTTGACTGCCTGAGCCAGAGTGAACGTTTTTCCTGTCCCATAGGGACCGATGATAAGAACAGGAGGCAGTTGTATTGAAAGTGGAGTAGTGATAGCCAGAACAGCCTCTTTCTGCTTAGCATTTAGTCGAGGGTCCAACTGCTCATCCCATTGTCTGTTCAAAAAGGAGACAAGAGTTTGAAATCAGAAGCTATGAATACTCACAGTCAATGAGAAATGAAATGAGTTAAGATCTCAAGGGCTTTCAAGGAAGAGTCTATATGCTAATGTATTGATTCTGTCATTCTGAGTCATATTAGAACAAATCTAGCAAAATAATCAAATTCTTTTATCACAAAACCTTAATACTACTTGCAATAAATCAGTTTTTTCAAAAGAAATCCAACTATGTCTCAATTTACACTATCTCATCTAACAATAATTACCTTGCATAGTGCACATTTTAGAAGAAAGTACATGCTGCACAATCACTTGATAACAAAGGAAAGTTTTTCCTACTATTACTACAGAAAATGTAACATTAGTTACATCTATTCCCATCAGTATTTATACAGTCAACGTTTTAAAAGTCAACATTTATACAAACTCAGAGCTTGGTAAATATGAACTAGGATGCAATTCAAAAACAAACAAAAATAGTGGCTACCAATTAATTACAAACATTTCTTCTGATCATTAAGACATACCTCTAATGGGAAAGCAGTCTAAAAAAAGGATTTTTGCTGCAACCAGCTAGTGATACCAGCATTAACAGAAGGATGATTTCAGAAAATTCCAATGAGTGTAAGAGGTTAAAGATTTGTAGACACAGTTTTTAATATTCCCAGTGACAGATTTAAAAGTAGACATGCATAGTAAAAAACACCTGTCACTGCTGCACATATGGCCATACTTCAGTAATGTGATCTGCTTTGGTACAAGCACTATGATTCTTGCAGATCAGGAAAGCTTCCATTACCAACAGGGAGTAAAATAAAGAGAACGCTTAGGACCTTCAGTCAACTCTAAGACAGCTATGAACAACAAGCTTGCAGGAGGATCTAAGAAAAACTGAAAAGTAATAGGGATGTAAAACAAAAATATAAGAAAAACATAGGGAAATACAGTTCTGAATCGGTCAGAGCTACTGAATTCCAAGGTAGGGCAAACCAAGCCACCGCATGGAGAAAAACACATTCATTACACTGACTTAAACACAACTATTACATACATAATTTATATGTATATTAAAATATAAAGCCATTATACAAATAATTGACATCAATTACAACTGCCATGCAAGTTTCTGTAAATATGAATATCCTGGCATAAAACAGAAAAGAAAGTTCTAGCTTACTTGACTTACCTCATTTTTATTGAGATCACTGCTTACTTTCAAATTATTCCTAAGTACTACTTCCTTGCAAGATTCACCCAAAACTTAATTAAGTCAGTGAACAGATTGTCATTGTCCTCCATTAGCTCTGTAGTATAACTCTGTGCAAAACCCTTCTTTCTGCCTTTACTGTCAAAGCTTTGATACGTGCAGCAATCATCCTCACCCAGAACACTGCACCCACCCTTTCATCATTTCTTTTCCTCCTACACTTCCAAAGAGGAACTGAACTTTTTCCAGTAATTTTTGTCTTACGTTATCTAGCTGTCTCAGGTTTCTGGCCAGATCACCTTCTTTTTCATTCTTGAGCTATCTCCCATTTTGCACTGTGCTGCAATCACAGAGTTTAATTCTCACCTTCAAGACACAACACAACTACCCGCGTGCTGTACAGGCTATCAGTTCCACATACCTCTCACTTCCCTGGTGTCCATCTAAGTACAGAAACTTCATGCCTTTTTTATCCTTCCCCATGCACCAGGAATATTGACCATACTCCCTGAGCCACAAAGCCTCATGTTGCTCTTCCCTATGTTTGCTCTTCGAGACAAACTATTTTCACTGCATTACTGCATCATTCTAAGTTTTCTCAGAAGTATTTATATAATGTACGGGTTTATATTTCATAAAGGAAACTATAAAACCTATGTACAAAGAATCTCAGGACTGCTTGCAAGTGCAATGTTGGTTCTTCTAAGTCTTATTCCCATACCCTTCCCCCCTCCCTTTTTCTTTTTTCTTTTCTTGCCATCCCCTTCAGTGGTATGTACAAATTTGGGTCATTGCATCAAACTCAAAGAGTACTAACGGTTGCTCATGCAAACGAAAATCTGCATGCTTAAGATCCTGCACAGCACAATCCTTGTAACTGGTATTTACATTTCTATAAAGTGCATATTTTCAATGAAGAACAGAACAGTAAATAATCATAGGAGTTTTGTTTTCTACAGCTACAATACAACTGCAATGCCTATTAAAATCACATTTCAACCTCCAGGAAAAAAAAAAAAAACAATCAACAGATTCTAGTCCTCGGAGGATCGGTTTTCTTGTTTTATTTAGAACTGTTTCTCTCCCTTCTCTGAACCATCCTCACCATTAATGAAGAGAAAGACATATTTCCTGTTCTAGGGCAGATTTCAGCCATCTGTTATGAGAAATTCAATACTGCATTACCATACGATCTTTGATATTAAAGTGTTTGTATTCTTGTACCTGTTGGGACTCCAGGGTATGGTGGGAGTCATGCTGACATCTGGAAACAAAATACTGTTGTCCTTAATCCTGTCCAAGGCATAATGCATTTCACAGAGGGGTAAGCGATTTAACTGAAACTGAAGTTCAACCTACAGTACAAAATGAATGAATTAATAGATGAACAAGAATGATTTATTTAGATAACACTCTTTAGACTTGGCTGCATATCATAAATTTTTATCTTCCTGCAACTTACTGATTCTCAGAAGATAACAACAAATATCAATCAAAAGATTTCCAATAAAATTAACTTGCCCTGTTTTGTTTTGAAACAAAGAAAAATACAGCATCTTCTGTAACATCATTTTGTTGTTTGATTTTAAGATTAGATTCCACTGCAGGTTCTGAGAGGGGAAAAAAAAAAAAGGGGGGAAAATGTCCTTGGAATTATTTTTGGAATATAAAAAATACTCCTTGAAAATATTATTTTCCTAAAACACTGTTTTTAAATATGCAAGCTTCCATCACTTATTGTAAGAACAACCTGAAAACAGCAACGGACCGGAAACTTTTACAGATGAACAGATGATATAAATCAGATGTGTGACCAGCAGAGATAAAATCCAAACATCATTTAATTCCAGTCAAATGTTCCGGTATAATACAATTTGTCACTTATGTTGAGTTGTTAGAACTCTCCAAAAGGTAATTTCTAAAATGTAATTGTTTATCAATACATTTTTTTGTTTGTCCTCTCAATTACTTGTGTTTTAATGCTAGTAACTAAAAAGAAAATGCCAATAAAATTCGGGTACAAAGCTAGAATCAAAATGTAGAGCATGTTAACATCCCAGGTTAAATTCAGAACTGAACAATAGACAGTGAATTTAGTTTATACATATATATACACTAAAACAGTAAAGAAAGATTCTAAATCTTATGACTGGATAAAAGTAGTTTCTGAGGGAAAGAATTCATAAAAACAATCCATACGGATTATAACTTACACATACTTAAATTTGCAATTGTGAATCTCTCCAAAAACCAAGTGATCTTACCAGAGCATTGAGCCAAAGACTCAATGTTAACTAACAGAGAAGCCTGTATCAATAATTTGACAAAAATTTGCACCAAAAAAATGTCCGAAAAGCATCCAAGGCTGCTGAGGAACTTCATGTAACTGACATAAATTTTTAGAGTTTTTTTTTGAAAGCATTGTTATTGATCACTAGACCCTTATGTAATTACCATGCTGCTACTCTAATGAGCATTTTGTAATTAAGTAATAGCAAATAAGTACCTTTCTGAGATCTACATTGCTCTGTGACCAGGCTGACAAACAGCCCGTCGAATTATTTCAACCTGTCTGGGAAAAGCACCCCTTGGTGCCCTAGAAAACACACCGGTAATATCTGAAACGTCCCCGGTCACCTTTCTGATGCCTTCACGGCCACCGGGCAGCAGCTGCTCACACACCACCGGCCCAACAGGCGAGGAAGCCGAGGAGCAGAGGCCCAGGGGCGTGAGGGGCCCAGCCGCAGCCCCCCGGGACCCCCGGTCACACAAACTCATGCCAGGTGACCAAGGCAAAAACCTGCTCTCGCACCCGTTTGCTCCTCTACCTCCCTATTAGAGGCCGTTATTTCTTAATCACACTTGACTCTCATGATGATTATTGCTACCAGTCAGAAAGGTCAACAAACACATAATATATTTGTAAATGGTCTTGTCTAACAGCTTCTGTGAAGGCTTTAATTCAAAGTCCTAGCCAACTAAAATAAGTTTTCTTCATATACGGACAAGAACTTCTCTGCACTAACACAACATACCTCATTCCAAGCCACATTACCTTCTCTCACGAGCTCCTCCCTTGGCGGAGCCATTTAACCTTCCAGTACTTTCCACACTCCGTGTGAGTACTGGCTGGACCCGATGCCCCATTACCTGCCCAAAAAGTCACTTCTAGCCACAGGCATCAGACCTGTAAAAACCCTCTTGTGCACGAGTAATTTTCATTACTCTAAGATCATCTCTTTCTAAAGGATTTGCAAAACACAGCTCTTGCTATTTCCTTTTTCTAGTATATTTAACCATACTGTTCATACCATTATGCAGCATGTAAAATCAGCGCTAGCTTTGCTGTAAATAAACATCTGCTTGCATCAGTACAGATTGTAGCCATTAACTTCCCATCTCTCACAGGTATAAAGACATTAAATATTCATTTTGACTATCACGTTTTACAGCAACACATATAACCATAACTAAAGAAAAGGGCAGCAATGGATCCATACAACTAAGCATGGAGCCCACTAAAACTACTGTAACTGCTAGGAAAACTTTTTCTTTAAATAGTATACATGAATGCTCAGGAAATTTTTCCCTCTCTGTTCCAGCCCATGCCTACCAGTGCCTCAGGAAAGACCCAGGCCTTTAAAAGCAGCACGGTTTAGCACCTGCCAAGAACGACAGCGACAGCTCGTGCCTGAGGGTGACCTCGAGCTTCCTTCCATGCTGCGTCCTGTCCGTGCCTACCCAGGGCCGATCCGTCTGCCTGACAGTATCCTGCAGATGTTAGGAAAAGCTTCCAAGCAAGAGGAAAAACGTCTGTGCTCAGACAGACCCAAGGCGAACAAAAGACCACCCTGTATTAGAGCAATAATTTAAATGCAGACAAACTATAATGCTCATCTGAGCAACATTTTAACGGCCGTTTCTGGGAGTCCGAGTAAGGTGGCTGGCATTAAATGCCTCATATTATCTACCAGCATTCTCCACTTTCTTTAACAGCTTGTGATATGTTTTGTTTTTAATGCAGTTTGGATTGAATCACATAGTTATATTTGCTGTTGCCGAGTACTGAATGAGGCCATCTGTGTAGGAGAGGCATGTAACCTGCTTTAATAAACATTCCAGAATAAGAAAACAGTGGGAAAGGAAGTTAATCCATTGCCAGTTTCACAGAAGACGACACAGAACAGTGTATCCACTCCAAAAATAAAACAATCTCATGTTAGTTTGGTCACCAAAAAGAGCAGCAGCCAAGGGGGTTTAAAGCACCAGTTCATTCCATCCCACCTTCAGGAACAGTGCACTTGATCAGAGCCAGAATTACGTGTTTATTACAGGTAAGACAGGACAACAGGCAAGTCAATTAGCAGAAAGTTTCCAAGATGAATTGTTAGAAGAGGAAAGGAAAGTAAGACCACTAATTTACCCAAAACGTACAAAAATAAACGTTGACCAAATTGCTCTTAAGAATCTCATAGGTATTCCTAAAAGCACTGGAGACAATGGCAAGATTTCCATCTTGAACACAAACCCTACACATCCAAATTGCAATGCACTCCGTTCTAACCTGAGGATCCCTTTCCTCATCTTTAGGCAGTACTTTATCAGAAAAACTTTCTTTACGATTGTGATTCATTAAAATATAGGTAACTGTTTAAGGATTTGACCACCAGTCCACTGATGTACGTATAAAGTACTGCATGATTTCACAAACAAACTTAGGACCCCATTTTTAATGGAGAATAGATTTGCTGCCTCAGGCTAAGCTTTACAAGGAAAACAAGCCAGTTACTCAAGCCCCAGCTCATTTTGCATTCCAGTGGAGTTTTTGATAGAATCAATTAGTAGGTTTAATTATTGTTTTAAGAAAACAAACACAAAAACAAGAGCCCAGAAGAACATAAGTCTTCCCAGGCCAATTAGCCACATTAAATTAAGACATTATTATTCTTGCATGTTTCTCCAAAACAAAATGAATGGGAGGAGAGAATTATTTGGTGAAAATACATTCAATTCTAGCAATTCCAGTGACCTTAATTTGAGGTCATTTCCATTTAGTAACAAAGCTGATCACAAGTTCTATAGCAGACACACCGGGAATGGGTGGGAAGACTGCAAGTATTTAACTTAACTAAAGCTTCACCTTCCCTTACATGTACTTCCACTTACACCTCATGCACTAACTACACTATGTTATTTAAAAGCAGATTTTATCCCCACCTATTTCATGTCAGCTATAAAGTACACAAAATCCTGATCTTACTGCCAACACAGTTATCTCCAGCAAGTGTTACAACTCTTCATTTTGTAACCAAATGCCTCCAAGACAGATATTTAAGTGCCAAGGGAGAGAAAGCCATGGAGGCAAGTATTACCACTGTGAAACAAAGAATATATATCATTAAAGTATTTGTTCACCTTCCTCATGCCTCCATTTATACAACCCTCGTCATCTTCATCAAGGAAATACTGTAAATTAAAAACTTTGCCACTGAAGGACAATACTCCTTTTGTTCTGATATGGTCTCAGAAGGCAGCACAAGGCCCATTCCTAGCCTCAACAGATCTTACTAAAAATTAATCTCCCTCAGGTCTAGGAACAGGTGTAGTGGAATCCACAATAACGAGAAGATACAAAATCAAGAGCCCAAGACCCAAGTTACCACAGGGAGAGTTCTAGCTGGCTACATCAAGAGCAGCAGAGATTTTTATTGGAGAAAAAAATCATAGCAATAGAAAACTTCCTTTGACTTCATTAAGAAAAGGTTCCTGAGGACTCTGGTGACAATATATATGCATATATTTATAAATAACATTCACATTTCACAGACGAAATTTTCATCTGTGCTCTACTTTCTCTGTATGATGAGGCATAAAAAAATTCCTTTCCATATCTTCTAGGAATTACTTTGGGTGGAGCTGAAAAAGACAACTCAAACATGCCAAAACAGCTTCCACTCAGCCTTACCTGCATTTCACAATCTGCCCGAAGATTAAGTTCTTCACAGCATTCCCTGGATACCCTCAAGAAGATATAATCTTTTGTTTTCTCTTCAATAGCTGCTTCATAAACCTTCTCTTTGGTTCCTTGGGTCTGTGCTGATTTCTCTTTAGTGACAGGCAATAAATAAACAGCATTGACTTTGGTCATCACCAGCCGTCCAGCCAAAGTGTCTTCTGAAAGCGTTTCAGTGAGCTTAAAGCGTCCAAAAAGTTGTCCATTTTGGGCATATTTTGCACCTCCAGAAACCCCAGTGAGCATGAAGCTTGCTACAATCTGCAATTGCACTTTTATGTTGAACCTAAATAAGAAAGCATCTGGTCAGTGCAGAAAAATGCTCTCAGATCTGGAGATTTCATGAATTCAGACCAAAGATTCACCGCCTTAGACTCTGAGCATATAACTGTTAAACAAACAAGTATAGCCAAAGTTAAAGAACCAACTTCAACAAAGCTTTAAAAAAATGCTATGCATGTCCCAAAGAAGTAAAGCTTTTGTATTTCAATAGTTTGTAAGGTTATGTTGTATTCCCTGATATTAGGTATTCAGGGACAGACAGCAGAATAAGAACAGAATAAGATTCCTGTTTATTCCATGTATCTCTTCCAGGCTGCACACCAGAAAAGGTTATCTACATCTTGACAAAGGGAAATAGTATTATATCTACAATTGAGATGGATTGATTAAAACGCTTCCTTAAAATCACAATGTGGGCATAAAAATGAGACATTTTTATTTAAAATGAAGGAATGGCATTGCCGGCTCAGCCACATAAACCATCTATCCAAAGAATTCCTCTTAATAGCAAATTCCTCCTATAACTAGAGATTTAAAAAAAATCATTCCTAACAGTTACTACTTTCAAAAAGTCACATACGTAACACGTGAAAGTGACACAGTAGCACATTTTATTGACCTCTCACCAATACACAGTAATCTCCTTCTAGAGTGTCTAGCTTGTTTTTAAAAATATTTTTTCAACCTGATTTTAAAAATAAAAAAGAAAAGAAATCTGTCACTCCTGTTAATGTTCTATCATCAGCAACTTTTTCCTGAAAAGTTACAGAAATAAGTAGAAAATAAAGGTTTTCACAAACAAAATTTCTTGGAAAAAAATAGTTTTCTTATGATACTCACCCTGTTTTATTTGATCTGTTCATCTTAAAACTCATATTTTAAACTAATGAACTCATGGTTATAGTTTAAGACCTGTACTATCAGGGACCATAAGCCCGTAACAATGAAATCCAACATTTCATCTCTCTTGGAATTTAAACATTGAATATATTTTGCCATATTTGCCAAATCATAAGTCTTCCAGAAGAAAAAAAAACTGCAAGTTTGCCCCCTTGTGGAAATAGTTGCTTCTGTACATAATACAAGCAATTAAGTCAGATGCACATTTCACATTCCTCCACCCCGAAAAAGCAACAGATGTCATCCTACTGAACATGAATTCCTTCTGTTCAACAGTAACTGCAAAGGTTGCTCCATGAGCTACAGTTAGAGCAGTCACTCAAAAGCATGCGCTTATAGGAACTTGTGAGAATTAAGTGTAATCCTTCCGATTTCTACATGTGCTAAAAACAAACAAAAAAACTTCTGTGTATTAATGTGCTAGAATATTCTGAAGCACTTATCAGCAAATGAGCAACACCTAAAACAGCTCAAATCACATTCAGATAATTGTTACCATACTGTATAGATTAGATTTCACAGAATAAACAAGAGCTCTGCATTGTTACTAAGATACAATCATGTGCCGTTGTGAATTTATTTTATAAAAACTCGTAAAAACTTCCTAAAACTGAATCCCCAGGCTGCTAAAAATGTACCAGCTCATTCTCAAATTCTGATTTGTAGAAACCTGCTGGAGTAGTACTGCCATGCTGAGACAAATTATTGTCTTTATAAATGACTAAACTGATTCTATTGTGCTAAAGGAGATAAAAAGTTTACAGATTATCAAACAATTTCCAGTGAGTAAGCTGACACCTTCTGGCAAGCTGTTAAACTACAAAATCGTCTAAGGATTTTATTTTAAAGTCAACATTTGCTTCTTCCACCCATTCCTCATCTTTGCTCTAAAGGCTCATTAAAAAAAAAGTTTTCAGTGAGGTTTATACAAAACCAATAGCCTTTATACTGAGGAGGTTTTATTTTTATTGGGAGAAATTTGTTTCCTCCAAGCACTGCAAAATTAAATCTAAGAAATATTTGATATATCATGAATCCATCCAGTGGCAATGCAGACAATAAATTCCTAAATGGCAAGTAAAGCCATTTTGAACAAAGCCCCATATAACGTTTTCTTAACAGTAAATCGAACATATTTCATTTTACATTTATATCCGCAGAATTCAGACAAGGTGTGCAGTATGACATTTACCTATGCATTGATAAACTATAAGACATAGTAATGATAAAAACAAATTTATTTTCCATTAAAGCCAGTATTTTAAGACTGTACAGCCTTTAAGATAAATCTGTTCTGCAAGTCTGGTAGCAGAAAGCGTGGAAGGAGCTCTATATTGCTACATATTATCACACGCTCACTAATGTCCACACAGGTGATGACCTGAAGTCTGAAACAATGTTATCCCAGAAACCAAGAAGTCATTAGCAGCACTGTTAAAACACAACAATCCACTCCAATGTGAACTGCAGACACTCATGTTATTCCAGTCCTGCCAGAAGAGACCGTGTTGACAGCTCCACTGTTTTTATGAGATGCATACACAAACCCATTAGAGAGTAGCAGCTCATCAACATTTTGACTCATGACACCACTTCAGAGGTATTACAACCCACTTGCATTTGTATTTCTGGGCCCTCTTCTAGGCTTGTAACCCTGGCACCTCACGAGAGAATAGCATGTGTGTGATCTCAGCCACAGAGGATCAGAAAAGTGTGTTAGTTCGAGCCTTGCTGTAATAAAGTGGGTCAGCTACAAGATCAAAAGAATATTTCTGTCATCAGCAGTATCAAAACAGAAGATTTCAAGAACATTATTAAAACTTGCTTTTACTAATCTACCAATTGAAAAAGAGCAGCAAAAACTTAGCAGTGCACCAAAAGGGAAGCATTACACAGAATGCACTCCTCATTCTTTCATTTCTACAGGCATGCTGCTGTGTGCTTTCCTACGAGGAACAGAAGCGTAATACTTTATGTGAAAATTCGCTCAGTAAAAATACTGTCTACTTTTGTATCATGTTTCATAATGTTTACTTTAAACCCACTTTTGTTTTAAAAAGCCTTAGAAAAGTGATTATAAATATGTATGATGGAGAACATTTCTGCATGCTGAGGAATCTTCAAGCATTATTCCTCTCTATGTTAGATTCCAGCTCAAAAGCAGAACACAGCAGAGATGAAAGATACAAAGAAGAAGAGTTCAAATGTACTGCGCTTCATTTGAGATACAAAAAAGAAATGGAACCATTTTTCTACCTTAACATTAGAAATACAACTGCTAATGGCTGTATTACACAAACAAGAAATGTATACTATATGCCTTTTACTAGGAACTTTTATTCATAAGCTAGCTTTCAGCTTGTTTAGAGAATAAAACGTTAGCTGCCACCTCACCGTAAGACCAGAGTTTGAGCCAAACACAATTCAACCTTTTTTTCCTAAAAAGAATTTTAAAAAGGAAAAAAGTAAGAAACCTCCCTGAAGACTTGCACACAAAGATTTTATATATTATTTTGCTATAAGTGATTTTACCAAGGAATAAAAAAATTGATGCATTTCTTTTTCATAGAGAGCCAAAAAACCTACAAGCAAAAATTATTGTACAGGTACCAGCAAAACATTGTGCAACAGCTGTTCAGTGACTCCAGCTGTAAGCAGACTGATATGTAAACTTGCTTTAAGTGAGCATCATTAAATTATACTCATTAACTGCTAGTCTCCTTCATCTAAAGTTTCTATTTTCACACTCATATTCAACTTTATCTCTAAGAAACAAGAAAACTTAATATTTTAACTTACCATGTAAGTTTAATCAAAAAAATCGTCATTATCATCATCATTTCAATAGGACAGTAACAAATATCTAAGATATAATTTTGTAAATGTATTACTTACTTGCTAACTTCCTTATACTGTGCTATTTCCTCAATATAAAGGAGGTCATGCAACCGTGACTGATAGTTGGTCTTGGTCAATGATTTGTCCAGGACAGATTGTGTAAATAGCTGGTCAGCAGAGAGAGGGATTTGGTATCTGGTAAGAAGGCTCTTCTCCAATTCAGTAGTTTCATTAGGCTCAAATTCTACAATAGTCTTAGAAGTAGAATCCCAACGCTTAGCTGTGGTTAGTAGCTGTTGCCGTGCATGCATCAAGTATTCAAGATCTGGATATAGAGACGTAACAGGGAAAGGAAGTCAGTTCAAGCTCTCTCTGTTTTAAAAACACACACTACTAAAAATAATCCCATTAGAGAGAATGAACTGTGTATAAGTCTCTCCTTTGCCTACAACAGTTTTAGTAAATTCATTGCTAAACTTACCACCCCTACTTTTCAGGTGTACACAGAGAACAAGCAGGCTCTCAAACAAAATAGAGAAAATAAATAACCAGAAAATAAAATATTCTATAGCTAGTAAATAGAAAGCATACAGATAAACAAGGAAAGCACTTTTATTTAATAGAAAGTTGCAAGCAACTTTGAAGGATTTGCCATCACAATGTGCTTGTAAACCCTAACTGCAACATCATCTCTTTTCAAAAATATAAGGTAATGAAGAACTTTACAAAATGTAATATGAAATTTAGAAGGTAACAAAAACAAGTCAATGAAATAGGCAGCAAGAAATCTTTGCATTTGCAGCGTTTTGAAAGCCTTCAAAAATAAAAAATCGATAGTACCACATGTGCATTCTGCAGATAGTTGTATTATATGTGTAAAATTAGTTTGCTAGGAACAACTTTGGAAATATAACCTAACATGATATTAGGTTAGAAAACTTAAGTTAGGAAATTATTTTTTCAGTACACACTCATTTCAGGGACCTTGTAGGTTAAACAAGAAACAGAAGACCAAACATTGTCTACAGCCACCCAAAATACATCCACTAACACAACAAAAACACTGTGACACCAACGTTATACCATGTCACGTCAGTTCATGAGTTTGGCATTTGCTATTCAGTTTCTTTTAATTAGTGTTGGAAACATTAACCTCTTATATGTAAATAAATGCCTGGAATAAAAATCTGTTGCTTTATCTTTTTCCTCCTTTCACTTTTTCCTTCTTCCTGCTTACATCCTAGTGCTAGAATTCTGTTCCTTTGGTGTTTTTCTTTCTGAAATCTTCATAGAAAATTACCATACTCTATCCCACTTTCTTGCCTGTTGCCAAGTGACATAGTGACTTATATTTAGCTCCCTTAATCGTTTGCCGTATGTCAAATTGCTTCCTTCTTTTCTGTACTTCTTCACCATCTTTCAATTCGTTGACATCTTTCTGATAACAGTTATTTCAGGAGTTGACAAAGAAGTTACTTCATGAGAGGCACAGCTCAATTTCATAAACAATACAATACTTACAAAGTAACGTGTTGGTTTTTTTTAACCTGAATACACACAAAGAAGTTACATTTTCTTTGCATTTTTAAAATTGGTGTTACAGCAAGTTGATTTACAAGCCTAAACTTTGCCTCTTGCCTTTGACAACTCCAGTCAGACATCACAAGAAAAAAAAAAAAAGACACCTCTCAGATAGTCTTTAATTAACAATGAATTACCACAGAAATGCTTCATCTTTCTACTGACCTTCTACATGCTTAACATTTTCATCAATCCAAGAATGCATATAAAAACATAAACATACTTTAACTTCCTGTGCTGCCCTTCAGACACATACTGAACTAGAAATTCCTAGCATTTTGACAAGATTAATCCTGATACATGGTGTAACAGTCATAAGGCAGCTAACTCCCCTGAGCCCAAGCCAATTTGCACATTCTGAAGCTTCTGTCCACTGCCTAATATTCCTAACTGTGAGGATGAACAAAGCATATAGTAATAGATGTTCAACAGCTGTTAATACAGATGCTGATCTGCCCAGCAACATGAAAAAAGAGATTGTATTAAAAGTTTCTATTATTGAAAAAAATTTTTTTCATACATTACCTTCAGTTGAAGCAGCATCAATCATTACTCGTTGCATGAGGACTGGTTCTAATCCAAAATCAAACACAACAGTTTGGCGAAAAGTTCCAAAGATTTCTGTGTTAAAGGCTATACTGACTTTGTATATATAATGATCTATTCCATTCTGGACCATCTTTCCTCCTATCCATTCCTGACAGTTTTCTGGAACTTCTTGTGATACCTGGGTAGTGCTGTCTCCAGCAGATATTGCAACGATACTGAAATGTGGACGATGGGCATCATAAAGCAATGCCACTCGATACAGCATTCTTGCAGGCTATAAAAAAAATGCAAGGGTTGAAATGAAGCATGTTGGAAAACCAAAATTATTTCAGGAATACGTTCATTTGCAATCAGACAATAAGAGCTTATAAGAATTCTCAACTTGATAAAACAGGTACAAGAACTGCCTGCTTTCCAGAAATCAGGGCACTCAATACATAATCACCAGGGCTGCTGGAGAAGGAATGGTGCTAGGGAATTGCTTTGTTTTCAAAAGAAGTATTATGCAATTGAAATTTTAATCACAAAAGCCTATGGACCGCATTCTAATTTTTATTATCGACTCAATGTTAAAAGATAAGTTATCCTACCTTACAAGTGAGAGCAAATGTCCACGTCTGATGAGACTTTTTGGTGGTAACAGTTACTGATAGCTCAGGATTATGTTCTACTCTCACTCCTTCTATACTTTCACTAAGCTAGATTAAAAGAAAAAGAAGATCATATTAAATTTCAACAGACAATACCAAAATAAAAGCATTTAGGAAAAGGTATTTTTGAACAAAAAGTGAAAAGAATGGCCTCCCAGACTGTGCAGGATTGATGCAAGTCCTGTGTACGAATTAAATAAAACGTGCTACTTCAGAGATAAGCAAGACAAATCCACTAGATCATACCATGTAAGGAAAGAGTACAACCATTTATGGGCAATTAACCACAGGACTTAATTTTCAAAATCCAACTTAGTTGTAGATGTTTAAAGTAGAACATGATTTAATTTGGAAAGAAGGATCTGATACAATGAGGCCCAATGACTGTATTTCCAGAAGACCCCAGATCTCAATGACATCAATGAGAATTCTAGAGACACCAGGAAACTATAATGAAGCTTTCTACTCATTAATCCATTTTGCAGAAAGTCCACTCTTCCCAGACTTTAATCAACAATAGATGGACCGAAAACTCCTTAGGGTCAGTGGTAAGTAGAGCTGGTCGAATGTTGCAAAAACATTCTTTGGAATTCCCAACAGCTGCTGAGTTTGATCATATCCATACCCCTCGCTCTTCAGGATTCAAACTTTTTTGAACATTGGGGATTGGCTGTTCTTCACAAAAGTGCCAGCAGCTACAGGCAACGAAAAAGGAGCCATGCACAAACAGTATTGTCCAGTAAGTCATGAAAGCTTCACCATTTATTGTTCTCCAGTTTAAAAAGTTTTGCTATCCAGTCAAAGAACAGAAACAATACCATGAGACTTGGCTGACTCATCCTGCACTGGGAATAATACATACGCAAAATGAACGCTGATTAACCCACAAGCTGTAATTCACAAACTCTTCCTTGAATTCCTGAAAAGAATGAGTACATTTGCAGAAATCAGACCAAGTCTCTGGTATCTTTGCAAGAAGACAAAGGGCAGGATGCTAAGGGGAGCAAATTGGTTTGACAATTTCTTGGTAATGAGTAATTCGACCAGCTCTGATAGTAAGGGCCAAAAACAGGCTCATCTGTTAGTTTTAAATATGAGCACATAGGGAAGTAGTATATTTTCTTACCACTTTCTCAGGAGATAACGAATTCATCCATTTCTCAATCAAGGTTTCCATATAACTGCCCGAACACTGTTTGTTTTCCTTCTGCTGTTTTAATCTGATCAAGCGGGAAGCATATCGTTTTTGCCATTCTGTTAGCTCTTCCTGGGAATGTGCTGAAGTACACTGTGCACCGTACCTGCAGATCCCTTGCTCTAAAAATCTACATATAAAATAGGAAAAACGATTATGCCTTGAATGTTTTGGTCTCCAATTAAAAAATGAAATTTATCAAAATTTTACTTTTAAAGCCAGAAGGACATTCTTAAAGTCGCTCTCTGAACTAAAGGCAGTTCTAGTCCATGGGAACTAATTTGGAAATATATAAATGTACACAGCCTTTTGTAAGAGAGGCGGCAGCCTCTCTTACTTCTAAGTAAAGTATATCAAATTTCTTTGAAACACAAGTCTTCTCACGAAATTTCCAGCTTCAAAGAAGAAGAATCAAGTGTTTGTACAGCAATTAACATGATGAGATCACGGACCATCCCTGAAATTGTTAGGCACTGTATTAACATGAATAAAATGGTGTAATAAGGGAAGATATAGCATAATTGCCTCCAATAGTTAATGCTATTAGCTGTTAAGTGCTCATTCAGCAGTTTTTCCCAGAGCAACAGTGACATCACGTGGTCTTTTCTATTAAATACACCTACACAGAAATGATCTCTCAAGGAAAAGGTTTAATCCTCTTGGTAAAGAGTGCATGAGTCTAAAAGGATCTACTCCTTACAGAGGTTATGGATTTGTTAAAGAAGTCCATTTTTCATGTAATAACACATGCTGTTGCATCAAAATTAACAATATTCCTAATGTCTATGCGCAATTTAAGCATTCTAGTTCTCAGAATTTATTGCAAATGTGGGCCAACTATTACTTAAATGTCTGTATAACTTATGAACTACTTTTTACAATTAAATGTTGTATGAAATTTAAAAAACACAAGGCAGCATCTGCACTTTCATCATTCTTCAAAAGTGAAGCCCTTAAAAAACATTGCAAAACAAAATATAAAATGTTTTTTGTTTGTTTTCTTCTGTGTTTTTGCTTTGTTTTATGTAAAGGTACTCAGAAAGCATTGGAGATACAGACCAGGCCAGTGGGGTTTTGGTTCGTGTGTTAATGTAAGCATCACATTTATCATAAATAAAGTCAGGAATGCTGATCTCTGTCAAGATATTGATTTGATAGGAAGTCTGTAAACATAACTGTATTTGAATTTC
This sequence comes from Anser brachyrhynchus, assembly GCF_964034855.1. NCBI lineage: Eukaryota > Metazoa > Chordata > Aves > Anseriformes > Anatidae > Anser > Anser brachyrhynchus. The sequence continues at coordinate 3,690,382 of NC_137711.1, forward strand.
ACATAGATACCAACGTATATATTTATATTAAGAACCTCGTCCTACACTGATGAGTTACTGCGAAAGAAAAAGGATGCACCAAGACTCCAAGACTAAATGAATACAGAAGTGAGCACCCCACATCAAAGAACTAGCTGAACATCAGTGACTGAATAACCTTTCCGCAGTAAACATATTATGTAATGTAAAATATAATGTGAATTAGAACGTGACTTTGACCTATCTGACAAAAACAAGTAATACCTGACTATGACATGAAAACCTTGCAGCAAAAGTACTTGGATATCCAGGACACACTCGCATCACTGATTGTAATTTGATTTAGCATACACATTTCTTAAAGGAATGGTATAACTATTTAAAGGTTTAAGTGCCCAAATGGCAAATAAAATAAGCATGATATATACTATGTTATTACTAGAGGTGTTCTCAAGCTATGTTGCTTAATATCTTTTAAATTAAAATATTTTTCTTGGTAGTCAGTTTCAACGTTGAATTGCACATTTTCAAATTCAGCACTGCACTGATGTATTAAAATGCTGAAGTACAATTATGATTTTCATGCCCCAAAGTAAATGGAGCACAAGCATAAAATAAATTGTTGACCTGTTCTTATTAGCTATCCAGCAGACTTTAAAGTGTTTTCCTTTTCATTATTTAATAAGAAAGCATATTACCTTAAAAAATTGTCATCATTATGCAAGTTTTCCAAATTTTCAGTGTTAATAGACAATTTGTTTTCCCCTAAATGCTTAGTTTCTTAGCTAGTACAGCTGCAATTCCGTAACTTCATTATCCAGAATAAATATGATGTACTCCTACTGCTTTATGGCACACAGGGGAAAAATAAACCACAACTTCAAAAATCCATATTCAGTACTTGTAACCACCCCCTTACAAGGAAGCTAAAATATTTTATCCATGGTTGGAATGCCGCTGTTCATATGGATTTGCTGAGTAAAAGCACATCCTTCTCACTGTAAACATTAATAGCGTGCATAAGAAGGTAACCAGTAAAGCTAACTACAGCTTTCGTGGAAAAATCTTTCAGAGCAGAGGTTAGAAACATGGTATGGATGCTGCTCAGACAGTCATCATTAATTATTATTTTTTTTTAAATGTCATTTATGCATAAGATCTGCTAAGAGTCAACAGTTGGCAGGATTTAGCAGCTCTAGAAAATCACAGCCAATTTCAGCAGATTCAGTTGTATCAACTAAAAAGCAAGTCCGATTTCTACCTATGTTGATAATAATGTATAAGTTACAGATATGGCAGAATGAAGTGCACAATAATTGTTTTTCACCATATTTATTAATTCTAACTACATATGTAATACTGTGTTATCAATATAAACCACGGGAAAATTTGACTAGTGGACTGAAAGAGACAAGGAGAAGAAACTTCAATATAAGCACAAGCACTTGGACTTTCAGCAAGGCAATTCACCTCTGTGTATATGAATTTAGGCAAAATGGACATAATGAGATCCAGAGGGAAACTGCAAACATTATTTTATCTGAAGATAAACCTCATCTAACAGCAAAGCCCACTTATCCAAAGGCACGCACCCTATCTGCTGTCAAAGTACACCTCACTGTGCTTCAGCCCGCTAACAATGCTGTCTGCAGAAGTGAACTTGTCACATCTCTGAAATTATACAAATTAGAAAAGGGAGGGGAAAAAGACAGATGCTGCCCTGTCACTAGAAAAATGTTGCTCAAACTACTCTTATGACAACAGAGCTAGTGATTTCATTTTACAGAAAAAACGAGGTGCCTCTGCATCTACTGACCCATCCAAAAACCTGTGAATTAATCAACTCCTGTTCTAACAAGTACCTTCACGTTCTTAACTTCCTAATCATTCTGTTAGCAGCTTAATAAAAGAGGAAGTGTTATGATGCCTTAGAGAATGTTGGTATAAAGCATTCAGTTTACCTTTTACATAGTGTATATTCTTCACTGCTTGTGACTCCTCTGGGTGGAGGGCGGAACTGCCAGCCATCCCGGGACCCTGCGGGGTAGTCAAAAGTCAGGTTAATTGTCTAATGGCCAAGTATTTACGAGTCTGATGGTAACTGTCCAGGGAACCATGTCTTTAAACATCAACCAAATTGTATTCACAAGCAAAAAAATCATCCAAAAAAAAATAATAATTTCTACTCCCTAACAAATTCATTTAGAACAAAGTTTTAAAGGGTATGAAGGCAAGTTTTAAACAACTTGCAGAATGGAGCAAGCTCTGTTACAATGCTTTGACCAATAAATGGAAACTTTTGCCTTCAAATTCAACCAATGACAACAAATTCAACCTCAGTCCCCAGAGTTCATCAAGTCAGGCCTGTTTTCTCCTTTTTGACTGCTATCTAGTGCTAAACATTCAGCAGAATCTTCAAGTCTTCTCACCGCAAAATGAAGTAACTATAGAAATGATTTACATACCTTCTTCTAAATCTTCTACATGATATCCTGATGGTACTTTACCAGCTGCCTACAATTATTAAAAAAAACAATTGTAAAGAAACACAAAACAATTTCATCAATAAGAACTACTTTGGCTTCTTTGCTTTTAAAAATGTGTTTCAGAACAATCAATAAAAAAACATTCAGAAGTCTGACATCACTTCTAGTTACAAAAATATTTCCTAACTACTAAATTGCTACCATTGATAAAAAGATTCTGACAGGAACACTGAGTCCACTCATCTTTAAAAGAAAATTTTAGAGGGTTCCACTCTGTGATCATTTTAACATGGACTGCAATCAAAATTTAAAAGGTCAGAAGTTTAAGCGGTACTGAGATGTCTTTCATCTTTCAATTTACATTAAAAGTAAAACCCAAATCAATGAGAAAAAGACAATAACTAAATAATATAATTTAAATGCTTTGAACTCTTTCTACACGCTACTTCAGCCTATCAGCACGTTTCACTATTTTCTCATATATCATGCAAAACTGGGATGAAAGGCTGCTGAAAAGATAGGTGATAAAGACCAAGACACCAGTGGAAACTACAGATCTGAACCAGTATGTTCACAGTGAGCCCCCATCTCCCAGGACACATCAAAACAAACTTTTCAGCTGCATCTGCTACTACTCATTATTTTCCAGTAAAGTGCTCATTATTACCTCTGTTTCTGCAAGAAGTGTTTTCAGTCGTGTCAGATCTTTAGTTACCATCCCGTTCTAGGGGGAGAAGGGGAACAAGAAAGAATATTAATTTATCAACCTCAAACTTTCACGTACATTAAACAACAGCAAGAAAGTTCATTTCTACCACCACCACCAAGGAGAAGGGCAACAAGGAAACATGAATTTGACTTACAGTACACAATTTTAAATGACGTACTACTACATAACACTGAGCAAACATTACAGTGAAAAGGTAAATTTTACCCGGGCCAAACACAGCGCCAGATTTGCAGCGAATATCAATATAGGACAAGCATATGTGGAACAACTTGGAAAAAAAAACTCTTACAAGTTTGTCTGCCACCCAAAACAAGTATTAATAGCCACAATACTTATTAAATGCTATCCTCCAGAGCAATACTCTACATGTGAGGTGGCCCTGGAGGCACGATAGCCCGATGGACAGGGACTCTATGCTCTAGATCTATGCTCTTAGCTGCCAGCCTGCTGGGTGACCTTAGGCAAGTCACTTCAAATCTCCATGCCTTGGTTTCCCATCTGCAAAACGTTGATAGTAATACTGCCTGCCTTTACACAGCACTTTATAAGCTACTGACAAAAAGCACTATACATCAGCCATGTGCTGCGGTTACTGAAACACTTCATCTCTGAAGGAATCGATAAAATGAACTGTCACTGCTGTTGCAGCAATGGATTCATTTCTTCTTAAGGATGTATTTCACAGATTACTGATTTCTACTGTTTCATAACTCTTTCTGCTCTGATGTAGACTACGTCGTTTTCAGAGCTTTTACTAAAAAGCAAAGATAAGCCATGTAATGAAAAATAACTGCAGACCCAAGCTACATCTGAATTAAGTTCTTTCAAAATTCAATTTAGCTGAAGTAGATAGCTAGTGTGCAACAATTTCACACTCACATAAGGCAAAACTTTGAAAAAAGGAACCTAGATCTGTATTTTTATTTCAAAAACTCTTGCAGGACTTTAATCAAGTCACACTGCATGTGCTATATTTTTCCACGTTTTGATTGTGGTGCTACTGAGCAGCAGAAATTACTGAAAATTTATACACTCAAAAATTCACACACCCAGGTTTTTTTTCCACAGAGATTTTTCACTTCTTCAGCAGAAAGGTTGCAAACTGAACGTGCTGAGCTTAAATGTATTAATGCATAAAAAAAGTTACCAAGAATCATTCTCTTAAGTCACTGGGGAGGAAACTGGATGGATTCCAGCTCTTCAGTAAATTCATTCCAAAACTTCATTTCATTTCTCCTCTCACACACTGACAGAAGTAAGTTAGTTTCTGATTTTAATATTCCCACTGAAAACAGCGTCTAATGACCTGAAGGTTGTAAAAACTTCTTAAGTTCTGCTTTGGGAAAAAACCCTGGAATTACATACGAAGACACCTTTCTTTACACAACAATAGCTCAAAACAAGCCTGTACAACACCGTTCGTTTCCTACGATAAGGAGCTTTTGGCTATTTTACTTTTTTTTTTTTTTCCTGAAAGCAAGTTTCCTTTGATCTTGCCAGCAATTTTTCAATGAAACTTTTTTCCCATTAGAAAACGGCAGCTAGGCAGAGGAAAATCTTTTATTTACATAAAAATAACTAACGGCAGGGGATGGAGAAAGAGAAGAAGAAAATTCAGGATGTATTCTGGACAGACAAACAGAAAGCTCCCTCAGAATCACCCCACTGTTTAACTTAAGCACCAAGACATAACTTCAGCTCATTTCAGGTCCCTCCCTAGGTGAATGTCTAATTACTGAACTGCACAATCATTCAGTGTGTACGTGTATCTTTTGGCTCAATTCATACTTTTTTCAGGAAAAAAAGGTAACTCATAAGTATCTTGTCAGGAAATTGACCCTGTATAACTAATAAAGTAGCAACGCAACTCCTATAACATACAGAAAAAATTACAAGTTACATTTAAATAATACTGAACATGATGTTTAATCACTTAGCAATGTGTAATTACAAGGCAACACTTATGCATCGATACACCTCTAAAGCAAACTCATTCTCCCTGCTTTTACTTCCCAACATCCCATTTCAAGGTAATGGGCTCTCGTACAATTTCTGATGTCACTTCCACATTCCTCAGTCTGACAGGAGCTGCTCTTGGCTGTGCTATGACCATTTTTCTGGATTTAGCACCACCAGCAGTTCATGGTGAAGAACTGCTTATTATTTAACCTAGATTACAGAAACTAATATGATATCGTCCTTTGGAGACTTACATATGTGCTTACTTTTCCCCAAGTGAGTAGTCACAAAGGAGTCAAAACTGTTAATTACATGTATGGGGTTAAGAACACCTTTAAAAACTTTGACAGTTCAAGGGTAAAATAGAAGCTTTAAACTCCAACCTTCATCTTGTCTTGAAATGCAAGACTTTCTTGTTTTCTTTGTTTTTATCCCTGATAAGCTTTTATTTTTCTTACAACTTATTGTGAGCTACGTATTTAATAGTCCTATCAATATTCTTTCTGCTTCAAAGACTAAACTTATTAAGTGCACACAAAATGGTGTCAGGTGCAATCCAAACAAAAAACAGTTTGAAGTTTACATTACTTTATTACATTGCCCAAATACATAAATTATTTTGCATTTCTTCATGATTCAGAGCCAACAACCAAAAAAAACTTTAAAAAATTTGTACCAAACCAAAACACTGGCAATGCAACAACGGTATCCTTATTAAATGTGCATGCCCATAGACTTATCTTTGTCTTTTCAATAAAAAACATTTGTTGCAACCTGTCCGTCAAACTCATGTTCAGAAGTTTGCTATTAAATACATCCAAAACAAAAAAGGAAATAGAAAACTGCTTTCTAAGTTACATAGCTTACAGCAAACACACTTACCAGTGATTCACCCATCAGTGATTTGGAAAGAACATTAGACACAATTTGCAGCTTCCCTTTAAGATGCATGCAGCAGAGCACTGCACGGAAAGATCCATCTCCCTTGGCCAGCCCCTCTCCCAGCACTGCAACACAAATCAGCAAGTATTAGCTTCATCACAGCATGCACTTGAATAAAGCCTACAGTTTTCCTTCACCTTTAACATGAAAATAATGTCTGAAACTTGAGTTAAGTCCGTGGCTTCTGTGAAAGACACAGCTTGAATGGAAAGGAAGTATTACTAGCTCATGCCTAGTATTAACTTGGAACTTGTCTCACACCATCTAAGAAACGTTGTACATGAGCTCAAAAAAAAAAGGTTGAAAGGTTTACATGCTAAAATAGACAAAAATTAAATACGGGAAGGATAAATTCAAATATCTGACGCAGACACAAAGGACCTCCTCTTCACAGAAAGGGTACAAAAAAACCAAACAGCAACCAACAACCTTTCAGTAACACAAACATGCTCAGGAAGATCCATTCATGCTCACAAAAAGCATGCCCTGTAGTTTCCAAATATAGCTAACCTCCTCGTGGTCAATTCCTGTTACTTTAAAAGGGCTTTTATTCACTTATGCAGTAAAGTGCAGGATATAGGAACGATTGTCTGAGTCCAGAAGTTTACAAGCTCCATGTAACAGAAAACTTTCCTAATGTTTTCTAGCACTGGATCAGATAGCTAGCCAAACAGACACTTTCATTGACACTTCCAATAGTGAAAGGATTTATTTCATGATACAGTTGGGCTTCAGACAAGGAGGCATAACACTTAATCATGTATATTAACTGTCCAGAAAAAGCAGTGCCTTTCTGAGCGACTAAAAGGCTAGTAAAGCTACGCACGTGAGTTGAAAAGGAGTCTGGGACAGTTGTTTAAAATTACAGAATTAAAATATGTATTAGTGTTATTGCAGGCAACATCAACATCTGTGTTTACACTGCTACTCATGCAGACCTTCGATGCAAGCAGCTTCTATTAGTACTAACAGGAATCTTACAATCACCACAACTTCAGGATTACATTTTAGAATAAATCAAAACTCCTCACTCAACAGACATTCGTGTCATTAACAAAAAAATCTCATGAAACAACAGAACAAACACAAAAGCATTTACATAAAAACAACCAGACATCCCTTCAAAACGAAATGGTAACTAAATGCTGTTTACAAAGCGCCACAAAGATTACTCTGAATTCACCACTCTGATGATACTGACCACAGTTCCAAAAATAGAGCTTACTTCCCAAATCAGAAGCAGCAGCACCAGAAATAGCTTTAGCATGTCAGGCAGTTTGCTATTTTAACCTCAAAGACTAGATGTCCAATTATGATATTTCGTAGCATTAACCACCCAGTATTACCAAGCTAAAACATGCAGTTGCATATAAAAAGTCACAGCACATGAACTAATTTATTTTGTTAGAGATTTGTGGAATAATTTAACAGATTCTAAGTTATCATGACTCCTTACAACAGTGCAAGCACTAAGGAACATGTATTTCTCAATTTATTCCAAAATATATTTATCGTTCAAGGTTAAAATAAAATAGTCACAGGAATGCAACACATCAAGGCTTGTAAGAAGATGGAACAGCAGCTTGAATAAAAACATTCTCTTTAAAAAAAAATGTGAGCATCAAGGAAATACAGTTAGTCCATATTAAGGTTCTTTCTTCCCAAGGAAATTTCAAAGAAAACTAAACCCAAGAACTTTCAGGATCATAAATGATACAGATACTCTGAATCATCAAATACTGGGCTACAATCAATAACAGCACAACACAGGAAACCCCAAACAAATTGTTAATTTTTATTTAATCAGTACATATATACACAAGCACACTTTTTATAAGGAAATAATATGGTGTGAAGTTGACAAATGTCTTCAGTTTTAGGTCTGGAAAAAATAAGTGCAGAACATGCTGGGATGAATTAAGGAAATTAACATCACACTGGTAACAATTCTTTGTTGCTTATATACATTTGAAAGCCAATTTCTCTACTTTTTTCAAATTAAAAAAAGTAGAGACTGGTGTTCCTATTCTACTCACTTCTACGTGCATCCAGCGAGAGAAAGAAAAAATACAGTTAATGCTACTGTTCCTTTGAGATACTGACTTCTGACACACATGCCAAGAGAAGAAAAAGGCTCCATGGATGAATGTCAGCTACCTTTATGACAAACCCATCAGATCTCATCAATGAGAACACTATTCATTAAACAGAATCCCACTTCCTACCTCCTTTAACCACCATTCATCTTGCCATACGTCTCTCTGTGACTTTTATTTGCCACCATAAAAGACAACTGTGAGGTTAGTCAGGATATTGCACCCTTGGCACGTTTCAAGAGTTAGAACAAGAAGCAGCCTTAAAGACAACAAACCTATTTTAAGAATGGCATTGATTAAGCGATGTTCAGCCCTTTAAAATTTGTTTAAACGTTTTCTAAGGGGGAAAACTACACCTACTGAAATTACATTTACTTTTCCTAGTTATGCTTTGTGAACCCTCACAAGCAGTCTGCAGAACCCCACAAACTCCCCAGCCTATGACTTGAGCATCAGTGAAGAAGAATGCACTTAAAAACAAAAAACCACCACAGTGTAAAGGTTTTCATTGCTAGTGCAGGAATGTCACAAGAGTAATCACACCGTCCATGCAACAGAATTGTGGCTTCGGGAAATTTCCTTTAAAATTTGTCAATACTTAAGGAAATAAAAACTGAAAGGTGGGATCTGCCCTGCTTTTCCTTCCAAATCTGATCTTCCAAATTCTGATCCAATGTTTACCAAACTCAGCAGAGCCCTCACTAAGTATTGAGTCACTTTCACTATAAATCAGTTACAAAATATTAGCAAGGTTAACCCCAATTAAACAAGGCATCATAAATGGAAGACACAACTTAAGCGTGCCATTGCCACACATTTGGAACCTTTAACAAATAGGGATGAATGTAAGCACATCATTCCTTCTCCTCCTCCCCCCCAAATCAGCACCTAAAATACAAACCTAAATATCAACCAATGCCCCTAGGAAGGAAGATAGAACAAGCAGCTGCCTTTCCCACCATAAAAATCCAAACACTACCAACCTGCCCTATATCTGTACACTAAAACAGATATTAGCCAAACAGTACCCTTATGCCAAAGGCAGCTGTATTTTAGTTCTGGTACTTGAACATGAGTTACAAAATTGTGAGATCTCCTTAAAAAAAATCAAGTAGAAAAAAATATTATAAAACAGATACATAATTTTAAACTAGCAAAACATCCATTGTTAGCAAACTAACAAATCTGGGCACCAGATTTTAAAATTCAGACAACTGACTGCAATTTATAACACTAAGGAATAAAAGAAAGAAAGAAGCATACCATGCCTACAGTCTTCATCTGCTTGCCCATACTTTTTCTGAAAGGTAAAACACGAAAAGTTTAAAAATAGCATTATTCCAGTTAGCATAAACAACTACATGCTTCAACTAGAAGTTTCTTAAAACTTTTAAGAACCCATTACCTCGATTTTTTCCAGGGTAGAACATGTAAAGAACATCAGTCACATGTCAAATATAATATAATGAATTCTTAGAAAACTGACCTTTTCCTCAAATTCTCAGCAAATGGACATTCTAAAAGAGGTACATGAATGTGCAAAGGTATATGCTTATGTATGTATTTTGTAGGTGGCTCACAACACCTAGGAAAAAATATAAAAATTTTCTTTCTAGACACTGTTTTTTAAACTTGCACTAATACACTGTTGGAATTTGTAAGGTGTACTTTATTTTACTGTCTTATCAGTGGTGATTTAAAACAATACTTCTTTTAGTGAAAAAAAAAAAGAAGGAAAATTAAGATTTTTAAAGAAAAAAATAAAAATCTTTAAGTATCTATGTAATCCAAGTCTTTAATGAAAAGGTTTTGATTACAAGAATTTTCCAAAGCCCCTAACAGCTTACTGCAACAAATTTCACTATGTTGAACATTCAGAGAGGTGCCTCATTTCATTTTCAGAGGCATCCAGGTCAGGAATGCATTTAATACTGTTAAGCCTCTAACTGTATATTACCCTATGTAAATAATTTTGAGAAGTCAATCTGTAGTAACACAACTTCCAATTTAACAAAACACCTTAGTTATTACTGAATCTCTTCCCCCTGAGGAGCTATACTATAAGTCACATTTTAATTTAAGAAGTTTTCCGATTCTTGTTTTGCACACAGAATAGTCAAATTCAGCAATCTATTTAAAGAAAGTTTTAAAAAGCTGCTTAATCAGATGGGCATGACTTAATTTAAAGCTGCCCAGCAAGGTCTTACAACTTGGCCACACTTTACCATATGGGATGGGATGGAATTGTTCATACCCATAGTACGTGAAGATTCAGGGTAGAGAAAGCCCCTGTAAATCTGTAATAACATTCTCAAAACAGAAGGATAACGAAAAATGTAGGTTAAATCATATTAATCACTCTATGGTCCTTTCCTTTAAGAAACTGTAGCACTCTGGAGCGTTCAAGGAAGGTCATATTTTTGGTTAACGGGATCACCTGCAATTCAGGGATATGCTTCTTGCCTTGAATTTACAAATCTTTACAAAGCTCACAGTTCTCACATTTCTATTAAAAACCTGCCAGAGACTAAAAGTTACGTCTTTCACCAGACATGCTCTAGCCTAGCAATGGAAAGCTAGTATGTGATCAAATATTAAAAGACTGCTGTTAGGCTATGCAAAGGCAGCTAAATTAAGTATGAACTGGTTGCCTGAATTCTGGTGTTTCTTAATGTTTTTTTGAGCATCTAGAGTTGTAACCTGAATTTAATGCTCTTTAAAGATAAGGTAATTTGGTATGTAATTCAGCATAATTATATGAACATAAAGTAATACTCTAAAACCAGTTATTTTTCCTTCCTGGAATACATTTAGGGGTGTTGGGTTTTCGTTGTGTTTTTATATATATTATTTTTTTTCCCCCATTCTTTTAGGGAACTGTGATTCAGACCCAAACTATTTAGAGGTCCCAATCTTGAAAATAAACAGATCGGAGAAAACTACACGACAGAATCCTCAAACATGTTTTAGCAAGAAGAATTCTGTGGCAAACGAACATGCCAACTACACGCAAATCCTGAATTTTACTTAAGTCTTGATGGCACAAGATACTCGATTGTTCTTTCCAGTTCGCTAGATACTATGAAAGAGTCACACTCACAAGTTGTAAAAAGGAAGCAATTCTATACAGAAGAGTCTCGATTTTGATGCGGTCGATTTCTGCCTGGCATGCCTCCGGGAGGTGAGCTGGGGGGTACTGGCTGAGGGAAAGGAGTGCCTCTGTGCAATGCTTCACTGCCACTTCATAATCCTGCTGCTTAAGGGATTCACATGCTTGTTCACATGACTTCTCTGGTCTTCTGTCTGCCATGACTCAGGGACAGAAATCCTAGAGTGGGGGCAGAGGGGATGACAAAACGTTGGTTAGCTGCATGATGGCAGGGACAAGTCGCCAACCAACTTCCGATCCCACCTCAAGGTGCTGCGGCACATCCCCGCCGGTGTATGCCGCCTCCGCTCCCTATCCCCCTCTACCTGACCTCTTCCCACTCTCTTCTCCGTGTTCATACTTCCATCCCTCCTGGCTCTCAGTTCTGAGTCTAATTCAAGACCACAGTTAAGCCCATGACTGACTATAGGAAAGGAAGCGGTGGTTTTACAGCTTTACGCGCTTTGCTGGTGGGTCTTCACCGCGAACAGGACCGCTATTTTGGAAACACCTCATCCACCCCTTCCCTGCGCCCGCAGTCCTGCTCTGGCAGCCACCTCCGCTCCCACAGCATCGCTCTCCCACACCGAGGACGAGCCGAGGCACAGGATGGATGAGCACAGACAGGAGGTCAACAGCAAACGTCCGTCGGGGGCTTCGTTTTCGTGTCTGAGCAAACGTGGACACCCCTGCCACGCCACCACCTTCGCGCCCCTTGCCAACAGAATTTCTTGAATAATTTTAAAGTTAATATTGGGGAGGATGAGGAGGGAGTGAAGCAATTGTGATACAAATCTGTACAGAAGAAAGACAACAGCATCCACCAATAAACTGCGACAAGTGGTTATCCACAGCCTGAACCACCAGCAGAAAAGCAAAACCTTTCTATGATCCCCGTCTACTTTATCCCTTCATTGATATGTTTAAATAAATGTTGTTGTCTCTAGGGACACTTGACTTCAGAGCTGACTTGACAAAAATGTGTTCTGGTATCTGAAAGAGGAAAATTCAAGAGTTCCCACGTGGTCTGCTAAGAAGCAGCATACTATCAATCTTCATGATGATCCATCAACTGTTACAGTCACTGAAAATAACTAAAATAACTCTCCCTTCAAAAGTCCGTTGCTAAAGACTTCCTTTATACTTCATACTTGTATATTTTTAAGCAATCTAAGATCAAGTAACTTTAAGAAGTCAATCTGATAGTCAAATAAACACAAGTTCCATACAAGAAAAACTCTTCGTTATCCCACTTTTCTCATTGATACATAACTAAGCCAATATACAGTAGAAACATACACAAGAAGTTTAATTTATTCTATGGCAGTGTTCTATGTGCTTGACACCATTCCTAAAACTTGATTTTCAGCATCGCAACACAAACATGCAAAGGAACACTGATCTCTGCAGACTATTTTGACTTAAACCATGTTCTCTTTTACAACATTTACATTGATGAGAAATTTATAAAAATCTTCCCAAAGGTGAAGGAACACAAGCATGAAGTAGGTTTTGCATTTCTGTGCATGGGAGAAAAGTCATTTATGAAGTAATTATATTAACATTAAAAGCATTCAGTTGGATCACTTAAACGAGCACATATTTTTAATTATGCAAATGTTAGGTATTGTTATACTGTTTATGAAAGGATCCTTTCTACATATGACTAAAAATTTTAGTAAAATTTGATGCCACGGAATTTTACAGATCTAGGGTTTGCTTCCCAGTAACACAACAGTTAATTGACGTTTTTCTCACAGGCTTTGTTTTCCTCCTAGGGGACTGAAAAGAGAGGATTTCATGAACTCTGCTGTATTTTTGATTTCCTCACTTCCCGGCTGACATAGAACCAAAATTCCTTTGACCAGAAGTCTCCGCAGAGCTTCTGTGTGTTTATTCGAGCAGAAGTATTTATACACACATCCTACCCTAACGGACCTGGCCAGCATAACCAACAGGCGTTTGGACGCTGCGCTACCCAGCCCTTCTTCCCCAGCATGGCACCATGTTAAGAAAAGGAAAACATGATATTTATCAATCGTCCCATGCTGGCTGTTTCACCAAATATTGAAGTAGTTCAAGGAGAAACCAGGTTTTACACCCCCAGCAGTAGCCTACTGTACTGCAGAGGCCACACGACCTCTTTGGTCAATTTGTAGACTTAGAGGGCACTTTAAGGGACATAACCGACCTTAACATGATCCACAGGTTGCTGCTTAAGTGGAGTTCAGAGCAGTCGGGACCAGGCTGTTTGGATAACCGCGCTAAACTGAGTCACACCATCAGTATTTCAGAGTAACTTCAGGGAAACTTCAGGGACACTGAAGTCACAGAGCATGGGACATAACAGGCAGGGAGTCACTGCAGCATAACTTGTTTAAAAAAAATTAATCATAACAAAAAAATGGTATGCAGACAACGTAGCGGAAATGATAAATTCATGCTCTCAGATTTCATTTCGATTCCATAAATATCCATACAGACACAAACACGCACGTTTATTGGGTATTTGCACCGTCTACTTCAGATCCAGTCCGGCTGCTCTGAACTTTTCCTTGGGGGCGCTCGCCTCTTCCCGCTGACTCTCTGAAAACCCATCCTCCTGGCTTGTGTCCCCTGGGCTGTGTCTAATATAGTTACTGAGACTTAAATCGTGTGAATGTGAATTAAAAACATGCCATTTTAAAATCTAGTCCGTTATAGTACCTGACCTACCCATGCTTAAAATTATTTCAGAACATTTAACATTTTAACATCCAAGGAAAGGAGACACTTATTAAGGAAAAATCATTTGGAATTCTACAAGTGTTTCTTGTTTTAAAATTTCAAATGTAAAACTGGAATTTCTATACTCGCTCCAAGAGCAGAAATGATTGCAGATTAGATTTGAAAGCAGAAGTGTTACAAGGTCTGTGCCGTATTCCCAACTCTTCGCAAAACTGAGCTAATTACTTATGCACTTCAGTTTTTCCGCCTGTAAAACTGAGATTAAAATACTAAGCATGTAGCAGAATAAATGTCAGGATTATTCATTTTCTCAAAGCAGCTGGAGAACTGCATGCCAAAAGAGTTGCAATTCAAATTAGAGTAATAATTTATTCTAATAGCAAATTTTAATGCGTCTTCCGAATTTTGTGGAAGCAGCAAACAGGCATACATATTCCCACTATCTGAAGCTACACGTCTCAGACAGGTGGACCTACCTTAGAATTACAGCCACAATGTGTTATCAACAGCGCCATTATCATCAGCAATCGATTCAAAGCATTTCTCAGTTTTGAATCATCTCACAGCAGTCCCACTGCCTAAAGGAAGGCTCCTGATTTAGGCATTTAATAAGATATTTAAGTAACATTAAGCATAGCACCTGCGAATTCCACCTGTCAGCCTCGTGTTGACTAGAGCCATATGGGAGGTGACACAATGCTTCCCCATGAGCTAATCCAGAGATCGAACCCTGGCTTCATACCTTGTGCCTTCCAAAAACTCCTTCAGCAGGAGGAAACTGACTGATCTACATTTCTTTGAAGGCCAAGTCCTGTCCAGCTTAACTTCCACAAAGGATCTGTTGTCCCTATCATTTAGAAGACCTGGTTGATTCCAACAGGTACAACTCAACCCCTGGTGTTTGTTTTATTTTTGCTGAGATTTGAGAGGGATTTTTTCCCCTACTAATGATTTTTGGGGGCAATATTCATAATGACTATTTCTCCTTCTTTCCAATGAGATTTTGAAAACAAATACAGACAGAGTAACTAAACGCTAATCCCCAAGTAAAACTGCACATTTCCCCTCCAAATACGCAGAGGGGGTCGGGGAAGGGCTAAGGGCCGGCTCAGAGGACGAGCTGTGAACAGCATGATCCACACGGCCAGTCAGTGCTAAGCAAACCCTGCGCCTGCTTGGGGCACAGGATGCTTTTCAAGAATTACTCCACAGCCTGATTAGTCCAAGCGCAAACTAAAAATCAGTGTAGGAGAAGAGAAAATCACGAATTAAGATTTTAGTATTTCAGAGCATTTTAACTCGTGACTCTGCACTTTTACCCCACAGTTAACTGATGGAACCAAAGGATCCGTACACGAAGATAATGGTAAGTTAAAGTGAGTGCCAGTTCCTAAAAAAAAATTCAAACAGATGCTTTTTCAATTCACTGTAAAGCATCTAGCCAGATAACTCCTGCTGTACTTCATAAACAAACAGATTAGAGGGCACAATGCTGTTCCTATTAATGTTATTGGCAAAATTCCCAATGTCTGCCAAGACAGAAGGATCAGATCCAAGGTCTCGCATGCCAAGCTGACAAACAGTAGACAAGTCAGTAAATATTTGCATATTTTAACCAGACATTAACATCTCTTGTAAAGATTTATGCTAAAGCGATGATGTTCAACTTGCAGTCCCACCGCACGAGGGGTGGGAGCTCACAGGGAGCCGAATTCCGCTTCCAGCACCGCATCCTGGGACTCGCGCACTGAACGGGCCCCGCGGCCGTGGGGAACACAGAGGGGCAAGAGCCTCTCCACCTGCCTCCCATTGCAACACCAAACCTTCAAAGAGTTCTGCTGGGAGAAACGAGCACCCCGATATTCCCTGCCAAAGGAATCCTGTTGGCACCCCAGTGCAGGAGAGAAGGAGGGCATCCTGCTCCATCGCCTGCTGCAGTCAGGCTGACACAGGCTCCGAGAAAGCGGAGTGGGAATTCAGCTCAGGAAATGCATACGGTGACCACGCTGCTTCCTAGCGTGTCATTTGTCAGCCCTTCCCATAAACTGGATGGAAGTTTTGAACGCATAATACATTCAGGTAATTCGTAAAGAAGAGCCAGCTGTTTTATCACTGTATCCCAGCAACTGCTTTCAAGAAGCAAGAGGTCTGCTAGATTTATTTTGGAGGCTAGTTGCTCTGCCCTTTCCCAATAACTTTTGAACTTCAAGGCCAACGTGGATTTCACAGAAGTCCAAAGGGTCTCAAAGAAGCTGCAAGCTTCAGGAAAAATATGTAACAGGAGACCCAGGCTATTAGGTCCACTGAGAGAAAGGAAAATTTACTATTCGGTTTCTTATTGATATAAAGAGATCAGTTACCCCAACAATTCTTGCCATGCGCTGCCATTTACCCCGACAGAGTGCTGTTCCAAAATATTGTTCGCTAGTAAAAGAAAAGTCCTATTTTTCTTGCTTGTAATTATAAAACCCTAAAACTGCATTCATTAGTTTAGCTGAAGAACCCACCCATTAGTTTCCAGCTTTCACTAAAGCAGAGTTTCCAAATATTTTAGACAAGCAGTAAACTTTGCACAACTTTTTGAAATTTGTTTCAGGTAGAATTGAGATGAAAGCAATTCACATATGAATGCCTCAAAAATGTGCAAATTATTTCCGTAATCCAAAGAAGTAATATTTGAGAAGTCATATAGCTGGTAAGGACACAAGCCTGTGACTGAAGTCTTCTCCTCTCCCGCAAAATTATCAGGAAAAGACTGACTACATGCTTAAATTTACACAGGCACGGAAAGATCTGGGTTCATTGTATAATCTGGATTAACTAAAATACATTAAGTATACTGCACAGCAAAAATGCTGGCTACCTTACCTGTGATTGTGACAACTCTATAGTTAAATAAAGATGGGTCACTGAAGTTGATCTATTGAGACTCAGCAAACATACTGCGTGCGTCAGTCCACATAATAAAGCAGGGAATACTAAACCTATCTACTGCTAAACCACATTATATAGCTGCTCTGGCATCTCTAGTGATCCCTGCTTAAGACATGCCCGTACCTCTATACAACGTTATGTAATTGTTTTTGTAGTATACTGAAATACCACTCAACTGCCTTCAGAAGGGTAAAATAAAGTTATGTATTTACTTTCCTTACGTAAAAATATAGAATAAACTTACTTTGCCTTAAGACAAAAAACATTTTATTCAAGCCTACAAGAAGAAATAAAGCACAGAAGCCACTTACAGACACACACAGAAAAAATGCACTTCCCTAATGTCATGGCATAGACAGCATAAATAATCCCACACTCAGAAATCATTTAACAAAATGAGTAGGGAATGATGGTGCACTACGTCAATAAGAAAGACTTAACGGAACACAGAGAAAGGACGATGCCTCTTTCATGCAGAAAAGAATAATAGAAAAGGTGCTTTTGCCTTTAAAAAAAAAAACATAACTGCAGAGCTGTTATGCACCCATTTCTTGCAGTTACGGCTGAAGCCAGCAATATTAGTTCTACACAGCGCTCAGAAATGTACTGCACACCTTACAGAACAAATACAATGTCTCCACCCTTGAGAGAGGACTATCTAATCAGTTTTCTAAAGAAACTGAATTACTCTGGTTAATGTTGTACAACTCCAGGCAAAATGACCCTACTTTACATGCCAAAAATGATGCTAAATCTGAAATGGAGCATGGAGAACAAGGAAAGCTTCTTTCAAGGTTTTATTATATAGCGTAACAGCAGCAAGAACTCCTGCTACTTTGCCTTTAAAGAACATGGTATGCTTGAGATCAGGTAGGAAAAAAAAAATTAAGATGATTAAGATGTTCGTGATGCCCCCTACTATTAATTACTTAGTTTGTCCTTCCCCTTAAAACACATCCAAAACAAATCCACTAAGACAGGACTGTAAGTTAGGAGGACAAGGGATCTCTGGCCATATAACTGGAGCCTTGAGCATGATCCTCTAAACTTAATGCACAGAACAAACACCTCCACAGTTATTGGAAAAGGAACAAGCGTCTGTGGGTGGTTTACCATTCACGTAACAACAGCACCACAAATATAGCAGCAACTGAGATTAAGAGCAAATGAGTTCTGCATCTGAACCCTCTGTGCTCTTTAAATCACTTTACATACATCACAGATGGTAACAAGTTAGATTTTATAGCATGCCAGTTACCATTTCAGAACAGACATTTCATTAAGTGATTATTAACACCTTATTATCTCTACTAATCTGTTTTCACTTCAGAAGTAGCAGCAAAAAGGACAAACTATACATAGGCGAATGGAAGCAACATCTACACGCGGACAACCTGGCTATCTTTGGCTCAATATCTGAAAATAACTCCTGGCCTCTGCATTTATAACCACCCTATCCGCCACGTGAAGATCCTGAATAGCCTCACCTCCTGCATTTTTTGTTTATTTTTTAAACACCGTTGTCTAAAAGCATTACCTATCTTGACGGAACTAAGCAAAAGACACGGCAAGTCAAAGCACATCATCACCTACCCGGCATGTCTTTACCTTGTCTGAAAGCCATCCCTAACTGACAGAGACAAGAGTCCTATTTACACACAGCCAACCCAGAAAATATCGCATACATTAAAATTACGTTACAAATACTTCAATACTCAAAAGTTGTGTAATAACAAAATTCTCTGCACAAGCTCGCGTCGGCCCTCCCATGTGTCTGCGTTACGCTACAGCCCTGAAAGACACTACTCACACACTACATCTTCCAGTGGCTCCATGAGCAGGCAGAGCAGAGGCTGCTGCTTAATGAACGTGTAGTTAAATACTTCGGCACACGGCCTAAGGCCTGATTTACTCCATGCTACTCAAACCTGGTTCTCAGAACTGCATTTTCATGTTCTCATCAGCTTTTCAATAATGCTCACAAATACTGCGACCAAGTACGAGCGTTAAAACATCTCTACCCTTCTGACATCATTCCCATTTTTACAAGTAATTGAGATATTCAAAAATATTAAAGCCAAAAGTTTCTTTGAATTTCTTACATTCAGATTAAGACAACTAGAAGTGCTCTTTCCCCATTACGTCTGCCACAGACTGTAGAGCCCTTCGTGACCAAACACCTGGTGTCTGCAGCGACTTAGGGGAATCTCTGCAGCATTCAGCATTTCTCTGCATCACAACATGGTGCCATTCGTTATAAAAACAGAAAATGAAATACAGCAGAGATATAGCTTAAATGTGAGCCGTCTCTTTTTTTCCCCTCCCTATTTCCTACTCCATTTATTAAAAACTTCCCAATCTATGCAAACAACAAAACTTTGTTCTACCCAACAGCTGTATTGACATGATAAAGTAATTCATACGTGTCCATGCAAAGGAGCCTCCCCTCCATTTCTCTCTTTCTAACACCAGTGTTTTCCAACCTCAATCTCCTTGTTCAGCCATGCCCGTCTTCACATTTATTCTACATATCCTGCAGATACCTACAATTTGCGCTGTCTAAATCAAGTCACTGCCTCCTCTGGTGCTGCATGAAGACAGAGCGGCAGGAAAGAGGAACTGGCTACGGGGAATACAGATGGGGAGTTCTCTGTGCTCTCATTTGTGTCCAAAATCGTACCGGGGAGCGATCTGGGGGAATGCAAAACCCTAGCCTTCAAATTGTACTGAAATCCCGCTTAGCTCAGGCTGATGTATATTCACTGCAAGGATGATCTTTTAGATTTGCACAAATAACTAATTTAACCAATGCTGAGCAGATTTTCGCAGGGTTGGTAAGCAGTATATCCTTGGCAGAAACGTCATACCACAGCACAACTCATCTTTCTGCAAAGCAGAGCTATAGACATAAGTTTTTTTGTGTTTTTTTGGAGGGGGAAGAGGAGTTGGGATTTTGCTTTTTACTGTGAACCGAAGAATATTTTACTTTTGCCTAAATTTTCGAAAAGACTCAGTTACCTTGGCAGAGCCCTTCACAACGTCCAGAAACTTAGCTAGAGATAGACACCTACCATGGGAAATCACAACGCAAATAACTAGAATTTGGCAAGTAACAACCAACTGAAATGAGTGAGCATGTAATAGTACATCAGGTAACCTGTAATAGGCGGTGCTTCTGCCCCACCTAAAGTTCTTTTGGCTCCTTCATAGAAAATCCTCACGTAAACAATCTTTCATAATAACCGGTTAACAGCAGCAGTTTGTATTCCATATATTATTTTTTTCCATATATGTTCTTACTGCTTTTTCAGGTTATAGTTTCTCACACTTTTCCAAGATGAGGGCATTTTAATTGAAATATTGTCTCGTGGTTACCATTTTATCCCCATAACAACATCACCAATTACTTACTATAAAAAAATGCATTTGAAAAGTAATTTAATCTTTGCTTCTCTTAATGAAATTTACCAGAGAAAAACAAAGGGAAAAAATCAGTACAGCAGAGCCAGCTAACTCTCCATGGAGCGGGACCAACCTACAACTCCCAAACTCAAACACATTTTGCAGGAGAATACAGCATTCATATTCTAAAAGCTGTTTAAAAGATCACAATCCGCAGCTTTTCAAACTACAACCTGCTTGTGGCAGAACCTCTTTCTTCTTAAACGCTTGAACAAAACGAGGCCTTGTTCCTAAGTGTCTGTACATTTCACAATGCAACGTTTAATAATTTTGACCAAAAAAGTGAATGCCATTGATCTGAAGGATTTACACAGTCATGCAGTTACCAATACTCTTCTCCACTGAGTCATAAGACTGCCAAAAGTACTTTTTGAAATATGCCTGCTGTATGAAATATAGCTACATCTGTGCACATATGACTAAACACGTCAATTAATTTTCAAAATGCCAAGTGAGTACAAAACTCTACCACCAATGAATGCAAGGGGGAGTCAAAGAAGATTCCCAAGCATCATTTCAACATGCAACACATACCATATTTATGAATGTACTTCAGAAGCTTAAAGGCAACAATGTATGTCACAGAAGTTTTTCCGGGATGCTCACTGAACTTGCCACTCACTCAGCACAGTCTTACACACTTCATTTGCCAAAGCTCACAAATTCAGTCTTAGAGACGGAAGCAGAATTAGAATTAGCAGTTCCTAACTTGGTCCTGTGTTCAAGTTTCAACTTTCACTAATAAACCTATATTTGGATTTCAGCAATAAAAGTATTTTTAAAATTAGGAAATGATTTACTGCAGTAAATCCTTCCCTTTCTGGAAAACCCCATACAAGCTTTCTGGTTTTTCCCCGGCAGAGAAATAGCTCCAAAGCTCAGTGGCTCAATCCAAGTCTTCTGTGCTTAATAACGATTTTGTAGTGATGCCGAAAGAGTCTTTTCTCAAGTGTCAAACTTAAATTTTCAAACAAGGACTTTCTCCAGTCTCAACACGTCCCAGTACTGCAAAGCACCACATCCGTGCCTAAGAAATCTACCTGAAAATCACAGCTTAGTTTGTTGGTGTGAATGCAGCTGCTACAGGTTTATATTGTACGGTTGGATGAATTAAAAAAAAAAAATTACAACACTAAGTTCATTTTCTGTTTGAGAAGCAAAACTCTTTCAATCCATTCAAGAGGCAAAAGAATGCAAAAATCTTCACGCTGAATATCAGTTAACAATGCACGGTGCACAAACTGAACACAGAAATATGCCAGAAGGTTGTGACACAGAACATGGAAGTTTCCTTTCAGTACACTTAAGTGCTCCTCGCGGCATTACAATGAACTCACATTATTGCAGGACTGAATAATCCTGGGACTGAGCTTTCTGATACACGTTTATACAATGCTTCACACAAAAGGGTCGCACCATACCAGATTTAATAGCACAAGGATGCCACCCACAGATACTCCAAACGTCTTTCCCCAAGCCGTACCCATTGTGTAACTGTGTGTGACACTTCTGTTGTGCTGTTTGGGGAGTACAGAGCAGTTACTAACCTTCACCGTTAAAAATCACTATCTTCATTGTAAATAACCTTTGAAATCCATGTCTACACGACCGTGCTTCAAATAATAAGGCATAATATAGCTAAGCCTGGTTTGGGAAATGGTCTTCTAACTCCATATTTTAATGACATTACCCTCCTGCATCCAGATAATGCTTTTATAACTTCCCTGTTTCCTCTCCTAAAATGCAGGAACATGATACTACAAAGACATTCAATTTTAGAACTCTCCTGAGAATAGGACATGGATTCCCAACTTCTCCTTGCACAGCAAACCCCGTAACTGGTATCCAAACCGACACAAGCTCCCCAATGGTGTTCAACCTACTCACTCCTTCTGAAGTGAGCATTAGAGATTCAGCCACGTATTTTAAACTCCACTCGAAGAACAGACAGCAGCAGCAGTGAGTAACGATCCTACTGTGGTTAATAGAATAATTCTGACAAAGCTTTGGGAAGGGGAAAAAAACAAAAACACAAAACAGTGTCTAGCCTAGCCAAACAAATATACACAAAAATAGAGCCATACAGTAATATCAGTCAGTTCAAACATCAAAACAAGTGCCCTGCACCATTCCCAATGTGTGAGTGTCTTAAGTATGGCCAAAGTACAGTTACCTCAAAACCATTAGCCCCAACAACTATAATCAGAACTGTAATTTGTATGATACACCCACAGCACCCAGCTATAACACTGCACTAGTGCAGATGCAGAAGTACGGTACAAAAACCTTTCCCTCCACAACCTCCCTGCAGAGAGGATGAGAAAAGCCCAGCAAATTCTGGCTCCAAGATGGGATGCTTGGGACCAGAAGTACACTGCCCGTTTCCCCCACACACACACATTATCCCAGGACATAATGAAATTATCATTTAAAAAAATATATAGATTATCTTAAGCGAGAAGATATATATAAGGAAGAAGCATTATTTTATATGCTGCCAAAACCACCATGCTTTTCATTTGTGGCATTCTCCATTTATTATGTCCACAAAGATTTGCTACTTTCTTATTTTGCTGAACTACTAAATATTTTCCAGCAAATTAAACACTTGTGCCGCATTGCTAACAACAGATTCTCAAAAACAACTCTTGTTTTTACTTATTTCCCTTTTGCTGTGGGGTCTGATGGGCTCTGAAAAATCTTTCTAAGCACATTTAGGCAGTGTAATTTTTAGTGTTTTGATGAATACAGTATTTTTGCAATATATAATTATGGGAAAAAAAGTGCAATTCACAGACTGAAGGGCTGTTTCTAAATAACACTTACCCTAACAGGCCCAGCCTAGGCCAACCCAAGCACTGCTCACATTTCTGCCCTTTACTTCCTGCCCCTCCAACACTTAGAATTCTTTATGTAACATCGTTCTACAATTCCTTTGCTTCCAGCGTTTAGTCATCAGCACTCTGCGAATCGTTAGCCTTCCTACTGCTTACAAGCAGAACAGATGATGAAATGTATTTCCCCAGACCACATATAACCCAAAGACTAAAACCCATCCACTTCAGCCATGCCATTCTTAGCACAAGTGGTACTTCCTGAGACTAACAGAAACAAACACCCAGCAGTTTACAGTAACAACTCGTCAACATCTCTTTACATAAAATCACTTACAAAAACTCTTCCTACCGACTCAGCAGCACTGCGTACCTACCGCTTCTTGGAAATGCTGGGGAGTGCGGGGATAGACTGGAAGGAGCCTCCCAACATCCGACAAAGATTCCATGCAGCTTAGAAAATGTGACAGTTTGGTGCTCCTTCAGGACACCGATGGGGCAATAGCAACCACTCAAATGTTTCAGTCACGAAATTGAACCTCTCAGTGTAGTAAGATTACATTTACGAAGAAATAAGACTGAAACTTTTTTTTTTTTTAACCTGGCTTTCCTGTCATGAATCTGCTGTTTACTATTTTGGAGGATTCTGAGAAAAGACTGGGTAAATAACCAGTGAGATATCAGATTGATGACCATGAACTTGCTTATAAAAATGTAGAGAAATATTTGGATATTATGTTACAGCCACTTTAAGCATCTTTGAACTCTAAAAATCAGTGCAACGGAAATGCAAGAACAACAAAAAAATCGCACCCATGGGTAGTTAAAATCTGCCTGCTTACATTTCTAAGGACTCCTTTTCCTACAGTAATATTCACTTTTCCGAGTTTCACATGAGTGATTGCCGCTGGTTGAAACCTCATGTTGTAAACATTTGTGTGAAGAGGAGATGAAAGCTCAGCGAGCGAGACTGTTTTGGAATACGGAACTTGAGCTACATATCAATACCACCATAATACAATCACCAGAAGCAGGCCTGTTTCTGTAGAGCAGCCTGACCTTGCAGACTCCTAATTTCACTATCTATAAAGTTTAGTTATTTTCCACCACCACCCCCCAAACACTAGAAGAAAACAAGTGTTTACTTTTTTGGTATTCTCTCTTTCCTTCCTTGTGGGACTAAAAAAAAAAAAAAAAAAGAAAAGACAATTGCAGTAGTCTACAAAGGAATTACAAAACTAAACATATAAAGTATGATATTTTAAATATGTCATTGATATACATAAAGAGAAGTGATGATTACTGCCAAAGGCCACAGAAGAAACAGCAAGACAAACAAGAACAAAAAAAGGAAGGCCTTGTTTGTTCTGATAATCTGATCCATAATACATTCATTTAAAGGGGCAAAAATATAAATGCCACGTAGTGATAAGGGGGTCTTGCCTTAGGACTACATCAACAGAAGTGAGAAATAATTCAAAACAACGATAGGTGAGCAGAAAGGACTGTGAACACCGAATTTGCCATTTTCTCCCCTACAATTGGCTACTAGCAACCTTGGGCACAGAGGAGCACTGAGGATCCCCTTCCCCAGACACAAGGGCAGCCAAATGGAAGGCCAGGATTTACACCTGCTAAAATCCTTGGCCTACTGGTCCCCAAGGCCGAGGGAATGTCGGCTGTCCAGCTCCTGCACCCCTCCGGTATGGCAGAACGACACCATCCCTCCTCGTTCTCCAAGCCAGCTCCCACAGCTGTCCCAAGTTATTCAGGCTGCACGCAGGGGACAGGATTTAAATTATCATAAAACACTTTTCTAATTGAGATTTCACTCCCGCTACTAGGTACCACTGACCTCAAGAGGGAATACCAGTGAGGTGAAAGATTCAAGGGCTTTCGACTAGTAATCTGAATTGCTCCAGTAACTGCTGCTGCATTGCCAGAACGAGAACACCCAGAACGAAGTGCAGTAGCAAACAAAAATGGTACCAAACAATTAAAAAGAAAACACTGAATGTCAGAAAGAATATCCAGCTATAATTGCAAGCCAATTTTAGTAACAAATATAATTGCATGCATTGGAGAAAATATTTCATCAGACTATTAAATTAACAGAGTTGGAAAACATTAGTAATAATATTGCCTGGCTCTTATATGGCCTCTTTCATCCTCAGGCGTCAACTCTCTACAAGTCGGTAAGATTCACTATTCCTATTTTAAATTCTTTCAAAAGGAGGCATAAACAGGTGAAGTGATTTGCGTCACAC
This sequence comes from Anser brachyrhynchus, assembly GCF_964034855.1. Lineage (NCBI taxonomy): Eukaryota > Metazoa > Chordata > Aves > Anseriformes > Anatidae > Anser > Anser brachyrhynchus. The sequence continues at coordinate 3,715,946 of NC_137711.1, forward strand.
TGTCCAGATCCCTCAAGCACTAGGCCTGTACCTTGTCAATTTGAAATATTAGCTCTTCAACCCTTCTGGCCACTGCTACTTGCATTTTTCTTGGAGATGAGTATTCCTCCATGAGTCTAACCCCTGAGCACAAGTTGTCCCCGAGCCGCAGCCCTTACCCTGCAACCAGATCTACAAATACAGATCCCAAAGCCCAGGAGCACCTTCTCTGAAACCAGTGAGATTCCCCAGAGCGAAAGGATCTTCTACGAGGGATCAAGCAGCAGAACCAGGCCAAAATACAGATTAACATGCAGCTTCCAAATCTCCCTTCAATTTCTAGTCTGCTGGGGAGAGACAAAAACAACCAAAAAAAACCACTCTGCTATTCCAAACTTCCAAGTCCTTGAGCCATCGCTTTACATGCCTCTTTCTCTCTTTCACATAAAAGTACATCCAAACTCACAAACTCCAAACATCCAAAGGCACAGTGTCCACACAAATTAAAGGAGAGGAAATACACGCTCTGTAGCGTAAGTAAGAAATTCACATAGGTGAGGAGTGATAAGAGAACTTTGATTTCAGCTCAAGAAAAATGTAATTTGTGCTTTCATAATGTATTACAAAGAGAATTCAGTTTTATCAGTAGTAACACACAAAACGTCCCTTCACTTACCAATAAAGAAAAACTGCTCTGCTAATTAAAGCCCAACAAAGAAAGCTGAACGTAGCCTCCGCCACTCACAACTTCCATGCCGTAAGAGCCAAGCCTACCAAGCCCGAATCCCTTGGTCTGCACCCCGAGGAGAGGCAGGGATGGTGACGGTCACTCCAACGCTCTGCCCGCATCTAAGATCCAACTGCACGTGCCAAACCAGCTCCTCGCCACGGTGCACCAGCAAGCGGCCCCACATCCCCGGGCTGTCCCAATCAACCACGCTTTGCCATCAAAAAAATAAATCGAACTTAAAAATATTGAAACAATTGAATTTAAAACACATTTTTGTAAACCTTCTCTGTTCTACTGATGTCTTGGAAAATGCCACAAACTTGCCAAATATCATCTCGTTTAATTTGGTTATATTTTCAATTTTACAAAAGAATGTGTACTTGAGAAAAAAATTTAAAGGGGGAATATTTTATCCTTTCCTTTGTTTCGATTACAATATTTATTAGGAAGACTAGCATCAGAAGACCCCAACAAATCAAGCCATCCCAACAAGACTAGCCATGATACATTGAATCTGTCAATAAGGATTTGCATTTTCAGGATATTTTTGGTCTTACAACGGAATCATTTAATTTTTTAAATGGAAAATGAAATATGTGATTTTATAACCTCAACTCAAGCTCATCGCGCCTGTGATAAAACAAGCATCCTACTACCTTGTTAACTCTTCCTCACTTTGTCATTAATTGGAAAACAACCTTGCAACTGTCTCCCTGCAGTTATTTCTTCATTTCCATCAAAGATATGTTTAATCACTTTACTATAATCAAACAACAGCTCGACTATCACTGCATTGCAGCCAAACAACTTCAATCACTTGGAAATTAATAAAAGGACACGACCCATCAAATGCCTCACGAGGGGTAACGTTACATGCAGTCCTACTTGGGGATCTGCCCCCCTCCAAAAAAAAACAAAAAAAAATAGGACGGTATTTCAACCTGTGGTACAAACTTTCCTGTTTTCAGTTTCACAACAGTTGCATTGTACCAAAGGCAGCCTCAGGATCCCCGTGGCCCTCCCAGCTTGGAGCCACACGGCCCTGACAAAGCCTCCCCGAAGAAAACAGACCCACAAGCTCATAAGCCAAGCCTCCACCGCTCTGAGGGCTCGTTTTAAACCAGCTGCTAAAATCCTCACAATTTACTCCTCCATCCTTCAGCAAACCCTACGTAAGCCTTTAAGAAAAAAAAAATAAATAAAAAAAAAAGTTTATTTATTTTTCACCTCGTTTCCCGGCCTCCCCTCGCCGTTCCCTCTCCACCCCCTCGCTCCAACCGCCGCCGGGCCCCCCACCCCTCCGCAGCCCTCCCATCCTGCCGGAGCCCCCCCCGGAGCCCGCTCCCTGCGAGCTCCCCCCCCCCCCCCCACCGGCCCTCGGGGCTGGCCGGCCTCAGGGCCGCGCCCGCCGCCGGCTGAGGGCCCCCGGCCGAGCGCGGCACCCCCGGGGGGGCTCCGGCCGGGCCCCGCCGGCTGCAGCCCCCGAGCGGCCGCCGCAGGCCCCTCCGCAGCCGCAGGGCCCTCGCCAGCCGGCACCGCTCAGCCCCCGGCCCGCCCGCAGCCCCCGCTCGGCGCCCGGGCCCGGCAGAGGGGCGGCGGGGGGGGGATCTCCCCTCACGCAGCTCCCGGGGGCTCCCAGCGGCACCTCGAGGCCCGGCCCCGCCGGTCCCGGCCCCCGCGGGGGGCGGCTGGGGAAGTCCGGACTTACCTGTCATTACTTTCTACGCCATCTTGGATCCACTTGTCAACGGCCCCACAAAGCATTGTGGGAAAGCCCTCCCCCGGCGGCGGGGCCGGGCCGGGACTGGGACCGGGACTAGGACCGGGATTGGGGCCGGGATTAGGGCCGCCACCGGGACCGGGATTAGCGCCGGGGCCTCCGCCGCCCGCCGCGAGGCCTGGGGCCGCCGCCCACGGCTCTCCCCTCAGCCGGCCGCTGGAGCGAGGGGGCACCGCCGAGCTGGAAGCCGGGCGAGCGCCGTATTTTGTTTTTATCCCCCCTTTCCTTTTATTTTTGCGTCCCCTTCCTTTTATTTTTTTGCCCCCTCCCCGGAGTCCTGCCTCGCTGCCTCCACACGCAGCAGCTGCCAGGCCCGGCGGGTCCCGGCCCTCAGGTAAGGGTACCGGGGCCTGCCGGTCAGCTGCGACATCACGTCCCCGGGGGGGGAGAACAGCGGGGCACTCCCCGGGTTTCGGCTTTAAATTATTATAATTTTAATTTTGGCTCTTAAACTTGCACAGGCCACAGTTCGGTGCCCGAGCGCCCCGCACATAGCGTCGTGGTTGGAAACCTCCGTCTGGTTTTGCTGAAGGACCGGTGGCAGCGCGTCGCTGGCTGCGTGTGAATCCCCAAAACTGCTTTGCGTAACAGTTTTATTTTCACAGAGTAATCTTCCCTGGTAGCTGGGTTTTCAAAACGTTTGGCAATCAGTTCTTCATACCTATGCATACCTACGCTGGGTTGCAAACTGGGTTTTTCAGGGCGTTCCTGGCCTGGAGGCCGCAGATGGGTGCCCCTCGCATTGCCTTGGCCATCAGGAGTTAGGACAAATGGTGAAGAGGCGGGGGAAAGCAGCTTTCTTCAGCGTGTTCAGAAAGGTCATCAAAAAAAACAGCAACCCGGTGTTTTTTAAAAAGCTCTTCCTTCTACTTTAATTAAAATAATTAGAAGATTCAGATCATTTTGGTATTGGATTTTCCTAAATACATTTATATTTAAATTTACATTTAACGCCTCCTAGCTCTTTGAAGAATAACCACCAGCCGAGCCTCTGATGCATTGCCACTGCAAGAAGATACTTGCGCCCAAGAGTATTTTCAATATTCATCAGCAATACATTTATAAAGAGAGAGCTCCTTGCTAAAATGTAAATACAGGAGGAAATAAATTTGAAGAAGAAATCCTTTGCATTTGCAGCTCCAGACTTAAATCAATCCACTCTTCAATTCGACTTTACAGATATCGTTGACTGTTTCAGTGCCCTACTGAAGGCTGTGCCGGAGGGGAGCGTTGTTGGTCCCAGCCTCGACCCAGCAGACGCCATTTCAGGAGGACAAAACCTCTCCTGCGGAACCTGCCCTGAGCCATCTCTGCTGGTCTGCAGCAGCTGCCTGCCTCAGACACCGGCCCCAGCGAGCCTAGATGGCATGCAGTGAGTTAAACATTTTTTCTGTGGGTGCTGTGCAGGCCAGGCAGTGCCCTGCAGCGAGGAAGAGGGTAGTTATGGTGAAACAGATAAAGGTGAAACCACATAACTTTGACTAGGCTGTTGAAGTGGAATTAGTGCTTTTATTTTGGAGGTTGGTTGTGTTCAAGTTGCTAGTGTACTTTTGTATTATAGATTTTTTTTTTCTGTTAGAAAACGCAACGAAGGTTTCCTTAAAAAAAAAAAGTGGAAAATAGAATGACTTATATAAAAACTTCCATATACCCTCTGGAGTTCAGTTTGGGGTGACACAGAAGGATGCTGGGTTTATTTTTCACATAAGCTATGATTAACTTCTGAATCCCTTTTCAGAAAGCATCTCTTTATACAGTACTAGAAAAAAAAAAGCGTAGCTAGTGACTGAGTTGCAGGGGGAAAGATTTGTTCAGTGATGGACATCATTTTTCCTGCTTTTTGCTATCTCTGTTGTATTGAACTTCTCAGATTGAAAGCACTGAAAGGCAAAGACTGCTGGAAAAACAATGGCAACTCAGCACTGCCAAAACAGCCCATAAAAGAGCTGGGAAAAGATGATGGCAGCAGGGGAATCCCCAAACTCAGAAAAAGTGCCGCGTATAAAACAGCGTGGAGACTGTGACCCTACACCCACTCTTTGTTAGGATCTTGTTACTTAAACCTCTTAGCCCCCATAAGAAGTAGGTTTTACTCTGTTTTGTGGACTGGTTAATTGTATTGCAGAAACCCTAAGTGGACATGCCAGAGGCTACAGAGAGAGCCAAAAGCTCTGAGGTGGGGTTGGCTGCCAAGCACTATTTTGTTCAAGTACTACCACAGAGCCTGCAAGATTGGAGTAACTGCATTGTTTCCGTGTGGTACCTGCATTGTTTCCACGTGGTACCCCCTCTAAGCTCTTCCCTAGTCTTTTTACCAGATAGAAAGATAAGGACTGTTGATCCAAAACAAATTTAGGGCTCCAAGCATTCACGAACCTTGGAAATTTTGCTCAAGGTACAAATCATAGAGCAACTAGCCTGATGGATGAGATCTTGTATCCACAGGACCATAATATAGCTAAACTTCGGTTTCAGAGCCACTTCTGTTATAACAGCACAGGAGGCAGAGTATGCCACTAGCAAGCAGTCACACAATACATGGGAGGAAAGAGACTTCATGTGGCTTTTATTGACGTTTCAATACAATATTAGAGAATAATGCCAATATTAAAGGATAACTTAAGGAAATAAGCTTATAATATTAACTGCTATTGTAGATTTCTCTCCTTAGTGGGTATTATGGGGAAGTTGCCATTTTGACTTGCAACCTCTGCAATCAAACACACCATTACAACTCTACAGGCTGAGTTGAGAAACCAGGTCTTCCCTCAGTGCAGGCTAGACACAGAAACAGACGTTATGTGCTGACTACTAATGTTTCCAGAACTGTCCTAAGTTCCTGGAATCCCCCTGTGCAATGCTCACTAATGGCATTTCATGACAAGAGGAGAGTACTGGGCTTCTGCTGAGGAATGTGAGTTTTTGTACTGGTTGCAGCACGTTCTTCTGCCCAAGAAGACCAGGAACGGTGGATCACATGAGTCTGGGAGCAGAAGAAAAGCAACAGTAGCAGTTGGAAATATCAGAAATGCCACAGTCACAAGGGGGAGGCACTGAGAAGGACAGAAACAATGAATCTCTGCTGAGCATCATGAGACTTGACAGGACTCAAATCCTCAGAAGTGCAGCAAGTGATATTTCTAGGGACTAATTATAACACTAGGATTTAAAAAAAATCCAACAAATGCAACAAAACCAAGTTCAATTCTATTTTTACACATTTTAAGATTCTGAAATATCTTCAGATCTGAAAACTACAGCTTCTTGATGGAAATTTAGAGCTCAACCTCCAGAGGACTGCAAGGAAGCCCTGTACAGAAGGTACTAATACATCTAGTCTCCCTACCCTTAAGTCAGAATTCTGTAAATCATGACTGCGCACAGGACTTCTCCCTGTTCTGTGAAGCTAGGAGCCATGCCAAGGACCTTGGAGAATCTAGGCTCTTTGCCAAAAAGCATGAGTTTGAAAACCTGGGGCCACTTAGGGCTACTAGGCTCCCTGCCATGAAGCGAAGATCTGAGCAGAGCTCTGAAAGGTGTGGCACAAATTCTGGAAGAGTTGGAAACTTAGAAACCCCCACTTGCTTCAGGGCTAATGGGAAGCTGCTAGCCAAAAAGCCCTAGAGTTCTGGCTCTCCCATGAGCTGCACACTTGGAATCATAGCTATAGTTTAGTTTCTACATTTTCAAAACAAAACTATTTTAATTATTTCAAACTTACGCTGCTGCTTTTTTTTTTTCCCCTTTCTCCTCGGACTTTTGCTTTCCCAGGAAATTCAGAAAACCGATTTCCATTCTATGATAGAGTTCGCTCCTGTTTCTGGGAAATGGCACTTCTTGAATTCCAATACAGAAAACTCATTTTTCAATCAGTTTCACTTGTGATGTCTAACTTCAGAATACAGGAAACATCATTACAATTAACATGTACAATTAATAAACACATAGTACATTCAGCACAGAATTGCCTCACTGACCCTGCAGCCTAACATGCCAGCAGGCATCTTTCACCTCTGGAAAAGAAAACAACAGGAGGTCTTTCTCAATAGAAGTTCCAGACTGATTGCAGTAAGAGATGCAACGTTTTTATTGTCCCAGCATACGAGATCTTTATATTTTTCTTTAACTCCCTCAGAAGCACCAACCATGGGAAACTATCAGAAGTTACGTGGTTTACCCTCTGCCACAAACAAGTCAGTGGTAGACCTTAGGTTAGATAGCAACAGCAATGCTTCAGCTTATTAAACAATAAAGTAATCTGTTTCTAGGCAGTCATTAATGTCTGATTGTTAAACTGAAGAGTAGCGAGTTTTGATTCTCCAGCATGAAAATTCCCCTGGAATTCCTCCAGTGTCCTCTAATGAACAAATGATCTCAACTTTAATCTTACTACATAATTATCCAAGGATAATATTTCTTCAACACAGACTCCTTAAACACATACAATTTCTACGGTAAGGATATTCAAACTAATTCATTTTTGCCTTTGATCCACAAAATGAGAGTCTTAAGAAGCAAACAGCACTAAGGGGGTGTTGAGGGTACATTGAGGAGAGATGAATTACAAAGTTCAGATGAATGCAATGGTTTAATCCCATATTGTCATGATCAAACATATCCAATGCATTTTTAAAGAAGCTGGCAGGCCTTCATTTTGACCTCTGACATAACGTTGTAATATTAACATCAGTTACCTCAGTGCATGCTACCGTTAAACCCTAGGCTTTTGTTTTATTTACAGTATGTGTTCTCAATCACAGTCTCAAAAATGAAAATAACCACAGAATCATGCATTAGACAGATACAGGTATAAATGGAAAAGAATAAATCACAAGACTGCTATTATACAGGCAATACAGTTTTATTATGTTCTTTCACCAATGTAGCAAAAAAACCAACTGAACAATCAAGGGAACTTAACTGTCAACAGAAATTATGTTCTAAATTTTAGTCCAGGAAGGTTTGACATGGAGAAAAAAAACATATACACACTGTAATAATAGTCTCTATTATGAAGATTTAATGCCTTCTGTAAAAGCACTGAGATTATTGAGGCACCTTACTGCAAGTTATGTATCATCTCCTCTTTGGCAATGAGATGCGTGGTTTTGTTAACTAGGGCCATTAGTGAGTTCAGCTTGTGAGACCAGTCATTCAGTATATTGTTTGGATCCTTAGGCCTCTGAAAATTGATAATTCCTGCAAGCCTGTCTACTTTAGCAAAGATGGTCTTATTAACTACTAGGTTAGACAGAAACTCCTCCGATTCCTGCAAAGACAAACAGCACTAAGTCAAGAAAATAGCATTTTCATCTTCAAAGCATCAGAATTCCTCCCAAACAGCATTAAAGCACAAGGAACAAGGTTGTCATTATACTTAAAAGAAATCCATCTGTAGTAATAATGTATTTAAAAGAACAACACAATACTTTAATATTACACATGGGCACAGCAAGCTACTAGCACCATCTATTCCCAAACTTTTTTTTCCCTCATTTGATCTATATCTGATTACCTTTCATGAAATTAAAAGTTTAATGTACTACACCAACAGACTTTTACACTTTGGATTACTTGGCAACGCAGTTATCAGACCAACCCTTCTGACAAGTAAGACAGGAAAATCCCTGTGAATTACAGGTGAGAAACCTTGTATCTTCAATCAAATTTAATCACTCATTGACAAGAGCTTTTTCCCACTGAAATATAAGATAAGAAGCTCCAACATTTAAATATGACCTTGAGCATAAATGAATTTTGAGCATCAGCTTTTGCCATATGGGCACATGCATCATGACATTCAGTTCTGTCTGGATTGAATAACTGTTTTTCAACTCCCATAAAGGCATGAAAATACACTCAGGGTGTTGCATTGAGTAGTAGGGACAAATTAATAAATATTTGGGCTAACATACTGCTATTCCCAACAGGCTTTTCCACTGCTTCTCTCATAACTAAAGTTCATTTAACGCTCTGTGTAAATCACTACAGCACACTGTGTTCTTCCTGGTAAAAGCTGAAATGCACTGGTAGCACAAACAGGGGAATAAAACTAAGGATGATGCCAGGAGAGCTGGAAAGATGATACAAAGGCAGATATATGCACAAGTAGCAACAGATACTATATCCATGAACATTCATAAACGCATGAGTATAAATCCTGAGAATTTTGTTCCAAGCAGAGTATTTCTACAATGGTCTTTCTGCATTGTCTGTAAAACAATGCAACGGTGCTCTATGGCACTACTTTCAAAGCTTTTTAAGCTAAAAAGAGAAACCAAAAATTGAAATTAAAAGAGAATGTTACTCTGCTGAATACTTATACTTTTGCCACAGGCAAACACACACACATTTCTATTCCCTTTATGAAAGGAGTATAAGCAAGGCAACACTTACATCAACGGACAGATCAAGGAGCTGTGCCATTCTCTTCATTGTAATTCTGGTATAATATTTAGCCATTATTCTAATATTCTGGAATAAAAGTGTTCAGAGTAGAGGGTTATGTGCAAAAAATAATTGAAGCAGGCTGCAAAAATATAAAAGTCAATGTTAAAAGCAGATTAGGAGCTGTAGTGCTCTAATGGCAGTCCAGCATAAAGTATGTAAATGAGCTGTGGACCAACAGGTGCTTGTAATAGGTATAGGTGCTTGTAATAGTCTCTGTGTGACAAATTACTAAGTAATGAAATCAACCAATTATTAACTTGATACAAAACAAGACTTAAGTTTTTGCTCTACTGACATTTGAATGCTAAATCTCACAATTTCAGCACAATGTGCTCTTTTTTTCTGGCCGTTGTGCCAAGTACCTATCTATAATATGCAGGTATGAACAAATAAAACATTGAAAAATGTAACATAATGAAAATGCAACTTATCTGCTGCTTTCCTACATTAGAAGAAAATACCTTTGTAAACAAAGTATGTCAAGCAAAAAGTAATTTTAGTTCAGGCATAGCATACATAGCTAATTCTTAAAGAATCTGCCATACTTACATGCTCCACAACTCTATTCTTTAAATCTTTCCATCTCTTTTCACCTTCCTCTGTACAGCCAAAAACATCTGTTGCAGGACTGTCAAGGGATCCTTCTCTCAATTCCTTCCCATATTCTTCAACTAGGGCAGTCCATCGCATCAATTCCATGGTGGTAAATAGTTTGAGGAGGTCTCTAAATGGTTTAGTAAAGTTGATTTATAATCCTTTACCAATAAGGCTTATTTCATGCTTAAGTAGATGAGCGAATTATCTTTAAATGTTTTCATTTTATTACCATTAACATTCATTGTTTTTCACAAGTACGATCTCATACTTCACACTATCAGGGGGCAGCTAATGTCAGACAGTGTTTCTAGTAATGATTTTTCTCTTACAGAAACATTTATTTTAACTTATAACTTGCATAATCATGAAAAATTTGCAGTATTTTTCATACAGCATTAAATTCTGAAGTGTTTACAGTAGACTCAGCATAAACAGATTTCACTTGCACAGCTACTGTAAGAAATGCTTTTTGCCTAAGAATTGTATATTAGAAAGGGCACTTACTTATACTTCGGGATTTCTTCTAGCTTTTTGTCACTACTAATTCTGTGCACCAAATCAGATTGCTCATTGTCATAAGGTGAAAGAATAACATAAAGAACAACGCTCTTCAGTGCCTGTTCAGTAGAAAACAGTGAGGTTTTTTTAATTAAACAGAAGGGTTGAAAACTACTCCCAGAGCTTAGAATTTAACATGTAAAAGGGTTAAGCTAAGCATATTAAAAGTTAAATTGATGTAATCTTGTAGAAATGAACCTTCCTTCACAGTGATAGATTTAAATTGATACAGGTTAACTGAAATTTGAACATTTCAAATAAATACCTTAAAAATAATTTAATACCAAACATTTATATTGCATACACAACGGTATCACTTAGACTACTTGCAAAGCTGTTTTTAATTTCTGCACTTCCGCAAAACAAAACAGATAATCTCCAGATTTCAAAGACAATATAGTAAAAATGTTAGTTATAAATATTCTTTAGAAACCAACTTCATTATACTCGTTTTCAACTACGCAATTTGCTAAGATAGCCATTAAAAACAACAACAGACTTAAGAGCTATTTAATCTGTTGTAAATTCATCTGGTAATGAAATGCATATTTGTCACAGGAAAATACAGACATTTTGTATGTAGTGATTTTGTTTTGTTTTGTTTTGTTTTGTTTTTTTACCTGCTGCCACTTTTCACTCTCAGCTTGAATACATGGAGTATCGTAAATGGCTCTGTAGTGCTTACAGATGGAGAGGTAGGAGCCTTCATGTTGATCCAGCTGGATCATTAGGTTGTAGTATTTTAATTTTAGTTTCTGAAACAGTATCAAACAGTAAAATTAAAACAGCTCTATGAATCATGTAAATGAAATCCAAATGGATTCCAGAAAACAGAAGATTCAAATATACTTGGACCTGAAGAGAAGCATGTTAGATTAAAACAGGGGAAAACAAATCCTCCAACAACTTACTTCCGTGTTTTCCTCTTGAAAAAATTTAGTATTAATTTTTTTGCTGATAATTTGAGTCCTGATATAGTCTTTTACAGCTAGACAGAGCCTCATCTGCTCCAAGATAAATTCTACACGTTCTTTCTTTTCCATTGAGCCATAGGTTTCCACCTAAAATTAAAGTTTAACTGTTTAGTACTCTCAAAGTCAAATCGCGTACAATAGAGAAGCATATGATTCACACACACACAAAAAAAAACAGCTATTCCAGAGCAAGTGAAAATGGAGAAAAGCTTACTCAATTTTGAATTATAGCCCCTACTCACATGAGAAAAATTCACTAACACTAAACTCACTGCAATACTTAGCGAATTTAAATTTGTCTTCCAAATGGGAAATAGTCCATGCAATTTAACCACTAGACTAACAAAAGCAGTTAAAACGGAATTACACTTTCACTCATAACAGTTAATCTCATTCCAGACATTTCTGCAGATGTACCTGATTATATTTCTAAATAATAATCTATGATCTGTCAGTATTAATTTTTACAACCAATGCAATTTTGAGTTGCACAGCAAGTTACCTGCAATTCTTGCAGAATAGAGGCAGCCTCTTTCACTTCACCGTTCTGCTCCTTTATTGTTGCAAGTGTCTTTGTCAGACGAGCACGTTCAATTTCCACATATATCTGAAATTAGAATTAGCAATTTAAATATTGGAATTTTCTAAAGAAGAACGTAAACTCTAAGACATATAGTTGATGTTTGCATACAAGTAATTAATTTCACGTGTGGACATTACTATATTGATACTGTCCACAAAATACAGATGAAGTATAACGGATGGGTTACACACTGGAAGTATTTGTACCAAATTAATATAAAAAATGTCTAAATATCTCCACCATTCTTTACATAAACATAAAAGGATCTGCAATGCAAATTAAATAATATGTCTGGCAAAATATATTGAAAGAGTTATGACGTGAAGACAGTAATGGTTAATACGTACTGAGTATTAATGCAATAATTTGCATTATTTCATGCACTCCTAACCATCTATAAGGCAAGAATATTTGATCACTAACAATTTAGACTAACTTTGAACAGGCAAAAGATGGAACACTAATTCAAATGTGCTTTAATCCAGATTTTTTTTTTTAAACAAAAGTATTATTTCAGAAAATAATTAACTTGGTATACTGCTTTGATATCACCTTGGGTTACTGTAACTGTATATAACACTTTGCTAAATGCCAAAGAAATTAATTTAAACTGCCCATTTCTCTAACAAATTTGAATATATAACACTTTAAAAAGTGAAAAATAAATGGCACTTTGTATTAATAATAGATCCAAATATCTACTTCGTAGAAATATAAGCATTGTTTCGGCAAGTCATTTAAATACGAAATCTGGAAAATATCTGCAGTCTTTCTGGGAAAGAAAATGCACTATTTTCATTCCCACGTTAAAAATATACTTTTGCTCGTATTTGAACAAGATTAAAAATAATGTTAAGAAGCTATGCTTGTAAAGAAGGTGAGCATTTTTATTCTACCTTTTAGACATTCATTCTTAAAACAAAATCTTACTTTTCCTTCTGTAACCATACGCAACGTGTCAATTAAGCGCAGTTTGACTGGTAAGTCTGTGATGTCTTCAACGTAAGTGCAGCACTGCTGGACCATTTTAGCAACTGCCTAGTACAGTAACAGACAAGAAGAATATTTTTAGGTTTCTCAAAGGCATTCAAATAATAACACTCAAAGATAAGTACTAAATAAACACAAAGCACAATACACTTTGTAACTTCTCAAATGCAAGTGCTTCCAGCTATCTTGATAGCTGATTTCTCAGACAGAACTGAATTCCAGAGTATGACAGTTTCAAAAGCAAGCATGTAAAATATACCCCTTATTTCATCACAATAAATCACAGTAACTATTAATGTATACCACATGTGAACATGAAAAATTAAGAATATGTCTATGACTTAGACTAAGACTGTAAAGATGAGCTACTGTCTGAAAGCACTGTCATGCAAAAAAGCCACAGCTGTGTTGTCAAGAATGGCAAGAGGGACCACATGGAGCTCAGGTACAAAGTGAAGACAGATTAATTCCAGACATGAGTTTCATTATTGGTATTCGTATGTCTAGAAAAATATGTCAGCAGAAGCTAATTACAGTGTATTCAGGCAGGTGCTGGAAAGTCAGAAAAGTCTCTGCACGCAAGGAGGAATCAGATATATATAACGTAGCTCCGAATACAATTTTATTCACCTGTTTTAACTGACTTCTTCTCTTTGACAGAAGAATAATATTTTCATTAAGAGCATCCCAGTCTTTAGCTTCATAACACATTTTCACTATAGCCACTAAGATCCGTGATGTGGAAACCATGTCAGATGCCTGTAACAAACAAACAGCACGTTAGTGATGGGATGAACAGCCTCTATCACTTGCACTTCCATGATACAAAGAATAAAAATCTATCACATCTAGCCTCACTGGTAAGAACAACAAAAGAGAAAGACTGACACCCCAACCCCCTTCACGACTTTAATGCAGTGGGACACGGGCCGTAGGCCAACCCAGCAGACATGCTGCACGCCACGTGCTACTTACCGTTCGTGTTTGTTTCTCCAACGAGAGCAGGTTTTCGATTACTTCTTGCAGTCTCCCCTCCTAATACGACAGAATAAAAGAGTAAAAGAATTATCACCACGACTGAAGAATACAGGTCAGCTTAAATTGCGAGTAGCTCCAATTCTTATATAAGTAAAAAAACCACAGACTAGCTTGTGCACTGATTTTTATGTATTTTGTGTTTTTTTTTGTTTGTTTAAAAAAAAATGAAAAAAAAAGACACATGCACAGCCCTAACATTAAATACGTGGCTAAATGCAGAGATTAGAAACCAGAAAGGTACCGGTTTTGCCTAACACAAGCTAGAAGTTGTCTGTCTAGAGGAAGAAACCTAGCAAGTTGCAGACAGGTTTGGTTAGCTCATGCTCACTAAGCTAGATGTAAGACTGATTTCTTTCCTAACCAAAACAAAGCTCTAGGTGAGAACAGATATGCAAGCAGATACCTTTGCAAAAAAAAACCCTGTTACTGTAATCCATATTCATTACTTAGTAACAGCGTATTACAGAAAACATGGACTACACGCCTTACAGTCCAGGCATGGAATTACCATAGTCCTGCTTTTGGGGGTTTGAGAACTATATTGGCCTTTTTCAGAGAGAATTAGCTACCATAAAGTTCTCTTAGTCCTAAGCTGTAATTCCTAGCAAGTATCTCACGAAAAAATGTTTATATGGGAATATTTATAACAGCCCATGGCAACTTTGGGACAGCAAAATGTTTAGAAACTAGGAGATTAATGACAAAAGAGAGAAAGGGAAAATTTGCTTCTAAAGCGTACCTAATGCTACTGAAATTCTTTCAAACTCTACAGTGGTTTGTCAGGAATGTGGTCAGACTGCCACAGAATTCTGTGGCAGTGAAACGCAGCCATGGTGCCCATAGTTATGCACAGCTCTGCTGGTGGGATAAAACAGCTGGGCCTACTCTCCATGCAATTCTGTCAGACAGCATAAGATGCAGTTTACCTATCTTCAGGCTACTGCCTTTAAAATCCTACAACACTTTACACTCCACCGTGTCTCTGATAACACACATGGATCTCACAGAGCATTGGCAGCGTGTAAAGAATCCGATGCCACCCTACTGGAACAGGACACAACAGCAAGTCCCACCTGACTGTTCTGAGGTTTGAGACATGTAAATCTCTAGCCTACCTAGCAGGGCCGCAAAGAAACCTCAAGATACAATAGACAACATGCACGATTCCCTCTGAGACCCCATCAGCAACACACTGTGGCTGTGTGCGCATCCATGTGCGCTCAGCGGGCTGTCCCTCAGCACCCTGCCATGGCTCTGGCCCCCCACTCCAGTCTTTTGGGGCACGGACGTAACTGAGTGACGTGGGTGCGAAGAGCTGCCTGCCCAACCTGACACTGGCCCAATTACACCAAGACATCGCTGGCGCACAGCAGGATGAGCAAGCCGCTGCCATGCGCCTGCCACGCCACGCTGCAGGCGGAAAGTGGCAGCGGGGAAAAGCCTGCGGCGGACCAGCCCCATCCCAGCGCCACCCCTTTGCCTCACTGATGAGGCTTCAGCCAGACATCTGCCCTCATCTCCCCCTGCTGCACGTTGACAGCCAAGTGCTGAAGTGGTGCCTGCTTCTCGCAGATAACCAGCGGCAAGACTAGAGGAAACAGCCTCAGGTTGTGCCAGGGGAGGCTGAGGTTGGAATTAGGAGACGTTTCTTCTCAGAAGAGCGGTCAGGCATTGGGTTGCCCAGGGAGGTGGTGGCGTCACCATCCCTGGGGGTGTTCAAGGAAAGCCTGGCCGTGGTGCTTGGGGACACGGCTCAGCGGGTGACATTGGTGGTAGGGGGATGCTTGGTCCACACGACCTGGGAGCTCTCTGCCAACCCTGATGTCTCCCAGACTTTAGGGTCCTCGGATTCTCCCCTGCCCCAAGGATCGCCGGACCCCTCAGCACAGGGCCGGGGGGCGAGAGGCGGCTGCTGCGGCTGCACCCCCTGCCCTGCCTGCCCCTGCCCGTCCCTGTTTCTGTCCCTGCCTCTGCCCCTGCCCCTGTCCCCGTCCCTGTCCCTGTCCCCGTGGCCCCGCCGGGCCGCAGCCCGAGCGCGGCCTAGCCCGCCCCGCGCCATGACTCAGCCCATCTTCACCGGCCGCCTTCCTCCCGCTCCCCTCGCGCACCTGCGCCAGCCGCTCGCACTCGGGCAGCCGCTGGTCCACCGTCGCGCTGTAATCCACCTCCATTTTGACGATGCGGCCGTCGGCCCGCTCCGCGCCGCCCTCCGCCATGGCCCCGGCCCCGCTGCGCGGCCCCCGCCAACACTCACCGGAAGCGGGCGGGCGCCGCGCGCAGGCACGGCCGGGGCAGCCCGGCGGAAGGCCCCCGCTCCCCGTGCTGCGCCGCGCAGGCAGCGCCGCGGACAGCCCCGGCCGCCGCAGGCCCCCTGGCGTGAGGCCCCCCGGCGCCTCAGTGCCCCAGGTGGGGCTCGGGGGGTGAGGGGGGTGTTGTCGCTGCCGGCGTCTCCGCAAACTTCTAAGCGGTTGTTAATAAATTACTGCAAGGGAAATGCTCGTCAGTGAAAGCACTGTATCTCCGAGCATTGCTTAAAGCTCCCAGAAAAAAGCATAAGTTGTCATGAAATCGCAGTCGGTGTTACGTGCTGTAACAAAAGCTTCGTGTGGCAAAGAGGTATCGAGGATAACAGCTTGAACCTTTTATGTAAAGAATTAAGGCTTGGTTACTATATCAGCTGTACTGGTGTAAGGTCAGGGTAACTCAGTTGAGAAATTCAGAGCCAGGATACCATGTTTTGTGAGAGAACTTGATACATGCTTTCCAATTAGCAAGGGGAAAATGAAGCTACAGCACAGGCTGTGGACTTTGCATCACTTTCTGTTAGAATTCAAACATTTTATCCATTATCCTTAATCATTTTTAGTTATTACTTGACCTAAGTATCGAAAATATGCGCATGTATCACAGACTTTGTTATTTACTAAATCAAACCATTTAGAATTTTTACAGAGCTTTGGCCGTTCATTTAGAATTGTAAAATGTCATTCTTTCAGTTCTTTGTAACATGAGTATGATTCTGCAGTTGATGGATAGGGAGCGATGGCTTTCAGGGAAGTTAAAAGGCAGGTGCTAATCTCATTGAACATCCAGACACAGTAGTTCTGGTTCAGAGAGTGAGTAAAAGATGAATAGAAGTAATGCATACCATGGCTGTTACCTTCTCGTAACTGCATGGGTGTGATGGAAGATGAGGATGCAGCTTTTCATCCAGTGTAGACTTCCTGAATGGCTCAAATATATATATATATATATATATATAAAATTAAAAGCTCTTAGTAAAATACATGAAGAACTAGTTTGACTTTTACAGACTCTTATTAGGAATTGACATTTTAGTGACACAAGTCCACCCGGAATTAGTGTTCAGCATGCATTAATATGCTTGCATTGTTTTTTTCCCCCTAGGTCAGAAATGAAAGATGGGTGATTTTTCCAACTGATCACAGAAAGCATGTTGCAGAGGTAAGAGCAATAATTTCTGACGATTCACAGAAAATAACCAAAATTCAGGTAGGCATGCTTAGCAAAAGCTTCCTGGCTAGCTAGAGCTATGAGTTTCCTCTCTCAGCATGTCCCCTAAAAAGCATTTGATGAGCATGCCTTTTACACAGGCCCGGGACAGCAGTCATATTTCGGAGTTGTAAAGGTTATTGCTAGGGTCACTGTTTTTTTCCCCATGTGTATGTGCAGACAGCACAAGAACGAGCTGTGTTTGTGGCAGTAAGTCTGGGGTGATTTAAGAATGTTTTGCAGTGGGTATGGAAAGTAATTTTCATTTCCATTTTATTTAGCAATTGAGTAGCATCTAGGTCGTATGCAAAGCAGTTCAAATTTTTACAGCGTTTTTCAGCAGAAATCCAGGTGACTTTTTTTTCCCAATTAATGTAGCCAGTAACAAATCACTTAAAATTGCAGTAATTGTTTTGGATCTGAATTTGGATCTCTCTCATTTGTAGGTAATATTGCAGTTACTGCCTTGTTTTGGCTATTTTTCATAGAAGTTTCATGAATATTACTGCCAACACTATGAATTATAGCTACAGGTTAGATATATATAAATGGCTGTTGTCAGATTTGAAATAGAAGACTCATTAACTGCATTGTTCATACCTCAGTTGAAAATCCGGGCTATTAGCAGAGCTCCCAGATTTTCTCTTTCGTTGTGTAGGTGTTTGTACTTCACCAGAAAGTCAGGGTGTGTGAAATATTGTGCCATTAATGGGATGGAACGGAAAAGCGATATTGTTAGCTCCAGGAGATGGCACTGTGTCCTCTCTGGGCTAAAAATTGTGTACATCGCTTTGAAATGTACATTTGGAACCAATGAGGGGTTTTGCTCTTTCTTGTTATGAAACACATTTCATTGTAGACCCAAATTCATGTTTAACTGTCCCAAATATGGTATTTCATCACTTCTGTCTTTGCAAATAAATGAGTTCTAAATGCTGGTGTCTTCTACCGTTATCTATACAGCGCTTTATGTTTTAATATTGCAGTCACAGCGCTGCTCTGCAGTGCGTGCTCTATAGCCGTTTGCTTATAGGAGAAACAGCGATACAAATGTTTCATGATTTACACACGGTTATTTAAGAGTTCAGGTTTCTCAGCTAGTTTCCGAATTTGGTTTGCGTGCATATCAGGTTGAAATTTTATAATTCTTACATTTCTCTGAAAGAAATACAATGAAAAGCAAGCACGTCAAAACCAAAAAAGACGTAACTAATTTGGGAAGGGAAAGAAAGGCCCCCCGATGGTCCTGGCGTTGTTACTCAGCGAGGAAGGAGGTGGGTTTTCGCCGAACTCCGTGCGTGGCGTTTGAAAGCAAGCAGCCGACACGAAACCCACTTTTATTTGCGTTGCAAAATCCGCCGCCCGAGAGCGAGGCGCTGACCAGAGGGGAAATGGGTGAGGCCTCCACATCCTGCGCTCGCCTCTCGCCGTGCCCTGCAGCCGGCGGTCCCCTCGTAACGGGGGGGCGGCCGGGGGGGGGGGGGGGGGCTGCGGCTCTGCGCGGTGCCACGGAGCGCCCCAAAGGGGGCACCTCTGCCGTACCCCGGGGGGGCACCGCCGGGAGACCCCCGCGGGGTCCAGCCCGGCCCCTCCGGGTTGTTTAAAGCCTCCCGAGAGGCGGCTGCTGCCCGGAACCCCCCTGGTTCCCCCCCGCTTCTCCTCGGTCCCCCCCAGTTCTCCCCGGTCCCCCCCGCCGGTTCTCCCCAGACCCCCCCGATTCTCCCCGGACACCCCCCCCCCCGCTTCTCTCCGGTTCTCCCCGGTCCCCCCCTGTCCTCCCCCGGTCCCCCCCCTCCTTACTCCCCCCGGTCCCCCCGCCCTCCTTCCTGCCGCGCCGTGATGTCAGCCCCGCCGGGGCCGCCGCTGCAGCCGCTCCGTGCCCCCGGCTCCAGCCCCGGCTCCGGCTCCGGCTCCAGCCCCAGCCCCAGCCCCAGCCCCAGCCCCAGCCCCAGCCCCAGCCCCAGCCGCTCCTCGCCGCCGGCTCGCATCGGATCGGCTCGCACCGCACCGCCTCCCCCCTCCAGCATCCCTCCCCTTCCCTCGGCCCAGCGGTGAGCAGCGGGGAGCCGCCTTCGGAAGCGTTATAAAGAGCCTTTGTCTGGCACCGCAGCCTCCCCGCCGCCTTTCGGGGCTCCTCCGGGCTTTTCGGAGCCCCGGGCGTGTGTTGGCGGAGCCGCCAGGGGCTGCCGCTCTCGCACGCTTCCGACGGATGGCTCTGAGTGCGCGGCGGCGCCCGGGGTTGGGGTTCTTTGTACACAGCCCTGCGTGCGTGTGGGAAATTCACATGATCGCAGCCTGAAGGAGGAAGGGCTGCGAGAGAGGAGCGCTCCTGTCGGTTTTGCTTCTGCCGCTTTTGCTTCTCGCCCGGTCAGCCCTCCTGGATGGTCGCCTTACTCTCCTGCGGACGCACTGCCAAGCGCGCCCAGAGAAAAGAGGCTTGATTATTTTTTTTTATTATTATTATTTTTTTTTTTTTGGCGTGATCACCGTGCAGAAATAACCACTTTTCTCCCAGTTTGCCGGTGCGCACCGAGGCAGCAGGAATATGCTCATGAAGGAGTACCGGATCTGCATGCCTCTGACAGTTGAGGAGGTAAGCTCCGCCGCTGCTGGCGGCCAGGCTCTCACCCACCCGGGCTTTGCTCTTCCAAGGCGAGTTGAGGTCGCGTCTGTTTTACCGAGTGGTTTTCCTTCACGTAACAAACTTGGTCGTAGGATTGGCGGGAGAGGCGTGTTGTTATTGCAAAATAAAGGAATCCCGCAGGAACGAAGGTAAGTGAAGCGTATCGAAAGCTTTGTGGCGCCCAGGTGTTTGAAAGATCTTGCAGCCAGACCTTTAAGAAGAACCTTAAGCATATTGGCAAGGGAACGCTTCGTGCTGAAATCCCGTGCCTCGTAAAGCGTTTGTCCAAAACCCAGATTCTAAAAATATCTTCACCTTTGCTTAAAATATCCTCGCAGATGGGACTGGCCTGAAACTCTGGCACAGGTAGGCTAGCTAGCGGTAATTTCCTAGTCAAACTTTTTTTTGTCGTGTAAAGAAACAACTGAAAGTCAAACCGCTTTTTGTCCCCATCCTAACGCCCGCGTTAGGGGTTAGGCGTGTGACCTGCCAGCTTGCTGCCTTAGGACAGCAGCACCCCCCCGCGATGCCCGTGCCGCCTACTCGCTTGTGCCCACAGACAGCGGGGCCCGCGGGCGCGACGGGCGGCGGAAGGCCCGGCCGTGCTCTGTCGCCTGTCGCCGACACGGTGCCGGGCAGCGGCCCCCGAGGGCAGGCGCTTGGCGGGGCAGCGCCGCGCTCCCGGAGCGCCCCGAGCGCGCCGCCGCCAGGGGGCGCCCTGGCCCCGCCCCCTCTGCGATGGCCCCGCCCCCTCGGTCCTGGCCACGCCCCTCGCGCTGCTTCGCGCGGGCGCGGGAAAGCCGCGGTGGATGGAGCGGGTGGCGGTGGTTAGCACAGGCACAGCCCCCCGACCCCGTATTTATAACCAAATGCATTTATTTTGCAAACTAGCTCCTGGGTTTTGTTTAAATGCCCACGAGCAAGGGCGTCGCTGCGTGGTGTGGTTTTCCTCCTCTCAGTGTGCGCGGAGGGCTCCTCGCTAGTGCTGCACGGCGGTTGTTTGGACCCTCTGACTGTCCCTGTCTTCAGATGGGGTGAATTAACAGCTCCTTAAAACTGAGAATTTAAACCCCAAATTGTGACCAGCCTGCTTGTGCTTCTCCTGGGAGCAGGACCCAAAAGCACCACTTACGTGTAGGTACATAGGCAACATTCTGAATTCCAGCGTTTGTCCAACCAGGTTATAAAACACAATGCGATGCTGGATGGTGTTTGTTCAATACATAGTTTTACTTGGGTTTGGTGTTACTGTAGCATAGACAATACTTTATCCAAGCCGGTTCCCGATGCCCTCAGGCTACCACACTTAGTTAATAGCATTTAATTATGTCATCAGAAGTGAACAGATCTAATTTGTTTTGAAAAATTCTTGTTAAACAAGATTTCTAGATAGAGAAAAGTTGAAAAATCTCCCTACACAGGAATGGCTGATGTGCAGTGAGGCAGAAGGTGTTGGAAGCCTCTCATTCTTGAAAACGTTTACAGAATTAGCAAAGATGCTCATGTATCTTGTAGGTTCTTTTATGTTGAATCATCCATCTAATCTAAGAGCTGCAGCTGAGATGACTTTGAGGAACCTAGGACGTGTCTGGTATTTAGCATGAATTTCATTATTAATTGTAAAACAAACAGTGACAAAACTTTAAAATTGTCAGACTTTTTTTGGTATTATTTATGTACTAAAACTGTCCTGCGCTGTATTTCTCACAGTGGTGCATTTTTGTGACGTCTCCTACAGTCTCTGAAGGTGTTACCTTATTTGACCTCTAGTTTCATACTGACTGCCAATAATATATATTTTTGGGACTGTGCAGGTGAAGCGTTATGCAGTCCTCAGGAGAGCATCTAGGGGCAGTGCTTGCCCTTCAGAAGCCATTTTGGTTCTGAGAGGCCCAAACTGCCTTCTGCAAGGTACTAAGTCACTCTGAAGTTAAGTGAGATTTGGTGGAAATAGAGGTTATGCTTTTTCTCACAGGATTGGCAAGTTAGGCCCTGATCTGCAGTGGCACCTAGGTACCTAGCTTGTAGTGGAGTCAAGCACCTAAGTATTCTTGAGGTTGTAGGTTTCAACAGGTATGTAAAAAATGCAGTTGTTACTTACGCAGCTGCTTGGCTTCCCTCCTTGTGCTGCCTTCCTTACTTGGGCTTTACAACTCTGTTTTTTATTCTGTTTGAAAATTCTGGCTTTTGGCCTGTGCACCTTACACGTGTTTAAAAGCACTTCTTTAAACAGCGTTCTTTTTTAGCACTGACTTACTGGTTATCCATAAATAGAAGGTATTCCTTCTTTAGTTGGTAGCGTTATATTGTCACCAAAACTGGAGTGGTTTCCTGTGCCATTTCTGCGAAAATCATCAGATGATGTAGACAGGAATTTCTGTACAGCTGGTTTTCCTTAGCTACTGCAGAGACTTCTTGGGGCGTTCTTTCATCGATTCCCCTATTAGATAAGATGCTCAAATATTAATGGAAGCCTTGTTTGTTTACCTTTCAGCTTGGATGTCAAGTGCTTTCTTGACAATAAAATATTTCCTAAGAAATGTTGATCGCTGACTTAACTCTTCCTGTGTATTTTATGCTAGGATACAGGAGGCAGCAGTGCATCTTAGAGTCTATGATTTTATTTTGTTCCTCATCCATGAGCATCAAGGACAGGTTGCTTCAAGAGCGCTTGCTGAGATGCTGTGGCACCACACTATAGTACTGATTCAAGGCTGAGGTATACTCATTAAACTGCATTTTTTATTGACAGTTCTTTAGGGCTGTTACATATATATATTGTTACAAGCTGCCCAATTAGCCTTGAAATAATTTGAGAAAGGAAATGTCATGTTAACTTCTAAGCAAAATAATAACAACTGCTGGAAGAACTTTGCAAATTAGGTCAGAATATAGCTGTTGCTTGAATAAACCAATAAGATTGCCAATTAGAAGTCACACTGTACCTCATTTGTGGTATTTCTGGGAGGCATGTGTGCAAATTCAGTCCTTTTTGTTAAAACTGAGACCTCATAAATTACAAAAAGACATTCATTTTCATAAATACATAAAGCAAGTATGTATTATGTATTTTCATCATACATAAAGCAAGTAAAATCTATTGCACTAATTGCTTAGGATATGTTGCAATCTTCAGCCCAGCTGCAATTAATAAATGAGCCTGCCTCTTGATTATTTTTCTTCTTACATTTTTATTTATTAGTTCATTCTTACAAATAGTTCCATCATACGAGAGAATCTTATAATAGGCTACATTGTGTTTTTCTAAAATATCATCTGTTGAAAACACATTCTTAAGCAAGTGAAGAGAGCGCCAAGCAATTGAAAAGAGCTGAGATGCCAAAAAATTCTCAGTCTCATGTCTCATTGCAAGTCGTAATTCCATCGTACTTTTCTTCACGGGAAGGATTATATGTGGGGGGTTTTTTTGTGCTTTAGAGCTACTTTTATGTGAAAATGTAGAACAAATCTGAGAGGTTAGCATCTTACTGAACTTTTATTTTAGAAGAGATGAAGTACAGTTGAGTTGATGATGTGTGTGGAAAGTGATATTCTTTAGAGGAGTAGGTGGAAAGACATTTTTGCTGGATGCTGTTGAAAATGGAGTTGCTACTGCTGTAAAATGCTAATAAAGATGCAAAGCTAGCTTGCATGTATTTTAAAGCTGAATATAAAATAAACGGTAGTCATAAGGTTTTTTTCTTGAAAATGGGGATGACTATCAATGTTTCTGTTAGTTCAGCGCTATGTATGTATGACTAGTATCTAAACTAAGATCGAAACAAACAAACAAAAACACCCAGAAAGGTTCTCCTTTCCTTTGTTCTTTATCTCAACCAAGATTATCTCTGCTGAAGCTGGTGGAATTGCTCCCATTCTATGCTTTAAATAAAAGCTAAGGCTGATCTGTGGGGGAGCACTGCCTGAATGAGCTATGCAGGAACAGCTGTATTGTCATAAATACAAACAAGCAGAGACCTGCAAAGGGTTCTTAAATGTACATCATGATTTACAACAAAAAGCCTTTCAACATTAACAAATTCTGGCCTTAGAGGTGTTGTGATTACTCCTTTAACAAACATATCCAATGTTTTAGCTCGTTTCAAAATTTCAAACATTATGAATTTTCCCAGTGTGGATTATTTACATAAAAGTATTTCAGCAACATGTGTGTAAACACTATTTGTATTCTCTCAATCTTGTGTACGTTTCTTCGAGAGATTTCATAGTCTACTGTTTTGTGCACAAATGGTGCTTGTTAGAGCATGCTTTATTCAGAGATTTAAAGCTCAATGAAAGCATTTGAGAAAGTATTTTTATGCCCTGAGAGTTGCAGGTGCTATGATATTTAGACGTAACTATATGTATGTATAATAGAAAAACCCTAAGTGCAGTATAAAGTGTAAAACATTTTCTCAAACTAGTTATCTACTGCAGGACAAACTACGTATACTCATCCTGCAGTTAATACAGACAGATTAAATATTGGTCAATCATGCATTTTTTAAATTTTTTTCCTGCTATAACCAAAGAACGTATTTTCAGGAATATGCAAATGTGTGGAACATCTGAAAAAGCAGTATGTTGGTTGTAAGGAAGAGAACTACGAACAAGCATGAGGTGAAGCAGCTTTTCAAACGTGGTTCACTTTTAATTACTTGTAAATCAAATAGTTGGACCATGACGTGACCATGGCTTCTGCCTAAAAGGTTAATCTGGCAATATTGAGCCAATGTTGTCCAGCAAAAACGAAGGCTTATTGTGCAATTTCATTCTAATTTAAATTATAAACAGCTAGAATACATCTATAGTCTTACGCTGGTTCCTTTAAAAGATAATCGAAGTGCTATGAGAAGCAAAGGACTTTCTACTCTAGTTAATCATTCGTTCTGGATGTGCCTTACAAGAACACCAGATTTTTTACCTTCTCTTCACGATTAATAGTGGGGGTGCACCAGTACATTTGTCTGAGGACTAGGGTTAATTATTGATCTAGAAAAGCTCTCAACCCCACTGTGAACATCTCTCACTCTTCAAAAGGAAACCTTGTGTAAGGCTCTCTGCAGCAAACAGATCTGCTTTGGGCAGCCACGGCTCCTCACATCGTCAGGCCTTCATGTGACCTTAAACTGACCCAAAAATGTAGGGGTTGGGGGGGATCATCCCAACAGCATAACAGATGATACGGGAAGAAGAAAGCATCAGTAGCGAGCTTCTAGTACCAAACAAGACCAGCTGTTTCATTTTCTTTTGACACAGTCAAGTTGCAAGAATGAACAGTTGAAAGTGAGAATTGTGTTTTGACGTGGGAAAAAACAAGTACCTTGCTTTTGCTTGGCCTTCCTCTTCCAGCTGTAGTCACCTTCAGAGCAGGGCAGGGCAGGTGTCAAATCTGCACTGAGCTCTGCTGCAAAATAGGAGACCGAAAATAACAAGTTTTCTCCTTCACTCACGTTTGCACATTGCAGTACAACTCTGTGAAAGAAACAAGAAAACCTTTGTTCTTAAAGTTTCAGTGTAAATCATTACAAACTCCTTCAGCGGAAAGGATCAGATATTCCTCAAGGAACTCCAAACTCTGACATACATCTCTCTTCATCTCTGTTGCTCTCTCTGTCTCTCCTTGTCAACACTTGTTTTCTCCACAGGGGGTGTGTGTGTGTGTATATATATACATATATATATATACATATATATATATATCAAATAATGCTGCATGTTTGATTTGGTGGCTTTGTTGGCAAAATATAGGGCCAAGTTTTGCAATTCTCTTAAAAGAAAACGCAGCTCGATAGTGTTTTAGGGCTTTTTCTAGCTAAAGCACTATGATGTTATCAAGAACTTCCATGAAGTGTGTTTGTCTTTGAACCATAATGTAGATTTGGAAACTAAGGAACAGGGAGAGAAAGGCATAGAACATCAATACTGACTTTTAAAACTCAGTGCTTTCTGTTTTTTTTAATTATTCTTTGTTTTCTGGGATGAACTTCCCGTTGCTGAGGGCATGGAGTTCTTGTAAGAGTTGCTGCAAACTTTAAAGGATTAGCACTTTTGAGGCCACTTTTGTTTGTGTACCTAATAACGAACATAGATACTTGTATTAGCATCTTGAAGTTTGATAACTCTGGTATGTCAAATACATCTTCCCTTAGTCCAGCGTGTTTAACTTCCTCATCTGTGTAAATGTAAGTTTAGAAATCATATTTATACCAATCTTCACGTGCTTTTTGACTGACTGCACATGTTAAAAATGTTAGGAGATTTATAGCCCTTAAAATGTATAAAGCCCTCTAGATTATAGGAAGAGAAAGATCTCTGTAATTAGCAGGAAAGGTGAAAAATTCTATTTTCCTTCATGAGTATTCAGTTTGATCTGATAGGCATTTATATTGTTTAAATCTGCTAGAGATCATGTTCCTTTGAACGAAAGACTGCCTAGTCAGGTAACGAAAAACCCATAGCATATAAGGATGATTCATTCACAGTATTCTGCTTTGTGCCTAGTAGACTGACAAGTATGTTCCCCAGGCTGTCCTCACAGAACCGACTCAGTGTGGATGCTGAAATGTATGCAGGCTTTCCATCCTGAATGTCTAACGCACAAGCAACCATTAAATACTGTAAGGATGGAGGGAGATAATATACGATCTATCTCGAAATATACTCAATAACTGTGGGTGACGAATAATTCTATGTATCCTTGCTTACAGAAAACTTCTTTATTATTTACATTTTTTAAAACAATTTTTCATATATTTCATCCTTTTCTTCTTTGGTTCATAGAGCATCTGTCATGACCAGCAATTTATTTTGTAACACTTGATGCCTTGATCCCAAAATGAAGCAAAGTGGCATTTCACACAAATTTGCTATGAAAACCCTCACGGTGAAGTGAAGTCTTACCAACTTTGCATAGACATACTGTGCAAAGTCTGCATATGTCTAGAAAATAAGGAGAAAGGTGCTCCCGAGGATTGCTGACTAGGTCTGAAAAGCAGTGAAGTAGAGGTAATTTAGATTTCGTGTTGGCTTAGCTGATGGATTTATAGTCTGTAGGTGGGAGAAACTAGACTGGAACTTAACTTGCTTTTATATATAATGCTTTTAGTCTAGCCTTAGTCTTGTTTATCTCCTTCTCAGTTCATCTTCTATTCCCAATTTTGGTTATAAGTGATCAGCCAATTTTGAATCCTTGGATATGTATTAAAATACTATTTTTGTTTTTGTAATGTATAATGCAGAGTGCTGAATTGTAGGAATGACATTTTAATGGCTTTTCTTGGAAAAATTTCTCTATCTCCCATCTTTTCCTGTCTGTGGTCAGAAAATGCTGAAGCAGTTTTGGATTCTATTCGTATTGTATTTGTATGGTTCTAATGCTGGCTTTACAGTGCACATTCTTAGCTTTTGCATATACTTGTGCAAATACTTAATTTAGAGCAAAAATAGTCATGTCCTGAGTCACATGCATAAATGTTTGTAGATTGGGTTTATGAAAAAATTGTTCGTATGCTCACCAGAAAATTCATGGTTGCTATTTAGGAGCATCTACGTGTCTGTTCTAAGATTAGTCTTGCCTAAGTGATTAAGGAATACTTAGACTCTGTGGGAATTGTTTTCTGTGAGCATGCTGAGTATGCTTTATTTTCCATTTCATCACACTAAATGTCATATTAGGTTTAATGTGCAGCCCGATTAATGACACTGTTTAACTTTTTTTTTCAGTAAAAATGTTATTACAATGCATGACAAAATAATTATGTGATAATGACACTCCAGTATAACACATACTGTTGCTCAATTGCTTGATTAACAGTCATTCACTGATGTCAGAAAAACAACTAATTGTGGAATATGTTTTCAGCTTTTCGCTCTCGTTTTATATAAAAGTTACTTAAAAATATAAAAATAACCTTTTGTGGTAGTGTCACCATGTTACTTGAAAGGCTATCAATGTGTGCTGTGGATCAAACGTTTGTATTTGTCAGAAAGAAAAAGGCAGTAATAATTCTACTATTAAGCTTGAAGTTATTAGACAAGCCAAGCTGGTGTTTTTCCTGGTTGTACGTAGAAAGTTCTTTTAAGTAGTCTCACTTGGTAGACCATCTGAATGTACTAGTCCTAGCAGCAATAATCTGTTTCTCTCAAAGATGCTTGACAAATTTATGCAGCTATTTATCTGAGTTTTTTCAGGTTTTCTTTGAAATTGCAAGTTAGCTGACCTTGGAGCAATAAATTATTTAATAAATTAATTGTACAGTGACTTGACATAAGCCAAATGAAGGACATACAGAAATGTAAGAAATGTATACAAGATTAGTCTTAAGTAACCAGGCTGCTTCTTTTATCATATAGACTTGATATAAAACTCACTTTCGTCACTGGATGAGCTTTTGTTTTGCTTCACTCTGTGTGAAAGGAAAGCCATTGAGCTGAATTCCGCCCTCAGTGATACCACTGCGAGATCCCTCCCTGATGTCAGACAGGCCAAGATTTCACCAAACATGCGTGAGAAAACACAGCACATTTCTAGAATAGAAATGCTGAGAATTTAAGTTCAGTTTTAGTTGCATGGTGTAAATCTGAAATAATTCCCCTGACTGCAGTTGATCTATTCCAGCTTTATACCAGTCTCGTTGAAAGTAGACTTTAACCAGTGGCTGTAAATCAAAAGAAAGCTTGTAGATGTCTCAAATCTGTGGTTCTCAACCAGAAATCAAGCTGACATCTCTAAATCTTTAGGATTCTTGCCTAACCTAAAAGACGTTTTCACACAGCCAGATTAAGGCCTCGGATTTGTGTATAACCTCTGACAATGTCTTGGGGCCTACGCAGAATAAAATGGCTGCTGTCCTCACGCCACGAAACTTAGCAGGAACCTCTTCTCCCTCAACTTTCAGCCCTAACTTCTTAGCATCTCCAATTCTCCTTTCTTTATCCCAGTGCTGAGTCCTTGGTCACGCTCCCGAGTAAGGCAGCCCGGCCAACGCGGCGGGCGGCCGGCCAGCTGGCAGCGAGGCGCCGCGCACAACAGCAGCCGGCCGGCCCGTGCACCAGGAGCTGCACGGCGGGCTCCAGGCTCCAGCAGTCGGTAATTCAGCACCCCTCGGGGTACCGAGCCCGGGCCCGAATCTCAGCACTCCGTCGGTTATCACGGATCCTTGCACCCAGGCTGAAGCTAAAGAGAGCGCTGAGGTCAGAAATCTCTCGAGGATCTGAGAGGGTTGCTGAGTTTGTTTGCATTTGTAAACTGATTGCTGCTCAGCCAAGCCCATGGGTTTTTGGCTTTTTTATTTTTTTTCCAGGAGTGATTCAGTATAAAAACATGTTTTCCTATATTAAAGGGACTCTGTTACACATTTGGATAGAAAGTTCTTTCTATTAACTTCAGTGGAAGCAGAATAAAGCCCACTATTAATTTTTTTTTATTCATTTTTTTCCACTGTTTTGCTATTACTTATTTTCTCCACTATCTCTGCTCTTTTGTTGTATGAACATGAACTCACTCAGTCAAGTGATGCCAAACTTCTAAATCTATCTCAAGTGGGTTTGAGATGAGGCAAACAACGTTTTAGTGGAAATGTTATGTCATAGTAACAAATGCCTATGGATTAGTTAGTTTATTTCCAGGACTGCATGGGCTATACATTGCTATTTATAATTTAACTTTCTCAAGCAGCCACGACTGTGTTTATGTTACCATGGTGTTACTTGCCATACTTGAGGGCGGATAGTAAATGCTATAATTGAAAATAGATACTCCCACAGAAATAAGTGTAACAGGTGGTTATGTTTTTATTTAATCGTGCAGCAAGCATAATGCCAGTTAAATGTGGATACCTCTAATCCTGCCTTTTCGCAAAGATTTGTTTCAGGCATGTCAATTTGTCTTTAGTGGTCATAACTAGAGTAAATAACATTAGTGACTTGTTCTGTGGCAGTCTGAGGAATGCCAGTGGTAATCAATGAGTCTCCTCCACTGCAGACTCCAGAAAACAAATATTCTTATGGGGAAGAAAAGCAGATGCTCTCATTTAGGGGGTGTCTATAGCTCATCCTTCTTCTGGGGACCACAGCCTGAATAAACCTTGAATTCCTGAAGAACGTTTGAGGAGCAGTGGCTGCTGTTTCCATATGATTTCCTCATATTAGCCTTCCGACCTCATCCCATCTCTTCTTTTCCCTCTTGTCCACTATAAGGAATTGTACCTCTGTTTTGAGGTCTGCCCTACCTTAATATAATGCGGCTTAGATTGCTGTAAGCTTACACCCACCTTCCTGGTGCTGGCAGCACACATCCTGCAAAGGCAAAACTATTCAAACCATCTCTCTCACTGTCAAAAGCTGTAAGAATAGCTTCGTATTAAATTTTATCAACTCCCATAAAATCAGTAAAATGTGTAATACATGTCTTACCTAAAAACTCGAAGAACTGAAAGGATGTTACAAATGGAACAGAAAATTAATGCCTTACCTCACAAAAAACTGATATCCTAAAATAACAAATACCAAACATGAGAGCTGAGGCGAGGCATAAGAGGGCCTTCGTGCATTATTCCAGCACTTCTTTAAGTTCTCGAGCAGTGCTTATAAAAATGTTTGACAGGAATCTAAACGCTTTTTAGCAACTCAATGTTTGCTGGGTTAAAATTGAACCTGATCAGAACAAGTCTGCTCAGGAAGATTCCTATGCAATTTTGCATCTGCACTGGGTTAAGTCCCTTAACAAATCCTTTTTCCTATCATTTCATACCACAAAAAGTGTAACTGCATATACAGATCTGTCTGCAGAGGAAAGATGTTTTTTTAAATTTGTATACTATGCATTGTTATGGTTTTGGTCACTAAATATATTTCACAATCTTTCAGAATTGCCTTTTCTTGCTAGATTTTTCTTTCCGTACACTGGCATCTCTCTCCATTTCCTCCTGTCATTTGGTTTTCCTAACCTGTAGTTCTTTTGTTGTTCTTTTGTTTTACCCTGATGACTCAACTTGGTCAAGTTCTGGCTTGAATCTCATTGACATTAGAGACAGCATAGCCCAGAATACATTTCTTCATGGTCCACCTGTATGCTAATCCACCTGGAATGCATCAAAGTTGAATATATATGCAAAGGCCATAGTTCAGCCCTTATTTTACAATATTTACATAATAAATAGTACAATTTATATTTCAATCATGGGGAAGAGAATTAGCCAACTTTTGCTGTAATATTTTAAAATTCTTTGCTGATAAGAGCATTTGAGGGTATTCTAATGATTTATACTATGTTCGGTCAGCTTTGATGATCTAGTTCTTGTTGTCAGCCCTAGATTCCTTCTCATCTCTCACAGCAGCAGAAACTGGAGAAACCAATAAGGTTCAAAAGTGTTGTACTTGTTTCATGCTGTCCTGACCAAACTTGGAAGAAAAAGTATTTGTCATTCCATATAGCTGTATTTTGCGGCTACAACTATTGGAGTACTTTTATCAAATTAAGTGTAGAAACTTTAATTTCACTGCTGCATAAAGTGCATGAGTAACTTGTGTGAATGTTTCTCTCTACTCTGGAACTTTTCATCTGCATACTTTGGAATTGAAGTAGTAAATTAATTTTGATTTAAGAGTTCTTAGTTATCATCACAATATGGAGCGCTCGAGCTGTATAACTTAGTAGGAATCACATAATTAATCTCACATGTTGCTTTAAAACTATATAATGATGTTTTCTTTATCAACCGTTTGTCTGTACAAGGACAGCAGCTGTTGGAAAACTTGGGAGTTGTCATTGAGAGCCTTACCCATGTTGCATGTGGCAGGGTTCCGTGGGGAGAAAGTGGTTTGAAAGTCAGCCTAAGTCAGATCAGTAATTTGGGCCTTGGGAATTCTTCAGAGTAAAAGAATAGAAACATATGGGCATCATCCTGTTTTCTCCTAAAACTATTCAGGCACGAAAACAAAAATAATTGTAGATTTTTCTGTCAGAAATAATCCAAAATGTGAAAAATAATTCAAAATGGCAGTGTTGTTTCACACTCTCTACTTGCTGCAAAGAGTTATATGCTTTAGACTATTAACTAACCAAGTAAGAACACTTTAGTCAGGATAGGATGGTTATTATGAAAGGCATTTCAAAAATACATTTTATTAAAACCATACAAAAGGCAACTGACTGGTGTAACCGTCAACAGTAAAGCACAGAGTAGAGATTCTCATATGAGTTCTGCACAGCAGCCTCCTGTTGAGGTCTTTTGTGGCTCTTTTTAGAAGTAGTGGTCAGACTTCCATCTTTACTCTTAAATTTTGTATCCAGCAAAAGCTTAGTCCTCCGATTTTTAATATAGGATAAAAAATGGATTTTCATTATCAAGAGATGTTGTATGCATATATAGCTTTTCTCATGAACTCAGTTCAAGGTTTTTCCTCAGTTTTCCTTTTGCATTTTGCCCAATGAGTAAAGCAAAGCCAAAAAAAAAAAAAAAAAAGAACGGTTCAGAAAGTGGTATGATTTGTCATACTTTGATTTTAAGCTGGTTTACATTGGCTTGAAATGGTAATATTATTTAAACTAGTATCACTTCCTGTATACACAAGGCTGAAGTTTACATCTCAAGGCTTTACAAGGAGGTCCTTAAGCCCTCTTACAAGCTTCTAGCTACTGCATTCCTTTCCACAGGTCGTTACACTTAACATCTTTGTCTGCAGGTCTTTTCTACGTGTAACAAATTGGGAAGTTAGGCTTGCAAATTAAGACAGCTACTTCAGCTTTCGAGGCTTAACCTTATAGGTAGCAGCTGATTGACTTCGCTGGTACAGAAAAGTGGACATTCCCTAGGGCCACTAACAAACTTCCATGTAACAGTGAGTATGCACTGAAGCATTAGTCTTTGACGTATTCATGCATATTTAATGGTAAGGAATTCAGCATTGTATGTAGCTAATCCAAACCTTTGACAAGAACAGCAAGTTAAGAATTGAATTTGCAAAACATTTTTGGTCAAATGACATCAATAAAAATGCTGTAATGAAGGCAATTATTATAAAATAGTAGATCCTGTCTGGTATCATTTGTGTCCTAGATCAATACATCCACGTGGATGTTCACCATCAATCTTGGGATTTGACCTGTCCTGATGAGTTATCCCTGTTCAGCTGCCCCTTAGCCTGGTCTTTGTGTAGATGTAGAACCTCTGCCTTCTTTTGGTGCAGGCATGGAGTCTGAAAGTCACAGAATCCTTGCTTGAATCTTGTCTGATTTAGGCTGTTGACCTGGGAAATAAATAACTAGCATTTCTAATCACTGTAGTCCGTGTGGGTACTAGAGAAAAAGTCTTGAGTCAGAATGCTGTTTTAGCAAAGTCTTCATAGGTTGCAGATCAGAATTTTGTCTTGATGCATATGAAAAGTTTGCCATTGTGTCTACCAGGTTTCATTTTGTCGAGTTCATACCTGGTTATTCTGTGCTTTTCTTAGACAGTTGTCTTTTAATATTTCTTCTTACCAGTCACAATTCTCTGCGTGAAATTCTAGTGTGAAGTTTTATGTTAGTGTTGGTAGGTGGTTCCCGATACATTTTTTTCCCCGGAGTATTCATTTCTCTGGCATGTTGCTTCTTAACTCCAAGTTAGGCAGCACAGTGCAAACACTCCCTGGCTTCTTATCTCTTGGTTCAAAACAGGATTTTAACCTATTCTGTCAGCTAAAAGAAAATGCAGTGAAAGGGAAGAGAACAAGGAAATACAGAGATAACATTTTTCAGAGGAAGGAATTTAAGTAGTAATTAAGCACAGTAGGTAGATTGTATAGCAATAGACAGAATTCATGTGCTCCATCAGGTGACAGTTAAAACCATTTTCCTTTTTTCTT
Source organism: Anser brachyrhynchus (assembly GCF_964034855.1). Taxonomy (NCBI): domain Eukaryota; kingdom Metazoa; phylum Chordata; class Aves; order Anseriformes; family Anatidae; genus Anser; species Anser brachyrhynchus. Next base: position 3,749,609 of record NC_137711.1, read on the forward strand.
TTTACTGGAAGTATAAGAAAGCTACGTAGGAAAAGAAATAGACTTGCCGATTAATGAAAGCTTTACCATTCTTTAAATATTTTGTCATGTTATCACTGCCGTAAAGCTAATTACAGAGCACTTGGGGTACATTTTTGGCTTTTTTATTTTTGCAAACCCTTATTTTTCTTTTGCATTTCTGATAGCTTTAATTCAAAGGTTTCAAAGGAAAAGGACTTTCACTCCATTTTGTCTACATAGCAGTTCATTACGCAGCTGATTGATGTGTGCAAGTTATTAGCATATGTCAGGTTTACACACATACAATTTTGAAGGCAGAGTAAACTTTGCAAGTTGACATGTAAGGTTAGCTGAAAAGTTGGTCCCAGTGGTCCTTTCCAGAGGAAATTAGTGTACTGTATCTAGTGATGATATTCTAGAAAAGTGATAAAGAAAAACATTATCAAAGCTTAAAAGATATAAAGCATCAGTGAATATTTTTGACAGTTTCCCGTACCTGCATATTGATACTAGTTAAAGAGTGTTTTCTTAGCCTTCAAACGTCAAATAATCCTTTGCATTTAGAGTGACATCATGAAAGGCTCAAGACTGATGAATTCAAGTTGTTGGTTTTGTTCCTGTTAAATCTTTAGTGTTTTTTGGTAAACCCAACAGTTATATAAACTCTTTTGTGTATCACTTCTTGCTGAAAATCAATGCTTAAGTTGATCTGTCTAATAAAGCTGCTGAGGAAGTTGACGTTAGGGAGTTGCTGTCATGAAAATGTGAAGACTTGGGTGTGCCGTAAAGCCATCCTACCGTACTGAGTGTGGGATCCTTTTCAGGCAGATTCTGAACAACTTTAAAAGCCAGTTATTACCTTAAGGTAGCACGGCACTGTAGTGCATATTGCAGTTTAGAAGAATGAGAACTAACTAGCCCAAGACTGAAGGCTTTTTATCTGTATTCCCTGTATTCCCAAGAAACCATGCATTGGTAAAACGAGTAGGTGTTGTTTCATCTCTGTAGGTCTTTAGAGATGTTTCTCTAATTTCACCTAAGTGTTGTGTTCCTAGTAGTATATTTATATGTTTTCTGAAGTAGAAACAATAATTACGGCTGCGTGATATGAACTGACTGGTGGTGAACAGGGGATCGATTGGTTCCTGTCTGTAGAACACCATGGTGTAGCCTACATTTTCCTCCCTGAATTCTACCATCAGTCATGCAGTGGGGGTGACCTAGTGGTGCATTTGGACTTTAAGTGGATGTTCCAGGTGTCCATTGCCCTTAGGGTGAAGGAGATAGAGTTACTCAGCTTTTCATCTCATCAGGACTTTCTCTCCATGCTTAAGGGCTGCAAGTGATCACAGTTACTCTGTATTCTCTCTGCTCTGTGTTCTCTCCTTTTTTTCCACTTTGTACTCTCTATAATATGCCTCCCACTCCATCTTTTAAATCCTTGTTGTAGGAGGTTAATTACAAAAATGTAGCTTTCCATGGCTGTTGGGTTCAAGTTATTGCTTGTTCTTTTTATATATTGTTCGTTGGGGATTTTTGGGTAAGTTGTGGATGAGTATGCTACCATTGCTAATGAGCATGTTGAGCACTTTAAAACCTAGCACAAATCCCTCTGGGACCTCACTGGTGTCGTCTCTCCAGTGATTCAAAACTATTTGTCTATTTTACTTCTGTATTGTATATTTTAAGCAATAATTTATCCGAATAAGGACCTTTCTTATCTTGTGGCAAATCAGTTTCTTTAGAACATCTGGGGAGTGACCTTGGAAAAACAGGCCTTTGAAATCAAATGAGCTCGTATCAGCTAGGTCCCCTTTGTCTACATACCTGTTGACCTATTCAGAGAACTGATAACAACATGACTTTTCTTTGCTGAAGAGTGAACTTTTCCCTCAATATTTATTCATCCACGCTGTGCTGTTCACCAAGTTTTAATTTCTTTGCTTCCGTAGCCTAAATCACCCCCATACTGTCTAACGGTTTTCTGTTCAGTATGTTGAAATAATGAAAGCAAAGGAAAAGCAAATTAATACAGCTCCTGTCCTACTTAGCGAATGTATAATCTGAATTTAATGTCAACACAATGTATTGAATTAATTGTTAGTGCAAAGAGACAGAGTTCCCATTAGCGTGCCGAATATATATATATATATATATATATATATATGTGCATGGCTACCTGCTTTACTGCATACAAGCACACAACCTTTGTAGAAGATTCATGATTTTTTTTATTTATTCAGTGAAATCACTTTCTATTTGGGGGCTGATTCGTAAAGAGAATCCGAGATATATCAATGATAACAATTAGAATCACAGAGTTTTTATTAATATTATTTTGGCAAGCAATGTTTATTAGTGGTGTGCAACAGTATTTCCATCTTATAATATAAGTTGTTTTGCCAAGTGCTGGTTGGCAGTATGTCATGTTCCTTAGTTTCCATTTGGAGTTGAGCACTCTTCTGTCAGTTTTATCTCTGAAATGAATTAACAACATTTGCTTTATTTTAGATACTAGCTCTTCCAGGATGCATATCATTTAAACTTAATAGGCTACTGTGTTATGAGGCATGATTCTTTTGTTTATCCAGGCTTTGTCATTGCCAGTAGCAAACATTGTTCTGCTGTTGTTTCATCCCCACAGTCCTAGTTCATGCCCAATGCACACAGAATTGGCAGTCGTTAAAACAGAGAAATTTGTGTCCACGTTTAACTTTGATTTGTTCCTATTCTGTTGCTATAACCTCCTCCCACTGACTGTAAATCAGTAAGTGAAAAGCACACCATGTACGCTATCTACAGCCAAGCAGTTGATATGGTGTAATTAATTGACAGCATTCCTATAGTATGCTGATAAGCAAGAGTAGTGCCCTTCTCAGGCCTCCTTCTATTCACAGAGAAGTCGGTGGGAGTTTTCCTTCTCTTAAGAATGCAAAAATATGTTCCTAAGAGAAAACTGATTGAATGAAGATCTGTGTGTGGACGAATTCTGTACTGAACCACGCGCTGTACAAACCCATTGACTTGAAGTACAGTTGAAGGCAACCTAGTAATTTATCTGTAAGTGGGAAATGAGGTTATGTCCGGAGGCTTATTAATTTTGAATTGAAGATTTACCTTAATAGCAGTGTTTTCTGTTTGTAATAATATATTAAATCAGTTTGCAATATGATCAATGAACCAAGTTCTTGCCAGCTGTGTTAAAAATGATAATTAAGATGGGTCATGTTGTAATAAGAAGACAAGCTAGAAATCAAATCAAACCTAAGGGAAGATCAAACATAAAGGAAGTATTTTTTCTGTGGACTACTTACTATAGTGATGTCAATATGTTGAAAAAAAAAACAAATATGCCACTGCAAGACAAATACAAATATGCCACTGCAGTCCGTTGTCTGACACATTTCCATTTTTCACACTTACATGGGAGGTGTCTTGGTTGGATATACTGCTCAGAAGGAAGCAGGGGCAAGGCAAATAAAAGTGCATAATCAAATGCTGATAGCAACATTATAGTTGAACAGCATTTGAACAGAGCATGAGATTTCATTAGGAAGATGTACTTTCAGGTTATATATTTATGTTCTGTTCCTGGAATGCTGAAGAACTCCCTATTACCATTTGTATAGCACAATGCCAGGAAAAAAAGCACACCTGGTTTCGTGATTCAAGTGAGTGCTCTTTGTCTTACTCTCCCACAAAGTACTACAAGTCATTTTTGCATGTGATTACCGTGGTTGTGTTCTTTAAATCTGGTCTGTTAGAGGGCCAAGTTATGCTAGAAAATTCAAAGTGTTTCTTAGGGACTTTTAATGAAATTGTGGAATAGATAATCTGAAAAAAAAAAAAGATACAAATATGGATAAAATGGCACAAGACCAACTGAATTTTTCTCCAGTCAGTAGATTTCTGTGAGAGGTCAGCATAGCTTGGTAAGCACTATCATATTTTTCCTTTCTGTCACTTATTACTTTACTGCTTTGTCTTCTTTAGCAAGTGAGTTGGTAGTCATGAAAGAATTCTTCAGGTGGACCCATGTTCAGGAACATAAACCGTTTCATTATCTCCTGTTGGTATAAAATCTTAAAGCCTATCCTCTTCAGGAGAAAAAATATTTTCCTTATAAGAAAATTAAAAAATTCCATGGCCACAAGTGCACATTCTGGCAGACTCAGTTATGCTCTGCATTCAAATAAGCATGACAACAATAGATGTTGGGACCTTTTCCTTTTGCTGATCAGGCTCTCTGTACAGGCTGTAGTCTTGGAACCGATGGCCCTTGGAAGCCTTCAGTGTCAGTAATGGAAAAATATGCAAATATAACAATCTTCTGAATCATCTTCTGTAAGATGTTACTGTAGTCTGAGACAGATTTGCAAGCCATCAAAACATGCAAATCACATTTGTGTGAGTGACAGAGTGAGGGTGTCCCTGTGTTTAAATAGGGCATTACTCAAAATAGTACAATTCCAGCTTTCCATGGGAAAGTACTTTCTGTTCAGTGAGATGTTTTCTTTCTCTACCTTGTCATCAAAAACACCATCAATCCCATTTCCAGCGAGGCAAGCTTCTGTGGAATGTGACGTTTGTTCTTTCCTTTACCTGATAAGAGCCGTCTACCTAGATTTGTACAGTCTGTAACACACGCTTTTAATATATATGTTGTATTGAAATTTTTATGCTTGAAAAAAGGGCTTGTTTCAGAAGAACATTGCTCAAAAAATTGATTCTTCTGGCTAGATGTAGGAAAGGTAAATTCACTCTATTGTTTTTCAGCACTTTATTGCAGGGACAGAAATAGGTATGAGGCTGTGGGAATCATGAAATAGTAGAGTACATGGCCGGGCATAATTCAAAGGAACCTCTTGCTAGTATTTCTGCATCTATTGAAAAACAGAACATTATTATAGGACACAGATGAAATTTCTGAATTGCTACATTAGGGAAATAGAATTTACTGTGTGTTATACTACCAATTTATTGATTGATTTTGGTGGGATTAACAAAATTAAAATCCATATAGGCGATAAACATATTATTGCACCAGCTACTCTCCTGGATCTTCAGTCTTTATCTTCTCTGCATTCCTGGAATTTGTAGGTATCAGGAATTTCATACTAATATCTAGCAATAACTACCAAACAATACAGTGCATACAGGTGAGAAAACTTTTCTCCCCTCAGTGTTCAAGATGTAACCATGTCACAGATATATAATTGCATATTTGGTTATAAAAAGAAGCTTTAAAACATTACAGAACACAGGAACTAATGTGTCATTTTTATATTACTTTATATGGCTTCAGTTTGTCCTGTAAAATAAAATGTTCATTATTCTTATCATTTATTTTTAGCAGTTTCTATTATCTTGAACATTTAGGATGATCCACCAATTCAATTTGAAGTACTAAGGGGATATATTCGTTGCAAGTATTAGCACCAGTGTATATGTCCTTCTGAACATCAAATTAGTAGTTTGAGTCGTGGAGGTTAAAAGGAATTTTAAGTGCTGCTTTAATGAGGACAGACACTAACATCTTTTGATACCTTGTATTGAATTTAACTAGTATGCCTATCTGATATACTATTATAGTGGTGCCCGCTAGTGCTGCCATAATTATGGGCCTGTCAGCATTTCCATTACAAACCCCTATATTACAGCTGAAAATATCACTCCAGGATGAAGTTTTGTACAAAGGCTTTCAGCCTTGAAAGAAGTGGCTTTCAAAATTAATTTTGCTGCTTCTCCCATTTAGAAAATGAAGTTTTGCAGTTGCTTACCCTACTCTGTATTAATCTGTTTCAGGGGAAAAGTATCAGAGGGTCAAAATACTGATACTTATTTTCTGTAACATGAATGTAACACATCCAAAAGATAAGAGTTGAAAACTGAAAGCTATTATTTAACCACACACACACAAAAAAGGCAACACAATCAGAAAAAGCACATCAGCAAGCTGCCACTCCGAGTTCATACCCACTTCACTTTCAACCAGCTTCTGTCCTTTTTCACAGATTCCAAAACAAAAATTAAATTTTATTTTTTTTTATTTTTTTTACCAACATACCCTGGTTTAAAAATCAGGATCCAAGGGCAAGCACTTAGAATTAAGTTGTGCCTAAATTAATATTGCGTGCAGAATTTTAGTTTGCTTGCTTTCTGAATGTGTTCTTCATAAAACTGGTTCTTGGAAAGGCTGGGTGGTGCTCAAATGAACACCATTTTTTATAATATAATTATTTGTCTTTTTTCCAGTAACTTACTACCCATATCTGAAGTTGGAACCACTATCTATCATGGCTTTGAGTGATCAGAAAAGTGTCTGAATGTTTTACAAAACGTTAATCAATTTATTTTCATTATTCTTTTCAAATTTTTCCAATTTTACAGACGATGAACATCTTTATTGAGACATTAGAGTCAGAAATATTCACTGATTTTGATTTTTAATGGAACTTGATTTTTCAAAGTGGAATTACATAGCCTGTTCAAATCACAGCTCTCACTGTCTTTAGTTACTTTAGCATTAGTATTTTAGTTAAATGCTTTAGCACTTCTTTGAATCAGACCTCTTGTGTCAAAAGTGCTACCTAGATTACGAGGAACAAGCAGTCAGGAATTTGAGTTTAAGCAATTTGCCTTGTTTTACCTGTATTTCTTGATCTCTGCAATTTCTCATCCCCATTCATCACAACTGAGTCCTGTTGTACTGTTGATGCCCAGAGGATATGCACTGATGTGGATTCTGCAAGTCGTATGACCTTGAGCTGGCACAGTTTTCCTTTCCAAGTGTTTCTAAGCTCATCGGCAAATGGAGCAGAAGCCCTATGTACAGTCATCTACATCAGTACACAACTACCTTGAATAGGGAGAAAAAGCGGAACCCGATAATTTAACTGTGCCACAGTGCTTATGAACACAAGTGCATTAATATTCAACGTTATCCATCATTTTTTTTCTAACTATTGAGTGTGTGGCTTTACAATCTTGATAAGATTTCCTTAAGCATAGATTATTTTTTTTTTTTGTAATTATTTTGGTTGTTTTTAAACCATTCTGAGAAAGCAAGCTCCATGTGGCCTCATGTGAGCCTTTGTATTATCAGTGTTGGAACCTTGAGCTGGATGCACTGCGCAGACTTCTGCTCTTGAGATAATGGAGGGTAATGGATAAAATAATCATTTAAAACGTACATGATAACATATGATAGAAGAGAATAAGCAATAGAAAAAAAGATGATAATGTACAAGGAAAACATATCCTAGATATAGTAGGATCTCTGAGAGGCTTGTGATTGTGCAGTAAGAACATAGTATTTTGATAATTCACCTGGAAAGCTGTGAAAAGCTTTTGTTGAGTATATGAAGCTGTATTTGCAAAGGCTTAAACTTAAAGGGGCTAAATATTAATAGATTTTCACACAAACAGCATAAGATTCAGCTTCCCCATCCCCTTCCTAGACTACTGTAGGCACAAGGGCTTTCCAGAGGGGAAAAAATACATCATCTACTTTTAATACATTGATATTTTCTTGTTTTATTTATTTTTATTTTTTAATTTAATAGTTACCATTATCCATACAAGCAATGGAAGCATTCTTGAGTTGTTTTGGTTGTGGTTTTCTGAGCCTAAAGCAGATGCAGTAAAACATCCATGCAACTAAAATTTCGCAGTTGTTACCACCAGGAGAACAATCTCTTCGAATGGAAGTTGTCAGCAAGCTTAATGATCGGTTATCTGCTACTTCCTCTGCTTATACTTTAACCAGGTATCTGCTCAATGTAAGTGGTTCGCTTTCATATTACCATTACTGATGGCGTAAATTTAAAATACGATCTAATAACAGAAAAATACTGCTACTTATTTACCCGATATACTGCCAATGTCAACGATAAAGTAAATAGTTGATGGTAACATAAACTTGTGTTTTACTTAACTGGCAATGACCTGCTACAGTATCAACATCATTGCTAGCAATATAAACAGTGCAGCTCGCCAATACACAACACAGTCACTAACGCAGCTTCTTCGGAGTTACTGCTGGAGCAGTTTTAAGTGGAAACTGCCAGTTGCTAATGATATTTTAGGCCAGATTCAGCAAGACAGTGACCATATTCCAGTGCAATACCGATCACTAGGAGCTCAGCGTGGCTCTTTAGCTTCAGTTATAAGCTGCCTTATCTTTGGTTCCAAAAAATAATAACTAAACAAAAGTCAAGTTAAGAAGGAACTGAGTGTATAGGTACGCTTCTGAGTGCAATACTGCATTTAGTTACCAGCAAACATTAGCTTGGTTGTTGGAAACGCTCTAGCCATGGTAGCACAGAGACATTCAAACAAATCAGCCCATGCACTGCAGTAAATGTCTGGATCATTTTTTTTATTATTACTTTCAAGTTCTTTCATAAATGAAATATTAGCCCTTAAATCTTTTCCTTTAGCATCCTCTTCATGTAACTTTCTAAAAACACATTTAAACTTCCATTTCAAGAAAATTTAAGATTGTTCCTCTTCTTAGAGATTCTTGCTTAATAGTTAATCAAACAGATCTTTATGCTGATGGTGAGAGCTATCAATTTCAGAGGAATTTCATCTATATTTTAGTGAATTTCTGGAAGGATGAAATATAATATTTTTGTTCATTTTTTTTATCTTCTTGCAGGCACAATTACAGTTTTAGGAATATACACAGGGTAATCATGGCATGTAGAAAACTATTTTGAGATCAATATCTAGTGTTCGCATAAATCAAGACAGGCATGTGAGAATTCACTTAATGGCACTTTTTCTTTCTGATGTCATTGGGAGGAGAAAAGTCAGTCAGATGGCTTTAATGAAACATCTGATCTATGGATGAGTGGAGAGGCAGACATGTCTCTGCAAGTTTTCCATTGGGATTGCTTGCATTGCTACACTTGTGAAAGCGCATATTGTGCTGTGTTGCTGCCCTGAACATGTCTTCGTGAAGACGAACTGGCAATGCCATAGTGGCACATTCCAGTTCGTCACGTGGCGAACGCACTGGAACGTGGAAAAGTGTTTCAAATCGTGCTGCCTTCACAAACACCTTAGCTGCGAAGTTAAAAGGATCCATTTTGTATAGGTTGATAATTTTGTGATGTAAATCTCACCAATAGATAAAAAGGGAAATAAAATAATCTAGAAATGGCATGGCAAAGAACAGTACAGTATTTCAGCCCTGCATGATCTCCTTTAGTAGTAAGTGGAAAACCAACATTAGTTTTATCTTCCTGGTGTAATGAAATGCTGTATTATCCTTTAATTTCCACAGGTTTATGTGTATATATATATATATAATATAGAATATATATATTAGGAAACCTGATCTTTGGTCGTTGTGGCTCACTTTGTGGCAGGGAAATCTTTTGTGAAATAGTTGGGGTTGTCACAGCTTCCACATACAGTTGTACGTGGAAGCATAACGCACTAGAATGACAGCATAAATAGCAAGCCTCTAATTTGAAGCTAGGTCTTCCAGCTACAGAAGAGGAAATTTTATATATGTTGTCTCTCTTTCTGTAGCATAAGTGATGGCTTACAGAATAAAACGTAAGGGCTTCTTAAGAAAACAGTCTTACCAAATTAAGGCAGCGTACGGAAGGCTTGGTGCGTTGATCTGTCTGGCGCAGAAAGCTCAGTGACCTTCAGGGAGCCAGCTGCAGTTATCTGATTCTGAACCCAGGCCTCTTGTCAGTACAGCTCCGAAAGCTTTCGAAATTATGTTTAGGAGGCCACCAAGAGGCCATCAGATCTATAATGCTGTATAATCTTCCTTTTTCTCCCTGACGTGTTTTGGAGATAAAAAAGAATTTGAGGAAGGTGTGATACGTCCGATATGATACTGGGTCTGCTGGATTCGTACCAATAGCAGGGAACCGGTTAATGCTTATATTTGGTGTCTGTGGGATTCCCAGGTGTTTAAGGCAGAATTGGCAGGCAGGCAATACAGGAAAAACTAGCAAAGGAAAATCCAGAGCTGAAACTCTGACTTCAGTTCCTCTCTTCCACCTGTTATAATTCAGGTACTATACAAAAAAAACATTGTATTTGTTCTCAGTAGCTTGGAAAGAACTAGGCAACGAGAATCCTCTGAATTGTAAAAGTTTTATTAAAAAAAAAAAAAGGTTGTAAAAAATCCTCTGAGTTAAATTGGATTACTTTGCTCTTTTTGGAAGGCTTATTTGGTTGTCAGATCTAAGGTTTTGTATTCCATGCTGATGTTCATTGTGTGTTTGTGTGTTAGAAATTATTGAAAGAATAAGAAAATAAAGCAATAAATCAGTCATGTTTCCCAGACTGTAGCTTTAACATCACTGAGTGTCATGGGAAAATGACATGAAGACACTGTATTGTCATCTGGCAGCCCTAAACGCAGCCTTGCATCTTTCCTTTCCTTAAATGAACTTTGTTTTACAACGCTCAGTTCTTCTGTGCCCAGTTTAGTTCCAGGCTTCACTTTAAACATCTTAAATATTTTAAAATGGTATCTACTGATTTTGCAATTCAAATAAGCTGCAGTCCAAGTTTGGTTTGATTCCCTCCCCCCCAACACACTCACCTTCTTTGGCATTAAGGATTATTTTCAAGAACCCCTGCAGTACCTATTCTGTTTTATTGTAATACCTGGAGTGTTGTGTTTTGTTTTTTCTGTGTATAGTAAAGAAAATCTTTGTTTATATGTCACAGATGCTTATCTGGTGTGAGCTGTTTGACATGCAGATTATGTCAGGGAACTGTGCAGAATCACAGTAAGAGAAAGGGCACGTGGCAGCCTTCGCACACTCACCGAGTGTGTGCCTTCAGTATAGAAAACCCTAACTTGTATGCATGCATGCGTCCCACTGGAAATGCCAGACTTCCTTTCATGTATTGCCCTACTTGTCAGCGTTTGTGCTCACAGCAAGACAGCCGTTTGGCTCCGACAGAAGTCACACTGCTGAGCTTCCCACAGAGCCAAGCTGAGAGCTGGCTCTCAGTGACAGTTGTGGCCAGTTAAGCCAGCAAATGTCTTGTGCCTATCCTTTCAATCAGCGAGTAGGATTCTCTGCATTAATTCATTTTTAACTAATTGTGTGCAGCCTGCACGGAAGGCAGGATTCACGGTACTGTCAGCCTGGCTGCAGTGGCAGGGATGGGCTTTGATAAGCCGAGATGGGGAGCAGGTAGAGCAGATCCTGAGGATCAAGGAAGATGCAGCCGAAGAATAAGCCCACCCTGCTGTGACACCGTGTAGCTTTAATTTGTCTTTCCGAGGTGCTGGGTAGCAGTTCAGCCGTGGCAGCGAGGAATTCCAAGTCTGCTGCCTGCCCAGATGGTTATCTGCTTCTCAGGAGAATTGTGCAGTCCACACTGAGCACGAGGGGGGGAGCAGAATAGAGAATTGAGGCTTCAGAGTTGGATAATTAACCATCACCATGCCTTCCAAGTATTCATTCCATTCATTCTACGCAGTGACTGTGAGGGAGGGAAGAACGGGATATCCCACAGATGAACGAGCGGCTGGGAAGCAGCAGCGCGGATCCTGCCGCAGCAGTCTGCCATGGGCTCCCCCTGTGTCTCTGCTCTGGGCCACCCGGCTAAAACCTTCCTAGGCGAACTGCAGACCACAAGCCCACTTCAAATACCTCGTTCTAGAGTATTCCCCATTTTGGGAACACCTAGAAGGTATTGTTGACAACCCCTCTCTCCCTTCCCACCTCAAGAGTTTTCAAACGTAGAAAATTAAAACAAATCTGAGAACCAGTGCACTAGACCGCGTAGGTCTGCTACGCAGGAAATTCTTCAACGTACTTTTGCCCAGCTTGTGAGCCATAAAATAAAGCACTGAGTATTCACATCAAACGTTAGTGTTATTTGATTAACAAAACTGGTAGTTCATGAAGTTTTTAGAATAAAAAATTCTTTCATAGTAATTTTTGACAGTCACATGCATGTAGAAATACCAGAAACAGAATCTAAAACACTAGAAGAGCAATGTTTGGACTTTACAGCCGTGCTGTGTTACGGGTGTTTAACCGAACCACATGCATTTAAGTATGTTAGACTAAAATTTCATTACTGTTCTGTGAGATCAGTTTGAGCTTGGACTAATTTTTAGTGAGACTCATTCACGTTTTCTCCCCTCCTTTTCATCAATTACTTTTTTGTGTTTCCTAAGAAATAATTTACAGCCACATAGCCTACATTTAAAAAAAAATAAAAATAAAAAAATAAACAAAACCTATACACTTCTGAATTCTTTATTTTTATGAAAAGTACTAAGCTTGTTGAAGAAGCAGACTGCAAATTAGTGAAAGGTCGAGCTGTGTCGGCATGCAACAAGTTTGTGTTCTTGCTGCCAGCTCTTTCTGCATGCTATTAAAAACCCAAACGCATCAGACAAAGAGCTTTCGTTGGGTTGCCATTGCTACAGCAACCACTTCCTCCCTGCGAGTTTGAACCAATGACTTGTTGAGAGTTTGTTGTTTGGGTAGCAGGGGAGGAAGCAATGATATCTTTTAAATTGTATTTTTAGACTAAGCCTGCTGTTGTTGTTTTTTTGTTGGTTTTTTTTTTTCTTTGTACTTTGTTTGTTTGCTTTGTTAATGATTAAGGTCTACAGCGAAACACTCCAGATTAATCTTCCGACTTTTGTGCAAAACCAGTGTTTTCTAAAGTGTATGCCTGTAAAGTCTTTGAGCTGTGTGTTTTCCATTTTAACCATGTGGCTTTGATAGCGGATCACAGCCCAGAGTGCTTGCATAAGCGGCCATCACATGACTATTGCTGAGCAGTGCTGCGGTCTGAAGGACTGTAGCAAGAAAACCAGGTTCGCTATAAAGAGATCTTATCTATTTATACATTTCGTTGTTATGGTTTTCAGCTTTATTCCCTGGTGCTACTGTACGCCCGAACTGTTATACCCAAAGGACCCGTTCCAAATGACGCAGCTGGCTCTAACTAATGAGGAAGTGGTTAACTTGGAGTAGAAGTGCAGAAAGCTGCTTGTTCGCTTACGTCCAAAGCTGCTGGAGTCAACGGGAGAGTCTTCCCGTTGAGTCCAGCAGGATCTGTTCCAGCTGAAGTGGTGTTATGGAAACTTCTCTGTAGCAGAAGTCTGAATACCAAAGACCTCTTTTTTTGTGACGGAAAGAAAGATATTCCCAGTTACACGTACCGAGGAACTGCCTTATCTGTTACTTGGGCTACACAAGCCACTTAGAAGAGTGTGCAGCCTGGCACAGAAGCAGGAGTTACTCAGTCTTCTGCTGTCCCCGGTGATCGTTACAGCTGGTGCTGATATCCAGCGGGGCAGGGCAGCAATACCTGTCCTAGAACAGTATTTTAGTTCTCTGGTATCTTTCTGTGGCTCCATTTTAGCAGTGGATTCTCTGACACATTGCATGTCTTCACTGATAAATTGCCAGCTACAATTCACAGCTCCTGTATAATAGGAAAGCAGGTATCTCTGTGGAATATAGATGTATTTATGTGCTGTATAGCTCCAGAAATTATATCCCATTTAATCCCAAGCATTATCACTTTAATTCTGCTAAATTCCATAGAAAAAGGTATTTATCTTTCTGTGTATCCTTATAATTACATGTTTTGGCCATACAATGTTTGGGGGGATGATATTTCACCCTTATAAGTGTTTGAGTTCTTAATTAAATAAGTTGGTTTGCAGTCCTTCATTTTACTAGATTCATAAGTTAAAATAATCGTGTGTTATTTATAATACATTATGGATGACAGTATGCATTATTTTCTTATCAGTTAAAGTTTTCATGGGCATTTTGCAGATGATGTTTAAAAGCACTTGTGAAAAAAAACAAACTGTATTTCACATTTTGGAGCAGGATATTTAAAATTCGTGTGCTATACAGATACAAGATCTTTTACAAGATCTTATTTCTCTAATCTTCATAAGTAGGGTGAACCTGTGTAATTCTTCTGTACCAGTTAACATCTGCTACTTTGCGGTAATTTTCTGTACCTCGCACTGTACTCTTTGCAAGTTCTTTTCCAGAGGAGGTGCTGGTTGTGTTTGTAATGTTCTTGACTTTCCCTACAGGACTCATTTGGGGTCTGACACTGGACAGCAGAAAGCGATGAGCACTGCTGGAATGCTGAATGTTGTGACACCATCTGTTACAAACATCTGGAGGCCATAATATAGCTCCACATTTCTGTATTATGATAAAGTTGAATTACATCTATAGAGCCCATTGGCAGTCATCCTTTGCCTTCCTCCTCCCTTTATGTAGTATTGAAAGAATGTCTGATCTGGAAGCTTTGGGGTCTGTCAGTTAGTCAGGAATCTGGTCCTTCCTGGAAATTTTGTTTTTGCTTATATAAAAGAGCTTCTGATATCTGTTGTGCTACAAAGAGGCAATTTTACTGATCCATATATTGTAAAAGCACTTGCAGCTTCAGGGGGGGAAAGTTTCAAACGCTGTGTTCTGTCATTAGCCTAGACAAAGATGATAGATGGCAGGCACGTTGTCCCGAGCATCCTCACTTCTCCAGCACGTGCCCTCCCCAGGCATCACAAACAGTTGTATTGCCTCCTGCTGCAAGCTTCAGGTTGCCTGCCTGAGAGTTATGCAGCTGTGAGTTGGATTATTCTGTGAGTCAAAAGCAAGCAAACAGGTTTCTACACAAAATTTACTTACTATGTAATTGGCATCATAAGTGTACAAAAGAAATCCGTGCAGGAGTAGTAAGTTGCCACGGTGGCAACTTATTTCAACAAAAGCTTTCTGTCACTTGCAGATTTATAGAGCAGGTATTTGGCTTGCAAATGTTTGTCATAATGAACTGAAGTGGCAAAATTTTGCCTGCTTTTGGTATTAACTTTGAGATTTCATTGTATTTTATAAATCTGGGAATGGAGAGGAAAGTATGTCTTCATTTCCTTCTTATATAATTCAAGTCTTGCTTTTATGTACTTCCTTTCCTCAGATGATTTTAGATAATTTCAATATCCTCATCACCCTGATCTATAGGTTAAGTTCAGAGATGCAGGAGTGACCTGTACAGAACACTCAGCTATTTGAAGACACAATTCTATCAATTGTTATTTTTTTTTATCTTCAGGATGCAGGCATGAAAGAGGTGCATTTTAAAAATCAAATTGATCTCAGTTTCGTTTCAGAAGATCAGAAAGTAAGGTGAAGCATTTGTGATAGTCCAGAACGTTTCATTTGAACATACTTCTGTTTCATTGAAAGGTGCAAACAAAAATTGTCTGCTTCATTTTCTTCTGAATAAGATCTTAGAAGGCAGGTTGAATCTATCCGATTCTTTAGCCTGTAAGTGGTAAGTCCTATATTCTGATACTGAGGTTTTTTTCATTTGTGTTGGGTGTCCTAAGAAAGTTTTCCCTTGTCCATATTTATAAGCAGAATTCCATTGGCTAGAATGCATCATCACGAACTTGCTTGCCAAAAAAACATAACTGCAGAATTATTCCCCTCTGATTGTGACAAAGCTTATGGAATCCTTTGTAGTTTCTTCAGTGCTTCTAAACTCAAAGTTTACATGGATTTTTTTCATGAAAGCATCAAATTCTCTGTAGTTGAAAGTTGATATTTTCAGCATGAGACGGATTTTGTAAGTCACAAAAATTAGTAATTACTGAAGAGTAATTAGAGAAAAGTAACCTGAGGGGAAATAAGTTCTACTTAAACATTAATCAAGTACCATTAGCCATGCAAAAAGAGAAAAATGATTTCTAACAAATATGAATAGATGCACACGTGTTTGGTCCATTCGTAGTTAAAGATAAACCTAGCTCCCAAGCCTGGTTCTGTACACTATCAAATTTTCAAAGGGTCAAAGTACTTGTGCAACTCTGAATACTCCCTTCTTAAACTGGGCTGAATTTAAATAAATACATAAATAAATCCTGCAGTTTGGAGGAGTTGCTCTTTGTGTCCAAACTCAGCTTTGTGGCTCAAGCTTCCCGGTGCATTGCATTGTCTAGCTGCTGTTGTCCTCTGCAGCACTTCCTTTCTCTAGCCAACAAAAATGCATTTAATATGCATGGCACATAAGTTTATTTTCTTCTCCTTTTTTTCCCCAAAGTCTTTCTTATTTCAATGAAATAGCACATAGAGTTCTTGCTGTCTGGTTTAATAAAGCAAGCTGCTTGCTCACTGCCACTAATCCTTGGAGAATGTGACTTCTCACTGCAAGAAAACCAGCTTGCTGTGTCACCCTGTACGCAGGGCTAGTGCATGCTGCTGGAAAGGAATCGGTGACGGGATCAGGGAGGAAGTCCGTGCCCTTCCATTCTGACGTTTCGTGGAATATCCAAAATGGGAATAGTATTTTCCTGGAATATCAGGAAGTGGGCTTTGGTTACTAAAAGAAATGTCGTAAACTCTCCAAAACTATGTTGCAAGTTTTACTTCATTTTACTGTATTCTGAGTTAAAATTTAAAGAAGTTTAATGAACAGCTCTTTGAGCTTCAGTCTTCAGATTAACTACAATCTCATGAATGAATTATGATGAAATAAAGCACGCTTTTGTATTGACTTAGAAAATACATCAATAGTATTTGATAGTTATCAAACCAGTTGTGTGCTCTAAGCCAAAGTGAATTTTGCCTGAAAAGGAATAAGCTGCAATTAAAAACACGACATATTTGTGGCTTAATCAGAAGCAGGTACTCATAGAGAACAACAGATGTGAAGAGTGTTTCAGTATGCATTACTGACAGACTGATTGTAAGTGGTCAAGCTACACAGTAAGTCCCTTTCAGCTTCTCTTTCTGTTTTTGTGAGCAGAGGATATTTTGGACAGTCTCAAAAAATTATATGCAACCTTTGTAGGAAATATATTTATACTTATAAACCTAAATAATGAAGTATTATTGCTAATTATGTAAAAAGCACATAGTGTAAACAGTTGAAAAATTTAAACAGCTGACTCGCTGCAGAATATTGTTAATAAAAACTGATTCTTAAAAAACGTATGAGCTTGTACATTCAGGATAAACAGCTGCTTTTTTTTCAATAGCACAGCTGGTGTAGAAATGCAAAATTACTAGCATTTGAACAGGACATGAGCTATATTTAGCAAAACATATTTGCGTGTAAGCTGAAAATTTGCAACTTAATTTTCATTTCAGTGGAAATTGAAATGAGCAGAGTTGTACATGTATTAATCACAGATGTGAACCTGGTCCTATTAATGGCAGTATCATTCATTTAGGATATAAGCCATTTATGTGCCAGGATGCTTCAAATTTAGAAGAGACCATGCCTTTAGCTGAAAATACTGGGGAAAGGGTACTGTTTACTGAACATCCTATTTGTTAGTTGCTGCTGAACTTCCATTCACAGGAATTTTAACAGATAAGGTAGTTTAAAAATGTAATTTCTTCCTTGAGAAAGGGAAAGCAAACATGAAAGCAATAAGAACTGCACTTCATAGCATGCAAAAGTCAACTGTTCCTGCTGCAATTGTTTATTTGTGAGGCTACAAAAACATGTTCCCATGAATGTGGGCAATGCTAAAAAACGCTGCTGATGCAAGTCAGCAGATGTGTAGTGCATCATGAATCACTGATGCATGCAGGAATTAATTGAAAGAAAGATTTCAAGCTCAACATTAAACTTTAACTAGTCTGATTCTTTATATATTACTAGTGTAAGTAACATATACACCACTAAATAACTTTGGTTCAAGGCTCTCAAACTGTACACTGCATCATATTTACATTCAAATCTCACGACCGAGGCATTTAGAGTGGTTATTACAGCCTTACTGCTAAACCTTTCTACAAAGCTTGGTCATCTGGCTGCATTTTTTAAAGCGAAAATTTTACTTTAAACCATTTTTTGTATCCTAGTTCAGCCCAGTGCCGTGGCCTTCCTGACAACTCATTCTGTGTTTTCCACTCATAGCTCTAATTTACACTATGAAACAGGCAAATTATTAGACAGGCAAGGTCAGTTCCCTCCTTTCTACAGTGGTGAAGCAGTGGACGTCCTGTAATAGGGACAGCATTTTGCCAGAAATACATTCTGTACTTGTCAATTGGTGTCGGAAGCTTTACGCAGGTTTCTGTCCTGAGCAGGAATGCATCAATCCCATAAATATATAAAATAACCCTTTGAAATGTGATTTCTCCTGCTGATAGTTAATGAGCATTGCCTTTGTCTCTCGTGGCTTCTTTTTCTTAAATGCATGTTTTTTCTCATTGCTGTTTTGTTTTGTTTTTCTGTATTGCCACGTTTGGTTCAGATGCTGCTGTAACTGTTCCTCAAGGCAGGGTACACCTCTGATGGGTTCAATCACAGCACACTTGGGAGCACGGCCCTTGCTTAACTGCGGCAGCTCACTCAGTCTGTAACTAGATCAAGTCACTCAGGTAGCTTTTTGCTCTTACTCCTTCTTGTAACAAGTTAATTCTTCTGTTCTTTCAGAAGACCCCTCTCTTGCATAGGCAACATAGATTTGATTTTGGAGCTAATATTTTAGAAAGCTACTGTTGCTTCTGAAACTACTTTCTTGTATTTGTGCCTCGGGACAGCCATTTTAAAACAACAGCTCATAAAAACTTCTTGGCACTTAGGGTATTTCTACATGGCAAAGTGAACACATCACAAAGGTGCCTGGTTTGCTCCAAACACCGTAGCTTAGATACAAGAGGTCAAATAATGTATTAGTGTAGACTCCACATGGAGCAACATACAGAGCTTTTCAGGAAGGCTAAATGAGATTTAATACCAATTCAGCAGCAGCCAGGGTATCTCTGCAAGGCATTACACAGAGCTATCAAAACAACCCCCTTCTGCGCTCTCTGTTTACTATTCCTGCTTTCCTTGCAGAGTTTCCCAGGAGTCAAAACCAGCAGGACTCTTTTCACATGACCCTAGCCTACAACGTAGTTATTCTAGCAGGAAAACCACTATTTTAGAAATACAAGCTGCTACTTTCACACTGGTTAGTTGTACTACATGAGAGAGACTTAAAAGTTCCTGTTGACAGTGACAGTCCATCTTCTTCCTGCTTGTTGCTGTCTGGGCAAAGAGAGCGGTGATGGCAGTGGCAGAAAGCTGTCCAGCTGCAGTGATTTCCTTCCCTAGCAATGTCCTTCAGCACAACCTTGAGGTGGCAGTTAATGTATGCTATAAGGCAAGGTGTTCGCTTCTTCACCCTGCAAAGTATTAGCCTGAAAGCCAGAAGTCTAGCAGGGAGACTGGCAGTTTGAAAGGAAAAGTAACGCAAAAAGTAGGCCCAGTAGGAGCTGATGCAGATCCTCCAGTGCGTGAAATATCAAATACTAACACATCGTGCATTCGTCTCTGCTAGTTAAAACTAATCTAGGAATGTTAATAACAAGGAAGACAAATCACCTTGTCAGAACCTGGAGCTTGTGTCATGGAAAAGATTTTCTTAAATTATTCTTAATAGCTCTGAATCATCATCTACACAAGTGCAGGGATGGGAAGGCACAATCTGGGTGCTCGATCAGCCGCTGTTATAATTGCCCACATGTGAGGGCTCTGCGTTAACCTGAGGATGCATTAGGTATTTCCCGTTTCAGAAGGCAGACAGAATAATGTCTAATAACAATAATGTGAAGGATTTACAGTCAGTGAGTGAGATAAGACAAACCACTTTTACTTAAGTAATTACTTTTTAGAATTGAAAAAATTTACAGGTGTGTCTTGTGGTAAAAGCACTGAGCTGGGGATCACTAGATTGAGGCAAAATTCCCTCTTCTATCACAGACATTTTTTTTTATTTAAGGTTGAGGTATTAATTTAATCTCTGTATCTATTCCTCTTATCAAATGAGGATAATGCTTCCCTTGCCTATTTCCAATATCTAACTGTAAACTCTTCATATATGATCATTCTTTCATTTTCGGAGGCAGAAAATCTGGCAGCGTGGGGCTTAGGTCTTCATTGAGACCTAAAAACAAAACTTTCTAAAACCAAACCAAAGCACACAACAGGAAACTTCAGTGTATCCTCCTAAACAAAGATACGTACTCAAGCAAATACATATTCACGCAAATTATTCCAGACGTAAGTTATCTCTGTTAAGAAAGTTGCTGTTAAGAGATGGTATGGAGTGACAGGTTGTGCACGTTTGCAAAAGGAACTTCTCTGGGGATCACCATGCTTATCTCATGGTGGTACTTTGAGGAATAATCAGTACTTGTTTTAAATAATCCTAAACATGGAAATGATTATACTGAGTAATATTTCTGTTATTCTTTTTAGCAAAAAAATCATCCTTAAATGAAGTCTTGCAATGCATTCACTGAGGAGCACACAGTCCTGCAGAGACTGTGACATGAGAGGAAATCCCAGGCATATCAGTCAGTTTTAACTATTGTTTCCTGTGAGTGAGACAGCATTCCCTAAATCAGAATTCCTTAAGCAAATTCCTACTTTTTTACCATCATCACTGCCCTTAGATTCAGTGTACCCAGATAGGTACAACTGAGGATGAAAGTGGTTCGTTATATTTTCTTGCAAGATGTAAATCTTTGCTGAATTAAGTTGAATGACAAAACGCCTGTTGCTATCAATGGAGGCATGATTCTGCCATTGACAGCTGCCTCTGAAAGGAGCATACGTGTGCACGAACACGTCTCTTTCAGTTTAGCTGTTACTGCTGTTCTCACTTTTTTCTGTTTTACCTTTGTAGTTTTCAGAGGACAGGCCAGGAAGCCACTGGTGTGTTTTAGCATGAATCACTGAGAAATACTTTCCATTGTCAAAATACAGTGCTCTGAACAATCATTACCTTTAATAAGTATAAAAGACACTCTGTATCTCCTGGGCTCTGGTTTTTAACTACAGGGAGGGATCTTCCTCCTGGTTTGGAACAATAAGTCGCATAAATTGAATTGGCAGCACCATCCCTGATGCTTTAGTCTAGTTATAGAAAAGTGCAGATGAAAGAGTTCAACGATTCTTTTGAATATGATAATTGCCATATAAGATGAAGCCAGTGTTACATCTGCTACGTTTTCTGTGAGCATTCAGTTAAGAACTTCAAGGAATGGTATAAAAAATCAGATTATGGGTAGCTTTGTAGTAATTTATCCTTTGAGAGAATGTTACTTTCTGTCTTCCACATGACATTTGAAAGGCTATATCAAAGACTCTGTTGAAAGACTAGCATTAGATCAAAACCTGAGTAATGGTCAGTCAGTTTTCCTTGGCAAACCTACAGGGGAGGAGCCCCATTAAATTAGAAATGGTGAAAGTATTCTCCCCAAATACATTAAGGGAGACTAGCTTGAGCTTTGAAGAATTTACTTGATTTCACACAAGACCTGTCATAGAGCTAAAACACATCATAATAAACGCTGAGAGCAAGTTTCATTTATAGCCTAATTTGTTCTTCTTGTTCGGCTGCTAACAAGACAGCCTAACAAAACTAATGGCTGTGGTGTGGAAAAAGAAAGGAAAAAACGGCCATGTTTGTACAGGGATTTCTCATTCATCTTCTGCTGAAAACAATGGAAGTTCTACAAATGAAAGATGTGTAGAGTGGACCTCTTATTTCTTCTGTCTCAAAGCACACCACAAAAGTGATTCTGGTCTCACTTGTAAGTTTAAACAAAATCCCATTGACCATCATTACGCTGTTGTTGACATAAGCCTTGTTTCTCGTATGATTAAACTCCCAGTAGGCAAACACCATCTGCCAGCTGAAGAAAAAGAGAAGTCACTGGTTAGCGAACATCTACCTCGTTAGGAGTTAAACACCGAGTATAGTACAAATGCTACATAGCAATATCCTTAGAAAACTCCAACTCCCCCTTCAGTGCATTTGTTTGTTGAAGCCCTACCTCTGACACTGAAGAAGTTTTCCTCTATTAAACTGAAGAGCTCTCAGATGAAGAGCTTTTCTCCCAAGCTAAATACAGATCAGGTGCCACTGCATGAGGTTGTACTGACTTCCCTGACACTGTATGTGGCCCTGGAAGACTCTTTCGCAGCTAGGCACATCGAAATTCACATAGTGACTGGAGCAACATAAATAATAGTGGCGTATCAGTTTATCCTTGCAGGGATGGTGACGATTACTGCTATAAAACGTTTCTTAAGTGTTTATTTCTCCACAATATTGATATGAACTTAGAAAAAGCAGTGAAGGCATTTTCAGGCCTTTAAACTTTAGCAAGTTCTAAAATAAACGTCTTTGCTTTGGTTTTTATTCATGTAAATATAAATATACGCTTTTTAACAGGAGATTTTATATGAAATTATACTTGCATACTCTTTGGCTTGGTAAAATACTAGAATTAGTACTAGGTCCAATCTTTTTTGATCTTGCTCTAGAATTATATTAAAATGTTACAAACCAGATAAAAAATAAATGGCACACAGAGGAGCTAAGTTAGCTTAAAGTGAATGTGAAAGTGTGCTTCTTTCGCAGAATGCAGCTACTTGCTACTGGCAGGACTGCACAGTTATTTCAATAGTACTGAAAGGAAGATATTTTCACTTGACTGGTGTCAAATCCAAAGTTATCCCCTGGGGAGAGGCGAGTAGCTGTAAGATTGCTGCCAAAGAGCTGTCCAGCACCAGTTACGGTGCCTTCAGTTCTCTTCAGCATCTCCCAAGTGCCAAGCTGAGCTGCCTTTGATACATCCTGTGAGATCTGAGGGATAACTGGAACGTATGCAATTCTGAGTCTCATCAAGTAGAACTTTTCTATAAGCACTGACTGTGCAGCATCTGTAAGGTAATTTCTACGTGATACTGCTGATTATCTTCTGAACAGTGCAGCAGGTATGTAGCTTAGCCATTCTTAACCACATGCTCAGAGTGATTTACAGGCGTTGTGATTTGATATTTTGCTTGCAGTTTACCGTAGTATGGGCCCATGAAAGAACAACAATCTCTCTACTAGCAAGACATGTTGTTATAGGTGGGTATCTGATTCATGACTCTGGAGCAAGTAAATGCCTTAGTACAACCCCATGTGAGACAGCTGTATTTGACCATTAAAACTGAGAGTAAAATTGCAAAGGACTGCATGGAAGTAGAAAATTGAAGCACGCAGTGATGCATGCAATTGTGAAGTGCTTTCCAGAGTTTCCTGTGAGATGTCCATATGTCCATGGGGACTAAAAGTGGAAAGGGAAAAAAATATCTGAATAGAGATCTCAATAGTGATGTTGGCTTTATGGCAAATTTTAATTGCTCTCCCCCTTTCCTCAGCTAACCTTTTCATGTTCCACAGGCTATAAATTACTGATCTCTTTCTTTCCATTAGAAGATAAGCACCTTATCACCTCTCCTCTTTTCTGACATCCTTATCACTCCTCAGGCAGTATCTTTACTCTCAGGTGGTCCAATTGATACATATCTAATTAAAAGCAGGGCATTTTTTCCTCAGCTTTTATTCAGCTTTGAAGTATGTTGCTTTGATTTTGGAACTGAAGAACAGCTTCAAGTGCCTGAAAGTTCACCCTTTTCCAACAGTACTAGCTGGTCAAATAAAATGTATTTGCTATGTCTACAAACTTTGCCTTGGCTGTGTACCAGTGCGTTCATTTATTATTAGTTAAGTGGAGAAGGCAGATTTTCATGAAACTAGTTCAAGTGTGTGTTTGAGGGTGACAGCTCTTCAGAGCCTTGAAGCTTAGAACAAAATGTTTAAAATATGATGAGATAGAGAAGCAAGGGATTCAGTAGAGACTGAGGAAGATAACTAGATAAGCAAGAAAAAATATTTTAGGGCTCATCTATTGAATGGGTACATCTTGTTTGAAAGAGATACCAGAGATGAAGAAGCTGAAGTTATAGGCAGGAGATCAAATTGTTTAAATAGCATTATTCTGCCTGCTGTTTTAGTGGATGTCTTAGGAATGTTTCTATACAGTGATTTATCTAGAGTAGGTTTTCCAGAGTTATGTAGGATATAAAGAGAAAGAACAATCATTCAAATAACAAAAAGTCATCAATTCTCTCCAATTATGAGGAGAAAGGAGAGGAAGAAACATTATATGCATAACTGAAATTTCTGTTGCATAGCCAGCAGTAATGCTGAGATTTACTGATTTTCAAACGTTTCAAGGGTCACAATTTCACAAGTAATTGGCTTGACTGGTATGACACTCACCAGTTTTATGACAACGGTATCTTTATTTTTCTTCTTTGCTGTTTTTTCATCTTTACTAGTTCTAACAAGTTTTAAGAGTGGGTTGTGTTCTTCAGTGAGAGGAGGTTTTTGAGGAAAAGTAATGAAAAAGAAATCCACTGAAATTACTGAATTAGCCTAGAGATCCAAGGTGTATCACTCCTACCCTACGGCACCCTTTTATCCTTAAAGAACTTTCTATAAACTTGAGGCATTTTTAGTGCCTCAGAATTATCAGCTGAAAGGCACTTGGTTGATGTAAATCATTTGCTTCACTGTTGTAGTGTGTGGCTGGCCAGGAAGGAGCAGGAACTCTATGCCACTCCGCCCATCGAGTGCTATGTAGGAAATCCCATCCCTACTCCCTATTGATTTGTTTAGCAAGGCCACCTTGTTGATAGCTGTTAATAAGGTCTCATGGTTTGGCTGTTTTGTTCATCTCTTTTTTTTTTCTCTCTTTTCACTTGGGGTTTTAGCGTAAAGTACATGGTAGAATTGCTGTTTATAATATGTGATAATCATAAGAATCTCATCATTTTCTGAGGTCAGACCGTCACTGCATTTTTGTTTGTCTATGCTGAGCTAGTACATGGCAACTTTGTGTAGTAGCTGAGCCATTCTCTAAATTCACAGGCTATCCTTCGTGTTTAAAGTGATTGATGTAATTGAAGTGATTGGCATGCATATGCCTAAATAAATTACTTTGTGAGAGAGATGGATCCAAATGGAGAAAACTGGTTAGGTCCAAAGACGGTTTGTTGTAAGAACCATGTTATGTTGAAGAATGTGGAAGGAACTTCAATAAGAGTAAAATATGAAAACAGAAAATGTATGGGAAAGTACAATTTTACTCTAAAAACTTTGCTACTGAAGATTTAGAGATTATTTTTTGTTACATTGCTCTGGAGACAAAAGCCCTAGTGTAGATGCAGACATACTGGGGAAAAAAAAAAGTTAATTGACATTGCAACATTTTATTTCTCTGTAATTGCAGCTCCTGGGTTTTGGCTTCTGAAGTAACTTGGAAAATCTATATAAAAAAGATCATTTATGTGCTCAAACTTATGTTAATAATACTGCCAAATCACTCTTCTAAAACTTCTTTTTCTAAGTACTTAGAGTCTACAAGTTGGTTTTTGTTTGTTTGTTTGTTTTTCTGAAGAGCTGACACCCCTGTATCTGTATCAGCAAGTTATCTTGAATCTGTTGGTGTGACTTCAGTGCTTGGCATCATATTGGTAGACAGGAGAAGTCTGGGTCCCATAGAGTTCACCTGCCAGTTAAAACCCCCTTGAATGTCAGCCTGTGGAAGCAGTAGATTGCTTATTTATTCTTAACTACTTAAAATATAGTCTAAAAATAAAGTTCTGTCTTGATTCCTTACATTTGTATACACATGGCTTTTCTTATTTTTTCTACAAGTGGTACCCTGGACTTGATTAGATAATGGGAGGACCCTGGCTCATCAGTCTGAATGAGGCTTCAAAAAACTGCTTTTCATCCCTTGAAGTACCTTTTATTTGCACATACTGATATATCATTGTATGACATTGATTTATGAATACTCATGTATTAGATAAAACTAACACATTGTTCTTGATTTTGCTTTGCAGTACAGAATTGGACAGTTGTACATGATAAGCAAGCACAGCCATGAGCAGAGTGACCGAGGCGAAGGTGTGGAAGTGGTGCAGAATGAGCCCTATGAAGATCCGAATCATGGCAATGGCCAGCTAACAGAAAAACGAGTCTATCTCAACAGGCAAGTGCATAGAACTGCTTCTCTTAGCATGGGCAGTAATAAAAATTTGTGATGAATATCCCTTTCAGGCCATAGCCTTTCTGTTTCAAGCAGAACAGGTTCTCATGAACAAGTGCCACTTCCTAGCAGATTCAGGACAGACCCATGGTTTGAAATTGAGATCAGACGTTCTTTCTTCTAGAGTACCTTTTCAAAGAGAAAGAATTCTAACTTGAAGTTTGGTATATACTGAAAATCAGAACTTCAGTTTTCTTCCGCTTAACTGTCATTCTGTTTTCCAAAATTACCAACCCCAAACAAACAAAAAACTAAAATGGTTTAAGGGTTTTACGCGACCACGGATCTGGCTTCCCCTCTTACTTTATTACATATTTGCTACTTAACTTTAAGTGAGCATAATACTCTCTAATTTCCAGAGTAAACACTACTAATGTTGATTTCATTAAATTTCACTTAACCTGAATCATTGCCATACCTACATCCCATTTAAGACTTAAACGGTTAGTCAGGCTTGCATCCCTTAATCATATGGGGATTCTATTTTTATCTTGACACTAAAATCAGAATGGTTTTAAGCATTCAAAAAGTAATACATTAATTTTTATGGCACATCGTGAGAGCCTTTGAAGGCATTAACATGAAATGCTCTAAAGTACTAGGATTTTTCTTTTTAAAGAAGACTTACTTTCTTTCAAAAGGAAAAAAAATGGTTTTTTTAAGAGAATTCCTAGCTCATCATCTGCTGCATGTAGGTTGAACATAGAAGAGGTGCATTAAAATTAAGGAAACTCTAAACAGCTCTTTTTAGCTGATAATTAACGTAATGTCTTAGGGTAGCAATTAACCTTTTGGGTCTTGATATAGTCAGTTTCTCACTTTATAATATTTTTGCAAAGCCAGAACCCCATTTTTGGTGACAAAAGATTTGCCACAGCAAACTGATTTGACATTATGAATTAGCGTTAGTCTTGCACAATGATGAACTTCTGTACTAAAATGACAGGCCTGAAGACATGATGGGGAAAAAAAAATTGCTTTTGTTTCCACAGAAGTTCCATCATTTCTTAAAGTGAAATATGTGTCTCTTCCTATGGTGAAATTATACTGCTGAGGATCAATGTCTCCACACTCAAAGGACTGAAATTTTTTTATATTTATATTTATTTAAATATATATGTCTGCATCCTGTGAAATATATTGCTCAATCTGTTGCCACTTTTATTACTGCTGATCTAATTGAATATTGCTGCTTTTCTGATGTTCTTTTATTCCCCTTGGCCTGCCTCATTTTTATTACGCTTTTTATGCTCTGCAGCCTTTCATTGTGGGCACAGGAACACTATAGCTCTTGCTTCTACATTGCAAGTTACTCCTCCATTGCAATCCTGACATATCTAACCTTAACTCTGGCTAAATTGAATCACCAGTAACATTGCGCTCTTACACACATACAGTCTGATAATATATTTTGCCAGCATTCAATATTACTGTGATTGTAATTCTTTTTTTCTCACAGGCTATGTATAAGACAGTAAAAATCAATAAATTTGTTCTTGTCGTAGAGCTCCCAGAAATTTTGTTTATGTTTCTGGATATTTCTTTCCTTCCTATTATGAAGAAGTAAGGCATTAGGCACTGAAGATCATGCTCAGAATCATCACTTTAGAGTAAGTCAGAATAAGATGTACCTGGGAAGCGTACTGCTTCTGGTAGGGCAGGCAATGGACCAAAGGATCTCAGACCCAAAGATGGGTCTGAACATAGACAAAGACGATTGATGTGCCTTCAGAAACTTGGGAAATTCACCTAAAGCTACTATGGATGTTTGAAGTCAGGTTTAATGACAGTTAGGCACCTCTTCCTCCTGCACCAGTCCTGTTCAGTAGCTGAATGTAGAGATAGGCAACTCTGTCCCTCGCGCACCCTCTTTGAGACTCTCTGTGTCCCAAGATAGCAAACGCAATTATGTGTCGTCATTATGCATATCTTTCAAGGACAGTCTGTGTTTTCTCCTTACTGCACACTTGTATGAGATCTAAGCATAGTCTATTTATGATTTTAAAAATGTGTTATTAAATGAACAATCAAAAGTAATAACTTCTAATAACTTCTATGCAACTACATATAAACAAGCTTCATAAAGCTCACTCCCCGCCCCCCCATCAGATAACTGTAAAAGAGTTTAAAATTAAAACTTGTTTTGGAAAGTCTTGATTTTTCCATTTATTTCAGGTCTGTATTAGTAAAATAGAAACCTCTATATGCTTCTATGACCCTGTGGTTTAGCAGAAACTTAAGTTTGAATTTACAACGGTTGTGGTTTCGGTTTTATTTTTTCTTAATGAGGAAATCCAGTGGGTTTCCTCTGTGTTTAGAGGGATGCTTTAATTGTTTTCAGACTGGTAGAATGGCCCTTGATTTTGGAGGGACTAGGATTGATCCAGTTGGTGATGATTTACAGATAAGACCTTGTAACACCTCATTGCTTGACTCCAAACTCAGTCCCTTCATAAGGGACTACCTTACAAGAGCCTTTGTTAAGCGTGAGTTTATGGTATTTGAGTTAAACCGCTTCCTGTACCACTGTATAGGAGCTTCTGTCAAGCACTTATTTCACTGTATTACCATTGCTGTAATGCCTCTGTAGATGAGAGCTACGTGTACAGCTACAAATAGCCACACTGCTGCTTCTTGAAGCAGTATCCATCATGGTTACAGCATGGAACTACACTATTTAAATACCCATTTTGGGGATCCCTAGCTAAAAAAAAAAAAAAAAAACACTTTGTTTTTACAAGGCTAACACAATGCATTCAAAGATAAGGTGTTACCTGCCCTTCCTGCTACAGCTGCCCTTGTGCTACAGAAGTCCAACCAAAAGTGCTTTCTGGGAAACAAGTCCAATGGAAAATATGAGTTGTTGTAGCTTTCCTGCTACTTCATCGGACTGGATAACAGCCTTTCCCACAAGAGATATTGAACACTGCATGATGCTTTCATGAAAGAACCATGGAACAGTATCAAGGTCAATAAGGCAAGGAGGACTCAGGGAATGCAGAACTGGAGAACCGGCAGTTCTGCAACACTTTGCCAAATCTACCCCAGCCCCACTGAGAAAAGTAGCACAGATATTAGGTATCAGAACGTACAATTTTCCCTCTGTCTTTCCTTCCGGTGTTAATAATCTTTGATTTCCTTTATTCCCGACTTTTCTTTTCCAGTCATTAGTGTAAATTAAATTACTTTTCTTGTCGTGGTTAAATTCAGGGATGAAAAGATGCACAAACTGCATATTGGCTTGGTGGTTTCGGCTTTGAATTGGCAGGAACGGGCATCCTTTTCTGCTTGCACAGCTGATCTTGGCCCAAATATCCCATTCTTATACTGCTGCACATCTTAAATGATTTGCAAGCAATTAGTCTTTAAAGTTTTGCCTCCGTATTTTTCAGGTGGTCTGATTTATTTTTACAGCCATTCAGCACAGGACACCTTCTCACACCAGTCTGCCCTAAGTTGTGAAGGAGTATCCCTCCGAAGAGACCAGCAACATAGGGGTTTGGGCAGCTTCACACGATCATAGTTGTTGTCCTCTGTGCTTTGCAACATGCTCATGAACAATAAATGAGATACTATCTTCCGTGCCTACATAGGTTTAGCAATATTTGTGGTATTTATGCCTCCACTATTGTTCAAGACAAGCAGCAAGCTGCAGTTTCAGAGCTAAAAGCACCACAATTTCACAGCCAAAAGCTTCTGTAGCCATAATGCTCCTAGTGTTTTTTTGATTTCCAATGAGGAAATCTGTACTTTTATATTTCAGTGATGGTTTCTTGGAAAGATTTATGCATTATTTTCATTTATCTTTTCGTGCCTGCTAATATTTTAATTCTTACAATGTGTTTGTCTGGAATGCCTTTAAGAAGGACTTTCTATGTGCTGAAAGACTGCACTTCATCTGGGGAAGGAAGAAATAAACAATGAGAATGTGATCTATGGATACCTGTGCCACCAAAATAAAGTAAAAAAATTAAAAGTACAAAATGAGTGGCTGTATATTAACAAAGACCTTACTAATAAAATTGTCTAGTGTCAGTGTCTGCCTTAGTTCTATTCAGAATTGTTTACTGCCTCTGCATTCCTGCTGGAGCATTGTTTCCAGAAAGTTGAAAGTCTGAATTTATTATTTAGGAATTAGAGTGAAGTTTAGCAGGGGTAAGGGAGTTAGCAGAGTGATGGTCATAAAAAAATACTGACAAAAGACTGACAAAATAACCAAAAGACCTGGTACAATGAAGCCTATTATGCAGTATTTAAAATGCTGCTGAAAAGACTGTAGAGAAGAAAGAAAATGTGGTTTTGAGCAATGTCATCAAAGAGCAAAAGTCAATGCACTTGACTTTGAATCTTTAGATAATGTGCTAACGTCTGCATATCGCCTCTGGACAAATACAATATTTATGCATAGCTAGATCATGGTTAAATAAACCTTAATGATCCGAACTCTGTATTTTCCCCAGAAGTTTGCTAACATGGAAAGTTATTTTACTTTCAGCACGCACGGTCATCTGAGCATAACTGTTTGAAACATTTACAGATGGAAAACTGAGGTTTGAAAGCGTCTGCTTTAGTTCAGTAAAGGTTCAGTGTTAGCCTGGGTGATCTCTCGACACGTCGCCAGACTAACGCAATTTTAATTGAGTCCCTGAAGTAAAATGAGATTTGCGGTCTCCAGTGGTCTGCCTTTCTTTGAGTGGCTAGTGCTGGATCTTTGTTACTGACAGGTTAAGTGATTGTCATTAGGAAAGGTTTCGATGGTGTATTTGCTTGAACTTGCCTTCTCCTTAAAGTGCATGTTTGTTCATCAGTTACTGGGTACCCTAAGTGACCAGAGTTCTGGAAATGAGACACCCAAGATGCGTGGTAAATAAAATGGTCCTGAATTTCCAGAGTATTATTTAATTACCCTTTAATGATCTTTCTATGTGCTGCATCCATCTCCATGTCTTTCATTTCTTATCCTGCTGCTGTAGTACCACTGCATTGATAAGATCTCTTGACAGATTGAGCTCTGAGTTATGACATCAGTTCCATTAATTCTCTTCACTCTTGTGGTTTGCGTTCCCCATCAGCAAAACGGGACTGATACCACCTGCCAGCGTCACAGAGGTGTTCTGAGTGATTTGTTAATTTTAACATAAAAGCTTCATAGTTGAGACTTGGTGTTGGCAGCGTGGGGAAAAAGTGTACACGAGGTGAGTTGAACATAAGGGTTTGTGTGCCAGCAAAGACTGTGGAGGAAGAAGAAACAGTCTGTAAGAATAAATAATGGAGTCAAGATGGAAATGGACCGGCACCATTAGTCACTCTTATTAAAGAGTGCCTCCCTGTGGCTAAGGGTACTGTGACACGGACACACCTCGCAAGGTCTAACCTGCTGAGTCCTCCGTGACCAAAGGCTGCAGGAAAATTCTTGAAACCTGCATTGGTACCTCAAGTTAGATCTGATCAGGGGTCATTATGCTGGCACCATATTGCTTGTTCTGAGAGGGGAGCAAACTGTCGTAGTGTCATGTAGGCTTGTAGAGAAATCCAGGCTCGTAGAGAAAGAATGAATATCTGATGAAAATGTGAAGTCTAGGTATTACTGTGCCCTGTGAAACACAGATTATAAGCATGTTTGGAAGTGTCTTCTTTTCTACAGTACTCGTACGTTACAACATATTCTAATCTTATTTTCTTTTTATTTTCAGCAAACTACCCAGCTGGGCTAGAGCAGTTGTTCCCAAAATATTTTATGTTACAGAGAAGGCATGGAATTATTATCCTTATACAATCACAGGTAAGGAATAACATGATTAGTAACATGTACTTTTTGGGTAGTTCAGCTTACCTTCAGAAGCTCTAAGTTACATATTGAGTGACGGATACAAAGATTATAGACTATGGCTAGTTAAAAACTGGAATCTTCTATCTGTGTGATTTCTTTCTTGCAAAGAAAACATCAGATACTTAGATTCTGTGCGGCCTTGTACCCTCTATTGTTCCATAGACATCAGTCAAATAAAATTCAGCAGATTATCTGACAGAAGTTCTTCTGTTGATTAATGTATGTTTACTGTAAGAATCTTGCGTCGTTGTTTTACTGACATTTCTTTTTTTTTTCTTTTCCCTCACCATTCTTTTTTTTTACAAATGGACAATTGGAAACAATTGGAAATCAGAATACACAGTAAGTTTTTCTTTTTATTCTAAAAATACAATATGATTATAAGAACCATAGTACTGGAAGCCAAACTAAATCCTCAGTAATACAACTAATACATAATGCCTTTGATAGTGGAACTTATTTTAGCTATTTGTTTAAGAAATCAAAGGTTAAATCTGAACTGTTTCCTATAAATTATTTACCTTACTTTTTATCATTTGAGAATAATTTGATATATTTTTAGTCACTAACCGTAATATAGAAAAGCTTCTATAAAACAGAGCAAGGCTTTTAAGGTTCCAGTTACTACTTGGAGACATGAGAACATGCTTTATTTTATTTATTGTTTTATTAACTTATAAAATGTTCATCTCTGGTATAGTATCTGGGAAACTGTATGATCCGTAGACAAAATTAAACATAATCTGGGCCTGGTGCCCAGAAAAATCAGCTATTCCCTGTAGCAGAGCTAAGGCAAAATATAGCACATAAATCATGAGAAAAATTGTTTTAAATGTACTGGCCTCAATAATATACAGTAAATTTTCAGCAGCCTTTAGAAGATGAGGCGGAGATGGTAAGGAAATTCCAGGCGAAAGGACTTCTGCCTTGATTTAGATTGAGTTTCTGGTTACAGATAAAACGTAATCCATTGTTTTTGTTAGCTCTGCAGTGTTCAAAATGTTTGTGCAGTTTTTTAAAACCAGTAAAGAATAAGGACAGGAGAAAGATTTTGTGTGATAAATGCGAAAGAGACAAAACAAAGGGATTTGAAGGTTCAGATCCAAAAGCTGAAGGCTTAGAGTTAAAAATGCGATGACAAGTTTGAAAACCCAAAGTACTGAACTTTGGCTTTCAATATGTACTGCAGATACTTATTACATATTCTGCCTTGTTTCATGTGTAAAATTAATTTGATAATCAGAAAAAAAAAACCACATGCAATCACAGACCGTAGTAGTTAGGGGACAGATTCTCAACTATTTTTGTCAGATGTCTTCAGTAAGGCCTATCCGAGCTTATAGTAATTACGAGTTTAAACCTATGGTAGCAAGTTTAATTTTAGACTGGAAGATGTTCTACTATGTCACATTGATGACTGTTACTCTGTTGTACTTTTTTTTTTCTTTAGGTGATAGAGACAATTTTTGAATGCGAATTTTTTTCTTTAACTTAAAGAGACAAGTGGGAGTGGTAGCAGTTAAAAATTTCTGTCTGAAGTTGAAATGCAATACATTATCGAAACCAAAGAGTGATTCTCAAAGAATTTGAATCGGGAGGTGATCTTTACCTAAACCGATGAAACAACATCTGGAACACATTTCAGTAAAAGTGTGTAGAAGGGATGCACCTAAAGAGATGTTCAAGAGCAGGATTAAGTAGACTTGTAAAGAAAAATTGGTCTACAAATGCAGAATGTAGGCAAAACAGTCTCTTAGTGACATTGTAACTGCCTATGGGAGTTGGGGTACTACGAAACAGAACTGGAAATACTGGGATGAGATTAGATTTCTGACCGAAATGCAGTTTCCTTAAAGTATATTTTAATGGAGCTGGTAGACTATGAAATAGTATTCAAGGGAAAATAGAGATAGTGTCTTTGCCTCAAACCGTTGAATCTAGAACAAACATGTTAAATATACCATTGGGAATAATTCCAATGCTTGTCTGGAATATTTATCTAAATTTTGATCTATATTTATTAGAGAATTCTGAAAGAAAGCGTAAGCCAGCTGAGATATTCCCCAGAATATGCAAGATAGTTCGGAAACCCTTTTCCTAAAATAGTAAATCCTCTCTAGAGGGTCTGCGGGACATCCAAAGAATTAAGTTGAGCCTCATTTCAAGGAAAACTGATTCTGAAGGTTGGCCAACAATTGGATAAATAAAACAATCTTATCAAGTCAAGTACTCAATACTGCTGGAAAGGAAAAATCATACCTTTCCTGATGTCTGAAGTTCCACTCTAAATAAAGAGCAAGGATCTTAAAGGCTCAGTAGTGTTATTTCAACGTGCATTAGTGATTTAGAAGAGGATGTGAATGACAGACTGAAGCTTGCTGAAAGGCTTAAGGGCTTTCAGTTGTAAAATATGAAGGCTGTTGAGAAATTGGATGCAAACACATGCACTAGACTTCGGTGGCTCAATATAGGCTAGTTTCACAAATCTGTTTTGCCTGTGAAATAGTACAGATTTCATAAATTTGGCCTCGTCAAGGGCCTGAAATTGCATGACGTTATAAGAAAAAAAGTTCAGCAGGCATTGAGAATAATTTCTGGAATACTTTTCTCTGGAATGGTAGTGTGAAAAGCCAGGAGTGATTGGATGCATGAAAACAAATGGAAATTAGAGTGTTGTGATGTTTGTTGTCTAAAATCTGGGTCCAGCTATTACATCTGCTTTAAAGAATGGTATCCGTTACACATCAAGCCCCTAAATTTGACAGCAAACAGCAGGATATGACTGCTTGGTCTACAGCTGTGTTAATAATGTGTAAAGCAAATGACACACTTAAGATAATGAACCTAACAGAATGATTGTACAAGTGATGCTTTCTGGTGTGTAGTATGTGAAATATTCTAATGCAAGGAGAGCATTTAAAAATGAATACTGTGCTGTTCGTGGAGGACGATCTCATTAAAACTGCAATACAAAAGACTTCCTATCAGGAAGGTGAGACACGGGTAATGTCCCACAAAATGCTGCATCAAACCTTAAGCTAATCGTTGCTGGCTTCCTGCTGATGTTGAAAAGGAGGAGGAAGTAGGAGAACAATTCCTTTCAAAGCTGAAGCCAAAAGAAGTCATCCAGAGGTGGGGGTACCATTTAGAGAATAAGATACTGCTTTAATGTTCAAAGTCTTGTTTTAGTGGCTGGGACTTTAAATGAAAAAGTCTAATTATGAATCTGACTCTTAAACTTAGAAGGGGAGTCACTTTGGTTTTGATCTTGTAATTAGAAACCTGATTAGAAAGCTTGCTAAAACAAATGTTTAATTTTTACTTACAAGTTAATTTAATGTTGTAATTAGGTTGATGCTAAGTTCATAAATTTGTGACGCTGTATTTGAGATACAGCTGAAAGGAAGAGCTACAGAAGTAACCTCTAAGGCTCTGCCCAATGAGCAATCAGGAAATTTGGGCCCTGGTGGGTGCCTACTGTCAAGCTATACATGCTTTGGGGGATTGGGTGCTCCTAGCTGCTGGCTTTTAGAAAGAATTCCTTTGCTAGTTTCCGACTGGAAGCTTTTCCACTTGGAGGATGGAGAAAAGATGCCTTGCTGCTCTCAACAAACCCTTACGTGCCAATTATTGCATTTGCAAATATGTATCTTTTACAAATGTGCAAAATATTTATGCTATTTTTAGATGTGTGGACAAGAATGACTGAACTCTCAGGAGACTCATTTCTTTCTGAGGTTGTCCAGCTAGATTAGAAATAATTAACTAGAAAGCAAACCTGTCTCTGTTGCAAACTAAATGAAAAGGGATTGCATAGAACTAAGTTTCAGTACCTACATCTATTGTTACTGTTAATTTATATTGTTAATAATTATTATTGTTAATAACAATTGTCTGTTGTTAGACAATAAGCAGCACGTATCCATTTGACCTCTTCAAGTGACAGTTGAGATTCTGAACAAAGAGAGGAAGGAGAACAGAGAAAGGGAAAATACCAACAGAATTTAAGACGATGCAGTTTGAGTGTTTGCTTTGGATAACTTCAAATAGTTTTGCTGCCTGATCTAAACAGTTCCAGTGTTGTTAGCAATATTTCAATTCTGGGCTGAAATTTAAAAACAGCTGGATAATTTTATCCTATTAAGGTTATGCATAATCCATGACAACTATTAGTTTCAGAATTGTGAATATATAAAACAAGATGGAGACTAAAGATGGCATGTTTTACTCTCTGCAGGAAGAGAGTTCTTTCAACCTGCCTATGGTTCAAATTGAGTTACGAATAGGACATAAATTCAGAATATTTATGAAAAACAGTTATGGAACAGAAAACAGGAGACAATGATTCCTTTGATGATATATCAAAGTGACATTAATTCTCCTACAGCAAATGACTGAGGGAAATATAATCATTTTGACTGCTATGTGTCACGGCCCCAGAGTGATAGTTGCTAAATGCTCCATTATTGACCTGCTGTTTTCTGATTACTTTTGAGAACAGGCATGTTATGTGCTTCACTTAGCTGCCAGTTTATCCATGAAGTAAATTATCTGGAAGGAATGTTTTTGTAATTGTTATTTTTATAATCAAATGACTTGGGGGAAAGAAAAAAAAATGCCTCAGATAAACACTGCAAAGAATTTGAAGGGTTGGTTGGTTGTTGGTGGTTTTTTTTTTTTTTTTCCTGTGTTCTCTTTATCTGATTACCACTGCTTGAAATCTGGATGCAGCACATCAGGCTTGTCTCCAGTGCACAAACTTTTCTCCAGCTGAGTGTATGAAGGATGTGCATCAAAAATGCAGCAGGGTCTGGATTACAGGATTGGAGCCTAATGCAAAGCTATTACCACGATTCCTTCTCCTTTCTCCCTTACCTAACCCACCATCCCCTCGAAAACTGAGACTACAGGCTAACCGGTGACATTATTCTAGTAAAACACAGATTTGGTTGCTTGAGAGATTCTAGCAAAGGGAAGGAACTCTGCAGTATTACAATAATTAAATAATATATTTTTAGAAAGCAACAATCTTGTATTCTTATTTAATAGTTTAAGCCCATTAAATCATCCATTTCTTCACAGAATAAATCAAACTGCCTGGAACAATTCCTTTTTTCCACCACTGGCTTATTATAAAGCAATCCAAACCCCTCTCTGGTTCAGGGGACTGCCGTTTTCACTTGCACACACTGTTTCTCACTTCCATTCGTTCTCAGGAAACAGGTTACTGTGGCCATGTATGGAGGAGATGCTAGAGGCACCGGCAACCTCCATGTGACACCATTGCTCCCCTTCCGTCCATCCTTCTCATTTATGAAGGCCTCCTGTTCCTCTGAGGTTGTTGTGTGCATGACTGCCTGCTTTCCTGCCTTGGCCCTTGCAGCGCTGGGCATTCCTGCGGGGCACCCTCCACTCCCCGTCAGTCCCCGCTTCCCCTCCAGCTGTTAAGCAGCAGGGACTCTGTTCGGCTTTCCTAGTTTTTGATCTTCAACGAAGAAATGCTGTTACCAACTGACTTCCAAAACAGCACACAAAATTTTTGAATTCAAAGGATGTGGTATCTAAAAGATCTCGTATTTAAAAAATACTAATTACTTCTGCTTGGCCAGTCCCACCTCATTGTAGCAGTCACTGTGTTCTTTAGCTCTTCACTTACTGTGTGCTTCAGACTGCTCCAAGGAGATGGCACCGTAAGGCGCTGTTGTGTGGTCCAGCCTAATGTAAATGTGACCATAAAAAAACAGCCTGAAAAGTGGTGGGAGATCAGAGAGAACCCTTAACATTGCGATGTCTGCTTCCCCAGGCTTTTATGTTAAGATTTAGAGGGATATACTTCTGCAGCTTTAAAAAAAAAAAAAAAAAGCATTAATTTTTACAGTATAAAAATATCTTCCAAGGATTGTGGGTTAATATTCACCAGGAGCAGGAGAAGTGAAATGCAGCGCTGAGGTACCTTGCAGCTCAGTTCTAGGAACAGAAACCGAATGGAAAATGAAACCAGCAAAAATGGTGAAATAGTGAAATAGCTCTCACACGAAACAGGTTAGAGAGGACAAAGAAACCTTTCTGAGTTCCCTGTTGTCCAGTGTATTCGCTGGCAACCACAGGAATTCCTTCAGCCACCTCGGATGTAGTTACTATGCGAGGGTTATTTTTACAGTCTTCTGCCTGAACTGCTTGCAAAACACCATATGTGTTTGACTGTCTCTTTAAGGCTTTGGCAAGTGTTTTGGCACACTTAGGTTGCACCCTGTTCTTGTAAGAGTTTCTTATTGCTATGGCAACGCTAATCAATCACCACCTAAAAATAGGCCTTTCATTTTTCAAGAGGCTATCTGTAGTGAATTGAAAATCCAATTGCAGTATGTGTTTGCCGTATGCTGCTTTCATTTGACTTTATTTTAATCTGGAAATACCCCTGCTTGTGTGTGGTAATTACAAGTACAGACTCAGGGTTGTTTCACTGCTTACTCTCCTGAGCTTTAATCCTCTCCTGGTGCTTCCAACAAGGATGCCAAATGCAGAAAGTTTAAAACAAACAGACACACACACCCACACACACGAAGAGGAAAAAAGCACCCAAGATATTTTTCTTATTTGTTTTCTGAGTGTCACAGGTGTACTGGATTGTAATATTTTTTAAGGAGTTTATAACACATCTAAAAACATCTGGAGGTGACAATACAAGACGCCTCCTTTGAAAGTGTTACTCAAAGCAAGCTTATTGAAGACCCTGGGACCTTGAAGGCACTAGGACTACTCTCTAGAATTCAAGCCTAATTTTAAATTAAAGATTCAATTTGCCGCTGTTTGTTTTTTCCAAAGAGGCACCTTGCAAGCTGTAGAGATAATGAAATGGAAAATTAGAAACGGTGTCGTGTGCGTTCCAGTGCATGCTCAGCGTATCGATCGCTGCCAGGTTTGTGCTGGAAGAACACACGCCCCGGGGAGGCGCAGCAGAAAGGGAGTGGTGCTCTGAAAAAAAAACCTACTAACAGGTTTATTACCTACCACTCGCTCCCAAGTTTGATTCTGACTGTTGCATAACACTTTTAATCCCTGGCTAAGTAAATATGCAGCCACTCAAGTAGAAAAAAAAAGTACTTTTTGCATGAGTAATAAAGTCTTTTGAATGATGCATAAACAGTTTTCTGGTTCTGCCAGAGCCCTCTGCCAATTAGTCAGAGTGCAGCTGATGAATCATGAGACACATTCTGTGAAATGCTCAGAAATTTGGACCCTGCTAAGTGTTCTTGAAAGCCAGTGAGACCCCCCACAGCTGCTGAAGCAGTGGTTGCCAGTCAGTTCACTTTTCAAGAGCTATATTTGCAATCCAGTACTTTTTGTTGAATTTTAGCTTTCATTTGGAGGTAAACTCAAGTTACCATCTACAATCTCAAATTAGATTGTTATAGTCCTCACCTTTCTACTAACAAACAGGAAGGTTGACTTTTGATAGCTTTGTGCAAAAAAATGGCTTTCTGCTTTCTAATGAGGCGGCTTGAGGTGAATGGCACTTAATTTTTCTGTGGTACTCTGAGGATCCTTAGTGTTTTCTTCACGTTTTTCTTTTGAAATACCAGACTAGAAGATCTTTTTCGACAGTTTAGATTCAGGGTTACAGGAAACAACAACTAGATTCAAGCAGTGGCTTGCTGAACTGCTACAGGCAGCCTAATACAGCCTTAAGTTCAATATATAAAATGGCTGCATTTCAAAGTATTGTGATCTGACTCAGTGCTGGTAAACTGTAGACAGTGGTTGAAAATAGTAGGGTTCTTTTTGTTTGGTTGGTTTGGTTTTTAGATTGCAAGGTAAAAGAGAAATCTGTCACTTGGCTTTACTCAAAATTTCCCATGCTTTGGATCAACAGCACAAAGGTTTTTCACGTTTTGC
The DNA here is from genome assembly GCF_964034855.1 of Anser brachyrhynchus. NCBI lineage: Eukaryota > Metazoa > Chordata > Aves > Anseriformes > Anatidae > Anser > Anser brachyrhynchus. The sequence goes on from NC_137711.1 coordinate 3,789,284, forward strand.
GTTTCATCCATCACTGTGCCTGAAACTGTGTGACTTAAGAGCAAAAGCAACTATTTCTATAAAGAACAATGTGTGTGAGTGTTGAAAAATGTACTCTGTTCAACAACTGAATTTCTAGAGTTAGATCATAAGCAAAGATACTTCAGTCAGGACCAGGGATGAGGAATTCCCTCAGCAAGGATGTTAGCTTTGATGAGCCGTAAACGTGAAAGATGCTGTAGAGTTTTCAAATCTGACAATGGGGCCATAAATGCAGCACCAGGTCTTGTGGTGGACCCTGCTGCTTCTTGAACGAGAGCTGAGAAAACTCTGCAACCCACAGCCACTAAGGGTGGCATACTCGGAGCAATTTCCATAGCCACTGAGGTTTTGGACAAACTACTAGACTCAGACTGTATTACATAAAAGTTTGCACACTCCCAAAGCTCCAACCTAGATACACAATCTGCTTAAGCATTATAGTCTTGATGGCCCTTCCACTAGTGCATCCACTGCTTCCATTTTATCAGTGACTGGATTTTGTTTTGGGTGTGTTGATTTTGCTTATTTCACAAAGAAAATTATACTTTATTCCTCAAATCAAGAGGGCAGATACTTGACAGACACTGACGTGTAACTAAAACATGGCCTACAGCAGCAACTTTGAGATATGCAGATGCTATGCTAGTAAACTGTTAGTACTTTGTAACATTATGGCATACATCTCTACTATTTTTGGTGAAAATGTTCCTAAAAGCTGTTATTCTGACCTAGGTATTGAGTCTGTAGTAGTGCAGTACCACTTATTGCATTCAGTAACAGTAACAGGTAACTGCAGATAAAATCAAACTGTATTCACTGGCAGGCTCCTCTCATTTCCTCAAGGATGCTTTCCCACGGGATGCCCATATGCAGAGCTCCAGGTTATTGTCAGCAGGAGCTCTGTATTGCCTGGACTGTGATCCCAGTAGTTAGAGATCTTTGTAAAATACAAGGCTGACGTATGCGGAGTTTTTGAAATTCATAGCCCATGTTTTTATCATCCAAGCACTGATGGAGTTATTTTCCAAATGCTCTAAAAGCTGTGCAGTAGATGTCTGTGGTTAGGTTATATATTATATATCTTCTTTTTTTAAAGATCTGCGTTTTATAATCCACCTCCAGTAGTAATTTACCTTTTCAACCTTCCATGTTCTCCTGCAAACACAGAAAACAGCTTGAATGTTGCTTTATACTTTTTGAATATGAACCCTCTGAGTGACAATGAATGGTGGTTTAGATGACGTTGGTATCTCTGTGTATGCTGGGTCACTCCATATCTCCTGTAGCATCACATTTATAACTTTTTCTTACTCTAAGAGCATTTTATTATAGAATTTTTCTAATCAATCCCTTTTATTCATCTCTGCTTCTAAACAACATTAATATAATTGAAGGATCTTCATCCCCCCCCTTCCTTATGACAAAACTCGATTATTATTATTATTATTATTATTATTTATTTCCATGTGAGTCCTGCTGTTTTCTGAGGCATTTAGCTGTCTGCCGGAATAGGAGCAAAATACTGAGATACGTGGTGAAACTTCAATTTGGAGAATATCTGGAGTCTTTTGTCCAAGTGCTTATAAATATGGTATATTTTCCACTGGCACTTCGAGATGTATATACGGGAAAGGTTTAATTGCCCACTAAATATGAGTAATAAGGAACTAACAGATCTGTCATTGAACTTGCCCCATCTTGTAGTTGTTAATTTTTTTTATATTTTATTTTTGGCACCCCATGTATTTACTCAATGAACAAGTTGCATAGCTGAGAGCCAGTCACAGTTCAGATGGGATTGATTTTCAGATTTATATGATCTGAAGAGAAGCCTGTGTGGTCTGTGCATCTGCAGCAGCAACATGTTACATGGGAATATTTCATTATGTTAATGGGGAGACAATTTGACCAGGAGCCTTCCTTCCTCCCCCAAAGGAATCTGTTGTCCATGTAGTCCATGGCACCAGAAGCCTGTTCTGGTAAAACTCTCATGCTTTTTTGCACCTAGGATTAACTGTAGATGTGCTCATGAATACTGGATATCCTGTGATCAAATGAGATTGAACAAGGGCTTTTTAGATGAGATCCATGGAATCGGGAACATATTTTCTCTAGTCTCAAAGGAGGTGGCTTCTCATTTCAATTTGGTTGCACTGTAAATTGCCTTCTAAATTACCTCCTTTCTTAGTCATCTGTCCATCCCTTAAAAGAATTCTGCAAATTTTATCAAGTCCTAACTTGGACTAAGAGCAGTGTGAACACTGAGGCATCATAATGTCCTCGTTGTATAATCTGTATGTACGAGGCGTGAAGTAGTCAGTCTTTGCAAAGAGGCTTTGCCATAGGATATTACTGATGCATCATACAAGGAAGTGGCACTTCGATTTCACTGGCAGTTAATGCAAGAAAAGACTTGACTAACAGTAAAGACGTTGTTCAACCAACATCCTCTGGAGTTTTTTAGATACCAACTCTATCTGCCTATCTGAAATGTTGAATTGAAAGAACTGTGAAATGCTAAAGATATTTGAAATATTTCCTCCACTGGAATTATGTTGCCTAGTATTATAAACCCTAGTCTTGATAACCCAAAAAAATTAAGTAATCCACAGGAAAAAAAAAAATCCAATATAAAATACAGAAATACTATTTTGACAGAAAAAACATTTGTGCATTCCTAATTTTCTCGCATTATTATCCAAAGATGAATTTGGGTCTAGTATAAAAGTCTTTCCATGGCAACTCATAATCCATCTTCATTTAATTAACAGGAAATTATGCTCAAATTCCTTTACCACTAAAAAAAAAAAAAGAAAGAAAAAGAAACCTTTCATGTCAAAATATTGTAACTATTCGGTTAGAACCTGCTGCAGCTAGTGAAAAGTCCTTGGATTATTTTTTTATGGCAGATAGACTAATCTGTGATGGTGAGTATCTAGTTGCTCTTGAGATGGTCGGGTATTGCACTCACAACAAGACACTCAGGACATTTGTATTCCTATGTATAGTGTGCATGAAAGTCGTTGTATCTAGTTATTCCAGAGTACTCATAGTAATTTTTTTATACCTTCATTTTAGTATTCAACTTTCAGATATAACCTCTGTAGCCTTCTAGAATCATAAATCCCTTTACTTTTATGTTGTATAAAATTTGACACTTTTTCTGGAAGTAATCTGAAAAAAAATAAAATAAAAAAATAAGATAGCCAATACCAAACAGGATGTACTGAATATGTCAGCTGATGATGCAGGCATATTTTTTATCACATCAAACATATTTTTCTTTTATTGCAGTGCTCGTTTTTGCCTAAATTCTCCATTCATATAGAGACAAAATATGAGGACAACAAAGGAAGCAATGACAGCGTAAGTACGATGACTTTTGCAAAAGTTAATTTAATTATTTTAATTAATCACAATCTATCTCTGAATCCTTCAGTCTGACAAAAAGGCCTTATCAGGTTTGTATTTTCGCACCTGCCTGGACATCCTATTCACAAGCAGCTTGTCAGCTTGGAAAGTAGTTACCTAAAGTAGGAGGAGATGAAAGATTCATGTACCCAACTTCCTTTCTGCATCTCACATTCTACCTCTTCCTTCTCTAAACACAACACAGTTTATGTATGTGAATTTAGTACTGATGAACGTTTATGGAGAATGAAGTAAAGACTTTTTTTTGTTTTGTTTTATTTTGTTTTTAATTGTATTCTACTTTATCTGTTTTGCATGATTCTCTCTGAGTAAAGGGGGTTGAAATCAAAGGAGCTGTTTGCTAGAGCAAGCAGGAAACTAAACAATGGTCAGAGATGAGATCTCTGTAAACAACTTCAAGGGAGCAACAGCTGGGCTGTTGAGGTGATGCTGTTGGCAATCACTTACCAAAAATTACAAAGTTCCCAGAGTGAGAGCTTAGAGATGAAACAGGTAATTAACTATGTGAAATCCTCCGTGGAGGAAGGGGGGGAGTGAGTAGCCAGCAGCTGCTGGGTGGAAATGCTGATCAGGAGGAGAAGGTAGGAGGTCACTCACACCTTGTTGCCCTCACAGGGAGCAAAGCAGAGTCAAACTGCAAGAAAGGAATTATGTTAGATAAAGCCAGGCACGTGAAGATACCTCCCTTGGATGAATACACAAATCTGTTTCTGTATGTTTGATTGTGGCATGCTTTAAATTGCCATTTGTTGCAGACTTACGGGAGGAAGTTCCTTATAGGTGTGAAATGCAGGTTAAAACGTCTGGAAAATTGATCTGTAATACAGAGACCTAACGAAGGAGTGTTTAAACTCTTCCATGAGAAAGAATAAGGCAGTAAAGCAGATTTTAAAGGGATCTGAGACACAGTCTTAGTTGCCAGAGATGTCCCTGTAGCAACCTTATGAAGGTTAAGGCGGGAGGTACATGTCCCTTAGTGCCTTGGGCCTGTGTTGATGAGGCTGACGGCTGTTGCACTGCTTATGGCAGAATAATTACATGTAAAAGAACAAGGTATAATTTTAGAATAGAATAGAATAGTTCAGTTAGCAGGAACCTACAAAGACGATCCAGTCCAACTGCCTGACCGCTCCAGAACTAACCCAAAGTTACAACATTATCAAGGGAATCTCTAAATGCCCACTAGCAGGCATGGGACATCAGCCACCTTGCTGGGAAGCCTGTTCTGGTGTTTGACCACCCTCACGGTAAAGATTTTTTTTTTCTAATATCTAGTCTGAACCTAGCTTGACTTCTAGTTGAATAATGTTCTTGGCATACAGACACTTTCCCAATGGTAACGTGACAGAGATCGAGTATTAGCCACCAGACACCAACAACTTTCAGTCACTGCAAGACTAAGACAGATTTAGATCAGTGAGAGGGGAAAAAATAGTGTATTATATTACCAACTGAGCTCTGCATTATGTAATTTATGCACTTTTTGATGTTCACTTCTACTTTTTGGCAGCACTTTAATTCAAGCCCACACCTTTGGTTTCAGAAGGGTGTAGATTAGTCTTCTGGTGCGTTATAATATCGGCAGTGAGAAGACACGTTCTGTACTGATGCCTGACAGGAAGAACTGAAGCTATTTAACCAGTAAATTTTATTTTATTTTTTTCTGTTTGTCAGCTTTGTAGCTAAAATACTATGAATCAAGCCCTGAATAGTCCCAACCAGAGAATTTGAGATGAAAGTAACACAGAGGTAGGACACTCAGATTATGTAAATCAGAATATCAACGCTTCTTGAATCCAGGTCTTCAAAATGTAATTTTAACTGGAGGACCAGTGGAGTTATGTTTTATGACCTTTATATAAAGCACCTGAGTCATAGTCCAGGCAAATATTTGCCAAGATTAACATATTTAATTGACCCTTATTTGAAGTGAGGAGGAGAAAAAGAAGCTGAATTAGAAGAATTGTAATTCTGAGAGTTATGTGTTAGTGCAAACAGGGTAAACCAATGGAATATCTATGTATTTTTCTGTTGATCCAGTGATATTTATCTGATGACACAGATGTGGCTGGTACAGCACTGAGATGCAGGAAGGTTAATAAATGTGGAGAGACCTGAGAGCCCGCTGGAGCCTATGGGGAGACTTGTGTTAAACTGAACACGTCAGAACTGGGACTCGCTTAAGAAAATGCAAAGTGTATTTTTCCTTCTTAACAGACAAGTTTAGATTAAGTGTCACTGTGTTTTCAAAGGCAGAAAACAACAGGGAAACAGCATCTATTTCTATAGATCTCCGTAGATATGCTGTATTTTTCTTCATTGCAGCTATTGTCTTTGGCTGAAAAAGAATTTATCCAAAAAATACTTCTGTAAAATTTGCAGTTGTAATGCAAAATATAGTGAATGAACTTTAATATTACAGTAATGAGGGTAATAATGCATGTCAGATTTTCAGTAAACTATTTCCAGATTTTGAGATCGTAAAGTTTTTTGAACTCTGATCTATTTGTCATTTCCATGCTATCTAATAAAGCACATATTGATTGTAGAAAGCAATAATTAGATATAAGGATACCAAAGCTAATTACATTGATTAGTAGAAGAAAGCAATATAAATGTTCTCAGTTTCCTGTTGTCATTTAGGAGGCCAGTGTATTATTATTATTCTATTTAATATGTTGCATTGTCTGGTAAGATTCTACCTAATTACTGCAATACATCTTGATGCAAAAGTCCTCCCGATTTTTCTTCCCAACTATGTTGATAGAAGAAACCAGTGAAAGAGAATGATTCCTGCTTTGGAACTTAATTTTTCTGTCTTAGACTTTGCCATAATTTTAAGTTATTTTAAATGTGCTTAAAGCATTGTTATTACGATCTGTTAAAGATTGCACTTGATTTGCACAAATATGAACATTGCCAAAAAGAGCAATGGACAATAAAACCTTGTATTTAGATAAAATACTAATGAACTTCGTGTTGATGGCAGTAGTGCAGTTCCATAAATCCATCCACATGTGATTTCTAGTGCCAGAGCAAATCTGATTTTGCAGTATCCCATTTAGGTGTTTGCATGGCAAGTCCCTCCGTAAAATAAATAAATAAATAAATAAATAGACAGTGTTTTATGAACACATTAGTACATTACTGCCACCTCGCTTTACAGGTAGCAGGATAGCAGTGTAGTGTAACACTACTTCATTAGTAGTGTTAGAAACTAGACCAATGAATTAGGCTGTTCAGTGTTTCCTCTTAGGGGTCTTTCAAAAGTAAACATCTTAGTTTAAAGAGAGAGTTTATTTTTATTGTACTATTATTTTAGATTAAATAATGGAATTTCTTAAAAATTAGAATGTTTTGTGAAATATAAGTGACACTGTAGGTAGCATCTGTAGAGTACCTGAGAACATTGCTTCACTGTTGCATCTTCCCCTTAAATGCAACACAGGCTGCTTCAGCTGCTTACCTAAGTCAAGGTGGCAGTGGGGAGTGCCGGGGAGAGGGGAGTGCAAGTGCCTACGACAGCCTCAGTGAACAGGGACGAGCTGTACCAGTGCGCGTTAATCACTCTGTGCACACTTTTCTGCCCACAGGAGAAGTTAGGGTATTTGAATACGGATATGTGAAGTCTCCGTGTTGAATATTAAAACCGTAAATTCAACAGCAGAGAATTGTTAGGGTTATCTAATTAATGAAATGGTCAGAAATCACGGGCAGGAGTGGTATGAGTTACTGCTCATTGGTGACTAAATGATTAGTCTGTGGTTTTCATGGATTGTAAAGTGAAGGCAGATACTGTTCAAGCAAGTCACTGAATCAGAGACATTTCAGTTTTCCTGTTTGTTGCAGAAGGTTTATTATGCTCGATTGTTTGTTTGCATTTTTTTTAGTAATGCAATTTTTTCTGCTGATACTTGGGCAATGAATTTTACCATCTGATAGTGTCGGGGGAAAGCAAAAAAGTACAGCTTGTAAAAATGATCAAATAGTTATAAATGATGGTAAAACTTACAGTACCTTGCATTTTGTAGCATGACATTTTGCTCTGAAAAACTCAATGGCTGGCTCATTATTGAAGAATAACATGCAAGATCTTAAAATAGCATAGTCCTTTTGTTAAAAAGGGACATGATATGTGTTAGCAAGAATTACATTCTTAAGAGTAATGAACTTGTGGAGTGAAGATTTTGAGGCAGTTATATTTCAAGATGACAAAGTATGGGTATTAACGGGGCCAAGTTTTGGTAAGTATATTTCTCAGTAATGCTGATAAAGTCATCAGCTGCAGTGATAATTCTGTGTTGATGAAAAGAAAAATAAATTATCAATTTGTTTCTTGCCTTTCAAAAATAAGCGTTGAAAATGCATGTCTCGAAATGACCATTTGTCAAATGAAAACAAGAGGCAGTTCTGTATTCCAGATAGTCGTAAATTAACATCAGTATCGTCTGACATATTAATAGCTTGAACATGCTACAACCAGCTAGCTAATAGCTGACGTATGATATGCAGCCCCTGTAAATTGCAGCGCCCTCACTGACATCAATGAGTTCAGAGTCTACAGTCCTGGAAGTGACCCAGTGTACGGTACTGGGCATTCATCATGCTTTATCTTTAAGATGTATTTTTAAAGTGCTGGTTGTAAAACATTTGGCTAAAGTAAAAAAAATATATATTTTTTTAAATTTTAACTACAGTTCTTTAACTAAGAAGAAAAGCTGTATCTAGTTTTGCTCCTTTTAGGGTATTTTTTTCCATTTTTGTTTCCTGTTTTATTGTCATGCAACTAGGTGATAACAAACTTCAGTAAATTCACTATTTAAGGAATCTGCCATGAAACACTGATTTCCGCTGAACTACAGGTCATCACTCTTCAAATATCCTCAGGGACCTTTTAGGCATCACTGCAAAACAAATCAAAATCGAAGCTAGGCTCATTTGGGGGGATAATTTTATTTGTTCCTAAACTTTTTCTGTGTGATGGTATTGAGTATTTGTGTATCTCCTGTATAATTTGCAGTGAAAATGAAACACAACCTAAGGCCCCTACTGTCAAAGAATGCAAACAGGTGCCTGATTTTTGTGAACTACCGAAGTTATTCAGTAAATCCAGCACTTGAAATAGATGTGACTTTAAAAAGCTAATGCCAGTAAATATTATTGACAGTGTTTTATGGTCTTTGGGTATAGCTACTTTGGTGTAATTATGTAAAACTACATTTCTCTGTTCAGAAAATACAGATCTAAATGAGATATTTTATAAGAGATGGATATTTTATGAGAAATGGAATCATAGAGGAGTCGTGACATGGAGACAAATAGGAGCAGGGAGCATGGCTGCTTATAAATATGTAACTGCCTTTGTGAGTTCCTCGCTGTGGCAGACAGTGACATTGTCATTCCGTGAGCTAAATTTACTGCTGTCAGGGAGGGATTCAATCTTTTTCCATAGAAGAATTGCTCCCAATTATGTGTGCCCACATCAATAGTTTTAGCCAGTGATGAGGTTGAAATTGGTCAGTTCCTGTAATCCTTGCCAAAGTAAATCTCAAAAGCAAATTATTGGATTTTAGGGGTACTGGGCTTCAAAGATGACTTACAGAAAGTTACACACTGAATAAAACTCCATAGAACAAGTTCAGAGTAGGTGGGTTTTTTTTAGTTTGGACCAAATTTTGCTTAAGAAAAATGAGAGTTAAAGTGGACCAGGCGACAATACTTGCTAAAGGATGCTGTTGTAATAAATTGGAGACTAGCCGGCAGTTCCGATGATGGCAATTTAAGGAGATTAGAATTTCAAGTTGGAGAGTAGGCTTTGTGCCAGATTTTCCTGTTTTTAAGAGAAAAAAATAGCTTATTCTTGCAGTCCTTACTGCAGTTATACTTCTGCCTATTCATTAACTATGAAAACTAGATTTAAACCATCCAATTAATGATGTATATATATGTTTTCTAGGCACAGAAAGCACTTGTCATCTTACAAATTTCTCAATAACTGCAAGTTGCATAGTTTGACTACATTTCAGGGATGGGCACAAATACAAAGAAAACTTGAAAGTTCCAGTGAAATATCAATATTTGCATGAAAAAATGAGCATATGTTGTTGCATATATGCATCTAAGCTTGGGGATTCTCCTAGACACATACTGATTTTTTTCCTTTTTTTTTTTTAGAGCTAGATGACACTGAGTGAATCAATGTAGTAGTCAAAAAATCAGATATAAATCTAATATAATTTCAAATTCTAATGTATAAAGATATTTTTGTCATGCTATTCATGTCATAGCCTGCCTATCCCACTAAGCTGTTACCTTTTAATGTCCAAATATTGGCAAGAGATTTAAGGTTGTTGGGCTGGCTGTTGGCATTGTTAGCAGGGCAGCGGAGATGGGGAGGCAGAGAGGGAGGAGTAATGCTTTCAGGCAGAGATATTGATTCAAAGAAGGATTTAACAGAAGAGGAAATCTGATTTATAATAGAAATTGTCTTTTCAATAAATTACATTTACATGCTGTATATTGAACAGTGTAGTCATTTTGCCTTAAGTTTGGGTGTAGACAGGCATGGGTGTCTGATGACTTAGCACACGGGCTGATAATCGTGTTTGCTCCCATATTACCTGCCTGTAATTCATTTAGAAGTGTTCTGCTGTTTTAGAAGAGAATCTTTTAGCTATTACCCATTTCATTTCTCTGCTGACGAGTGGCTAACTATGTGGATCTAACATAACAAGTAAGAATAACACAGAGATCTTTCACCCAAGGCCGAAGAGGGGATGGAAAAATTGCTTCCAGAGAAAGACACAGCCATTTTCAAGCTTACTGCCTTAGAATACTGAATTTTCTATACAGGCTGCTTCAGCGCTTTCACCTCTGACAACTTGCCTTTACTTCAGAGTCGACCTGTTATTTAACTGTTTCCACAGGAAGTTTCCTGTCTTGTTTGTACTGGTGTTTAAAATGCAAATTACCGGCCTTATTACCATCTTCTGACCACAAACTCCTTGTATAGTAAAGTAATCCTATGTAGTAATCCTTGCTATTAAAAAAAAAAAAAAAGAAAAAAGATGCAGTTCCCTTCTCTCCTCTCAGTGACAGTAAACAAACCATCACAAGAGAGAATCATATATTGTGGCACAAAGCCAAGGCAAACAAGCACACAGTTGACCCTGGGAGTTGTAGCAGTGCAGATGAGTGAGGAGCTGGCCAGAGTGAATGTAATCAATGGATTCGGCTGTGTCTGGCTTTTTACTATTTATAGCCAAACCAGGTTAGCTCTGGGGATTGTCCATAAGAGTTAACTTCAGGATTAGCTACGTCTGAATGAGAATGAAGCCAGCAATTTAGCCGGAAGATAAAAGAAAAAGAAGAAAAATGGGAAAGGAGCTTGGGAGGGGTGGAATATTTCTTTTTTTCTTACCATAATCCCATACCCTATCTTAATGTTCTGGCTTCGGCTACAGGGAAAAGAGAAGTCACCAGCAAAGTATGTGCTAGGACATGTCATTACAGGCCATGAAGGAAACAAAGGAGAGAAATTTAAATGTACCAGCACTTGTTTTGTTGCAGCCTCCTGAACAATCTTTCTTAGGATCATCTGCCAAGGCTTTTTTTTTGACATTTTTCCCCAAAAGGAACAACTTGACAATTGTAAAAATGACCCAGTTAGAGCCTCTCTTCCACTTTTTGTCATTCTATAGATGAATTATTCTAAATAATGTTCTTCATGAGTTTTCATTACTCTTAGAAAGTGGAGGTGTGTAAATGTTTGTCTGTTTTAAAGAAGCTGTCACCAAAAAAAAAAAAAGAAAAAAAAGATAAAAAAGAAAACCAGCCATAAAAGACACTTCAGCCTGAATGTTACCCTGTTTTTCATTTGATTGTGTATTTCAATCTCCGCTAATTATCTGGCTTCCAAATGCAAAGCATGTCCAATTCTTTCCAATATAATATTTAACATTCTGCCTTTCTTCATCATCTTAAGGACACAGATTGTTCTCACCATTCATTTTCTGCACATTTGCAAATACAGTTGCACAGATTGGGAGCCTTATGCTTCTTTCCATGGCCTTTAATCTCTTCCCTTAAAACTTTTAAATTTCTCTAGTCTCTGTGATCACAAACACAATAAACCCATCCTCCCTACAGGTTTTAAGAGAATCCCAGATTATGCGGCTAGGAGAGGCAATAAGAGAATTAGAGCTAAGAAAGAAATCAGTCTTGTTCTCTAATGACTTCTTACTTTCTAGTGCTGATAGCATGAGAAGATTAAACCTCTGTCTGCAAATCTTATGAGGACAATCTAAGAAGGGGAGAAGTATAAATGATTAGACAAAAACTTCTGCTAGCAAAGAGAAGTGAGAATGTCATTCAGCAAACTTTTGGAATGGAGGAAATGGTCAGAGAGTGCCTAAGTAGCAAATAAGGCATAGCTGAAATAGCTGAAAAATTCATCCTGGTTTCGACAGATTGGCAATGGCATCTGCCATCTGCACTTCTAGCAAAGCATTTTAAAGAGAGAAAAAGACTGCAAAACTATATTACTTAGAGGTGCAGTATGTAGATCAAGCCTGTGATGGAGCAGGGCACATCTTCAGGTGAGTTATTGGGAAACAGTCCAAATTACGATCCTTGCAAACATGCAAAGTTATGCATCTGCTTAACGGTATTAGGCTTATATTTAAACCAGGTGCTGATTCAGGGCTTAAGTTGACCTGGTAATGCCCATTTAAGAGCAATTTCCATTATTTTACTTAAAGCTCAGAGTATATAGTGAAATGCATCTTGTTCCAGAAATAGTTCAACTGATTTTGTCAAGGTGCTGCACTGTATACCTGGATTTTCTTGGAAGGGAGAGTAGGGGGAACAGAAAGCAAAGAAGCTTATCAAAACCCAACTTATAAACGTAAGATGTTAAAGTTATAAAAAAAAAATCCCAATATTAAGAAAGAACGTTACAGGGAGAGGAGCTCATTTTTTTTTCAAGTAATCAACATAATTTTTTTTGCAAAACAAGGATTGGGGAAACAAAGTAAGCATACACATAGAAACAGTCCTGAGTTTCCCTTCATTCTGTTCTTCTGCAGTTTCAGATGTTAACATTTTATACCCAGTCCAGTAAGCATTCATTGTTGCCTTTTATATTCCAGTAGAGAAAGGTGAAGTCAATTTAACTCCAAGATAAATTAGAGTTGTAGTCAAACTTTAGCTTTTAATTTATTTGAATTATGTTTTCCTGAGCAATGTTCTTCTTACCAGCTGGTATGCTAGTGCACTGCACTCCATTGCTCAGTTTGAATGCTTTATATGGGAGGCTACATTTCTTTCAGAAATACCGAAGTAGCATTCTGGTTATTGAATAGCTGTTGGCATTTTGTATATTTAACTGTTTCTGTAGGATGAAATGAAATGAACAGTGTTCACTACATGTATTTAAAAAACAAACGAACAATATTTATGCTTCCTAGAAATGTTAGCTGTAGAACATTGTGCCCCAAAGGAAAAAAAAAAGAAAAAAAAACCACCAACACATGTTATTAGCTTGTTACTGATCCTGACAGTGCATGCACAACTTCCCTGAATTTTATGGCACCAATTCATGATAACCTTTTATTTCCAAGTTCCAAAATCATGCGTGAAAATTTATTGCAGACAAAGCCTAAGTCCCATGGGTCACTCAGATACCTAAATGATTAAATTATGCATAGAGTCACAGAAGTATACTATGCTGCAGAGCGAGTATTTTCAATATATACCCATCATTTGCCTTGCATCGAACAAGAGACTTGCTGTTTAAAGCCAGGTCCTAAAGGATTAACAGGAACACATTACTTACGTATGATCTTGATAGCATCCATTTTCTTCCCTTTGCCTGCTTGCATACACTTTGACACCTGCCGTAGGCTAGAGATGTGACTGTGTCCCACAGGCATGTTGGTATCCTACAGCAGAAGCAGTGCAAGTGGAAGTCTGAATACGTTCCATTGCACGAGTTATTAAAAATGGCTTGTAGCCCTCATTCCAGGTGTGGTTTGTAAGTACATTGTCCTGTTAGTGTTATGTTTCTTTAACTCTTGCAGATTTTTGACAATGAAGCTAAAGATCTGGAACGAGAAGTCTGCTTTATTGATATTGCCAGTGATGAAATTCCTGAGCGCTATTACAAAGAATCAGAGGTAAGAGACAACTTGATTGTGAAATGATGAAGGGAATGTAAGAGGCTGCAGTAAAGCCTTGATAGGAATCAAAACAATTTTACTTTGATATGAAATTATGGTGGTCACTAGAATTTTAAAAGCTTTTGATTAAATGGGAAGCTGATAGCAGCCTCTCTATCTAGATTGCCTGGCACTTTCTTTTACAGATTACTTCAACTTTTTGAAATGCTTTTATATCCTTATCAGTTTGTGTCCTATACCAGACCTTTTCATTCAAATTAGAAAAGATTTTTCTTTGAATCAGGAAGTTCATTTAATTGTTTGCAGATCTGAGCAGTTACTGGTTTCTTTATCCGCATCCCACCCCAAGAAAGAAGTCATGTGAAGTGTCTAAGCCTGAGGCAAAGGACAAATATGCTGCAGTGAGAATAGGGCTGATGCACAGTTGCTCAGGGGCAATCATGACGTGAGACCAAGAGGGACTGAAGCGTACTACATAATATAATAAATCTGCTAAAAAGCATCAATGGCAAGCAGACACATTCACTGTCCTAAAATTCCCCTGAAAATTGCTCCCATGTATATTTGATTGTTTGTTTCTTTTGGGTCAATGCAATTAACTATTCTGAAATCAGTAACAACCATGCAAATGAAGATGTGGTCTTAATGTTTTGACATCAGACTTAAAAAACGATGGTTCAGAATGAGTAACTAGAGAGAAGTGATCAGATCTATGCTTGCATTTCATTTTGGAGATATGATTTGCCTCTGGAGCCAAGTATATATTCATAGCTGGCAATGAGTATGGCAGCTGTTTGACTATACAAAGTGAGACTACACAGTCATTTTTAGGATAGAAAATGAAGACTTGCCAATGAATATATTTTTATACCATAGAAGATATGCTTTTCAGACTTAAAAAGTCAGGTACTTGTTGTCTTCTATTTATAGGTCCTATTTGAAATTTTATGTCCTGGTCATAAAATAAAATCGGGTCTACGGTAGAATGAAAAGTAATTTTATTAGTTTCCTTGGGTAATAAAACCAGTCTGTTACATACCAAAAATTATGTAACACCTCATGAAGCAGCTTATTGGTCCCATCACCTTATCTGAACTCCATGGTCATCCGGTTCCATTTAGGAATGATTGCTGCTATTGAACACATCGGTATTTGACCATGCTTTGAAGAAATCATGTAAGATTTTTCATTTTGGTATGTGCACTTCCACAAATTGTAAACATGAAGGTAACATCTAGTGTTTAAGCTTTCTATTTTTTGTAGCCAACTATTAAACATAATTTTCATATGATTAATCTCATGATATAGAAAACCGGCTTCATCTTAGGTGAGAAAAGAACGCAAATCTGTATTGTATTTCAAAGAGAAATCTAGAGACCTTATTCCAAGCAAAATGGAATCTTTTTTATGGTTTTAAACAACAAAAATAGACCAGCATCTGTTGTTTTTTCTGTACCGATGGATGATTTATATGTTGGCTTCCAAATTCTGTTTCAGAAATCATACAAAATGAGAACACCTTAGCATTTAACTGTGCACATACTGTAATTGATAATTGAATTAATAATAGCTGAATTCAGTGAATTCCAAAGTTTACAAACTCTGTATTTTATGCTACCATATGATGAACATGAAGCCAAGTTCCCATTTCTGCTGAGGTCTCTTACATAATTTAGGAACTATAAAAATATTTTTAATGTTTGTAAATGTAATTTCTGTCTGCTTTCAATCAGAACAGTATTAAAAAAGTAACTATATAAATGAGAAATGGTCTGTGTTTTCCAAATAACAGTTTCAGAGATAACTAAAAGGTATTTTAATTACACTAATAACAATAATTTGGCTGGTTTTACATCACTTAATCTGAATTGATACTAAGGTTAAAGATTAAAAGTGAAGTACAATCCTCAGGATTAAGAAATAGATCCGACTGGATAAGTGTTCTGACTCTGATCCAGAAAGAGCAATGAGAATGATTTAAATTCAGGCATGTTAGTAATCTCTTTATTTCAATGGCTCTTTCACATGCTTAAAATTAAACAAGTTCTGTATCAGGGTCAGCATACTTCTAGAAATAATCTTTAAATTTCTTTTATATCCTGATTAAAATGCATCCCTCTTCAATTGAAAATATACTTGCTTTTAATGGCAATTTTCATTGTTTAACTGTATTACTGTATTTTAGAGAAGTAGCTTAAATAATTTAAACCTTTTGTATACTACTTAACCTGCTTGGGTTTTGTTAATGCTTATAAGCCTGCATATAGAGGTGGTTTTCTGATATGATCAAACGGTACTAATTACACAGTTGCAATTAAGCTAGTATTTGTGATTTTGGTTATTTTTAGCTTTAGAGTGTTCACTTGTCCTTGGTAAGCTGTTTGTGTCAAAATCTTCAATTTTTCATTCCTTTCTACATTTTGACTGCAACCTTTCTTTGCACTTGTGCATCAAATTATTCACTGATTATAACACAATTAACCACAGCCATTTTAGTGTTTTATTTATATAATCAAATGATATGGTTGTGTATATATTACACAGATATCATGTATATATTACACTGATATCATTAATAGAAGCAATAATATTGGAGTTACCACTGAAGGCTTCATGAGATATCCAAGGGACCCAAAGCATCAGACATTGAAAAGTCAAAATATAGTTAGCTGGAGGCTTAAGAAGGGTTGTTGTTGCATTAAATAACATTTTAAAGGAACCTCTGCCAATAATACTGAGTGATCTCTTGACCAGAATCATGTGATTTGAACACCCTGAAGAATGGAGGGTTTATCTGTCTGCATGCACAAAGGACTTAAATCACAAGGTGGATAGTGATTCAGAAGACAGTTTTGTAAGCTATTACAGACACGCACAGAGTCCAGCTCTGGCCTCTATGGAAGCATTTTTAGAAGACTGCAGGAGGTATAACTGCAGGAATTCTGGATGTCCCAAAGCAGATAATGCTTGTTAATTTTAACCTAATGACATCTATAAATCTCATTGTTGAGTGACCACCAGAGTCCTTACCAGTACTCATACACCGTAAATGTAGCTTTTTTATAAACACGGAACTAAAACCTTAATGTTTTAGGATGTTTAAAAATAGGGTTCTAAAGAGAGAAAGCTTAAATCTAGATCCAAGCTAATAGGTGTGCCTGTTTTTCTATAACGAGTCACATGTTTCCAAATCTGAATGATCTGAATGTACGTTACATTGAAAACAGAATTATATCTTTATAAATAAAGTACAATCCTACAGGTAAGAGGATCTGTCGTATTTCTGTGTGACTTTACCATCAACGAATAAGTATAGCCAGCCATCACATATTCCCCGTATAGGCATGTATATTTATCTGAATTATGGAAGAGAACAAAACTGAGCTGTGCTGAAGGGTGAGGGCCTCAAGTGAATCATTCACTGAAATGAAACATTTACTGTAGATATGAGATACTGAGCAAAATGTTCTTTGCCACTATATTCAAGTTCTCAGAATTAGCAGTGTTTCATTTCCTGTTTATAACAAAGCAGTTGAGTTGGACACATGGAATAAACTTTTTAAGTTACCTCCAAATAGAAAGATTTTGTGCAGCTGGTGCAGTTTTCGTCTTCAACTGCTGCCTTTTTTTGACTTTATCACAGCTGCACCGTAGTAGGTCCAGCTTTCTACTGTCCAGGTTGAATCTGTCACATTCTGAATCCATCACATGACTTATCCAGAAAACTATGATGGTTGAAATAATACAGCTGCCTCAGCTCCCACAGTGAGTGCGTGTAGCTTTCAGTACCATAGTTCAGTACAGGACATAAAAACAAATGAAAATACCCTTTTACTTACTAAAGTCAGCTGTGAGCTCACATAAAGGCTGACTGGATTATCATATTTTAACACCTCAGAACTGTCCCAGTGTTTATAATTCTTTACGTATTTAGCTGGCTCTTCCAGAAAACACATTTTTATGGAAATTCAAAAAGAGAAAAGTATTTTAAAAAATTACTCCAAATAAATCTCTATAGTAGCGTCTTAACATCAACAAATCTTTCCAGAGCACTAGGCCAAGTAAGCTAAAATCCAAAACCTAGCAACTAGAGTTGACGGTGAAATGCCAGATCCCCTGTATTAAAACCATGAAGGATTGGTTCTGAAATTCAAGATCAAACAAATTGGTTTTCAGCTTAAACAGGGAAGAAGAAGAAAAAAAGACAACTTCAAAAGCATACTGGTGGAATATATTGCAATAGGAGTCTGAAAAAAATGAACCTATGCATTAGAAGGAAGGCAGGAAGAATCTTTTTCTGGGGGCATTTGGACAGCATCCAGTAAGAGAATAGGATGTGTGGCGTAAGTACAATGCACTTTCACCTGTGGAGACCATACACAGCTTGAGGATCTTTTCAGTGCTAAAATGACCATACAACCAGCAAGTCATTTTTGAGACAGACCAGTGATGAGATGAGCAAGGTGTCTCATGCAGGCTTCCACCATACAGACAAAGGGAGGGGGGTCCTATAAGCAGCAGAATAGTATGGGATCTTCAAATCATGCCTGATACCATGGCATAGTTAAGGGAAAGTATACACATTAAGATTTGGAAGTTATATTCCTATAAGCAACAACAGTGTTTAATTATTTCACTTCAAGTAAAAAATAACATTTCAGAATTAAATCTGAAAAAGCCTTAGAACAAGCCAGTGCTGTATTTTCACGTCAGTGCTTGCCTCCTGGAACAGGGGTTACAGTTCCACATCTGATGACAACGATGTCTGCAGTCCGTGAGGTACACTAAGTAAATAAATGCTAAGTAAATGCTAAGTAAATAAATACAAAATAATGGGATCTCCGACTGTAAGTGTGCTGAGTTGGGAACTGACAGACGTGGCCTAAGTCAGAAACACGGGGAGAGTGCCATGTTTGGAAGCATACCCAACCCACTGTGGCTTTTACTTTATTTCACTGTAGTTTTGTGTTTTATTCTCAAATAAGCCCAGCTCACAGGTAATGATGCTTCTGCTATGTTAGTAGAAGTGCTATTTTTAAATCACTCTGCACCTGGCAATAATGTATTACAAATACAGAGTAGGTTTTACTCCTCTTTAGCAAAAGGATTTGCCAGATGGGCTTTCCTAATAAATTGGGTCTGATAAAAGCACAGGAAGGTTATTTAAACAAAAAGATTTTTGCTATGCCATTACATTTAAAACAGATTGAGGATTTTGCCAGTAGACAAATTAAGAGGAAAATAGTGAACAGAGGCAGTGTTCTTTGGATGATGGGTTCTATAGAAAGGAAGGCATGGGTGGCAAAAATAAGGTACACATAAAATAGGTGACCTAAATAATAACATGAATATGGTTTCAGATGTAGGATCAGCTTGCCTGTTTTCCAGTCACTGATAGAAGTTTTTCAAGCTCTGTTTGTCATGATTCATAGCCTAGAGAATATGCTCCTTCACTCCAGCCTGGTGCCTCTGGTATGTGTTAGGCAAATTGCTGTACCTTTCACAGGCAAAGAAAGGAAAATCCATGATCTGATATGGGGAGTGCCCAGTGCTTCCTCGCGGGACTTGGAGAGATGGGGGCATGATACAGGAATCTAATTTGTCCTACCTGACTAATCTAATCAGCTGCAACATGAAAGCCAGGAGGAGGAGCAGTGCTGTGTACTGATACTTTTTTCTACTTGCATTTAATAAAAAATTATCATCACTGCTTCATTTTTTTTAGAAGAACCTGATGTGCCTAATTGCAGAAAGGTTTCCATGCTGTGAATCTTAATCTGAGATTTCAAAGCAATGAGTTAGGCATATAAAATCCTTCTGGGTTGTAGCATTCACGTCAATGTTCTCATTGATTTCAGTGGGATCAGATGCTGAAGAGTGTAACATTAGCAGTCCTGGTCACACCAAAGGTCTTTCTGGCTTGGGATGCTCCCTGTGGCTGTGACCAACAGAAGAGGCCAAAGAAAGGTTTAAATATAAGGAAACGTATGGAAATTCTTCCTCTAAATACTTGAACCATAGCACAAGCAACTCCTGAGCAAGAATTAGTGTCCTTCTAAAATAATCTGAGACTTTTTAAAGTACCTAATTTTTTTTAGCATCTTGGTAAAACAGCCAGTGATATTAATTTTACTTGTGGCAACTCACCTCTGTAAAACATTTATGCCCTTTGAATTGATGACGAAGAGATTAAATTCTCACGTTCACTTTGCTTAATGTGGCTGTGTATCTCACGTTGCACTTCTCAGCTTATACACAGTCTTCACATACAGCTCCCAGTGAACTGGGTTTTAACTCACCTGAGCAAGCACACAGTAAAGTCTTTAACATACTGAACTTTCATACAGCACTCTGGAAATGTTTCTCTGATTCTTTTCTTTCTCCTGGCTTCCATTCATCAGTTTACAATTTTGTGGTACCAATATGTTAATGTTTTCAGAAAGGCAGGCAGTCCCATTAAAGCTATTAGATACAAGTTGCCTATACTGTCCATCATTGCCTGGCTCTGCTTGAAGCTGTCCAGCCAATTTGTGACTACACAGCATGTCCTTCAAGAAAAATGGACGTGATTAAGGGAAGTGAAAGTGCCATCTCTGGGCACTCTTAAAAGCGTTTGGAACTAGGAGTGATGTCATGGGTGAACTGCATTGCAGTAAATGGGTTGTTTGGGGGCCACCAGTTTAAAAAGGATTGCCATTATGAATCCACTTGTCTGCTGGGTTAACTTCATTAAATTAATAAATAAATAAGCAAACAAACTAAAACCAAGGGTTGTTGCAGTTTGAACAAGACAGAAGTCTTATTTATGACTGAGCAGTCCTGCAGGGTAGCTGTTCATTACTTAATTTTTATTTAAGGATTTTGAACATTTGGTATCAACTCAAATTCATTACATTAATCTCTTTGGACTGTATTGAAGTTATTCCATTATGGATCTGATTATCACTGAACTGACATAAAAGTATCCCTGCATAACACTCAGTATTATTAAAGGGTGTATCCAGAGTGCTTAATCAAGACAATGGCTTCATCCCACCAGTACTGTCTGTGTGTGTAAGAAGCAGCAGACCATTCTTACATAAAATTACTATTTCTTTTTGATTTTCCTTTTTAGAAATACTTATTCGATATTGCAGTATTTTGCAGGAATATTTAAAATGATACTTTCTGTAATCTATTTCTTTACTCATGGAACCATCTTCTAGAATTTTGCATCTTAGTTCTTCCCTTTTTATTTCATTTTTATTATTATTATATTGCTTGCTTCAGGCAGTAATCAGCTATAAAACAGCTCTTTCAACCAGAAAATATCTAGATCAACCTGAGGTCAAGCTTTATTGAGTGAGAAGAATGGCAACAGCATGTGACTATGAGTTGTGATATACAGCGGTATGTTGCTATGATATATGATGATGCTGAATTGTTTTTTTATGGTGATTTAACATTGAAACCTTATTATACTGCAAGTTTAAAGTTTCTATTTAGAAAAGAACGTGTCAGCAATAAAAGCAATGACTTTCACAGAGAAGGAAGCCTGTCACCTCATTAGAACTTTGTAAATAAACTTTAATGACAGAGCTTCAGTTTATGGAAAAAAAACAGAAGCCAAGTCAGGAGATAACTGCACATACTAGAAAAAAGGAATAGTGCTGAATGGTATGTCAGATCACAATGGAAAGAAGAAAATTAAAATCACAGTAGTCTTACTGATTTGTTTTTTTTTTCTGATCATCTTCCACTGAGCACGTAATTAAAGCATATACTTAGATAAATGTTTAACAGCTTTTTTAATAAAGGATGAATTTAAAAGGGCTTCCCAGTTCTCAGCTTTGGGCAAGGCAACACAGGTGAACACTGGTGGATTTTGCAGTTAGTTAAAGACAGCTAGTGTTGAAATCAGTGCTTCATTGTTTTGCCCAAAAACATCATAACTCAGTTGTAAATAGAAATAGCCAAATTGGAGTTTCATATTTAGCTGGTAATCTAGATATACAAGTTCACTTAAAATTGCAAAATATCAGCCAGGGTCACATCAGTGTTGATGTATCAAAGCTTAAACTGAACATGATCTCATGAAGACAGGCATGGGTAGAAAGCACCTGTAAGTCACACTGGAGGAGTAGTGTAAAAACAAGTCCTAAAGAAACAACATTGCTTCATTGCTTCCAAAGGCCATAAGTAACACTTGGAGTGCATTGCATTGGAATGACTTGCAATCACATATTTTCCTATAGTAGAAAATGTCCTAGATCAAATGAGCTTCAAAGTAGCTTCCAAGAATGCCACCAATTCACTGGCTGTTGCATAAAAGACAGGATTGGACTTTATTATAGCCTGGCGCTCACTTAAGCCCATTTCATTTTACTTTTTCATAATGTTTATTAGAGTGTTTTCATATTTTATATCTTACCAAAACATTTACTTTAGCAGACAAACAAACAGGACTTCTCCAGGATTTCTGAGTACATTTGCTTTGTTTTGCAGGATCCTAAATATTTCAAGTCACAGAAGACTGGGAGAGGCCAATTAAAAGAAGGCTGGAGAGAGACCCATCAGCCAATTATGTGTTCCTACAAACTTGTGACTGTGAAATTTGAAGTCTGGGGACTTCAAACCAGAGTAGAACAATTTGTACATAAGGTCAGTGAAACAAGAGCTGTTTCTTATCCTTCACGTAAGCAGAACTTGAGTACTATCCTGCACAGGAATGTAACTCTATGTTGGAGGTAGGAGGCTTAGCTGAATCTCTCTCAAGGTCTGAGAGGTCTGGAGCAAATCCAAAGAGTCCATCTCTGGGTGTAAACTTGACAAAGCCTGGAGTTACTTGGGTCTAAGGCTAAGAAAAAAATATCAGTAATATTTTCAGTGCTGTGATAAATATATGAGCTAAAGGATTTGTGAGTATAAATGAGTAATGTACAAGTAGACAGTACAGTGTTTGTTACAAACAGATAATGGGAGAGCTTTCCAGTCAGTCTAGTAAAAAATGAATTACTGAATGGCACAACAGCCAAATGATAATACTTTTTAGAGTGTTGACTTTCTACTCTTCCAAAGAATTAATAAGGAAAAGGAAAAGAGTTCCAGTCTGTTTTCCCAAAGATTATGAGATTCAGTACATATTCCCAAATGGCTTCTCATGCTAGTCAAAGCCACGCTGATGTGATCCATCCAGCGTTGGCAGTCGTTCTGTTGTGAGTGGGAGGTTGGACTACAAGACCTTCAGAGCCAGGATGTCTGATTCTCTAGGGTATGCCTTTTTAGAGATAAAACTGACAGAATATTTTTCACATTAAATCTTGTTGAAAGTCAACACTGTCACTTTTCTAAAATGTTTTGTTGCTGCAAAGATATTTAACCTTTTCCTTGTTTCACAGGTGGTCAGAGATATACTATTGATCGGTCACCGGCAGGCTTTTGCCTGGGTTGATGAGTGGTATGGTAAGTGTTCTCCAAATTGAGCTCATTGAGATGAAAAGCATATCGCAATTAACAGCAATTTTCAATTTGCTTTCATAGACCATCAGGTCCTAGCATAAGTTGTTCATGAAAGAGGCAGAACTACGTTCAGTTTCTGTGGAACATACGGAGTTCATTTATGGCAGGTTCTTTGCTAGCAAGGATAGACTGTATTTTTGGCAGCTGGTAGGCATCATACAGGGATGCCTTTATATCCCATGCATCTCAGAGTATACATCCAGTCATCCTGCACTGTAGGCAGATAGAAGCTCTTGTCTCTGCCAAGAGTCATGTATATGGAGAGCTGCATGCAGGTTTTATTAAAGCTTCTTATTAATAATTTCCATACTGCAAACTCCTAGGGCCTCTGATCCAACACATTTTCAGCTTTTTATGAAGGTTTTAAAGTGATAATATGGATTGCAATAACGAAAAGATAGAACTCTAATGTCCTTTCTGAAAAATGAATATAAATATAAAACCCTCTGGGTCTGATTGAACAGCAGCTGCATGCAAAAACTGTACTGAATCCATGCACCAGCTGTAGTATTGGGCATAAGTTCACAGGGTTTGTCCTTTGTACGTATATTTTCAGTAAGATGTAACCATAATCATAGATACTTGTAGAAGATAAAATATCCATCTAGCATATAATAGTTATTTGGGAATATAAATATCTTTGAGAATATCTTATAAATTGAATAGTGCATGAAAAAGCTTGTGCTGTAATGATTATAAAATACTGAAATCTACTAATATATATATTACTTGTATTGTGTAGCCATAAACTAATACAATAATTTTATGTCCAGTAAGGAAGACTTCCAAGAGCTTTTTTTTAAGTTTAGATATATTTTTTTAATTTCTTACCTGCAATATAGTGATCTACTATTTTCCTGTACAAAATGAAGTCACCTGTGTGTGTGCATTCATAAGGATAAAGACTTTTGAGAATAGTTCTTTTTATCTGACTAGACTATACTTCTGCTGTTTATTCCCCAAAACAGAAAAAAAATTAGAGATTATTTCCCAGGGTAGATCACTTAAGATGTTTTCTAAATTGACTTTTTGACAGTTGATTTAAATTGACTCAGTTATTTTTCAGAACAGATGCATTTGTGTTGACTTTTCTTACAAAATGTAATAGTTTCTATAACATTAGAACCATGACTGATTTTAATACTTACTGTTCTGACTTTATGTATGCAATAATCAAAACAAAGAAATTTAAACTGATGACTTTAAATAAAGAAGCCTGACTTCACACAATAATTGAGCCCAGAAATTTGCCCAAAAAATACCTCTTAAAGCAAGTCAAAGAAACAGTACGGGGAAGCCAAGAGTGATCTGCACTTTAGCAGAGCTTTTGATAAAAATGACAACTGAGTAATCATGAAATTAAACACATGGAATAGTTTTGGCCCAAAAACATTTAGCCACAGATTCTTAACTCTTAATATACCCTGTCAAAAACACTTTTTCCACAAATGAAATAACTCAGTACACAATT
Source organism: Anser brachyrhynchus (assembly GCF_964034855.1). Lineage (NCBI taxonomy): Eukaryota > Metazoa > Chordata > Aves > Anseriformes > Anatidae > Anser > Anser brachyrhynchus. Next base: position 3,813,884 of record NC_137711.1, read on the forward strand.
ATCTGTGGATTTTTACTGTCATGATGTGTCTTCTCATTAAATAATATATTGTAATTTTAGTACTTACTTGTCAGGTGAATTACAAAGCCTAAAAAATCTAGGCTTTCTAAAATAGATATGAATAAAGACTAAATATATAGCAAGGCTTACAAAAGAAAAAGAAAAGAAAGTGCAGAAAGTTAATTTAGGTAACTCTCTGTGCTCTCTGCTGCCTTTATAGCTCTGCAGTGTTCTGAGAATAACAGGTGGTAAGACCTGCTGACTACAAACCGAGTATTTCATTATCTTTTTAAAGAGTCTGTTTGCCGTAAATTATTACCTTTTCAAATTAAAGTTTGAGAAAGACTGAGATGATGCAAGTCAGCTAAACTGAATCAGGTAACCAGTGTATTAAAATCAGTTATCAAGCATACTATGTTACTGATATTACTGATTGATTACTCTTACTGTTACTGTAAGTATGAATGTGTCTTGTTTACTAAACTGTATTTAGCTTTATTAAGAAAAGTCTACTTTCAGAATGTTAGTTACTAATAAAGAGCATGTTCTTTGCTTGGCAAAATGCATCTTAGCATGTTATCTACATGGCTTCTCAGCTCATCTTTCATTCCAGACAACAGAAAAAAAAAAACAAACAAAAAACAAAACAGGTTGAAAGAGTATATTACTGGTATTCCTTGTTTTATATTGGTCAAAATTTTAGATTGCACTTCATTTTCACTGATGAAGTATTACAGCATGCTACTAATATAACAGCTAAAGTTGTATCTCTCCTTAAGAGCTGTCTCATAAAATGCATCAAGACCCACGTATCACATAACAAGAAGTGCTGTGATATAAAGTGCACAAATCCAAATGGCACATAATAAACTTAACAAAAACAATAGCCTCAAGAACAGAACCATGGTGTACATTACCAAAAATGGTACGCATTTCCAAGTGTACTGTACTAGTAAAGTGGTATTTAAATTGTATGTATAAAAGGTTGATGTCTATTTTCATGAAGCTCCGAAATTATGAAATAACTGCAAAGAATGGACCAATATTCTGACAGCCGTCATGTTCACCTACACCTTACTCACAAGTAAAATACTCAGAAGAGTAAGGTCACAAGTCAGCTAATTGGATTCTGAATGTTTTTACTAGAAGTATGATTTACGACAAAAACTTCTTTAAATCCTTAACGATTGCTTTGAGTTACATAGCAAGCATTTAACATACTACTTGCAAGTTGGACAACATCAGGCATGCCTAGACAATGATAAATGATCCTACCAGTAGAATTAGCCTTATTTGTAAAGTATGTGTAATTTTTATAATGCATTAAATGGCTTGAGGCTACAAACCTATTAACATATTCACTATTAATCCACTTTCTGGTGTAATTAAGTGTTAGCTTGTGCTGATCATCTGAGCTGATGTGTGTTTTAACAGTAAGACTGTTTGCTGGTTTTAAGACATACTATGCAAAGATAATATAAAATCTTTTAGAAAGTTCCTGCAAAGGTAAGTAAATCTTTACAATATTTCTATATCTGTCCTTTATTCTAAGGGATCTTCTAAAATCTTTTTAGAAGATCTTGGCTTTTGCCAAGGCCTGCACTTCAACACTTTTTTGCCTACCGTGTTACACAGATTCTCCCAAACAATTTCCACTCCTTCCTGTTCTCTGACTCCCTTTGACTTAACCTTCTTACACCTTCCTTGGCTGATATAACTACCTTTATGAGTCAAATTTCATAAAGCTAGTTGCTCCATGCTTTTTTTAAATCCTTTTTGGCTTCTGCTGAAAGACTATATATTCCTAGAACCTTCTTAAAAAATTAAGTTTGCATTGAATCAATGGAAAATGCCAACAATTTTGAACTTTTTACAGATATGACTATGGATGATGTTCGAGAATACGAGAAAAATATGCATGAAAAAACCAACATTAAAGTTTGCAACCAACATTCATCTACTGTGGATGAAATAGAGAGCCATGCCAAAGCAAGAGTATGTCAATTTTTAAAACATATTGCCCATCCTCAGGTAGTATACCTGCACAGATCAGAGAAGAGCAACCAACTGATCTTGCTGATCAGTCAGTGGAATTTTTGGGCAATTTTGCCTCAACAGGAACAGAATCTTTCTCCATGAAGTGCAATCCTTTCTTTTACACTGTAAACTGCCACTGATGTAAGAAAGGGTGGGGTTGGGCTCACATACAAGTCCCTGTCTTTGGGGAAAACAAAATTCCCTAATTTCAGTTGGATGCATAAAGTAGTAGTTAAATGTCAGTTCTACTTTCTATTATTTGAATAGTTTTTAAAAAATGCAAGAGTTTAGACTTTTTCAGTCAAAAAGCCAGGAACATGGAGAGTGGAAAATTTCTGTGGGACTAATAAAATTCTTTGCTTCATCAGGAAAGAAAGCTAATGACTTACTCACTTGTTTCAAACTAATTTTAATGTCATCATTGATTAGCTACCAACAAGGTGAGAAGAAGTACTTTCAGAAGTATATACCAGCAATCTGTGGAAAAGGGCACATTGATGTGTAGGTGCTCTGATTCAGATTCTGGAAACCGTAAGAATTCAGGTTCCTAACTTAGGCACCTCAAGTGGATGCCTAACATTGGAAATTATTAGTATCTGCAAATAGAAAAGATGCAATGGTATTTGCTTCTAAAAATGTTATTGTTCCTTTGTTTCTGTGAACAGAGCAGTGATGGTTTTACTCAAGGAACAGGTGTGGGGCAAGGCCTGAAGTTCTAAGTCCTTTGTCCTTAGTAAAAATTCCCACCAGTATGAGATGTTATCTACAGGATAAACAGGAGGACAATTCATGTGTTTGTTTTGCTGCAGTTCCTTGGCATCAAGGTTACTCCTTACCTGTTCAGTGAATTGAGAATCAGTTTTGACTTTGGCTCTGCACTTCAGGATTTGGCTTTGTATGAAGTTTGCCATCCTGAGTTCCCATGTGGCAAAATTACCATTGAGGTCAGGACAGAATTTGTCATTTATGAAAAAAAGAAAGAGCACGGACATATTTCACAGTCTGAGCCTTATAAGCTCAGGGCAAGGACTTGTTTTACTTGAGAGTATATCAGAACAGAAGTGAATTTAAGGTGAATGTAAGCTAAAAAGCAAAATTCAGCTGAAGAGATAATGAGTATTTCATGTCTGAATTTAAAATTTACAGTCTTGGAGGACACCTTGTAGTAAGACTTCAATCAATTTTCACGTAAATGGCCAGTAAGCTGAGAAATCATCCTGTCCCGTTTCACTCTGATTCATTTAAGACAAGCTTTATTTTATTTTATATGGAGGTCCTCAATCAAAAATAGCTGAGATAAATTCATGGTCTCCCTTTGATGTTGGGGGTGTTTTCAAACAGTTTGAATTCAGAGACTACACGCGCTGTTACAGAGCAAAAGAAAGTGTAAATCAGCAAATCAGTTTCAAATCTACCTCCAACACAAGTAGGTGCAGTTCCTCCTGTTTATTTAACAGACCACCTGTTTATTTCCACCACTTATCTCAGATTTGAAAAGAACTTGGTCCTCCCTCCTAATAACTGGCACAGCTCTGTAGGCTGAAAAGGCCCCTGGAATGTAATCTGCAGTGAGGAGAGAAGGCAGCTGGCAACTTCTTTGGTTTTGTTTATTTAACATGATGTTGTAATATAACATAAAGCTTCTTCTACCTAACATCTGCAGCCAAGGCTACAGATGCGTGCAGCTGGCTAATATTAAAAAGTATAGATGTACTGAAAATATATCATTTTGCCGTTCATATGGTAAGCACTATTGCCAGTCCCATGTCTCAGACACTCATATATGCCAGAATTTTGTGTTGATTAAAATGCCAGTGTTTATACTTCTGGGTTGGTTTTTTTGTTTGTTTGTTTGCTTGGGTTCCTTTTTGAGTTCTGAGAACTCGGAGAATCTATTAATGATACTTGAATGAAATTGCTAAATTTTAGTCTTGAAAAGGAATGCCATATACCACAAGATTTACAAAGATATCACACAAACTGACAACAATGGATGAGAAAGAGTAGAGAATGATAGCTGTAATGTCTTTATCATCTGCAGAACTTGGTTCTTTATTATTTGAATGTGAAGCATAAATTATCCATATTTTACCACACTCCCACAGGGTTTTAATCACATCTTCCAAAGATTTATTATGATTTATAAAATAATTACCCAGAGAGAACTCAGAAGAGATTTTACAGGGCGTCTTCTCATGCGTTGGTTTGAGGTGGGGAAGATGGGGTTGTTGGTTTTTGTTTTGTCTTTGGTAGTAGTCACCTCTTTCAATTAGTATTTTTCAGATATTGGATTTTGCTCTGTTCTACTTGGGGTAGTTTGAATATTTTGAGTTTCATTCTGTGATTCCTTCAAACACACAGATTTACTGTGGTGTTCAGTGAAAACCATACAATTTATTTCAGTTGGTTTAGTGGACGTCTTGCAGGCAATATAGGCATGAAGCAGCAGGTTTCAGAATGCCATGCAGATTATGTTTTTTCTCATGTTACCCATTTGCAGCAGATGTCATTCATTTAGGATTTTATCAAAAAAAGTTTTGGACAGCTCAGTTTAGAAAACATTATGCTGGGATTGCTCTGCCCTCTTGTGGGTTTCTACAGCACTGTGACACATTTGTCACCTGCATGAGAAGCCTTTCACTACTTCTGAAACATCCTGTGGACCTGATTTTCCATAGCAAAGTGGCTTTGACGTCTCATCTCATTTTGCCTCTGTTTTCCAGGGATGTTGGAAAGTGTGTCGTGACTATCAAGTCTGAGGGAATGCTTTAGGCATTCTTAGTAGAAAAGCATAATAGTTCTGTGCAAGCAATGGTTACTAGAAGTCACTGGAAGCTCTGTATGGGGAGAGAGAAGTTTTCATCCCTTGATAATTGCAGTAGGGAAACAAACCAGTGACAGTCATTTATCAGTTTGTGCTCATAATCTTAATGAAAGTAATGTCAGTTTTGTTTTCTTTGAAGTTCTGAAAAATTCTACTTGCTGACTATGTATCTAAATATATTCTTTAATTGCCTGTGAAATAGCTTGATTTTTCCAGCAGTTGCTGAGGTAGCACTCATTATCCAGTTCAGACCCAGACCCAGATAGAAGAACCATTAGTATGTGCTTAATGTACTTCATTTTCTTTACATTGGCCTTTTATTGTACTCCAGTCAATGCATTAAAATAAGATAGAATTCATATGGAGAATCATTTAATGATATGCATGATAAGCAGTCACTCTCTGATTTGAAATTTGGATGGAAGTAGTTTAACTGAGTTAATGAAATCATCATTTGAAATTATTCTAACATGTCATTTATCTTTCTTTTCTTCTTATTGAAGACATGACAATGGATGAAGTCCGAGAGTTTGAACGAGCAACTCAGGAAGCTACCAACAAGAAAATTGGGATTTTTCCACCTGCAATAGCTATCTCTAACATTTCCATGCCTTCTTCAACCCGCAGTGCTCCATCTAGTGCTCCATCAACTCCTCTCTCCACAGATGCTCCCGAATTCCTAACAGTTCCCAAAGACCGGCCTCGAAAAAAGTCTGCTCCAGAAACCCTCACTCTTCCAGATCCAGAGAAAAAAAAACTTTAAATTAACCCAGCATGATTCCTCCTGATAAGCCATGTCTACCACAGCAAGAGTAACATAATACAGTTTCTAGAAAGGTCATGGTGGTTGGTTGGTGTTTCTTGGATTTCTTTTTGTTCGTTTTGTTTTTTGTTTTTTTTTTTTTTGCTTCGGATAATCTCACTGTTGTGGAAAGATTGCTTCTTTCCTCAGGCTTGATCCTTAAAACCTTCAGAGAAGTGCATGCAAGAGAATGTAATTTATATATTCCTAAAGCAGTGTTCCAAGCCATATGGTGCGTCTTACTGACCTACAATGAAATAGTCTGAGGAGAACCCTATAAAAGAAAATAAATCTTTCTCTAGCAGTATCTCTACTTGGAAATCCACATCTAGGTCATAGCATTTATAATTAGGAATAGATATTCAGTAAAGCTGCCAAGGACTTCTGAGGCAAATTTGTGCCAAGCAGAATGCAGGGTTAACTGGATAAAAAAGCTCCAATCGTCTTCTTTTATAACTGATTTTAAAATCCATCCTACTCTCAGGCTTTTCATGTATGTTCATAAACCTTTGACCTGCAACTCATTGTACTTGAACACCAACAGCAATCACTCAGATTCATATTTTGCTTAATATGACTCAGGATTTGGGGCCTAGCTAACAAACATGAAACTTTTCAAACCTAAAATATCATTGTATTGAAGCCCCAATTGTAATTAATTATACTGACTTTGAGGCCATTGAACTATTTCTATCTTGCACAGAATTTGTAAAAGAAACCACCTATTTCTTGTAGATAATGTATTTTAATAGCTTTCTTTTTGTGATCTCTTAAGTTCATATTGGTGTTCCAATGATGTTCCATATACAAGATTGAAAAAAAAAAAAAAAGCAGCTAAATTGAGCCAGTTGAGAGGGAAAACCAATGAATTTTGTCTTGTCCTCACTGAAAGAAGAGTGGTAGTTACCCTGTAAGACCTTGAATGTAAAGGAAAGAAAATATGAGACTACTTTTTCTTTCCTGGCTCTCACCATTCCTAAACAGCACAATCTCTACTAACAGAAAGCTAGTTTCAGGCTTTACCACCGCCTCTAGGGAAGGAGTGAATAAAATCAGTCACTTGGAAAAGCGAATGAATCGTGGGGCTGCTCTGTCACATGTAGGGTGACAATAAGGAAACAGAAGTGCTCCTCCTGGTCTGCACGTGAAATCACTCTTCAATCTCAGGAATTAAAACGTAGAATGGATGCTTCCCGGAAGGGAAGTGTAGATTGAGGGGGGAAGAGAAAAATGAATTGCAAAAGTGTTCTCTTCCTTCCTTCTTTACTTTTCAAAATGTAAACTCAGTGAGAAACTTTCCCTCTGACCCCCATTTGGGGTACTTTGTTCTCTTTCATACAAATAGCTATTTAGTCAATATTGTCAGCATCTATCAGGATGGGTAGCTGTAGTAGACATTAAATAAGCTGCTGTTCAATTCCCAGTGAATGATAGCTGTTACATGAATGATACGATCAAAGTGGGTGATACTTTGTACCACTGGTGACATGGTACATGGATAAAAAGAAGAGAGTCCTCCAGAGCTGAACTATCATGGAATATTGAACAATCAGTTTGGGGATGGCCTTTTACCTGTACAGGACGTTTGTGCCATCTTCTCAGCACAATGTAATGATTGGACTGGCTTAAATGCACTGAACTTCTCAATGGCTGTAGATCCAGTAGAAGTTATGTTGAATGTGTGGTATTTATAGTGTTGTTTTAGTAGCAGGAGAGGTAATTCCACTGTCAACCTGCACTGAGAACAAGTGTATATTTGATTGATAGTTAAAACCCTGTAGCTAGCAAAATCCAGAAGCTCTTTGTAGGTTAGCTATGGTCTGACTTCATGCTTCCTCCCACTTACTGTCCATGTTTTGCTTTGCATTTCTTCCCAGAGTTTGTAATTCTGTGTAGCTAGTAAACTGACAGGTGATGATTTTTTGTTTGAAAAAAAAAAAAGCCGCTGTGATGCTGGAAACAAAACTTTCTTGCATTAGTTTATAATTTCAGCTTTAAGAGTGTGCAAATTATGTAATAATGATTATAACTGGTCTAATCCTTATTATTTATTTAGTAGCAAGATTGAGACATTGGCAGAGAAGGGAAGTCTTTTAAAAGATAAACTGTTGTTGGTTGTTTTTTATTTCCTGAATTTAACTATGTAGAAATAGTTTAGGTCTGCTCCACTGATGGAAGTCTGTTTTTCAATTAATTTGTTTTTTGTCAACGAAAAAATTGCCCAGCTCTAGTTAGTCATAATTTCCTTGTGCTTACATGTTACTGTTTCTGTAGAGGTTTTGGCATCTGGGTTTGTTACAGATTACTAGACCAAAGCAGTTATACCTTTACTCATGTTTAACTGATTCATTTCAAATCCCGTGTGGATAGGGTGATTATCATACCATGTAGGTTTGGGAGGTAAAGCATGTATGAAAATTATTAACACTCCTGAACAGGATACATCTTATAGCTGTGTGACAGATATGTAGGAGAAAGACACTGATCGTGTCATGGAAAAAATGCCAGACTCATTAATGCTGTGTCTCCATCGGCATGTGCTGCTGCCATAGTCCTTCCACCAGGCAGTGCTGGTCTTGAGAAGTACCAGATTTATTGACCAAACAGCCTGAATTCACTGCTGGCCAAAATAAGGTTCACGCTTATCCACATTGCCTCCATGTTGCTTACTAATGAAGGCAAATAAAAAAAAATCTAGATTTCTTCATTGGTTTGGATAAGAAATATGCCAGGCTTTTCATCATCTATGTTAGTAACCTCCGCCATGTTCTACTTTGTTTTCCCCACCAGTCAGTAATTAACCAATTTGTCCATATGAAGTTTAAATAACATTTCTGTTCTTGTGGGTTGTTTTTTTTTGGTTGGTTTGTTTTGATTTTTAATTTTATGCAGGATAACTTCTGGAATATTCCCAGCAAACACAAAATCACACAACGTGAAATGGAAAGGAACATCGGAATACCTGGGTAACATCTTGAGGCTAAGGGGTTGTTTTCATTACTGATTTTGTCAGAATGCTTTCTATTGTATTTTCAAGCATCTTTATTAGGAGAAAAATAATATTTTGCAGGTATTCATCACTTCTTTTGCAAAAATAAATGATGTAATTAGTGAATACATCTGTAGAGGGTATGGTGGTACCCAGCAAAGGTGAATGGGCACAGCAGCTGCGTATTCCTATTCTCTGCCACAGTGACAGAAGAATTACACAATATAATCCTGTTAGGATTTCACAAGGAATTTTTCACCAAGGAGAATACAGTTCAGAGTAAATAATGTGATTACTTTGTTTGGGCTTCTATTAAAACCTTTTCCCAGCTTTGCTCATATTTTTATATATTTCTTGTAGAATAATTGTAACAAAATAACTGGCAATTGCAATCTTTAGAAGGGCAGACCTCTTCATAAATTTAAAAAGGAGGTGCCTGGAAAGACTTTGAGAAGCAGCACATTCCTGAAACACACACTTAATGGGATTTCTTATGAATGTAATTGCTGATTTTGTAAATGACTGGATAAATCCTGTGGAAAGAAAGTATTTGACCTTATTCTTTGACTTTTTTATTATTATTACTATTATTCTGGAAGGTGATTGTGTGACATCTAGTAGCCAATTTGCATTAACTGCTGCTGTAGAGATTTTGAAATGGAAATATTTGTTCTTTATTTTGTAACAAGACCGCTACATTGTGTTAAAACTGCTTTGAAGCTTGCTGCACTATAACTTCCAAACAATGTGTTATCATTTGAAATAAGCCAAATGTGTATGCTTTTTATGAGTTAGTGCAGTAAGAGAGAACTCATGATCTTGTCAATAGGAGCTTTTTTGTTTCCATTGTTTGGACTTGGTTTCATATGTGTAAGTTAAAATTGCTAAATACGTCTAACAATGTTTTGCTTTAAATGAACAGCATGGTCATTGAATTACAATCCCCTGTAGTTTTGTGGTGTCACTTAAACAGATTTCATTGTTTTATTTCATTTCTGTGATAATTCCACATGATTCTGAATGTCCAGTAATTCATTTCTTTTATTTAGAGCTCTGATGGCTACATTAGGCAATCCATTACTACCATCAAAGAAGGACCAAGTTTTGAACTGCTCTGCATGTTAAACAATGCAAAGCTAAGCAGGAGAATTTGATTGTCATATTTTTCATCCATTTCAGTTAATTTTTGATTTTTGCTAGTTATTTATTATTTTTAATATTGTATTTTCCCTTGCATTTTGTTGTAAATAAACTACCAACAAGTATTCTTTACAAGTGTGGCTGTTTTCTTCTACTCGGTCTTCTCTGGCAAGGAACATGGCCATTAACATTTCTACCACCAGCTCTGCAAGTCAGTTCCTCAAAATTAAGTAGCACAAAGAATTGGCATTGTAAGGGAAATTTAAACCACTTAACATCTGCTAGGTCTTGTTGCTCCTCAGCTTTTAAAGATTTTATCAGGGTAGCTGCCCCCTCGGTCTCATGTTAGCCCATTCATTTGTAAATGACCATTTGGTTGATAAGGAATTTTTTCAGTAGGGAGCCATTTCTAATTCTCCATGCAGAGTTTTACAGCGCAGTGATGTAGTAAATACTGGAAAAGAGAACACTGGAAACCTCTCAAAAGACAAGAATCCTTCGTACCTCAAGTCATTTCATTTCAGCCAACGGAAATTTCATGTGTACAATGATTCTTTAAGTTTTTAAGCAAGGGCTTACTCCATACGCACACAGCTTTCTGTGCCCCAGAAAATTGCTAGTTGCTTACTCGGTATAGAAATGCTTCACAACAGCGTAGGACTGGAAATAAGAAACAAACATACATATTGAAAATACTTCAGGTAGAAATGACAGGATTTACCCTGTAAACTATCGGGTTGCTATAGCTGCTTTGCAAGACGAATCACAGCCAGCTAAAAGCACGCAGCAGTGGGTGATGTGACGTTGCCAGATGCAGGGCGTTTTGCAGCTCTGGCTGCAGAGGTGATCGGTACCACGTCCCGAACGGGCTGAAGGAGTCACCAGAGCAGATTCCCATGATCAGCTAAAGAAATGCTGACACATGAAAGCTATAGTGACATCAGGAGACAGTGCAAGATGTAAAGTCCTGCCAAAAAGCAACCAATGCAATGCACCTGGCATGAGAAACAGCTGTGATGTACAGGGTGAGGCAGTGCCTATGTGGTGGGATGGGACGGGGACATCCAGGCGCAATCCAACACTTAATGGCGTTGGTAACCGCACAAACGAGCTAGAAACCACACAGTGCTGTGGTAATGACTTCTTGGTGGCTTTGGTGTATTAAGATCATGTTGGGATGAGTGTGCTGGGGCTGTACGTTGCAGACATCCAAACCTCTCACTGAGCCTTCACCACCCAAGTGCATTTGTGACTGTCCTTCCAGTGACCAAGTTAGACCTGGATTCTCTGGCAGAGAGCTGTGCCTGCAGCAAGGGTCCCAAAACTGCAATGCTCACCACGTGTCCTCTGACAGCAGACAACTAGGATGATAACATTTCTAATAATTGGGCCTGATGTGTTTTTTGTTGCTCATGGGTTTGGGTGCTTCTTGTTGGCTTTTTTGTTTTTATATTTGGAGCTTGTATTACTAAGACTTCTCCAAAATTTACACAGATACAAAATGCTAATGCGTGCACACACATTACAAAGTGGATAAAAATCTGGACCCGATCCTTTTGCTATTAAGATCAGTGTACTCTGATTGTTTGTACTCTTGCAGAGGGAACAAATTCCACTGCTAATTCTTTACAAAATTCCTGTGTAATGAGACATTTCATTGGGCAGAAATGCATTTCAGTAACCTGATCTTAAAGCCAGCAGCACTTTATTGTGTAGATGCAGACTACCAACGCCTGTTATCTGATGTCCTTTACTAATCTGCATAAAATGATGCATTTTTCTGGGCAATTAGGCACTCATACAACCCTACAAGTCTGTGGAAATAATCTGATTAATACGCGCACGAAATACACTGGAAACACCCGAATAAATAAGCCCCTAAATGTGGTTTATTGCTCAGCTTTGTAACGGTGCTCTGAAAAACGAACGGTTCTTTAGGCTTGTAACACTGAAAACGTGCTCTGCACGCGCTGTGCTTTTGAGCTCTCTGGCAATGTCCCCTGGCAGCGCCTCCCCAGACCTCGCAGCGGAGGAAGCAGGACCCGCAGCCCCCCATTTTTGCGGATTTCGGCTTAAAAAAACGACAAACCCGCGCGTGCCCCGCCGCCGCCGGACTCCGCTCCCCGCCCGGACCTTTCCGACCGCCTTCGGCCATTTCCCCCCGCCCCCTGGGGCCGTGCCACACCGCGCATGCGCCGTGTGCCCCCACCGCCCCCCAGCCGCGGGGAGTCCCGCGAGAGCCGGCGGCGCGCTAAGATGGCGGCGCTGTGCGAGGCCTTCACGCTCTGCGGCCTGGGGCCCAGCGGCGGCGTCGGGCAGGGCGGCGGCGTCCTGGCGCTGGAGCCGGGCCCCGGCCCCGACCACGTCCTGCTCACGGACCGCGGCAGGACGGCCACGCTCTTTAAGGTAACGCCCGGCACGGCACAGCCCCGGCTGCTTGCTTTGCGGAGGCTGCCGCCGCTCAGGCCTGGGCCGGGGGCTCCGCGCAGCACCTCAGGGGTGCCCCGGGGAGCCCTGACCCGCCCGCGCTGCCCGTGCCCGGCCGGCCCAGCCGCCCGCTGCCCTCCCGCGGCTGGAGCCGGGAGTGTGGGGGCCCCGTGGGCTCGGCGTGTGTGGTCGTGGGCCCAGAGGGGGCCTCGCCTCGGCTCCGGCCCGGCCCCGCTCACCTGCGCTCCCCCAGGGCCTGCTCCGCGCACCGGTGCTGCGCTGGCCCTGGGCGGTTGTTTGGCGGACTCTTTTGCTCATTTTCTCTCTCCGTTCCCAATGGTCGCATCCCGAAGCAGCAGCGGATGTCACGCCTCCCGATGTGCAGGGTGACATGTGTTGTGTCCGGGTGTCAGCTGCCGGCCTGCTGGGGGCAGAATCAAAGATTTAGAGTGCATGAACTGAAAAAGTGTTGTTACACTGGCTTTTCTTTTTTTTTTTTTTAGTGCATGCATCTATTTCATTGGACTGTAGCATGAAACTTCATAAAAACATTTATTTGTATCTTCTTGTTTGGCTGTCGTGGTCATGGCGCTAGGGGTTGTATCTTAGCAAACTCATGATGTAGTCTCTTTTCAGATATTTAGTGCCACTGCCTAGAACGCATATGAAAATATAAATGTATTGGTAAATATGTCCAACATAGCCCTAGCCTGAGAAGAGAGAGTTGAGCACCCTCAGAGCAGCAAAATCTAACTCATACATAACGTGAGCTTAGACAGTAACAGTCATCATTCTTGATCTCAACATATTGAAACAGGAATAGAAGAAGTACTTTCCTGTGCCTAATTATATTGGTGAGTAAAAGCAACTTACATGCATGGCTAAAAGTAATACTCATGCCATGTATCCTACCTATGCTTCATGGCAGAAGCCCATATAACTGTTACAGGTCAAAGTTATTTCTCACATGAAAAGAAGTTTTTAATTAATATAGAGCTCTTTGATGTTACCTTGAAATTTCTAGTACTGAAGTTAGAAATGCTCAGGCAGAAGTTCTGAGTCCTGTTAGCATACCAGTTTCCGTATTTTAATGTTCTCATTCATATCCAGTGTGGCTAGGTCGTGTTTTCTTGCTGTCATGAGAGAAATCCCGAGCATGTACCGTGTTCTACTTTAATTGCGTGTCTTTGTCCTGATTTTTTTCTAGGTTTCAGATCAGAAGCCGCTAGGTTGTTGGTCAGTTAAACATGGGCAGATTATCACAAGTCCAGTCGTATGCAACTTTGAAACTCATGAATATATAGCTGTTCATGATGACAAGGTGAGATTCTTTTCTTAAAGGAAAAAAAAATGTAGTGAGACTTCTGAGTGAATGTAGGTAGGGAAGAAGTCGGTGTTCTGCTAACTGGAAATGCATGGAACTCTCTGTACCCTATTGCAAGATCTCAAAGCTGGTAGTGATGGTCTGATGCTATCCTAGTTCAGGCCATCTCTGCTCTCTGAGTGGATGAGGATGTGCAATGCTAAGTCTGCATAGTCTGCTTGGTGACATGACTGAGCACCAGTTATGCAGTGGCCTTTTAGATACTGAAGCATTGCCAATGAAGAATGCCTCAGGCGTATGTTCTCTAAGAATAAGTTACATGTTGCATGAACTGTTTAGAACTGCATGATCATTGTATTGAAAAAGTTCAGACCTGCATCCTTGTCTTACAGTTAAACATTTCCTGTTTGCGTACTTCTGGTAGCGTTTACTCAGCACATGCTGAACATTTGTCTTTTGTTGTTGTTGTTAGTGAAATGCTCTTCCTGACCTTTTATTGTTCTCCCTAAAACATCCTCCTCCAGATCAGGTCATCTGTACTTCAATCTGTCTCCAACACTTTGATCTACTTTCATTTAGAATTCTGTTGTATCTTTTTCTTAGCCTCATTCTTTCCTATCCTTTGTTTCAAGTTCAAGATCTCAAGCTGTATTTGTATTCCTGTTGTTTGTGTCAGCATCTTCCCATGCAAACTTTCTAAGTCTGTTTTTACTAAGGCTACTGTGAATACTTAACTGTATACTTTCCTCCTGTGTTTCAGTAACATGCAATTGCCGTTATTTTGTATGATGAAAAGTCTATATATGACTGCTTTATTGTGCTTAAAAGATGTTGCTTCTCTTTAAGGTTTTAAGGATATGGAAGGATGAAGATGTTAATTTGGACAAAGTATTTAAAGCAACGGTAAGTTTCTTACAGATACTCACTTTTATGTTAACATCCTGAATCTTGCTTACTTTCATAGTACTGGTAAAATCACTGTGATTAAAGTGTAATCACATTGGGATTAAAGGTGTATAAATGGTTGTTCGAACTCCTTACCCTTAATTATGCTTTTTCTGATACCATTCAGAAATGTGCTGTTCATTAGGATATTTTCATGACTCTGTTGGTAGTGATCTGCATTATTAATAGCGTTTCACAAAATTGGCATTACTGGGGATCTTGCAGGTTCACCATCCTTACATTACTCTTCTATCGAAGGAACTCTTAAAAAAAATCCCATGCTCAACACTTGGCTTTCAAGGTACTGTACTGAAGAACATAGAACTGAAGTTTTTCCTTTTTTCTATACAGCTTTCAGCTGATGTGTACAGAATTCATTCACTGCCCCATGGGGATCCATTGGTATTATTCAAAGGAGGTGGTGTTCGAACTTTAGATGTTCTTTTGGAAGCCCCACAACAAGAAATTGAAAACATTATTTCAGATGAAGTTATAAAGTAAGTGATACAAACTCAGGAATCTTCTTGATCAGAAGAATTGATGATGTTGAAAGTTGTACCCTTTTTATGTGACAGGAAGAGAAGTAATCTGAAGATCAAGATACTGGGGTTGGTTTGTTGATTTTCCTTTTTAATGCGTTTGTTTTACAACCTTTAATTTTTTAAAATAGAGATATAAAAATATGAGGCTGCCTAAGTAATATGATATGACGTAGGTGTAGTCCCAGAATTTAGAAGAGTTCATACAGCTTTCATTTCTTAGGTGGAGTGAAGCTTTCCTGGAAGGTCAACAACCTGTCTTAATTTTCATTACTGAGAAGGTGAGTCGTTCTTATTTTTTTAAACTTTTGTAGCAGCAAATCTATGTTCTCTTTCCAAAAAACATTACTTGTTTCGCTGGATTTTAAGAGCTGTAATGGAAATCATTATCCAATCATTGTGTATCATCTCTGATACAACAGTTAAGTTGAAGTCGTGTTGTTTCCAGGGCCGGGGAGCCTGTCTCTTAGAACTTCAGAAATCAATTAAGTTTAAACACTATATACAATCATGTGACTTTTTACTTCACTCTTTATTCAGATGTTTGTTCCTGTGAATTCATTTGTTGCATCAAATCAGAATTTGCTGTATGTACCTGAGTCAGTAAACACTTCTAAATTAGGCTGTATGTTCCATAGCAAACACGAATTCCTAATTGCGTATAAGACTCAAAGTATAATCAGTACTAATATCTGAACTGGTCTTTTTCTTCCTTCTATAAATTAAAAACTTTCTTTTGGTTTTAGGATGGGGATTTTTTTGTCTATGTACAGAAACTTAAGATGAACAGTCTGCACAAATATAAGCTTGAACAACAGGAATCTTCTAGTCCACTGAGTTTCACGGCATATATAAGAAAGCAAATTATCACACTTCTGTGTTTGTGTAAGTTATATTTTCTAATGGGATGTGATGATAAAACAAGAAATTACATGGAAAGACAAAGTTCTGATGTCTGTGAATTACTGTTTCATATACTTGCTCTTCTCTATTAAATGTTCTAAACCAGCAAGTGATAGAACAAGTAATTAAACTTTCATGGAATTTTAATGGTTGAATAGACTTATGTTCTTAAATGTTATGGCTTGTACCTTAAAGATTTCCTGATAGCCGTGCTATTATTTTTTTGCTTTTCATCATAACATGTCCTTTAAATATCATGTATTTCTTCTGGTGCTTGTTGGATTTTGTTCTCTTTGGGTGTCTTCTAGCCATACCATATCAAATTGCTTTTCCTTAGTGACAGACGTAAAAATGTCATTTCTTTTCTTTGACAGATTCCAATGACTCTGTATATAAGGTTCTGATACCTCTGCAGCAAAATGGTGAAGGGGAAGAGCAAATTCTGTCCAAGTCGCTACTGCTAAACCTTTCAATATCTGGAAGTGTTCTAAAAGGAACTTCTTTGGTTGTTATTGATAAAGACCATGTTGCAGTATTAGGAAGTCTAGCAGCATCTGGTGAAGAATCCAAAGGTAACTAGAAAAAACATACGGATGTCTTAAGTTCTAAGACATTCTTAAACAAAGCAATGGGTGTTCGTGTGTTTGTTTGTTTGTTTGTTTTTAACCAGGCAGAGCAGGAAATAGTGGTGGTCTCGATTCTTTAGTGAATGCTATAAATACTGCATTTTAAATGAAATAGTTTACTCTTAAAACTAATGTATAGTTGAGCTTTGCAATTGAGAGCACTAGCCGAAAGATAATGTTTACCTTCAGTAAATGCGATGGTGGTTTGTGAGATTAAACTTGCTGTTTCAGTATTTGCTTTCACAAAAGTATTTTGCTGTTAGCGAAACAACTGAGAATAAGCAGTGAGGGGAAGAAAACGGAGGCTTTTTACGTGATGTATGCAGGGGGAAATAAAACTGATGTCCCATAAGAAATTAGTATCTAAAATAAGTGAAACAATACTTCAGTTTCATGGCTAAACTTCTGAAGTGTGGGATCACTGAAAGTCAGGCCACTGAACATAGCATTTTGTGACTGGAAGCTACACTGACTGGTATCGTTCTCATTACAGCTTCTTGTTTGAAGCTCCTTAATGGAAAACTAATTAGTCTTCAAATCTTTTTGTTAAGAGAGCTAACTGGAGTGACACATTTCCTAAGGTTGAATGCTTACTAAGCTGAGCTATTTTTGAAAGTTATTTCTATTTTCTTAAGTGTAGATAACAGAAAGCAGCAAAAGCAAATGTAGCATTTGTGTTGCTTTTGGGTTTCTAACATCTCTGATTCTTCCTAGAGTGCCTAACAATATGGAATACAAAATTTCAGACGTTACAAACTTCAAAGGAACTGCCCCTGGGAACCAGTGGACAAGTGAGTTCAATCTTCTATTTGTTGTCCTAAAGCTTTAATTTGATGCATTTGGCATAATAGTAACTAAGACAAGTGGGCTTCAGAGTTGCAGTTCTGTCTGGAAGAGCAGTAAATGGCAACTTCTGAAACAAAATTAGTATTGCCCAGCTGATCAGCTATTTTTGTCATAATCTCTAAACAGGAGAGTGGTGGCCTTTGGCAATATCTCTGGTAATTCAGTACCTTCTCACTTCTGCTGGCCTTGATTGTTTGGTGAGAATAAAATACCTAGTCAGTATCTGTTGTGTTCAGACAATTTGAAAATGACTGTCTGAATAATTCTAGGGCCTTCCTAAACAGTGTTTCAGAATGTTCAGGTGTCAATTGATAATAAGTAAACTGACAATTAATAAATGCACTAGTAAAATAGAACAGCTGACTGTTGTTGTCATTTTGTCAAAATTGCACAAAAGAGAGCATTTAAAAAATGTATATCAAGTGGACTCAGTGCCTTGGAGCAGTCACTGTAAGGCATCCCTGGAAAATACTCAACTTCTGTGTTTAGAAGCAGTTGTTAATAAATGTGCTAAAAAATGTTAAAACTACCAAAAATAACTGCTAAAATCATCTGATCACTGACTTTTCAGTTGAATTTTGCAATGAGAAGTTAAATATCAGCTTGTGCAGAAATGTGCCTCTTTACTCCTCTCCTCATTAACTGTGTTTAATATTTTGTAGTTGTGGTGTTATGGGGAAAATTTTTTTTTTACTCATGGAAAAGTGCTAACAGTAGTTATATACAAGTGTGAAACTTCATCCCTGGCAGCTGCTGTGGGAAAGCTCAAGGACAGTCAAGCTTCTGGTAAGAATTTTTGTAATTACAGTGAGAAGATCTTTTAATAGGAAAACTTCAGAACCTGTCTGAAAATTGTTATTTTAATACACTGCTATAAAATCAGTTAAATCTTAACAGTGTATCCTGTTCCCACCTGTTTAAATTCTGTCGTTGAGAATATTGAAGAATATAGATGTTTGAATTTATTGTGGCTTCACTTAAACTAAGCGTAATTCAAATACTGGAATTATTGAAAATACTGATATGCCAGCTATGAGCACTGAAAACAGAATAAAGAGTGTCTCTTTCTTTATAAATTGTGTTTTTAAAGCACTTGTGACCGAATAGGGCAATGACAAACATAAATTTGTAAACTTTAAGTTAAAGAAACTACAGAAGTACGCTTAACTTAGTATTGCACTGAAAATGATGCAAGTAATGTTCACAATAAATTGTGTAATAACATTTCTTCTCCTACCAAAAGGTATATGGGAAAACAGTATGTAACAAGTCTCATAAAATTACTCACTGCTGAGATAAAACAGGATGTTTGCTTGGCAGAAAACTACTTGTATTACACTTAAGAAAATACCTGCTAATATTAGAAGTTAATATATTTATATTTTAATAAATGTGCTTTAAGTGTTAACTTCATGTAGTTCCATTTTTGTGTTCACAGATATTTCTTCATTTGTAAACTGGAATACCCTTGAAGATGAAGAGCGTGTGGTTTCCTTTCAGCCACAACAGTCTGCAGCTCTAAAATCTGAATCCAAAATGACTGTAAGTTAATACAAGGAGTATGTGAGGTTTTTGGCTTGTATTAGTTTCTTCCCAACATTACTACTCTTACTTTTTGGTAATATTGCACAAGGGAATTTAACTCTGTATTTGTCATTTACTGTTTCTAACGCTTTCTGGAACTGAACTGGCTAGTTACTAAATTTAATCTCTGCAGTAAGTTGACACGTGATGTTCCTGGTTATCTCGATTGAAATCCTTGAATATGTACTGTCTTTTTGGAGCTGAATAAAAACTTGTTTTTCTTTATTATAGTTAAGATCAAGAAGGAACAGTGTTGCTAAAGCACAGCCAGATGCCTTCAAAGTTGGACAGATCTTACTAAATATAAAAGTAAGTATACCAAATATCCTTAATTAGTTTTCAGGCACACCGAGAACATTCCAGGTGTCTCTTATGCTATTATCTTCATCCATATCCTCCTGCATATCAAGCTGAAGAAGATGCCTTAAACAGTTGTGTTGGAGGATTGCATTATTATTGTGCAAGAATACTATTTGGGCATGATGAAATTAAAATCTTGTTGTGGGAGTATGTTATAGAACAGTGCAGTACAAGGCTCATAATAGCTGTCTGAGTTGTGAAACCTGAATGAATATGCTCTTGCAGTAAATAAAGTGAGAGGATGTTTTACCTGAACTCCACCTAACCTCTTTTTTAGATTAATTTTTGTATTTTTAACTCTGAAGATATTTTGGACCTAGAAAGTCACAATGCTAGGAATTCCACTATAAATCTAGCAACAATCCGTCAATGAAATTGTAGAGTATTTGTCTCTAGAGTATTGCATAAAATAATGAAACGTTTTAATGTGTTCAGAAGACAACATTCTAACTTGTATCCAAAACAAGTAGGAGAACATACTTTAATACATGTTATCAAACTTGGTTCAACGTACCATTTGATGTATTAGTATTGAAGTTGAGTCCCACGATGCTGCTGAGCTTTAAATCATAAAATCCTTTGAGTTGGAAGGGATCTCTAAAGATCATCTAGTTCCAACCACCCTGCCCTTCACTGGTTAATACGCAAGGTATGGTAGCTGCATATTCTGGCCTACTTCCTTTCTAAATCTCACTGCAGTTGTTTTGTTACTTCAATCTATGTCCCTTACTGTGTGAACATACCTAAAGCTCAGCTTTGGCTGGGCATCTTGGTAATATTACTGAAATAATAGCAGACCAAAAAAAGAGCTATTATTGAAAGATACTACTTACCTAACTTCAGAGCAAGTAATCACTTTTGGTGCTCATGATTGAAATAGACTATCAAAATGAAGAGTGGGGAGGCTTTTTTCCTCTTTTATGCTTGAATTCCAGTGTCTTTCTACTTGGTGTAATTAGTAACAGTTCTCAAACCTGTGCCTTGCACACTGGAATTGCATGGTATTTCTTATTTTCAGGATACTTCTGCAGCTGTAATTGAAGATGAATTAAGACAATTGTTGTTGAAAGCACAGATTCCAGATTTCCAAGCCACCATTGGATGTGTAATAACTGCTCTTATAAACAGGTGTAAAACAGATCCAGTGTTCTACCCTCGAAACTTCCTGTTACAGATGGTCCAGAAACGAGAGCTGTCTTACAGGTGACAATTCTGATTATTTTTTTAATTCAATTGTAAGGCAAAATCTTTAAAAAGTAGACATTTGGTTCTTTATAAAGCACTCCTTGAATTATCAGGTGCTTATACACTGTTTATTTGCAAGTCTATTGCTTGTTTTCTGAAGAGGCTGACGCTTCCCAGATGTTCTTTTTAGTGTAAAACAAGGTTAATAGTTCTACCTTAGTTGTTAATGTAGCTTTCAGTGGGTGTGAACTGTGCAGCCTATTCTTTTCATATTTTTACAGTTTGTGTCCAGACTTGATGGCTGTTGCTTTGGAGAAAAAAGATGTACATCTCTTACAAATCTGCTTGCAACGGTTCCCAGATATTCCTGAAGAAATCACTTATGCTTGCTTGAAAGTATTCTTAAGGTAAGTTGAAATCACTCCTTCGCTCCTTTTTTTTTTTTAATTCTTCACCAAACCAGGACCTGTATTTAAGGGAAAAAAAAAAAAGCTTTAATTTATAGATGAGCAATACTATGCGCAAAATTAGTAATTCTAAGTACAGTGTATGAAGTCTTGCAGACTGACAAGCTTTTTACAAGATGCCTGTTGCACGCATTAATTCTAAAAACTATGTAAGCGGTAATTAAATGAACATGCCTTTTGGTAACATTGCTGGCTTAAATGGCACATCCTTTTACACACATTGTTACAGCTGTGTTTTCGCTGCTTAACATACTTAATTGTGAGCTCTGGTTAAGAAGTCCATAAAAAGTTTAACTCTTTCAAGTTCACCATAATGTCCACAAAAAAAGGTTCTCCTATCACAACAAGGATGAATTGATCCACAACAAAGATAACAATAAATTAATCTTTAGGCACCGTAACCAAAAGAAAAGACAGTCTAAACTGTTCCTCTGGGCTTTCACAGCAAAAAGGAAATTTTCTTATTCAAAACATCAGATCTTGTTCATCGCATGTCTTAGAAATGTCAAATGTTTCTTAGTAACTTATATTGTTGGAATACATGAACAGAACACGTATTGTTAAAGGTTAATAATAACAAAATACTAGCTGTTCTCTTACTGCCTTTATCCATTCTGCAAGACTCTTATATTTTGGTATTTGTTCTTACTTTTCTAGTAAACTTCAGAGTTAATGTGTGTTATTGTGGGGCTGATGGCATCGCTGTTTTTAAAGCTAATAATAAAAGTATTAAATGTGTGTGGAATTTCTCTTCTACAGCATTAGCGACGACTATCTTGAAAGAACCGATGTGAATCTAGAATCTGTAATCTGTTACATTGATATTGAACCCAAGAATAAAGAACTTAAGACTGAAGTTGTAGAAAATGGTTTCAATACTGAGCTGGAAGAAGACAGTTGTGATAATACAGTCTTAAAGGAAACGCATACGACAAATGATGGTGAATTCTGCCCTGTTGGACCACGAAAGGCAGCGTTATTGTATCCTCTGCATTTAAATGATAGAAAGTCAGTGCAGTATACATGATGTAAATGTCTGTTTAACGTTGCTTAAAATAGTTATCTTCTGTTACTGCAAAAAATTTCCAAGCAACTCTTGTAAGGAATGTTTGTATGTGGTTAAAAAAAACCAAAAACTTAGAATATAATATAAACTTCTAGAAAGTATACCAATTTAAATTTACTTTAATATAAAAGTATAGCCTAAAACTTTAAGACAATGGTTTTGATGTTTCCCTATTGAAACATACTAGTCACTTACTTGCAGTAAACAGAACTGCGTTCATGCTGACTGTATTTTGAAGTTTCATGTTATATTTATTTCATGATAGAAACACAGGAGGTATAAACAGCTATAATAGGATCTCATAACGCAAAGAAATACTTTAACTAGAGTTGATTTCAGTTTGCAGAAAATAGTATTTTTTTTTTCCTGCAATTATATTTTCTCAATAATACTGCATAGAAATGCTGTTCTCCATTCAGCGTACAGTGAAACGTTTCTCTTGCCTCATCTGAAAGACCTTTCAGCTCAGCAAGCTGTTGTAAGTATGTTAAAACTAAGAAGTTTAAATACCCTTATTGTTTGGTGGGAACAAAAGGGAAGAGTTCTTATTTTTTTAATTATGTATCAGAAACTTGCCGCTCTTACTGGCATCTGAATCATATAAACTAGTATGTGAGGATGAAAATATGGTGACTAATAAGATTTATTTTTTTTCCATATACACATGGAAAAAAAGAACTTTTACTATTTTTATAGTCTTAATTTTAAAAAGGTAAGAAAAACCCGATTTCTGACCAAGCCTACTCGAAAATATTTTGATTAGTATCAGGAAAATATAGTAACTTTTCTGGATGTGGATGCTTTTAAAATAATGAGAAGTTAGTTTAGTCAGTTCTATCAGAGGCATAAGTTTAGAAAATAAGAAACTGTACATAATATGAAATGACAAATGTAATGCAAATGGAATGTTCAATCTCAGGTCTTCTCAGTTAAAACCAAACCAAAACAAACCTGCCCCATTCCCCAAACCTGAAGGTATAATTTCAAGAACTGTATGTACCATAGTACCTTACTGGAGATGTTATTTTACAGTAAGTAGAAAACAAACAAGCAAAAAACACCATTCATCAGAACAATATGTATCGTAATTAACACTGACCAATCTCCTTGATTCTTTTTTGGGAGATAAAACGAAATCATTTTGCCTTGTGCTCAGCACAAGATGATGTTGAGCTGATTCTGACCATTAACAATTTGTTGGCTGCTGAAAGTGAAACTGGGATTAAAATTGTTAATGTTGGTAATTTTGAGCAAAACTCATAGAAAATTCTGCATCTGAATTAAATTGCACTTGCACAAATGCTGGAACAATGATTACAACTGAATGTCACTTTATACTGAGTATTGCTGAGTTTTCAAAC
Organism: Anser brachyrhynchus; assembly: GCF_964034855.1. NCBI lineage: Eukaryota > Metazoa > Chordata > Aves > Anseriformes > Anatidae > Anser > Anser brachyrhynchus. Next base: position 3,837,309 of record NC_137711.1, read on the forward strand.
TCCCAAGCATATAGATGGTTGAAAAGATCCATAAAATTGATTTTTAATGCTTGGGTTAGAGGCGTTTTGGATGGGCGTGGGGGGTGTTAAAAGAACAGCCTTAAAAGAATACTGCTGTGTGCAGCATAAAAACTCCTAGGTCTTGTATGTTTGTTTTTGAAAACCATTCTGACTTTTCTTCTTCTAGCTGTTCCTCAGGTATTTACGCTACCTGTATGTGAAATGCAGTGAAAAAATTAATACCACTCTTCCTGGAATGCTCTCCCCAACTATAAATCAGGTGAGAAACTACTTCTAAGATTTGTACCTCCTTCAGTTTCTGTAGTGTGTAACGGACTGAGTAGCTGTGGCTATCTAAAATCAGCTGAGACCTCCGTTCATTCTGTAAGGTATTGTCTGTTAGTACAGCCTGTATGGAGTCAGATGTGAGATGCATTTCTCTATCTGAAAATAAATATACTGCCTTCAAGTCTGAAATGGTGCCTTTTGTATAAGAAGTTAATAATTTGAAGTTCAGTTTGTAAAGCAAAACCTGTGTCACTCTGCTCGTCTTGCTTGTCTACAGATTATGGATTGGATGTGCCTGTTACTTGATGCTCACTTCACAGTTATGGTGATGCTACCAGAAGCAAAAGGATTGCTTTCAAGCCTGCATAAGTTTGTGAGAGCCCAAGTAAGTTGCATCTTCTAGGATAATGATTTCATTTTAGTGTGGTTTCAAAATAAGGCTGTTAAGTTTATGCTGGGCAGGGTGGGAGCGGAACAACAAATACATAATAAATCAAAAAGTTTATTCTCTGCTGTATGCTTATTCCTGAGTTACCGATCTTCCTCATTTTGATCTCAAAAGCTGCTATATTTACTTGGGTTGAATATCTGAAACTATGTAAAACAGCAGATAGATGCACAGTATAACTACATATGAGAAGCATTAAGACCAATTTTATTGTAAATGTCTGTTTTTTCTTTTTAGGTACGATTCTACTCCGAACTTAATAAAATTGAAGGAACTTTGCGAGAACTACAGAGAATTAAACGCCAGAAAGACTCTCAGGCATATTCTATTGAAGTGCTGGAACTTATTTGAATATGAAATGAATTCTCAACATTTATTTTATATTGATTCCTTTTGTGACAAGGATGTATTAGCACTCCATATTGGGGATGTGAGAAGTTTTCTATGTAGGGAAAACACGGTTACTCTAGCTATGTGGGGAGTTGTGTATTAAAAGCTCTTTTTTGACTGGATGAGACTTTCTTATGTTTTCATATGTAGTTATGATATGTGACTACAAGAACATCCTAAATGCCATCTGATTATTGGCAAAGACATTGGAGGATACTTATATGGAGCTGTGAGGGAAGGGAAGAGAAGCATAAAAAAAAACACTTATAGGTAAAACTCCATGCTGTGGACTTTTGAGTCAGTCTGAACTGTCTTTATCCATTTTACGGATAAAAGCTGTGCTTCTGCCACCACATCTCAGAACATGAATGGCATCTCACCTGATAGATCGGAGCAGAGCACTAACCTAGCAGAAAATAGCTTTTTATGTTTCTTCTCTGATAGTGCTGACTCAAGTGTACAACGCTGTGCACAGAGGGGAGATGGCCAGTTTGATTTGGAGCAGAATGTTGGGAAGTATTTTTATTTAAGCAATGATTTCCAATCTTTGCAAGGTTAAACTTGCCTGAGAATGAACAATAGCACTTGCTTTGCATTTTCATCGTTTCTTGTATTCCGCCACTAGCTGAAGACTGTAATAGGGGAAGTGCTAGACCCATTATTTACTGAACTTTGGCTGTGCATCTTTGGAACAACTGCACATAGTTAAAAGCCTTAAGACTCTTTGAAAGTTAAGACTTTCTGGTTGTATAAACTATTACGGGACGTCAGTACATAATGCATTTAAAATTGAAAAAGCACTACACAGGGCAGCTGAAGTACCATAGAAAGTGGTGCTTCTTGGGACTGGTAGTAGTTGCTTTGAGTTTCCTGAACAATAAAACTTACCACCATACTAAACTAGAATATTCTTACCTACATCGGTATCTGTTTTCTCTAAATACTTGATAGAGTAAACAGCTTGAGTTAACCTCATTTATACTACTTGCTCTATTCAGCTTGAATTTTAGTATTCCAAAATGTATCATAGGTTCAAGCTTATATTTTGACTATCTAAAAAGAAAAGTGCTTTAAGTTTTATGCATCTAATGTTTGGGGAGAGTATTACAGGTGTAGACAGATACTGAATTGATCTTCTGAATCACCATTCACTTAAAATTGATTCGTTATAAGCTACCTGTGGGACTGAACGTTTATCTAAACAAAATGGAGCAGATAAGTGTAATGGTAGATTTCTTGAGGTTTAATATAAAATAGATGAGAGCAGAAGCCCCCAGAGAGAGGACAGGTACGTAAATACATACATGTCCAGAATAGCAGATAGATATCAGTGTAACTCTCAGCATATCGATCAACTTCGTATTTTCATTATACTAAATAAAATGGTAGTTGGTTGTATATTGAATTAACATCAGCAAACTGCATAAGCCCCTGCTTCCTCATGCTGATTTTACTTAGTCTACAGCTGAGCTCTAGTCTTATCATTACTTAGCAAAACCTTGGTGTCTTATAAATGCATGTGTAACTGGCTCTAGAAAAGAATATTTAACTTCAGTACCGATCACAAGTTATGAGATAATTTAGAGGGAGAGACTGGACAAAAGCAGCTCAATAATTTAAATGAGAGCCTATGCTGACTTGGTTATTAATGTCATCCAGCTGTAAGTTAAGTTCTTTCCATTACTCTTGGAGAAAGGAACCCATCCAGACAACAGTTTGGAACACAACTAGGCTATTATCTTCTCCAAAATGCCTTTTGAAAGAAGTCTTTCCATCTGTCTCAAGTATAGAGGCAGTGTAGAGCCTCCTACCTAAAATTCCTCTTCCTGCTGTATTCAATTCACTTACAAATATGCTCACTTAACTATATCAGCAGACTCAAAAAAGGGAACTTTTTTTTGCAGATGTTTTGTCTTGTGAGTAGACACATGTAGGCAGGTAACTTAAGGGGTTAGGGTTGATTTCTCTGTAAGCTATACACTAGAATGGACTAATATATAGTCCTAATTCTGGAAGTTAACGTACCTCTCCATGCATCCATTTTTCTAGCTATAGAATTACCATTCTTTGTGTTCTATTTAGTAAAACACTTCCAGATCACAACTGATAAATGCAAGGCACTTAAGAGGGAGGGCATTCTGTCTTACAGTATTTGAAAGCAAATGATTCTTAACGCCTTAGATCTACCACAGGTATGCAAAACCCTCAGTATTTTATAGATGTTAAGACTCATAATGCTACAGGCTCTGAGTATTAGTGTAGTAGATACGCAACGTAGTCTTGCTTGATTTGCAGTGTATAGGTGGCAGAACTCAGAGGTGGGGTTTTTTCAAGATCACAGAAATAGTGAAATATACACAACCTATATCTCTGTATTCATAGATTTAAAGAGTTGCCACAATATTTTGCAACCTTGTAAGAGCTTAAAATTAGCTCAACAGAAGCAATCGAAGTATAAATTTGAAAGATTCAGACTATAAATTGGGTACAAATGTGTAAATGGGGTTAGGCAATGTTGTCTACTGCTTTTGCTGTGCCTGGATGGTACTGTGTGTAAGACATGGCTCAGCCTGTGCAGCTGCACTACTGAATGTAACAGTGTAACTGAATACAAAAGAGATGAAGATAAAAAGCTGGATAGAAAAGTGCAAATTGGGTTAAACCCTGCTGCCTGGTGCCCTTGTGACAGTGTTGCATGCCTGATGCTGCAGCAGGTTTGTGGGTTTAATGAGGTTCTCAGCCTGAGCAACAAGTTAATGAACAAAAAGCACTTCAAAAATTACTATAGAACACAAATAAAATTACATATTGGATATATAACTGGCATGCTTATGGCATGACCAGTATTGGGTTGTGCATCACACAGAAATGTAAGCAAAGTGCTGAGAGAAAATGGGAGTGTGAACGTGTTTATTTGCTAAAGACAAGAGTTTGGAGTTTCTGGGATACTAAACTTGTGGAGATTTGTGTGCGAAAAAAAGGCTGGTAGTAAGAAATGTAAGATGTTTGTGTGCCATAGGCTGGCTTTCATTTTATACTGCTTTTGCTCAGGAAACATACCATCAAATTCAAGTGCTGGTATTAGAAACCCAATAGGGCAAGTGGTTTGTGTAGACTTGTAACCCTCTGGGGGCTCTGACAAATTGGAAAATGGGGGAATACAAAATAGACGAAGCCCATCTCTGTCTCGTAGTGTTCCAGTGAACCACGGACACTTTTTCAGAGAAAGTAGATTAAGCAAAGGGCGGGGCCCTGTGTGATCTTCCCTGTCTATTTCAGTTTTTAGCGATCGCGGTGAGCTGCAATAGGGTTTTAATTTCACAGAATCATCTAGATTGGAAGAGACCTCCAAGATCATCTAGTCCAACCTCTGACCTAACACTAACAAGTCCTCCACTAAACCATATCGCTAAGCTCTACACTTTCTTCATGAAGGCAGAAGATTTAAAGCACAGGACCTGAACGTGGCAGCCGTCAGGGGTGTTAGGGCTGGGGGAGAAGTTGGCCGTCCCTTCAGGGCGGTGCAGGCGAGGGAAGCCTGTCCTGAGGGGAGCCCCGGTGGCTCCGCTTTCACCGGGCGCTGCGGGAAGGGGCAGAGCCCCGGCTCGGGCCGGAGCGGCGGGGAGAGAGCCCCGCTGCCCACCTACCTGCGCGGGCAGCCGCCCCCTGAGGGATGCGCCGTCGGCTGAAGCCGGGGGGACGCGGAGCCGAGGGGGCGCCTCCGCTGAGGGCGCGGGTCGAGCTCGGGGAGAGAGGACCGCTGACGGGCGGCGTGGTGCAGGTGTGGGGCGACGGGAGTCCGAGGGGGGCGACGGTGCGGAGGGGGCTGAGGGGGGAACGAGGCGGCTTCAGCCGGGCGGCGGGGCTGCGGGGAGCCGGGCTGAGGGGAGCCGGGCGGTGGAACTGAGGGGAGCGGGGCTGACGGGAGGGGGCGGCGGACGGCGGGGCCGAGGGGAGCTCGTGCCAGATGGCGGTGTGGGGCGGCCGGGGAAGCGGGGTGCTCCGTCCCGCCGTGAGGGGAAGGCGGTGGAGAGGGTGCTGAGGGTGCTCTCGAACGGCCAGGGGCGGCCGGGGCCACGGAGCCGCCCGAGCTCGCCGGCCCCAACATGGCTCTCGCGGGCGGCGGCGGCGGCGCCCCCTGGCGGCGGGCGGCGGGCGCGGCCGGTCACGTGAGGCGCTCGGGGCCTGCTGCCGCCGCCGCTTCCCCCAGTCAGAGCGGAGCGAGCCGAGGCAGAGACGAAGAAACAAGATGGCGGCCGGCGGCGATCCGGAGCGGGACGCCGGCAATTCGGATTGAGCCCTCGGCCCTCCCAGCTCGGCGGCCCCCCTCCCCGGCCCGGAGCCCTCGCAGGGGGGGGAGCTTCCCCGTAGCCGCCCGTCCGGACTCGGAGCGCCCTCCCGAGCCTTGCTTCCCCCTCCCTTCCCCCCTCGGCCAGCGCCCAGAGATGCGGGGCCGGCGAGGCAGGCCGCCCAAGCAGCAGCAGCAGCCGGCGGCGGCCGGCGCTCAGGCGAGCTCCCCGGCTCCGCCCGCCCCCGCGGGCCCCATCGGGGGGCTGAGGTCCCGGCAGCGGGGCAGCAGCCGCGGCAGGTGGGCGGCCTCGGCCCAGGCGGAGACGGCGGGGCCCAAGCAGAAGGGGGCCGGGGCTGCCCAGGCCTCTTCCTCCGCCGGCGTCTCCCCCAGGGGGGGCAGCAAGAGGAAGGGAGGCGGCGGCGGCGGCAGCACCCCTGGTGGGGGAGGCAGCAGCGGTAAGGGTAGGGGCAGGGCTGGGGCTGGAGGAGCAGGGGGAGGAGGCGGAGGAGGCAGCTGCAACAGCCAAGGCAGGGCTGCCTCGTCCAGGAGGAGCATCAGCAAAGTGGTGTACGACGATCATGAGAGCGAAGAGGAGGAGGAGAGCATGGTGTCCGAGGAGGAAGAGGAGGGAGACCCCGAGGATAACCAGGACTCCGACGAGGAGGAGGAGGAAGAGATCATGGAGGAGGAGGACGACGACGACTCTGACTACCCTGAAGAGATGGAGGACGAAGACGATGCCAGTTATTGCACTGAGAGCAGCTTCAGGAGCCACAGCACCTACAGCAGCACGCCAGGTAGAGAGGCAGGGGGATAAACGGAAACAAGTCGAGGGCACCCCACACGCTCCCTCTAGGTTTGCAAATACAATCCGCGTGTATTCTTCCTCCCATGCCTGTACGGGAGGGATGCCTGAAGCGCTCACAGGGAGAGAGGGGCATGCAAATTAACCACTCGCAACCCCACGGATGCAGGGAACATTAGAAGGTGCTTACAAACACATGCAGCGAGGGGAGGGAGGGTGGGAGGGAAGGAGGGAGGGCAGTACATGCTGTAACAAGGGGATGCTTTGCAAATATGCATGGTGATTCTGCTCACTGCAGAAATGCCTGGTACACCAGAACGTGTTGCAAACAGTATCAAAAGTGTATGGAGCATTCACTTAATACTTAAAAACAAGGGAAACGGGATGCATGCCTTGCAAAGAGGTCGTTTCAAAATTTTGCAGGAAAGGATGGCTTGTGCTTGTGAATATAACTTGCTGCTGAAAGGAAGCACATGCAACTTGAAGTGGCCTAAAAAAAACCATAAGCACTGATAATTTGCAGGCTTTTGCAATCAGAGGTGTAACTGGAATCAGCGTTTACTGGCTTTAAGACAAAACTAGCTTACCAAGGAGGGAAATGAGGTGCATTGTTCAAAATGGAGATTGCATTGTTATAGTTTGGGGAAAAGTGCACAGGGCCTCATTGCAGGGGTGTAAACCTAGTTTTAGTTAATAAGGCATTCTTAAACACAAAGATTAAAAGCTGGAGGTTGAGTCAAAAGTCTTGGCATTACATTCTTCATTTATTTCAAGACGTGGCAACCTTTAAAACTCACGTTTGGGTTAAAGCTTTTTAAACATCATTGGGATTATACTTATTTTTTTTTAACCTCTAGTAGGAAATTTGGACTCATTTTTTTTAAGGCCTATACTTCTGTTTGTCCATAATTAGTGCGCTAGCTATGTGGTTTTCAAGTTTCAAAAATTCTTTATCTAAACTTAAGCACGTTGGGTTTATTTGAATTCATTCCAGGATGGAGTTCAAGCTTAGGATTTTTTTAAAGTCTCTGAACCAGGAGTGTAGTTAAATTTAGGCTTAGCCTAGGAGTGTTTCTGAATTGGACTACAGGATAACAACACTGCTGTTTTACAAGTATTCGGCCAATTTGGAAGGGGGCAGGAACAGGTTGTTTGTGTAAATGCATTGCATCTTAAAAAAAAAAAAAAGCGTAGCTAGCAGCCAATTTTTTTTTAAAGGGGGAAATACTGACTACTAAATGTGTCATTTGGTTTTATTTTAGTGAGTTAGTGGTATCAGCCCATTATGTGACTTTATAACAGTTCTTTAAAAAACTGTGTGAATGCAGTTGTTTTTCAGTCTGTATACCTATACACAGGAATTTAGATTAATTTTTTAAAATTTAGTAATTGTGTATTTAATTTAGAAATTAGGGGTTAATATTAGTTTAATTTGGTTGTAGGACAAGTCTAACAAGTAATTTATATATTTTTTTAATATGTGTTACTTAAGTTTGAGGTGTAGCTTTACAGAAGAAAAAGCTCTGTGCTTTCTTGACTTTTTGCTCCTTATTTTCTGTTCTGGTAACTTTCATTTACTTTTTTGGTTACTTGGTAACTTTTTTGAGAATGCTTTTGTCAGGGAAAGAATATTTTATGATTTTAATTGGCTAGGTCAGGAAAGTATTTTTGACACGAACATCCAGGTTTAAAATGAGTTCTGCGAAGTATGGGTGTATTCAATTTTTTGAAATGTACTTAAGAGTTTTGGCAAATAAGATAGCTCTGTGTTCATTGTTGTGCAAGCATAGACAGGTTTTATATGGTATTTAAGTATATCAGAAACCATTTTGATAATTTATGTGGTTATTTTTTACTTCATCGAGGTGACTACAGTTAACTTAAGGAATAAGTGTAAGTGTAAGCATTTTCATCCGTATGTGCTTTTTTTAAACTGAGTGTTGATAGTTAAAATATCAATGTTGTTGTTTTGGCATTTGCTGGCAGTTCTCATTAGATCAGTGTTGGCCTAAAGACCTCTCTCTTTCTCCTCACTTTTGCAAGGAGGAAGGTGCAAACTTCTCACTTGCTAAGCTCAGTCTGTCTTGTTTCTGCTGAACAAATGCCTACATTGTGATTTTGGCACTGACTGAAATCTTGGTCTTACCATAATCCAAGAAGAGACACTTGACATTAGAACAAGTTTAATAGGCAAGAAAAAGATCCACATAACCTATGTATCTTTTTATCTGACAGTGGCCAGCGCAGAGAAAAGCATTACAAGTAGGGCAAGCACACAGCAATACACCTCCAGAGTACCTTCCCAGGCTCCAGTGCTCTTTGACCCAGGTGCATTCAAAGCCAGAATTGGTTTTCATATATATTTTTTTTCCTTTCATATATTTGTCTTCAAAGGAGATAAATTGTAACATACAGCACCAAAGTTCCTGTAGTTAATGGTGAAGCTTGAAGGACCATCTCCTTTGTTTTAAACTGCCCCAACAGAATCGTGCTGTGCACACTAGTTTGTTTTTTTTTCTGCCAGAAGAGGCGACGAGCGATTGTTCTCTACTTATCTCCTCTAGATCACTTGCAGCCTGAATTACTGCAACCATCAGGATGCAGTTTTAGGGGCTGAGGAGTTCATTTTTTTTAAAGCAGGGTATTGAAAAATTGCAATACCAAACTGTCCTACCAACCAAGATTTTTCATTTAAATCACATCCAATTTAAGTATTGGAATACTTACTTTTTTTTTTTCAAACTTACCTTCTTAACAATGGATTAAAAGAGCACAGTGCAATGTCTCTGGCCAAGTAAGGGTGGATTCTTGTGCTCCCGCTTTGATGCTTATGATACATCTCAAACTTGAATAACTATTACTCTAGTATTATTCAAGCATTTAGAGAAACAAAATCTTCAAAAGGATAAAATGCCTTCGATGTAAAGCTTGATAGTGGTGTAGCTGAAGTTTGTGTGAATGGGTATAATGTTTGATTGCTTTCCCTTCTGCTGGACAGACCTTTGGTAGAAGGATTTTGCATGGCATGTTCTTTCTCGGTTATCCCTTTGTATCCCCAGAAGGTAGATGCACTTTTAGGATAGGTATCCCATATACCTTGTCACTGAACATTTTTGCAGTTACCTGTTTGCTGTAACTTCTCATTTAAGCTTGTCTCAGTTGCATTTTTCACACGTTGAAGGATTTTGAAAGAAGGGTTTAACAGTAGAGTTGAGTGAAAGGATTTGTCATTTCAGATACGCTTTTTTTTTTTTTTTGGATGGATGTTACTGTCCCTGAGCATTACAGTGATTGACCATCACTGTTGTTAACCAGTTACTTCACAAGAGTGCTTTGATCTTGAGGATGAAAGAATTTAAGTGGAAACTAGGTGCAGTATTTGGTGTGTCTGTAGTAATTTTATATTTTAAATATCTTTATACCTTCAGTCTCCTGAAGAGTTAAGTGGAGACGTTGAGATACAGTAGTAAGATATGCAGCCTCTTTTGTTTATTGTCGGAGAAGATTTGCCAGCCTCCCAAACATCTTATCGGGTTCCTAAATCTGGCATGCTCTTACTTTACAGTTTAAGAACCTAAACTTTCATTGGTAATCTATCGGTAGTTCATCCAGCTAATCACGAAAAATGTGGAAGACAAGTTCAAGTCCTGGCAAAAAAAGTAGTTTAAAAGGCCAAGCTGGTGGCTCATTCTGGTGTATAGACATGCAAATTTGCATTTTATCTGAAGAGTGTATTTGTCAACGTTTTTGTAAGCAATTCTGTGCAGCAAATACCGCACATTATCAAAGTATGTACATTTTTAAAGGTTAAAAAAGTAAAATAACTTGATGCACTGCAGGTGAATCTGTGGTACAAACTCCTTTGTAGGTCTGCAGTAAAATTTCCTAACTGACCTTTGTGTTGTGTAAAACTATCACACACTGAGTAGTGTGGATTCGGGGAGGAGCTCTTGGGGCTACTAACTTCTGAAATTGGTTATAGCATATCCAGAGTGTGTCCCAGATAAGAAATTGTCTGTCAAAATGTTCCTGAAAATGGGTACAATAGTGCTTTTAAAAAATATATTATTATTATTTGCCTGGATTCTAGGCACAAAAGAACTGTGACTGAGTACTTCTGAGAATGGCAGTGTGGAATTTCATTTGCTACATGTCTTGCACTAGTTATCCAAATGCTAAAATGGTGCTTTAGGATATAGAGGTTGTATATTCTTGGTTCCTACTGAGATGGCACTGATGATTAATGTTGAAAAATGACATTTCCAATGTACAATCAGTAGAAAAAGTCCACTTTAATGTACAATCAGTAGAGAGCTCCTGTTTGATTTAGAAGTATACTGATGTGTACAAAATGAAAAAATAATCAAAGAAGCATCCAACTAGGTTTTTAAAGAATATAAAGACCTAGTTCTGTACAAAACAAGGCAGTAGTCATCCTTAACTCAGGAGCACATGTTGAGAATTTCTGTGACATGAGTGCTCTCGGGATCTAGTCTAGTAACTGGTTATTTTCTCCTTTGTGATTCAACTTGCTAAGCTTTTATGGTGCTTGGTATGTCTCATTTTTAATGCTGGCTTAGATTGTTAAGTTTAAGCTGTTTGGATTTTTCCTTTTTCCTGGCAAAATAAATAACTCAGGTATGATTGTTGGGGAGCAAAATTCAAATTGGAGCTGCACTTTAAAATAGAGTTACATATGCATCTTATTTTTTTCAGAAAAAAAATCTGGAACTGGTTAACTTATGAATATTAGAAACATGCTGATTGTCCTGTAGGCATTTTCTAAAGGAGTTTTGAAAAGTGTTTTGAAAATTTTGACCTATCCTAAGAAAATTTTGGTTCTTCTGTTTCTGGTAGTGCTTTTCATAAATTGTTCTCATCTTAAACTAATTCCTTTTCATCATACTGTTTTTTTCCTCTCTGGTGTCAGCTGAGCAAAAGCTTTCCCAAGAGGTCGACTTTTAATTAAGGGACCGGTTTGGATATTGCTGTGACAAACCTTTAGCTATACTCAGTTTTTGCATTCTGCCACGCGGGGAGGGAGGAAAAAAAAAATGTTTTCTTAGCATTTTTGTCAAATGTTTTCAGTGATGTCTGGCAAGTCCTTGTGTGTTGCTGCACATTCTCATTTGAAGCTCGAATGGTGCAGAGTAGTGTACAGGGTAGGAAATGTCCAATTCTTGTAGGTTTATTAAAACCTAACATAAATAAGACGTTGGGTTTAGGAGAATGGTCAAAAGCCAAAGTTTCTAGGAGGAAGTAGACTACTCATGCTTCCAGGACATCATATAATTGCCAATGTGTTGGTCTTTATGTTGGGAGGTTTCTGTAGTGACTCAGGCACTGAGACACAAAACTAACCCAGTTCTATTTTACTCATGGAGGACTTTTATATAGTAGTAGCACAGTTTGACTTAAATCGTGGAACTTGAAGCCAGAATTTATTTTTTCTTCTTACTGGGAACAAATTGAAAACCTTTCTACTTGCTGGCATTAATTTTGTGGAGTGTGCCTTTGAGTTTTTTTTCTCTTGTTCTTTTTTTTCCCCCCTTCTGTGACAGATAAGCGAAGTATTTGAAACTCTGCAGCCTGCCTTTTCTTCCCTTTTTACTCTACCAAGTTTATCCTCTCCATTGCAACCATGAACACAAGCTCTAAGCAGGAGTCTTGGTTTTGAAGTGCTGAGAAATCGTGAGGAGGGGAGAATTTTAAGAGAAAAGAAATGACACTAGATGTGAGCTTTCTGGGCAAGAAGTGCTGGAGCCAGTGTTTATTTTTAAGGTCACACTAGTGCAGCTACCACTCTCCCTGTTTAAACAAGACAGTGGCTCTGGCAGAATATTTCCTATATAGAACCTCCATTCCCCTGTCCATTACTTGAAATATGTTGGGGCTGAAAAGCTGTGTTTACTACCAGTGTACATCTGGAGTGAAAGGATATATAAGTGAGACACGGCAAAATTGGATTGTTGTGATTTTTGTTAGGCTATGTGTGTATGGCAGTCAGCATACAACTAAGGTACAAAGCATCAAAATCATATTTAGTCAGTATAAGCTTTCAATATTCTGGACATGGATGCAAATAGTTCATTCAAATCCTGTTTTAAAACTGGCGACATAAAATAGAAGACTTGTTAAAGACAGTGAGAGTATTTTTTTTAAGTTCCGTATCCTCCTTTGGTAAAGAGTTAATGAGTAGATACAACTTTCAGTCTGTGAATGAGAACGGAGATGATTTTTAAGTCCTTTTCAACTCCTACTGATTTCTAAATTTCAAAACAAGTCAGCATTTAAACCAAACAAGTTGAATAGACTGAAATAATAATAAACTACAGCAAGAGTTTTTTTTAAAAAAAAAGTCCTTATTTTTTGAAATAAATTTGAAATAATTTTTGAAATAATTTTGAATTTTAAATCCTGATTTTGGGTGCTCAGCCTGTTACTTCCCCAGTTCAGTGACTTCATTGTATTTCAAATATCATTAGTGTGTTTTGCTTGAATATTTGTAATATAAATTATTTTAATAGATTATTGGAAGTGTAGACTGTAATTATCAATATCTATAATTAAATATGCCATATGAATAAAATTGTTTACTCTTTAATCTTAATTACAGGCAGCTCTTCAACTAGAGAATTCAAAATAGGGAGAGGCAAGTATTGCAGGCTACTTCATCACTTTTGGAGACAACTAGTGAAGGAATGTGATTTAAGAGAAGTATATGCTAGATAAAAAGTATAATTCTGAGACACTCAAAATGGTCTGCGTGCTATAAATAGTACAGTCACGGCAGCAGGAGGCTATTGGCAGATAAATTCATCTTTCCAATTAAGCTATGGAATTTGAATGGAGTCGAAGTGGACGTTTTCTTACATTGTTCTGGCTCAAACACAAGGGTGGAATTTGATTCAGGGATCTGGTTAATATGTAGAAACTAATTTAGAAGTATAGAGTTTACATTAAAAAAACTTGAGTCTACTTTGGGAAACTTCAGTGTGAGTAGATTGACTTTCTTTAATTAAGGTCAGATATACCTAGATGCAGTGTAATGTCTAGTCAGGCGGTGGTGGTGTTTAAAGGAGAAGTAACTTGATGCTTGTACACCTGCACTGGAATCCTCTTGATTTTTCTTATTTCAGACGAAGTAGTATATATTACATTTTCTACGTAAAACAAACAAAAAAACTTAAAGCTATGAGAAGGGAATTCTAAAGCTGGTAAATCTTTCAGGCAAATAATAAGTTATTTATCCAAATCTATTCAAACTATACCAAGCTGAACTGAGAAATATTAATGGCAGTAGCTGATATGGTAATACAAACTTAAGAAAAGTCAGCTCTATTTTTTGACTGCTCAGTGTAATCATTGCACTGAATTTGCATTATGCTGTTTTACTTTCATATACTATTTAAAATATATTAATGTGATGCACATATGTAGTATCCCGAATCAAAATGCATGTTTAATAGTATGTAATCTTCCATTGTATAGCCTATACAAGTTTGCACCTGTCTCAAATACTTAAATTGAAGTCATTAAACTAATTACTTTTTAATCAATTTAATTAAATTTCACTTAACATCTTTTCTTACAGAAAGTGTTCATGCTTCCATATGGAAGGCAAAAATCAATGACAATTGACGATTACAAAAATTGTCAAATCCCAGACATTTATTTATTTATTTATTTATTCTGACCGTACCATATTTGAAGAGACCAAAGCATTTTTTTTTGTCTGATAATGACTGTCAAATTCAGGTAGTGGATGGCTTTTTCAGAGAATATTTTATGTTTGAAAATGACTTATTTTTAGGCACATTTTGCATTATCATACCATCTTAGAAAAGAGCTAGAAAAGTTGAATGAGTTTATTGTAGTAAAAAAACTCTCTCAAAATTTGGGGAATTTTTCTTTAGTGTCTGTGAAGAACAGTTTGCTAAATGTGAACTGTGAGCTTCAGAAACCTTCACAGAGGCTGATACTTCATTTGAGTAGTGTGAACTGTATGGATTATCAGCAGCCTACAGAGAAAGAGCACTGAAGTAATTGTTATCAGAAGTACAAACAAGCCTGAAGTCCTTAATTGGAGTCCCAAACTGCAGTTCTTAATTCCAAACTGCCAAAAGTTGTAATTTTTTCTCCCCTCTTCAGTTGCTTATGCTAGTAGCAAGAGAATAAGGGAATACACTCAACCTGTAAAATTAGACAATTTCAATACAAAACAGACGGTAGCACTTGCTATTAGTATATTTAGTTGGCCTACATGTTTAATTGAAGTTCAACAGCCATTTAAAGTGCATTAAGATTTATGAGCCCCTTGCCAAAGGACATCTTACCGTTTTCAACTGGAGATTAGGCTTTGTTTGTTGTAAAAGGTGTCGGGGGTGGTTTCTTGAGATTACAGTTTACGCATCAAACAATAAGATATTTAAGCGCAAACTGTTTGGAATTTCCTAATTTCCAGATGACATGTTGTGATTCTCTACTTGACTCCAAGTTCTGTTTAAACTAGATACAGCAAGTATCAATAATGAATTGAAAGTGAAATTGGGGAGGGAGGGAAGCACAAAAAGATCTGAAATACCATGCAGCCAAAACCATTCAAGAGAAATATGTCTGGGTACTATTTCTTTCTAAAATATTTTGCATCTTTGAATACTTTCCTTGTTTAGCTCTGAAAACCAGATTATATGCAGTCCAGAGTTGTTCAAAGCAGCTCAGTGTCTGAAAAGAGAAATTAGTTTGAGCTGTTGAGATATGGTCTGTGATTTATGGTATGGATTGGGAGTGTTGAGTGATAGGATATAATAACCATGCTGTATACCATGGGGCATAACATCAACTTCTCAAATGAAGCATACATTTTATAATGCAATATTTTTCCTTATTGTCTAACCTATTAGATACTATAATTATTTTTGAAACTTCTGTGCTTTGTGCCAAAACAAACATGAAAATATGTAAGGTGATTTAAATAGAAGGTGAAGAGTGGTGTGAATAATACAGTCAGCTGATTACATTGTTCTTGAACCAAAGTACAATCCTTTGTTATGGTGTTTACTGATGTACTTTGTGTCCTGATAACGTTTTTGTTCTATAGCTGTAATTGGATCAATACACCTCCTTTTCAAAAGGAAGTGTTAAGAGAACTTTTTTTAATGTTTTCAGAAAATATTAGCAATGCAGTGTTTTAAGGTTTGATTTTTTGCTTCTCCTGTTGTTTGATGTAACATGAATATACCAGTTTTTACCTCTTGTGAAAGAGACGTCAGAAAGACAGTATATGGTTAGTCTGTTTTTTCACTGAAGGATGAAAACAATCTGTAAGAAGGAATTGTAATGTTGTTCATGGAGTAGAAAAATCTCTAGGAACGAGAGGAAATAAGTAGTCTTTGCTGCTTTCAGCAATGTTCGTTCATTCTAGTTTATCTTTGCCTGAAACTGTTGTTTTTTGTTTCGTTGCTTCTGATTCATTTAAGCCAGTCATCGTTCTTTGCTTCCTTTATTCAAGGGCTGATTCTTTTATGACTTTACCGTGTGAGAGACAAAATATTTTTCTGCTAAAACTGCAAACCCTGGGAAGAATCCTAGTTTATAGCTCTGCCAGCTTTTTGTGACATTTGGGCATTGGGAAGACCATAAGTAATTTTTGGAATATATGTGATGTCTTGCAAGACCACCTGCTAGGACTGGCCCTGTACTATCACACAATATTGAAGGAAGTTTGGGACCCTAAAGTAATTTTATCTTTGTATGTGCGCGCGTGTGTTCTGTTTTAATTAAACCAACTTTGTTTTGTACATATACAGCTAAGCATCATGATGATACAGAAGTCAGGCTTAATGTGGTTATTTCTTGCTGTAAGAAGCTTGCTTTATGGCTGGCTGTGAAACTCCTGTGTTTTCGTGTGTTTGCCATGATTAAACTTTCCACTGATTTGTGCAGCCGCATACTGGAACACAGTCATACAAGCATTCTTTCATTTTCCACAGAACTCAACTGAACTTGGACATTTATTTTTATATGCAAAGATGTTGACCCATTACTTCTGTAATGGAAACATCTGGCAGTTCATCTTCTATATTGTTTCAGAGTGCCTAGTTTGTTGCATAAGATTCATTCCCATCTTTAAAGTCTGAGGGGGAAAGCTGTACCTGGTCTGTCTTGCTATACTTGTTCAATTATTGATTTTTTTTGAATCATTTGGCAAATTATTTTTTACATCGAGATATTTCTTAAATTTATCTTTCCTTTTTTTTTTCAGTGCAGTAAAGTTTTAATAATATTTTCAAGTTCAGCAAGATCTTTATTTGGGTGTATGTATGCATTAGCAGAGCATCTTTTCCTCTCCACCCCATTAGAGTTATTTCCTATACTTATGGGAGAAGCGTAGGAGGGAGTAGGGCAGGTTGAACAAATGCCAAGGTGAACCATTACCTATTAATGGTAACATCTAAGATGACCGGAACTGAATTCTCCATTAATTTCTTTGAGCTAGTTTTGAGGAGATCTGTTGTTCGCAGACTTTGATCAAGAAATTAGCAGTAATTTTGAAATTCCAAAATAATGGTTGTATCACTCTTCAGTCTCAGATTGTACAGCATATAACATATGTCACTTTTTATCGAAGTGTGCATGTGAAATTCCTGCTATGGACAGCTTCATTTTTCCTTTGGATATTTTCTCTGTGAATCAAATGCTATGTGAAATGCTATGTGAAATGCTGTGAATCAAATGTAGATCACTTCTCTGTGTAGAATTGACAAATATGAAATTTACCTGTTGACTAGATTCATGGTATGTTTATCAGAGGACCTAAAATGTTTTTCATCTTAGTTCTTGGTTTTAAACCAAGATGATGGTTTAATTAATTTGAGATTGTCTGAATTTTTCCTTGTGCTTGGCATCTAGGATAGTGGAAGTAAAGATGGGAAAGTGTAGCATCTCATCTGACAAACTGAATTAATTATGCCTACTGCCTTTTCTTTCAGTTAGTGGATCTCTCTATTGTTTTATTGAGGGTCTTTGGTGTTTTTTTGAAAAACTTGGGATTTCTGAAGCCATTTCATTAGTGTCACATCTGAGTTGTTTCTGGCTTATTGATATCGAGGAGGAATATTCTAGTTAGAAAGCAGTGGATAGTGATTTAGGTTCTCTTTTGTGTTTCAGTTGAACTGAATTGATGTCCTAAGACATCTGCTTGACATAATCTTTTTTGCATACTACTGCTGAATAGGAAAATAGCTAGCATAATTTTTATACAAAATACCTGTTGTCTGAAGCTTGATTCTTCAAGATGAAAGTTAGAATTCCAAGAAGGAATGATGAACTAGTCATGCTGGATGAAAATGAGAAAATTCCTAGTGTGATACTTTGGCTGAGGGAAGTGTCTTTTTAACTAATTTGAATAATTGAAATTCTAGATGTCATTTTAAAGATTTAATAGGTATATGTTGTATGGGAAATAGAAGTACTTTTTAAAACAAAACTTCAGATATGTATCTTGTGTATTTTTTTATACTTGTAAATTACGGGATTGTTAGGTGATTATCACTGGCTGTGAAAGCGTGAATACTTAATTTGCAATTGTTTAGAAAGTTTGACACAGTCACTGATGATAGATATTTAAACATGTTGATTTGTGAATGGCAAAATTCTTATTGTTGTTTTTAATTCCAGGTAGGAGAAGACAAAGAGTGCATCGCCCTCGTTCTCCAATATTGGAAGAAAAAGATATCCCACCTTTGGAGTTTCCAAAATCCTCAGAGGACTTAATGGTGCCTAGTGAGCATATAATGAATGTTATTGCCATCTATGAGGTACTAAGGAACTTTGGCACTGTTTTACGCCTCTCTCCTTTTCGTTTTGAGGACTTCTGTGCTGCTCTGGTAAGTCAAGAGCAGTGCACACTTATGGCAGAGATGCATATAGTGCTTTTAAAAGCAGTTTTACGTGAAGAAGACACTTCAAATACTACCTTTGGACCTGCTGACCTCAAAGATAGCGTTAATTCCACTTTGTATTTCATAGATGGAATGACGTGGCCAGAGGTTCTGCGGGTATATTGTGAGAGTGACAAGGAATATCATCATGTTCTTCCTTATCAAGAGACAGAGGACTATCCTTATGGACCAGTAGAGAATAAAATCAAAGTTCTGCAGTTCTTAGTGGATCAGTTTCTTACAACAAACATTGCACGTGAAGAGTTAATGTCAGAAGGTGTTATTCAATATGATGATCATTGTAGGGTTTGTCACAAACTTGGGGATTTGCTTTGCTGTGAAACTTGTTCAGCTGTGTACCATTTAGAGTGTGTGAAACCACCGCTTGAAGAGGTACCGGAAGATGAATGGCAGTGTGAAGTCTGCGTAGCACATAAGGTGCCTGGAGTAACTGACTGTGTTGCTGAAATCCAAAAAAATAAACCATACATTCGACATGAACCAATTGGATATGACAGGCATAGACGGAAATATTGGTTCCTGAACAGAAGAATCATTATGTAAGTAAAGTAATTATTTAGTGTTTTCTGAAGAATAGTATGGTATTGAATGTACATTTACAAATGGCTGTCCTGTAAGTTGTTGTTGTCTTAAAATTATTCTTTCTTTAGATAAGACCATTACTTACTACTTAGTAAATAGAACTCTAAAGACCAAATAATTATTCCATTATTTTCTACAAACTAAATATTCTCGTAACTTTAAAGATGAAAAAAGGGGAAAAAAACAAGGACCATGGCTTAATTTTAATGTGTCTAAAACACATGAATGTGAGGAAAAGAAAGCAAATTTTAACAAGAACTCTCCGGTTTTCTGTAAAAGTTACTGAAACGTCGTTTAACTGTCTTTGTGAATGCACGGTGTCTAGAAGACTGTCACCTGCTCATATAGTATTTGGCTTTTGGATACTTGCACTGTTTTGATGGTCTGCCTTTGAAGCTAAGACTCTCAGAGTCACTTGAGAAAAGGTATTAACCAGATCTATTAACCAGAAATGCAGAAAATACTGTGTGTAAATTCTTCTGTAGGTGTAAACAAAGTTGAAATGGCAGGATGTGCCTGCCTTCAAGATGTCTTCTACCATTTAAAACAATTTCCTGTTAGTGGTTGATTTTGAGATACTAATGTAATAAACACCAAAAATTATCAAACTCTCATTAGTATGGGCATTGTGCCCTATTACGTACCTGAAAAGTTAAATTTAAGACTATACAAATTCTTTTTTTTTGAAAGGAAAATAGCTCAAGACACGGTTTTCTTATAAAAGACTATTGTAACATAATCATTTTGATAATGGAGGAGAAACGAAATGAAATTAATGGTATTGTTAGTTTAGGAAAAATAGAGGTTTTTCTGGATTTCTTGAAATACAATTTTCAGTACTATAGAGAAAATAAGGTAGGGCTGGATACCTTAACAGAATTTCATACTAAACAAACTACATAGGATGTTAAGTTATTAGCCAGTGTCTTTGAAAGGGATCATAAGGGCTGTATATGAGATGACATCTTTCAAACCATACACTTCCACGTACTAATTTTTGTCCTTTAAAAATAATGTCCTTTCTCTGATATATTGTTAGCTGATGCTCTAAGCATTAATTATTACTTTTTTTCTATAAGTTCTTATTTCACTTCTTAAAAAAAAAATTTTTTTAAAGTTTCTCCAGGTCATAAATGTCGTAGTGGTGTCAGGTAGTCTTTTAAAAGATGCAGGGAATTTTTTATACTCTTGCCACTTTTTAGTACTGTGTGCTGTCGTTCAGATGGATCAGCGGGATGTGATGGTGCATCTGAAGTTGCTGGTGTCCTCGGTGAACTTGTATAGGATTGTAACTAAACTAATGAATGTAGCTGTACTGCCTCTGGACCTAGCATTGTATTTGTGGAACATTCCTAGATGGTTTTCATGAGTCAAAGTGAGTCTGGAAGCAGTAAAGTAACTGATCTGTAACAGTGTGCTATTAGTCTGCTTTTGTTCCACGGAGCAGACAGTTGCATATATTACACTGGAATTTATTTGGACGATTCTCTTGTCTTGATGAAATGTTGCTCACTGGTGTCCTGTTTGTTGAATCTTCTAACCCAAGAACAATCTTTGTGAGTTGAAAATCTAGTAAAAACTAATTATTTTCAGCATAAAATCTGAATGAGATTGTTGCAAGTGTAATGAAAGTCTTTCTCACTTCCAAAGGACAAGGAAAAAGGGGTCTCTTCTGGTTACCACAGAAGAGTAAAAGAAAATAGGAGAATTATACATGAAGGACAAACTCCTCAGGTCTTTGAGAATCAATTTTCTTTTTTTTAAAGAAAGGGAAAAAAGCCTGGTTGTGAACCACCATGCAGTTGATACTCTTTTTTGCTCTAGTTGAACAGCTTATAGATATGCTCCTCTGTGCATGGCTTTCATATCTTTCATCTCAAACTCTGAAGGAAAAAGTTGCTCTAACAATAAGCTTGCCTTAATGCTCTACTGCACTGGCAGAATGATTTTATTCTTCTCACCATTACAGATCTGGGAACTAACAACATGAACAACAAAAAAACCCAGAATCACTTACTCTGGAGGTGATTTTAAGATAAATAGGCAGGCTTCCCCCTAACCCCAGTATGTAGGTAGGTTTGTAATTATCTTCAACTAAACTTGTGAAACAATGTTTTTTTCCCCAATGGAGTGGAGTATTTGATGTTTGGAAGGTTTTGATATATTCAAGATACTTTAAACTGAAATAAATCATTCAGGTGCTTCTGTATTTTTGTAAATCTATGCATGTGAAAGTTGTTTCAATTTATGCTTACCGTTGGTAATAACTTATATTGCAATAGCAGAGGCATCCTCAAAGGTTGCATGTATTGAACTTTTTTAAAAATAATTTTGCATTCCTGTTGAGAGTTTAGTGGGCAAGTGATTTGTTTCGGAAATGGTAAATCAGGTGTTATTAGTGGAAGTTTTATGCCCTAGTGGGGGTTTATTTAATGAGAAAACACATCACTATTCCATTAAAAATCAAAATAGATAAGAATAAAGCAACACAGCAAAAGGAAAATTTTATTGGCTTTTTTATTTTACTGATTTTTTGTTAGTGATAAAATGTTTCAAAACATAAATAGAAAAATATTTTTGCTTACAAAGACTAGAGTATATGCAGTTCATCCATTAATTATTTTTTCTTTTATATTCTCACGCAGGTTATTTGAGTTGACGTTATCTATCCTTCCTGTTGCAATTAGATACCATGCCTTCTGCTAGTGTAAATGTACCTGCACGTGCTTCCAAAACAGATTTTCAGAAGTATGTGGTTTGGATTAAAAATTTTCCAAATCATCCTGATGGAATGAGAATAAGAAACACATACACAGACATTCTGGTACACCTGCAGCAGTGGCACTCTTTAAGAGTACAATGTGGGATGTACAGGATCAACCACTACACTTTTCACAGAGCATAAACATAATTGAAGTTACTCCTAATGTGCCTTTTAACTTCACGCTAAAGCCAATTCATAATGGAACAAAAGCATTTACTATATAACTAAGTTCCAGGGAAATGCAACTTTAATTCACATAGATATTAAACTCTGTACTGTCAGTTTTTAATATCCTTCAGATCAGTAGCCAGGCTGTATTGCAAAAGCAACCATTTTGCATATATGTGTATTAAAAAAGTTCAAACCACACCTTACGTCTTGACTAACTGAAGGATAATTCGTAGAATAACTGCCAAATGTTAAAACCTGAGATCCATGACATTATTAAAAAGAATAGAGAAATTGAATTAATGCCATGTGATCAAATATATCAAAGGAAACTAATAGATCTAAAACCAATTTGTATAAACAATGATTTGAAGTCTTGCCTGTGGGTAGAGAACTGAAATCCTTTTTTTTTTTTCCCCCAGAGAAGTTTTTTCGGGCATGTTACTTCCCTGTTCCACTTCCCTTTTTGATAGTTATGTTACCATCACACCAACGTTTTTCTCATATTTAAAGAGTTTCCTACGTTGTTCATTGTTGTTCAATGAGCCTCTAACTTCCATGTTCATCACTTGTTTAAGCCCATCATTGTGGTTTTGTTTCCCCGTTTCCTCCTCTTCTGTTTTACAAATAGAGAAAAGTGGGCATTGTGAGGAGGTTCTCTTCCCATACATACCCTGGAGCAAATCTCAGCAGGATGAAAAAGCGAGAGAAAATTCCTGAGTGTTTTTTTTCAGTGTTTACAAGTTTAGGATGATGTTTCTGAAGGAAGAATAAGGAATAAATCAAGAAAATCAAGACAATCACATTACTTTCATATAAAGTTACTTTACTGCTTTCCAATTTGCATTTTAAGTAACAGTATCTTAATATTTTGTTGGTAGAGAACAACTTATTATTTTACTGGTAAATGTGGTAATTTTCTCTTTTTTGTCTCCTTATAAACAAATGGAAGATTTGTAAGTTTGGAAAACTGTGGACGTAACAAATTGGAAATATTGAGATGCATTGTTTGCCAAATGTCTATGAAGGGAGGTGACGACAGGGTGTTTGGCCCTCATTTTGATAGCAGCAACAAAACACAAAATTGCTATTCCTGTGCTGTTTGTACCTGCCTCAACCATCAAAAACAGTTTCAGATTTTTTTTCTGCTAGATCTGTTGTGCTATTCCTGTTCTTAGTGGGTCTTCCTCTATTTTCTCCACTTAAAAAAATAAAAATAAAAAAGAAATCTTCATTTTAATAGAAGCTTAGTTTAAACAATTTTCTTAATTCTGCAATTTTTAATTGTATTGGTATGGGATTCAGGAAGGGGTGTATCTACCGTACAAATTACAATTACAATTTTCTAGTATCTTCCATGTTCTCATTTTTATCAGTGTTAAAAGTTGCCTGTAAGGCCTGCTAGTGAATAGCTTCAGGCAGTGAAGGAGACTGAAAAGGTAGGAAATACTCATGTGATTCTTTTTACTCCCTCCCTCACAATGTATGGGACTGAGCCGAGTCCCCTGGAGGCGAAGCAGCACCAAGCTGGCGGTGCCTCGCTCCTCAGAGAAGTGCCGGGAGTGCTCAGTGGGTGCTAGCGCAGCCTCATTTCCCGAAGGGATATGGGACTATTTGTATGAAGTGTTCAAATTATTACACGACTAGGTTGTAGAAGAAGAGGTATAAATGGCATATGAATACAGCTAACAATTGTGTGACAAGGTAGGGGTTCAAAATGGGAAGGTAAAGGTGCCTTTTGGTGAGTTAAGTAATTAAAATATAAGTTTATCAACAGCACTGTTCAGCAGTCATGTTCATAAGCTACAACCTTACCCTTGCTCTGCCAACACCTTGCTCTCGCCACTTTCGTCAGGCATTTGCCAGGGAAGATAGCAACACAATTCAGAAGGTGTGACTTTCCCCTTCATTTTTATTTGGCTTGTTTTGTTTCGGTTCTCTTTTCTGTTGAGGGTTTTGTTTCACCTTTTTCTTTCTTTTTGCTCTGTAAGCTGTGTGCGTTCCCCTCTCTCCTTCCATCTTAGTTTTTGAGCATGTTTTTCTCTTCTCTTTCTGTGGCTTTTGTCCACTAACTATAATAAAAGTGCTTCCATTCCTGTTAGTGTTAGGAAATAACTTTCTTGGCTTAGAGGAAACAGTTCAAAAGTCAATTTTTCTTTAATGTGAAACTGCAGAATATTCGTAGGCTCAAATGATTGTCAGTGTTGAGCTGACTTTCTGATGTGTGGTATGTGGGCAGTCTTTCTGAGATGGGTTGTTTTCTCAGAAACTCTTCAAATTTACCATGCTAACCTGTTAAAACTAAAAGTTAACAGTAGCCTAGATGAGTAAATGACTAAGGTAGAAAAATTAGTTGCTTTTCATGAGCAAAGGCCATTATGAGAGAAATCATAGCATTTCTTTGCAATATACCAAGTTACATGAGCAAGACAAAACTAGTCTGTTTTGTAACAATGGTTGTGGCAAATCAGTATTTTAATTTTGAGTTGTATTGTCGTTATGATCAAGTTCATGGCCATCTTATTTTAGTGATATTCTAATTGCATTCTGCACATATTACAGTTTCGTAAACATGATGTGGCAAATCCTCTGGTAGATGACAAGTTGCCTTATGAATGTTCAGATTTCTGACTCTCTGAGGCCCATTTTTCCCATCTTTAATGTGTAAGCCATGTGGAGGCAGCCAGTAGAGAAGAATACAGAAGAAAAATTACTAAGGTAGATCTTTGAAGCTACAATCAGCTTTCCATCCCCATTGACAACTTGGTTTAGGATTATTAGTGAGCCACGGGCTAATAATAGGTAGGGCAAGTGTAGCAATAGCTTAGCTCCTCTTTTACATGTGATGAAGGCCAAGCTTATAAATCACAGTGTTGCCTCATACATCGTTCGCAGTATGGGGAGTGCTAGAAGTTGCAGAAGTGAGTGGTCCTGCCCACGGGCTGCCTGGGCTGCTGACCGGGAGCTGATGAGGCGGGCTGGAATGAAGCAGCCTCCCACAGAACCACGTGCAGTGTCCTCCTTAAGCTCTCCAGCACTCTGGGGGAGCCTGCTAGGCAAGATACGTATGGAGCTCACTTGGGTCCAGTGGCCTGGTCAAGATGCTCTTGACACTGTGTTCCTCTAGTAATTTTCTTTATGCTGTCATGAAGTACCCTAGATAATAAATGTGGGAATTCCTTCATCACCTCAGAGGATCATATTACGTTTATTTTATGTGCTTTGTGATGCTTTCACAGGTGAATGCTGTAGAGATGCTAATATAAAATATTTTATGAATATGAAGTTCCTGAAGTTCCTGAATTTGCAGCCAGAAACTCTACCTTTTCTGGATTCTGGAGACATGTACTCTTTCATTGCAGATTATTCGAGACTTAGTAGATTACTGGTTACAGTAGTATTAAATATAATGAGAACGAACCTTGTTGCCAGATTCGACAAACCAGTTTTCAGGAGACTCTTCAAAAGCTTTCCTGAGCAAGTTGTCATGAGAACTTCTGATGAAAAAGGGAAGGGAAGCAAGAAATTATTTGGATACTTAAGGGGGTGTATATGAGTGTACTCATGTGCTTTGTTTCTGTTTGTTTATTCACATTCAGGTGTTGGCATTAATATTTCTCTACAAAAAGTAGGGTGATAATCATTTTTGTCATTTATCCAGATACTTAAAAATTAATATTTTAAAAATACTCTTATAGAGAGGAAGATTCAGAAAGTGAGAAAGATAAGAAAATCTGGTACTATAGCACAAAGATACAGCTGGCAGAGTTAATTGAATGCCTAGACAAAGATTACTGGGAAGCTGACCTATGCAAAACTCTGGAAGAAATGCGTGAAGAAATTCATCGGCACATGGATGTTACAGAGGACCTTACTAATAAAGCAAGGGGCAGCAACAAGTCGTTCCTTTCTGCAGCAAATGGTAAGCATATTCAGTCTAACAGGAATAAATGTTGCACTTTGAATCTAATACTAGCTTCTATTTATTTTATTGTAAGGTGCGTATTGGGCTAAAGTGACACTACCAGTTATTTTCAGTGTGTTATTAAAGTTCTTGTTATTAAAAAAAAAAAGTTAGGTACACTTCTGGACTTACAGAAAAAAGATTTTTACGTCAGTTTGCCAGAACAACTGTTTTTTGATGTTCGCTGTCCTTTTTAACAGTTTAATTATTGTTTATATGTGATAGCCTGTTTGTATCAAACTACATTTCCTTTATCCTGATATAGCATGGATTTTGACTTAAAACTCATTTTATAGTGAGTGACTTGACCTTGAGTGAAGTGTTTTTTAGCAAAACATTAAGTATCTTGTTAGCTGGAATTGTTTGGGAAAACATATGACTAAATGAATGGATGTGTGGCAGGAAATGCTTTTACATCCCACTTCATGAACGTAACACAAATGCTCGGAGCCAGGTCAGTGCTTGTAGCTCAGGACTGTTCCCACTATCCACAGTTGGATAGTGAGTATGGAGCTGCGAAGAAGCATCATGCTGGTGTACCAGCATGGATATGTAGTGATGACTTCTTGTAGGCCTGTGTCTACATCGTTTGCTCCAGGATGTCCTGAATGATTCAGATTTTTGATTTGCTTAGGGTGTGTCAGATTGTGATCATTCCAAGTGTTGGAGTAGGGCTGTTAACTGTCAAATGTTTGTTGATATGCTGTCTTATACACATGTACGTACATCCTCATAGACATTTAACAACTGAATAGGAGTTGGAATGGCAAAAATATTGAAGCTCAAATATTTGCTCCAATATTATGTCAAGTGTGGAGGAACACACATCTTTCCCTGCCAGAAGCTAATCAATGTACCTTGGAACAATAAATAGCTATATAAACTTGGAAAGGTTTGAACTTTGGTTCTGGGGAAGGCGTGAAGGTTTGATATTCTGATTTAGAAATGGGTTTGTCATCATTATGTAGATGTATAATTTGAGAAATCGATTATAAGACCTTTGGAATTGTTGCTTTTAAGGAGGAAGAAGTGATAAGTTGGATGTTACCTTTTTGTCTTTTAAATTAAATGAAGCGGTATTTATGCCATGTTATTTTTTCCTCCTTGGCATTGTAGGTGGTGGTTTGTTGTATATTGATGACATGCATTTTATTGTAGATGAAATTTTGGAGGTTATCAGAGCAAGAAGAGGAGAGATAGGGGAAGATAGAAACACACCAGCTGATGAGGCAGAGAAAGCCAAAAGTGATGGTGAGAATGACCAGACAGATACAGACAAAGGCAAGGAAGAATCTGGAGATCAGGATAAAACCGAGGAAACACCCACTGAGCAAGATGTGGAAAAAGTGAAAACCGAAGGTAAAGGAACTATCACTATGCTTTTACAACTTCATTTAAGTAGAGTGATTCTCCAGTTAAGATCCTCACATTTCTTAAAGTTAACATATTTTTATCTGATTCTTGAAGTTATTTTTAAGCAATAAGAAATATTAGTTAATTTCTTTGTGGTTGTATATTATAATTGTTTTTTTTTTGTTAAGTAATTTCACCAGTTTTCCTTCTTTTCAAGTTAAATACAGCTAGCTTGTCAATACCTCGGCTTGAGGTACAGTTGATGTTGACAGGGTGTGATCAACAAGTCTATAGTAAGCAGTATTACACAAAACTTTTTAACATTGCTTTCCTCATCAGAATTAAGTAATTTGAGTGTTAGACAAGACTTTACCATACAGGGGGGAGAGGAAAAAAAAAAAAGCTCAGCAGTATCAAACGGACAAATTTACTGAAGTTACTTTCTATGGGTGACCCCAAATGACATCCTTAGACATAATAAAGAATATCCCTAAAGTTTTGTTGTGCGTTTTACTATAGAGGCAACAGTCGTTGGGGATAAAAGTAACTCTGTGACATCAAGCACTGACGACAACAACACAAATCCTTCTGCAGGAGAGACTAGTTGCTCTGAAGGGAAGAACGCAATGGGGTGTCAGTCAGAAACCCCTGATAGCAACAACATGGCAGAGAAGAAGGTGGCATCAGAGCTCCCTCAGGAACTCTCAGGTACAGAAGGCACTGTTACCAATGCCTCTGTAATTTGGGTAATCTGTTCAGTTTTTCCTATCTGGTTTGTTCACTAAAACCATTCACAGCGAATATCACTCATGCTGTTTGCTTGCAGTGCCATCCTTTACTGCTACGTTGTCATTAACATTTCAAAGTTAATTTTCTTGCAACTAGTGCTGGAAATTTGTGGTCCTCCATGACATCAGCATTTGTTTCCATGCCTTCCAAAGATGACTATGGCTAAGCTTTTTATTTTCTTTTTTCTCTATATTTTATTTTTGCACAGTGATCCATAATGGTTGTTAGCATCCTATCAAAGTTTATTTCAAATTCTAATTTGCTGCTGACTCTTATTTTAACCTCTCATTTACTGTATAAATTACTAACAAAGTGTTTTCACTCACATAAGTAAACCATCGCACTGAGATCTCAAGATAAAATTGTGAAGCTTGCTGGGAATTTTAAACACATTTCAGAATTGTATGCATAGAGGCTCTTGTATTTTACAGTGTTTTCTTCTGCCATGTCAGTGATTGTAAAGTGATAATATACTGTATTTAAAGAAAAAAATCTTTAGGAATGAATGGGACTTGATTTGGTGTAATGTAAATTATCACAGTACTATTTTAGAATAATACTCTATTACAAACTTTACTATGTAACCAAAAGTTATTCTAAACAGCTGATTACCATGAAAATGAGCAGGGCTTTATCCTCATATTTTCAGTTGTTACAAATATAAAAACAATCAAATCTGTAATGTAGCCGGTGTGTGATGTTTGAAAAAGTGGTAGTAAATGTTTTCTCTCTACAGAAGTAGTTTTCTGTTCAGGTACAGATTTCACTTCTTGAACTTGTAAATACGAATGCATCTCAACCGATGAAAATGAAAGTTCATATGAAACCATAATCTGGAAGCTTTTTAGTATGCTTTTTAAATACAGAAAATGTGCTACTGCATGGACTAAAAGCATATACTTTAGATATTTGATCAAATACTTTTGCCTGTACTCATATTTTTATTCCATTTTGAAGTTTAAATAATTGATAGAGGTTTAGTGGAGAACATTTGCATCCTATAACTCTGTTCCAGACACATGTATGGGTTCATACTTCCTTTTAAAAAAATCACTTTATGCAAAGGTATTTGTTGTTACACTTTTGCTGTTACTTTTCTCCTTCCAAAGCTGCTAAGCTAATTTTAAATTAGTGGGCTTCGTCTGTAGGAAAGCATGCATGTGTCTCATGTGAAGGGGATTGTTCCTCAGGTCTAAATTACTACATTTGTAGTGACGCTTGTGTTCCTGTTACGAAGGGTTCAATTTGACACCCTTATCTCAGAGGAAGGGAGAGATACTGAACTGGTATTAGTAAAATAGCTGGCCCCAAAAAGAGGAAAATAAGATTAAACTGCAAACCTAAACAAAAATGTCTATCGCAATCCTTGTTAAATGTAATGTGGGTATTAATCTTTTAATTTTGAGTCTAGTTTGGATGCTTCCTTTCTCCTCCAAACAGCAGGCACCAAATGGTTCCATTTTTCTCTTACTAAAAAGGGAGATAGACCGAATAATGCCAGTCACCCACTTGGCAAAGCCAGAAATCAAGTTGTTTTCAGGTTAGGGATCTTCTGAGAATCTGGGAATGATTCTCGGATCTTATGATCTTTCTCCTAGGAGTGAATATTTCATAGAGGGAAGGCTTTGGTCTGTTTTCTTCTAATGATAACAGAATCCCTTGATGTTTTGAAAGAGTTCTAAAAACAGAAAAATCTTGTGTGTTTTTTTTAAACATCTAAGCAGTGTCGCTGCACGAAATTCAGAAGATATTGCTATTGGAAAGGGTGGTGCCTTCTTACAGGGAAGAGAGTGGTATTTCTAGATAGTTGCAATTCACTGATGCTTTGGTTGAAAGATTGTGCTCGGGCAGTGTGCTGTGTTGACAGGTGAGGTGGCAGTAACATCCGCAGCTGTCCAGAAAGACAGTAACAAGGACAACTGAGGACTTGAGAATGCATTTGTCTTACTGAGCTTGAAGCACTATCTAGGCCTGTCAGGTTGTAAGAAAAGCTGATATTTTAAGTTTGTAGAAGAGTTTAGATATAGAGTGCTGCCAATGGAAAGGAAATCAGAATTCCTCAGCATTAATGTGCTGAGATGATCAAAGACAGTGGAAAATGGAAGGGGAAGTGAAAAGGTCATGGTTGGAGGAACAGTTGATGCATGATACAATCAAGAGAGAATCAAAGAAGCTGCAGGAAGACCAAATTTCATGAAATTTGCATCTTAAAAGCAAAACAAAGTCTCAGTAGAGGGCTTGCAGTGTGTGCATCTATAGGAGGAAAAAAATACACTTTGTATTTCAAATCCATTCATCCAAATACGGATTTCAGTTCTTCAGAGCTGTAAAAGTTGAAACTGCTTGAAACAGAACAAAAAGATAAAATATCTCTTTATGGATTCAGTGCTCTGGAGGGAATTTATATTTTGTGGGTATTTCTCTCCAGTCTAGCAAAAGATGTTCATCTGACTTTAAATGTTTCATCCAAAATATAAAATGAAATTTGCATCTATACATTTTAAAGGAAAACTAAAAATGAAGTTGTTCTTTTGTAGAAGAAACTGGTCAGATGATCCCCAGCAACAGCAATGCGTCTGCTGCAGCTCTACAGTCAGATGTTGAAAACAGCAACAGTAGTGAGCTCAGCTCTGTGCAGAATGACTCCATTAAGACGCCTGATGATGCTGAAAATGCAGAGGGGGGATCCCAGACTTCAGACGACATAGGTAAAGAGGAAAAAAAAAATATATGCTTGTTCTATAATTTTCATGTTATGTATCTTTTTACTTTATAATTTCCATACGTCAACAGAAAACTTTCAGTTTTTAAGTTCGTTTTAAAAGCTTTTTTTTCCTGCGCAGGAGATAAGTCTAATGGTGAAAGAAGTGATTCTCCAGGCACAGGAAAAGGCACGCCAGGTTCGACACGAATGCTCACAAGATTACGAAATCCAGATAGCAAGTTGAGCCAGATGAAAAGCCAACAGGTTGCTGCTGCAGCACATGAAGCAAATAAGTTATATAAAGAAGGCAGAGAGGTTTGTATACTTAGAGAAAATTCAAAGTAGTAGTAAAAGTGTTATAGAAAACCAATAATCTTTTTTAAAGAAAAACAACTATGTTTAAACTCTTTTAAAGTGATTTTGGCAGACTGTAAAGGTCATTTTAAAAAAGTTATAATAATAAATTAGCAAATGCTGAAAATGTTGTATCAGAAGCTTTTTTCCCCCTTTTCCTTTGTTCTTGCACTCTGAATGTATACAGTGATATGCCAGTGACTCAGTGTGCATACTTTCCTTTAACATACTGGTCATAAGTTACAGAATTGTTTACTGTATAGCCAGTAGTAAGTTACATATGTTTTCTCCCACTTTTGTCTTCAGGTCTTTCAGATCTGATGTGCCAAAACTGTAACTTTCTAGTGTTTTGTATTTGATTATTGTTTGAAAACGTGGGTAATAGCCAAGTTTCCAGTTCACCACAAGTCTGTACTGGCAGATTATGTTAATTTAAAAGCAATCATTGCAAAATTGTAGCACCGATTGATGCAGGCTGAAGTGAAAGCTCACAGATGACTCTTACTTGGTATAGATCTTTTGGTGTGGCTTTAAGTTTGTGCTATGAGATAGCTCAGCTTCTCCAGAAAAGGAATGCTTAAATGTTAAGAGTTAGCTGCACTTATTTGTTGTCATATTGTTTGGTGTATTAATTTTATTTTTGTCAGCTGGTTATCATTGTAAGTTAACACTTAAAATTGTGTTTGTGAGCCTATTTGATCACAAACATCTCTGATTTGGAACTCCTTTATGAGTAGCTAGAGCAGTGTTGTTATCGATGCCACGTTTTCAAATTCAGAAATATTTGTTGGCTTAGCTACGCGTAGGAATTCCGTGATTTACCCAGGAGGTGTTTCACAGAAAGCTTACTTCAGTTTAGTGAGGCTGTTTTCCCAAAGCCATCTCCCTCAATAGACAGAGTTCAGGGCAGCCAAACAGGTTGCTGTTTGACTTCCTGAAGAGCGTGGGCGGCTTTTTTTTTTTTTCAATTGTTGAAGTTGATCTTCATAGCTCTATATGCAATCTGTGATGAAGTACTTATATTTAATATATTGGTTAAAAATTATTTGCTTCTACAAACTAATGCAAGATATTTTTATGAACTTACATATAGGCAGTTGAGACCTTATACCATGAATAATCAAATAGAATGATTTTAAAAGGTTCCAAATGTTTCTTTCTTTAACAAGGTTCTGGTGGTCAACTCTCAAGGTGAAGTCTCCCGAATGAACGCAAAGAAGGAAATTGTGATGAAAGGAAATATCAACAACTATTTCAAATTAGGGCAAGAGGGGAAGTATCGTGTTTATCATAATCAGTATGCCACGAATTCATTTGCATTGAACAAGCACCAGCACAGGGAGGACCATGACAAGAGACGACATCTCTCGCATAAATTCTGTCTGACTCCAGCTGGAGAGTTCAAATGGAATGGGTCTGTACATGGGTCCAAAGTTCTTACCATATCCACTTTGAGGCTAACTATTATCCAGCTAGAAAACAATATCCCGGCATCATTCCTTCACCCTAACTGGGCTTCCCACAGGTAAATTAATAAATGAAAAAATATATTCTCTTGTATTTTTGCTAACAGCCTTAATGAGCAGTGGTTTTTGCTTTTTGAAATTGGTGGTTTCCAAGCACCATGCTTCAGTAGATTGAAATATAATGCGTTTGTGTGTTGTGATGAATGACTAAAAGAATTGCACATTTGAGTGAAGTATTAGAATATAGGAGATTTTATCCCATTAAATCTCATTAACATAGCATGCTATATTAGTACATGTATATATTTCAGGTTTTTATCTTTTTTCCAATTTAGGTCTAACTGGATTAAGGCTGTTCAGATGTGCAGCAAACCTAGAGAATTTGCACTAGCTCTGGCTATATTGGAATGCGCAATTAAACCAGTTGTCATGCTGCCAATCTGGCGGGAATCCTTGGGGCACACTAGGTAAAAAATGAAAATATTTTTTTTTATATATGAGATATATGTATATGCTTTATACATATATCTTTTTGAATGTGAGAACTTTACAGTTTTACAGTTACTAGTTTTTCTATACCTGTAAGAATTACGTTGAATTTCAGTTTGTCGTATTCACTGAAAAACAAAGTGTTTTTTCTCAAGCAGAAAAACTGAAAATGTATGTAAAGATTTCCATAGCGTCGCTGCTCCTACAAAGCAAGTATTTTTTCTTTCCGAGCTATAGTCTCCAAGTGATAGCACTGTGGAAGACTAGAAAAGCAACTTTCAACACGCTGAGTTCAGTAGAGTCTGTCTTTTGTTTTTCATTGCTCCGTAGAAGAAGAAATGAAATGTCTGATGTAGAAACGGTTGCAGGCAGCTGTTTGCCTTATTGAAATAGCCAAAAAAAAGTAGTGTTCATATTGCAAGTAGTACATACAAGGTGATACTAGACTTTCCTCTTTACTTCAGGTATTTAAAATTATTCAAGGAGGAGTATTTACTGTTGTTAGACTTCTTACATTTGTTTACAAGATCCTGTGCTTAAATATATATAAAAGTACTTAAACTGTGTTTATTAGATTACGCAGAATGACAGCAATAGAAAGAGAAGAAAAGGAAAAAGTGAAAAAAAAAGAGAGAAAACAAGAAGAAGAAGAAACAATGCAGCAAGCTACATGGGTGAAATACACATTCCCTGTTAAACATCAGGTAAGGTTTTATTTTGCATGAAGATCACGCAAAGTACAGAAATGGTCAATTTCTTATTTTTCTTCCATTTTCTTGGATTTACATAAATGTCAATTACTACATTACTCCCTGTAATTGGAGTAGGAACCTATGCCCACATATTCAAGCACAGAGTCTTGGCCTGAGCAAAATTTGAGATTCATTACTCTCTTAGCTACCCTTCCTAATTTGGCAGATGATTATTTGCAAAATGCAGTCCTTCCTAATGGAAGAGTTTTAGTTGGATATTGGAATCTTGTCTATGTGTCTGTTTCCAGCATTTTCCTTGCCACCCTGCCCCCCAAACCAGCTACCTTTACTTCAGAAGGTTATATAAATAGAAATCCATTTATATTCTCCTACAGTAGATACTGAATACTTCTGTTGTAGTGGTTCTTTGCTCTAAATTTATTTCCGGTAATAAACATACAGGTTGGTTCAAAAACTTACATAATCCTTCAGCTTTTAGGTAAATATCTGCTTACTGTTAAATGAAGAAAATATGGTTTAGCTGTTTCTGTGATAGAATTGATTTAATTATCAGCAGATACATATTGAAATGTAGATAGCATATTATTTCGCAAATTCAGTTTACTTGAGAAAGTACGTAAATTAGAAGGTTAAAGAACCAAAGACACATGAGGTTTTTAAATTAATGTATACATTAACAGCAAATAGCACCATTAAAACTAATGTTTTAAAAATATTTAACAGGTTTGGAAACAAAAAGGAGAGGAGTATAGAGTAACAGGATATGGTGGTTGGAGCTGGATCAGTAAAACACATGTCCATAGGTTTATGCCCAAGCTGCCTGGAAATACCAATGCAAATTACAGAAAGTTGCTACCAAGTAAGTGTCTGCATCACTTAGAATCTTTTTAATTACTAACATACTACCTTTTGTTGCTTTTGCAGTTAATTGTGTATATGTAATGTTTCTTGTGTAGACTTTGTTCCAAGTAGTGTTCCAGAGAAGTTTTCATGGATCTCTTCTCATTATTGTCAGTATAGTTGCTTCAGTTGTCAGAGACAATTTTTTAGCTACATTAAATTGTTTCAGTTACGAAGTTGTGTATAATATTGTACACCTTTAGATTTATGTAAATTAGATAAATATATCATCACAAGCAAAAAATATCTAAAACATTGGTGCACATATTCATCTCTTATTCTGTCAATGTAGAAAACTATTAACCAATTTCATCTGTACATAACAGTATTATAAGGGGGAAAAAATGAATTTTTCTAGCAAGTTCAAAACACCTGATGTCTTTTAAAATAAAACCTTGAGATAAATAAGTATGTTGCACAGTTAACTTCTGGAATGAATCCTGAACTGCTTAAGTCTTGTAATTCTTGAGTTTCCTTTTAAATTTCAGAAAATGGTGGTCCTCATTATATTACATATCAAAATTACTTATTTTGTCACATGTTGAAGTAAAACTTCCCACATTGTTTCTAAATGGGTCAAACACAAAATGGATGCTGCTGCTTTTCATGTTATCTGTGTGATTGTTAAATTAGATTTATTTTTTCTCAGTTGCTATCAATGGACACTGCAGTGTTAAGCATAAAGTCACTTGAGTACTAGTATTCACTCTTGGTTTATCTGTAGAAATCAAAATTATTAAAAACTACTTGTGAATTTTCAGTGTGTGAATGAATGCTTTTAATAGGCTGTTTTTTCAGAAAGTGATATTTAATTTCCCGGAAAACTTGTTTCAGAAAAGCTGAACATGAACTCTTGAAACAATAGTGGAAATAAAGTATTTTATCCCTGGTGGGCTTTTAGATATCTTTTATTCAGTATTGCAGTAAGCTTAATCTGTAACATTAGAATTATATACTGCACTGTATTTCTGAGTTTCAGTAATGTGCAAATGATATAAGTGGGTAAACCAAAATACATTAAAATGTAGCAGATGATTTTTTTTCTGAATAACTGAAACCATTTAATTAACCTGTTAATAGCAAAAAATGAAGATGAAAAATGCAACTTGGATAAACGAAAAGGTTCAATAAGGGTAAAAGCAGAGAAAGATAGAACGAAGGATTCTCATGATCTGCAAGCAAAGGACAAAGCAGCTGCTTCAGAAACCTTGGAGAAAGTGAAAGAAGAAAAGTCACGTGAAGAAAAAGTAGAAATAGATACAAATTCTGAAAACTCAGATCATGCAAAAGACAAAGGTGATATACATAAATTATTACAAAACTAGTTATTCATTGCAACACTGTATGCGTAAAAGCATATTACCTCATAACTATTGAAAAAGCATGTAACAGATTTTGTCCGGACATTTAAAATGTCTCAGTTAAGTGATAATTATCCCTTGTAGAAATGTCTAAAGTGTTCGTTCCCTTTTCATGAAATGTATTAATGTGCTAAAAGGTGCATTTATTTCTTAGTACTTAATGTAAGAACATGTTTTTGCTACTCGTTGTTAGGGGAGTTTACTGATTCAGAATTATTCTTCACAGTGGAAAAAGAAATTGATGGTGAAAATGATAAAGTCATCAAGGAAGAACCTATGGATATAGATGATGTGAAAATTGAATCCCCAATGAGAGACGAGGATAGTCATTGTAAGCTTGATATAATCAATGTCAGCGAAGGATTTCATTTAAGGACTTGCTACAAAAGGAAAGTAAAATCATCAAAATTAGATGGACTACTTGAGAGGCGAATAAAACAGTTTACACTGGAAGAAAAACAACGTCTAGAAAGGATGAAACTGGAGGCTAATGCTAAAAATGGAGGCATTCAATCTATAAGCCCTCAGAAAAAAATAGATGAACTACAAATGAGAAAAGTAAAAGAAGGAAGCCAATTTGACACGTCTTCCCAAAATCAAACCTATCTTTCTGATAAAATCCAAACTGAAGATACAAGACAGGACTGCTTGCCAGTCAGCAGCATCTCTTGTACAAAAACTGGTGAGCTAGATGAGCCTTCTTTGCCTTCAACAAATAGGCTATCAAAAAGAGAAGGGCAGCTACTGGATGAAGACTCACCTCAGTCCTCTGAAGGTGAAAGCTCTGTTCAGAATGATAGCAAAGAGAACAACTCCAAACCTGTGACTGCTGATAAATGTCAAGGACAAGAGGCTCTTAGAGAGTGTGAGACTTCCTTTGTGGATGGCTTGAAACAAACAAATGCAGATGGTAAAGTCAAATGGGATGTTTTAGAAACAAATGAAAGACCTTTGAAACAAAAACTACCTATTGCCAGAGTATCTCAGAGTGAATGTGAAAACTCAGAGCCAGTGATAACTGAAAGCAGCTGTAGAAAAGATGCTCTGGCCATTTTGGAAAAAACAGACTCAGAAGGGAATTCTGAACAGAGCAAAGATCCAGAAAACAATTGTATGATAAAAAGCCATTATGAACCAACATCCTTACAAGAAGGTGAAATGGGGGAAGATGTTACTCCAAGAAAGACTGAAAGTAAATCTGAAAATAAGATTAGATTTCAACAAAAATTGGCGAGTAAAGATTTAGAATCACTTAAGACAGAACTGAATTCTGAAAGAAACCTTGAAGGTCAAACTCGGGAACATGTGGATAGGACAGAAGTTGATGAGGAACTACTGAGCTCTAAACTAACAGAGGCTAATGGTCAAAAGAAATGTCAGGAACTGAAAGTGGAGGCAAGTACCATAAACAAATACCTTGATCAAACAAATCTAAATTTTGTTACTGACAAAAAGAATAATAAAGATGATGTAACTGAGATGGACTTAGAAAAAGATAAATCTGCACTCCAAATGAATGGAAAAGACAATGACGTTAAAGTATTACCAAATGATGAATGTTTAGTTAAAGATACCTGTGAAGCTACGGCAGGAGATGATACCGAACCAAAAATTAATAATATTAATAAATCAATTCAAGAGCATGAAATAAAAGCATTGCCTTTTAGGGAATCTTCGATAAAACCATTCATGAATGGTGATATCACGACAGAGGACACAATTAACAAAAATATCATGGACCTGAAGTCATCTCCGCAGAATTCACGTGAGTTTGAAGCTGGAGAGAGTCTTCAGCCATCAGATGAAGTTCTGAAGTATGTGCAGAAAACTGAAGAAAAACAGCTTTCTCCTCAAAGAGCTGCCTTCATTGGTGCTGCTTCCACACCAACAAATACTTTCTGTAAAGAAAATAACCTGAGTAGTGAAACAGAATCTATGGAAACTGAACTTAGTGAGGAGAAGAAAGTTGCTCCATCGCCTGTAACGTCATGTGAGGAATCTAGTTTGAGTAGTGACTTCGCTGATCAGAATGGTCTACAGACATACAAAGTGGAAAATGTTAATGGAGAGAATAAAACAAAAACTGTTATTACTGAAGTGACTACCACATCAACTGTTTCTACAGAATCCAAGACTGTCTTTAAAGTTGCGGAGACCCTAGCATCTAACGATGAGAAAACAACAGTAGTATCATCAACAGAAAATTGTGCCATATCCACTGTAACTACCACTACCACTGTAACTAAGCTTACCACTCCAGCTACAGACAGTAATGTTGATGTCATTTCTGTACAAGAGCATAGTAAAACAGTGATTACAACAACAGTAACTGATTCACTGACCACCCCAGAAGGCACATTGGTGACTTCCATGACTGTCAGCAAAGAGTATTCTACAAAAGACAAAGTGAAGTTAATGAAATTTGCAAGACCCAAAAAAACTCGTTCTGGAACTGCCTTGCCATCTTACAGAAAATTTGTAACCAAAAGCAGTAAAAAAAGCATATTTGTTTTACCTAATGATGACTTAAAAAAGCTGGCCAGAAGAGGAGGGATCAGAGAAGTTCCCTATTTCAATTATAATGCAAAACCTGCCTTGGATATCTGGCCATATCCATCCCCAAGACCAACTTTTGGGATCACTTGGAGGTATGTACTTAGTTACGTTCAAATTTTTGGCTTTGAAAGAAGTTATTGAGCAGCCCTGTTCCACAAAAATAAACATAGTTAAATTACAGTTTAGGAAAGCCAGCACTACCGAATCTAATAGAGAAACCTGATCTGGTTTTGGCACTAGAAACTTCTGTTGGAAAGATTTTTACAAGGACAAGTTGAGTTTGTTGATAGTGTAGGTAAAGTCATACAGAAATCTAAGGGCCAGTTAAGTTAATTTGTGTACCAGAACCATGAGATATTCTGTGGCACTCCATTTTTCAGTTTTGCTTCACATTTTATTCTAGAAAATGTCAAATATCCAAGCCACAGAGCAGACTATAAAACATTGTCACTGTAATACTCTTCTAGTATCAAACAGTTATTTGATTGTGCTCTTTGAAGCTATGAGAAGAAAACGGCAGAAAGTTTCCAGTTCATAAACTCTCACAGTAGTGAGTGGAAATGGAGCGTTGTCTTACCTGTGGCCATCAAGCTGGTGGAGTATTTTAAAGAATACTGTTTCCACTGAGTCTTCAAATAGCCATAATTAAATGGGGTTCACATTCATTGTATTTTTTTGTTCGGACTCTGGATTGATATGAATAAGCTTGGGTATTGATGCCCTTGTCCATAATAAATTTGGGGTTTGTGAAATGACACGAGTTTTACATCCAGGGTTGAATAACCATACATATGGGGTTTTTTTTTGCTGTTGTTCAAACCCTTTACCTACTTTTTAATTCTGAACTTCCTTCTTAGAATTTTCAAAGAGCACTTCGTGAGTTACAAAATCAAAACCTCTTGTATGGTTGGCTGGAGTGGAGCTGTTGTAAATTTTGCTATTATTTTAAAAACTGGTATATATTGTTCAGTAAAAGTAGAATGGAAAACCTGTCTCATTGGTTTCGTTAGGTTTATTAAATACATTTTTATTTTTAAATATAATTAATGCTCTGTTGTTAGATACCGACTTCAAACAGTAAAATCATTGGCTGGAGTGAGCCTTATGTTGCGGTTACTGTGGGCATGTCTCAAATGGGATGATATGGCTGCAAAAGCTCCACCTGGGGGAGGAACTACACGTACAGGTATCATTTCTTTAAATTTCTGTGTTTCCTAATGTAACAGCTCTTGCTGTTAATTTTGATTATTACTTTCATTCCAAGCCTTTCTGTAAAGGTTTGATGTTAGCTACGGCGCTTGATAGATATATAGATAGAGATTTTAATAGCCAACAGTTTGCACTGTAGTTGTTCTTTCTTTACCTTGAGTGTATTGGATTGATAGGAGATTCAGCTTTTATTTGTTTTCTGTTATTAACGTGTTAGGACTAATCTGTTGTAGAAACATCTGAAACAGAAATTACAACAACAGAAATAATCAAGCGAAGAGACGTTGGCCCATATGGAATCCGGTCAGAGTACTGTATAAGAAAAATTATTTGTCCCATTGGTGTGCCAGAAGCTCCAAAAGGTACCTTTGTTTATACATTTTTCCCCTCCCCATAAGCTCCTACAGAAATTAAGGTAACTGGACCTTTATGTTAATTCAGACAATCATAGGAGCAAATATAGCTTGACATGAACTATTCATTCTCTTATGTAAAGCAAATGATGCATGTAACAAACTGACTTGATCTCTCTGAAGCTGGAAGGCATTTCTGTTTCTAAAATGAGATGGAGAAAGATGCTAAATCTTGGTTTACACTTCAGTTTTGTTTTATGATTGAGCTTAATGTGTGTGTTTTGACTGTTCTCTAAAGAAACTCCAACACCCCAGAGGAAGGGGCTGCGATCAAGTGCTCTAAGGCCAAAAAGGCCAGAAACACCCAAGCAAACAGGCCCTGTCATAATTGAAAGTTGGGTGGCAGAAGAGGAATTGGAATTATGGGAGATCAGGGCATTTGCTGAAAGGTAAACCAACTCAAACTTTTAAAAAAAACAGTTCTTATTTTTGTGTGTATGTTAAATAAAAGTTCCCACTAGAGAGCACAAACTAGATCACCTTGTTGTAGCTATCAGTATTGCGTTTTTTCTGTGCCTTTTGTTATACTGAAGCTTAAAGTTGTAAAACAATTATATGCTAATACCAAAACTGAATTTATGCAGATATATTAGATTTGTTAGAACTATTTTTTATTAATTATTCCGTTCTTATGAGGTAATCAGTGTTGTATTGCTAAAAGGCTATTACTACAAAGCATGGAAAGAAAGGTTTTAGGCTACTTTTTGCATGACTTCAAATATTGTGTTTAAATACTTCTATAATACAAATAAAACTGTTGTATACAAGTATTTTAAGTAGAGGTAAATTCAGTCTGAGGATACTCAAGTCAAAAAAAGTATTTTCAATATTTCATACTTAGTGTTGGAACAATTTTGAGTCCCTTGAGAAGAATTGTTTTAAATTAATGGTGTTACATAGATCATATTTTCAGTCTCAGATGTAATTATGAAGTCCAGTTTCGGATAATAGCTTCATGTAAGGTGCTGTAGTAGTTTTGCATCAGAGTATTTCAGGAATGTTGCATGCACTTTCAGTAGCTTATTTCAAAATACCTTTAAAACCGTGACCAGTTCTCAGTGATCTTCAGACGTGACAGTTGTTCTTAAATGAACCTAGGTTGATGGATGGATTTTATGTGATGGTTTAACTCTTCTCTTTGGTTGTGTGTCTTTGGCAGGGTGGAGAAGGAAAAGGCACAGGCAGTTGAACTACAGGCTAAGGTTAGTGAACAGAAGAAGGCAGGCGAATTCAAGGCCCAATTGGAGGCTCAACTAAAACAGCAACGATTGGCTGCCCAGCAGGTGGGGGAGCTATTGGTAGTCCCACCTGTCTTGCACCATTTTTCAGTGTTACAAACTCAAAGTTCTGGGAAGCCAGCTTCTCTTAGTCATCAAACAGTGCTGCTCCCCCTGTATGCATTCATTATTTTGAAACAACATTAAGGCAAACATTTGTTTAATAATTGGATTCCCATTTTTTTCTGCCTAACACAGAACACTTTAAAAAAATAATTATTTTTTTTCCAATTTTAAAAGAAAACTGAGAAACACTAGTCTCCAGGTAAGATCAACTGTGTTTTGTGGTTTAATAGAAAGCTGTCTTGGTACATAGCTGACTTGGGAATACAGCTGGATTTATTTCCATGCTCTAATCGCATTGAATCTTTTGATTTTTATCTTACCCAAAGTTGGCCGAATGAAGCCCACAAAGAAATTGTTATAAAATTTAGTTACACATATGTATATGTACATTTACATGTGTGTGTAACTAGAGTAGTGTTTTTTCCATCCTGCATGTTTTCATTACATCTTCCCTAACCAAATACATCACTAGTGAATTTTTTTTCCGATTCACAGTAACAACCTCAATGTACTGATAACTAATCACCAAAATTTAATATAGAGATGATGATCTTCCCTATCTTAGTGGAATTAAATAGTTGGCATTGTAATAGATTTGACTGATACTGCCTCTCTGTAATGTGGCTCTCTAAATTCAAAGTACCTTTTTGACGGTCACAGCACAGTATGTTGCTGGATGAGGTGAAGGATTTAAAACCTGTTTTTTTAAGCAGGCTACAAACTGAATTTACAGTTAGAATAATTTTTAAAATTATAATCTTGATGTTTCATTTGGTGAAGTAGAATGATAGTCTTTTTTTCTCCAACTGTGGCAGGATCTTAGTATGGGCAGCTCTGAACTTCAAAGTGCCAGTAATGAACTCTGATGGTGTATCGCTTACTAAAGTACATAGAGGCTGTATGCACACTGTCGAAGCCGAGTATAAATAAATACTTTTG
The DNA here is from genome assembly GCF_964034855.1 of Anser brachyrhynchus. Classification (NCBI taxonomy): domain Eukaryota; kingdom Metazoa; phylum Chordata; class Aves; order Anseriformes; family Anatidae; genus Anser; species Anser brachyrhynchus. Next base: position 3,879,561 of record NC_137711.1, read on the forward strand.
AATTAGTTTTTTTTAATCTTTTTGGTTAATCTGAGGCTAATTAATATGTTCTCTTTAAAATGTGTATTGAAATTAACATAAACTGAGGCTTTTAAAGATGCTATAAAGGAAAATTTCTGGTTGCGTACTGTAAGCAGAGTTGTAGTTGTGCAGGTCAAGGAGCCTGTGCTTGTAGTGCTCTGGGATATTCAGGCAGCTTACTCTTCACTCCTTTAAACTTGAACTAAAATCCTACTAGGGTCCTTTATTTTTCAGTACTGACAAGACAGCACTTATTTTTACAAAACCTGAAAATTCTTCATTTAATTTTTTTCTAAATTCTGTAGAAACGTCTGGAACAGCAGAAGCAGATACCTGTAGCAGGCGTGGTCCCCACAGTCACTACTGCCAGCAGTACCGCAACTACTGTCTCAACTCCACAGAAGGTTGTGGTAGGCCCTTTAACGGGCCCAGTTCCCACTGGAACGAAAGTAGTACTTACTACAAAAGTGGGTTCTCCAGCTACAGTAACATTCCAACAGAACAAGAATTTCCATCAGACTTTTGCTACTTGGGTTAAACAAGGCCAGTCTTCAACAGGTAAGTAGCTGTTCATCATGGAAAGAACGTGTAACTAGGATGAATTCCAGCACACATCCTACCTACATCGAACACCTACATCTCCAGAATCTAGCATTACTGCATTTTGTGTCATCTTTGCTCTTAACTCTTCTGCTATATCAGCAGGACACTTCTGAAATAATACCTGTCTAATTTTTCTTTGTTCAGACTTGCTAGGTAGTTGTATTTCTGACCTGTCTCATTACTGACAGCTGTCTTACCAGTAATCACTGATGATTAAAGCATTCTGTGCTGTAACGTACTGTTTCCAAAAAAGCCTTTATGAAAGCAAGAATGACGCATTTGAAAATATTGTAAAAATAATCCTGAAGTTTGCTGTTTCATACTTGAAAATAGTCATATTCTTGACTAATTTTTCTGCTCTAAAATTGACTGTTCTGTGTACCTCAATAGCCACTAGCACAGCTGCCACTTCAGCCACAACCATTGCCAGCACAGGGCAGACCTTCCAGATCTCAGGCAGTCCAGTAACGATGGCAGGGAAAGTGATAACTAAGCTGCCACTCCCTGCAAACAGCAAGATTGTTGCCGTCAATGTGCCATCAACTCAAGGAGGTAGGGGAAAGGGAACTGAATTGAAATGTATTCCAGCTTGCTGTTTAATTCTCCATTGACACTATTTTCCCAGTGAAGTAAACTGTGTCTTGAAGGGGGAAAAAATTATATAAGAGTTTTTAGAGCTTGTTCCCCCTGTACTGCGTATTTGTGTGTCTAGGGGAAAAATGCAAGTATTTTGCCTGTAAATTATTCTACATTTCATAGTACAAAATTAGAAGCTCTATTTTTAACAATGTGGAATGAAGCATGCTTTTTTCATTATCTATGTTATATTACCAACAAAATAACTTTCTAAAAAAAAAAACTGCTGCTGTTCTTAGTTATTAATACCTGCATCTGCTCTTCATTGATGAGCAAGAGTTTGGTTCCAAATTAAGATCAGCATTTTCCTTCTTGACTTGGGAAGAGAGCTTCATATTTTGAGATTTTATGAATGTATATTAAATAGAAAAGCTTGATTCTCTGTCTCCATTCTCCTTAGTGTCTGAGGAAGTCATGAAGGCTACCAGTTTTGTATTGAAGTTTCTTAGGTGACAGGAAAAGCAATACCAATTTTCTTTGGCACCATGAGCTTGTAGGTGAAAAGCTTAAACTGGTCTCCTCCTTTTTAAATGAATCAGACTGTAACTTTTGCTTAATGGTTGTATAATACTAACTTTGTGGCACCATGTCATGCAAGGACTTGTTTGCAGTTACCATCAAACTGATCTTTATGAAGATTCACTCTTTCCTTAATCTTTTCTAAAATACCTGTTGCCTAACTCCAAATGTAGCTGAAAGTATAATGCTGCTTCTGTTTACAATGTGTCAAAGCTTCTCCCAGGAAGTGTTAAAAGACTCAAAGGTGTTCTAGAAACCTGGAGACTGGTTTCTAAATGCCACCCTGGAGTTGTATTTACTTCTTTTGCTGGCAATTATGTTACTAATGAATTCTCAATTTTACTTTATTTAGGTGTTGTTCAAGTTCAGCAAAAGGTATTGGGCATCATTCCATCAACAACAGGTGCAAGTCAAACATTCACTTCATTCCAGCCAAGGACAGCGACTGTAACAATTAGGCCAAATACCACAGGGACTTTAGGAACAACAAGCACTTCACAAGTAAGATGTTTTTCTGATTATTTAATGCAAAAATTTAGGATGTGTATATTTTAAGTTAGTGGCAGATGTTATAACTAATATATAATAGTTATTTATAGTCACTTTTCAACATACATTATTTCAACATGTATATATATTATTTTTTGTGAAGAAAAATAAATAGAAATAATCAGAAATAACGTTAATGGATTCTTTATTCCCAGGAGGTACGTCAGTTCTCTCTGATTTGAAAAATTAATATGTTAGAACTTGGTAAGCCTATGCAGTGTGGGCATAAGTGAAAAAAATACTGGATCTACTTGCATCTTCTTTTAACATAATAAGAAATGAGAAGAAGGAAAAAAAAAACTACTTAAAAGAACCGGGGGGGATACATCCCTATAAGTTTACGTATGCGCTCCATTTTGATGTATATAGGTAATGCAAGGGACACCACTCCGTCCTGGTATGACAGTAATACGAACACCACTTCAGCAGTCAACACTTGGAAAGACCATCATTCGAACACCTCTAGTGGTGCAACAAGGTATTCTTCCAGCCAGTAGGTTCATTTTGATATTTAAATTTCCAGTGCAAAATCCATGGTTTGTTTCTTTATAAATACTTTCTGCATCATATGTCACAATGCAAAAATATTTCATTTCAATGCTTGACTTCTAGCAAGGGCTTTTTTTTGGCTTTTAAATATGTTGGTTTGCAGGCTTTGTAAGTTTTAACCGTCAATATTGGGAAATGTACAGGTTAAAATTAAGTCCATTTGTTTGGAAGAAAAAAGTTTAGAACAACTTTGTATTGAGAGAACCTTTTAATTTTTTAGAAAGCTGTGTTTGAAGTTCCTCGTAAGTACATTACTTGAATGAAAATGGAAACATTTTGTAGACTTTTTTCAATCACAGAAATGGTTTCTAATGGAAATTTATGTGCAAACTGGAATGCTTGCTTCACTTGTTTGATAATACACTATTGCAAGAAGTTGTGATTCAGAGGTTTGCAGTGCTAATGGTTGAAATATTGGAAACACTTTTTTTTATCACAAATTGCTCTCTTACAGGTCAGACACAGCAGGTGGTGACTCAGATAATCAGAGGTCAGCCTGTCTCAACAGCAGTTTCTAGTACCAGCACAGCTTCTTCCAGTTCTGGACAGAAGACAGTAACAAGTCCTGGAACACCACCTCAGCAAATACAGCCACAAACCACATCACAGCCCCCTCGACCTCAGCAGGGACAAGTGAAACTTACTATGGCCCAACTCACACAACTAACACAAGGACAGGTAAAATATTTTAGATCCTCTGGGCATGAAAGTGTGCTAATGCTTTCAATACATTTTCTCAGATCTCTTGATTTCAGCAGCGTAGTGTATCTGCTCATAATTTTACGTTCTTGGTTATGCTTCAGCCTTCATTTAGGATAACTGATAGCATAATTACAGACTGAAAGAAGCATACATAGTGCATCTCTTCATATTGTATTCCTTAGTAGTATAACTAGCATTAGGAAAAATTAGCAGTATAGAAAAATATCTTTCCCTTAACAGCAGTAAGGGATGTAATTATTCTTTTTATGGCCTATTTTTTAAACATTCAGAACATATTGTTTGTTCCTTGTCTTTTGATGTCGTATGAAGATTTGGTTTTGATTTGTGTTGTCCTCAGTCTCAGAAGAAAGAGTCTCAGAAGAAAAAGTCTCTGGAACTGGAGGAGGAAATTCTTAGAGCTTCTGCTCAAATCATGAAGCAGAAAAATAAATTTAGGCAAAAAAAAAAAATTTAGAATCATGCACAGGGTAAATATAGGCTTCTGTGAATTACCATAATAACTATTCTTAAAAAATATTTATAGAATGTATGTCTTTGTAGTGTACGGGCTGCTTGTGGTCAGTTTAGATTTTTCTACGTACAAGAGTCAGAGAGTTCATTTTCATTCTGCAAGACTCGGAAGAATTTCTGTAGGGACCTCATTCTGTTCTATGGGATCACAAAATGTGTAAATAAGCACCTAGGTGTTGTGGTGATACCCTGCCTTATCTATTTCAACTGAGAGCACTGTCCTGAGGTGGACCATTCATATCTTCTTAAAATCATTGTAATGATTAAATTTTATCTGATCTTTATGAAAGCCTAGCTATTTCTGTATACGCTAGTAATATCTGGAAAGTTGGTATCCAGAGTGTCAGCTTAAGCAACAGAAATTTACAACACATTACAAACTGAACAGTCAGTCATGGAAGCTCACGGTTGGGCAGGATCTGATAGGCACTGAGAAAACCTTTGCACTGCAGAGAATTTTTACATAAAATCGTTGGGATTCTTGAGGAAGCGATTAATGTCTAAAATTATCCATGCTCTGCCTTGCTTTTAAATTCTAGGAACAAAGATTTTCCATTTTAGCTGCTTTCTGGCTAGGACTCTTGTTAATATTTGGGTGAAAATATTTGTTACTAACCCCAGCCCAGTAATCTGTTGATAGAACTGTTGGAAGAATATTTTACTATTTCATGATCTCAGATGCTTCTTTTGGATTTTAGGAAAATGTTATGCAGTAATTTTTTTTGTAAAAGTATTGACCTCTGAGATCTAAAACCCTAATTCTTCTGATTTTGAGGAAGGTCTTTCTAAGAATTGTATCACTAATACATCAATATTAACTTTTTTTTCAGGGTGGCAGTCAAGGATTAACTGTGGTAATTCAGGGACAAGGTCAAACTACTGGTCAATTACAATTAATCCCTCAGGGTGTGACTGTAATACCTGGTCCAGGACAACAGCTTATGCAAGCAGCTATGCCAAATGGTACAATTCAGAGATTCCTTTTCACCCCACTACCAGCAGCTGCTACTACAGCTAGCACAACCACAACAACAGTTTCCACTTCAACCTCAGGTAAGCATTGTTCTGTTCAGCAGAAAAAAACCTTCCATTTAGGTTACACCGGAGTTTTTGTGCAGTTGGAGAAGGTATCTTATAAAAGTAAATTTGTTAGAAATATTAAAAGCCAAGAAATACTTTGCTCTTTCTGCATAGAAATATACAGTACTTTTAAAGTGTTCACCTTAGTAAGGCTCATAGACTTGTCATTTGAAGTGAGCGAAATATTTGTTTTAATCCTGAACAGCTACAGAACAGAAACAAGCTCCACAGACACAGCCAACATCAGTGCTGCCGCCAGTTCAGCCACAGCCTCAGAGTCAGCAGCAAGCCCAGCCTCAAGCGCAGAATCAGAGCGCTCAGCCTGTGACCCCAGCCCAGCCGCAGGCACCACAGCCACCGCTTCAGCCCGAAACTCAGACCCAGCCTGAATCTCAAACTCCAGCATCTGTTGACTCTCCAGTCACGCCTGAAGCACAATCGTCTAAATCTCCAGTTCAGTCGCCAGCACAGACCCAGGCTCAAGGGCAATCTCCAGCGCAAGTCCCGAGTCAGCCGCAGACTGCAATCCTTCCACAAGGCCAGTCCCAAGGCCAGCCTCAGCAACCAGCTCAGGTGCAGACTACAACCCAACAACAGATTCAGATGCAGCCCCATGCTCCCATACAAATTCAAGCTCAGCTGCAGCAATCACAACCTCAGGTTCAGACTTCGGTCTCAACCCTTCCAACTACTCAAAGTTTAAATCAGGTTCCTGTGCAATCCCCAACTCGTCCTCAGCTGCAACTTCAGCAGCCTCCAACAAAAGTTATTACAGTGCCTCAGCTTCAGCAACAAGTCCAAGTTCTCTCTCAGCTTCAGTCACATGTTGTGGCTCAGATACAAGCCCAACAAGGCAGTGTGCCCCAGCAGATCAAGCTTCAGTTACCTATTCAGATTCAACAAACTAGCCCAGTACAGGCTCACCAGATTCAGAATGTGGTAACAGTACAAGCAGCTAGTGTTCAGGAGCAGCTGCAGAGAGTTCAGCAGCTCAGAGAGCAGCAACAGAAGAAAAAGCAGCAACAGATAGAAATTAAACGTGAGCACACCCTTCAGGCTTCTAATCAAAGTGACATTATCCAGAAACAGGTAAAGTTAACAGAAGGAAATTAAAACTTAATTAATGAAAGAAATCTCATTTTAAATGCCTGTTCTTGTTACCAATGTTAATACATTTGATAGGCAGTTAATTTGGTTCTTTCAAAGTTAGTGCACGATTGGTTTTGGCAATTTAATTAAATATTCTAAGTTAATTCAGCACATCAAGTCAATTGTATGATGTTTGCAGTCTTCTGGCACCTTGATTCAACTTAACACTAGCTGCTGGGACAATATGTCTTTATTCTCAGTTCAGGAAAGATAGGTTATAGACAGGAGAGCTGATGTCCAGAACACAAGTACAGTACTTATAGGGAACTGAGGTTTCAAAGAGGTATCTGAAATGTAATGCTGTTGGATGGCTGCGGGGCTTTAAAAACAAACAAAAAACAACATATATGTGTGTATATATATGTATATAATAGATTCTTACCTTAAAAAAAAAAAAAACAGTCACTGAAGAAATATTGTCAAATTACATTTAGTCCCTAGGTTTAAACTCTGCATAAGGAAAGTATCCTACTCTGTGGGGTGGAGGTGGCATTAATTTTTAATTTCATTTTTAAAACTTTAAAATTTCAAATAATTGCTTTAAACAAGTACTGCCCTGATAAAATTCATTTCATGTTGTCACTTACTGAAATAAATAATACTTCAGTTTTTTCCTTTATCTTAGGAAATGTCCTGGTTCTCCCAGTAGTATTGTGAAACACTGGCCAAAGTTTTCATATTTTATTTTGGATTCTCTATCATTCTACAGGTGGTTATGAAACAGAATGCTGTCATAGAACACTTGAAACAAAAGAAGACCCTGACTCCAGCTGAGAGAGAAGAAAATCAGAGGTGAATATTGATCATGGTGCAACTTTAGATGTGGAAGTTTTTCATTTAGAACATCATTTAATGGTGTATAATAAGACACTGATTTGTAAAAACTTTCTTGAAGAGACTTTGCTATTTAAAAGTTGGTTAAAGTAACACTTGAAAGTAGTTGGTGAGAGCTGTAACTCAAAATGATGTTCTTAACTTTAAATAATTGAATCCTCTATATTCTCAATTTCATTTTAATTATGTGTTTTTAAAGTTGTGTTGCATGCTTGTGTCTGAAGCTGACTGCAATTTTTAAATTCAAGGTAAAAACTATCCTTAAAGATCATGGAATGGAGAATGAACCATTCTGTTGCAGAAAATCCTGTTTTTTGTCTGTCCTTTATTGTAGTGGTTTATTTCCATTTTTGTCCTTTGGCGTTACTTCGTATCATTTTAATTCTGTACATCCCACATCCCACTCTGCAGAAGGAATTGAAGAGTTAGAAGGTAGTACTAATCAACAAGCTAAGAGATTTCACACCTGAAGCTGTTAAACACAAAATTGAAGTGTATGCCGATAGTCTTAAGGTTATTTTGACATCGCCTTACTCATGTAGTTGTTTCAGTTGGATAACTGCAAGTATGTGTTGTCAGCTAGTAAGAAAAAAGTAGCATTTTTATATAATTTTGATCATCAAATCGGAGTACAAGCTTTTAGTTGATTACAACAGTACCACTAAGTGCTACTTGCTTCACAATTTCATAAAAAAATAAAAAAGTGTTGTCATATACTTTTCATTTAATGGTGTCAGATAGCCAAGTTGATATTTTGACTTGGATTTCTGTCAGTCTTTAAAAAAAAAAAAAAGTGCTAACTAGCTTGGTCCATTATACAGTTGTCTTTCCTTCTCACTGAGTTTTTCTCTTCCAGAAATTTACTTTGGGTATCTTACTTTTTTTTCTAGTTTTCTAGAAAGTTTAAAATAGAACAGAAAGGGAAATCAAAACACTTTCATATGCTTGAAATATAAAGCAAAAGTGAAATGTACAGAACAAGCGAGCAGGAAATGAGATTTGTAGTTGGGTGTACAACAAACATGAAGAAGGAACCGTGAGTCGTCAGCAGTGAGGAAATTTGGAACTGTTTTATATTCAGTTCTATAAGCTGAAAAATATTTGTCAATCCTCATGCCAAAACACAAAAACTTTGTAATATTTGGTGCTTAGTAGAGGGTAAAAATTTATGTTTTCAAACAGGTTATAAGTTTCCAACTTGCTTTTATCCTACATCAGAATTTAAAATATATAAATAAATAAAAGCTCTTTCAAATGTGTTTGTGGAAAATGAACTCAGTGAAAATATCTCTAATCATTCTGAAATCTAAGCCTTGTTTGGGGTTTTACAGGGTAAGGGGCGGAATGATTAGTACTCAAATCAGTTAAATGAAACTGGGACCAGCCCTCTTTAATCAAACTGTTGACTTGATCTCTCAGAGGGGTGATCTAGTAAATAAGAATGAGTGGGAATAACGTGTTATTAAACTTACCATTTATGTTTTAAGAAATGTAATAATTTAGCCTGCAACTTGCAGAGACTAGACAAAATATTATTCTGCATTCTCAACTGGAAATTAATAGGCAGCTCAGCATAACATACTTTTTCTTTCCTTCATCACCAGAATGATTGTATGCAACCAAGTGATGAAATATATTCTGGATAAGATAGATAAAGAAGAAAAGCAGGCAGCTAAGAAACGAAAGCGAGAAGAGAGTGTGGAACAGAAGCGTAGTAAACAGAATGCTTCCAAGTTGTCAGCTCTACTTTTCAAGCATAAAGAACAGCTGAAAGCTGAAATATTGAAAAAGAGAGCACTTCTGGACAAAGAACTACAAATTGAAGTGCAGGTAAGGACAGTTGTTCTCAAACTAATTTGATTTTAAGGTGGGGACACATGTGTTAACTTCATGTTTTCTCAGTGTGCTTTTAAGGAAACATAGGAGGAAGTTCTGGTTTTGTACGCGTGGATCTCTGCAGAGGTGGTAGATGTCTGTTTCATGCTTTTTGTTTCTCATCTGTGATGAAATTAACTTGTTTCCTGAAACAGATTCTGATATATTGCAGCCAATGGGTCATAGTAAGCCAAGAGTGTCACCTGTTAATGTTGTATGAATTGTAGGTTGTGTATATTTTAAAAACGTGTATATTTAAATGGTTTATATTATTTTGATTATTCACGGGGATTTATGTCTAGATTTTAAATTCTGTCCTGGAATAATCATATGAAGTGCCACCCTCTCTATTTATCCATTTAATGTACTTCAGGAGGAGCTAAAGAGAGACTTGACTAAAATTAAGAAAGAAAAAGAAAAAGCCCAGGCAGCTGCTGCCGCAGCGGCAGCAGCCGCAGCAGCGGCAGCTGCAGCTGCAGCCGCTGCCACCCCACCACCACCACCGCCACCACTGCCACCACCACCGCAGCAACATGCAGCCAGCGTCACCTCCTCCTCCTCCACCACAGTCCCAATGCCAGTATCCTCCCAGAAGAGAAAGCGAGATGAGGAGAGAGACTCGTCAGCTTCCAAGTCCAAGAAAAAGAAAATGATTTCTACTACCTCAAAGGAAACAAAGAAGGACACAAAGCTTTACTGCATCTGTAAAACGCCTTACGATGAGTCTAAGTGAGTAGTGAACGCCTTGGGCTTTTACTGTGGATTGTTAGATTTAGATTAGTATTTAGCTGGTAGTGTAAGTTAGTTCTAGAACTGGAGATAGAGTATCAGGTGTTATTGCAGTGATCACTAAGGTATAAAGTTTCTCTTTTCCGCTAGCAGTTACAAAACTATTAACATACTTGATTTATACTATTAACGTACGTGATTTATATTTTTACTTGTTTGCATGTTTCCATTGTATGACCTTTCTGTCTGACATGCACATACTCTTTTTTTATTTTCTTTTCCTCCGCTCTGTTATTCTTTCTTTTGCCGTTTGCCTCTGCCTCGGAAGCAAGTGACAATTTGGTTTGAGCAATTTCCTATGAACAGGTGTCCGATGTTCATTAGAAATAGCTTTGGTACCGTCTTCCAATAAATGGTGGGTTGCGATTTTTTGGTAAATCGCTACCCAGTAAAGGGGTTTCCAAGTTACTGGACTGTGCTTCACTTTGGACAGTGTTGCAGGTAGAAATGGTTTTCATGTGTTACTGCATGCGTCCCAGGTTTGGTCAAAAATTGAACACGCGAGCATTTGACAAAGTGAAAACTGCGGTTCTCTGTGGCTTGATTCTGGCCATGCGCGAGGAAGAATATTCCTCTGAAAGAGGAATTGCTACTTGCAAAGTTTGCAAAGAAACTTAGTAAGTAGTTGTAGAAGATTGAGTGGATTGCAGTGGGATAGTGTTATGCGTTCCTGCTTAAGCTAGAAGTGACTAACATTGTTAGTTAGTAATGGTTAACGTCTGATAGCTGTGTAGAGATTTATGTGAAATCAATTTGACTTCAGTTCCAAGGGAGTATTTATCTGCTCAACGAGTGACAATACCAAAAGGTATTAGTCGATACCCTTTGGTGGTGGTTTAAATCCTGCTAACACAAATGAACTGTAGGGGTGGAGTAGTGTTTTCACTCCAGGAATGGTTCTTCATCCCAAATTTAGGGTGAGGACTAGAGGATCTCCTTAAGTTCCTTCTGTTTTGCCTGGTTTTTTTAATTACTGTTATTTTTAAATAAAGTTGAGGCCTTTTTTTCTCTACCTTCGGTGGTGTTCAATAACTCTGACCATTACAGTATTATATCAGTGTGAGAAATTGTAGACTATCTGTGCTGCTGTCACTCTGTAAGTGGCAGACTTCTGGTACCCTGGTTCATAATCCTTGATTTCTAAGGGATGTGAATCTCACCTATCTCACTTGAAGTGTTGTGTTAAGTTTACTAAATGACAGAAAACCTAGGAGGATACACGTTCTCATTTTGTTGTGATGCTGAGCGCAGGTCTGTATTAGGACTTTGTTGTTAGTAAGCAATAGAATTGTCACAAAAATAGAATTCGTTCACCTCATCTTATGAGCAAAAAAATTGGATTGTCATTTGACCTCAGTGGGCTTTTGAGTAGGCCAATGAAAAATGTGGTCAGAGTGAATTTTGGTGGCTTGAATTAAGAATTATGCTTAAATGCAGGGAATAAAATTTCAAGACAAGGAAATGTTAATAACTCAGCAGTATCCTTAGCAATATGATTCAGTTCTGCTGCTCATCTTGTAAATTCCAAATGTTACGTTCTTACAAATGGTGACTGTTTTGTTAAACTAAATTATCATTTTCCTATTTGGAAAATGATTAGGCAAATTTTAAAACAATATCCTGGTAAACATTTTTATATGTGTGTAGGTGCATACACACGCTTGTAGGCATCAGATACTCCTCTTTGTGCTGGTGTCTACTTTCTACCTGAAAGAAGACAGATGTGCAGCTTGAAAAGATAATTTGTAGTATGTTACAGATGCCCTATCTGTTCATTAGGATGTAGTAAATCCACAAAGGTCATTCTGCATGTTGTTTATTTTATTATAATTCTTATATTTAGCTCTCACTCGTTCCGTACCAGGGTTGTAGAGTTTTGCTTGTATTGTTTCTGAGGATGGTCAATAAGGGTATGCTTTGAAGATTCCTATTTATATTCCAACCAATTCGTTAATGTGAAGCCTGCTCAGTGTTCTAGTCGCAAGGTTTAGCATCTGTCTCTAGACAGGAGCAACTAGGCCTGGTCCCTTTTGGGAAAAGGACCTAGACTGAGTTGTTGTTGAGTAATTAGAAGGAGCTGTATCTAGCTGTCCTTTATGGAAGGTTGGTTTGTTCAGTTTTTAGGATTTGTCTGACTGAAAAGTAAGAGCAGGGACAGTTTTGGAGTGTCCGGGGCAGACATCCAAGAAATCAGAGGTGCTTGCTTTGTGGAACAGTTTCTAGCTGCTGTCCTGTTACTGTTGCATGCTGTCTGGTGGTTGGTGTTTATAGACTGACAGGCTAGGGGCACAGTAACTGATAAATCAACATATTGGAGGAGCTTGATGGTCTTTCAAATTTACGAAGGTGGAGTTTGAGTCAGCTTGCTTTTGCTTAGGCAGAGAGAATGAATGTGTAACTTTGCCCATCTGGTTGATTGTCATGAGTCACAGGTATGTTTTGAGGTATCCATACACAAAATGTCAAACATCCTTGCATAATATTTTACAGTTTTGTCACATCATTCTGTGCAAGGTCCCATTCACATGATTCTGTACCTGGTTCCCTTCACTTTGTGTCATACCATATCTGGTTCCGTCACGTAGCTGTCTGAGAGTAGACGTCATTCTCTGAAGAACGGTCAACATACCAATTTGCTGCAGTTCTGAGTAGCTGAATATCTCTTTTTCAGCCATCCCCCCCACTCCCCTCCCTCAGTTACGATTATGACAACCATGTCCTGACACAATTTTCTTTCGTATCATGTTATACCAATATGTATCCTACACATGGCTGGTATGCATGTTCTTTGTAGTATACTTGTAACTCCTAGTTGGTGTTTGCGCTTTGCTTTTGTTTTTTAAATTAACTGAGACCTACATTTTCAAATGTTAAAGAAATGTTTAAGTGGCTTTTGAGCTACAGTTTTGAAAATGTAAATCCTTTTCTTTGGCCTTGTCTTTTTGTGCCTTTTACAGTTTTTCACACGCACATTGGAGACACGTTTTTAGCCCAGCTTTGTCAAAGTCTGGTTACATATTGCTGTGAATTTTAATGAACTGACAGTTTAAAATTGACCCAAGTGACCTTATTGACAGTATAGCTGCAGCATGAGATGTTAGCTTGTAAGGATAGAATGTAGGAAGCAGGGAAAATGAGACAAAGTAGGCCAGCAAGAAAGTGCAACAGAGAGAAATGCAGGGAAAAGTGCCATGCCATTTGAAATGACAATTACATTGTCATTTTCATTGTGAATACTTTTAGGTTCTATATTGGCTGTGATCTTTGTACTAACTGGTATCATGGAGAATGTGTTGGCATCACAGAAAAGGAGGCTAAGAAAATGGATGTGTACATCTGTAATGATTGTAAACGGGCACAAGAGGGCAGCAGTGAGGAATTGTACTGTATCTGCAGAACACCTTATGATGAGTCACAGTGAGTTCTGATAAGAACCTCTTATTTAATGTTTAGGTAGCAAACTGCTCTGACTTTGGTTACCTGTTCCTTACAAAGCAAAAAGAAGTTATTCTGCATATATTGTATTCATTCATAATAGAAATTCCTTTGCAGTAATTGTCTTCCTTTCCAAAATGTTTTTATGCGGTAAATATGTAGGAAAAGTGACGTTTTCAAGGTGGTCAAAATGTTTCTCTTAAAAACGCAATGTGCTTTAAATTGGGATTGATTTATTTATTTTTCTTTTTTTTTTAAAGGGAGAATTAGATTAAAAGACAAACATAGTATACAGTGGATTTTTTTGTGCTATAGTCTGATCTGGATAGAAAGCATAATTTTTGTGTGGGGATGTATGGTTGGTATCTCTTTTTTGTAAGGTTTTGGGTCATAAATTCCCCCTTCAGTATTCAACTACACGGCTGATGCTTCCCTATGAAAAATGTTTGTACAGAGTGAAACAGGAGCCCTAGTTGTAGTCCAGTTTGCACAATATGTACCTTGAATTGTTTTGGAATACTGGTTGGGTGAGGCTTCTGGCATTACACTGTTCCTTTCACCTCTAAAGCAGACGAGTGGTTTTTGAAACCTTGAATGCTTGAAAGTGCCTAGTATAAAATTTAGTAACTAATTTTGAAATGGTCTATAGCTTAGCCTGTTTGTAAATACAAAAGCAGTTTGAATAGCGTAATTAGAATTTGTCAATATAAAATGTCACGTGTTATGCTGTTCTGTTTGATCGTGCCAAGTATCTGCTTGTGTGCAAGAGATTGCAGGTTTATGTTTTTAAGTGTACCCTTTAAATTAAGTAAATCAAGTCACTAACTTTTTTTTTTGGATCTTGCAGATTTTACATTGGCTGTGACCGATGTCAGAACTGGTATCATGGGCGCTGTGTTGGCATTTTACAAAGTGAGGCAGATCTCATTGATGAATATGTGTGTCCACAATGTCAGTCCACAGAAGATGCCATGACTGTGCTCAGTCCGCTAACCGATAAAGATTATGAAGGTTTAAGAAGAGTGTTACGTTCTTTACAGGTGAGAGTAAAAATAGCAGCGAAGTGGAATGCTTTACTGTGTAAGACATAGCTAGTGAATCTCAGAGTATGTTTTGATTTCTCTTCCTGTTGGATTTTTTTTAAAGGAAACAGCAAGGCCTTTATTTTTCGAGCAATGCTGTGTCAGCTGGAAACTTGACTTGGCATTACTCTGCTGAAGAATATTTGTAATTAGGGTATCACTGCTTCTGAGTCAGTGAGCAATCTCTACGGTGGAAGGCTTTCAAAGGAAATAGGTTTAGAATATGAAAAGGCAGAGTGGTAGCCTAGCTGCCACTAGCAGATACAGAAGGTGCCAACTTCTGTTCTCAAATTAGTTATCAGCATGTAAGTGATGGCATACTAATTGATAAGACCTGTATGAGTCTGTTACATTATATTTTGGCTTATCCACCACTACCAAATACGTCTTTTCAGCTATTACTATAAAGAATTTATATTACTACACAATTCTTTTATTAAAATGCTTTAAAATCTTGAGTAATATTTTGCATTGTCCTATATTTTACAGACATGTATGAAAACAAACTAATTCTAGAGTACTTGAAAGTGTAAATCATGGCCTGTTTCTAGGTGTGAAGTGCTAAGCTCTGTCAGTAGATTCGTAACATACTTCTGTAGGCAGCCTGTTCTGTACAGTATTCTGTCACCTCTGAATTTCACATTATTTCCTGTTGTGAAGACCAACCTCTCAGTCTCCCACACTGAGCTTTAAAACATTAGCTGGTTCTTGTCTGGAAGGCTGTATACCTTTTCATGCAATGCTGCATTTCTTCCTTAAATTCAACTCTAGACCCCGACAGATAAAAGTTTAATGAAAATGCTTAGCTGCTAAATGGTACTAATTTAACTTAATCTTTTTGTAATTCCATCTTGTTTTCCTGACAGGCTCACAAGATGGCATGGCCATTCTTAGAACCAGTAGATCCCAATGATGCACCAGATTATTATGGTGTTATTAAAGAACCAATGGGTAAGTGTTTCTGAATAATACCGTGATGAGTGAGTAGACTTGGGATTCTGAATATCAAGTTCATTACCCACTGACAGTTTCCATGTGGGGATCTTGAAGATATGTTTTGCAGGATACAGTTCTTTTCAGTCAGGCGAACTGAGAGAGTGTGATGTCCCATTGACATACTAAATTTTTTATTATTTGTAATTTAAAGCTATATGAACAAAAATTGGTTTAAATGTTGCATATGTGGAAGAAGTGGAAGAGATGTTGTAGCCTTAGGGCTTTTATTCTGGTCTCATCAGACCGCATCAGTTAGCCCACCAGTTAGCCAGATGGACGCTTGAATGTGAAACCTCATAGGAAAATCTGTCTCGTGCAAGAAATGATGTTACTAGCTGTTCCTTTCCTTCCAGTTACAGAACCAGTAACTTTTCATTTTTTTAGATGAGAGCTGGTGCATCATTTGAGTTTTCTCACCTACTCCTGACTAACCACAGAAATAGGGAAGTTAAATTTGGTATCCTGGCAGAGCTGTAGTAAATTGACTGAAAATATTTTGCTTAGTAACTGTCATTTTCTGTTTCAGAGTTTTAGGCCGTGCTATTATGAAACTGCTAACCAACTTGAATTACATAATTGATGGGTTAAAGTTTTATAAGGAAAGCTGAAATTGTAATACAATTAAGCATATGATGGCTGAATGAAGTAAACAAAAGTGTTTTTAGCCCTTTCACATTTATCTGGCAGGAAAGTACACTTCTAAGTATTACAAGTAAATATGCACACATAAAATACACTAGGTAATCTAGTCCACCTGTTTTCATGTGTTCTGACATAACTGACATTTGAAAGTAAGCATTTTAAGGGCATTTTCCAAAGGCAAGTTATGGTTTTTCCAGCTACAAGTGCAACTATACGTTTGGACAGCTATATTTATAATTCAGCTCTCATTCCTCTTCCTCTTTTTAATTTACATTTCCATTAAAATAGAATAATTACTGCTCACTTTGCTATTCCTGTCACGTTAATGCGTCTAGTTGGTAAGAGTGAAAGTACTAGCATTTTGCATGATCCTGCACTTGAAATCTGTTTCATTTGTCCCATGTGGTAATGTGCATATTCCTGTGAAAATTGATAATTGATTCAAAGCAAGTCATGAATTCGAATAAAAAATGATCAGAACAATTAGATAGGTAGCTATTGCATGTACAAATGTCTCTCAGTGAAGGCTGTAAGGAAAATAAAGTACAAGAGTCAGACAATCTGGATTTTTTTTCCTTAATTTCTTCAGAAATAATAAATAGCTTCCTGTAAAGAGCCCAGGTTCTCCAAGGTCACTTTGATATGTGGATTTTAATTTAGCTGCACATGACGTATTCACGCATAAGTGCTTATTCTGAAGATTTACTGGTGTTACTATGTCAGAACTAGAACTCCTGGAAATACAACTAACCTATATAGGCTTTGTTTTCTGGTAATGTAAACTTCTCTTGAAGGTGAAAATGTCTCATTTTAATAATCTTTGGTTTCTTTAAAGACCTTGCCACCATGGAAGAAAGAATACTGAAACGTTACTACAAAAAGGTCACAGAGTTTGTGGCAGATATGACCAAAATTTTTGATAACTGTCGTTACTACAATCCAAGTGACTCCCCTTTTTACCAATGTGCAGAAGTTCTTGAGTCATTCTTTGTACAGAAACTAAAAGGATTTAAGGCAAGCAGGTAAGCTGAAGTGTTCCTAATCATAGATGTTCTCTTGTCCCCTAAAACTTCCTTAATACCTTTATAAGCTTACCTCTACATTCACACAGGGATTTGCCTCTCCATGCACTTGCCTGGACAACTACTTTTCTTTTGAAAGAAGAAAAAATTCTTCTATAATAGCCAACTGTTATTCTCAGTCAAAATTAAGGCTTAAATATCGTTTTGATGAGGTAACTTGAGATAATGTTTGTTCAAAGTAAGCTGTTAGACACAAATTAAGTACAGTGTAGAAAAATTGAATGACACTAAGTCATTGCTGCAGAAAACTTAAAATGAGAACCATTTCTCAGCAGGGCATATACTGTGCTGTAATGAGTTTTGATTACGTTCTACTCTGCTCTAAGTCCTTTTCAGATGCTAAGAAGAGACAATCTTGTGAGGCTTTTAATCCAGTGAAATAATTTAAAATAGCTTTTGTTTTTTAATATCTCCTCTCATTTTACCATATGTACCATTATGTTACCATATTTGAAACAGAGGGAATAAATAGTCTTTAAAGTGAGATATGGAAAGCTAAATACAATTCAGATTTGGCTATTTAAGATCAGACTTTCTTTTTGAATGCTTTTCTGTAGACTGATGTGTAGAATATTTTCCTAACATAGACATTCCTGAAAATGAATAGGCTACTCTTTGGCGGATTTTTCTATTGCTTGCCAATTCTGTCTAGTAGCATGTACATGGGAGCTGTACTGCGCTAGTCAAATTATAATGTGGTATTTAGTACAGCTGTTCCTAAAACTGGCTTAGTCAAAACACTAGTGGACTGTACAGATTTCTCCTATATCACTTTTGTACTCCAGCGTAAGCCAACTGTAACTGAGTTACAAATGTTGAATGCTTTTCAGCATTACTCAGAAATCTGTATGTGCATGGTAGTTAACTTTGTCCATCTGACTGTAACAGTCAAAACTGTAACAGACTGCCAGTCTAATATGTTAATACAGGATTAACATGAAGATTTCTAATTAACTAAGTTGAAAGATTCAATTTATACTCGTTGTGGAAGCGCTCTGATCTAGCGAGGGTAGGATTGATAAGAAAGGGTGAGACAAAATTGATTAGTCCAGCATTTTCCTCTCCCATTTAATATTATAGTAATGTTTTTACCAGGTAGTTCTCGACTATTGTTTCTTTCATCTTGCATTAGCTGATTATCCAGCATCCACTGCTTGCTCTTAATTTCATTGCTGCATCTTTTTTGTTACCGTTTTTCATTTATACCATCCATGTCCTTTCTTTTCTTGCAGATTGTGATATCTTTAGTCTGAACTTTTTAACTGGAATCAGAACTGGATGTTGGGGTCACTTTCTTTTATTGTACAATTCAATGACATTAAACTGCCCTAAAATCCAGATCATTTGTCTAACAAGTAAATGTTGTTTTTTATTTTTTGTTACCAGCAGTCCTGCTGGTAAACACAAATGTATCAACAGAAAAAAATTGTCCCGTTGCTGGAATACTGTATTGATAGAAATGAAAAATTAATCTTTGAAAACATGTATTTTATTGTTTTATTTTCAGTCACTAATAAAAATGTGAACGTCAAAGAGTTTTGCTGAACTCTGATTAGCAAAAATGTGATCTTAATATGCCTGGTTCAGTTTTTTCTATTAAGTTAATCCAAAGATTTCTTGAATAAATTTAAGCTAAATACACCTTATTATAAATATTCACACTTACTGTCTTTTTGCTTTCCTTTTGATAGACTACTGTTATGTAAATAAGAGTAAAACTAACTTCAGGCATTTTGGAATATTCCAGCGACACACTGCATTTTACAAGTAGTAAGATATATGGTAGTGGTATACAGTAGGTGAAAATGCACATAGAATTCAGAAATATTTTAAATGTTTTTTTCTGAAGGGTTAGAAAAAATATGGAAGCAACATGGTGGTAATTCCCTCCTAGTGATTTACCCTTGGCAACACCTTGCAGCAACTGTGTTCTTCCAAAATGAAGGGTGCTTAATTCTTCGCTTTCTTCTGTATTCTGCAGGTCCCATAACAACAAACTGCAGTCTACAGCTTCTTAGAGTTCAGCGTGTTAACCTAACACACGAGCAAGAATCTGGTTGTCTGAAAATTTTTAATTAAGAAGCCAGATGTTTTTAGTCAGGTTATCCTGACAAGACTTGATGTAAACTGCGTTTTTATTGGTCACAACAGTCAAATTATATTCTTGGCTTATTTTGTCCAAAGGACAAAGAAATAAAAATCAGCAGCACCACTTTCTTGTCAAGATCAAATTGTTGTACTATTGTGGCAGAAGCAGGAAAACCTTTTGTTTTGTTGAAGGAGAGAGAGAAAGAGAGCAAGAAAAAAAAAGATACAGTAAATGGGGTCAAGTTTAACTCCATGGAAATGCCACGTCTGTTCTTCAGTGAAGAAGCTGGTTTAAAGTCCACACAGAAAACTTTGACTGTATTTATTTATTGTTGCAAAAAAGACGCTTTTTTATTGCTGCCCTCATTTGTCAGCTAATTATTTTTTCTTATAAAATCCAGCCCCGGTTACATGTAATCCATTCTGTATCTTAACATGATTCCTGTAGGTAAAAGTACAAGAAGACCTCTAGATGTCTTTTCTTTCTATGAAAGGAGCTGCTATGTACACATGTGCACACACACAGAACTGGGAATCAACAATGAGTTTATCATTCATGGTAGATCAAAAAAAAAATAACAAAAAAAACAATTAAGCTTGCATAAAGGTTGGGCTAAGTGGTCATGGACTACAGACTCTGTTGCCTTGAATATAACAGTACAATTTGTCATTTACTCTGCACCAGACTGAAATGAGTAAAATCTATTTGAAGGTATCTTGTTTGTAAACATTTGTCAGATTCTAATTTTTTTCTTTTGTATTAAAATTCAAAATATGGATGTATATGAAACAAAATAAATGGAGATAATTGTTCTCCCCACACATGTAGGTGTCTTTGAGTGTGCGCTAATATGTTTGTAACACTTTGGGGATCTGTTAACAAGTATAGGTATCTCAAGTAATTGGGGGGGGAAGTGGCCAGGGAGATCTGACTTTATTTTGCTCCAAAGGTAGCATTTATAACTTTTCACTCTTAAGCAGCTGTTATCCCTTTATAAAATTTCTACAGTGGTGCCAAAATTACTGTAATACTGATAACATGGTAGGAAGTATTTTGTGAAATGTCACTGCCCACTGCTGAATTGATATT
This sequence comes from Anser brachyrhynchus, assembly GCF_964034855.1. Lineage (NCBI taxonomy): Eukaryota > Metazoa > Chordata > Aves > Anseriformes > Anatidae > Anser > Anser brachyrhynchus. The sequence goes on from NC_137711.1 coordinate 3,899,813, forward strand.
TTGCCAAGAACCCTAAGAATGTAAAGTACCGAGTGTAATTATACCCTTGAAAGGCATTCTGGATGGCTTCATTGTTTCCTGTATGAGGAGTGCTAGTAGGGGGTATAAGTTGAAGTCAAAAGAGGATACGATTTGCAGATGTTTTTCTTTCCATGACTTTCGTATTGCAAAAATGAATCTCGTATTACCTGTCTACAGTTATCAGCCATGATTTATATGCAGCTCTTCAACCATTTGACTAGCTTTTGCACTAACTCACAGTTAACTTCTGTTCTACAGTGATCTGGGATTTACCTGATCTATGGATAAGCTCCTTTTGGGTTTAACCTCACACCTTGCTATGCAAGAACCTTTTCTGTTACTTTTCTTAAAGATGTTGCTACTGACCACACTTTCTTATACTTACAGGCTCAGGTGTACAGGTACTTCTGGGATAACTTTATCTAACAAAACACGTTTTTTTGTACATACAAATGTTGTCAATTAACCTATATGTGAAAATTAAAAATAATAGTTCAATGTGAAAACAATTATCCATTATGCTTCTTAAAGTTAAAAAAGAATAGTTGCGTTTAGGTTATGCTGTCCTTGACGTTTTAAAAAAAAAAAATGCTGCATATTGTATGCATTGTGTTTTTAATGCAGAAAGGAAAAAAAATCTCAACTTCTAACAGCATTTTAACATATCCTGCATCTCTTCAAAACTTCACAATATTTCTGTACTATTTATTCATATATAAACACATATATGACATTTAAAACTTTCTTACCTGTAGGCAATAGACTGCTATGTTTTTAAGAAATTGTGGCAAATTGAAGAGTACTTTTTTGTACCTAATAGGACACATCATCCTAGACAAATAAAGTAATGTGTTTGACATTGATTTGGTGGTGTTTCTAATGAAACATATGATGATGCAATGGTATATAGGTCTTGGCTTTTCCAGATTATAATTGCTAGTCAATCAGTTTGCTTAGGGAAATAATCCATACATATGACTTAATTTTGCTGAGAGGTATAGTGTTTTCAATTGTCATTGAGTATGTTGAGGCATTTTTCTTGATTAGTGGTGAACTTTTATAGTTAAATGGTGTTTCTGGAAAATAACAGTTCTATAAAAGTAATTAATACCCACCTTCCTAAAAGCATGGTAAGTTCGTAAGACCTGTGATCTGTTCAGTCGTCATCTTTTTCATGTTTTTATAAATATTATGTTTTAAAATAATAATGTATTCTAACAATTTTGATACGGTGAGCTATCCTAGCTTGATTTTTTTTTTCCTCAAAACATTGCCTATGATCTAGATTTACTTTGAAACTAGTTGTAGAGCAGTGCTTGTATCTGATAGTGGCAGAGATATTGTGTCACTTGCTGGCATTTTACTTGGGATTTGGATGTCATTAGCACAATATACTGTTACTTGTCTCTGAGACAATCAAAATGAGATACGGTCATAGGTGTTGTTTTTGTACCCACACTTTGCCTATTTTAGATTACAATAATGTCTTGGGGGTGAGGACGGGTGCTTAATTGCTATTCTGGGCAAATGGGTGACTCTGGGACTTGCTCATTAGTCCCTGAACTGCAGTTGAACATAGAAATAAAGAAACTTAAGATGCACATGTAACCCTTTTTCCTTCCTTCCCCTGCCCTATCCAGTCAACTCCAGTGCTTTCATTTGTTGCCAGGAATGGTCATTTTGCCAAATCAAAAGCCCCCTCAAAGTCCCTCAGGAAAATTCCATCTATATATGCTATGTTCCATGTTAGTTCTTCATTCCCATAACAGAAGTGAGACAATATATTTTTTTTAGATGGACACAAGCTATTAGTAAATTTCTGTGCAAGTCTTTTGGGTCCTAAAATGTATGATGCTTGCAGTGGGTATTTTGTCTCCTATTCCAGACCAAGAAGTACTTTGTACGGTGTGACTTATCCCCCATCCTCTGCTCCGTAGCCTTCAGTGACACTAAACAAAGCTGCAGATTTTTACAATGTAAAATTGTGTTAGAATTACCTTTGCTTCAAAACAGAAAATGTTTATAGGATGTTCCTGTTCCAGATTATATCATATATATCACTGTATACATATTTAATTGAGATGGCAAGTTCCCCACATACACATTACATATATACATATTCCCTTTTTTATATACATATAAACAGTTTTAAGTTCTCATTGCTATTAAGATTCTACTGGCTCAAAAGCTAGATCTTACTTATAGGGATATCTCTGCAAGTATTCAGAGCTACTGCTTTTAGAAGAACATTTTGTCTTAATAGCAGTACTAATTGGCAGTTACTTTTCTGCACCACTGCGTGAACTAGACACATTTGAACCCTATCTTAAAATCACTAGGCGATGCTTCAAACAAGGAGCTGCCTTCTTTTAATACTCATTACATATTTTTTTTGGATCTTTTGGAACCCAGGAAACAGTGAATCCAGACCCCCTGTGAACACTTAGAAGACCCAGAATTTGTGAATACTGGCTCTTGGGAGTAGTAAACATTAAGATCGTCTTTGCAGAGTTTTCGTATAATTAAGTTCTTGTATTTCCACCACATTAAGGGTACTAAAAGGTTGTATTTTTGATTCACAATAACTTTACTGATGTGCAAGTACAAACTGGATAATTCTCATGGGAAGATGACATCCAGTTCACAGTTCTAGGATTGAACTTTTAAAGAACTGACAGTGTAACCAGGCATACAAAATGTGCATGCAATTGCATGCTTATTTTGCATTCCTTGGCACGAACTTGTGACATTGTTTGTAAGCTTAATTGGGCACTGGTGTGCAATTATTTGATTTGCTTTCAGTTAGTGTATTCATATACTTAAATAATTAATAGCTAGTTCATAAGCTTTATATGAAAACCTAACACTGAAGAATAATGGTAGTTGAGGAAACAAAAATGATATGCAAGATACTTGGTTTTGTTGGTATCTTTTGAATCAGATAAAGCAGAGTTGTGTGAAAATACCATTGACAGCCTCTGTAGGTAATGCTATGGTATTATCTAGTACTTGTTCAAGGTGAAGGGCTTCAAAGTGCAGCTACTTGTGTACCTTGAACAAGCCTTCAGAACTTTACTTTACAATTACTACAAATTATTAGGTGTACGTTATAGCAGAGGAGGCGATAGCCTGTAGCTCTGGAAACAGCTACAGCAAATTCATGACCGGTTATTGTGAACTGACTTTTGTGCTGTATTTCACAATATGTAGGTACCTACTCAAAACATTCAGCTAGTGTTTGCCAAAGCACAAAAGCAAGCATCCTATTCACAACCAATTTCAGGCATAAGTAGAATTACCTCCTACTGTTGCTCAGTCATCACGCTTATTCTTGTAGATGAATTCTACTGCTGCCTGTAGCGGTTACTATGGCCTTATCTACATTTAGCGTGAGCCCCTTGCACTTTGCGGTTCCTCTTCCTGTTGAATCTCTTCACGTAGCTGCTGCTGCTTCCAAGCAGTCCATCCCCAGGCCTCAGGCGCCCTCGCAGGAACTGCAGTAGGTTTGCAGGGATCTGCCGTCTCTTGTGGTAGATCTGACCCATCACAATGTATCTACTGCCTACAAAATAAAGATTCCTGTGTTATGAAGAAAGCATGGTTTTATTTTACACCCACTCTAAGGACAATACATTTATGAATGGATGTGAAGTTAAACCCTACAGAAATATATCCTGGGACTTGGGGGTTGTGCTTGCATGTAAATGATGATTTATTGTGTTGCATTGCAAGTAGAATCAAGTACTAACTAGTATTTGATAAACTGGCATTTAGAAGGAAAACTAAACTATTTACAAAGACATGAGCTTTCACTCCTGGTTTTTTTTTTTCCTTCTAAAGGACTGTACTGCTACCTGACTTCTACACATACTTGGGTTTCTTAAAAAATTAGAAAAGCTGAGGAGGGGAAAGAACCTTCCAGTTTAAGAGTAAACATTTTTTTTCAAAATATTCCAACCTGGATTAAGCTTACTAAACTAGGGCAGGCTAAAATTACACTGCATGCAGGAAAAAGAGGGGAATGGATTTAGCTGGGATTGTTTACCAAGTTTAAAGTCTGGACACGGTTTACTGCAGTTTAAAGAATCCACAACTAGAACGTGAATTCGGAAGAAGAAGCCATCAGGAGTAATATACAGACGATTCATCTTGTATAATCCATCGCTGTTTACCAAAAACGTAATCAAGTGGACTCCACTCCCCAGTCTCTCCATGTTATAAACAATTCCATTCACTGCTGTTTTAAGGAGGGGAAGAAGAAAATAGCATCAGATTACATATCTCAGTGGCAACTCAAAGTAAACGTGAAGGCTTTCATTTAAAATACTGTGAAGTATCAGCAGCAATTCTTTGACCCAGTAGTGGGCAGGTTTGAAAGCAACAGTTCAAATCATCACATTTAATGAGTTACTAACCTTTCTATCCTTTACAGCTCTGAGATGCTTCTGAGTGAAATTTATAAAATATTTCAAAAGGAAACGATGTTTCTAGTACTGTTCTCTACCCTGCTATTTAAAAAGTGGACATACTTACCTGACAAAATGTTCAAATGTAAAACATCATAGCGAGGTCCAAAGCTAATCTGCTAATAAAACACTTCAGATGTGAAAGAAAAGGCCCTCATCTTATCATGCAGCACAGGCACCAAGTAGGTCATGTTGTACTATCAGATAATCGCTTCATGCTGTTCACCCATTTTCTGGTTTTGACAAGTGGAATTGGAAAACAACGAATGTATTAAGTTAGGCAAATAGGACTTTTATAATTGGTATTCCACCTGTCTCGCTGAGAACTCTGATTCAGCCATTTATCTTTAGTCTGCAGTTGTAAATGTAGAGAAGGGAGAAGCGCTCTCTGTGTCACTGCAATGGAACTTTGCCTGAGCTGTTGCTCACACTACTTTTTTCGTACCTGATTTTTTCAATTTAAGAGCAGAATGAGACCAGTATTTGTTAAACACTGAAATGTACAAAGGTCGTGTCACTGTAAGACCTACATTTGACAGGAATGCATGAGAGTTGTAAAAAAATAAAGAATATATCATTTGTAGAAGCACTTCCTGACTTCTCCATTTAGAGAAAACAGATGTCTCATAACGTGTTTATATTCTGCAAATGGAAACATCTGTTACCAGTAGGCATGTATTTTGCTTATCTCTTAAAATACTGTGAGAAAAAGTTGGTATCTATTTCACAACTTCTGAAGTGTAAGGAAGAATTTCAGTCCGAAAGTGCTTGCTCATAAACATTCAGTACAAAATTCCCAGGTTATTTTCTACCACCTTTAGCTACATCAACTTGGACTAAAGACACTGAGGAACTTCACGAAGAATCCTCCATACAGACAGACTGCTGTCTGGGTTGCCATTTTATTTTCATTTGCATCTTTATTCCCAGAAATCAGGAACTCACTCTAAATAGTAAGAGGTAAGTAACAGCTACACCGTTTAACCTTAGAGTATCTAAAGCTGGTGGTCTTCGGTTCTGTTGATCAACAGGAAGAACACTGTGTTCTTCCCTGGAGTGGTAAGGGAGGAAACGGGAAAAAGAGCCCACGGTAGGGAAAGAGTAATATAAGACTTAGAATTGTTTGTCATAGTACAATTATAAATAGCTGTAATGGGTCCCTTTAATGTACTTAGTACTTAATAAACTTAGTGAAACAGTATCTTAAAAGCAGAAGTCAAGTGTCAGTAATACTTGAACAAAGACGGCCTCAGCGTTGTCTGTGTGGTTCATGGAGGATAGCTTACCGAATTCACTCGTGCAGTAGGCCTCCACTTCATCTCTCTCTTTCCTGCACTCGGTCAGACATGCCTTCTCCTTATCAGCATCTGGAACAGGCACATAGGCTGAGGGATAGCAGTATGCCCTCTGGGGATGTGTTACTCAAATTATGCCACCCAACCTTTGGAAAGCTCACAATGCTTGCCAGAGTAGTTTGCTCTCTTACCTTTTTTCAACACGCTGAAATGGTACGGCAGGCTGGATGACTGGCGGTTAGTCACCCAGGAGGGTCTGACGATCTTTTTCCAGGGATCAGCACTTTTATAGGGATTTATCTTTCCTGGTCGGTTGAAATGATCCAGCGTGTTAGCATCATCTGACTCTATTGTTCCAGAGTGTAGGAAAGGATGAGCCTCTGCTAAGGCTGTGATCTTCTGATAGGAAGACGCTGCGTGGTGGAAGTGAGCCGACACACTGTTAGCAGCCTCAGCCAGCCGTCTGTCCACGGGCATTCTGTTTGCGTGGCTGAAGTCAAAGGAGGCAGGAGACGGCCCCTCAGTTGCGCTCTCCAGAGGCAGGGCCCCTCCATACTGCAAGAGGTGTTTCCTCAGCCCCGTGCTGTTTTCTAGAGAAGGCCTGGTTTGTTTCTTTTTGTCCGATGAGCGGGAGATGACTTCGGGAGGTTTTGGGTGCTGCAGGTTGGTGGGAGACAAAAGCCAGTGTTCGGTGTGATTCTCTCTAGCACTGGTGGTGCCCCAGGCTGGCAGTTTGACTTGGCCAGGTGCAGAGTCTGCTGAATTATACGCATCTTTGCTGCGAGTCTCACTGGGTTTCTCGGCATGGGTCAGGGATCCTACATACAAGAAAAATAAGAGAGCAAATCAGAATTTTATTTATTTTTTTCATTTCACGTATGTCTGAATGGGAAGTACCTGGCAGATTTGAGGCTCTGCTCCATAACTGAGGACTTCAACAATATGACAATATAACAGATGAACAGTCCAATAGATGAAATAAAATAGAGCTCTTCATTCCTCTGTACTCAAACATGGAAGGTCCAGTACAGAGAATGCAGCTGTGTGAGCAAAACAGGAGATTTGCATTTTTACTTTATTATTGTTGTAAATTAAAAACATGACTTATAAACAAACCCTTTTCTCAAAAGCCTCAATCTCCAGGGAGCATCTGTGGAAACAAGGTTCACATTGCCATTTGGGATGCTTATTTAAAAGACCATGACAACAGAACTATTTGGTTTTCCCATCCCTGGGATGCCGTATTGACAATGTCATCTGGACTTTTCAGCGGCTTTCAGCTTTGAACGCTACTGAAAAGATCTTTATCCGCAGTTTTGGATCTCTGACTTCTGCACTACAGAGTTGTATGGGAGTCCACGAAGACACTGTCTGGTAGCTAGGCTATTGCTGCTGAGTGACAATTATTTCAAGCCTTTTCTTAAGTTGAGAGAACAAGGGTTGAAAAAGACAGGAAGCGTCTGGGACTCTAGTGAAAAATGGGAAGGCTTAATGGCACTGTTTGTGCAAGTCAGAGAGTTACCTAGGCCTAAGTTTATGCCTTCACCTTGATCACTTGGACCTCACAAAGCAAAATAACTTCCCATTTTGTCTGGGAACAGAGAAATTGTCTCTTGCCGTTCATTCTCCCTTTGCTTTAGCCCTCCCTTGTATGCCTTCAGCTAGCCAGCACAGTTTTAAAACAGTTCACCCACACACAGCCGCTGTCTGGGTGTTCTCTGTCTGTGGTTAGCATTGTGTAGGAGGCTGATCCTGACTCCTTATGTGAAAAGAGATATTTGACACACACAGATGAACAACATCCTGGTTTATCTGCCATAACTGCGTCTCATCTGCTGACCTTGCCATTTCTCCCCCTCTGCTCTCACCAGCTGCTGTCATGGGAAAGATTCCCTGATACTAGGGCTGGCCGCATGTAAAGTCAAAAGAATGCCCATGAAGAAAGGGGTGGAAGAAGTCCAAGTTAAAGAAAGCAATAGGCAAGGGTATTTTGGAGATGTTTCAATATGAAGCTGTGAACTCTGAACAGGTGTTTTGGACTTGGTTTTATACATACACTTTTCTACCAGCTTATCATTTCTTCTCAGTCATGGATTGTAACAAGAAACCATCCATTTTTCTCTACTCAGTTTGTTCGGGACCTTGAGGCTCGTTCCCCTACACCAGCATATTCCTGTCTAGCTCTTGCAATCTAAGAAACACAACTGCACCATAATTAGGTCCTGGACTTCTCCTTCCTTACGGAACAGAGGTATATCTTCTGTAACTAAAGAAAATCTGGTTTGGACAGCTTGCTGCATGCACACAAGACAGGGTAGAGCAAGATGAAATAAATTGGAAATACGTAGTTAACAGGTGCTGGGAAGGAGACTAAAAGGGAACGGCCACATGCAAATAAAGAAATCCCAGATGCAGAAGCAAGTCAAACTTCAGCTGCTGAGTGATGGCTAGCAGGATCCATGGCGCAAGCTAGCTGCCTGCTTTTGGCAGGTGCTCTTAGTTCTTTCACATGCTGACAAATCAAATATTGCAATTTACATTCCCAACCCACAAACATGTTGAAATGTTTCCTTCCTGAGCCCTTACGTGATTACTGCTACAGCTTGCTGAAAAGATTACAGTTTAAGAGGACTGCTCGGGCAAGAATTTGTAGTAATGTGCTTCACCTCCCCTAATAGCAAAGGCAAATACGCCCCAGCACCGCTTTGAACGTTAACAAACTTACCGGCCACCGAGCTGGAAGATGATCTAATGACAAAGCAGAGGAGCCAGAACACTTTGGTTGTCATTTTGAAGTAAAGTTTTTCCAGACTCAAAATGAACTGGAGTCTTTTATGCCCTTCCCCCGATTCATGCTAATGAGGGGCAGCCTTAGGGGAAACAGGAACCACTCAGTGGACAACCCACTGGAGCAAGACCAAGCTGCTGCCTCCCTGCTGGCCTCCCACCACCCCTGCCTCAGGGGGTGCATGGACACCCCCTTCCCACTTACACACGAGCCTATGCTGCCTGCAGCCACCTGTGTTTCTGTGATACTGTATGGATAAACATTTTTAGCAACAGATTTTTATTTGGAGGGAGAGTCTTGCTTCCTATGGAGTTTTTCAGAGAAAATCACACAGAATAAATACAGTTTTACTAGACATGGGAAGCTACATTAAAGCATGATGTACCACCTTTATCACCTCTGCAATAGTATATATATCACCTCTGCAATTCAGCATCTGCAAAGAACATGCATCACAATGACAAGTAGTTAGGTATCTCTAGTCAGCTCCAATTACGTAGCTGATACCATTCTCTTTTAGTTTAAGAACCCCTTTCAATGCTTCTTGTCCCAGTGAAAAATGCAGGTTATTGTCTAGTCCAAGGGAAAGTCCCACTGACCCCAGACACTGCTTTATTTTTTAAATCTGTATTTGCTAATAAATGCAGAACTCTGTAAATTTGTACACACTAAGCCAACCCTGATTTGGATTATTGAATTAAGTAGGCTTATTCCTATGTTCGCAGCTGAAACAGCTGACCTTGTTACTAGACAAGATTTCCATTGTAGCAGTTTACCTTACTAGCTGCTACTGGATGTTGTGAAAGTTTGTGGACTTAGGCACGCCGCTAGAAGTGCAACAAACAACTTGGAAACCCTACCAAAACACTATATCCCAGTTCTGGAAACCTCCTCCCCTGATAAAACCTATCCAGTAGTAATGCCGGTATCGTATAGTGCAGCTATTGCCTAGTTTAAACAGTTTGTTTTGTACTATCGCAACTAAGTATTTTAATAAAATTCTTAGAAGTACAGGGCTTCATCAAGCAGCTATATATGAAGATGCAGAAAATAAGCCAAAACAGTATGCGAAACTAATCAAATTTTAACACACGTTATTCAGTGTGTTATGTTCCTACTGCAGCATTTATAAATCCTCTTTTCTTCTGTTATTTAAATTCTGAAAGTATCCCAAAATATTTGTTATGGAAATAAGAATTTAAGGAACGACCAGCATTGTACCTGACAGCAGAGCTGCACTTTAGGAGGGGGCAGAGGTGACATCTATGTCCTTCGTGCACCTCGCTCCCTGCCCTACCTGCGTGTGGACCCGCAGCAGGCGAGAGAAGCCACGAGCACGACGTGTCTGCTCCCCTACCTCACGGTTAGGATGGCTGCACGCGAGTGTCCCGCAGGCCCTCTGCGCTCTGCGGGGTTTTCTGTTTAAATTAGCTGGTAGTGTAATTCACCCTGTACAAATGTACGACTACATCTGTGTTAATGAGTTTCTCCGGAACCTTCAGCTGGGCAGTATCTTGCTTAAAAGGGCAGGAGCGTTTTGAGTATTTCCGCTGTTCGAGAAGCTAACACATGATATCGGCAGTGGAAGGGAAGAAAGCTTTCAAAGCAGGACTCCGTGTTCTTGGACAAATTTGGGACTTCAGCATAATTAATAGCCACAGCCTCGTTAAAGAGACTGTGGGCTGGCTCTTGTGGCAGTGGCAGCAGTCGCACCACGGGCTGTTTCCCCTGCGTGCCTACCACAGCAGCAGCACACGGGTTTGGGTTTTACCTCTCCAGACAGCCGTCCCACCCGCCTCCACCTGCCTCCCACCGCACGCCTTCACTACACGGGGCTAAATTACGATTTAGATGGCATCAGAGTCCAGCGCACAAAGGACCCGACATATCCGAGCTTTCAGAAACGGGGATTTGAGCAGATAAATCGGCAGCAAGAGAGAGCCCGCCTCACCGGACCGAGACGGGCCCGGACCCCCTCAGCGCCGGGACCACCCGGCCGGGACCTCCAGGAGCCGCTCGCCAGCCCCAGGCTTCGCCACCAACCCGGGGCCAACCCGCCCCCAGCGCCTCACGGCCGCCCCTCCGTGCCGGGGAGGCGCCGGGCTGGGGCCGCTTCTCTCCCGCCGCAGGCCCCGCGTGTACCTGAGGGGATGGAAAGGAAGGGAACGGCTCCGCGCTCCGGGACGGGACATCGGGCAGGGCGGGCGGGTTCCCCCGTGACAGGGCGCTGCTGAGGGGGCGGCCATCGCCGCACCGAGCTGCTGGCTCCTTTCGGAGCCCTCCCTCCCGCCGGTCCCAGCAGAGGGCGGTGCCGTTAAAAGTGTTTTCGGCTCCGGGGATCTGACAATAACGGGCTTCACGCCGCGTCCGTAGCTGCCAGGGAAGGCCGGGAGAGCCCCGCACGGAACGTACCGCGGGGCTACAAAACGACTGCGGTACGACCCAGATGGGACTCGAACCCACAATCCCCAGCTCCGGAGGCTGATGCCTTATCCATTAGGCCACTGGGTCACCCAGCAAAAGCTGCGAGCGGCGTGCTGTAAGAGCCCCGCCCGGCTGCCGCTGGCTCCGCCCCCAGCTGCCAGAAGGCCCCGCCCTCCCGCTCCTCCCACCGCCCCCCAGGGCCCCGCCCGCCACGGCTCGGGGCTCCCCGCCGGCCCCGAGGCCCCGCCCACCGCGCGCACCGGCCTCTCCCCCCGGGTAAGGGCTCGCGGCCCGTCGCGCGCGGCGGCCGTTGGCTCCCTCAGCTCGGCGCGAGGACGCGGCCGTCGCCCCCTCACGAGCGGGGCTGCCTGAGGGGAGCGCCCCGGGCATCGCCGCCCGTTCCCCGGTCCTCGCCTCACAACTTTTCCCCTCACGGGATTAGCTCAGCCCCAGCTAAGCCCGTCTTCGTGCCCTGTTACTGCTCTGGAGTGCCATGTTAGCTCACCTCAGCAGCCCGCCCTTCTGTTTGCTGCTCTCCTGTATTTCTAGGAGGCCTTCCAGCTGCGATACCCCGCTGCCGTCCCGAGGCACGCTTGCCCCATGTAGGTCCCCAGCACGCAGCCTCAGCTGTTTTCCCCAGCCTTCTCCCTGATCTGTAACACCCAGCCCTGCAGTCTCCGTGGCTCCTTTGGCCAAGGTATGTGGCTCTGGACTGCTCGCGCTCCAACAAGTTATGACCCGGCAGACTTTCTTCACAGCACTTCTTCGATCCTTTGGAATACCAGGTGTTTTAGTTCAATTTCAACTTTTAAGCTGCTATTTTTTTCCATCTGGAAAATTCTAGTCCTGTTCGGTATCTTCGTTTGCGACTGATGTGCTTTTCTTCTTTTAACTTCATTACTCTTGCTTAAATGTTTTGTGATGTTTTTATTTTACAAAGATCTTAATGGTAAGGCTAAAACAAGGCATGTAAAATGTCTCTGGTAAATCCTCCTCTGGATACATTCTTGTTAACTGCTGCGTGCAAGGATTACTTTCTTATTATTTGTATGATTTAATTTTGGTCTGTCCTAATTGCTATTGAATTGTTTTAAATTGCAGTCTCCCTCTCCATTTTCTTTAAATTCCCATACACGTTTCTAGCATGGGATCACACAGGGGATCTCGGGAAAAGCTCTCAGTGATCTGATAGTGGTACAGAATCATAGAATCAGAGAATATGTCAAGTTGGAAGGGGTCATCGAGTCCAACTCCTGGAACCGCACAGATCTACCCAAAAAATTAGTCTGTGTGTGAGGAAATGTGTGACTGATGCAAAGTGCCTGAAAGGAAGGTGTGGGGAGATGGGGGTCAGCCTCTTCTCGCAGATAACTAGCGACAGGACTAGAGGGAATGGCCTCAAGTTGCGCCAGGGGAGGTTCAGGTTGGAAATGAGGAGACATTTCTTCTCAGAAAGAGCAGTCAGGAATTGGGACGGGTTGCCCAGGGAGGTGGTGGTGTCACCGTCCCTGGGGGTGTTTGAGGAAAGGTTGGATGTGGTGCTGAGGGACATGGGTTAGTGGGTGATGTTGGTGGTAGGGGGACGGTTGGACCAGATGATCTTGGAGGGCTTTTCCAACCTGAATGATTCTATGCTCAGAGCGGGGGGCCTGAGCGTGAGTAACTCCCTGCACCCAGCCCACCCAGGGCGCAGTACATCCCAATCTCGTTCCCTGAAGTTGGTCCCTAGGAAACTACAAATCCCAGCATGCCATGCGCCGCCTTCGCCGGCCTGTCGAGGCCTGGCAGCTGTTAGTCCTACGGGCACTGTCCCGGCGGGTAGCGCGGTGGATGCCGGGAGCTGTAGTACCAAGGCGTGGACGGCTCTTTGAATACGTGACGTCTGGGCCGCTCTTCCGGGAGCACGGCGGAGATTCGCCCCGTCTCATCGCGAGACGAGCAGTATTTCAAACTAGCCAATCAGGGTGTTGCTATGGCTCGAACTGGCCAATGGCAGAGCGGGGCAGCGGGAAATTTAAATCCCGCCCGGCGCGGCCTGGCGCAGTGGCAGCGTGCTGCGGGAGGCAGGAGGCAGCGGGGCCTGCGGCTGAGGTGCGGGGGCAGGGCGGGGGGGAGCAGCCTGTGGCCCTGAGGAGCCGGCTGTGGTGGCGTGCGGCAGGGGCGCGGAGCGTGGACGGCGTGTTCAGCCCTGTCACACGGGACGGGGCTTCGCGGCGGTGGGGCCGGCCGGCATTTCTCTGCCTCTGGAGCTTTCTGGGGTTCCGTGTCGCTGCCTTCTCCTTGTTAAAGGGGTGGGGGTGGGCTGAATGTCCGTGCAGTATAGCTGTGGGGCGCAGTGGGAGTAGCGCTTTAAAATATGCAGGCGCTGTCTATGGGAAAGAATACGCATCTTGCTCCTTAAAAACAATGATTCTGATGTTTCTGTCTGAAGGGGTTTTAGAAGGATGTGTTTACTGGTTTGTTGTTAATGTTTGAAGTTGCCGTAACAATTAAGTTTTTAAAGAGGCAGTTTGTTACGTTATTGGTATCTTTAAACAAGTTGGAGGAGGCTAATGTACCTAATATGAACTACTGTCTCTTGCTCTTGAGCATTGATCCCAGTATTTTAACTTGCGTTCTTGTGGAGTAAACTTGTGGTGTTTACCTTTTTACTCTGTTTTTAGGCTTGTATTCTTTTTGTGCTTCTTGAAATCTAACTAATAACCAAGATGTCTTCTAATGAGAATGCCAATGCAGCAGCAGCTCGCTTGAACAGGTTCAAAAACAAAGGAAAAGATACTACAGTGAGTATTCTTATGTAGTAAGTATTTTAGTTAGCCATTGTATCTTTAAGCGAGAGTTGTAAAAGCCAAGAACTTACGGTGAATGTATGTTCTCCAGGAAATGAGGAGGCGGCGTATTGAAGTCAATGTAGAGCTGAGGAAAGCTAAGAAAGATGACCAAATGCTTAAAAGAAGAAATGTTAGCACTTTACCAGATGATGCCACTTCTCCCCTTCAGGAAAACAGGAACAACCAGGTAAATAGGTCCCCAGAACAAATGTGCATAAAGGTTTTGCATTGTACGATCAAGGTAGCCGTACCAGTTTGAATCCTTTCTCATGTGGGACATAGCACAGCTATGTATGCATTATCAGCTTTAATAGACTCCGTTGTAGGTCCTTTTCCAAGTAGCATGCAAGTGTTCTCTGTGCTGCTAAGCTGCCTTTTAAGAGGGTTTGGGCAGTTGTGTTTAAACCTACTGTCTCTGTGTAGCAGTATGAAACAATGTTTTCATCTGTTCAGATAACTGTAGATAAAGCTGTGGCTAAGTTTTTGGAATATCACATAGGGGTATAACTTCTATTAAAGCAAATGGTTGTAAATTATGGCCTCCTCATAGTACTGTGTAAAGGCCTCTGTGGTCGTGAAACTGCATGATCTCCTAGCAAAGCACTCAAGGGAGTTTTCTTGTACAGGTTACAGCACACTGGTCTGTTGAAGAAATTGTCAAAGGAGTTAATAGCAATAACATGGAGCTTCAGCTACAGGCTACTCAAGCTGCCAGGTAAGGAGTTCAGAGGTAACTGATTCAGCTGTGTAAGCCTAGGCAAGGTCAAAGGCTTGGCTTGTGAGTAAATGTCTTCTTATGGCAGCAAATATGGCTCTTATCAGACAGTAGTTCAATAAATAGCTGAGTTGGCTTTATATGGAATGTTTAGGTGTGTTTAATTTAGTCAGAATTTTATGGAAGCCATGTGGCTTTTGATTGTTTAGTGTGCTTGAACACTTCCCTAAATAGTAGTTCTAGTGATTTGGTGGTAGCAAAATAAAGAATAGATAGTCTCAGAGTTCTAGGAGTAGTAGCAGTAAACCCCTTATATCAGAATAAGATATCTTTAAACTATGTTAACATTTAACCACAATATTTGAATGCAACAATCTACCTTAGAATAATGTGCTCAATAGTAGGACCAGAATTCAAAATATGCTTAACTTCCTTTCACCTTTCAGATATAAAATTTAAATTGCTAAAATTTTGCAAGCTTTTACTCTGACTGCCAGAAGCAGCACTCCAGCACTACCCTTCTGTCTGTTGAGAAATATCTAGCAACTCATTTGTGTTATAATTCTTGCAGGGTCTACTTCACTTCTGGGGTCAGAAAAGAAACACTCATAAAGTGAAAACATGCCAAAACAACGTTACAGGTTTAGGAATCTAGTGTTCATGATGTCTAGGTTGGCTGAATTTTCTCTTGTATTGTTTATTTGCCCACTCTGAAGACCGTAATCCATTTTTTTCTTCTTTTAAACATGAATTTCTTTAGAATGACTTAATGGAATCTGTTGTTTAGATCTCTGCAGGCAAAAATAATGCTTCCTCTTTGTTCCTCCTTAGGAAACTCCTTTCAAGAGAGAAGCAGCCCCCCATAGACAACATAATTCAGGCTGGTTTGATTCCGAAGTTTGTCTCCTTCTTGGGTAGAGCAGACTGTAGTCCTATTCAGTTTGAATCTGCCTGGGCACTTACCAACATTGCTTCGGGCACATCAGAACAAACAAAGGCAGTAGTAGATGGTGGAGCTATTCCAGCCTTTATATCACTACTGGCCTCTCCTCATACTCACATCAGTGAGCAAGCTGTGTGGGCATTAGGAAATATTGCAGGTATGTCAATGTAATATGCAACTTTCAAACCTAATCCCTTAGTAGTAATGTCCTCCTACTACAAATTATGTCATGTGTAGCATGCTGAGCTTGTTGGAACTCTAATGCTTTGTGAGTACAGATGTGCTCTGCCATGTAGAACATGCTATGGACAAGTCTTTACCTTCAGACTTGGTTTAATCTCGTGTATAACCTGGCAACCTGTGTGTTCTATTAAATGTATTGCTTCTGTATTTCAATTCCTTTTTCAAATAGCTATATAAGCATGTTACAGCATAGGACTGTCCCTTATTTCACATTTCACTAGAGGTTTTTGACTCAGTGAGCTCTACTCTGTCTCTTTACTAGAAGAGGGGAGGAGGGGAAGGAAGCAGAAGGCTCATGGCACATTGGTCATCACGCCCACAACTACTTGCTTTGAAACATGGATATGAGCATTTTAGTAGCTAAGTATACTGAAAGCTCTTGTGCATCTGTCAGGATTGCTTGATCTGCCAGTGTTAGATTCTGTTCTTCAAAACAATATTATAACTACATTATTTTCATTGGTTTTCTTATTAGCTGTAATATTATGATTTGCAACAGCTGTGACTTGCAGAGAATATTGAATTTTCATGCAGAGAAAGTCAGCTCAATAAAATGCTTCTTGGATTAGAGTTTCTTATAGCTTGTATTTAGAGGGTGGTTTCTCTTTTTTTTTTAAACTTGGTTTTAAGGTATCCTTTAGGGAGAGCAATAGAATAATTCAAATAATTTTTGAAAATCCTTCAGTATTATAATATAGAACCCCATCAGCCAATAATTGATAGATTTGGGGTTCCTTGTTATAGGAAAAGCTGTGTTCTTGTGGTAGGACTTAAATATGTCTTCACAGATGTGCAAGTCCCTGCTTAGTTATAAGCTAATGTTTTCTGTAGAGCTTTTATTAAACTCTTTCCTTCAGAAATCAAATATGGAACCTCACTGGTTTGATTAGAGAAACACATCCTTGGCATAGGACTTACCCATGGTAGTAATCCTTTTCAACTCTTGTTACTACTTTCTATCTAGCCATTAGGCAGAGGTAGCATTCACAATATAACAAGAATTGATTTTGTATGCACACATACCTCTATTCTATCCCTTAACTGGTTATTTTTCTTTCTTTTCTTAGGGGATGGTTCTATGTATAGGGACTTGGTTATTAAATTTGGTGCAATTGAACCACTGCTGACTCTACTGGCTGTTCCTGATCTCTCTTCTCTGGCTGTAAGTTCATAGTATGACTGAAGTTACAGTTGCTAATAAGTAAAAGGGCTAAAGTAGCTTAAACAGTGATTGATGGTTTATTTCAACTCTTGCAGTCTGGATATTTACGCAATGTTACCTGGACCCTCTCAAACTTGTGTCGTAATAAGAATCCTGCACCACCCATAGAAGCTATTGAGCAGATTCTTCCAACTCTTGTTCGACTCTTGCACCATGATGATCGTGAAGTTTTAGCAGACACGTGCTGGGCTATCTCCTATCTAACAGATGGCTCCAATGACAGGATAGAAGTTGTTGTGAAAACTGGATTGGTGCCACAACTTGTAAAACTTCTGGGATGTAGTGAACTGCCAATAGTGGTAAGCTATCAGGCATGCGAACTGCCGTTGCTTGACTGAACGCATGAGGAAAACTAGTTAAAATAGTGTCCATGTAAGTGAAAGGTTTTTATGAGACAGTAATCTGCTTGTTCCAGGTTTTGTGTAGATGAGCCTTGAGCTTCTGTCTTGACTGAAGACTGTCCTAAATGAGGCATAGAGTACTGTCAATGGCTATCAAGCTTCTTTAAAACAATATATTTAGCACCCAGCCCAACACAATCATCTACCTACTTTAAAGCTTGGGTTTAACTCTATACTGTAGTTGGAAGTTCAAGTTCCAGGAATAGCATTTAGAAGTGACCTCTGCACAGTAACTACAGTGAAACAAAATTATTGTACTTTGACAGAGCTTAGAAAATAGCTTCCTTTTTGCAGTTGTTTGAGCATTGGTTTTGAAGGGGTGTGGTCTGAGGATGCTTAATGTCTGCATATGTAATCGTTATGATAGTATATCCTGCTGTTGACTGGAAGGCTAGAGCAGAGGGACATCAATTATGGCTGTATTTGTTGAAGCACAGCTTAGATAACTCAGTTTTTCTGAAGTACTATTTTCACATCTATTTCAGACTCCTTCTTTAAGAGCCATAGGAAATATTGTTACTGGTACTGATGAGCAGACCCAGACTGTTATTGATTCAGGAGCACTATCTGTCTTTCCAAGTCTCCTTTCTCATCATAAAAACAACATTCAGAAAGAAGCAGCATGGACAATGTCAAACATCACTGCAGGACGTCAGGACCAGATTCAGCGAGTTGTAGATCATGGTCTTGTGCCTTATCTCATTGGTATTCTGAGGAAGGTAAACAAAAAACACATCTTCTGTTAGCACTTTTACTGTTACTGTCTGTGTTCAAATATCTTGTTTTTACCTTCGTAGGGGGATTTCAAATCTCAAAAAGAAGCTGTGTGGGCTGTGACTAACTATACAAGTGGTGGAACAATTGACCAGGTCGTCTATCTCGTTCAGGCTGGTGTTGTTGAACCTCTTCTGAATCTTCTCTCTGCTAAAGACAGCAAGACTGTACTAGTAATTCTGGATGCTATTTCTAATATCTTCCTGGTATGTAGATGTGGTATATTTGATCATTGTCTGGGTTGCTGCAATGGTTCTCCAGTAGCTAGTGCCATACATCTTTCCTGAGGTTATGCTTATCCCTTGCAGGCTGCTGAGAAGATTAATGAGACTGAAAAACTTTGCCTCATGATTGAGGAGTGTGGAGGTCTAGACAAAATTGAGGCTCTTCAGTCACATGAAAATGAACAAGTGTACAAAGCCTCATCTACCCTCATTGAGAAATATTTCTCAGCAGAAGTAAGTGGCTGCAGGACAACTCTTCACTCTGATTTTGTATTCTGGCACCACCTTACTAGATTGAAATGCTACTGCTCTTTCATTTTTTTCTTTTTCTTCTAGGAGGAGGAAGACCAAAATGTTGTACCAGAATCTACTGCTGCTAGTTACACTTTCCAAATTCAGGGCAATACTCCAAATACTTTCAACTTCTAGACACAGCATATACTAACAATGTACAAGTTATTTGGTATACAAGTGTCTGCCATTTCTATGTCTTAATAGCCCCTCTGTTTTTTGTGACCTGTAGCACTTTGTCCAACTGAACCATACTTGAACAGTTTGAAACTGTACATATGTGAATTTTTAACTGTAAACCTCATTCTTTGAGATGCTTGTAAATACACGTTCTGTTCTCATTTCTGTCTCTTACTGTCCCTGTCTTGCATAAGAATGCAGGTAGGCAATATAAGTTTCTCTCAAAGCATGAGCCGTTGCTCTGTGTATCTTTGCTCTGTGTAACCTCCTTAAACTACTACGTTCAAAACACTGAGTAGGCTTTTAAAGAGAATTTGTCTAAAGTTCAATAAAGTGGTATCAATACATCAAATTGAGCTGTGTCAATTGCTCTCTTGAAAGGAAGTTGATATGGTAAATATCATTAATCAATATGTAATGCTAAGAATGCTGTGAGACTTGATTCTAAATGTTTTTAAACACCTTGGTTATTTCAAGCTCTAAATTCTGTGTACAGTAGCCTTCTATTACTGCAGAACAAATGAATTGCTGCTTCTCTCCAGATATTTTACAGAAATCCGATTAGTTCTACCTTGTTTATAACTGAGTTAAAACTACCTCCTATATTTTGAAGAAATATGTTAAGGTTGTTATGCTTTCTTAAAAGGACAGCCATTTCTATACCTAGTTTACCCTTACTCTCGTACTGTTACCAAACACTTCTTTAGCAATGACTTACTTGGAGTGGGAGATACCAGTCTCACTTCCATTACTATTATACACGTTCAAAAGTGGTAACCCCTTCCCTGGAGACTGACATTGTACATAAGCTTGCTTCTACAAGTCTTTTCCACCTCTGTTCTCATAAATATGGTGTTATACCCAAAGAAGAAAATGGATAATTATTGAACTAGACACTTCTTACAGTACAGAAATAAGGGAGCCAAGCCTGCAGTACAAGTCTTTCACATTTTTAAATTGTTTTAACTTACTATGTGGGTAATTCTTGTAGGTGTTGATAAAGCCACTTACATCTTATACTCTTTGATGATAATGTACAGGAAATTGGCTACTTCTTGTAACATTTGTATCTATTTTTATGGTTAGCACTATTTCTTGTAGAGCAATCACTTCTGTGACAATAGTGGATCAGAACTCTGTAAGCCATGCTAGTTCCTCAATGCAGCTCAGAAGGTGGCCGTATCTACACACTGCTGTCACTGGTATGTCAACAGGGCCTAGCAATTCTCTCATCACAAAAGATGTCTTGCAGAAATCACAGTATCCTGAACTGACTAATGCTGACTTCATACTTTTGAATGCACTGTTAGCTGCTGTTCTTTAAACACAAACAATGCTAGAGCGGGTAAGAAGCTTTATTGTAGGAATTTTTAAGACCAGTATGTTTTGTAATTCGGTTGTATCTTTTGCTTAAGAAGTTGATGTCTCGGTATTGTTAATCTCTTTGCCTGTTCTGAGATAGGGGGGTGATGCTCAATAAATAGGTGCAAGTTAAAATGCCTACGGCCTGTTCCTAGTCCTGCCCGTCGTCTGCACTAGTGACAGACTACAGGAAGCTGTAGGGAGGGCAATAGTGAAGCAGCACAATGCTGGACTGAGGGCAGAACACATGTCTAGCATCATAGATGCTGCAACACACTTGGGATGTTGTTCCGCTGTTATCACAGTGGTGGAAGCCATAAAAAGTGGAAGGAACCATTGACCTTGCAGTGCTGAAGCCTTTAATGTTCTGGGAAAACACAACAAAAAACAACAAGCAGAAAGGGCTCTTATTACCTCAGCAGTGAAGCCTTGTTGTGTCCTTTGCTTTGTTGTCAAACCTCCAACTTCAACATGAAAATGTAAGGTACGAAATAGTCTGTAAAGAGTTGAAGAAATTAATCTATAGGAAAACAGTTATGCGAAGTCAGTATAAAGCCATTGATACCACATAATTATGTTTGTGGATTGTGAAATGTAATTCAGGATTCTGGAGTAGTTTTAGATATCCAATTCTGTAAAATAATGCATCTTCCGGTAGAGGGTGCTACAGACAGCATTGCAGTTTCTTCTTTGCTTTTAAGAGGTTGTTGTGAAGTTTCATCCAGCGTGGGGCACTCAGGTATGACACACTTGATTTTCCTTTTAAGAAAATACTGAGATAAAATCCCTCAGGCAACCTCTTGTACTTACAGGAAACAACTATGTGCTAATTCCTGAGTATTTAACCAGACTAAATATTTAATGTAAGGCATAATCTTTTAAAAGTGTTATATCAGGTACTGTTACTTTAAAACACACAACTTACTTTAATTGCTTTTTAGCATATATGAAGTCAAATTGACTTCTCTTTATGTAGAAAAGGAGATGAGAATGCAGAATACTTGTTGAATAGTGTTATCTCTACTTTTCTTTCCTGATATACTGGTTTCAGAATTATCTAATATACTAAGTTAATAATAGAACACTGCAAATTCTTCTCTAGATGCCTGACAGCTCAGTGGCTTAATCATTAACTTTCTGGGGACCAAGGCTTTGTTTTTATCCAAGAAAAGTGTATTCAGCCTATCCACCAATAAGTCCTGCTCTTGGCAGTATG
Organism: Anser brachyrhynchus; assembly: GCF_964034855.1. Classification (NCBI taxonomy): domain Eukaryota; kingdom Metazoa; phylum Chordata; class Aves; order Anseriformes; family Anatidae; genus Anser; species Anser brachyrhynchus. Next base: position 3,921,209 of record NC_137711.1, read on the forward strand.
TGTTTCCACAAGCAACAAACTACAGTGATTATGAGTAAGTGACTGGGGTGAGTCACTCCCTTATTCTAAGAAAATGCAAACTATTTCTGAGGTTAGGCTCCTAGTCACCCATTAGGCTGTGTTTCTAGCTTTAAAAAATGGTAGGAGCAAAAGGCGAGAGGTGCTTATTTGTACGTGTATGTTACCTAGCCAGATTTAAGAGCCAGCATTATTTATTTGGTAAATGCCTAATTCAGGGTAAGGGCTGGAATAAATGACTGGTGGCCTATGTGCCAGTCTGTCTGCTCTGCTGTGCTGAAAGCAACAGTAACAGACCCCTGCTGACATCAACTGGCCTTGAATGCAGTTGTTGCTAGTGCTATTTTACCTGTGGACTGGTGGCAGGATTTCAGTCCAAGATCCCAGAAAATACAACCACCTCTGAAATTCTGATGCTAGGAAATTCTGCTTGTGGGATTGCTTTCAGTTGCTGTTTCCTAAGATGTGAGGCTCTGAAGGAAGAGCAGAGGCTTTGTGGTCCTGATTTTCAGTAGGGTATCCGTTCACTTTCCAATACAGGAAGAAGGGTTTAATGCGTGGAAAAGCCAGAAGTGTTTAAATTAGCAGAAATCTATTCTTGTTTTCGTGTGATTTAAACTGTAAAATATTCTCTTAAGTGAAGCTGCTTCCTGCTGCTCCATACAAAATAATTTAAATTGCACAGAAATACGTGATGGTATATCAGCAAAAAGGAACAGCTGTAGATTTGTGGGAAAAGGAATTCACTAATCAATGATATTTCACAGGTCTCTTCTATTTTGCAGCAGAGAAAACTGTGATACAAGAAAGTTATCCACAGACATCCAGAAAGTAGCAGGTAGAATTAACCTGGAGCCTGGGAATCCTCATGTCCATTCCTCTAGCCAACCCATGGGACCTCTGGTTATAATTAGCCTTTTGCTGAATATAGCATTATCCCAGGAGTATTGAATCTCATCTGTGATAAGGTAATGAAATAATGTTTGAGAATAGGATTAAATCTTGGGAATGTGTGCAATTTGTGAAAAAAGTACTGTTATTCAAAACAGAAGTAATTAATGAAGATTAATTGTGACTGGTCATATATGGCCTAGGGAGGAAAACATTGACACTCTCACTTAAAACCTAATAGGAAATGCATTAACTCTTTGGCCTGAGCAAAAAAATTAAGCTCAACTCACCTTCAGAGGAAATAATGTTAGATATATAATGTTAATAATGTTAGGAAACGTGTTAGAGAAGTCTAAGAGGGAATTCAGGAGAGCCATCCTAAGGTTGGGAAGGGTGTACCTTACCCTATTGCAGACTTAAGAATATTCAACCTGGAAGTGTGTAACGTTGTTCATTGTGTTTGGAAAACACTTCCTTCTTTCTGATCCATAACATGGCACTGATACAAGTCAGGCAGGAACTCAACATATAGACGGCTAAGAAAGAACTGATGTGTCTTCAGTTTCACAGCACTTCATGTGGAATAAGGGTCACTGGATTCCAGTCCTGTTTCTGACTGCAGAGCACTGTCTGTCTCAGACTGGCTCCAGGAAATGGACACTCTTCCGCTGAAGCCAGAATATTTCGTGGAAGAGCCATGGCCTGTTTCCAGGTTGCAGTTCACCCACTACCCTAGGGAGTGTCATTAGTGGGAGGAAAGTAAAGTTGGGATTTAAAGTGATGAGGAAAGGAGAGAAAAATTAAAGCAGGGTGGAGAAAAATCCTGTTAATTCTTACTAAGCAGAACGTGACCACATTAAAATGTTGTGCTTATCATTTAAACAAAACAATGGGCCAAATCCAGAAATGATGTATAAATCATACGTCAGGAAGGGAGTTTCAATTGACTGACATACTAAAGCAAAATCAAGGGCACTGATTTCACTGGGGAAGAGGTTGGATTACACCCCTGAGCGCAGTGAAAGAGTCAGTATACTAGGAAAGTGTTCTACTTTATTTCATATCTTTCTCAATTTGCATTGCAATACTAAACGACAATTATGGAATCAGCTTTCGAACGTGTGTTTTCTTATTTATATAAGTAGTAGAAAGCTGCTTAATTTATCTGTAACAGATTGGATTGCGTACAGGTTCATGGTGGTAGAATTGTTATAATACCAGGAGTATGTAGCTGTGCTCTGTGGGCATGTGGAAGAATGGATGTACAAAGTTATCAGAAAATCTTGAATAATCTCCAAGGAACATTTCCATCATCCAAATCACTTCATTTTTACCCACTATATGAAACAGATGTAAAAATAGCTCTTTCATCAGTGGATTGCTACACATATTTGGGCTGCAGAGGTTCAATTCTGTTCAAAGCAATACTGTGAAATCATTTGCAGAATGTTGCTGTTAATCAGAAGCAGCAATTTAGTGTTACGTATCCTTCTCTTTCCACCCCCGACTCCCCTTCCCAATTCTGAGCAGGAAACGACACTTGGACGCAGCTCAGCATACTGACTTTCTGGATAGACTCTCTAGGAATGAGGAGGGACTTGAATTCTCTCCATATGTCATTTCCTTTCCCCTAATGGCTAAAAAAATAACATTGTTGTAGTCCATATAACTTACAATAGAGAGCACATTACCAATATAGAAAAATAAAGGGGCGAGGTGTGTGATAGGACATCCACATTCCATTTCTTAAAAACGGCTTTGCAAAATTTGACTTGAAATAACCAGAAATCCTTCTTCTCTGTGTAGAAAAAATGTTTTATATAGTTCCTAAAACTGAAGCTGTTACCCCATCTGTGCATAAGTGCATATCAACACCTGCAGACTGTGGCCAGACATGGATTAGAAAAGGAAAACGTAAGCAGAGGTGGGATGGCAGAAAGTATGCAAGATTTAAATTAAGCCAGAAAAGAGAAACAGAGGTGTTTGAGGAAGACTGGCAATGGGGATCTAATCATTTCCAATAAAACCTATTTTAATAACAAATAATCCTGGAATTAACTTAAGAAAAATCAGATTGGCCCAGTCCTACAACTACCTTTTGTCCAGACTACCTTTAAAAACTTTTCTGTTCAGTATAACCAATAGCATATGCAGATATCTTAAACTGCTGCAAAATACAAAATTTGATCTGCTGTATTGCACAGCGGATTTGCAGCTGTCAACAGAATTCAGTGTGCCATAGTTACAAACAAAAAAAAAAGAAAAACATTTTAAAAAAACATTCTAACTAAACGGAAAGCTTACTTCCTCATAGCCAACTGACTGTGGATTCGACTCAAATTGGAACATAATGTTTTCTAGCAATGTATTCCAAATGCTTGTTAAATTTGTAGTAACCAAACTGTGCAATGTGCTTTACAGAATAAATGAGATATAGCATTCACTCAAAAATAAATAAATGTGTAGTCAGTGAATGCATATATATGCATATAGGGGCTAGATGCATCACTTTGCAGAATGATTACACCTGATTGCAGAAGCAAGACCTCACATCTTTTATTAGACAAGTTACCTAGCTAGACATGTTGGCCCTGAATTCTACTGCTAAAAGTAAAAACAAAAACAAACAAAAAAACACCGTTCTGCCAGTTCTATGTTAAAGGCTTTCAAGAGTGGAATAAAAGAACAATTGAAGACATGTTGACAGGTTTTGGTTACTTTTAGCACTTACTAGCCTACTAACCTACTTAAATATGTGGGCTGTTCTTATGTAGCTTGCAACCTTGCTTTATCATTTTTCAGATGAAATCATTTTGTTGTTAAAGGTCTACACACTTGTTAATGTAAGACAAAGGGGAATACTTTCAGTGCTTCAAAAGCTGGTTAGCCTAGGTTCTTTGCAGTAATTCAGGAAACGGTATGACTATATGCATTACACACCCTTTAGGACAGCTCATTCTGGTTGCTTCCCCATGGCAGAAAACAATAATCTTGTGGGGTTAAGGTTTTGTTAGCTATTTTTGTTGTTGAACCTTGCAGATTCAATAACCTGTAGAAGTACATAATAATGTTACAGTTCGATAGCTCTCCTGGAATGAAACTCATTTCTTGAATGAAAATGTTTGGAAGTAACTTGTATGAGACACATGGAAAAACTTCCACTTTGTTGAAGAAACACAGAAAATCAGAACTATAATGTTTTGTTTAAATGATTTACACTGCCCCAAGATGCTTGCTTTCTCTGCCAACATTAGGTAGACAGAGAAGTATGTTGCCAGCCACATTGCCTATCCATATCAGTATTTGTGTCTCCACAAGAGATTGGAATGGGATAAATTGGCCCTCGTGAAACCTCATTTTAACCCCTGACATGTATGCAATTCTGTAAAGCCAGAAACATGAGTTTTTAATCCCTGAATATCTAGATAAGTAATGATGGGCAATGAGAACAAGCTAATTATGCCAAAGTATTATGGCTTATCAGATAATGTTCTAGCAGTTTGGGGGAGTCAGGAAAGCATCTCTTCTTTCCTTGGCTGCATGGATGGAAGGTACATCATAGAACACTTTTTTACTTCTTCGAAGGCATTATATACTGGCTGTGGCACAAGCCTGATGTTAACTAGGCTAAGAGAGAGATTTAATGTGGCGGCTACCTTCCAACGTATCATTGTTGATCAGTGGTGTCTAAGGGGTGAATTTGTAGAAGCAGAACTGAGTCAGCTTTTGGCATTGCTGTCAGTGGCACCCTGCTCTTGGCATCAGCATAATTAAGACTTGGAGAGACTTACAATATAGGAGATTTTACAGCTCATCTTTTGCAGACAACAGAATTATTGTTTCAAATTGATGCTGGGCCACGGGGGATAGGAAAGATTAGAGAAGGCCTGGTATTCCTTTAGTGGCTAAATAATATGGCTTGCTTGAAAACAGTGCTTTATGTCAACTGTTTTAAATAGTTTGGGCTGACAGTCTTCCTAATAACACTTCATTTGTCTAAGCTACATACCACTGGGACAAATACACAGTGTCAAGTTGAATCAGACTATATCTAGAGACAGATGTTGTAGTACGGTAGTAAATTCTTGATACATGTCACTCAGAGGAGATTGCTTCTAACTGTCTTATTCAGGAAGGTCTTTTATGAACCTATTTATATTAGCCAAATAAATCCAAGGATAAAATTCACAAAGCAACATGAGAAAGTCCTGCAGTGTAAGTGCATGATGGAACATGCAATTCTTCAGGGAAACCTTAGTAATTAGTTGGAATACTTAGCATATAGCTCTCAAGGCACTTGACGAAGCTGGCCTTCAAAGAGTCCAGTAAAGGCATTGTATTATCAGCAGTATTTTATGGATAAATAAGGTGAAATCAAGCAAAAATAAAGGCTTTTTTTTTTTTTGGGGGGGGGGGCGGGTGGGCAGGAGGAATTTTTATTTTGTTATATTTTTTTCAGAAATAGACCCTTTAGACACAGGTCATTGAGGACCTAGTTTGTACTTTGAGTTGGCACTCCTGCTGGTATTGAAGGTAAGACAAATGTGGGAAAATCTTTAGGCCTAAGATATTTCACTATGCTTAAAGACTGTGAAACTACGCTCTGCCCTTTGTGCTGGGCTGTTAAAAATGCTGTGTGAAGTCTGTCATTGGGTCAGTGCAGGTTCAACAACAGGGAATGGTGTTGACTTGAGTTAGACAACAGTGCTGGAGTTAGAACATTAGCGTAAATGAGAACAAAACCCATTTAATTTCTATTCATTTGCCCAAGCACCATAACATGGCTTCTCACTTTAAATGAACAATAGACTTACCTCTTTCAGAAAGTGAATTTTAGACTCTGGCTAGTAATAAAGTATAATGCAGTACCTGTATTTATGATCTGTCAATACCTGTCTTTAAAATCTGGTTGGTTTTTTCTTCTTCTTTTTCATCTAAAGTCACATTAGGATAGTGCTATCCTGCGGGACCATGATGAAGAGGAAATAACACGGCTAAAGAAGTGCATGGAATATCTGTGCATCAGTTACTAATCTGCTCTGGATGGATGGATTTAGAAGTTATCTTAGTGACTAACCACTGGAAAATCCTGTGATATGGGAGCTCATGAATTTTTTTGTAGCCACAGCTGCAGTCATTTCCCTTCAGAGACACATCATTTCCCCAAGACACATCCTGTCTCAGAGGGCTATGGTGTCTGCTGCTCCCAGCTTCTGTCCCCTTTTTCAGTAGCCAGCATACGGGTGGAGATTTCCTTCCTAGTTTCTTCTCCTGAAAAGTTTCATCTCAAGCTCCAGCTTGAGAAATTGATTGAATCTTGACCTCTTGCATAAACATTGTCTCTGCATGTCAAAGGGAGTCTTAGTGAGAACCACAGCCTCTGTCTAGACATGTTTCTTCAGCATATAACTCTGATAGGTATGTCTTCCACAGCTGGGTAAACTCTCTTTGTCTCTGAGCAGTAACGATATCAGAGTTAAACCAGGTATTTAAGCATGTGCATTTGAATACTTGAATGTAGTTTATTCAGTTCACCAGCAACCAAAGCAATGCAGTCTGATAATTATAATCTGCAAATGATAATAAGTAGTTTTGTACAAAATTAAAGTATTGATTTCTAGTTTTCTCTTCCTCAAATGCACACGCATTTTATATGTGACTTCAGTAGAGTTTGATCCTTTCATACAAGATAGCAGCAGGGAAGGTAACAAAAAGCCTCACAACGGACAGAATTCCATTTAGGAACAAGACAAAAATGCGATGGACCTGCAGTGAATCTAGGAAGTACGTTTGCTATTTTAACAAGTAATAAATGGATTAGAGAAGGATTAAAAGAAAAAAAAACTGTGCTAGAGAGGTAGACGAGGGGACTGGTGCCCTTTGCAGGCAAGTATGTTGATGAAGCAGGTCAAGGCTGAAAGAGATCACAGAAAGCAGTGTTCTAGGTGGCATTGGGAAGTCATCACCTGCAAAATCGGTGAGGAGGAGAAAGATTCTGCAAGTCAGTTCTGCAAAATCAAGATATCTTTTGTTTCATTATCTTTCAGACAATGAGGCAATATGGGGTCCAAACGCATTCTCTTCTGAGATTCTCACAGTAGCTGTGATATCCACACAGATCGCTTACACTCGTTGTTCTCTTACTGCACATTTCAGGACAGTAAGTATTTTGCTTATACTTAAGGAAACAACTTGTTTAGGTCATTGTTCTTTTGAAAGACAGTTTGCCCAGATTCCAGTTTTCACAAAAAAAGTTGGAGTCTGAGCTTTGTTATTATAAATTTAGAGTTACTAATGACTGGATTTTATTGAAAGTGTATTGGGACATCAACTTAGATACTGCCTACTTGTTATTAGGCACTGTATTTAGACTGCAAGGGAAAGTTCCTCCTTTGAAGACACTTGCTGTTAATTGTGGAAATTGGCTTGGGACAGACAGAACATGCGAGCGAAAGTTACAACACAATGTCAGGCAAATGCACTAGTCTTTAAAATCATGTTTTGCATTGAGATGAATGGAAATGCTTTGAAAGGGAATTAGTTATTCCGGTAAATTAAAGAAGAGGTAGGCTACGCTGGTAGTATAAATGTTAACTTTTTCAAAATTTATCTTTTTATGTATTTTTTGATAGTATTAACAAACCCTTAGTGAAAAAAAAAAAGTAAAATATTAACAGTCTAAGAAAGGGAACAGTCTTGTGTAAATATTTCAAACTTTTCTCTTTAAGTGAAGTCGGACTGGATAAATCTTAATGGGGTTGCCTAGGTATATATTGCTATAACACTTTTCCACTCAGAATTACACCATTATGTGGCAAAAATATGCATTTAGCATTAATGGTTGCACTTACAATGAAAATGCAACAGAGAGAAAAAGGAAACGGGTATAATTCTCTTGTAATCAGCTGTCTGTAACTCCATGATCTCTAGTGGTGGTGTCTCTAATTCAACCACAACATTGGGATATTGAGTAAAGGAAGACTAGTAGGAAGAAATACAATCCAGAAAATTTTAAATGGTTTAATTTTTAAAAATTATCTGAGGAAAATACTGTTTTAACCTTTCAATTTACTCAGAAAAGCTTAACAATAGTGGCAGGACTCTCTTGCTTTCTTGATATCATCACAGAAGCTGGGGAAGAATGTAGTGTAACACCAGCCAGCTCTCATTACTGCTAAAGGAATGTGGTGTGATTAAACCTCTATACAGAAAGAAATGGAATGTAATTCTTACATGTCCTTTTGCTTTGAACACATGCCGAGGAATGAGTTTCCAGTGTGCTCTTCCATTTCTAAAGAGGCAGAGGACCTCACTTCCAAAAGATTAACAACTATCCTCTTCTGAAAATGAGCACTATTTGGTTAAAGACATTTGTTCACATTTTCCAGTGTCCAAAACCACTAAATCCTTTGAGAACTATCTGTGAATGCAAAGCCTTCTTTTTCTTCCTATTGGGAAATTCAAGAATCGAGGCCCCTTTTTGTGCAGCCATAGAACAAAAGATTTTGTATTTCTACATATTTCTTCAAAAATTTCACTAATACCAACTGTTAAATTTGTCCTTCTGGAATCCTCTACAATGCTGTCAGAGTCCTGTAGATGTCTGAGCTCACCCTCTCTCTATACACTGCCTCCAATGTGTATGCAGACTCCAACTGTGTCTCAGTTGCTAACTTCTGGCTGAAGAAGATTGGATGGGACTTCCTCCTGAGTCCAGCAGCAAGGCTGACATCCAAAAAGTGAGCTGTGGGGTGATGCAAGGCACTCCCTTCCCTCTGGATCTGAGCTAGCTACCTCATCTTGAAAGGATTTGTTGCTCAATGATATCAAGTTAGAGTGAAACACAGATCACTTGTCAGCAGTTAATGATGATATTTACTTGCTTACCTCACAAGATCAGCACTATTAGGTGTGAAACCTCTTCTCACTCTTGAAATGGAACTACATGAACACAACATTTACTGTAAACCGTTGGCTTATAAAACCTGAAGCTCAATCAGTGAGATATCTGTTCCATTAATCTGAGAATATTTTGAGAACTTGGGGGATAGCACTGGCACAAGAAACTCTCTGGATCGTAACATTCATGTGGAATTTTTTTGTTGGAAAAGTAGCACTTTCAATCATCAGGTGCTGTCAGTATCTTTGGTCTCCTACATTCCCTGCAGTTCTTGGCACTTTGCAAGGCTCCCTGACCTCTGTTCGCTGCAGATCTTGCACAGATCCTTTACTGAGCTGCTCGTCTTAAATTCTGCTGCTTGGCAATCCTACTCAGTGAAGGGGAGCAATCAATAAAAATGTCAATTTCCCTACAGAAAATTGTGAGACATCATGGGACAGAAACATCTGTAGAACATCCAGGGTACAGACATTGTAATGCTTACACAAAGCCAGAAGGGAAGAAAAGAGCATTTTGCATCTGGTGCATTTGTCTATCCAAGTGCAACATAATCTAGGTCATTTCTACAAACCTTAGTCAAGAAAGGACATCGTCCTGACCTAAATGAGATGTGCATTGTGTCTGTGAGATGCTAATGAGAGCTAAAGCCCCTCTTCTCTCACCCTATTAAATACATACCCACTGAACAGGACTTTCTTAGGTGTCACTGATGCATTTTGGATATATCAGTAAATAGTCTCAAGTCATGCAGTTGTATTTTAAAAATAAACAAATAAGTATAATCAAATACTACACATCTTTGTGTGCACGGCAGTAACAGTTATACAGAATGCCAATGCATTCTGTATAGTGACACAAATGCATGGATTCTTAATTAATGCTCTAACACTTGCAATATATCACAGGATTTTCATTGGAAGGGGGGCAGCCTGTTCAAAAATCTTTGAAAAATCTATAGTTCAGCAAGTTGCTTTCTGAAAAACTATGAAACTACATTAAAAAACACTTTCAATGAAAGCAATAAAATGTCCAAATACCTACTAAGCAATGAAATACTTTATTTAATCCCAATAGTTGTTTTTTCAATATTAGCATTGCAATGAATGTCTGACACACTAGCTATCCTTTAGAAAAAGATCACGTAGCAAGAGTACTATATTTAACATAACCTGAAATACTTTTGTCAAATCGTATCAGAATTATTGAATGCTATGCCCAGAGTGCACTGCAAGACCCCAGAAACAACCATCACATTAGGAAAACGTAGAGTAACCTAGAAATATGTTAAGCAGTGGCCAGGTAATGATGCAATATTTGCAAGCCATCAGCCATTTGCTTTATATAGTTGGTTTTGGAAATGGATAATGACCTGGCTATGTGAATTTACAGCAGACTGAAACTTTAATAATATGACCTTCAATTATTAAAGCTGATTTTTCTTCTTTTTTTTTTTTTTTTGATGCAAGAATCAGGACACCTGGAATGTCTTTGAGGTGCATGTGAATTTATGTAACTATGATAAAGCAGCTTTTTAACTGTTTCAGTGCAGCATATAAACCATAGAATCAGCAGGTATATTGTGTCTGTGTTTTGTAGTAAATTAAGGTTAGACTTGTTTCAAATTCTCTTTGCTTGAAATACTGGGTAAGCAATGAATGACTCAGGGCATTATCTCTTGTGCTCTAGCTATACTGTAAAGAAAGATTCTTTACTAACACTTGCTGTCTTTGTACTCAACAGGCAATTGCACAGGAAACAGATGTAATCCTGGCTGAGGAAGGGGCTTGATCTCAGGACTTCTCCATTCCCAGGTGAAGTGACATTGGAACAGTGGTGCTACTGCAGCAGGAAGCATTGAAAATTTCCACCTGGAAGAACCTGGTGCTCAAGACACGCTTTGGGAGGAAGGAGATGTGAGTCCACACATACCCAGCGTGGGGAAGGGACATGTTCTCATTTTAAGGGGGAGAACTTTGAGAATCATATCCCACTTTCAAGGCCTTCAGTGGGAAAAAAATCAGTTCCCGCTCCCAGATTTCATTTAATGAGGCCCAAGACCTGAGCTCAGTCAGGGCAGGACAACTCTGGACATGCTAGTTCAGTTCTCCATTGTGTGTAACTCCAGAAAGTAAACCTCCTGGGCCATGCAGAAGCTACATTATAAACTCTATGAAACATATGACCTATGAAACATAGGTCATCTTTTAATCCCATGTCTGGATCATGTTTCATAGCCTGGATCCTAATCTATGACTACCTGTATGATAATACTTTACAGGTTGCCTCAACAGGAAGAAACCAGTGCAATGACAGGACTGAATGAGCTGCATGCAAACGTATAGAGTATTAGTAAGGTGGTTAGTAAAACATAGGTGTGTGGTTTATTAGCACAGTTTTCTAAGGTAAAGTACTGTGGCAACCTTCACAGCTTTTCTGGAAGCTTTTCCCAGCCTTCAGAGGCCCCTTTGGCACTCGTGCTAGGCACTGCAGAAAGCCACCTGAGACTCAGTGCAGCGTGGTGCTCACAGGAGGTGCACGCAGGATTGGGAAGACTCTGGAAGGAGTCACCTTTCCTCCAGGCTGAGAGCTGAATTAGGCCACACAGTGCGAACGCAAGGCCTTTTGTTGTTGATGTTCAGTTTTGAGAATGGCAATTAACACAAGTGCTAATTTTGAAGAAGCACTGATAACGAGTGAATCAGTCCAAAGTTTACAGTTTCCAGGGCCAGCCTGTGCCACCCTACCTGTGCAAAATACTGCTCCAGACCACAAACACTCCCGAACGTGGCTGTACCTGTTTCAGTCCGGCTTTCAACTCACACCCGTACGCTCGTTTCCCATTCGTACCTTTGACTCTCCTGGCCCAACCCCCCCGCAACTTCATTATCAACTTCCTCCTCTTTTACTTTTTTTCTCCTTTCTTTCCCCCCTTCTCGCCTCCCTCCTTTCAGGCCGTGCCAGTTCACCCGCTCCCCCCCCGCCGCCCCCAGCTCTCCCAGGAGGAGCGGGCGGCTCGGTGCCACCCGCCGCGGCCCCCTGCGCTCCGCTCACGGCCGGGCCCCGACGACGAGCGGCACCCGGGAGCGACAACCCCGGGCTGCCGGGCCCGGCGGGGGGCGGGCGGCCTCCCCCGAGGGCAGGGCAGGGCAGGCCGGGGGAGGGAGGGAAGGAAGGCGGCCGTCTGTCCGTCCGTCTGTCCATCGGTCGCGCGGCTCCGTCCCCGGCTTTGTTGTGCTCGCCGCCCGGGCTGCGGGCTAGGGGGCGGGGAAGGGAAGGGAAAGGAAGGGAAGGGAAGAGAAGGGAAGGCGGCCGCGTCTCCTCCTCCTCCTCGGCCCCGGCCCCGCTCATGGCGACGCTGGGCACATCCGGGCTTCTCCTCCTCCTCCTCCGGCGGCCGCCGCTGCCCTGAGCGCCCAGCCCGACTCCATTAACGCGTCCCCTCCCCCCGGCCCCCGTCCCGGCCCCAGAGGCAGGGGCAGCCCCGGGCCGGGCAGCGCCGAGCCCGAGCCGCGGCCGGGGCCATGTCCAACCCGGGGGCCCGGAGGAACGGGCCCGTCAAGCTGCGACTGACAGGTGAGGCTGAGCGCCGCGCCGGGGAGCCCCGGCCGGGCCTGCCGCCGGGGCCGAGCTGGGCCGGGGGGGAGCGGGAGGGACGGAGCGGGACGGAGCGGGACGGAGCGGGGGGCTCGGGGCTCGGGCCGCGGGGAGGGGAAGCCCGCGGTCCCCGGGGAGCGGCGGGGAGAGCGGCCGGGGAGCAGGCTGCGGGGAGCTCCCTCCCTCCTTCCCTCCCTCCATGTGTATTTGAGGTTGAACCTGGGGTTGGAGGAGTCTCAGGCCTCAGGAGGAGGGGGGGGGGAGGGAGAGAGAGGGAGAAGGGGGACAATTAAAAGAAAGCAAAGGAATAAAAAAGAAGTGAGCTCTTCCTTCTCCTTCCACCCTCTCCTCCCACTGCCCCGCACCGCGGGGTCCGCGCCCCGGCACCGAAACGTCTCGGCGGGGCCGGGGCGAGGGGAAGCCGGGGGCTGCCCGGGGCTGCCGCAGCCCGGAGCTTCCCGGAGCGGGAGAGCCGGGGCCGGGGGAAACTTTGAGGCAGCGGGCAGCTGAGCCTACTTCCCGGCTAACCCCGCTTTATTTTTTTTTTTTTAATTTTTTTTTCTCCCCCCCTTCGTCTTCTCAGTGTGAACTTGAAAGAAACTGTCACACGCTTTGTTTTGATTTCTTTGTTTGTTTGTATTTTTTTCAAGCCAACTTCCTTAGTTGAGACTGTGTACTGTTCGTTTGATATGGTGCCTTATGGGGCCAGCCCTCTTTCAGAAGACATCTAATAGTCGCTTGACCTCTAATATTTGAAAATATCATAAAAACTGCTCATCTACGTGGTGGTGGGAAGAAAAATAAGTTATTTCTATGTACTTAAAGTAACTTCTTTTACATATAAGAACCCAGGTAAATAGGTTTAGAGAAAAAAATACTGGAAGTTCTACAAGAGCTTTATTTAAAAAAAATACAGACTGCTTTATAGAAAAGAGCTATCTAAAACCATTGTGCGTCCCCTACCCTCCCCCCATAAGATAAACCATATTTTGTGTTTTGTGAGAGCATGAAGGTAAGCAATTAGAAGATAATGGGTAATGCTGCAAGTACTCTGGTCTGCAAATAGTGTATTTAGCCAGCTTACCAAACAAACGTGTTTAAAAAAAAAAAAAACACAAAAAAACTGAAAGAATTAATCTATTTACTTTTGGTGTATCTGAAATACTTCTAGTTTAATGTCTTAATAAAAAGAGGTGGTTTCCCACATATTTTTCAAAGTATGCTGTTTTTATAGGGAAAAATAAAAAGCATCTGCTTATGTTTTACTTTGAAAGTACTTTGACTCAATTTATAGTCTAGTTTTCATTGAGATTTGTGAGTGTCTATATATTACACTTAGAAATAAAGCTCTTAAATTAAGCATAGCTGGGACTGATGCAGGGAACGGCACTGCCTTGTTTTTGCAGAGTGTTTTGTAGCTTTCTCTTCAGGTTATTGCTTTATTGATGCAGTACTTTAATGCTTTTTTTCCTGACCAGTGAGTGCTCAGACATGCTTATCTTTGAAACATTAAAAATAGTCTGGAGCCTTTTGTAAAAGTATGGAAAATACTGTTTACGCAGTTGTCTGTCTCACCTTTCTATTTTGTGTTCTTTTTTGTTTTATATTTATATTATTTTTATTAAGGATTAAGCATGTCATCTAATCCTGTCTTTGACAATATAAATACGTTATAGGGAATGTGATTGTGAGCCAGAAATAGGCTGTGGTTTTATATATTGAAGAGACTGTGTAGTTGAGCAATCACTCCCCAAAAGAAGCAGGTATGTTCTTGAGGAATGTTTCTGAGATTTTTATTGTTTTATATTTTTGGACGGTTGGATGCAGGCAAAATTGTCTTTATAGGGACTATGCCACATTTAGCAGCTCTTTGCAGTTGCTGAGTACCAGTTCTGCTACTTGGAAGCTTATATGAAATATTAGCCTATTTCTCAAGTTAGAAAGACTTGAGGTATTTTATGCTTTAGCTAACTGTATGTTGTTCCATATAAAGTCATTTGTTCTAAGGAAGTTTTACATGTTTAAGGAAAGCTGTTATAAGCATTTAATTCTATTAATTGAGCTGACATGTTGTCAGTTCTTGCCTAGGAATAGTTTTAAGGGTTCTGTGTGGTTTTGATTGCCCTGTTTGATTGGAAAAGCAGTTTGAGAACTCTTGAATTCTAAAACTGTTTGGAATTAAAAGAATCTGTATATTTCAGTGTTTTTAAAAGTTTATTCTTAAACTTACAAATGCTATATAATCTTAATTTTCTTTGGCTTTATGACACTAGCAGTCTTCTGTTTTGGCTTGAATATTTATAGGATTAATTCTGTAAACATTGTGTAATACTTATCTTTTCTGTTCATTATCTCTAAATTAGATGGTATGGATTAAAAATGGGTTTCAAGAACTGGATTCAATTAGCAGTTTTTCAGGACATAAACATTAAAGGTTTAGATGGAAAACATTGTTTTGACTGACTGGATAAATGACAGGGTAATGTTTGATGTGAGTCCAAGAACTGATCTGGAGCTAGTGCCCAACTTCTCAGTCCATCTTGAGGAGCCAAATAAAATATTTAACCTAGGCCTCATTTTGCAAAAAAGGTTGATTCTTTGTTGGGACCTTAAGAAAGTTCTGAGAAATGTTTGGCATACCTTTACACTAAGTGTTTAACAGTTTATTTAGGTCTGGGTTCCATAACAGAGAAAAACCACAGCGGTGGCATACTTCTAGTAAGTTTTTATTTAGTTTACAGTGCATCTGTGTTATACGTTTCTTCAAAGATTATTCTTCTGCTTGTAGTCTTAGTTGTCTGTTGTAAATATCACCCAGGTCTTTAGTGATGTGTATGTTGATGCATTTTGCACAGTCTTGAGCTATAAAATTGCTAGATTATTGTTAAAATACAAAAATTATGTCTTCTGATGAAACTTCTAGTGTAGGGGTGTAAATGCTTGTTTATGATTAAAATATAGGCAGTGTAATTTAACTTAGCTAAAGTCTAGAATTGTGCTGGTCTTCTCCAGAATTTATCTTAGCAGCTTGTAATAATGTTATCCAAGGAAGCTGTAATGTAAGGAAAATTCCTTCAACTCTGGATTTTTTTACCGCTATTTTATCTAGTCCAATTCTGAGTATATCTGAATTCTATAAAAACTGCAAGTGCAGTCATCCCCTTCCATTCTTACTGTGATTTTTCCCTGGTGTTTTATTGAATTTATGGATTTGTAAATATACTGTACTCATTTCTAAAGCCACCCTCAATGCTGAAGTCTACATTAATCTCATATTTTTCAAACCGAGCAATGACCATTGCTTTCAGTTGCTCAGTAAATATTGTATGTCTTAACCTGTGAAATTTCTCATGTTGAACTAGTTACATCTGACTGCTTTCACTTACAGTGACAGTTATCTGAATGAAGTCTGTAAGGCTGTCCTTATCAAGTAGAAAGATAATTTCAAAGTCACTTTGAAATCCTCAAAGCTACGTGAATACTAAACTATATTGAGTTAAATAAAGGCTAATGCATAATTTAACTTAGTTCAGGTCTTCCAGCTAGCATTTGTTGTCAGAAGAGTTAGCAAGCGAAGATACTCCGATAGCTACAAAGCACAGTTACGCTGTACTATACAAGGTTGTAATAAATATCCCACGGATAGAGTGGGAATGGGCTGGGAAAGTTTTGTTGGTAAAGAGGCAGGCCTGAAGAGCTGTTAGATCTGGCTTTCTCCTTACTGTAGGCTTTCAGGTTGCCTGGCAGAGTTTGCTAATTGAGGAAATAAAAAACACTGGATCTGTGTGTTGGAGAAAATGGGTAACATCTCACCTCCTTTTTCTCTTGTTGATTTTACTGTATCTTAATTTCTTACAGTACAAAGGTGGTACTTTACCATAAGGTTATACTATTGAAGGCAGAAAGTGCTACTTTTTAATCAGTTCCTAGGAAGTCTTGCTATGATGCTAATAATAATCCTTGAGAAAGGTATATATTGGTTAGATAAAAAACAGAATATTCTTCAGGTTTTGCAACATAATGTAGAATCTCCAAACCTTTTAATTTTGTTAGAGGCAGGGCTGAGGTTTATGGATAGCAGAGTTTCATAGTAGGAATAGTATTACTGATCGATGGGTAAAAGTATTATTTTGAGTGTCAAGGCTGTGGTTTTGTAGTTGACTTAAGTGGTAGTGCAAGGCTAGATCAGCTTAAAGTCAGAATTCTGTTCCTTTTCTTTTTGTAGACCCTGGTTTTGCTTTCCTCCCTGGTCTCTTGTGTTGACTCCAGCAACTATGTAGCTAGCTAAGTGATGAGCTGAACCCTAATCCTACCAAGAAGAAATGTTTTTTTTTTTTTTTTTTTTTGCATTGAAGGGATGTGCCATGAGAAGCTGAAGAGAGGGCAGGACTGCCGCTTTGACCAGCAGCCTGTGTTTAGATGGGCTTTAGTCAACAGTAAAACAATGGGGTTCCTTCACGTAAGGTGTATTTGACTTAACGACTTGACTTACTAAAAACTAGCATTTAAGAGATTGGAATCAATAAATTACATAGTAGCTGCATGAAACTAGTCCAGTCATTACAAAGTCAATAGGCATGTATCTAGTAGTAAGAGTGTATAGGGGATGATGGGTGCTCCATATTTTCATTAAAGTGTTAAGTGAGTGTTTTGTATGTATATAGAGAGATACACTTTGTGTATGTGTATATATATAGTGTGTAGTTGTAGATATTTATATACATATAAATCAGACTCCGTAGAATTGCAGTAAACAACTGAGCAGCTGTATAGAGCATTCTCAACTGCTTGTTTCAATGGGATCAGCATATATGACAGAGTTTTATTTGTCTGGATATGAAATTAAGTATTTGTGTTCGAGGATATGCAGTGGGATATAGTGGCAAAGAAGGCAAAGATCAAAAAGGATTCAGAGAAGGGAATCATAGTAGGAAAACCATCCTACATGAGCTTCCAGTTAAAGGAGTAAGAAGGCCCAATATTTGTCCTTAGTTGTAGAATCAGGAAATCATCGAGTGAAAGCCTAGTGGAGGATTTATGTTTGTAGGTAATGTACGGGACATATGTAGGAGACATATGGGAAATCCAGCCCTAATGTTTAGAAAATAACAAATAAAGCTGGGAGGGGAATAAAATAGACTTTCTGGGCTGGAAAAATTGTCACTAGTTTTCAGAATTGTACTTTTCATTTAAATTTAAAGAGCTTAAGCTATACCATAATGTCTGTCTGCGTAGCTGAGTAACTCAAGTATTGGTGACAAATTCTTTTCTATTTTCTTTTTTGCTAATCACTGAAAATCTGATCAGGCCCAAGATGAAGACATTTTATCTTTGTGTCCTTAAGGTGAATGGGTTGATCCCTAAAAGAAGACAGCTTTTAATGTTTTGTTCTGTTTTATCTCATGGCCTTTGAAGTGTATCCTTATCCTTGCTTTGCCATCTTACCTGAAATGACATCTCGCCATTGGGCCACATCTTTCTTGCATGTGTTTGAAGATGTGGGTAATTTCTTTGGGTGTCTTCCCTCCTGTCATCGCAATAATGAGATGACCTGACTTCTGACGCGACTTCATGGCACGTGTACATTGCTACGCCGGCTGTTTTGTGCGTGCTTTATTACATAAAATTTGAGCGTTCATGACACATGCGGTGTCTGAGATCATTTTAGTGACTTCTGAGAGGCTGGTGAAGATTAATGTCAGTAATATTAGATAATGCATACAGAAGCAGCTCCTGTTTGTTTCTGCTATTAGCAGAGCACGTTTCCTCTTGGGGAAAGAGGATCAAAATCTTGTGGGATGTTTGACGATAGCATATTCAAGGAAGCAAACTGTTGACTTTTTCTTGCTACTTAAACTTTAAATACTCTCAGAGAAAGCATAGATAAGAATGCTTGTAACTTTAAAGAAATCTTCATCTGTAGATAACAAAGCTCGGGACTAAATTGGCTAAGCATTATCATCTCAGTTTAAGTGGGGAAACTGGCCCAGAATGGAGAATTGACATGGTTAAGATCATAAAAAGGATAAAGCAGGTAAAGCTGGGATTTAGAGCCATTATCTTTTGACTTTCTGCCCATGGACATGGTTCTTCTTGAATGTAAATCCACAGAAAACGTGGTTCTGTTTTGGGCCTTCTGGGACTATGCATTTGGGGTGATTCAGGGTCAGTTCTCTCTCACACACTATATTTGTGTTACGCTATCAGCTGTATTTTAGCATGCTGCAGGTTCTTGGCAATTACTTTTTTCTACTTCAAACTACTTAAGAGATTTTTTTGGTTGTTGCTTAGGGAAATTAAACTAAAAGGATTGATCTCCCCAGAAGTGTGTAAAAGTATTGCTCAGCTTGTGTTACTCATATCTTCAAAATTCTGAAAGTGACAGAAGAAGCAGTACTTCAGTTTATATGGCTGTACCCTGTCATTAATTTTCTGGAAAGACTCTTGATCAGTACGTATTTAACACAACTGACAAGGATTGTTTTCTTGCAGAAAGGGAGAGTCGCTCCAGCCATGGCTTTGGTTGTGTCATTTGATGCTGTTCAGTGTGTACTTTCTATAATGAATTAATTTAAGTTGTTTCAAATATGCAGAGCACTTAGAAACTGTTATTTACAGGTCACAGTAAAAATATGTACCCAGGTTCTACTATTCCTGCTTAAATTAGCATGTGTGGTGCCGTATTGCCACAGAGAGCGGAGTGACAGTGCCATGGTGCGAGCGCTCCCACCCGCAGCACTGTTTTCAGGATGCACGCATCTCTCTGTTCCATGCTGTGCTGGCACACAGGATGGGCCGAGGAATATATCCGAGTTAAAATCAATCTCTTCCTCTCATCCCTCTTTTTAACTGGGCATAGAGGAGGTCTGTTGTGGGTGGGCTTGTGTGTGGGTGAGCAGTGACTTAAGCCAGCCAGGTGCTTGTGGAACAGCAGGCTGCTTGTGGGGCTGGGGGCCTACCTTGCCCATCGCAGGAAACAGTTCTAAACCAGTGACATACATTCATTTTTGTTCTGCCTTGACCCAGATTTTAATATTACTAATGCAGTTAAGTGGAGTCAGAACTAATTATATCTGTAACGATGCTTCTTTTTAACATACCTAGCTACCTGATGCGAAGTTTGGTGAATAGCTGCATAAATAAATGCAATTATAGATGCAATCATGCTCGCATTTAATTGGAGGTGAGAATCTGCATCAGTAATAGTAGGGACATTTCCTGAAAACTTGAGCCAACATGGTGATTTTTTTTTAATAATACAAATAAAGACCAGGCTGTGTGCTTCTAAAGCTGCATGTGGCAAAACTGCTACTTTGTGCAAATTGTAGGAGCGATAGATGGAGTGTACTCAGTAAAAGTTTGCTTCATTTGAGTAAAAGGTAGTCTGCTACGTGCAAGTGTTTTCACAGAAATATGTAAATGTACTAAAATGAATCATCTTTCTTGGTGGGGGAAGAAAGATATACCTGGGTTAGAGTACTTATGAATATGGCTTGTTTAAAAAATAAATACATTCTTAAATGTGTGTTTAAAAGAACTGAACATGTACAGGTAAAATGCATAGAATTACATTCATGCTTAACTGCCTGAGATTAGAAATTTGTCATGTTAATTATGCCAAACATTTAGGTGTCCTTATGGCAAATAATTTTTCAATTTGACTCCTAACAGACATTTTTTACCCTTTTATTGTTCTGAAGCAGTTAATCTTATGATGCACATAAATCTTGCTTTTCAGAGAAAAAGATCTTACCTGCTATTTCCTCTGATGGGTTTATTAAAGTAATGTTTTATAGAAAACTGTATGCAGGGCTAAATGTGTAGTAGCATTGTGCCTAGGTGTAGAAATGTTAAGGTGTAGTAATAGTAAGGTATCCTATTTGTTGTTGTTTAGCAGCTACATAAGTACTTATGTCGTGGTTTATAAGAGGTGATATCAGATGTGATCTAAGAAACTTTGTGAAAATGGAGCTGGTGTAGGGTAGGCGTTGATGGTCATTTGGAGGGGGAAAGCGTCTCTGATAATGGTGATACAGGGCAGAGAGAGGCAGAAGTGTTCAGGAGCCAGCCGGAGGAGCTGCACTGACAGAGGGACATGAAGGGACAGTACGATTTTGTGTTTTTTTAGAGTGGAAGCAGAAAACTAACTGTACTTGGGCTAAAGCATACAGAAATCTCCATTGTGTTTCATGCTGCTGGTTACAAATTCTGCTCTTAGCCATGTAGTAATGATTGCATTTTGATCATGCTAATATTCAGGCATGTATTTTTAGAGAGACACAATATATTTACGTTGTGAAGTACAACATCTAAATGGACGTGGTGGACCTGGGCCTGCAATATGCTGGAGAGCTCTTGCTCGGCTTTACTTGTTAAGAAATTAAGAAAGACTGCCACCTTCGAGCTGGGGTTCACGGTGTATGAGGTATTAAATGACCAAACTTTAAAGACAGGTATAATGTATGTTAAAGTAGAAATTTTCTAGAACTTTTATTTAGAGAATTCTAGGAGGAAGTTAACAAATGTTTTATGCTGCTATTACAGAATCTTCCTAGTAATCAAAGCCTGTGAACAACTGTAAAAATTCTAAGTGCTGTCTTTCAGAATTTCAAATGGGTCATATAAGTACTGTTCCCAAATGTCTAATCAGCAATTCTGGATGTTCAGTAAAGTACAAGGTGTTAGGAGCCTGGGTGAACAGAATCTTCAAATGTATATATCACGCGTTTTTGTAAGAAACTGTTGGTAAAGTGTGGATTGGGGAAAATTGCTATTGACCTCTGGTCAAGCTAATTAATGCTGCTGCGCATGTGAAATGCCCATGTGTTCTTATAGAAGCAAATGCCATCTGTAAATTCAAGATGCCAGGCAATAATTTGGGCATGTCTTAAATAATTGGGTATTTGTTAAAAAGTTGAAGGATTTAAATTTTTGTGATTGTACTAATGCAGGATTGGCTGAGATTTAGCCTGAAGTTGTGATGTCATGTTCCATGGTAGCCTTTTTTGTGAGAATCTTTCACGTTTGAGATTTCTACTTAAGAACTGGGTCAAAGGATGATTTAAAATATTGTTGGTTTCTACTTAGTTCTGCAAAAGGGATAGAGAAGGCCTTTAAGGAAAAAGCGGCTTACAGTAATTATCGGTGGTAGAAGCATCATACCTGGCTTGTCATGAAATAGTTGTGTAGTTTCTCACCTCTCCTTAAATTGTCTGTTCTTGCTGTTCATAATGCCCTCCCCATACCTGTCTTAAGGAGGGTGGTAAGAGAAGCTTAAAATTTCTGTAGTCCTATCTAAGACAAAGTTTTTGGTACCCCTCCCTAACAGCAAATGGTTATTCTGCCTGAGGAGCTGCACTATATTCCGATTTACCCATGTCTCACTTGCTTCTGTGGCCAAGAGATCATGAAGAAATTTCTATTCATTTGTGAGATCTGAATGTGGCATTGTGAATATGTGCCTCGGATTTCCTCATTACAATATTTATCATTTTTCCTGAAAGTTCCTTTCCTCTGGTGGATTGTTCATCCTGTAGAATAAGTCAGCTATTTCCTGTGTATCAGTATAATGTAACTTAATCTATGCAGGGATAGTGCTTTGGACCCCTTCAAAAGCTTTATATTTTGCGTACGTTTGTTGAAATTTAGAAACTTCGCTCTCCACATTTAAACAGTTTGTAATGGTGTGGGCCAAGACTGGAGATTTACTCGTGTTCTGCACCCGCCTGCATCACTCTGACGGAGTAGCAGTAGATGGAAAAAATTGGCCCTGGCCAGTTTGACCCCTGTGAGTGTTACATCCGCACTTGAGCAGCGTGGTGAGTAGGAGCGACGGTTCCTGCAGTTGCTTCTGCCTCACGTAACTTGAACACAATTTTGAGTCGCTTTGTCTGCACGAGCATCTTTGCTTTTTATTTGCTGTCAGTGGAATTCAGAACTATAGTTGAACCTGTAACACCAAGCTGAAGCCCATGACACCATCTATAGTTGGCACTTCTCATTTTTTTCGGTTGCTATTAAGTTAAGCAGCCTGTTAACAGACATTTTTCATGCTCAGTGCCTAAATTAGGCTAGATTTATTTTGGGAAGTGTCTGTTAAAATCCAGCCTATTTCAAGGAGATTAAAATTTTGTGTCTCACATCTTGTATTCTTAGTCAGGACGTTATAAGGCTCTGGTAGTAGGCAGATGTCTTTGAGTCAGCAAAGAAGTGGTACCTGATTCAGCAAACGACTGGCGACAGGAGCTGAGCGTGCAGGGAGACTGCCTCGTCCTGTTAATGCTAACCTTGGTGGTGTGAAGAAGGGCATAAACCAGAATACGGAGGGTTCAAAAGTTGGGTGAGGGTGGAGAAGAAGGGCGTAACCTGAAACAAGGAACCACCCGGGACTCATGGACAGGAGGTGGAGACTGATTTTGGCAAGACAAGAAGCTGGGAATGTGTTGGTGCCCGAACTCTAAGGTTGCAGCAGTGAACAAGACCCAGGTTTGCAGGGACAGCACTAATTCTCATGTTTCTGAAGTTTTTAATGCTTGGCTTTGTAATGCTGTGTCTACGATGTTATAGTTACCGATTTGAGTATATGGCTTACAACAAGTTGTCCTCTATAGCAGAGGTGCTCTATAAGAACTAAAGCCGTATAACTTGCAAAGAGTGCAAGCAGTTAAAGGTAGATAGAGGACAAAAGTTGAAGAACAAACAGGAAGAAAGAAACTCCACGATCCTCTTCAAAAAAATAAAAGTAAACTCCCACCTGTTACTTTGCTCTGTGTGTTCATCACCTTGATCCTATATAGAAGAAGTAGGGAATTAAGGGGCCATGATTCATAATATAATTCAAAGAAAAGCTTTCAGATAAGATCAGGAGTACTTCTTACACGTAGAACAAAAGGAGTTCTTCAGCTTTTAGCTGAAACATTTTTTTTAAAATCCTTGATTCTAAGAAATGATGCAATGTCATGGCTACTTCATTAATGCTGGTATTTTCTTGCTTTAAAAGGCTCAGAAGACTTTCTGTTAATTCATATGTGATAATAATTGGGTTCTGTAGATTGTGATGTTTCCTTGTGTAATCTACATGACACCTATTTGCAAAGATTTTGGAGTTACAGATAATATTTTTTTCCATCTAATGAGTTACATGCTGACGATGAATTAATTGCATGGAAGATTTGACCTTTTTTTTTCGTTGTATTTCTCTGTCAATTTGATAATTAATGTATTTGTGTTGACTCTGAATGGTTTATCATTGATGTCCCCTGATGGATTTTGCATTTTGTGTAAAGATTTGTCTATAAAAAAGGGGGATCCTCTGATTTTACAGTGTGTCACCACCACATTTGTACAGGACCAGCTTGCTGTGATAGCTGATTGATATAATATACTGTGCTTTGCTTATACTGAGCAGCCTGTGCTGTGAAAAAGTTAGATCTTTGCTCTCATTATCTATTTAACACATATACATTTTTGAAAATATTTACAGTGAAGGAGGAACTCAGAAATTAAATGTAGGGCAAGTGTATTTCCAGCAAGAGAGACGCGTTGTGTTGCACGTTGAATATCTTTTAGACACGTCTTCCGAAAATGGCTATATATAGACAAAGTGAGGAGAAGTTTTAGGAATGATATCAGATGTATTTTTTTTTATTTAGTTAACTAAAAATAAATGAACTGATAGAATGTGAAACTGCTGTGTTTCACTTTAAGTAAACTTGCACTTAACCATGAAGGTCTAACCATAAAGAAAAGCAACTTTTTTTTTTTAACTGTTTTCATATTTGTACAGTGTTACTTGTTGATTCCTACGGTGATTCTTGATTCTTTCAGTGTTTAACTGATAAAAGGTCAAAACCAAGTCTGTCCTATGAAGGCCTATTTCCCAAAGTGTTGCTCTTTTTCATTTCTTTGTGAGCTTTAGGCAATTATCAAGATCTTAAATACTTGATATGTTCTTCTGGTCCCCTTTTTCATGATTTAAGGTCTGTGAAAGCCCTAACTACTTCCTAGGGAATTGTTTAGCAATCCCTGTGATGTTACTGTCTTGAACTTTCCAGAGCTAGAGGTCTGTTTCATTTTCAACTATACTGCCTGCATCGCCTTTGTGCTGAAATAAGTATCTGTTTATCAGTTTAATAGTGAGTTGTCAGCTTTGAAAGGTGAGCTGTATCTTTGTTAGGAATATGAACCTAAATAGCTAAAGAATAGGTGCAGTTTGTATCAGATAGGGTGTTAACAGTACATTATGGAATTACCTTTTTCTAACCTTTCTGTTGTTGTTATTTGAACACCTACTTATTTTTTTAAGGGCATGCTGTCTTCATTTTATTGGTTGTTTGTTAAATTTCTTAACAAAAATAACTATATTGTAAATATTTTAATTACAGTGAACCATTTTATTGTTTCAGAAGTAAATGAATCATATATTCTGGGATATTTTTTCCTGGCAAATATTTTTCTTTAATGATTACTCGGGGCTAGCTTAAATTGTACAGATGAATAACACTTGAAATACAGTATGATTCATCACTGCAAATGCTACAATGAGGAACCTTGTAAAAATATATACAGATCTTTTGCCTTTTATTTGCAAGAACAATACCTTTACGGGGACTAGACTGATTGTAGCTGTTGTAGGACAATGAAACAATAGTGCTTTTCAAGCGCATCCAGAAGTGGTGGCCAGTTTCTCTAACTAAACACCTTCATTTCTCTGTATGCTAGAACCAGCATTCTCAGAAGTGTAATAACTTGGTGGTCTGCCTCAGGTAGGTCTCTAGAGATGGGGGGTAATAGTGTGAGAATGACACACAAAAAAAAAAAGTCCCTGAATTGGGACCTTGGACAATAGTTGTGTCCACAGCCATCCCAAGCTCCTGTTGCATCTGTCACGTTTTCCTGTTGTCTGCGCATACCCACAAAGTAGTGTTGGTTGTCTGTAGATGGGCTCGCGCTAGATTTAACTACATCATAGCAATCTTCTCCTGTAGGATTGCTAAATTGCCGTCAACTGCTCTGAATTATGCTTGTTTGTTTGTTTGTTTTTCCCTGCACCCATTTTTAGGAACTTGCTACAACTTTTCTCACTGTGAACATGTGGTAGCAATGCTGTTTGCGCCTTTTGGTGCACTGCTCCATGTTATCTATAATGTAAAAGCAATCTGTGCCGAGCTACCTGTAGTGTAAATGGGCTGCAGTTCTTTCCTATGTGGAGGTAGCGCTCTTAATTTCTCATATTTTACTATTGCTTTTTTTTTGTAGTTGTCTGAAGTCAGTCAAGACATTGGCCTGTTTTGAACGTTGTATGAATATTTTCATCAAGAAAAACATTGGTGGGGATCCTCAGCTAGTCTACACTTGTAGACTATTCTTACGTATTTAATGTATTTTTATGTATTTGTAGCAAATACAGTTTAGCAAATGTAGCAGAAACCAGCCATAGGGTGGTGTGGAACCAGCTCAAAGTTAACGGCCTCTGTGTTGAATTGCAGTTTCTGAGTTGTCTTCAAAGTCAGTCGCAGGTGAAGGAGTTCAGGTGCAGCTCCTTGGGTGTTCGGCAGGCATTCGTGGAGCCAGATTTAAACGCTAGAGCTGAGTAAGCAGTTCCATGGCCCTCTGAAAATAGAAGAGAGGAATGTAAATACTTCATATTTTCTTTTCAGTGGAGTGGATGTATTCTTGTATTTTTGTTGATTATGCTGATTTAAAATATTTGGAAGAGTAAAAGTATCATAATAACATCTAATATAGACATGTATATGCAGTAAACTTTTTGAAGTGCAGTTGGAATTCTGGGCACCTGAAAAAGAGTCCACTTTCTGCATCTGCAAAACTGATGTATGTAATGTAGAATGTAAAGTTAAGTTCTGGTAGGGTTTTTTGTTTTTGTTTTTAGGAATAGGAGTGTCATACACAAATTGTTTTTTCATATGTTTCTAGGTAGGGTGTTTTTTTTTATTTGTTTAAAAAAACGAAAATCTCTTTAGCCCCTACCCTTCCCTTTTAAGCTGCTGTCCGGACAAATATTTGTAAACAGAAAGTAAAGCAGTTTCTTCTGCATGCACAAAGCCCTGGGGAAAATGAGGAAACGTTTTAGTGTGTGTGAGGCTTTTAATACTTTCTTTTGCTCTGATTTATCTTTCAAAGAGATGTGGAGGTCTGCCTAAAAAACTCGAATACGCTCCCTGTGAGCTTATATTACCTTCATTTAAACTCTATTGCTGAGACTCAGGAATTCATGGACAGAATGACCAGAACAGCAAATATTACATTTTTTTTTTTTAAAAAAAAAAAGAAAAGCAGTTATTGGATAAACTGGTATGAGCCCAGCTGCTGTGGATAAATTGATTTTGCTGTTGCTTTAAATCTATGATGTGTTGGTATTTTGGCAGAGTAAGAAAAACAAGGATATTAGAAAGTAATTTACTGCACTGGGATTAGTAAAGAGTGTTCTGTTTCTATGATTGGGGCAGAACAGGATGGTTTAGATGTGTCTGATAAACAGGACGAGGTCTAGTCTGACAGCTGGCAACAATAGTTTTTGCTCAAAGTCAGGTGTACTAAATTAGCAAATCTATTACAAGGATACAGGAGAAATCTCACAGAAGACAGCCTTGTAGGCAGAAGTGTTGCCAAATGGGAAATGATTCATCGTCTCTGAATGGGATGAGCACTGAGCAGAAGCAGTTTAAACCTCAGACTCCTTTGGCTCATAAACCACCAAATATGCGATTAACACTTTATCTCCTCCAATCCTGTGTTTTTTATTGTCTCCTGAACAGCAGTCTATATTTAGCATCAAAATCTACTAGACTCGCTTGATTATTCTAATTTCTCTTTTGTAAGCTTGGACATGTATAGGTACATTTTTTAACTTTAAACCATAAGATATTTGGATGCATCCTAGAAATACTCCGATCTTATGACCCTTTGGCAATATTACGTTTTAGTGAGGACTGTTATGCATCTGGAATGCAAGCATGACATGAGGGACCCTGGCAGGAATTGGTGAACTGACTTCAGTGTAGTGCTTTTTTGTTTGTTTTGATGTTTTTATGTTTAGTGAAAATACATGATTAGCTAGAGATGTATTTTCATGTAGCGTGCTAGTTTGAGGGCAGCCATTCCATTTTAATTTTTAGTATTTTAAAAACTTGTCTTTCTTTAACACTGACAATGCCGTTAGTATTCTGCAATACATGAAGATTAGGCCAGGTCTCTCAATATTACGAACAGGAAAAATACTTGTGAATTCTTATATTTAGTTAATAATCAATGCAAAAAGCAGATACAGTGTGCAAAGCTATTTGAAAGGATGTGAAGGATGGAAAAGGCTTGTGTTTCTGAGTTTCAGTATGTCTCTGTTATCGTATTAGCTCTAAGATACGTAGATGACAGAGAAACTAAAGGAATTAGGTCATTGGAAGTTGTTTATTATTAAATAATTGAGATGCAAAAGGAAAAATAATTTTGCTTGCTAAGTTAATACATTTCTATATTTTTCATGCCTGGGATAGCACTGGGTTAGCAGTTGAGATATCCAAGGAACAGTGTGCCTAGGAAATTAATGTAAAATTCCTCCGGAAAATGGGGTCTGGCTTCCTTGCCTCTTCCCTTGCATGTGTAGCTGTATAAGAAAGAAATGGTAGGAATCAGGAGGAGCAATGTTTAGTAAAATGTTTTGTCAGCACAGCTGCAAGAAGTTGAGGGTTTCTAGAGTGAAAGGCACCAGAGTAAATGAGGTCCTTCCACTTTTATGCCCCCTCAAACTCCCCTTCTTGTCCACTCAGACTTTCTGAAGCTCATAATTGGTGTTTGAGGTCAATGGAAATACTTGCTTGTTTGTTACGTTTGAAAGCCATTCTGTCTTTGTAGATGCCTGGTAATAAAATCTCCTCCAGCTTCCTGGAAATAGCTGGATTTTTATTCATTTGCTATTTTGCTAGAAGTGTTGATTCACAGTGTTAAACATTTTACATTAATGCTTTATACTCTTCCTCTTTCAGTTTCACCTGCTAGCCATTGTTTTTCTTGCTCTTCACTCTACTGCTTATCTGCTGTGTGTGCTCCTTTCTCAAAAAAAAAAAAAAAATTCTTTTTCACCACTTGAACATTGCATCTTCCCAAAAGATTTCTGAAATTGTAGTTTAAATTGCATAGTAAGCTTCTTTGGTGGCAGGATTCTTTCCTTCCATATATTGTCAAGCTATTTCATCCACATTCCTTAGTGTTCTGTTTCTTTAAAATCCATTTCATATTATTTCCTACAGCAGTACATAAATTGTACTGATTTGATTAAATTTAAACAATTTGTGTAAAAGCAAAGCAAAACAATGAAAAGTTGGTGCTTTAATGTAAGTTTCTTTACTTTTGTTGAAGTAAATAGGATTAAACATCCAATTAGCTCATCTCTGTTTAACAGCAACAGCATCTTAAACTGTTTGGATTTGTTCTGTAGAAAACATCTGTTTACAAAGAGAAACTAAACTGTATCTGTTAATATTAAAGGACTGCAGTGATGTAACTAAATCCGTTTATATATTGTATAGTGCATTGATTGCAATTACCTCTTTGAGATTTGGAGTCACGGTTTTCTGATTGGGGGGGAAGGCTGAACTGAGGTGCATGAGATCTTTAACAAGGTATGGGTGTGTGATACAGTCTTACTTTTCCATATGTACTTCCTGTAAGCAGTTGGTGTTTTCCCCATTTATATGGTATTACATTTCCGTAGGTAGAGACACTAAGTAATCAGTGTCATCAGCTTAATAACCAGGTAAAGGTATATATAGTCCACTGATCTTTCTGCTGACCATATTTTTTGGCAGAAGTCTTTAATAAATATTATTTAGAGCAAGACTATACTTCCAAGTAAATTGAACTGTCAACCTGAAGAGAGAGTCAGCTTCCAGAGTTGAAAGCACTCCACTAAAAGGCTTTTCACCACAAAAGTAAATAGAGGGACATTGTGCTTAAATATTTCAACTACGTTAAGGGAGGAGGAGAAGGCAGGATCCCCATTTTATCAGTGAGACATCACAATCCACGTCTGAAGTTGTGGATGTTGGTAATACAGTATGAAGATGTAAAGAGTACATCATCTATCTGTATTCCCCCATACAATGTGATTTCAGTACATCAGGTGTAGCAGTAAAACAAAATAGTGCGGAATGCAGAGTTTAGACTTGTGAAATACCTAGGGAAGATCCTTAACTAGTGAATTTTACTAGTGCTAGTTTTGAGATTGTGATCCTCATGAATTCTTTAACATTGTTTGATTTTTTTTTTTAGGAAATTATTTAGAAAAAAAAACTAAAATACTTCAAGTTTTATTTTTGAAATGCCGGAATTGACTCTCTTTTTTTTCCTCGAAGTTCTCACCTTAGCTGTTGTCACATTTTAGAAATTGCTTCTTACAAAGCAGCTGACAATTCTTTTATTAGTGTTGATAGAGATATTTGCAGTATTTTGCTGAAGAGCGGCATGAGAATTCCTGTGAGTATGAAGGGTAAATAATATGCATCCTTTTTCGCTTTTTTTCCTTTTGCCTCTTCCCAGAAAAGCCCCGGCAGTAGCAGAGTGTCCCACCAGGATCATGTTTGTAGCAGAGAGAATTTTGAGACTTCCTGTTTAAATCAAGTTTGTGACTGTGTCCTGACAGACAGCAGTGATCCTGAAGTCTGAAAAGCTTCTGGTATCTACAGCTCCTCATACCCAGGAGCCGGGGTTAGCTGCAGGTGCCTCTTGTCTGAAGCCCTTTTTAAAATTCAGGGCATTTTCGTCTGGTTGGTAATTAGATCATGAATTTCTTTTGTTATTGCCTCTGCTATAGCTCATTCAGAGGGTGGAGAGTTTCACTGCAGTGAGACAAATCCAGGGCTCTGCTTCTTGTTAGCTTGTTTTTTCCCTCAGTACATTTCCATAGGTACATGAAATACATCAGTCAGAACAGAACTATAATTTGTTTCTTGTGTTAGCTTTTTTCCCAACCCTTGTTCCTGTGGGGGCAGAGAAATATATGTGTAAATTTCCATGTTGAGTTTTTTATTTACTCATCCTCAGAGGAAGAATCCTGTGTTTGCTAAGTATTTTGGGGCACGCGACATCATAATTTTGGACTAATCACTTCAGTCTAACCTGGGTCTTGCTTTAAAAACTAGCTGCTGGGATTTCAAACGTGTTTTTGAGGACTGAGGTAAGATTTTAGCATAATGATTCCTAAGAATTTTGAGATGAGAGCATCCCCTTTTCCTGAGATCTTAAATACTATTTTATTTCTGTATTTCTAGGATAATAGAATTAATGCTCACAAAAGAGTTTACTTTGCTCACATTTGAATTTTAATAACCACTTCTGCAGGTTTGAATTTAGGTGATCTTGGTTATGTTGCATTACTTTTTTAAAAAGGAATTGTTTTTAATACTGCAGGAAGGTGAATTACATTTCATTGCAACAGAGAGGATCATACAGAAAATAAAACAGTAAAGCTGGTTGGTTTGCTGATATTTAATAAATTTCTGTTTCCCAGCCTGTTTCCTGCTGTACAATTTTATGTGTACTAGAGTGTGAGAAACAAAAGAGAGAACTTTGAAGTTGATCCTTGACTGCTGACATCCCCCCCCCCCCCCTTTTTTATGAAAGTATTTTAATAGCTTTTAATTTCAAGCTATGGATTTTTTGCCCCCTATTGGACCAGCATAGTATTTAGTGTTTATGTTTGTAAGTGGTGTATTTATGATGAATTTATGATACGATAGTGTTTTTTCAAATGTTGAAAAATGGATGAGATGTGAGGGTTAGGCCATTTTGTAGCAGGGTGGAGAAGTTAAGTGGAATTTCTAGTGTGTGAAAGTTATGCATTAGAAACATCCTGGCTGGTCTGAGAGGCTCCATCCACACTAAACCAGGAAATGCAAATATTCGCAAACCCTTTGTTTTCTTAAAATTTCCCACGTGTTACTTCTGCTTCTTTTTTTGCTGTTTGAGGCTCTGATTGAAGCCTTAGCTTACACATCCCCCTGATGGGGTTGGTTTAGTACTGTAACATCCAGATCTGATTTGCCTTTTTGGTATATAGCTCAAAAAAAAAATCTTCGTGTTTGCAACAACATACTCAGTTTTGCTGGTTTAAACGTGAGTCTCTGTAAAAGACTTGTAAGCCTTCATGGTAAGATTTAAAATGCTTGGTGAGGGCTTGCTACCTTCGTTGCGAAAGTGGCAGCATAATTTCTTTCCTTTACCTCTTGACAGGCGTATCAAACAAACTGGACACATGAATAGACTTCATGACGTGTGTGGCAGTAAGCCCATCACCGAATGAATCTAGGAAATGCAAATACATTACTTGCTCGAACGAAGAATTCTGTGGTATGGGTTTTTTTGTGTTTTGTTTTACTTTTGGCTTAGAGTGGAATAAGGGAGGAGAAGTGGAAAAGGAAGCCTTTTGTTTACAGTAAAACAATGCTGTGAAGTAGACATCATGATGTTAAAACAGGAGTCTAAACATGGCAAATCTAGGCAGACTCCATCTGGCCGTGTCCGCAAGTCATTCAGACATGCCAGGCACAGACTGCTGGAGTCGTGAGTTGTTGTCGTGTCGCTCCCCCCTTACAGGAATTTAAAGTAGCCCTGGAGACTCTGTCCCAGAATTTTATTATTGCATGAGATGAATGACTTATTGGTTTAACTGTTTATATTCAGTGTTGCAATGTGTCTCTATTAACATTTCTTCCATGATAAATGCATGGTATCTTCATCTTGAACTTTAATCTCCATGAGTTACGTGCAAGTAATATGGGTCTAGAATTCTAAAAAGAGTTAAAACACAGCCTACTGTTGAATTTGATACAGTGACTCTAGTGGAAAGGAAAATATACTGTTACTATGTTAGCTTCTGGTGTATTTTGCAGTATTGTAAACTATATTATCAGGACTTTTTTTTTTGTCATGTCTGGATATTCCATATTGCTGTTTGTAGTTTGAATGCGGGTTATGGTGGTTTTGTTTGTTTTGTCCCAAAGGATTAATCCCAATTTGTGGAGACACAGGCTTCTAACTGATAGTGTATATAAGCAGGTGCATGTGATCCTTTGAAATGGGTTTCATTTTACAGATTTTTACAACACAAGACGGATAAGGAAATATTGAATATATTGAGTTTGACCTTGCAGAAATGTGTTTACAGGACAATTTAGACCTGTAACAATTATTAAAGGAAATTGTTTTTAGAAGTCCTTTCCTAATACTGGGATTACCCTAATATGTACTTTAAAAAAGAAGAGTTTATTTAAGAGTTTATTTAAAAGCTGTCTACCTTGTGTATGGTGTATTAAACAAATAAAAAGGTAAGTTGTATTAAAACACTTCGTGTTTTAATAGGGTTAGCACTTTAAAAGTGTATCCACACTTCTGAATTGTTCTAATGTGTATTCCAAGTCAACCGGAGTTGGCATGTGATTCTAAATTTACATTGGATTTAAATTACATTGTTAATTCTGAAAGGGAGTTGGAAATCAGTTTTCCACCAGTAAGAACTGGAAGTGAACGTGGTAAGCCTATGGCCAGATGTTAGCTCTCTAGGTAACTGTGCCAGTTGAAGAAGCTACCACCCCTTCCAAGTTGCTGTGGCTGCTGTAGCTCTGGGGGCAGAAGGGTTTCTGGTATGCATTTCCTAATTCACAGCAGTAAAAGACATGTAGATGAAACAGTGATGGTGATTTGAGGTTTACTTGGCTGTTTCTGCTTTAGGAAGACAAGGTAGTGGTCATGCTGGTCTTCCCTGCTGCAGGGTTCCCATCTAATTTAATCGAGTAGGGTATGTCTGAAATCATCACCAGTTTGTCCTGGCTGAGCTGGGCTTCCCTCTGCATGTCGTTTGGCACCTTTGTGTCAGCACGTGCTGCCTCCGTACTGCTCCCTGCAACAGAGCGGAATTGGGGTGACCCTTTCAGCTTGCTCACGTCTTCAGAGGATGGTGTTAGGAGCTTTAATTGGGGTAACACTGGATTCCCAGTTAAATATGGGGAAAAATAATTAAACCTTTTTAAGAAGGGCATGCCAGCCTCTATGTATATATATACTTGGTGCTGATTTTTGTTTAGTGCTTGGTAGGTTGTTCTTAATTTCTAGTGATTTGTGAGACTCGAAAAGAGAAACTGTTAAAATGTGAAATTAGAGCACCCTTAAAGCTATAAAGCGTGTATGCTTGCAAGAGAAATGCTTTGTTCGGTGCTTGGATTCTGTTGCTTCCGTGTGCTTTGGGAAATAAAAAAATAAAACTGAATCTGAATTTTTAAGTTTCAGTTTGTCTCTCTGAAAGCCTGGTGGGTGTTAGGTAGTTATTTTGATATCTTAATGGCAAAATATGTTTAAAAATTTTAAAATGTTTTAAAATATATATTTTTAATAAATGTCTGGAACTGCACAGCAGAGACAGGAGGAAAACTATCAGTCTATATTAAAATGAAAAATTTGGGAGTGTATTGTTTTGGTTTTAGAGCTGCAATACTGACTGGTATGGAGTGCATTTTTCCAGGACAACTGCAAGTTGCTGTCAGAAAGGTAGTTCAGCCTCTCCTTGCCTCCTCTGCAGCCACGTGCTTCTGCTATTTCCTTTGCACTAGCTCTACTTATGGCGTGGCTGTAGGATAAGGCAGTGCAGCTCTTGGAGCCAATGGAAAGCGAATCCATCTCCCCAGAGGGCTAACTTTCTGTTAAGCCAGTTCAGCTTCCTGATCTACCTTGCATCCGTATGATTGCTAGACCTGATTTGAGAGAGGAACAGCTGCAGCCCTCTTGATTGTTAGGTGCAACATGAAACCTTGGAGCTCACGTTGATTAGTGATCATGGTTAGAGTAATAGTCAGCTGCTGTGTTCTTACGTATTTCATGTTTCAATACCTTCTTAGCTCAGAACCCCTGTGCAGCTGTAAAACACACATTTGTTACGTTTATGTATCTTTGTGTGCCCCTTCTTGATGATAATCAAATGTCATCGTATTAAAACGCATAAATTTCATTAACTTACAAGTAAATTCTTACTTTATGATAGTGTTCATTCAGTTAGTTCAGCTGCAGGAAAAAAAAACCACCTTTTAAAGGAAGTGAAAATTGGAAGGAAGTGAAAACTAAAAAAAATCCTCAGATTAATTGTAAAATAAAATTTAATGTGAATAGTTGGGATAAACAATTTCATTTTTAATCTTTAATAGAGAAAGTTATTACCTCAGCAGCTGTATTTGTAAATCTGTATGGCGTTATTTACAGCTCTCTTTGTTCAATGACTAGTCAAAGACCTCCTGTTTTATATCTTCCCATGAGGGAATTTAGGCAGGTCCAAGGAGGGAGTGCAAGCAGAAAAATATAAGTTGCTCAGCAGCATGCCAACAATGGATGAAAACAGTAGGAATTTGTTAGAAATGTTTAAAGTATTGAGCTATGCTGCTGGAACCTGTGCATGGTGTATCGTTTGCCCCTCTCAAATGTTTTTTTTTTTAAGAAAACAAAATTAAGAAGAGTTTTATGCACTATCGAGGAAGGCATGCGATGTCAGCCATAGGTTCAGAACACCCCAAACAGTTTCTGGGTCCCAGGGGCAGCAGTCTGAAAGCCAGGAGGGGCGTGCGTGTGCTCGGTTGTGTCCCTCCCTCTCCTCCCCCCCCAGCCAGGCTCATTCCAATCAGCAGTGTAATTGGAATGCAACCACAGTCTGGAGGAGGAAGGGGAATTTTTGGCAAGAAGAGACAGAGCAGTTGGGAGCTTTATTCAGATTAAAGCATAGACGACCATTCATTATCAGTACAACACGCATTAGCAACAGCATAGCATTGTGTTTCTACAGCTGGGACTTATTTTAGTGATTGTATTGCAGTGCGTATTACATGCAAACAACTGGGATCTGATCACAAAAAGCAATGCTAATGGCTTTCATTAAAAGATGGTGTTTCTGTAGAGGGAAGAAAGACTTGTCTTCAAAATGAGCTGTTGTGGTAAAAATTGATAGGCAGCCTGCCTTTCTGCTCACTACCCCATGTGTTCCATATGTTCTGGAACAAGCACTTTTTGGGGGAGAAAAACCCTTGGGTGAAACAACAACAACAAAAAATGTAACGCTAAAACGGCTGGTTGGATTCAGAAGGCTGAATCAGTTTCGCTGTGGTGATGACACTGAAAAGCCAGAAGATCAGTAAACACAATCTTAGCTTTGGACCCGCTCCTTTTCTTCCTCCTGTAAACCCCGGGCTGTCCGTTGACACAGTATTGGTTGCTTGCGAATGCCTGACATGAGATGGGGGTTGTTTTCTTATTAAGTCACGTACTGAATTGTAAATGTGTCGATTGTGCGCTTCCTTCTGCTGCTTCAGCTTGTGTGCTCAGTTCCATGGACATTTTTGATTACTTTTTATTTTCTTACCTTTCTTCCTATATCTTCCCTTCAAAGTATTGATCTCTCCAATACACACATTTTAAATTACTAACTTTATAGGATAGCTTAAGAAATATTAATTTTTAATACATTTTTTTAAAATCTGTATTTCTGTCATGATAACCTACATCTGTGGCCCTTAGGTACTCGTTGCCGTGTACAAACACATATTCAATCTTTTTAAATTTGTCATAAATCAGGAGATGCATTCTAACAGATGAGAGCACGAGCGTACCAATAACACGCATTGTACCTGTGAGGTACGGTATTGGTATTCCTATTTTGCAGGTGTGTAACCACGTGGTTACCTTTAGTGGTGGCCAGGGAGTGAGAGTGCCACCCATTCTTCTATAAATTCAGTGAACGTTTTCTTATTGAACGCTGCCCTCCTCCAGACTCATTTGAGATCTGTTGTCTTACTGTTGAAGGTGGTTAGGATCGTGGAAAACCCTTAGATCATTTCCAAGATGTGTTGATTCTGTGAAATCTGATGATCTCT
Organism: Anser brachyrhynchus; assembly: GCF_964034855.1. Classification (NCBI taxonomy): domain Eukaryota; kingdom Metazoa; phylum Chordata; class Aves; order Anseriformes; family Anatidae; genus Anser; species Anser brachyrhynchus. Next base: position 3,957,530 of record NC_137711.1, read on the forward strand.
CTCGTTTTTCACTTGTTTTTATTCCATGTGTTTTAAAATGCATTTTTTCCCCTGCTTTCTTATTTTCCTCCGCTTTAAGTAGGGAGACCTTGCATTATATATATATATTTACTATTCAGAAATAAACATACTTTTTAGCATTTAAATAAAATGTTACTAGTGTGTGACATAGGATAGCTTCCATAACAACTGTTTGAAGTCATGAGAAGTTTGATTTGCCTGTAAATACAATTCCAAAGTAAAAAAGCAGTTGTAACGAGTTACTTTTTTGCTAATTACTGAAGGAGAAGAGTTCCGAAAATGATATTTATCTTTCTATAAAAGTCAAATTTTCAATAATGATGGCTGCTTAATAGCACGTAAATTTTAATGGCTACTGTGTGAATTAGATTACAAAAGTTTGGAGGTATTAAATATTTTCCATTTAGTTGCAATAGTTAAATCATCCGTAAACCTTTCTTTGTCAGTCCTTGGAGTAATCGGAAGAAAGAAATTGGCAAACGTGATTCACTTAATTCCTATTTTTGAGTGTTTGAGACCTGCGCGTAGCAAAGCTGTCATGGAAGGAGACTGTGTGGTTTATACCATTTTGCTTTTTTTAATGTTTCTGTGAGCTGACCTGAGTAGCGTACATTAGAATGAGATCATAAGGCATGATAGAAAGATATTTAATGAACATATAGTATGTAAAATTGATGTGCGTGTTTGTCTTGGCACGTGTTCATCGTGCCTTTGTATTGGAATACTAATGTTCTCTTCTCTGTAGACTACCCAGGAAGTCTGTAATGAATATAAAGCATAGATATCCACTGACTCACTGATATTTTGTAATAAATGCTTTATCTCCTTATGTGTACTAGAAACCATTAATGTCTTTTGATGATGTACTTACAGTACAATGCTCCTCCCTCTTTTTTTCAAACCAATGTCAGGATATACAGGCGCTGATTTGTTTTCTGTTTCTGAAAACCTTCAGTGAGAGTTTAAATAGCTTAACTTTTTTTTTTGTTTAGGAAAAAAAATAATAAAAATGTAATTTGTACATGTTTGTTTTAGAACAGATAACATCCTTCTGTGGCCTTGTGCGCCTCTAGAGGATCTGTTAATGGTACAACCACATAGGTCTGGTAATGACGTGGGTTTGGTTCCAGAATCATCAGCATTTTGACTTGGCTTTGTCAGGGAAAAAATGATCTCGCTCTGGTTCTTTCTGTTTTTTGAAAGTTTGGCTCAAATCTGACGTAGGATAGAATCTCAAAGATAATTAAGCCCCATGAGTTTTATGAGAATGGCTGCCTGGATAAGGAGGAGAGCCTTAGCAGTGACCTGAAATGAGAGGCACAAGCTTCAGGGAGAGATCAGGTGTTGCTAGACCACTGGAGAGCCTGCGTGGGAGAGTGTCCGTGTAAAGGCCCTACCGGTGGGAAAAGCTTCAGCCGTAGCTTTCAGTCAACCATAAAACATAAATCCATAGGAAACCAAACTTCCTTAGTTCTTATTCTCAAGGAGCTATTAATCAGTTGGTTATCAGAATATTGAGAATAGATCTAATAGCGTTGAAACTGTTAGAAAAATGGAGCATAAACTGTGGTACTTTTCCCATCAGTGGGAAAAGTTTTGTGCAAAAAAGTCCTGAGCTAGATGAGAGCTCTCTACGTGGAAAAAGATCGTTTCATCTAGAATTGAGGTTATGCTCCTGGGACCTGAGCTTTTTTTTACCTGGCAGAGAGGCTGTTCTTAATAGATGATTTCCCAGTGTCTCTCCTGTTTTGTTAACCTGACAAAGACGGAATTGGATGGCATCTGACTGTCCTTAAATGTGGTTACTAGAAGGAGAAATCTCAAGCCAAAAGTATTAATTTGTTCACTAATGGCTAATTGTTGGGGAAACGGTTACTAGTTCGTATATTGTGCAACATGAGACTTTGGTTAAATTGCAGTGACAGACTTGATTAATATTTTGAAAGGAAGTTTTCGTAATGAATTAACCTTATGATTTCTTTCTGAAAAGACTAGTCAAACCTTTTATTTTTGACATTACACAATTTCAGGAACATACTGTCTGGCCTGCTGTGCTGTAGATGAATTCTGCCTGAACTGTCAGGTTTAAAAGTTTCAGCTTCATTTGGCGGTTTCCATTTTTTATAATGGATGAAATTGCGCAAATAATAGTTGATGGTTTTCTTTTTTTTGATATATTTAAGAAAGTGGCCGTCTATACAAGCATCTGTTTTATTTGAATGTTTTTTTTTTTAACCTCTAAATGAAAGATGGCTGCTAGATAATAATCTCTTTCTGTTCTTGGGTGAGTGGTGTTAGTTGACAGCTAGCTGTCAAGCTGAGGATATTCCTGTTGTAATAAAATCTTAAGGGACTGCAGAAGCATTTTGCAAAGTTTCTGTTATTACCTGTTTCCATAAATATCTATTAAGTTGAGAATTGCATATGGATTAAGTACTTCTCAAATTGCTGGGTATCTGGAGGTCTCTAGTGGATTTTATGACGTGATCCTAAGGACTTTATTTGAAGGTTTTGTGGAGTGGACTATGATGAGACAGTCTGTTTGGTATACGTTCTTGAACTCCAGGTATCAGAAATACCTAAAATGTTGGCTGCATTATTAGTATTTTACCACTGTTGACCATTTACAGTCAAATTATTGGCTGAAAATCCTTAAGTGCAGCTACGCTTTAGGATTCCCATTATGTCTTTGAACTGAGAGAAGTTATTTCTTGACCTTTCATTCCTTACAAAGAACAACTAACAACCTGGTACCAGGCAATTTTCTCGCACGTTAACAGTATTGTTATTAGGACCCTGTTGCATGAAATTAATTCACTGAAACTTTTCTGGGAGCTTATATATATGTCTTTTCTGTGGTATATGTTAATGCATTGTTTTATGACTACCTGTAGTTGTCAATGAGTATGTCTTTGTTTTATGGAGGACCAAGACTTGTTAGACCTCAGTAGAGTTTTAGTTAGATTTTACAGTGGTGAATTCGCCTGGAAATGCTTTCATTAAAATCAACAGCTTTATGAACATGGCCACATGAAAATTGGGAAAGCATTCATTCCATTGATTTTTAGAATAATATGTAACTTGGACTGGGCTAGCATGCAAAACTGTTCGGGATGGTGCTTCTCTGCCCTGACTTTGGAAATCTCTGTGACAGTGTTCATGGACCACCCTCACTTGCTTTTATTTGGCAAGATACCACAGAAAAAAAAAAACAGAATCAGGTGCCCTGCAGTATCTGTCTGAGGATATTCAGTAGTAGAAAGCCTGACTGTTTTGAGGTGGTGTCTGTGGGATGCACTTGCTGGATGCTCTCTTCTATCTTTGCATTTCCTGGTAGTAATTAATATCGGAGATCTCACAGAAAAAATATCCAAAGGAATCTGATACTGAAGAGTCTTCTACAGCATTGATTACAACCAAGTACCTCTATCTTCTTCTTTTTCTACTAGCTGTGGGAATTCATTCTTCCATTGAATATCTGAGAATCCTTCTGCATTACCAGTAAATGCTTCAGTGTTTTGCAGGGAAATCTAATAGTTCCTGCTCACTAAACCTGCGGTAATAGATAAGAATATGTAGTTGAACAGCAATGCATTTTGAGAGAAGTCTTTGTGTACTTTGGCATCTTTATATGAAACCTATCCCCCCCTTTTTATTCCCCAACTTTTATTTACTCCATTCTTATTTTTCCCTTGGTGTTTTTGGTGAACAAATGCAAGTGTTCCTTCTTTTTATTTTAATCAAAAAAGCCTGGAACAATTTTCATCTTCTCCAGAAATAAAGTATATCTTTGGAGCCATCAAAACTCTGGTGTTAGAAGTTAGTCTATTCTACCCACGTGTTTTTCAGGTAAAAAATTTTAGTTACTTTCAATGTAGGATAGCAGAAAAGCCTAGACCGCCTAGTGTACTTTTTTTTTTTGTGGTCGGAGAGCTTTTCTTGTTCTGTAGAACAAAACATAAGACCCTGCATGTGAAACACCACTAATTCTACTGGAACAATTGTTCATGCCACCATGTGGTGAGGTAGTTAGAAATAATCTGGTGCACTAAATAGGCAAACACAGGAGCAGCTGAAGTTGGCACTAGTGGAAAAAAATGCGTGTGAAACTACTGCTTGAGGAAACACTGCCATATCACTTCTACTGTAATCTACCTAAAGGTAAACTGCCAAAAGATGACACTTCTGGCTCTGCTTTCAGGAATTATTTTACATGATAATACAATGATGTAGGAGCACGATTCTTTTATGTTCATTCATGGGTTTTTGAGTAGGATTTTCTGGAATACCACACAGGTAAATTAACCTTGTTGTTAATAACCAGTAACTTCATTTTGCATTTCTTGTTTTTCTACAGTACTGTGTGCAAAAAACTTGGTGAAAAAGGACTTTTTCCGTAAGTAGCTGTTAAAGTTTTATATGTTTATAGTTGGGATAAATATTATGCAAGCTCTGTAAATCCCTGTTTGCACATGTATTAGGATGGTTGCATGAAGGGGTTGGGGGCTCTGAGGTTTTGGAACATTTTATTTCAGGGCTTCTAATTTCTTCTTAGGTGACACTCATGACATTCATAATAGTAATTAAAAACAAAATACACCGTCTCCTTCCCTTGCTCCCCTCTGTTTTTTATGGAAGTGGGAGACAATTTTACTCTCACACAAATGACATGTTTTTCAGCATTAATGCCTTGTACTTATTAAAATGTTTTTCATATAAGAACTTTCTGTCCAGCAGACATAAGTACATCTCAGTTATTAACGATCATGTCATAATACTTATGTACTCTGAAATTATATTTTAATTAATAAGGTGGATGAAGGAGGCAGAAAGGAATGTTATTGGCTACATAGGCATGCACGCACATATCACCTGCCTGCTGCCCTCCATTTGGGAGTAGGAAGAATTCAAAAGATCAGACCTGAACTTTGAAAAGAACTTGAAGAAGGAGTGATACAGAATTATATTGTAAATTGTGATACTTACAAACCTTGCCTTATATCTGATTTTTTTGTTGTTGATTGTAAGTTTTACTTGTTTAACAGTTTAATAATGCCTAAAAACACCCCAACTTGCAATCCGTGCTGCAGTTTTGTACAGTCGGCAGCACATATCCCACGAGGTCCTGTTCCTCCCTGCCCCGCGTGTGTTGCCTTTATCCCCACCTGCCTTGGCTGGCAGCAGCCTTGGGCTGGTGGTGCCTGACTGGCTCTATCCTGAGTCACCCAAGGAAGCAGTGCTGGTGCAAACCTTACGCTACAGACAACGTCAGTAATGTTTCACCACTGCAGCTGACTCACTGGGCATGCAGATGAGGGCAAAAATTAGTATGAGGGAAAAAGGCATTGGTGGTGGGACCATCTCTTTCAGGGGCAGTTAATAGCTCTGGACTGCAGTTGCAGTAGAGCTAATTGTAGGCTGCTGTGCTGTGCTGGTCCTGCTTCTTTCCCATCCTCAACTGCGTAGTCCAGCACAACTTTTTTCACGGAGTTTTGTTAGCAGCTGAGCCTGTACTAAGTTTTTCTAAGGTACTAAGATAAGAGAAAATGAAGTAGAAAACAAAGTAGACCTCAAAAGTGTGAATTGATCTGCTGTAGGTAGTTTCCATTAATATGAGTAACAACTAAAATATTGATTACAATTAACCTTAAAAATTGGAAGAATGCAGTTTTGTTTTCTGTGCCTTTTGCTGAATTCTCCATACACTGAAAACGTACTCAATTCTGAATTAAGAAAATTAAGGTGTTTGGAGGCTTTATGGGAGGATTCTCCACCCACCCCCTGCTCTAAGCGTTCAACTTAGTGATATAGACCAAGAAAATGTTGAATGGAGTAACTTGCTAATTTAGCCTTTTCCCATGCTTTATACATAATTTAATTGTTATAACCCATTCATGGAACATGACTCATAATAAAAGCCATCTTCAAACTTTTTTTTTTTTGAAAGTGCAATGATTAAGGACTCTAAAGCATCCCGATCTGTTTGCTAATTTTTTTTCCTTTCCTTTCTCTTAGGACTTCCTGATCCATTTGCTAAAGTTGTGGTGGACGGATCTGGCCAATGCCATTCTACAGATACTGTGAAGAATACACTTGATCCAAAATGGAATCAGCATTATGACCTGTAGGTGGTAACAGTGATAGCCAAAGGTTTGAAGTACAATCCTCTAAAGTACACAGAAATTTTCCAAAATTCATAATGCTGACCTATTTACAGCTTGGAAAATGTCCCAGAGTTTAGTAGTTTGCGTGAAAATTCCACTTTCTCATTTCCTTCAAAATGTAAACACAGTACTTGATTTTCTAGGGATGTCTGCAGCATGCCTTACGTGTACTAAAGCATTATTTTATTGCAATATTTTCATACTGACACCTCTCTAAAATGAAGTAATTGACAGTATTTCCCTCAAACTGTTCTTCATGTTTTTGTCTTATATTATTAGTGTCTTTCCATCAGTCTGCCTCTTCAGCTTTTTCTCCTTTATATTATTTTCTGTCTCAAATGTTCTTTCACTATAAATTCTTATGTTATGATCGCTTGATCATCTTTCAGTGCTGTCGAGCAATATAATCAGTGTGGCATGTATATGTCATGTTTTTCCTCTGTTTTTCTAAAGCATATAATATTTCATACAATATGATTTTTAAAGCTTTTATTTTTTATGTAGTTTTCTTTGTGCTCATTCATGATTTATTTTCCCTGTCCTTTTATCCTTGTACCTTTCTATTTTTCCTTGGTATGAAAGATGAGGAAAAGAAGTGAACAGTTTTACCCCGTTGTGTCCTTCTTTCTTTCTAAGGCATTGTTCAGGTCTATTTTTTCCCTCCATCTGTATCTATATTAGAAACTGTTTGAGCATATTTATATGAAGAGCTTTTATGCTGGTGTGACGCTAACCCAGTTTCATAGTACAGCAACATATCTGTGTTTTAAAGGTTAGCTTTGGACATCAACAAACCTATGTTAAATCCTATGTTAAGTACTAGTGCACAGGGAATTGCCTGTGCCTGTTTTTCCCAGTGGAGAAAAGCAGGTTGATAGGTTTTTCAGCAGAATGTGGAAGACTACAGTTGAGTATCCAAGACTAAATGGGTGAAGTCACTGTTCCTAATTCAGTGCAGGTTACAAAACACTTTCATTAGTACTTAATAAAATACCATTGGCAGTTTAGTGAAATAACAGAACTTTCACTGAGGAAAGCTCTGTATTATATATTTATTGTTGAAACTCAGTCCAATCTTGGATTTTGCGTATGAGACCATAATTCAGATTAATCAGAAAAATGGATTTATAAAATCAATTTAAGATCACATAGAAGTTTTGGTTCTTTTCCAGAAAGACTTCTAAGTTACTTTGTTTTTATATGTTGCTAAACCTCTTAAACCTCTTTTTATAGGTTACTAAACCTAAATGCTGATTTGGATAGAATTTACCTAAAGACACATGCATGCAGATTTCAGACCTCTGTCCTGCCACACCCTCTCCAAGACTGGCCATCCATTTGTGAAAATTTAGCTTGAGCTTTTTCAACAGCAATTAACAGTCTGCACAGTGTCCTTATGGTGAAATTCTAGAGTAGATTGCCCTGATCTTGCAGCCTGCTGCTCCCTGTATTGGAAGGCTTTTTTTCTGTCCTGTTTCAACCTCTTTCCCAATTTACTGCGTGTGTGTATGCAGCATCCCTTGCACTCGCTCTATCTGACTTCTGGGTAAATGGATTCAATTTATGTAACCCCCAAGAAGGTAGCTGGATGGGGGAAGTCATGTGTGTAATGTTTTGCCAATTAAACCAGCTGTGTTGGGTCAGCAGCAGCGTGTCTGTGCTACTGTATTACCTTGCATCAGGAGCAAATTCGTGAGGCGAATCTCTCGGTCATCTCCACTTGCTGTGCTCTGGCTTCCAGCATCAAGCATCTCTGCACTGGATGAAGCTAAACCACAAGATGCATTCCTTGACTGCCCCTGATGGTCTGCTGCTCACACGAGCTGGAGTTGGCAGGATCAGACTAGACCTAGACTAAAGAAAAATCACTGAAAAGTGAGCATAGGCTTTTATTGTTGTTTAGCTAGGTAGGCCCATTAATGAGTATTAATGCATAGCTTTACAGGGTTAAAAGGAGAGTAAGGTGGAAAGCAAAATGCTGTCAACGTGGTGGAGTCTTTGTGTGTAAAGCCTTCTTGTAACCTCTGGACAGCTTGTGAAGGGTTGCCTGCGAAGGAGGAATGATGGACCTTAGTTCTGTAGTTACCTGCTGCTAAGTTCTATGTTGAAACTGTCAGCAGTTCCCCACTTCTCCCCCAATATCTGCCAGCTGTTACTTCATGTTTGAAGTGCTGTGGTAGCAATGCCAACAAGCAGTTGACAGGAATGGGTTACGAGGGCTTGTAAGTGCTCCACGTTCTCATGATTTGGAGACTTGGTTGCCTTTTAGAGAGGAGGAGGAGCAGAGGACATGGGAAACAAGGGAGGGTGTTAATATGCAATGACAGTAATGGAAAAGATAGTAAAATCTTTTGGAAAAAAATCCTTTCTGGTTATAATTTTCAAGGAAGGATGAATAGAAGGTATTTTTACATTGTTTTATAGAACAAATCATACTTGTATCTGGATACTGTAGTTGTCTTAGCTTTGAAGCAAGACTGATTGTATCGTTTTACATAAAACATAGAAAAGGGGCTTCTGGCAGAATATTTTGTTGAGGCAGATTTGGGGGTATCTCAGTGTCACAGCATTTAAAATTAATTGCATGTTACTTAAAATGTTCAGTTTTTCATAAAGGTTCTTAGACCTTCCTTTCGTTCTTCACGAGTGTTCTGACTCATTTGTGTTTTTGTTCAGGGAGACTGGGAATAAATTGCTTTTAATCAGGTACAGATCTCTTTCACTATGCTTAGCTTGTATTTTTATGAGATTTGGGGGAGGGAGGTCTTGCTGGATTGTCATAAGGAATTTGCACCTGTGCAAAACTTCCTTTTTAAGGAAGAGAATCCATAATAAAACTAGATTTTGCTTATTTAGGATGTTATTTTCAATATAAATTATCTGATCTCTAGGGATAACTCCTGTGCTTGATTCTAGCAGCTGAATTTCTTAATGACACAGAAGTATACAGAGCATTTATAATCCAAACTACAATTCAGTGTTCTGGCAAGCCTTGTAATTTGAAAATAAGCCTCTCCCTCTCAAAATTTTCTTTATAATCGTTTATCCCATCTTATTGTCTTACCTGTCATTCCTTTCTTAACTCTATGGAAATGTATTTCCATTTATAAATACCAGTTCCCTAGTCTTCAGTTCCTATTTGAAACAGCAAGAGACGATCACTTGTCTTTAGTACAACAGTCTGTCTGCCAGTCACTGTTTGGCTTTTATTTTATGATAACTTTTTACTGTAATATACCTAGTGTCGGGTCTCAACTGAACCTATTATCTGAACCAGATAATGAGATAACGAACTTCTCTTTTTGGAGAGAAAAAAAAAAAACACAATAGTTAGCGTCCTACTGCTAAACACCTGATGGCAGACCTCATAGCCTACAGGACTTAATATTCCCTTTCTTTGAAAATAATTGTATATTTTACAACTTTTACAACTTTGTAATGTTTACCCTAACAACACACCATTGCATGGGAACACTAGCCTGACTTATGACACTTCCACTGTTACAGGAAATACTTTGCACACCAAGCATAACCGATGGAGTCTCGGTGGCAGAACGCCTGCTTGCTTCTGTCACCACAAAGTGTAGGAAATCCACCAGAGGAAGGTGGAGTTATATAGTTGTTTTTTTTAAAGCAGAATGTTGCTTTTTTTCCTACCATGAAGAATTTTGCTGTTCTTTAACAGACTGTAATAGGCTTACGTGCAGGAAAACTGTCTCTTAGCCGTGTTGGATTGATTGAAGTGTCCCCAGTCTAGGAATTGTATAACAGGTTAACACTGCGGCTAATTAATCTTGTGTATTATGTGATAGCATATGTAATTGGCACAGTAAGATGGATCTGTTGCAGTATATTTATGGAATAATGTCTGAATTAGGTGGCTAATTCAAAGCGAATATTTGTTTTGTTAATGTGATTCAGCATAATAGCTACTCTGCTGTATAAGATTTAAATATATATATATATATTTCTGTGGTGTTGTGAAGAACAAAAAAGGGTTTGTTTTTGCCTTATGTGGCCCTTAATTCAGATTTTAGTGTGAAAGGAAGCAGCTGAATTAGTTGCTTAGATTCTTCAGTCTAGATGGGTGTGTGTAGAGGGGGAAATCTGGGAGACTTTCCAGGGAGAGATTGCCAAATAGTTGCTGTCTGGATGCAGTTTAATGTCAGTAAAATACCATGCTTGCCCTGGATGTATTCCCCTTCCTTATTTTCAGTCTTGTTTGTGTTTTCCCTGTTGTTCAGGCCTTTGCTCAAAGCTTTGGATAACCAGACTTAATGCATTTACAGGTCGTCTTGCTTCCGAAGCATTTAACCACTATCTAAACCAGTAGTTTTGAAACTTACCAAATAGCCTTTTTCTCTTCCTTCCCCTTTCTTCCTTTCTGTCATAGTGTTGATCTCTCCTACAGCCTTCCCACACTCACCTGTGCTCTCTAGCCTGTTCCAGCCCTCCCTGTCAGCCTCTGCCTTTAAGGTATAGCAAGTCATAACATCTATTTACCTCTTAAAGGATCTGTAATCTCCACCGAAACCTAGTTCCTGGTCCCATCTTTACTCTGTGGCCTGCCAATCTGCACCCCCAGGCTCCAGGAAGGACCCATGGCTTTACTTCCTTGTTACGCCTCTCAGATGCAGTTGGTTCACTGTAACCTCACCCAGCTTCTGCAGCTTCCCAAGATCTCCTCACTGTAGGTTCTAGTGCCGCGTGGTGCCTTTGCTTTCTCAAGCTGCTGCACTGCCCTGGCAGACTCACCATTCTCCCCTACCGTCCAACTTTGCTTTGCAGCTGCCTAGTTATTGCTAACGATCCCGGATTTTACAGTGTCTTTTAGGTTTAATTCAACGTTGGGCTGGGAAGTACTGGGGAGGAGAATGGAGCAGCCAGCCAGTGCCACGTGTGTGTGCTGTATTCCTGTGTTAAGCCACAGCCCCTGGCTTGGTGCTCTTCTCACCATCCTGCAGACTCAAAATACCCCTCAGCTACTCCCAGAGATGAGAGCTATGTCAGGGTGGAGAGAAGAGGAAAAAATCGGGATGATATTTTTTGTTCTGCTCCCTCTTCTCCTCTAGCCTGAAAACAGCTGATACCTCAAAGCATAACACTACCATTATACTGAATATGTATATATATATATGTGTGTGTGTGTGTGTATATATATATATATAAAATGGGAAAATGGAGAAATAAACTAAATAATTTGTCCAGGTCGTAAAAAAGTCTATGTGACAGCATGGATTAGAAATAGGGAATTCCTGGCTTCCAAGCCTGAGTTCATACCTCTTGATGTTGCATTTTTCTCTTTCTGGAGGGAGTACATCTGGCTTGTGATCAGGAAGAGATGTGTTTTTTCAGCAGTAATTTTTTTCCACTTTCTTCATTCTGCTTTTCTACCAAGCTGAACTCTTCAGGGAAAATGTGTATAATGCCATGGGGCTGAAAAGTTGCTCGATACCAAACCTTCCTGAGTGTGGTATATTGGCTCAGAAGGCAATACTACCCTAGCAAAGATGACAAACTAACGATTCTCCCTGTGTTTTAAAATTCAATTAAAATATTTTAGAGTTTTCCAGTATTGCATTTACTTGATTTTTGTCTAGAAGTGAAAGTGCTAAGAATAGGCAGTTTTCATAAAATTTCCAAACATGCAATTCTTATCCAAAGCCCTAATTTTACAGATTCAGAAAATACAGGAAAATAGACCAGATGCTCTGCAGTTAAAAAATGTATATGGAAATTGAATTTCCAGGTTTCCACTTCGCTAATCCTGTTATCTTTGTTGAAGGATTTAAGCTGTGAAATAGGTATTGCTGATGGGATGGAGTTTAAAAAATAAAAATAATAATAAAAAAAAAGAACCTCCAAGAACTTGAATAAGTAGTATAAGGAGGAAGAAAGAAGCATCCAATAAAATGAAATTGTTTATTTTAACTTATTCACTTTAATTTTTGGAACATTCTTTTTTAATAACAAGTAAAATTCCTAGCTAAGCTTTTATGTTGGAACTTTATTGCCAGATGATGTAAAACAAATGTAACTTATCCACCAAACAAATTGGAAATGTCAACTTGTCCTACCATCACTCTCTAAATGCAACCATATATTTTCATGTCTGAAATTATGCAGAAATATAGATGAAGCATTTCACTGTAAAGCCAACTAGCAGTTACTGAACTATTTATTTTCTTCCTTTGGTTTAGAGGAAGAAAAAAGACATTTTCATTTTAAAAATGCAGTATCTTGCTTATTTCCTTTAAATATGTGAATTAGCCAGGTTTTCAGGTGCAAAAAAACAGAGTAGGCTCTAGTAGTTCTGTAGAAGTCTTCACCTGTTTGGTACGGATGGCTTGCTGTCTGTAGCTCAACCATGAGAACCTCACCCTGAAATGTTACAGTAATTCTTGGAAACTGTGTTGTATATTCAGCTGTTCTACATATTATTCAAACTGTTCTGTTATGAAATTGTGTTTAACCATATACCTCTGACTTTTTTAAAGCAACAAGGAAAACTGGAAAATTCAAGACAGGTCATGATAAGTCTTTATTTTTAAGTGCACCTACCTTGTTCTCATAAGAATTTATTTTAAGTACATGAAACATTGTAGACTGCAACCGTGCACGTGAATACCCATCTTCATCTCTTGTTTCTCTATGCAAAATTGGCATTGTCAAGGTTGTAAGGCCAGAAATCTTACATATCTTATGTAATCAGCTTGCTATTCCAAAAACCTTGGATTTTGTTTAAGCTTTTTTTTTAAAAAAAAAAAAAATAGTAATTGTGCACTGGTTATTTTAAACCAAATTCATGTATGTGCCTACAGTTAGGCTTTTTTGTCTTCTACTTCTTGGATCAGTCCCTGTCTGCAGGTGGTTTAAAAAAAAAAAAAAAGTTGTCAAAGTTCTGCTTTGAGTTTTATACAACAAAGGAAAAAGGGAGAAGTGCTAATTGACAGCTTACGTGATCGGAACTGCAATTTTAAACCATGAGTGCTAGTTCAATTGCTTGGTTTGCCAACCTTGACAGTATCATTTGTACCTTTATGAAAATGTTGAGATGTTTTAAAGCCAGAAAAACCTTCGTCAGTGAGGGAGAGATCCATAGAAATTAATTGAACTGTTTGATTAGTTTTCCTTCAAAATGAAACAAAAAACCTCTTGGAACTAAACTACAGAAGGCCAGAATCTGTGATCTGGGAATGGAGGACTACAAACAGTTCTCAGGCTCCAAGCCTTAATTACAAATTAATTTTCCTCAACTTGAAATATTGTATTATTAACTATATTATTCAATGTTGGCATTGGCTGACGTATCTTAGATGCTTTGAAATTGTCCTCTGAAAACCAAAACTAGCTCACAAAGTAATTGCTTCTGACGAGCAAAACTTGAAGCAATAAAGTAAAAATATAATAGCCTATAGCGTCCAGGTTCCCTGAATTTGGTGAGATGCAGATCTAGACTTTGCAGTGCGTTCCCATGGTAATGCTGACAGGACATGATTCCCGTTTCAATAGGGGGTAGGAAGGGAACATGGCACTTCTCAACAGATACACAGTATGAACTTTTTGAAATGAGTCACGCTTGTAATGTGATGTATTTTTCAAACTGGGCCTTTCTTGAGCTTTCTTAGTACTGAACTAGCTTCCCAAAGGTTCATTAACTGCAGGTGTGTAAATAGCTTTACCTTCTGTTTTCCCTGAGCACTTAAGAGCATGGAAACTAGGGTGACTTGCATTCCCAGTGGTTGGAAGAGTAGCCTGAAAAGAAGCAGCAGATGGAGTGCTGCAGAAGGATGCTAAGCTAAACTAATAGTTTCTGTCCTGGCATTTGAAGTGCTCTGCCTGCTAGCGCTGCTAATAAATACATCTTCCACAAGCATCACCATTGTTTTCAGTTAGGCTGAACATAGGCATGAGTCAAAGCATGCTTGTAGCCTTGAAGAGATGTGTTCACCTGGGACAGTCCAGAGTCTGTTAATGCTACTGTGTTAAACAGATATTGGTAGCCTTCTTCCATAACTGGGATTTTAGATTACTTTGTATTCAAGTAAATTCCTTCATAAAATGTACTTTCACTAAATGTGTACATTATCTCTGCAGATGAGTTGTGCTCTCCTGCTGTATGTTCGATTTTTTAATGTAATGGTTGATGATCTTTGTTTTTGTTTTTTTTTTTCCTTAAGGTGATTTCTGGAGCATCTTCAAAGCATTCAGTGAGTGCCACTCACAGTACTGTTCTTCACGTTTTTCAGATATATTGGGAAGTCGGATTCAATAACAATCAGCGTGTGGAATCACAAGAAAATTCATAAAAAGCAGGGAGCTGGTTTTCTGGGTTGTGTGAGACTTCTTTCAAACGCAATCAACCGCCTTAAAGACACTGGTTGTAAGTAAGCTCAACACTACTGTTTCTTCTCTTTCAGACCTCGTTTATGCACAGAATTGTTGAAGAGTGACACATAATTGAGTTGTTGTTGTTGTTGTTTTATGAAGCTTTTATATTCCAGTTGGTTTGGTAGTTTATAGCAGTGCTTTGTGGCAGAGGGTAAGTAGCATGGGCAGGTCAGAGAACGTAACTTGCCTTTGGCTTTTCAGTTCTTTTGCCCCATTCCTGTAGACAGTGGTAACTTCAGTGCGGCAGTCTGGTTACAGATTGTCAAGACTGAACTTAAATGTGTTGGAATTTTAAAGGAAGACAGATTCTGGTTACTTTCAAAAACAGGTGTGTTAAGGGGTAGATGAAAAGGTAAGTATCTCTTGAAGTGAAAGTTACATTTTAAAATGTCTGAGTCTTCAAAAGTAGCTTAGTAAGTTTTGTCATAAAATGTTAAGTGCTTTATAACACAGCTCTTTGTATTTACTCCTGAAAAAATTAACATGTACGATGCAGTTTTCTTGTTATCCTAATTGGTGCCATTTACAGTGATCAGTCATGATGCACGCTTACTTCTGAACAAAATTTGGCACACCATTTGTGATGGAAAATTGGTGGTTGCCAATAAAGATCACTTAAAAAAAAAAAAAAGGGTAACTTGCTGGCAGAGAAGCATTCTGATTTTGCTTCAAATAACAGGCTCCCTGGCGACAATCATAACTGAAATTCTAATCGTTAAATATTTGTTACTAGATCAACATTTCAGTGCATTACATTTTGCTCAGTTTTATGAAGTTCTATCTACATAGTATGGAACAAATTCTGTAGGCTAGCTCTGTGCTCTACCAGTACGGGATTATATATAGGGATGAGAGCGACATATCACAAGGGGTGAGAGTTCAAGTTACTTCTTGAGAATCGTTTGAGCTATCTATATATGTAAACTTCTATCTACTAAAGGAGCTTCATATAGTAGGAAATATATTAAAGAAAATGTACTTTAATCTTTTTTTCTGTTTCAGAATTACAGAAGATGATGTCTTAAGATTTTTAATTTTCCTTCCCTGCTTCTTCCCCTCTGTTCCCCCCATATCTTGAAGTCTTAAGTATTATATGCTAGGATGAATTTTGTTCTGATGGTACTTCAGTCTGCCTTTCAAAAGCAGCAAAATGTTGTATGATTTATACTTTGTGTCCTTGTTTTGTAGATCAGAGATTGGATCTGTGCAAACTTGGGCCAAATGATAATGATACTGTTAGAGGACAGATAGTAGGTAAGTAAGGCTTTTAATCTTTTAGTTCACTTAGAGCTTAAAAGTAGCTGTGAAAATACACTACCTAGATATCAGGTTTCTCTATTTTTTTTTTAAATTCAGTGTTTAGTGCCAAAACCATTGACCTCAAGACAAAAGTGTATGTGTGTGTGTATATATATAAAATTATAACTGTTGGGATAGTTAAGACCATACACATATAATACAAAACTTATTTAGAAAGTGTTGAATTTCGCTCTAAACAAAGGTGGCAGTTCAAGCCTGAACCTCCTGTGGAAATACTGAGTACAAGTGTCTTGGCCATTGAGAGTTCCCGTAAAGCTGTGGTTCCTGGAGGTTTTGTGCAAAGATAGAACATCTTGCTGTAACAGGAGAGTATTTTTAAAATGGTCAGTTCATTTAGGGTTATTAAGAGGCCTGACACCGGTCTCGATAACTGTGCTTTCTTGTTCTGCTACTTCATAAACGTTAAATAATTATATTTAAAACAAACAAACAAAAAACTTCTTGAAGCCGGCAAATTGAAAAATAAGCATCCCACAAATAACTTCATAAACCTCCTTTTGGTGCATTGTTGGTTGTTTCAGAGGACGGTGTTTCAAACAGGTAATGTAAGATGTCAAAAAGATGTGGATCAGGATAAGGAGTCTATATTTATGGCAAGGTGTTAGAGTTTTTGGAGATGGGGATTAAAAAGTGAGTTTGTATGTTCAGTATTATGTTCAATTGTTATTTCAAATAATATCCAAGCATCATCCTTGTTTAGTCAGACAGAGAAAGCTATTGAAAAAGCAATTGGCAAATAGGGGCTTCATTGTATATCTTTGTTTTCCTTGAAGTCCTGTTGATTAATACTTAAGACTTTCTCTCTTCATGTTGCTTTTATCGTCTGTCTAGCATCTGATCTGCAAGTGTTTGCACAGTGTTCACATAAGAGTAAGGTGGCAGAATAGGATTAAATGATGGTAGAAATGTGGAACTGTAAGTGCAGTGCTGACACTTCCAGACCATTCTTGAACATTATATTTTCCATTTGAGCTTGCACAGACGAATAAAGAATAAAACAGTCATTTTTCTAGGGTGTGTTGTGTTGTCAGTTTGGCTTGCTTTTTAGTTTGTGCTCCAGTATGCTGGTCCCTGGATCACCCATGCTGTGTACATCCTGTTTGTGTGTGTGTGTGTTTTTTGCTTTTGTTTGGTTGTTGTTGGATTTGTGTTGTTGTTGTTTGCTTGTTTTATTTTGTGGAGTGCTTTTTAAGAACAGACTGAGCACAGCTGAGGAGGGAGCTTGTTCACGGCCTGCTCTACACAGCAGAGATGCCCTCTGCCCACAGCAGTCCTTCAGACGTGATACTAGCAGGGACTGTACCCTCACACCGTGATGTGCTCTCATGCTGCCCTCCAGAGTATGCAACGTGCATCCTTGTTGTCACAAGTTGAGAATGATAGTCTTAATTTGGGCACTTTAAACAAGAGAAAACAAAACAAGCAAGCAAACAAACAGTTCTCAAGGCTGTTGGGATACCAAATTGGAAACCTGGGTCAAATACCATGCAGTGTGGGCATGGCCAATACACTTCAGAGATATCAGAGAGAACTTGCTGTCAGCAGTGTGGCCAGAAACCAGCCTGACCAGTTGGCTTAACCTGTTGTGGTCATGGAAAGTGGTATAGCCAAAGCAGCATTTGTTCATTTGGCATGCTTCTTAGGATGTGTCCCTAGTTAGCAGGAGCTGCTGGGTCATGCATTAAACCTAGAAAAAACACAGCTTGTCAGGTTACAGCAGAGACTGTTAGAACACATCTGTATGTTCTGCTTTACGCTGTTACCGTCAGAAAGGTTTCCTCAGTCATGGCTGTGTTTGAATTTGATGCATGCTTGGTAGGACTGCAGAGACTCCTGTCTCTTCTGTTGAAATTGTCATTATTAATCTCCTTACGTCTTAATATTTCTTCACTAACACAATGTTGTTGAATGAGTCGATGAGCCTGAGTAGAACTAGGTAATTCTACTGCAGTTATGTGGTGCGAAAATACTGTTTAAAAATTAGTAACAAAATAGAATAAGATATAAATGTACTCTCAGTACTTTTAATGATAAACCCACTTAAATGAAGAAGCTATGCGAGATTGAAAAACAAGATTCAAATGTAAGCGATACCTTCAGAGGATAATAACGTTACAAATCAAGTGCACAGTGGTCATGACTTTATAATCTGGGTCAGTGAGCAAGGGGATCTCTATCTTAAAATCCTAAGGTTATCTTCAAAGGGGGGAAAGAAAAGGGGACTCGTGTGAGTAGCGGAGGCAAAGGGCACCTGAACTGTGTCTTAATCTTGCAGCTGTCTTCTGTGCCACCATTTTATTTCTGATGTGGCGGCGCAGAAAAAATGAATCCTTACTCATTACAAAATGAAGCCGTACACAAATTTTGGTCCTCACATAGGCAAAGAGGAGGTAATTGCCTTTGTTTAGTTTCATTTTTCTGTGTGTATTGCTTGCCAAACCTTGCCTACATGCAGCAGTGTGAACTTGTGTGGGTTTGTTGCAGAATAAATACATCATCTAAGATTTCATTTTGTTTGAAATTAAATTTAAGGTGTCTCTCACTCTAAGAAGGTGCATAGTAATATTAGTGTTCATGGAAGACAAGAAGTAAATACCAATAAGGAATAAGGCAACCAGGTGCTGCAGGGCTCCCTGGGCTGGTCTGTTAAGGGCCCAAAATTTAAGCTTCAAAACATGTTGTTGAAAGTTTGGTGTCTCTGGCAAAAGTTACCAGTACTATTACATCTGTTTGCAACTTTGTGATCTGGATGAATGTCTGGTTGTGTCTAGATTCAGGTCTCTGAGTTTTTCACTTTACATGTAAACGCGGCTTTGTTGTCCAGAGGTAGAGTAGTGCCACTTCAAGAAATATGTGCCACAGCACATACTTAGTTCTTAAATAATCACTTTGTTGTTAAAAGCAAACCAAAAGCTCTTTTAAAAGCAAAAAAAAAAAAAAAAAAAAAAACAAACAAGTGGTTAATTTCTGCCTGATTTTGTGTGTGTGTGTGTAGAATTTCATGTGCACACAAAATACATAGTAAGGAGTCAAAACTACAAAGAATTTCTTGTTTTAAAGCCTCCAACGGGCAGTTCTCCCTTCCTGTTAGCAGTACACACCTGGTGCTAGCACTGTCCCGCTTGCTGCTGGAGCCATTCTGCATGAGGTGCTACCAGGGCAGCTTGTTACGTTACAGTCTGCTTCGTACAGGGAAAACCTAATGACAGTTTGAGTTAGCTTCTTTTCCTGCCTTGTGTTCATGTTCTTCAAGATAGCTTTCTGAAGTAGTGTGTAGAGAATTACGTGTGTGAAAACGTGTTGTTGCTGTATAACTTTGATTGGTGGGAAGGAAAAAATATCCAGAACATGGTTCAGTTTAGTCCTTCAAATTTTACTGTTTCTCTTTCAACTGTAACTGTAATTCACACGCAGGTGTAATATCTTTAATAATTCTTTTATTATCTTAATAGTAAGTCTTCAGTCCAGAGACCGAATAGGCACAGGAGGACAAGTTGTGGATTGCAGTCGTTTATTTGATAACGATTTGCCAGATGGGTAAGCTGACTCCACTGTCAATACAAATACAGCTCACACAACAGACTTCTGCAGTAATGAGAAGTCAAAGTAAAAATAGGTTAATTTATTTTTGTTCTACATTTTTAAATTTAGGAACAGGCGATATGCCAGCCAGGCTACGCGGAGTGTTTAAGAGTTTGACCCTTGTCTCTTTTTTTTTTGAAAGTGGGAGGTGGCATATAAACATAAATGCAGTTTTAAAATATACTTTTTTCCACGTTATAGAATTGATAAGCTACTATAATCTTAAGTCACTGACAGCTGACCAGCTACATCCATATAGTAGTTTTGTAGCAATGTAGTGATCGCACAAGCCTGGCCATCTTCTACAGAGCTGTGTAAAAATGGATCACTGTTTTCTTCCATGTAAATTGTGGTGAATAAAACATGATTGGAAGAGCTAATGGAGCCTGAGTTCTTGCTGTATTTACCTGCCAAATGCTGGGTTTGGGATTTTGATTTATCCCTGTGAGAGTTAATGACATCATTAACACCTAGCAAAAAGTTTTGCAAATACAGAAAAATGCTTTATTTTAGGTTGTGGTGCTGTCATCAACTTTTTCAGAGCAAACATAGAACCTTTGAATGTGATTCTTTGCAGGTAAATACAAGACAAACTGATAATTCAGGTGATGAGCTTTAAAATGTAAATTATCATGTAAGTCCTAAACAGCGTTCTTTTTTTAGTTTAGAGTCTGAGGAAGTCACAAGTGTTCTTGAAAATGCTTTTGAATTTTCACTTTAAAATGTTAATTGTGTAAATATTGCTTATATAATTGTGTAACTGCACAGTCGTATTGTCTCATGTATTTTGAAGTGCAAAAATAGTAATAAAAAAATCTTGTTATTTGAAGGTGACTTTTTTAGTGAAGCAAGTATTGGTAAAAACACTACAAGAGGACTTATAAGGACAAAGTTAAATTTAGAAAAACTAAACACGGTGTTTTCAAAAAGTTTTTTTTTATGGTTAATTGGATTTAATTAGAATTCAAAGATTTATTGAACGTGGTATGATATTTTTAATGATATGCCTAGTTCCAAGGGAGAGAAGCATGTAAAATTAATTGAGAGTTGAACTTTCAGTTGTTTCCTGTTACCTTGTTCAGCTAATATGATTCATAATAGTGTACGTCTTCCTGAGTTGGCATTTATGTTGGAAACATTTAGTGCCCTGGTTTCCTGGAAATACCACTCATTGCCTTATCTCTCAATGTCTGAATTCTAGGTGGGAGGAACGGAGGACTGCTTCTGGAAGGATCCAGTATTTAAATCATATTACACGAACAACTCAGTGGGAACGACCAACACGGTAAGAAATTGTTCAGGAGACCGTGCGTGTGGTGAAGTCTGTTTGCTGACCAGGAGCACTGACCGCAAGGGAGTCTGTGTCTCTACCAGGAAGTATTCAGCATTCCTCAGAGTCCCTGTACAAACGCTGTGTGCTTTTCTTTTCTAGCATCTTACTCCTTCGTCCTGTCCAGTATTTAATTCAGAATAATCCTTCTGACTAGATTTTCTTCTACCTGAATACTAGCATCGTTCTCCTGTAAAGCTGCTATGGTAGAACCATATAAATACAGCCATTACAGTGTGGAGACATTGTAAGAGGTGAATAAAGAGATCGTGAGCTATGTCTCATAGCTATGTGCATGTTATGACGGTGTAATGCAGAACGTTAAAAACTGTTACAGAACACGTTTTAAAATCATTACAATCACCTGCTCTAATAACCAAAAATGTGCATTGCAAAGCATTTCTTCAAACCAGTTTTGCTGTTACCTGAACTGTAGACAGTGTCAGTGTGTGTTTTTCACTCTTCTGCAGACTGTCTCTGCCTATCAGCTCTCTCTTGCACCCTCAATAAATATTATTCCAGTCTCTGTATGTAACCATATTTGACATAAAATAATGTAAACTGTTAATGCTGCCAGCTCTGATATATATTAGCAGTTTTAAAGTGACTGAATGTACTGAACAGCTTTTTAATGTCTGTCTATTCTTTTCTGGTATGTTAAAACCCCTATTCTAAGCACTAGACATGTTCACAATAGAAAAATAAATACAAAATACCTAACTTGGTTAGGGGGGTTTCCTGCATTCTTATCAATCCCTCTAACCCATTTTACGTCCTTTTAAAAGCAGCACTGAGATATGAAACCATAACATTCAATGTTTCCTCTTCCTGTCAAGCTCTCAAGAACAACTGTTTCTATCTCACTTAGCCCGTTTTCACCATCCTCGCCTAATAACCTTCCTTAAAGGTTAAAAGGAATAATGAGACGTTATAGCTTCTTCAGCCATATGGAGGCAAGTGAGAAATTTTGAACTATATGCTGCTCATAAAATAATAGTTTCACTCTCAGTTTTTTACTCTTGTGTTTTTTTTTAGGGTGGGAACTGCTCACATGAGCATTTGATACGATCTTGATCCTGCAGCATCATGCACTAAAGTGTCAGGTCAGACCCTAGCACAGATGAGGAGGTTTAGTGATCGCTCTGGGATGAACAGAACAGCTCAGAACAGCAGCTTTCTGCCCATTGTCAGGGCATCTTGCTCCACGGGTAACTGTGACAGAAGCTTCTGGTAGAGAAAGCACATAATTTTCACATTTTTCCCAACAGGCCAGCATCTGAATACTCCAGTCCAGGCAGACCGCTGAGCTGTTTTGTGGATGAGAACACTCCAATTACGGGAACAAACGGTGCAACATGCGGGCAGTCATCAGATCCCCGGCTGGCAGAGAGGAGAGTCAGGTCACAGAGGCACAGGAATTACATGAGCAGGACACACTTGCACACTCCTCCTGATTTACCTGAAGGCTATGGTATGTAAATTAATTTATTGTACGTCTCCTGGGGAGCAGGAAAAATGGGTTACATCTCATCATATATTAAATGCTTTTGATTAGTTAGTTTGGGGAAAGCAGTCTTTGCGAGTTTTTGTATTACATGTTTTGTTCTTATCGTTATTAATTTGTCTTGATTTCACAGAGCAAAGGACGACTCAGCAAGGTCAGGTCTATTTTCTGCATACTCAGACTGGTGTTAGCACGTGGCATGATCCAAGAGTGCCTAGGTAAGAAAATGATGAAAGTATCCTTAAGGTGTCAAATTAAAATAGTTTAACCAGTGCTCTTCTAATAGTTGTCTCCATAGTATTTGATATATAGATATTTACTGTTGGCCCCTAAAAAACTCATTTTAACAAGTCATTCATCAAAATGAATTCATCTATTTTCCTCACTTCTTCAGATTATTACTTTAAAGCAATGGAGAATCAAGAAACAAACTACAGTGATGTAGAAATTTTTATTTTTTTTTAAATTCAGTCTCTGAAATTAACAAGACCTGAGAAACTGGCAATATAAGTTTATGAGGAACAAATTGTGTGACAAATGTGATAGTAAAATGTGATCATTTTAGATAGGGAGCAGACAAAGAAGAAAACTTTGGAAAATCTAGTGGGTGTCATGTATATTTAAGATGCAGCATTTGTACTGAACGGCACTCATCTTTAAAAATTCACTTAAATTTACTTGGCTGTGAGAATTATTGTCCAGTGTTCAGACTACCAAATATAATTAACTCAAGGAATGGGAAATGTAATCCATTTTGAAGAAATTAATTGGAGACGCTGGGTCATAAAAAGCCTGGAAGCTGAAATGGTGAGCGATGTTCAAAGTGCTGGGATTTTTTTTTAAAGAAAAAAAACAAACAACCCAACCAACTGAAACAAGATAGAACAACAACAAATCTTTTTTTCCACTTGGGTATGGTAGCAAATATCTAAAACTACCCTGGCTTTTTTACAGCTTTTTTCCCTTTACAGAGCAGAAAAGGGAAAGAGCACATGATTATTTCTGATGTATATGAAAGGAAAGAAAGAAAATGTGGGAATTATTGTTAGTTTCTGATTTTCTTTACAATACCATCCTGAGATTTTAGAAGACAATAATTTTCAACAGGATTTTTTTTCTTAATGTGTGCAGTTTGGAATTGGCAGCCAGTATAGGCATTTATGAGAATTGTAAAAATTCTGTCAGTTGCTGCTGGTGTTCATTCCCATGGAAATGGATTTTGACTCTCCTGGGAAGGATAAAGTGCCTCGTAGCCATAACTTCATTGCATTTTCAAATGATTCTTCTAATTGTTTTTAGTAGTCCGTTTGTGTTACAAAATTATCCTTTGTTATGATGCATTATCTGAAACATGAGAGTGAAATAGAGTTGGCAGTTGTGTATTAGGAAGTATTTGTTCACATGATTTACATATTATATAAAACTAGAAACTAGACCTCTCTAAAAAAAAAGTCATATTAAAAAATGAAGAAAGTTAAGTTTCCTCAAGTTTGTTTTGTAATGATTTTGTACAAAATCCAAGTTAGGACTGCTTTTAGGTGTGGCAACAGAAACTGTGTGAGTGTCTCTGAGAACAAAATTTGGCTGCTTGCATGTACCAGCCATGATGACAGGACAGAGCTTATGTCATTTCTAAGAAACATTGTATTTTATGCTAATATGCCACAGTCATTTCGCTAGTAAAAATAAAGCCTACAGTTCAGCAGCGCTGTGTGTATGGGTAATATCAGCAGAAGCTCATTTCTAGAGCCTGTATTTCCTTTAGTAGCTGTTAAGCTTTTTGAGTCCCTGCAGAGTGCATCTTTTCAGGCTCTATGTCCCTCAGCTCTTTCCTCCCATCAGCTCTAATGGTACCACGTGATATGAAGACTTGCACCTTCAAAAATAAGGCTCTTGACAGGGTGAGGTATCCAAGGTGTGAATCGCATACATTTATTGACGTTTGAAAAACTAACACTTGTCTTCAGTGAGCCTCTGAAACAAATCTGCGTAATCCTAATTTCAGCAGAATTTTCTTGAGACCAGTTAAGGTTTCTCTGCATTGCTCAGTGCAGAGCTGAGTCATTGTTCTTTATTTTTTTTCTTTAATAATTTGTTAGAGACCTGTTTGCTTCCCACTAGCACTTGGGGTTTGGGAGCAAAAATCAGCTGTGGCCTACATGCATATTCCATGCATAATTCTTCATGGAAAGTGTAACTCTTCAGAAATATACTTTTGTTTTGTAGGAGTTTTTAAAGTGTGATTCAGAGTTCCTTACATGACTAATGTTGTTTTAAAAATGTTTTCTGTCAGAATTGGTGTAGAACTGCAATTCCATTCTGGCAAATATGGCAGTGGCCTTTATTTTTGTTTTAAGCCTCTATTAATTTAACATCTGAAGTTAGTTTGTAAAAATGAAGGTTATTTGATAAGAATTTTTTTCCCCGCGGCATGTGTTCTGGGGTGTGTGTTTTTTCTTTGGTGGGCTTGCACCTAGGGAGCAGAGATTCCAGCTGAACAGATCAAGTTTCTGAAACAATACATTTTCTCAGACTTCATGGAATTGTTCTGTTACATTTACGCTTGTTTGGCTCAGAGGCCAAATGCTGAGGTATTTTTCATTTTATATTTGTTTTCACAGGGATCTTAGCAACATCAATTGTGAAGAGCTTGGTCCCCTGCCTCCTGGATGGGAGATCCGAAATACAGCAACAGGCAGAGTTTATTTTGTTGACCATAACAACAGGACAACGCAGTTTACGGATCCACGGCTTTCTGCTAACTTGCATTTAGTATTAAAGTAAGTCTAAAGTCTCCAGCACATGTTGAATGTAATAGAGGAAAGAAAGTGACTCTTAAGGGGTACTAGATTTTATATCAAGTTGTATTCTGCCATTCAGTAGTATTTGAAGCACAGCAGCAACAAAACAAAACAAAGCAAAAAAGTGAAACAAAACCAAAAAAAAAAACCAAAACAACCACCCTCTAGCAGCATTTAGACAGGAATGTGGCTATTGTGATGCCAGGAGTCGGGGCCGGGAGGGAGGGGGGAAGCAAGTGCCTTCCCATGCAAAAGACTGGCCTGTGGAATTCATTCCAACAGCGAGACAGACACTTTCTTTCCTTTTCTTTTTGCTTTGTACTACTTTCAGTGATGGAGTGCTTGTTTTAAAAATATCAGATTGCATTCAATACCCAATTGAGTTAGGCAAGGGTACAGAAGTGCCCAACTATTTTTCTGAGAGAAAGAGAAGTAATTCAGCCCCTACATTCAGTTTTAGAGTGTAAGACAAGTTGAGATGTTCTCAAAAATAAGACACCAATAATTTAAATTGGATTTGTTACCACTAAAAACAAAACAAAAACAAAAAACAAACCAAAAAAACCCTATTTCCTCTGCATTAGTGCAGATATCACATTTTAGTATCACAATTTTTAAAGGAGAAAGGGAAACTCAAAAGGATTCTGGCTGTTGTTTTCATTCCCAAGTACTCACTTCACCCTGACGAACTCTACTGAAAATGGAAACCAAAATGTGAACAAACATTTCTGTTTTGCCTCGACATGGCTATCAGTTTGTCCGAGCTCTGTGGGAATTTGCTTCTATTGTTTCTCCTATTAACACCTTTTAATACTCTTGGGAAACACCTGTAAACTATTAAGTGGGTGTTAAGTGGAAGGAACAAATAAAGAACTGGTAAGATAGAAAGTAATGTGCGGCCCTGGGCAAGGAATAAGTGTGAGGAATAGTCCTTTTAAGGAAGTGAATCCTTGGGAAGAGAAGCTGAAGCAAACAATAATGGCAGCAAGCACTGAAAAGACAAAACCAAGGAATAAAGTAATATCCAGGAGTTGCATGTAGCTTTGTGCATAAAAGTTGGCTAGCCTTTGCCCAATACCCATTTGAAGTTACTAGCCGAAGAGGGAGGCAAGTCTAAATATGGACAAATATTTATTTGTTTAGAAAGTCATTGTTTTTATTTTTGTATATTACAGAGCATTAGTAAAAGTTCCCATCATCCAGAGAGTTAATGAGATTTAGATATGTTAACCAAGATAAACTTCAGACCCTCTTAACTACAACAATGTAATTCCTAACTAGAACATTTAGTTAACTGGTCTATATTTGAAAAAACTGTCCTTCACAGGTATGTTTATTTTTAAATGGTAGTAGGCACATAGTGGCTAGGTCAACATGTGTTGTGAAGGACAATACATAGGTAGCTTTTCATCTAAAAAAATCCACTTTGGCTTTCAAGTTCCAGAACCATTTTGCATTTTTTTAAACTTAAGCACACTGTAGTAGTTCTTTTTCATTTGTACATCTGTCTTTCATTAGGGAAGGATTTCAGAAATTCAACCAACAGTGTCATCAGCAAAATCTGCTGCCTGATAAATCTTTTCTGGTGTTTATTCTTTTATTGCACAAAACGGGATATGTGAAAAAATGAAACCCACCTCATCATTTGTTCTTTAAAAAAACAAGAACAGAAAAAAAAACAAACAGGCAATATGCTTCAGGCTTGTAATTTTTAAAATTATCTGAGAAATAAGTTTAGTGTTTGGGTGGAACGGGTGTGATAGTTCTAGGCTCAAAATTGTAATAAAGATTTTATGTTCGGTAATACTGACTTCTGTTGGGCTGAGTAAAGAAATTTGTTCTTTCAGTGGTGACATTAGAAGTTATGAAAATAATCAAAGTTGTTAACCAATTCCGTTTTTAAAATATTGGCCAAGAGTTCATGTTAGGTTTTGATAGTTATGGTACCTGAAAAGTAGTTAGCTATATCCTCAAAACACAGTATGCAATCAAGCATATTCATTCAGCTGTGAAAACAAACTTAAGAAATTATTTAATTACTTCAAGTACTGCAGATTGTTTAGCTAATACTACACTGATTATTTTTAGTCTAATATGGAGGATGGCATTTTATTTTTCTTCTTCTAGTGCTGCTTTATTTTAATTTGGTTTAATTTGATGCACAGATCTTAAATTCATGCTCATTTCAGAGACTGCATTTTGTTTGACTAACTAGTTTTATGTCTAGGATACTGTGTTTTTATACTAAAAGAGTATACACAAAGGCAGTATGAATGTATGCTCACTTCAGTATGTAATTATGACCTCTGGTAGGCATATATGAGGGATATTTTCACAAGATTGTCCTTATGGAATCAGAAAATGCAGAAGGCACAATAACATTTGCTGGTTGGACTAGATCTTGGAGGTCTTTTCTCAGCCTTAATGGTTGTATGATTCTATGATTTCTGCTTTGATTTGTGTATCAATTAAATACACTTTTACTTGTGATTAGCTCTAAATAAGAATCTCACTTAAAAGTATCATGCAGGTAGCACAAATAATGTTGAACCGTACTCTGGAACCACATCAAGTTGGTGAAAGCCTGCTGGAAATGAATTTTGGTTGGCCAGGAGAGCTTTCTAGTAGACATTGCTTCAAAACAGGCAACAGACTGAAAATGTAAAATATATTAAAGTTGTGTGTGGTCCTATCTAATATTTTTGGTCCCTTATGTTGCAAAAAACAATATATGTTCCAATGAAAAAAAATCTAAATTGTGACCTTTCCTATTTATCCAATAAATTTAGGGTATTATCATGTGTCCCACACTGAGAGGTGTTGTTATTGTTATTATTATTTTTTACCCACGGTTTATGTAAAATACAACTTTTATCCTGGCTTGCTTGGAGACGTCATACTGAAATACAAAAATATCCACTCACTGTCTACAAGAAATGACACAAGGGAGAGCATCTCTGCTCAAGATAAATTTTCTTTCTCTAGTAAGAACTTAGATTTACAAAATCTCTTAGAATTACTAGTAAAAATACTTGTTTATCTGTGCCAATTAGTTACATGTGAACTCCCCACATTCCTGTGGTCCAGACTAGGCCAGGTACAAGGGACAAGGTCCTTGCCAAGCTGCCAGTACAAACATCTTTTTGTAAGCTTACTCTTTTTCAGACAAGCCATTTAAAACAGACTATGGTATTGACTGTAGATTAGAGGCATAGTGTTTGGCAGACCCCTGAATTTTAAAATGGAGGAAGGCAAAACATGCAAGGGAAATATGGAAATGGTATCTGAGAAATTCAGTGTCAGCAGCTTAGTAGTAAAATTGTATGGCTAATACCTTATTATATAGTGCTGTAACCTTTTACATACTTTGTAGAGTAGTACTAATAGAAATAACAAACCCTAAAAACAACTGATAGTTGCCAAGATAGACAGAAACATATGTCTTTAGTCAGGATAAAATCTCTCTGAATTTATTTTTTACTGGACCTGAATGTTTTTAGTGTAATCACAGTAATAATCATAGTAAAATGTAAGTAGTTCAGTTACAAAAACTTAACCTTTAAGAAACATCTGAAGAAAACAGGGTACGTATGACTGGAATACCTGCAAACAGCTGTGTTTGTTTCTAGCCGCCAGAATCAACTTAAAGATCAGCAGCACCAGCAGCAGCAGCAGGTAGTGTCCCTGTGTCAGCTTCCAGATGAGGCAGAGTGTCTCACTGTGCCAAGGTACAAGCGAGACCTGGTGCAGAAACTCAAGATCCTGAGGCAAGAGCTGTCACAGCAGCAACCTCAAGCTGGCCATTGTCGTATTGAGGTCTCCAGGGAAGAGATTTTTGAGGTAATTTGAGAACTTGACCTATTTATTAACATTGAGGGAAGGGGAGGAGGGTTATCCGTAAGTGTCTGAAGAAGTCATTCAGGTAGATGAAATGTTGAAGCCTGGAGTTAAAGCTGAAATTTTATAAATTTTATCTGTGGTATATGGGGACAGGAAGCATTTTGCGTGTGCGATCAGAACAGTTGTGTATGTAAAGTAGAAGTATTTACCCTGTGAAGAAGAAGAAAAAGGAGGAAAGCTTTCCCTGTGATTGGAAGTGGACGCTTTCCTCACTTCTTTCACCACTATAAGACAGTGTCTCTTACAGAGGGGATGTTGCAATCTGAAAACTAAACAATCTGAAAAGATCTTTGATGTTTTTGTAAGTTAAATAAAAAGACTATTGAATAATATTCATCTTTGGAGTTAAAATTGCTTAGCACCTATCTCAGTTCTGGCTGATATTTTTGCAGAATCAGACATATTTTATGCATTCAGTAGGCTTCTGAATGACCAGAGATGTCTGCATTGAGTCATTTACGTCTTATTTTGTGAGATTGCTCAGCAGAATAATTCTGCTGAATTGATGAAATGCAATTATAATACACTGACTTTTTCTGAAGAACAGTATGTCTTGAGAATTTAATCAGCCATCCCACCCGTCCCTGTTGCATTTTTATCCCACCCACAAACATGATAGCCCGCTGTGTTGTCACCGTTTTTACAGCCAGGAAAGATTTGTGTTGGCCTTCCCTTTGGAGACTGTCAAGTCACTTCATAATCAACTGAAAAAGAAAGGGGGGGGGGGAAATGCTGCTGTACAGCAGTGAAAATTATCATTTTCATTATTATGAATTTTTATTTTATTTTTTTGAAAACAAAAATTTACTGACACAGATTTGGGGGGGGTAAAGTTATGTTAGAATGATATAAAATATTATGATCACTGTACACCCCTGGAAGTTTAGAGGTGGTTCTTCTCTCATATCTGTTTTATTTGAGAAGCATTATCACATTTATAGAAAACTGTGTAGCAGTCTGTGATCGGAGGAATGGTTGTTAGTATCTAGGAAAATAGTATCCCCCTTGGACCTAGAATCTGAGACTCCCTTCATTTCTAATAAACGGTAGTAGCTTCTTCGTGTCTGTAAATAGCAGTTAATAAAAGAATGTGTTGTGTATTTACAGGAATCCTACAGGCAAGTCATGAAGATGAGGCCAAAAGACCTGTGGAAACGATTAATGATAAAATTCCGTGGGGAGGAAGGCCTTGATTATGGAGGTGTTGCCAGGTAAACAGTGCATCCTCTGTCTCTTCCCGCAGCCTCACCAGCTTCACTGCTCTGAATCCAAGACTAGTCTTTTAACAGCCCTGTTTGTTTTTTTTTAAATATATATATATATTTATTTCAGTAACAGATTATTCTTCTGACATGCATATATTTTTCAGATAATCTTTTTAAAGGCAAAATGTGTCAAAAAAACACTAATTCCTTGTAAATAAATCAAAATGCATGTTACAGATTGCATCAGAGGCTTATCACATATGTGAGACGCGCTTTTGATATCTATCAAAATTACACTATTTGTTTTTGGTTAGTAAAGCCTTTGGTATTTGAGAATTTACACCACTAAACACTCAACTTTACAGCAGAGTTTTGATCAAAAATATGCTTTATTGCAAGTTACCACTACTGTTTGAAGCAATATCTTAAGAACTAGCAGTTGGAAGGCAGCTAAAATCTGTCAGTTGTCTGTGAGGTTGTTCTTGACTTTTTTATAAAAAGGAACTTTTTTTAATTGTATGAAGAGATCCTTCGTATATTAAACCTATTCTAGGAATTCTATTGGCTGTCAGGAGCTGTGCATTAACTGAATCAGTAAAAAATAATTCTGACTTCAGCCTTATCTAAACATGTTCATAGCCAACTTCATTTTGAAAAGATTGAAGATATTCTTAGTATATGAATGCATTTGTCTAAAGTACACTATAAATTATTCTTTTTCTTCAGGGAGTGGCTCTACCTATTGTCACATGAAATGTTGAATCCATATTACGGTCTCTTCCAATATTCCCGAGATGATATCTATACACTGCAAATCAACCCAGACTCTGCAGTTAACCCGGTATGACTGGCAACAGGAGTTTTGTGACCTAGAAATTAAATACGTGCAGAGAATGTTCTAGACTTAAGAATCTAATTCTCGCATTAGTATTACTAGACACTGAATTTGTGCGATATGATAATTTATTTTTAGAACTGATCAAAGAAACCTCCCAAATGTGTTCTTAATTTTCTTTAAGATGTCGATTTATGTTTCTTTTGGGATAAATTAAGTTTGTTTTGATTCTTAGTAGTAAGACTTCTGGACTGGAAGCAATATACTAAATGTACTGTGTACAAAAACAAACAAAAAAGAAAATTCTGGCTATGTTTTTGGGTTTGTTTTTTTTTTCGTTTTATTGAAATTTTGTTTAATATTCAGCAGGTACAATCTAGCAGTCTTGTTTAGCTGAATGACTTAGTCTCTTTCAATTCTAGGAACACTTATCATATTTCCATTTTGTTGGACGGATAATGGGGATGGCTGTATTTCACGGACACTATATTGACGGGGGCTTCACGTTGCCTTTCTATAAGCAGTTGCTAGGAAAGCCAATTACTTTGGATGATATGGAATTGGTTGACCCTGATCTTCATAACAGCTTAGTTTGGATACTGTATGTACTGTGCGTTATATTTTACAATGTTAGATTTCTTTCTGTTTAACACATGATATATGTCCCTAAATCCTGTTGAAAAGAGATGAGGTATATTTTGATCTCCTGCTCAGGCAGATTTAAGAAACGTCTTTCTTACACGCACAATTTGTCTTCTTTAAAGGCTTAACATGCTCAAAGTATTCAAATCTGGAGGGGATGAAAGATTACTGAGCTGTAAACTATTCCGTTGTTCATAAATTTGTTAATTGATTTTGCCTATTATAAACAGCATGTTACCGAAATATAACATTGGAAGTTTGATAATTGGTTTAAAATATAACGAAAATGTGTATTCATCTCTTGCTTCCAAGCAGTAATTTTAAATGTTACTCAAAAAGTAAATTATGATGTCTGTCAAAAGTATTATGGCTGTAATATATTTGCAGAATATATTTTTGTTGAGTCATTTACTTATTTCTTTCCACCAGTGAGAATGATATCACAGGAGTCTTAGACCATACATTCTGTGTAGAACACAATGCATATGGGGAAATTATTCAACATGAACTGAAACCCAATGGCAAAAGCATCCCAGTGACAGAAGAAAACAAAAAGGAATATGTCAGGTACTTATTTGAAGTAATTGTTATGGTGTGTTTTTTTTATTCCTAAATGGTAGTGCAATAATTTTGTTGTTACATAATGCTGTTACTAAGGCCATTTTTTTGGCTGAATAAATTGCAGGTTTATTATATTTGAATACATTTTTCACAAATCCAATTTGCACTTGCTTGCAGGCTTTATGTAAACTGGCGATTTTTACGAGGAATTGAAGCTCAGTTTCTGGCTCTACAGAAAGGATTTAATGAAGTAATCCCACAACATCTGCTGAAGACATTTGATGAGAAAGAGTTAGAGGTCAGTACACTAATGTTATGTTATGTCGTCAAGTGTAATAATAAAAGCCCGAGGCATTCTTTTGAGACTAAGGAACATGTGAAGTTGTATCCCCAGTGCCTTAGAGGTTTTGCAGGTGTGCTAATACAAGAAATACAGTTAGCATAAGAGGTTACCAGGTCATGCAGTCTCTGAGATGGACAGCATGCATCTTCCACTGAGAATTAGTAGAGTGCTTCTCAAGGTGACATTTCATAGCAACTGTGTAAGTGGTAGATGAGGAGACCTTCTCCTATACAAAAAAAAAACAACCTGCTGAACCCATAGAATGTGATCTGCAGTGACCTTGGATTATTTCACTGAGTGTTACTCCAGCAGAGGCAGTGGTGCATATTTCTCACAGTGTAGTTTCATAATATTAATTTTAAGTGCTGCCAGGAAAATGCTCTGTCACTCCTTCCCACCTTGTTCCCAGCCCCTCCAGTGTACTGCACTGACATCGGTGTCAGACAGCTATGTGGTTTTGCAGAGCTGAGTTATGCCAGACTAAACTGGCCCTGCAATATAGCGTAAGGAAAGGTGCTGTCACCAACAAATGTGCTATAAAATGTCAAGATCAGCATCCACACAGTATCATCTCAGTTCAAATCCCATAGATCTCACGCTTGTTTTAAAACTGAAATCTAATATACAGTCTGTCAGCTGCAGAGCTGAGCTTCTTGCCATATAAAATGGCCACAAGGTAAATTATTAATGCTTTCTTTTGTTCCCTGTACTAGAATGTCAGTGAGTGCTATTCCTTAATCCTGAATGTTCTCATTCAACAACAACCAGCCAGCCAGCCTGTTAATCCACAATCGTTTTGCAGACAGAGGAAGAAGTGGTGAAAGTCTGGTGTTGTTAGTCACAAGCAGACGTCTTTATAATCATATCCCTTCTGAGCTTAAGCCAATCCATTGTGGTTCGCTGTTTAGAAGTGCCAAAAGCTCATCTTCAGGGGAGAAATCTTATTTGTATTACCTGTATGGTATCACAACAATAAAATTACTTCTGGGGGTCCAGAGTTGGATGAGCCAAACTGCACCCTTAGTTTTGCTCCGGAAAGAAGTACTGAATTCAAATTGGAATTATGTGCACTTTCACATATGGGGAAGAATCTGTGCTTCTAGTATTTGATTGACAGGCCAAGATGTTTTCATATAAGCTCATGAAATGTTTGAATTTTTTATTTGAATTAAGATAATTTGAAAAACTGTGTATAAAGGTAAGGCTCTTCATAAAGAAAAATGTTGTATTTCTACATCGCCTAATATTAGTGAGAAGTTATAATTTTCCTTTGGTTTAAAATCTGTCAATTTTTCAGACTCAGTAATTCATCATTTGTCTAGCTCCAAATCTTGTTGTTGTTGTTGTATTAATGGTCACAGAATCATTTAGGTTGGAAAAGACCTCTAACATTGTCAAGTACAACCCCCTAGTATTACCCTAGCACTGCCAAGTCTGCCACTAAACCGTGTCCCTAAGTACCACATCTGCACTGATGTCTTTTGAATACTTCAGGGATGGTGTGACTCAACTACTTCCTTTGGGCAGCAAGCACGTTCCAATGCTGCATAAACCTTTCAGTGAAGAAACTTTTCCTATTATCCAACCTAAACCTCCCCTGGTGCAACTTGACGCCATTTCCTTTTGTCCTATCAGTTGTTGCTTAGGAGAAGAGGCCAACCTTCACCCTGCTACAGCCTCCTTTGAGGTTGTTGTAGAGCACGGTAAGGTCTCCCCTGAGCCTCTTTTTTGTAGGCTAAATAACCCCAGTTCTCTCAACTGCTCCTCATAAGACCTGTTCTCTAGACCCTTCCCAGCTTCGTTTCCCAACGGAAGATGGATAGGTCCTAGTTCCCATCCCACTTATGAAATTATTAATTATATTTTAAATTTACAGCTCATTATTTGTGGACTTGGAAAAATCGATGTTAATGACTGGAAGGCAAATACTAGGTTAAAACACTGTACACCAGACAGCAACATTGTGAAATGGTTCTGGAAAGCTGTGGAATTCTTTGATGAAGAAAGGAGAGCGCGACTTCTCCAGTTTGTGACTGGCTCATCCAGAGTGCCTCTGCAGGGCTTCAAGGCATTGCAAGGTAATGTTTTGCCAGAAGTAACTGCAAGTGCCTGTATTTGGAAACACATCATAGAAACATTAGCTAAATATAAGGCTGGTTGGCGGTAATGTGACTTTTTTCAGGGGGATTTTTAATGGTCTGATGAATAACAGTCTCAGAAATGCCCTTTTTGCCAGTTTGTTACCTTTTAAATCAGCTGCAAATGGTTCTTGTTTCAATCATGCACTTCCTTCCTTCCTTCTCTAGTAATACTTTCTGATCAGTGGAGATCTAGCAGGGTTCTCATTATGTTTTTCCTGGAAGACTGTTTTTTCATTTCTCTTCTGCAAGCCTTCATCATCTGTACAGCTCTGCGGCCAGAAGACACCAACATGGAGTGTTCTTATTGTTCTGACAGCAGATGCACTTAGTAATCTGTACTGGTTTTATTGTAAGAGCAACATAGTCACAAGCATCCCAGGCAACAGAAATGATCTACTTAGTTATTGACCTGTTTTCTGAACTTCAGTCAAAGCTTTGGATCTCTGCTGCAGCAACTCTGGCTGCAACCCTTGTCGTTCTGTTAATGCACTAGTTACCCTATTTCATTCTCTCACAAGATGAGAGAAAGCAGCCCAGGGGAAACATTGACCACAAACCATTTTAATAGGTAGAAGATCCCGAGAGAACACACATTCAGTGATAATAGCTGTCAATAGCTGCCACAAACAATAGTGAGTTGCTATAGAAATCAGTTTCTTCTTCATCATCCCTTCTTCACCTGTCTTCACCTGGAAGCCCTCGTTTTTCTTTTCTTCTGTTCTTGAGCTCTAAAACGTTTGGGAGCATTAGAAGCTCAGGAATAATGACATTTTGAAGGCCCTAGTTACTTTAAGTGTTTAAATAATACTGGGGAGAGACTTGTTCAGGCAAACTGTGTAACTGTTAATGGCCTGAGAATAGCTGAAAGTAGGAATAACCTACTGCTGATGTGAATGCTGTTAGTATAGTGAAGCAAACTGCTTGGAGTATGGTAATGCCAGTTTACCTGCACTGTATATTCCAATATGACTATGCTAGTGGGAAAAAAAAAAATCTGTGAAAAACAAGCCTGCTTTCCTACATATTTGAACATGGACCTT
The DNA here is from genome assembly GCF_964034855.1 of Anser brachyrhynchus. Taxonomy (NCBI): domain Eukaryota; kingdom Metazoa; phylum Chordata; class Aves; order Anseriformes; family Anatidae; genus Anser; species Anser brachyrhynchus. The sequence goes on from NC_137711.1 coordinate 3,993,310, forward strand.
GTCAGGTTTTAGATTGGAGTTGTGTTAACACAGCAGTACGCTTTTATTTGCTTACACTCCTAGTTGACAGCAAAGAATCCCCATTAGAAAGATTCGATACTGTAGATTATATTCTTAAATGTCTGTCTGCCGAAGCAAAAATTTCAGTTTTATTAAGGCTAGGGCGTTTGTAAGCTCTTCTGGCCTTTGTCTAAAAGGCTGCTGTGTTGCAGTCTTTCGTTTAGCAGAGATTAAGGGGATTGCTACACAGTCAAGTAATTGCACAAAAATATAGAAGTTGGTATCTGTGACTCTTCTGTCCAGTTTGGCCACTACTCTACAGCTGTTATAACATGGGGACCGATAGAGTTGCGTTGTTTCCTTCTTTAGGAAGGGTGGGAAAAGTTAGATTCAGAACTGTTAGAATTATATAGTGCACAGTGTAAAACAGATTTTATTCTGCCTTATCGATGCTTTGTTATTGTTTATCTTTAAGTGACTTAAATAACTGCATGGTTATTTTGTGGGGGTAGATGGGAAGAAACTGATATGCACTATGAGGTGTTTTTTTTTCGGTAGGTGATTATGGTTTCAACTTTTTGTGCATAGTTTCTTTTTCTTGCTTTATTTACTTGTTTGTTACAGTGCAACAAAGCAATTTCATGTTGTGTGATACAATAGTAATAGGGATCTTTTCTGGATGTTCAGGTGCTGCAGGCCCACGACTATTTACAATACACCAGATTGATGCCAGCACTAACAATCTGCCGAAAGCTCATACCTGGTAAGAATGCTTCAGGTCTCTGTTGTCATGTATAGATTTGCTCTCTCTATATTTTGAATGGTGTTTCTTCATTTTCTGATGTCATAAATGCTATCCATTACAGAGTAGTAAAGGTGTGAAAACCGCAAATTGATTTTGTATATGAAGTGCTGTTGGCCTCATTAAATATTGCCTTGTCATTGTTTCAACTAGGTTAAAATGAAGTATAGCAGAACTTTGCTAGGTGAGGCTTGAAGTTGCAAACAATTGAAACTGTTGCTTTCTCTTTGCAGCTTTAACCGAATAGACATTCCTCCTTATGAAAGCTATGACAAGCTATATGAGAAGCTGCTAACTGCCATTGAAGAAACATGTGGGTTTGCTGTGGAATGACCCTTCACAGGCTTACCTGAGACTCTATTTATACTCCTGTCAGCCGGAAAGCCCTTCCCTCGCCAAGACTCAAGAAATGCTTGAAATACAGGAAACTTTCCCTTTTCTACACTAGGACACTGTAAGGGAAAGAACAACTTTGGAAATTTTTTTTTCTTCAAGAAAATAGATTCTGTGGTTCCTGCCATAGGATCATTCAGCTGCTATTAAAAACTAATATCTTGAACATACAGAATGCTGACTTTTCCTACATTTCAACAGTTAAGCAGTATTCTATACTTAAAGACTACTACTATTTTTGTAAAAGGTAATCTATTATATTTGCCTACCTGATTTCTATTCTCAGATACCAAGACACAACTTCAGCAGTCGGTACAAGTCACGTTTCAGCCTGTTTTAAATGTATGATACTGAACAGCATCTATACCTGCTATTTTTGGGGAAAAAAAATATTTTGGATTATTCTAACTTTGCATAAAATTGGCTGAAAGAATCATTAATCTTTTTAATTAAAGCCACTTACATGTTAACTGCGTTTTCTTATAGTAAAACATTATATTCTGCAATGTAAATTCAACTTAAATGTTACCACAGGGGGCTTTTTTCTATATTTTTTCAAGCATGAATTACAAATAATGATGTTTTGGGGTCCTATTTATATCACTTGTCAGATTCCTTAAAATTTCTAGTATGAGTGACAGATACTGTATTTGGTACAGTATTTGTGTTAACATGTGGAATAGACCTTTTTTAATGAACAGTAGACATTTTGATTTTTTTAAACAGCATTTTTCTAACAAGTCTGTCAAGAGTATTTTTTGTTGCTTTTGACTTTAAACACTGCATTTTTCAACTTTTTTAGCATGTTGATGAGGTAATATTTGACAGCAGAAACCTGTTTGCAGTTCATTTCAGAACCCATCCTGTCCAGTCGACCAAAGTTTGTTTGAATGCAGCCAAATCACATTATATCTTTGTTGATGCTAAAGATTTATCAGGTAAAACATATTTTAATCTTTGTCTAGCTGCTCATGACATGTGGGTTTGTTACAACTAAGGAAAAAGGCGATAAAACAAAAAAAATGATGTATTATCTAAAATGTGTGATGTGCTTTGAAAATAAGGTTTCAAAAGCACATAATTTATTGATTGTAGGGATGGAAGTAAGTATATATATGAATTATAACATGGGTTGATCTCTTCAAAGGGGAATAAAATGCACTACCAGTAGAGGGAACTGAATTTTGAAGTAAGTTTGGGAATTCTCAGTTAAGATCTATGTGATCTGTTCATGGTGTGTAGATGAATCAGTCTGCTTACTAGACAGTGGCATTCTCCTGTCAGTGGTGAGAATATTTGGAATAAGTAGCATTTTTTCCAATCAGTGTTGTTTTTTACCATGGGTTACAATTCACCATCAAATCTGCACTACTTTTTACACTGCCAATAAGAAGAAAGTCAAGGGTACAGAAAATGCTGAAAGAATGGGACGTAAACAGCTGTTTTGTTCTGCAGTGTACGCCACACCGTGAACTAGCTAATTTTCTGTTTCTTCTATGGAGCTTGAACTTAATTTTGTTCTGCCAAATCTGACTGCCACAGTGAGTAAACTACTACTGGATGTTGTGTATTAGAATAGTGGGCAACAGACTACTTCTTAGAATTGTGGTAGGAATCTGGTGAGCCAAATCCACATATTCATTTGATTATATATATATTTTTGTACAGCTGTTGCTTCCCAGTTCTGGGCTGGCTGCAGAGGTGAGGCTACTTAAGGATGTAAACTTAAAGCCAAGAAACTTGCTTTGACAGCCAGGTTTGATGTATATCAGACACTTCTTTCTTAATTTCAAGGGACTATTGCACTCTTAAAACGGCTGGTACCTTTGCTTATAGTCGGAATCCCTAATTCAAGGCTTTCAGGTAATAATATTACCAGAGAAGCTACCACTACGTTTGTCCAGGTTGCCCGGGAGAGCAGAGTAGGATGTTGCCCAGTGTGTTTTTATTCGTTACTGCTGCCTGTGGTTGGGGACCACTGCTTTAGATATGCCCACAGACCTCTTCTCACCCCAAGTTTGGAGGTATGACATGAATTACTCTTTACAGAGACTATTCTTTTTTGACCACTGTACACAGGATTAAAGTCTCCACTGTTGTGTAAGGGATTTCATTCTGCTCTTGCTCAGGCTATGGCTGCAGCCACCCTGATCATGGAAGCATGAAAATTCAGTTTGATCCAGTCTTTGGGAGAAGTTAGGGCTCAGTTGGCAGTTCCAGGGAGAAGGTGTGCTGTTCCTTTTGCACCAGACAGCCCACCTCAGCACTATTTAAAGACCGTGTCTCCTGACCACACCACCTGTACCCACCTCCTAGGAACCTTCTCCCTGTCAGCCTGCTTAGGCTGGTAAGTGTATTGAGCACATGGTTATGGCCACCCTTATGACAAAAAAGCATTTCTGAGGAGGGGGTAGATGAGCTCTGCAGAATGGAGTGGAGATCAGCTGATAAATACCATTCATTTTCACAGCAGCCTTAGCAGTACATCTGTTTTGTTCTACCAAACATTTTGGTATGGCATAGAGGTGTTTTTTAGCTGTCTCAGATAAATATTGTAAATTTAATATATTATAGGCAAAACTAGATAAATCTACGTTTGACTTCCCATAGCTGACAGATGAGGTTGAATATACCAAGTATTTTGAGTGCCTTTCTACCTTCATGACTGAGAGCTTTAACTCAAAGCACCTCATCACCTAGTCATGTTTATCAGAAAATGTTAAAAGGTTCATTCCTTTGCAAAATTTTGTTTCAAGATCATGTCAACTACTTTCCCCTCAAAAAGGTGCTAAGCCTAATATTGCATTTTAACCTTGGACTTTCACCCCATGATTAATGTGAATATTTATTTCAATGTGTCCCTCTTACTGGGTTTTACTTTATCCAGTCTTTAGTTGTTTTAGAGAGATGTCACATCATGGTTTTATGCTGTTGCTTTTCATTATGAATGTTTAATTATGAACAGTGACTTTTGTAGATTTCAAATATACAGTACACAGTTGAGTTTCAGAGGATTTAATTTCTCGGTGTAAAGAGTTTTGTAATGGTGCTTTGTACAGTATGTATTCTAATTTTTTTGCACATAGTTTCAGTTTCCCTAAACTGATTTATTTTTACCAAATTTTTGTGTTGTACTAAAGTCCAGAGCACACAAGCTGTTTTTAAATTCTTGTTCTACAACACTACATCTGTATTGAACTTCTGGTGCGTTTAAACTAGCTGCATTGATGGAAGTAAAAGCTTTGCTTCTATATCATAAGTATGCATCATACAGCTTCATGTAGCATGCTTCAGATTTTAAACAGCACCATATAGTTAACAGGTGCCATTTGTTGTACTTTACACTATGTAGTAGGTTTCTGGCTCTACCACATCCTCAGAGCTTTGTCTGTAGCTGTAATTAGTTTATACAAGTGTAATTACTCCTCCACAAACTGACAGTTCTTAGTTTATCATTTCCATTGTATTTATTACAGAGTGTTTTAGCATTGATATCATTGTATTTTCACCCAGCTGTTACATGAGCTTTAACAAAAAAAAAATCTGTATAAAATGGTTTTTAAGTACTTAATGTATGTACCCATGCAGAAGTTGAGCAATAAATTGTATGCTGTTTGCACTGTCACAGCATCAATGGTTTAAAAAGTTTTAAGTGTTTCTTAATTAAACATTAAAATGTAACACAAGCGTTTTTCAGTAACTCAGCTTTGTCTCAGGAGAAAATATTTAAACTCTTAGTGTCTTTCTACAGACTGCTATCTACAATAAGGATTGTGCTAAATGTCCTAGCTGAAAAAAATGGTCTTACTTTTGGCTCTCATGTTAATGGTGTATATGTGTTTCTTGGAAAGGACTTCATCTCAGTGTTAGTGAATGGATGTCTCCTCCAAAAAGTCAGCAAAAGCTAAACCACCTTCCTTAAGGGAAGAAAAGGATAAATCTTGTAAATACTTGTTAAATTTTAACAGCCTAGCTGGTAAATGTTGTCCCTTAAATAAAGAGAGACTTGAAATTAACCTAGTTTTTAGCAACTCCTTGCAAATGGTTGTTAAAGTCAGGGTGTTTTTTTTGTTTTTTTTTTTTTTTTTTAAGTGAAGTATATCGTGCTTAAACTACCAGCTGTTTTGTTTAATCTGTAAAGGAAACATTTCCAGTTGCTGTGTTTTTTTTTTTCCTAGCAGATTTTTTCCCCCCAAGCATGAGACGTCAATTCACTCTGTTGTCAGTTCCGTAAGAGACACCATCTCATGGCAGGTTCTGACTATAAAATGCCATTCCACTATGTTTATATCACTTTTTGCAATAGGCAATTACCAGCAAGAACTCTTGTAGTAGCCTATTTAAAATTACTCTTTAGGTCAGCCTCAATACTGAGACTATTATAAAATTCCAATTTCCTCAAGCAGAGGAAAATATATCAGTAATGAGCTTTCCTAATTAGCAGTTTTTCTTTATGCAATTAGTTCTCAGTTTAAGTATTCACCTGCATATGTTTTCATCTCATAGGGCATGGCTGCTGAAACCTGAATTTTCTACTAAATATATTACAGCAGAAGTAAGTGATGAGTCCGTGAAGATAGTTACAGTGACAATGTTAAAAACAGACCTTATAACCCTGAAGTAAGGTAAAAGCTGAATGCTGGAACTTCTAATTGCTACTGGCTCTAATGTCTTATGGCTGACAGAACTAGAACTACTCTGGCTCCCCCTAAAAAAAAATTAATAGAATATTTTTGAGAAAGGTAATGCAAGTACTCATTGCTTTAGTCCAAATAATCGGCTTCTAAGACAAAATAATAAAAAAAAAGACTAAAGTTGTTAGTGGTTGCCTATATGTAGGGTTACCATGCTCACCTTTTCAAGTAGACCAAGTAAAGCAAAATGTTGCTTGTTTGTGCCTTGGCTTTTGTAATTTTGAAACCCTGATATGAAATCCAGTAATCAAAACACCTACAAAAAGACCTTAAGAAGGCAGCACGCTAAATACAGGTGACCTAACATGTAGCCCTCTCCCAGCAGTTATTGTAAAAAAAAAAAGTTGCAGAGACTTAAAAATATGTACATAATTATTTTCAAGGGGGGGACATACCATTTAAGACTGCCGTCCACAGGTCCCTCAAAGGATTCAGTTCTTGCAGAAGCTTGTATTTCACTGCTTCAGAAGAATTTTCATTATTTTCTATTTTAAGCGATTTTTTTCCCCAATATATTTATAATTTACATAATAGTCTTTTATATGGTTTGCCATAAATACCAGCAATTATAAAATACGGTCTTAATTGCAAACAGTATTCTGTAAAATAGGTAGCCTTCCCTTGATTAGTATATTAAAATCACTGATTTTTGTCAGGTTTATGGCAGCATTCTCTATCTCATCTTTCCAGAGGAAACATGAAGTGTTGATATTGTTTTAAGGATCTACTTGTCTTTTTTGTCATCTTTCTAACCCAGTTACCTCTGATCAGTAGTGTTAGTATGGCTTTTTAATTCCAGCAGTAGAACTAGCATAAGAAAATAGGAAGGTTAGCATTCAACTGTTCCACTAAGCCAGCTTCACTAAAACACACTGACTTCATCCTACTACTTTTGTGTTGAGTTCAACATTATCTCAGCCTTGCTAAGAAGATAGAAAGTACTTTAAAACTTTATTGATGATCATAAAAGTGCTCAAAGTTCCAGACACCAGCAACTACCCCTCCGACACGTCAAAATGACAAATCTGGTCTTAGAGAACAACAGCTACACACCATCTTCTTGTTACAGCAGTTCTTAAAGATTCCCACCAGCTTAGCCAGACAGCTGCAGTGATATTTACCATGTCTTATGAGAAACTGCTTTTGCTATACTGAAAGGAAGCCATCTGAAGTCGAGATTTCAGTCTGTCTGCTTCTAGTTCTTGAAAAAAGGTGTCATCATCATTTTGCATTATTGCAGTTTGCAGTTGTTGTATTTCCTTTTCCATCCTTGATCTCAATTCTCTTTTTGTTTTCTGCAGCATCTGAAGAAAATACAGGTATTAGCCATATCACAGAAAGAAAGAAAACATCTATATAAAATTGAAATCCTTACTTGTGCTTGTGCTTTCTCTCTGGTTTGGATTTCTTGACGTTCTTGAGATAAAGCTTCTGCTAGCATGGAGAACTAAGCATAAAGAGTTTGAGTTGAAACAATTAAAGAAACAGTTTTTAGTATTTAAAATATTAACTGGCTATCTTTGCCGATTAAACTTACCTGATCTTTGTAATAGTTCTCCATGGACTCCAACTCATTTTGATGCTCTCTTCTTTGTTCAGCACGCATCTCTTGAGCATATGCTCTGAGGTCCTTTAGTCTTTGCTTCTGAATTTCTAAGCCTTCTTCAAATAAGTTTTTAAATATCTGCCAACAATTAAAAAAGCAAACAAAAATTTCCCAGAAACTTAGAAAAGCTTGGTTGTTTTTGGAAGCACTAAGCTTTTCTGAATATAAGGCTTAGATCAACCAATTTAATTTGAGTAAGATGCTTTTTATGTATATATTAACATTTTCAGCTGCTTTATCTCATGATGAAAGAATGATCACAAGATAGAGTCATTGCCTGTGAAAAAGTATAGTTAAGTATCTAGTACTGGTGGCACAGACACAGCTGAGTTGTATTGGTAATATTAATTTAGCTGGAATTTTTAGATAGAAGTACATTTTTCATCTGTTCAGTTAGATTAATAAGAAATTGGCTAGAACAGCAAATTATTATAGAGTTCTAAAAACACTTCACAAGATATGACAATATAAGCCGAACTCTGAATGTGCACTGTGAATACAGCCCACCCTGTATTCTGTTGTCTAACTTTAGGACCTTCATCCAGATTTCCCATAACAGGAAATCCAGCCTGTACTCAAGCTTTCCATTCATACAAAAAAATACCAGCCACACTACTGCAGAGCTTGAGAGGCAGTTCTCAGATCGCTAACAATGAATTATGCACTAAACTTCTAGAATTTAACTTTAAAATGTGAAAATTGTGCATTTACTCCTGTAAAATATACCAACTATTTGCTTACTTTAGCTCTGATGTGCAGCCCTGAATAGAGATCATCTGTCAAGAAGTCCACTTTGTCTAACAAATGTGAATGTTTTTTTGATCAGTTTCCTTAACTGAAGATTTAGGTTATTTTCTTTGGAGAGTAGCTATAGGAACTTCTTAATTGTACTGTTTCATGAAACTTCATTTCCCCAATTTGTCATGTTACCAGCCCTGTTTTTCCATACTGATAACTGACCGTTTTTCTCCTTTGCTTAACCCCACCAACAATCCTTTCTTGTATTACAGTGGCCTGCCCTAAACTGTATCAGTGTTTCCAAAGAAGGAACCCTTTCAGCTGTGGCTTTGACTACCCAGCCACTTACTCCAGGCTCCTAAATTCTGTTTGCTTAACTTGCTCTCTGTCTACTTGTACCATTATCTCAACTACAGTAACGCAGGTTCTCAGCTCCGGGGTCCAACCAGTAGAGAAGAATTCCACACTTGAAAAGCAAGACAGACGTCTTGTACTTACCCTTTCTTCCCGTGTCCTAGCCCGCATCATCTTGGCACGCAACTGGACCCGGTAATCTTCATAGTATTTCCTGGCTCTAACAATTTGTTGGCGTTTTTCTTTCACCCTATTCTGAGCCCATTTCTGTCGGCAGATACGTTGCTTAAATTCTTGCTAAGTGGAGAAAGTAGAGGTAAGACCACCAAGCTTTTAATAGATTTGCTGCAAGCAAAGCTTTGTTAATCATTTCTAATAAGTTGGGTCCCTTTTAAAGGACCTTCTCCCTACCCCCAATTTTAAAGTTTTAAATTATAAATGCAGTGTAACCACCACTGATTTAGCAAAGTGCTGCCATGAACAGTACTATATAGTTAAGCAGCCAACACTGCAGTGGTTGCTGGTGTTTTTAACAATACCAGGAGCCTGAAATTCTTCCTCCTTGCATGTTCTCAGAATTTTACACTTGTAAGGCAACAGCGCAACGTAATAATAGTATTCCATTTGCATGACCTCAGTGGCCACACAGCAAGCAGATTGTGGCATTTGAGACCACAGCTACTCAAGAGACAAAGTTATAAGAAAATGCTTTCATGGACCAGGGAATATGCATTCTAGTTAGCTCAACATGCAAGTTTCCAAATTACGTAACAAATACCATTCAAAGAACATACCAGTCTCTTGTTATGGTCCTGATTTTTTTTAATAATTGCAACAAGAAGCTGATGCTTCCTCAGGGCTTGTTGAACCTGAAGGTTTTTTTTAAAACAAACATACAAACAAAACCAACCAGTTACTTCCATCATTCTGCAGAACAGACATTTGTGTGTAGGAGTTCTAAGATAAATATTGCCCCTCTGCTATTCTATTTATATTGAGAGTTACCATGCATAAGGTAAACAACTTGTGTTGTGGATACCTTTTAAGCTACAAGACTGTTGAGAATTTGTACTTAAAACCTACAAACTTCTTTAAAAAAAAATCAATAAACTAGTATAAAAAAACATTATGTTCAAGTTGCTGGTTAAAAAAAAAAGTTAAGCCCGATTGTCTAGGTGTGTACATCCCCTATTCAACCAACCTCCTCATCTTAGGAAGAAGGTATTTCTTCCCTTGAACAACTGCTTCTCCTAGGACTAAATGAGTATTATTTGGCTCAACTTTATTCACTGTAGTTGCACGTGATGTCTTGTCAGAAAATAGGTCTAAGAAATCTTTAGCAGAGATTTTGTAAAACCTGGGGTTACAGTAATAAAAAGAGTTTTACTAAAGATACTGTACGCTGTGAATTGAGCTTGCTCAGATTTCAAGGCAGAGTTTGTCTACATTACTGATGGCATTGATAACAGTACTTAAAATGAACCTAGCTCATATCATATTTGTAATAGAAATGCAAGTCTAAAAAAGCAGTATCCATGTTCTGTATCTCAAAGCTCAGATATACATCCTTTCACATTGTGCTTTGGGTGTGTGTGTACCCTAGCTATGCTGCACACAGCATATATCATTTATTATGAAATACAAGCTGATGAATATTACTGTTCTGTGAGAAGTTCTGTCCTTGCTAACACTTAAAAGGTAAGAATAAGAATGCTCACCTCATTTTGGAGTTTTAGTCTAGCTCTGCCAGAAGCTGCCTTAAGTTGTTCAGTCTGTGCGAGCTGCTGACGCCACATTTTGTTCATCATGTGGTTGGAAATATGCAGGTGGGGAAACTCTTCCAGTAGCTGAAGCAGGAGGTCATCATCTCTTACTTCCACTACAAGGTAAAGACAGATGTAAACAATAAATTCCTGGAGAATGCAGTTAGTGGTAAAGTCTTCCAGACAGTGTCAGCCTAAGTTATAAAATATTTCAAATTGAACACTGTATGCAACTACCACGCTGTTACTATGATGTCAACCTAAACCCAGAAGGACATAGCATCACTCTGTCAGAACAGCAGCTGAGAAAGTAAGTGGCTTTTTTTTTTCCTGGTGAAGAATTGCTTTTATAGCTCAGGCTTGATTTCTCTCCCTCTTACCATGTTTAATCTGATTTAGACAGGTATCCTTTCTGCAAATGGTTCAGATGATCATTAATTAGCAATTTCTTTCTTTCCGTCTCTCTCACTGGCTGCAGCAACTTAATGCTAATATAGCAGTAGTTAGTGAGAGATCTAGATCAAATAAATAGGTGGAAAACAAACTGAATCATCACAGAATGGCTTGGGTTGGAAGGGACCTTAAAGAGCATCTCTTTCCAAGCCCCCTGCCATAGGCAGGGATGCCACCTACTAGATCAGGTTGCCCAGGGCCTCATCCCGCCTGGTTTTGAACACCTCCAGGGATGGGGCTTCCGTAAGTTCTCTGTGCAGCCCGTTCCAGTGTCTCACCACCCTCTGAGTGAGGAATTTCCTCTTAACATATAATCTAAATCTCCTCTCTTTTAGTTGAAAACCACTTCCCTTAGTCCTATCATTATCTGCCTGAGTAAAAGGTCGTTCTCCAAACTGTTTTGCAACCAGCGTACTCATTACGTCTTTGATCTTGGTGGCAGGAAAAAGTTATGGGGAAATGAAACAAGCGGGTATTAACCAAGTACATGCCTCTTAAACACTCAAAAAGAAAAAAAAGCAGTATACCCTGAGCAACATTTGGGTACACAGATTATACCATGACCTTATATATAAGCATGCATAATGCTGTTTGACAGACTAAGCCTGTGATTTGTGTAGGCTGTTCTTGGAATATCACTTGCTCAGCAAAACCAGTGGCAGTGTTACTGCTATAACAGTAGGGTCTTTTCCTACCAAACATTCTGCTCTATTACCTGCACATGGTTCAGCACCAGCCCACTCAAGCTACAGGCCCAATTTTAAATCTAATACATGTTCAGGGAAAAAAAAAAAAGGAAAAAAAAGACTGAGCTCAGAGTATAGTGGAGCAAGTACAGGAGTAGCAGTAATGGAAACAAGCACTGAAAGTAATCCAGGGGATTTTAAGGAGGTAGCAAATGGGTCACAGTTTTGAATTGTGCATGGGTGGTTTACATTTACTTAAAGCATTATCTTCCCTAACAAAAATCCAGACATATGGAGGTCATAAGAAGGGGAAAATGCTACAGCTGACTGGTATATGTTGGACTAATGCCTTTATTCTTGGAGTTCAACTAATGCTTTCAAAGGATGCCAGTTTTCCACCAAGTATAGTTTTGCATTTCTTACTTGGAGCTGCTTTCTTTGGCTTCGCAGTCCCTCGTTTTGGAATCCACTGGCTGTATCTGGGATTCCGAGGTGTGGTTTTTCTAGAATAAACTTTCACTGGCTGAAGCATTTTTGGAGGTTCTTTAAAGATGTTTTCTTTGTATCCTTGTTCCTTAGGAGCAGATGTAAAACAGATGGAGAACAGGTATGAGAAGGGAAAGACTGATAGATCACATAGTTTGGATATCAGAACTTAAATGGCTTTGAAACTGTAGAATGAGAAATTGGACATACTGAATTGGATTCTCCAGAAGTCGAGAATTTACCAAACGCAGGCCAGGGTTCAAATAAAGGTTAAATCTCACTATTGCATAACCTCAGTTCTTCCGCAGCACTTAGCATTACCACAGCAGCCTATGGATCACTTCTGCAAAGGCTGTGAAAATGGCCACTGTATCCCACATGAGGATGACACAGCTTTCCAGCATAAGTTCCTTGCTGTTCCAGTAGTATGCAAGTAAGTAGCAAGACCCCTTTTGCCAGAGTCATAGCGGTAGAGAATCATCCTTGCACAAAACGACTTTTACAGTAGCTGGAAAAAGATTATGACAATATTTTGTCATAATTACCTATAGTGTATGGGGGACGCCAACCGGATCAACCTAGCTCTTAGGGGGGCTGGGGGCAGGTATGACGAAGTACCTATCTGAGAGGGCCGACAATATCTCACTACTCAAACATTTTCTTGGAACAATCACTAGCACTAACACTACTTTTCAAATCATCATGAGTAGTTTAGGCCAGTCTATGGAAACTATCTACTTATTTTGCTTCAGTTCTTTAAATCAGAGTCTCTTGAAGTTATCACTTCATGTAAAAAGTATGGTGGTTAAGTTACCCCTAAAAATAATACCTACAAATGTTGAAACTTTAAAAACTGTTTGTCTTGGTTCTACCTATCTCAGGAAAAGCTGTCCCTCTGTTCACTATTTCAACAGTATACAGCCCAATAACTGACACTAGAGTCAAGGTGTTTTTGTACTCAAGACATGCACAGTGTCTGGATGGAACATTTAGACAAATTTTAAAATAATAAGCACCATAGTGCATTACATACCATTTCCTTGACTTCTTCTCTGAGCTTGGAAATTCTAAGCCTCTCCCTAGTTTCATAAATTCTTAGTTCATCTTCATAAGCTTTAGCAACCACCTAGAAAGCAAAAATAAGAGGATTTGCAAAGCAAATAACCAGTCCATATGACTACGTCATTAACTTCTCAGTGTATGGGTCAAAGTTGATTCTTCCACTTTTTTTTTTCTTTTTGCTGCAAGATTTGGGGTCTACATCTCTTCTTAGCAGTCTACAAATACAGCAGTGCAAAATCACAAATGTCCGCAGTAAGTAAGGACATTCAGTTTTAATACTTTTAGTATAACTGCCGGTAAGAATAGCTGATAGGTCTAACCCTGAAGTTACCTTTGCTTCTTGTGTTCTTTCATCCTTTTCTTTTCGCAATTGGTTGCGTATTTTCCTCATTTGACCTTTTCCATTACTGTGAAGTACATCTAACTCAGAAAAAAGTTGATGCTGAGATGAGGGTGAGGACGGAGACAGGGATCGTGGCCTGACTGGGTACTTCGTATATGGTGTGTCTGTAAGGAGAGTTGTTTCAGTAAGTATTTAACTTGAAATGAAAAAGCCTCCAGCCACATGTAAGGAAAAATAAAGTTTGGGGTTTTGTTTTTTAAAAAAGGCGCACACACCAAAAATCTTTCCACAGCAGAAAAGTTCAAGTGTTTAGCACAAATTAAATCATAAAAATCTAAAGCCTTTGCCTTTAGGATTATCCCTGCCCTGAATCACGTGTTGGGGCGTGTGTAATAGCAGAAGTGTCAGGAGATATTCGAGATAGGAAAGAATAAAGCAGCAAAACCATTTGAAAGTAACTCAAGGTCAGAGACTGTCTGACAAGGGTCATAAACAGCTCCATCTTGCAACATGATGTTGTACATGTGGATTAGATCAAGTTATGTGATAGTTTTTTTTAAATCTCCTGTATATGTAAGGGTAGTTATATAATTGTATTACCACCAATACACACACTGCCCAGTGTAAGATAACTAGATGTGTATGTTGTGTTCAGTACCAAAGAAAGCACAGTAAAAGTGTATTGTGAACAAGCCCACACTTTAAAATCGCAGTCCTGTCAAATGCACTTGTGTGTTCTGTCTCTTGCCCCACTTTCTTTACGCTCTCCACTGCAGCTGTATTTCTGTAAAGTTTTACCATAGCTACTTAAACCGTTAAATGGGAACTTAATTGTAATTCTATTACTGTTGCTCAGATTTGGATCTAAAACAGAAAATACAAGACAAAGAACACAATACAAAACTTAGTGAAACTAGGTGTAGTTCAAGATATCAGCTTTGATGAGAAGGATTTTTTTTGATGTTCCTTTCCATCTTAATACTTAAGAATCAAAAGAGACACTACCTTGCTTAGTTTTCCTTCTGCGATAATCCATGACACTGTCACTGTGCTGAGACAGGCTGTCTTCATCTGTCACCTCCTCTTCTCTGGCATGCTCACCCAAAGCTCTCTTTAACATCTGTTGGATAGATTTGAGGTAAGAGGATGGGACAGGGCTCAGGTTTAATAGTGCATTCAAAATTTAGAACTGTCAAGTCAGGTGTTAACTGCAGATTTTCTTTTCATTAATATTAAATTTACATTCTTGTTGTTGAAGCTGTTACTTCTAAGGCCAGCTTGCTTGGATACAACAAAGATTTCACTTACTAAATCTAGTTCGTTTAACCTGCGAGAAAGTTTTTCTGATACTTTATGAAGCTCTTGCTTAGATAGATTTTCCTTTGTTGTTCTGGGAGAAAGAGACTCTTCAAGTGAATCTGTGGTAGAATTTTCATATCTGCTAAAACAAAACAGAGATTTCATTTCTATTCTAAAAACTTATAGATAAGCATTACCTCATACAATTCCAGTTCACTTTTTGCATAAGCACATTTTTATAGGATTAAGTAAAATCTGGTTGTGTAAATAACTGTATTTAAGAAAATGTGTGTATGACAGAAGTAGGAAAGATTTTTGTTAAAATTAACCTTTCACTGTCATGCAGCCAAGGAAGAAACTGCATTTAAAAAAAAAAAAGTGGTGGGCGTTGTATAGGGAAGTGCTTGCTTGGATCAGTAAAAGGAAAACTGAACTTGCCTTTTCTTTCTAGGCAGATGTCTTGATTGGGGTCTTGGAGTTTGTGCTACTTGCTCAGTGTGTAGTGAGAATTTTTGATCTAAGGGGGAAGCAGATGTAGAAGTCCCATATACCCAAGGAACCTAGAAAAATGATTAAGTTAAGATTTCATTAAGGTTTCCATAGTAATGCTCAGAAATACCATAGATTATGGTAGTAGAGAGATCCTACAACAGCTTTTATAAAAGAACCATCTCAAATCATATGATCACATAAATATACATAAATACATTTTATATATACTATATGTAAGTACAAATAAAGTAGTTACATGTCCATGACCCCTGACTGAAGATACTGTGTTTTAGAAGATTAGATGTTTAAAGAAATAAGCTAGCAAAAATACAGATTAGTTTAAGAATTATCTAGCGCTAAACCACCATATCAGAAGAATCAAGTCTAGATATCAGCATCCCATTATACTACCTCACTAACTTGGGACTAATGCCAAGTAATGCAAGTAAGCTGAACGTCCCCGAGTATGAACTAAGCTGCAATTCATAGCAAACATACTAAAAGAAATCAGTTATGCACTTATGCCATTTAATTACAACAGTTCAGTATTGCGTGGTAATTGATCTGTTCAAACTGGCGTGTTCAGGGTTAGCATACATATACTTGCAAATACACCAATGGAAAATTAATTTTAAAGGCAATGTTTTAAGTGGACAATGCAAAAGTAAAGACTGTTGAAAACAGCCTTTGGAACAAATGAAGTCTGCGAGTACCTCTTGTGGCTGCAGAAGGCAAAAAAAAAAAAAGCATTTTCCAGAGCAAGCAACTTCCTACACAGACATGCTTCTAACAAGCACAGAATGGCATCTGCTGATGAGTTTGTAGGTTTTGCATCATTTGATTTTTGAAAAGCAGGGGACAATACAAGGAAATAAAAAGCAAGTATACAATCAGGCAGCTCAGTGAGCTTTAGAATGGGAGCAAAATCTGAATTTTACTGGCATCCGAATAACCCCAGAAAACAAAAATTCTTACTAATTTAGAATACTGATACGCTTCAGAGAAAGGAAACGTCCTCTTGTGTTTTATACGTCTCTGAATAAAAACAAGATAACTAGTAACTGTTTCTTATGAATTGAAACACTATAGGTACTGGCATTTACACCTCTTGGAGCAAACACCTCCTGAAAGAATCGATGTGACTTAAAACTATGTGGTCATAGTACAACAAGATTGCATTACTAATTGTATAATGAAGCGAGAAGCCCAAAAGCAGGTTTGAAGAAAGCTCAGAAGTGCCACAAAGTAACAAAAGAATTAAGTGGGATTTCAAATGTATTGACTGAACTTCCACAAAGATGGTAAAGATGCAACATTTACCTTTGCCACATGGTTTTCAGCATCACTTGAGACCATCTTGTCTCCTGCTGCAGAAACATATGACAGGTAAGTGTTAGTTGATAGCGTAGACCACACTGTGCCTACTAATGTGGAGAACAACTATGAAAAAGATGTAATCCATAGCTTTTTGAACCAAATCATTTAAAGAACATAATGACAAGGCAACTGGGTTTACAGAGTTGTTACATTCATTTCAGTAATTTCTCAAGTTCTGGATTTTCAGTGTCATGGGAATGCTATGGAAACTAAAAAGGCAACCGGTGTCTCCCAGACAACAGAGAAAATAAGCACTGAAAACTAGTTTCTAAATCTTTTACACAATAGCAGTTAAGAACTTTTTCTTCAGGCTGAAAATGGCTTATATTTGGACCATGTTCTTCTGCTCAGAGTAAGCTCAGCTGTAGGAGTTATCTGCTGGAAGCAAATTCTGTAGCATAGGCATATCTAATTGGATTAACTAAGAAAGAAGTTGTACTGGGGACAAGTTATTTTTCTCGAGCAGAGTGAACAGCTTGAAAGTAATCTATTTTTTTTTTCTCTATATAAAACAGATAGAAATATGAACTTGCGGCTGAATTTAAAAAAGATGCACTAGTAGTTTCAAAACCATGTTTCTCACAGTGCCGATAAAATTAAAAGCAACATTTGACAAAATAGTTGTTCTATAGGAAGCAAAATTCTCTCTCACCAGGGATTTTCCTTGATAGAGGAAGACTAGTACAAACATCTTCAGTTTTTTGTGTAAGTGATGTTTCAAGCTGAAAGAAAAATTGACCTGTTTTATATGAATTTACAGGAAAGTTTTGACAGGAAAGTCGTACATTGGGTTTGTCCGAGCAGGGCAATCAATGCTGATTTTATTGGTAGCTATACAAAAAATGCAACTATAATTTTATTGTTTACCTCACTGTTAACTGCGCAGTTACATTGATTGTGGAGATACAAGTATATCTCCATATATGATTATGGAGATGCATATATATGTATCTCCATGCATATAATATAAACACCCCCCTCAAATTAACTTCCTGTCTGGACACTCAGTGACGAATGAATCTAAAACCCATTTTTAGATACATTCAGAAATGTTCTTCAGGGACCAATTATTCCCATTCAGCAAATATACTAGACAGTTTTAAAATGAAAGCAGTATTAATTAATAAATATCAAAGGATGGGTTTCTACTTACAGTAGGAGTTTCCACTTCTTGACAGTCAACCAAAGCTGCTGACTGGCTGTCTGAGCTCTGATAATCTCTCTCCACAGGATCATGAGATCTGGCTTCAGCAGGCTGAAACGGTGGTAGCAAGGGAATAGCCTGGCGTATAGGCTCCCCAAGTTTCTTAGCACTGGAACTCAAACCGTCTTTTTGAAGTTCATCAGTATGAATAAACTCCATTGATCCTTAAGAGACAAATATAAAGAACTTGAAGCCTTATTTAATCTATTGAAGCAGAATGTTATTTTTTTAATATATTCTACACATATCAGATGGATGTTTAAGTATCTAATGTTAACTACCATCTTTGCTGGATTATATAGAATAGCGCTGTAAGAATTTTATGCTTTTCTATGGTACTTTCTTTCTCTGTTTACGAAGTTGCATAATGCAGGCCCTCCCTGTTTTACCACTTCTCTAAGGGCATCATGTTTTTCCACGACTGTAAAACATATTGTTCTCATACTTCAAGAGTGTAGCTATATGCCTACCTGGTAAATAGCTTTTGATTAGGTGTTATTTTCCCCAAAAAGATGGTCATTTGAGACACATGCTGGGAAATTCCTAACAACTTGCAGGAATTCTGAGTATTAACAGAGCTATACTCATTAGAGGCCAGGTACAACTGAAGATGGCTGCCATCTGTCAGAATGATTCACCCAACACAACCTATTCATAACTGTCCTTAGGAACAGCATGAAAGCCCCCTGTAGAACATGATTTTGGATGCTAGAATCTTCCAAGAAGACTTTTTACTTTCTGTATTTCACTAATTGAACCACAAAAAGGGAAAAGAAAACAAAAAACAAAAAACCATGAGCT
Source organism: Anser brachyrhynchus (assembly GCF_964034855.1). Lineage (NCBI taxonomy): Eukaryota > Metazoa > Chordata > Aves > Anseriformes > Anatidae > Anser > Anser brachyrhynchus. The sequence continues at coordinate 4,011,863 of NC_137711.1, forward strand.
GAAGCTGAAACCTAGGTAAGCAGAAATACCCTAGATTACGTGAACTTCAGCCTCTGGGACAATAAAATATAAAGCATAACATTTCTGAAGAACTTGATTTATTTATTTATTTTTAAAAACATAGCTAGAGCACTTCTAGCCATGAGTAAAGCTCTCCTCCACGTTCCCTTAGTTACATGCCTTAGTCAAAATCAGGTAGGTTAGATGTGGAGACTGGGTACTTACCATCTTCTTTTTCCTTCACAATGGCCTTTTCAGTTTGAGAGAACTGTCTAGATACTGTTGCAATGACCCCTGAGTTTTTCGGTTCTTCTATCCCCTTCATTTCTGCTGATAACAATTCAGGAAACCGGAATCCTAGAAGTGGTGTTTGAAAAAGATCAAATTAAAAACCATAAAAGCATTTTGTTATGAGATGTTTAGACAGACAACTTTCATATTAGGTATTATAAGTAACTTGACCTCAGCAATCCATACTGTGACCAAATGGCAAGCATTAAAATAAGTCTGCCTTAATTCCTACTTGTAATTCCATTCTCTAATACTAATTCACAGTATTTGTTTATGCTTCCCCTTGGAAAAATTAATGACCAACAGGAATGTTACTGAAATAGGAATGGGCTCCATTTAAACGATTTGCATATTATTTGTTCCAGAGCCATCCATAATATAACTAAGTGACCCACACTTCTAACATCTCCTTTAAAAATGAACTTAAAATTGCCATTTTACAACTTTAAATAATACTCTACACTGCAAATTAAAGGCTTCAGAAATCTCTTAATCTTCTGGAAAAAAAATCTTTGTAGGGAAGACTGAATTAGAAGTCAAACAACAAAACCTTTATTCAGGTAACGTAGCTCAGCAGCCATGAAAAAGTCTCAAATGTCTACTCTAGGAAATCTGCATTCTAACTCCAACAAGATCAACTGCAGGTAGGTACTTTGCTTACTGTATGATTGGTGTGGTTTTTTGTTTGTTTGTTTGTTTCTTCAAAACAAGAATTTAAGATATTATTTGTCTGGAATAACATTAAATAAAAAAGCTGAAAAGTACTGCTACCTTGATACTACATAAGTTATTTAAAGGCTACACATTGTTCTTTAAATGTGTATTTCTATATATGCATAAGTATGACTTATCATAAGCATAAATACATAAATTTGAGGGAAGTTTCAAAAGAAAGGGAAGCTTGATTTTGTTACTTATTTACTGCAATTCATTGACACATTTAAACTGCCTAACAGTTTTACTATCTGCAAAGCCTAGAAATGTTACTATAGATTAGTTTTAAAAAATATATATTTACCCAAACTCACCTTCCCCTCTCTCTGAGAATGAATGAGCAGTATCTCCAAGTCTAATTAATTCGCTGGTAGATTCTGATCCATCTACATCATGGGACGGAATGAAAAGTTCTGACTGGGAACTACAAGGAACATGAAGTGGTAGAATATTTACTCTAAATTTTTTGTCTTTGCCTCTTCAGTCCACAAGGTGGAGCTGCAAAAGAGTCCCAACTCTACTTCAGTTAGCTTCTATAGCACAGGACACTAGAGGCCTGCTTCCACAAAACAAACCAATGTAGAAGCGACGAAGATAGATCTAATGCAGTTTAACTAAAACGCAATCATTTAAAACTGAGACGAAGTTTTGAACCAGTCTCATTTCACATGTAAAGTAAGCTTAAGGGAAACAAAATGCCATCAGCATTCTTCATAGACAAAAAAGTTCTAGACATGTCTTGTTGCCTAACTAGAAAGATGTAATTAGTGTATTTCCTACTTGCATAGTATTGAAAACTACTAGCTGCTCTATAGATATACAAAAACAATAGTCAATTACTGTATAAATACTTTAAGTATTCAAAGTTATTCTTACCCTGAAACTGATGAAAGTTTTGAAGGCAAAGTAAATTGACCAGCATTGCTTTCCAGTTGCTCTGGAGATGTAATTTGAATTTTGTTATTGGGCAGCTCATTTATCTCATCTGTTAATAATAAAGAGGCATTATTTTTCAGGAAAACTAATTCTATGTATAAACTAATAGATACTATCACCAATATTATCAAAATAGTTTAAGAGTAATAAAACATTTTAAGGATGATATCTAAAATGATGACCTTTCTTCTTCCTCAGAATTAAATCCTGTACCTGTAACTAGAAAAATCAGAGCCCCTACCACAAGAGTGAAGCAGAAAGATTACGTTCTCCAATTCTCACCTTTTAACAAGTTTTGGGAAAAAATAAATAAGTTTATTTTCATAAGTACTGCTCAAGAAAACATTGAATGTAGTTACTCAGTTTGGCCTCCAAATTCAGCCCTCACCCCCTGTGGTCAGTGTCAGTCTCTCTCCTCTTCTGCATTGCCATGGTCATAAAGATAGCAAAACCACCAAAGAAATATTTGTTACATTAGAAATACTTATTTGGATCCTGGGCACCCCAAAACAAGGCTTCAAAAAGCTTGCATTTTCCAGTGGTAATCATTCCCTGTAGGTGCTATTGAGGAGAACAGCAAAGGAATAGTTTTTATCTATTCTGGGAGCTGTGTTCCATCCATGAGTACTGAACTGTGAAGAACTCTGGTCATGAGAACTTCAAGCCCTTGGCAAGCTAACTTGATAGCAGACAAACAGAAAAAAGTAAGCAGCTGTCCATAATGTTGTATTATCAGAACACAATACCTTAAACTGGGACATCTGTCTACTCACCTCCGTTCTGAGAAGAAGATTCACCAACTTCTTCTGTAAGATACTCTAACAAACCATCAAATATTTCAAGGAGGTTTTTGATAGATTCCCTTTCTCCTTTCACGATGTTCTCACCTTAAGAGAGAAGAAGGTACCGCCACATGTTAATAATCAGTACTTCTACTAATTATTAGAATAAAAATTAGTTCGAAATTCTTTTTTTTTTTTAAAAAAAAAAGGAGTTTTCTGAAGACTGGAAATTCTTGTGAAGGTGTCAGCTCAAAGAAAAGCTGGTCGCTTATGTATGGCAATATCCATAAACTTAATATATCTTAAAAGCATCCTAAAGTTGCATATTTTCAGTTCAAGTAATCAAAAGTTTACTGATGCTACATCTACTCCCACAAAAAATAATAATAGTACATATATATATATATTACACAGGGATATTCTCAGAGATAGACACTATTACTATGCACTTATGCATGCTAGCTACAGCATCAACCAAGTCTATGGACTGGCAGGAAGGATTACAAATACCAGCCATACTGTAATGTACAGGTACCAAGATAGAAAGAGGTACTTCATGTCAAGCAGTTTTCATTCTTTGCAGGCTATGTTATTCAAGGCTATATATATGAATACTCAATGAAAGTTACTCTGTGCAAAGGACAGACACAACATGGTCCAAATCTTTTACACACCAAATATTAAATTTGATATCAAGTTCAAAATTCAAGGCTCAGGTTTTAAAGCTCAGTCTCCAAGCTTAACTGTAAAATTCTATGATTCTGTGAAAATACTGAGCCAGTAAAAACTTCAGGTAGCACTTTAGCAGACAAAGTGAGTATTATTGTTAACTTTCATGTTTCCTACAAATCTATGTTATGCAAGAGGACTCATATTTATTCTTTACTTTCTGTTTAAGTGTATAACCTGATGTCCACAGCAAGGGTTTGGGGTTTTGATGACACTCACTGCAGGTGAAAAGATCTTGCTGTATGACAGTATGCTTTGTAACATATGATTCTTATAGAGCGTTCAATTAAAACAAACATTCAGCTAGTGCTTGTCAATATTAAAATGAACACTCACCAGTGATATGTGACAAGCTGACCTGCAAGTAGTCCAGTGCTAGAGAATCTATTACTGCTTGTACATTATGTGCATCATCCTCTTGACTTCTAGGAGTAGCTATGAAATCTATTTAAAATAAATGCATACATTTTAGGCTATCTAAATGGATAGTTTATTGCTGATATTTTTACTAAAATATTTTTACTTTTAAAATACTAACTTGTAAGTAAAAATTACTTGTGTATTTGGTGAAAAGCCATAATAATCATATGGTTGTATGAAATCTTTAATAAACACTGAGCACAAACATAGAATATCCACTGGAAGATATACGGATTTTATCAGGTGTGATACTGAATTCAAGAATAGAGACTAGTTACATAGTTCTTCTCCTTCACTCCTAGCACACATATCCAGTGAACATCGTTAAATTTGAATTGCAGTTTGCCCTAAGGTCTTTTCCTTCTCTGTCAGCAACTAGCGGGACAGTATTGTATTCTACTTACAACAACATTAATTATTTTTAGTTTTGGGCTTATATTAACAGAACTTCTACCTCCAATAGCTGGCAGTTAGGTTAGTGCTATTAAATCTCCTGCAGCAAAGAGATGCTTGATGCTCCCCAAACAAAATAGTTTACCATAAAACAAACAAATATGTAAAGGTATAGCTCCTGAACAATTGTCACTGAAGTAAAATGGACTCGGGCTAAACAAGAGTTAAATTGCAGTTTCTCTGAGCAGACTAGGTATTAAGCATTTTATAAGAACAGGATTTGATAGTAACGCTGCTTTAACAAGAAATGAGTCGATTCACACCCTTCACAGGTATTAGCTTCAAGGCATAATTTTCATTAGAAAACATTCTACTGTAGCTATATTACTGAGCTTTCCTTGCAGCTGCTGTTAATAGCAGTAAAAAAAAAAAAGCCCATGTTACTTAAATCTGTTCAGAGAGTTACAGTCTTATATGTTTGTCTTAGAAAGGATACAATACTTTAAAAATCCTATATATGTAATAAACACATTGTGCAAACTTGAATTTGTTCATTACAAAACATGCAGAGACAAGAAAAAGCATGTTTAGAAATTAATGTTCCCACCTGGTACTTTTTCCCCCAAGATTGATTCATAAAGACGAACAAACACATCAGCACCACATTCCGAGAGATGCTTTATGTGCTGGTTTATGTGGCAGCGCCTTAAAAGTTCATTGGCAACATCAACCCAATCTATTAAGAAGTAAAACAGATTAACAACAGAACTGAAAGATACAGAAATAAATACATGGTTAGTTACAGTGAAAGAAGTGTTTTTGACTCCACCATACATGGTTGATCACAATCATGCTACCTCAATCACCCAAAGTATCGAACCCATGCTATGCTTTCTGTCCCACACCCGATTTCCTCCACCCGCACACAGCGTGAGGAATGGCACACGCCATCTGCTTCAAGTACACAGCTGTGACACAGCTGGAGCGGAGAGCCAAAGGGTACTTACGTACCACAGACTAGGCAGGCATTTTTTCTCCCTAATAAAGAAAAGCAAATTTTGATCTGGATGCGTAACTAGAAATTCCAAACCTTGTACAACATAATAAAATAAGCACTGATGTTCCTTTATAAAGAATCAGAAATGACATCTACTTATAAAAAAAAAGCACACATCTTACAAACCCAGTTTTTCTCACATCCTTAGGCTATGATAACAGTCCTAACGTATGTATATTTCATGGGAGTTTAAATTCAAGGACCACTTTTCTTAGTTTGCTGTTTAGGGATTACAAGAATATGGAGCTACTTCACTCCAATGGGCACTGGAAGAGATGGATGCACACAGAGCTGGATTTTTCCACAAGTTTTGAGTACTGAATTCGAAGTGCTCTGAGGGACATGCTTTCTCTACAGATTTTTTCCTCACCACCCAATTCAAATATCACCTTGGAAGAAAAAGCCTTCATGTCTATTTATGATATCTTACGATGTTTTTCCCTAGTTGTTGCTTTTGCAAACAAAACAGTGTTTTTAATAAAGTACTGTCAAAGACTTTAAGTTACCAGAAAAGTGGTAAGGCATTTTTTGAAGACAAAAAAATGCATGGTTACTACAACAGAGACTGCTTTGTACTGTTTTTCTTATATAGGCAGGAAGAATAACTTTGCTGTCTCTTCACGTAGTTCCGGAAATCACTTTACAGTAACATTTTAATAACTTTTTAAAAATAATAATGAAAGGTTCGAGGAGCATCTACAGATCAGACGGGCAAGCCCTAGAAAGCCTCAGCTACCGTCCACCTCCAGCTTTATCTGTCTGAACTTGTCGCCCGACAAAAGTGGGGGGAAGGCTACAAAACGCTTAAAAATCCATGACACAAGATGGAAAAAAAAAAATAAAAATCTTTAAGCAACGTGACGTCTGAACGGAACGGAAGGCGCTGCTATAAGGCCTAGAGGTGCCTCAGCCGTGAGGCCAACCTCACCGCGAGGCCCCTCAGGAGGGGCCCGCGGGCGGGAGCCGGGCTCCCCCGGCCGCCCCTACCTGCCCGCTCGGCGCTGCCCATGGCGCGGCCCCTCAGCGCCGCCCGCCGCCAACGGCCGCTGCGCGCTTCAAACGGCGCCTCCCGGCAGGCCCCGCGCTCAACGAGGCGGGCGGGGCCTGGCGTTACCGGGCGCTGTGTGTGTACGGGGCTCTGTGTGTGTGTGTGTGTGTGTGTGTCTGTGGGCTGTTGTCGCAGAGCCGGTCGCCGTGGAAACGGAGCGGGGGGAGCCCGGGCTGGAAGCCAGGCCGCAGGGCGGGGCGCGGTCCCTTCTACCCCCATGACCCCCCCCCTCTTCTTTTTCTCCTCAGCTACGGTTCGTGGCGCCCGCCCCCTGTCAGGCGCCTGGTACCCGCCCTCGGCCCCGGCCCAGGCCTCGCAGCCCGGCCTGCCCGCCCGAGCCCCGCCGCCCGGGCCTCCTTGGGCCAAGCTCGGGGCCTGGGCCATAAAATGGCGGCGCGGGCGCGGCCGCGGCCTCAGCGCCCGCCTTGCTGCGAGGGTCTGTCGGAGGTGTCCCGCCCCCATCAGGCTGAAACCGTTTTTTTTTTGTTTGTTTGTTTGTTTGTTTTTCTTTTTCTCAAAGCGTGGAGAGGGCAGGCTCTGGCGGTCAGGTGGGGCAGGGGAGATTTCTAGAAACTTGCAGCGCTTAACCTCGCAGGCCTGGCCTGGGGTTGTTTGCGAGTAGGCGGTGATGGTGGTAGTACATTGACGGGGTTATTGTGCGGGTGGAGACTCGTTGTAATTCTGCAGGCCGTGTAGGCTTGTTTGGGAAGTGCAGGGTAACAATGACGTTCATAAGTGAAGGTGAAAACTGTATTAAAAGTAAAGTCTAGAAGGTTTTGTCTAGAGAAGCTTAGTGTGCTGTTAGGTGCTAGAGTACAGGTTTTTGGAGGTGCTGAATGGTGAAAGTATATAACTCCTTACTAAGCAGTAGTATAGGGCATTGCTTAGGCATTCTGGAACTTCCATGTTGCATCAAGTCATGCAAAACTAGAAATAATGGTGCCTTTTATCCTTCAGCTCCCAGAGCACGACAGAAGCAGCTGGGAACCTAATTACGACAGTAGAAATAAATGACTGGCAGCAAGTAAACAGTGAAAATGACAGCTGTAATAGTCTGATGATGTAATTTGTAGATATATAATTAAATGCACATATCACTTTAATAAAAACAACAAAGCTTCTGCACATAGAAGCAAATGCACATCAGTACTTTTGAAATTAATACTAAAGCATAGATTTCTGTTTGATACATACATGGCTTTGTAAAGTTCTTTTGATTTCCTTTGCGTATGTTTGCTCAAAGTAAGAACAGAAGAATCAACAAAGATGTTTAACTTGAAGGGGTGGAACAGAAATGAGGAAGTTTCTTTTCAAAGAGGAAATTAAAAGGAGTTACTTGTAGGCTAAAATGCATGCATGCAGGCAAGGCGGAAGTGATCAGAGGCTATGAGCTTTTATTTATTTTTTTCAATTCTTCAGAAACTTAGCAAGGTTAAAGAGTGCAGTAACAACAGCCGTATATATACAAACAAAAAAAATCAAAATAAGATGTGTTAAGCTAAATTTAATAGAGAAGATCTGATAATTTGCTATTAATTTTCACAGTCTTTACAAAGACTTTTTTCAGACTCATCAGAATGAGGAAGTCTGTACGATCAGTAGGTAAAGAGTGTGAGTTAGAAAGAATATTTTGGGAGATAAATCCATAGCTTGCTTCTTTACATCACTAACTTCTATTGAAAAAAAAATGGAGGAGGATCCCCTATCAGAAATACACAGGGGACAATATTATGGAATCTAGTCAAATCGAAGTGCTACTGAATTAATAAATAAAAAAAAAAGATCAGGTAGTATTCCTCCAAATTGCTGATCTGCTAGCAATAGCATGTGACCGGTTGCTTAAGTTCATCTCAGAATCGGGAATGGAAAGAAATAACTGGCTTAAATTTAATTCTGGAGAATCTGTAGTGAACTTCAGGCTAAAATGTATGCTCCCTATACCAAGGAAGCTGAAAATGCAGTAAACACAATTTCTAGACACTAATTACCTGCCTGTGGAGATAAGCCATAGTATTAAACTCGGAAAAAGCAAACCCAGCTTTCTCAAAAGCATTTGTCTCACAAATCACCTATTTTATTATTTTTTTTTTTGCAAAAGTCAATAACTAGGTATATAGGGCAGAACCTAGTTATTATAGCTGATTGTATATGTAACATACATGAATATCCAAAAAGCTTTAGAAATGCTTTGTTCAAGGTCTGTTAAGGAAAAAAGATAAACTGATGAGATTTAAAAAAATGTAATTAAATCTCTTTGTTGATCTGCAGTTAAAAGGCAGAAAATGTATGAATAAATAGACAATTTTCATAAAAAAGTTCAATACGTTTAGAAGTGATGTAGAAAAGATGATGTTTAACAAGGGCCTTATGTTTTAAATACACTACCCAATGTATCAACAGTTGAAGCTGGCTGAGGAGTGTCTGAAAGCTTTCATGTTACTGACCAAGTGAAAATATGCCAGGTGAAGTGTGGATAAAAAGTAGTATACGTGAAGAAGGAACAGCTGGTACTGTTCACTGGGTTACTTTTGAGAAAGAGATTATGGAAATACCTAGTACTGTTCTAAAAAAAAAAACAAACAAACAATAAAATAATAAAAAACCATAATCATTAAGAAATAATACATGCTAGATCGAAAACATCATTATGCCTTCCTATGCAAATCTGTATGAAGGCCCAGATCTTGAATACTGTGTGCACTTCTTGTCACTGAAGTGGCAAGGTTTATCAGAAGTGTGGAATTGCTTTTAAAGGAGAAAAAAATTAGACTGCAATTTTGGCTTATAAATGAGGTGACTTAGAAGATACTAATGTACAGAAATGGTGTAAATAATTAAATAGAAAATGATTATTCACTGTTTAATAACTTTGTTTTGTGTCCCCTTGTTCTTATCTGGCAACATATCGAAAATGAAAGGAAATGTTTTTCAAGTAGCGTACAATTAAACTGTGAAGCACGTCATCATGGCATGTTAGAAGCTGAACATGAACAAAAATGGGAGGAAACGTAAATAACTGTTAGTGATTTTTGTCTCAGAAGAGCCGTAAGGCATGGATTGCGAGAAGGCGGGAGGATACACCCGGGGGTGCTGTTACAGCACTTCCGACCTTGTGTTGTGTTTGTTTGCCTTGACCACTGCTGGGAGCAGGTGTGGGCAACATGGCTGCTTCTGGTTTGGGTTCGAGCTGCACCTTTTGTGCTCGAAGCCACAGGTGGCAAAGACACTCAAGCTAAGTCCCTAGCCAAGCAAGGCGGGTCAGCAGCACCGCAGCCACCTCAGCTATTTTGTTACCCCTGTGCTACGCAGCCTCGTCCTTCAGCGTATCAGTTGCCACGCTCCTCGTGACCTTTGAACCGCTTTACTGTGGAATCGGGAGATCAGAACAGAGTTACTGTTTCCAATGGTGTGTGTTTATAACTTACGCAGGCGCCCCGCGTGCACCCGCACAGGCCGCTCGCGGAGCGCTTCCCCTCAGCTCCCCTGTCCCCTCAGGCCGCCCCCAGCGGCTCTGCGCACGCGCAGCCGCTCGCGCCCTTCTCCGGGCGGTGACGGCAGCGCTGGCCACGCCCCCAAGGGGAGGGGAACTTCCGGTCGGCCGCGCCGAAGCCGGTCAGTCGGCCGGGCCGCGGCCACGCCCACAGGGGAGGGGGCGGGGACTGCGGCCGGCAGGGGCCGCTTACATAACAGGAGGGGCGGGTTCTGCGCCTGCGTCACGCGCCGGCTCCCGGTAGCCTTTGCGGCGGCCGCTATATAACCGGCATCCGGGCGGCGAGGCGCCCCACAGTCAGTGGCCCCAGACAACGGCGTCGGATCCTGCCGTGCCGCTCGGCCGCCCTCTGTAGTCACCGGGACCGCCTCGCCCACCGCCACCATCGCCATGCCCGGGTATTCCAGCGACAGGGACAGAGGGTGAGTCCGGGGGCCCGGCCGGCGCTAGCCGCCGCCAGCGTCCGGACTCTTGAGCCCGACCGCGGGGGTTGGCTGCGAAGCCGCCTAAAATGGCGGCGAGTCCCGGGGGCTGGGCCCCGCAGCCCTTTTCCCCTCAGCTTTCTCCGCCTCGAAGTTTCTGGAGCTTCGCAGCGGGCAGCCGGGGGAGGGGGAGCGGCCCTAGGAGAGACCCTGAGCGCCGCTAGGGGCGGGCTCCGTGCGAGGCTGGCCGCGGGGCTCGCTCCGGGCGCCTCAGCGCAGCCCTGGACGCGTACCGGGGAGGGGGGCGCACTGTGGGGGGCCCGAGGCCCCTCGGGGACGTGCCCCCAGCACGGGCGGGCCCCGCAGGGCTCCGTCCCGCAAGCCCCCCCCCCTCCTCGGGGGGGGGCCGGCCGAGGTTTGTGGGTCAGTGGGTTGGCCGGGCTCTCCGCCGACGGCGGGGGCTCGGGGAGCCGAGGGTAGGGCGGTTCCTGCTTCCTCCCTGCCTCCCCTCGCGGGGGACGGCGGCTCTGGCGGCCGCTGGCAGAAGCCGGCCGGCTCCCGCTTTGTGTTGTGTAAGCGGATGTTAATGGCCGGCCCCGCCATGCGGTGACTGAGGGGAAATCAAAATGCCGGCTGCTGCTGCTGCCTTTGTTCCTCCTCCTCCTCCCCCCGCCCAGCTCCGACTCTAAAATGGCAGCGGCTGGAAAATGTGGCGTAGACAGAAATGAGAGACAAAGGAAACAGCGCTGGCAGGAAGCAGCGGCCACTCAGCCCGGTCCCCTCTGGGAGCGCTGTGTAGTGTGGAAGGATCGCTCCCAGTTCGCAAAAATTGGGGAGCCGTCAGGGCAGGGGAGGGAGCCCCGTGCTTGGATCCGGTTTAGCGCTCCTCAACACGCGGCTTTGCTTCGCATCAAGCTGCGCCTTAGAGATGCCAGAGCAGCCTTTCGAGATAAGCCTTTTCAGAACAGAGGGACCTGACCTAAAATGTAAACAGAAAATGTGTGGTCTCATAAAGTTTGCTTACAGAGAGAAGTCTGTCCTTTAAAATACATGGAAAAAATGCTTATGGGAAAGTTGTCCCAAGGTTTTGTAACAGACCCTGCCCACTTTCTGCAGGCTGATACAATAGGAGTGTTACTTGGGTAGGAAACCATTTTGATCATGGAATAATACAGATGTGTTAATGTTCTTATTTTGCAAATTGCAAGTAGGCCTTGTAACTTCATCTTACGAAGACTGCAGGGTAACATGTTACCATAGCTTTTTGACTAGAAAGATAAGCAGATTATGGCATCCACAACTTTAGTAAGTTTTGGAAGTTTTAGTATCACGTAGATGAGGTTGATAAATCTGAATTGTAAAGTCACAGGGCAGATTACAAAGATAACAGTTAAGTTGTGGAGGAGGAAGAAGAGGACCAGTAAGTTTCTTTCGGTTTTTACATTATGTTATGTTCTTTTTTAGGTTTGGAGCACCTCGGTTTGGAGGAAGTAGAGGTGGACCTCTTTCTGGGAAGAAATTTGGAAACCCTGGGGAAAAACTTACCAAAAAGAAATGGAATTTAGATGAACTGCCCAAATTTGAAAAGAACTTCTATCAAGAACATCCTGATGTAGTTAGACGTACTGTGGTATGTACTCTATCCAACTCATGCAAAAGTAAACAAATAAGTACAAACATGCTGAGGGTCATGGGGCCCAGTAGGCTTGGGGGTGTGTGTAAACTTAAGTAACTTTGGTATCAAGGCTTATTTCCAGTAATGGGATTTTTCTTTTGCAGCAAGAGGTTGAGCAGTACAGGTCAAGCAAAGAAGTCACAGTTAGGGGCCATAACTGTCCAAAACCAATAATAAACTTCTATGAAGCCAACTTTCCTGGTAAGTGAAGAAAGCCATACTGTGTTTTTTTTTCCAGGCTTGATTAACAAAGCATGAGTTAATAAATCTTAATTTTCTCTTGAAGCAAATGTTATGGAAGTGATTCAGAGGCAGAACTTCACTGAACCAACTGCTATCCAAGCACAGGGATGGCCTGTTGCCTTGAGTGGATTGGATATGGTTGGAGTTGCACAGACTGGATCAGGGAAAACGCTGTCTGTAAGTTTCCACCAGTATGGAGTATTGCTAGGTTTCAGCAGTGGAAATACAGCCTGGTGTACAGCAGGCTTGAACAATCCTGGGAAGAGACTGTAATGGACATTTTCTTTTCTTCCAAACAGTACTTGTTGCCTGCTATTGTGCATATAAATCATCAGCCATTCCTAGAGCGAGGAGATGGACCTATTGTGAGTATTTCTAAATGAAAGAGGAACATAATTGCTAGAAAAATTGAATTTTTTGCAGTCCAATTATCCATGCTCATGAAAGTGCATAGCTTCACTAGTGTTTCTCTGAATAAAAGGGTTCCATGTTTTGGTGTCCTCCCAGGAACATTCCATAAGCTTTAATTTGATTCTGTAAAGCTGTATAGGACAGGGCTAGATGTCCCACTTTGGAAATTGCTTTTCACTGGAAGCTTGTGAGTTTTGGGTATCTTCCCACCTAAGATGTGTGGTTGTTTGGTAATTGTGATTCTACTTAACTTATTTTTGCTTGTTTGGGCTATTCAGCTCTAGTCATTCTGGCAATAAAGTGCTATATAATGTCCTGATTTAAAGCTTGCATAAGACTAGAAACTCCAAGTAAATATGGAACTAAAAGCTGGGCATCTTACTTCCAGTGTCTTGTGCTGGCACCAACTCGTGAACTGGCTCAACAAGTGCAGCAAGTAGCCGCTGAATACAGCAGAGCATGCCGCTTGAAGTCTACATGTATTTATGGAGGTGCTCCAAAGGGACCACAAATTCGTGACTTAGAAAGAGGTATGGATAAGTTTTGATGCATCTTGTGAAAACTGTGAAACTTTCACTGTGAAAATTATTTCAGCTGACTTACTGTTTGTTTTTTAGGTGTGGAAATTTGCATTGCAACACCTGGAAGACTTATAGACTTCTTAGAAGCCGGAAAGACCAATCTCAGGAGGTGTACTTACCTTGTTCTTGATGAAGCTGACCGGATGCTTGACATGGGATTTGAACCTCAGATCAGAAAAATTGTGGATCAGATAAGAGTGAGTATAAGTGGTACCTGGTATTCCAGAAAAAAATGCCACTGTTAATTAAAACAAAGATATCACAGTTAACTCAGATTTGTCTGGATAGACTTCATTGGGCATTTCACTGAACTGTGTTAATTTTGTACTGATACAGTCTCTTTCTCTAGCCTGACAGGCAAACTCTGATGTGGAGTGCCACATGGCCAAAGGAAGTAAGGCAGCTGGCTGAAGACTTCTTGAAAGAATATGTACACATCAACATCGGTGCATTGGAACTGAGTGCAAACCACAACATTCTTCAGATTGTTGATGTGTGCCATGATGTAGAGAAAGATGACAAGTAAGTAGTCGGTGGTGGCTGAACATTCAGCAGGTTTTTTATTAAAATGGTTAATTTTAGCTTACATATCAACTGAGGTGAACTTGTCTCAGTGGATTTTTTGACAAGTCTGATACCCCTAAGAAAACTCAATGTTGAAAATGAGGCTGGCAAAGCTGACAGCAAAGTGATGATTGTATAGTGTAAGTAATGAAAGCTCTAACTACCATCTCTTCATGACAGGCTTATTCGTCTGATGGAAGAAATCATGAGTGAGAAGGAAAACAAAACAATAGTTTTTGTGGAAACCAAAAGACGGTGTGATGATCTTACCAGAAAAATGAGGAGAGATGGGTAAGTCTAAATAGTAGCTTGAAATTCAGCGAGCCACCCCAGTAGGCTGAACGTGCTCTAGATACTTCATGAGTGACCGCTTAAAACTATGGTGTCAAAACTGACACTGCACCAAGTGTCAGCTGAGATATTAAATCTAGTAGCTGTTTAGAATTTGCTGGTAACTGACTAATGGAAGTACTCAAAGAACGTTTTGAAGCTGATGAACTTCTGTATTTTCAGGTGGCCAGCAATGGGTATTCATGGTGATAAAAGTCAGCAGGAACGAGACTGGGTTCTAAATGGTAAGTTCTTAAGCAATTTTGGTAAGTCTTTTATCAGTTACTTGATACATGAAGAAACTGATGAGAGTTGCTTTTGTTACAGAGTTCAAACATGGAAAAGCACCAATCCTGATTGCTACAGATGTTGCATCCAGAGGTCTAGGTTAGTAAAACTCGTAATGCCAGTTGCCCAAAGTTATTTAAAGAAAGTCTATTGCTTTCTTTAACCTCTGCATTTTTCTAAGTTTTCTTCACATAAAGGTGCAGTCTTTGTGGCAAGGCCTAGGCATGACAATCGGAGGACTCGAGGGGGATGGAGGACTAGTGGAAATGATCGGCTGGCTGCTTCCAGTCAAATAGAGAGGTGAAAGCTGAGAGCATTGTGTGCCAGTAATCTTCAAAAGGCAAAGATCATCCTTTAAACTACTACCCCATAAACTGTTCTCTCATGAAATAAGCAGTCTCATTCACAGTTCACTTTGCCCTGGTATTTCTCTTCTCTCCATGCTTTGCATGATTTGCCATGGTGCAGTACTGTTAGTTTTGTGCATACTGTCTGCTGTGATCTGTGGGTCTTTGAATTTCAGTGAGTTTGCTGAAATGTCGAAGAAAATAATTACAATGTTCAATGAAATTTTTTTTTCAACCATGAAATGGAGAGAGCAGCTTTAAAATGTACTAAGCCTTGTACAAATTGGTGAGTACTGGCACATGAAATCTGAGAAAAAGTCCACCTCTCACTTTAGCAAGTGGGGCAGGAAAGCAATGGCTTTTCTAAATGCCTTTGAAAGTCGAAGTTCCTCCACCTATATGTAGTCGTCATGTCGAGACCTGCCAGAGAGAGAGACACATTCTCAAGTGAACCCTGGCTTCTTGGAAGCGCTTGCCTAGACGAGACACAGTGCATAAAAACAACTTGGTGACTTTTGGGGGACAGGTATGTTTTTCTTGCAGCTGCAGTTCAAAGGTCTTGGCAAGACGAGCAGTGTGGCCCTTTTTTTTGAGCTTCTGATGAGTGTGTATGTGAAGGACCTTGTATGTTTTTACTCTAAGGTCCTCAAATGAGCACATGAAGAGGCTGCTGTGAGCTTTAGTGGCCCTACTGCAAGAAGCATTCAGATGTCACTTGATGATTTGTAAAGGGGACTCTTGAGTTGGGAATGACAAGCAAATGCATACTCCTTTATGGTAAGGTTTTGGATCACAGGGTGGGTGATAAGACGGGAACAGACGGAGTGTGCATAACTTTCTCTTCCACAATATTCATGCAGAAATGGATAACTCTAACACTGTTCTTTGCAGCCATTATTTCATTTAAAGTGCTATTGTCTAACGTTTATCTTCGATTTGGCTGTTGTGGTGTGCAAAACTTTGTACCTCGCTTTTTGCCACACTGCAACGCTTTACAGATGTGGAAGATGTGAAATTTGTCATCAATTATGACTACCCTAACTCCTCAGAGGACTATATCCACCGAATTGGACGAACTGCCCGCAGTACCAAAACAGGCACAGCATACACATTCTTTACTCCTAACAATATTAAGCAAGTAAATGACCTCATCTCTGTGCTTCGGGAGGCTAATCAAGCCATCAACCCCAAATTGCTTCAGTTGATTGAAGACAGAGGTTCAGGTAAGTGCTGCTGGTAGCCATGGTGCATAGCTTTCTTCCCAGAACAAACTGGAAGCTCAATTTATGCTTCCAGCCTCCCCAAAAATGGATATGGAAGGTAGCTTATTTGGCAGTTATGGTGACCTGACTAGCAACAACAAAACTGCCTGCCCCCACGGTGTTCCATATGCTGTGGAGCATCTTTTAGTGACCTTTTTTTCTTGTGCTTTTTTCCTTCATGCTGCTGCTCATGTTACAGGCGTAGAGTGTATGGATTCCACAATGGTTAGAGAAGGGAATCTTAACGTGTCTTCATATAATACAATGTGCCTAACTGGCGTCCAGTTAGTAACTGGAAAGCTTTCTAGTAGACTTGCCTTGTTGGGGCAGAAAGTAAAAGATCATTACTAGCTGAACTCATGGGGTGGTACATGAAATGTAGTTTCTATCGTATGTGTGTATATATGCATATATAACTATGTCTTGTCTCTTTAATAGGTCGTTCCCGAGGTGACCGACGTGACAGATATTCTGCGGGCAAAAGGGGTGGATTTAGTAGTTTTAGAGAGAGGGAGAATTTTGAGAGAACCTATGGTGCACTAGGAAAGAGAGACTTTGGAGCAAAAGCTCAAAACGGGGCCTACACTGCCCAAAGTTTCAGTAACGGAACTCCTTTTGGAAATGGTTTTGCAGCTGCAGGCATGCAAGCTGGCTTCAGGGCTGGTAACCCTGCGGGAGCTTACCAGAATGGCTATGACCAGCAGTATGGAAGTAACATTGCAAATATGCACAATGGCATGAACCAACAGCAGTATGCATATCCTGCCACTGGTGCTGCTCCTATGATAGGTTACCCAATGCCAGCAAGTTATTCTCAATAACTTAGTGTATTTAAATGTCTCAGTTTTTTTCATAATTGCTCTTTATATTGTGTGTTATCAGAACAGGATAGTTATTTAAGAAATGGGAAACGCAGAAATGACTGCAGTGCAGCAGTAATTATGGTGCACTTTTTCGCTATTTAAGTTGAATATTTCTCTACATTCCTGAAACAATTTTTAGTTTTTTGTACTAGAAAATGCAGACAGTGTTTTCAAAGTAAATGTACAGTGATTTGAAATACAGTAACAGAAGGCAGTGCATGGCCTTCCAATAAAGATATTTGAAGACCGAATTTTCTTTCAGATGGCAATTTTCTCAACATGTGCACAACTTTACATTAATGGAATGTCAAATGTTTTTATATTAAATTCTAGAAAGGTTTCTCAACTGTGTCTGATTAAACATTTAAGCTTATATAAAAACCAGCCTTGCCTTGATTGGGCTAGATTGCTTAGCATGGCAGGCTCTATTTGATGGGGAAGAAGTTTAAAGCTGGCTTCTAAATAAGTCAGAAACAGTACTCTTCCTGTCTCATTAGCATAGGGCCAGTTTTTGGAAAAGATCCATTGGAGTAATGGTATAGCTAGGAGTCTTGCTAACCAAAACTCTGCTGAAGTGGTGTTGCTAATGAGCTTCTGCTACAAGTGTAGGAAGCTTTTTTGCAGCACTGTAACTGTTGCATATGTGCAGACTAGGCTTGAGTGTAATGTGTCTACAGCTGTCAAGCCTTGTGAGTTAGCATGCAGGCTTACTATGAGCTTCAGAGAAATGGGAAGATCCTAGCATTAAAATTTCAAGTTATACTTAAACTGGTATTGAGCAGTGATTTCTTTATTAAAGTGGGGGGAGGGAAATGGGCTGTTCGTCAGTGAAGATGATGAATCTTTATCAATATTTGTACATGCAGCTAATGACTCATCTCAATGCATTGCCCGTGCTCAGTGGGCAACCCTTCTAGAGCATTTCCTTGATTAGGAGCCTATCTGGCAACAAGCAAAAAAGCCTCGATCCTAGTTTAAAGTGCTTAATGCTTTCATGTACAGTAGCTTAAACTTCCACTTAATACTGATCTTCAGTTCCCTCTTTCCACTTACTGATAACTGATTAGTTTTAAACTTAATGCTTAACTACCACTTAACGCATTAACTACCCTGCTTAACTGCCTGTAAAAATCAGGGCAAGATTCTATCTGGGTTATTGTGAATCCAAGTCCGTGACTTCAAGTCTCTTGAACTTCCATTTTCTTTTGACTGTGCTTTGCTCTTGATGACTTTCCTCTGAGGCTAAGCTTGTGCTATTCTTAACTACACTCTAATCCATAATCCATTTTCTTAAATGTTTCTTTGTGGAATTTCATTACTTGATAGTACTTTCTGTGATCATTTGTTGTTGCGATGAGAGCTTCCATAATACAAGTCCCATAATACTACAGTAAACCTAAAGCTATAGTTAGTAATGTAGAAAGAATCTTAATTAACTTTGCAAAGCTAAATCAACTATGGTGGAAGGAAAAAAATAGGCTCTTTTCCCCTTTAGAAGGGGGATAGCACTAAATGTGTTAAAATGAAACAGTTATGTTTAAAAGTAACACTGGTTGAAAAGTGGGAGAGATGCCACCTAGTAATATTTCTGATACTGTTTTTTTAAAGGTTGGTAGATTCCTGGTGGACTCCGACAGAATCAGACATGGATGAAATATTTCCAAGTTCTGACTATCTTACTGGACTGAGCCACATCTAAAACCATTTCTGAGATTTTTCTATCCGATAAGGATATCACTATCCTGTGAAAAACAGGCCTCTAGTTTTATATCTTCTGGTGTTGAAAAAGGGATATGGGGTAGGGGAAACCTGCCCCCAAGGAAGTGCCTTGCTGTAAGGAAATCTCTCCCCTTAACATTTGCACATAAAATGAAAATGAAATACTAAATAAACTTGGAACTAGGGCTGCATTGTTGTGGGCTTGCATGAGAAATGAAGTTATATCTAGCAGGATTTTCTGCACTGGGTCAGGGTAGCAGGCTTTAACAGGGCATTCCTTTCTCCCAGGATTGGCAGCTCAGCCAGCTGCCCCACTGGCCTACTAACGCCTTGTCTTTTTCAATTCTCAGTCTGTTCCTTCTCTGCCATTTGGGACTTGGGTGTATGTTAAAGAGCGGAGGTTGAGATAATCCCAGCTCCTAGGGATTTAACATGCATGAATTTTTTCATTGCAGCCAGCACAGAGCGATATCTCCTCTTTAAGCTCCACCTTCTGGCACTGGTACAAAATCGTGATTAAGCATGTATGGAAATTTCCATTGCTCTGCTGTTGGGCTAGGCTGCTAGCTGCAAGCTTTTGCTATGCTAGCAGCGAAAGTTTGCCCCCTCCATGCCGCTAGCTGAATATACTGCAGTAGTATTACATTTCACATCTGCAGCTTTAACTCTTGTTAGAAAGCTCGTATGTTGCCTCAGACCACACACAACAAGATGTAGCTGTTCTCAAGCAATCCGCGTTTGGCTTTTTCCCTAGAAATCTCCCTGGGCAGCTACAAAGCGCTTCGCGTGTCAAGGACAGATCCCTAGGGGTTTCTTCCCGCCCCATGGCGATCGGAGCCTGCCCTCGCTGAGGGGCGCCGAGCCGCGTCCGCAGGGGGAAGGGCCCGGTCCGGAGCCGGGATCCCGGCGGGCAGGGCTGCGGCTGAGCCCAAGGGCACAAAATGGCGGCGGCGGCAGGCACTGAGCGGGAAGCAGGAGAGAACCACGGCACCCAGCGCGCATGCGCAATGCTCGCCGCGCCCCGCCCCCCCCCCAGGCCGTGAGGGAGGCGCGGGGCGGGAAGATGGCGCTGGGCGGATGCCGGGCGGCCCGCTGTGGAAGCGCGCTTCGCTTGAGGCGGCCGGCGCTGAGGCGGCCCTACGTGGCGGCCGGCGGCGAGGAGGAGGAGGAGGAGAACGAGGAGGAGGAGCAGCGGCAGCTGCTGGAGCTGTGCCGGCGGCGGCGCTTCCTGCGGGGCGGCGCGGAGCCGCGGTCCTGGCGCTCCTACCTCAGCGGCTGCTACCCGGGCTTCGGGCCGCTGGGCGCGGCGCTGCGGGGCAACCTGGCGGCGCAGTGGTGGCACTCGGCGCTGGCCCGCAGGGAGCAGGTGTTCGCCGTGGATTCCCCGCTCCACGGCAGCCCCTCCGCCGGCGCCCTGCAGGCCCGCGATGCCCTGCGGCTGCTGAGCTCGGAGACGCTGCGCCGGGTTGTCCAGGAGCCGGCCGGGCCCGCCCTGGAAGAAGCGCTGGGGAGCGCAGGGACGCTCCGGGAGACGCTGCTGCCCGGTACGGCCCGCGGCACAGCCCCGCTAGCGCCAGGGTGAGGCGGCTCTCGGGGCTCCGTGCACCCTGCAGGCCAGCTGCCGGCCTTAACTCGTCCTCCCGTTGTGTCAGTGCGCTGGGAAGGTCCGGTCTGCACGCTGCGAGAGCGTGGCCTTCTTAAGCACCTGAGCAGCGTAAACGTCCAAATGTGCACTTGACACTTTGCCCTGTAATTAGGGGATAGGCCCGCTAAAGTCACGGTTGCCAAAGTACCCGGAGGTACGGGCTGTGCATGAGCTGCTGAGCTGATGTCTGCAAAACATGAAAGCTAATTAGATTGCGCATATAAACACTATCTGTAGCATTGTGATCTTCAATCACTGTCATTGCCTTCATTTCCTCTTGTGGATAAGCTAACACGCTGTATTTGTTTTCAGTATAATTAAAAAATTGAAGTTTTGCATATGGCTACTAAAATTAATTATTTGTCTTTTGGCAGGTGTTTTGGCACAATATGTTAGCTGCTTAGAATTTGCGAACAAGAGGCTGCCTTGTGGCCTTGCTGAAGTTGGAGTATGTTTTCACTCTGTTCCAGAAAGTGAGCTACACAACAAAAACTTTAGAAGGTAGACTAATAAAGATCGACTAATCCCTTATAGTACCTAAATAAACTATGTACAATTGTTTCAACTTCGGATTTTTTTTGAATACTGTCTCTTGCTTTTTCCATGTTGTTTTTGAAGGAGTTAACTTGCTGACCTTGCTATTGTTTAAAGAATAGGCGAAAGGACTACCTCTTTGCTTGCATGGTTTAGCTCTCCCAGAACTGCAGGACAGTGGCTCGATTACTGGTTGCGTCAGAGACTGCAATGGTGGAGAAAGGTAACAGCAGCGTACAGATGGCAAATCTTGGCCTGCCCCTTTATTTTTCAAAGAGAGAGGAAATAGATACCCTGTTAAGTTTTTGGCTGATGTTGCCAATTTTTGTCACTGAAATACATGCATTTCTTGCAAGAAACAAAAAAACTACTTAAGTTTATGAAAAATCCATTAAGTAGTTTGTAACAGACTTGCAGAAAGGCAAGTGTTCTGTGTTTACAAATGACTTGATCTCAAAGAGCTGTGAAGCAATTGAAGTGATTTGGGTGGTAATTTATTTTTAAAAATGTGCTGCAAATTATAGACTTTACATCTGGCTTTACAGATGTGGTTTGTTAGTACAGCATGCGCAATAGTGGAACACCTCTTATATCTTCAATTTTCAGTTTGCAGTAGGCCCATCTAACTTCAGCAGCAGTGACTTTCAGGATGAAGAAGGAAGAAGAGGATTTAACTTACATTATAACTTTCCTTGGGGAAAAGAAACAATAGAAACACTGAAGAACCTTGGTGATACTGAACTGTTAGAGATGTATCCAGGGGATAGATCAAAATTACTGGTAAGCCTTAACTTACTTTATTGAGAATCTTTTTATTATAAAGATGAGAGGAATAATTTATTTGAAGATGTGGTTGTTTAGCATATGACTATCTTATTCTTCTGTGGTAAAGTCTGTATAATTCTGCTGTCAGACCTTCGTTAGCAGATCTTATTTTCAAAAGGAGATGAAATAGTTTTTTCATGGAGTTATTTATTCAAAATTAGCAATGAACTATATAATTTTCCCCATTGTTACAAACTTATCTAGTCATGGTTACACTTCAAGATTGCTAGTAACTTTAAAATGTACCTCTGATTCTAACATATGTCTGAAAGTAAGAAGGGTGCTTGAGCTCAATACCTCATTATACATTTAGAGTAAACAAAAGGCCAGTTGACACAGACTTTGAAGTATCTCTTCATGGTTGTGTTTTGTTTTGTTTTGTTTTTGTGTGTGTGTCGTTTTTCTCCCCTCATCAGGGCCGAGATGGAAGGAAGAATGTTATTCCTCATGTCCTGTCTGTGAGTGGAAATCTGGACCGAGGAGTATTAGCATATCTCTTTGATTCACTACAGCTAGCTGAGAATCCGTTAACAAAAAAGAAAAATTCACACAGAAAGGTAACTCTGGGGGAAGTATAAGCAACAATGGTCACTGGCTTTTAATATTCTGGAGTTCTGCTTAAATGTTCACAATAAACAGTATTTTTTTTTTTCTAAAATTATTAGGTACTTAAACTTCATCCTTGTCTAGCACCTATCAAAGTGGCCTTGGATGTAGGGAAAGGCCCAACAACAGAGCTGCGACAGGTATGTTGTAAGAAAGTGTTTTAATTTTGAGCATTAATTTACCATGTGACCTTCTGTTATGTCAGGCACTCTGTTAACATTGGTGAAAATCATGCTGCTACTTCAGTTCTCTGAGACTCACAGTTATACAGTTTTCATGGTGCTTCTACTGTGCAGTTTGAAGGAGTGAAGCATGGCTGAAGGAGTACAGACAGTGGGGAAGTAGATGTCTTCTCTGCTTTAACACACTGCTTTTAGTATTGTTAATAAAGTTTCAATTTGTTCAATGAAATGTTAAAGGAAAACAAATAACAAAATCCCTCTGATTCTTAATCTTTCATAGTTATCATAACATGTGGGTCCCATCTTCAGAATTTCAGAAGTTTCTGTTTAAGTCAATCATTAAGCCAGTCCCCACAGAAGGGAAGAAACTTACACTGGCATATTTTTTTAAATATGAGATTTATTTCAGCAAGTAAATTAATACCAACTAGAAATGCTAATAACACAAGTTCTGGAGTTTGAATAGTTTCTTTGTCTAGAATTTCAAACCCTCAAAATCTTTATTTATACTTTTGTTTTTAAATTTGGTTTAAACACAGGTTTGTCAAGGATTGTTCAACGAACTATCAGAAAATAGAATTTCCGTATGGCCAGGTTATCTTGAAACCACGCAGGTATCCCTGGAACAGCTTTATACAAAGTAAGAAGAAACAGTATTTTGTAAGTTAAAACTATGAAGGTGAAAGGTGACTTCCTGTGGACTAGCAAAAATATTCCTGCTTTCAGTAAGAAGTCATTGAGTGCAGTAACCATGTGAATGAAGGCATGCATCCTAAACTAAAAACTCACTCAGTAGATTTTATTACGAAGAGAAATGACAGTTTGTTTTAAGAATTGTATAAGCCTTTCACACTTTTTTCTATTGTTGTTGCTCTGGAACTGTGAGATCCCTTTTATAGACACTTCTATGAAAATAAATTTCTTAAGATGAGTAAACTTGCAAAACCATGTCATGTCTTCCTGATTTTTGTGCTGTGTTCTGTTTTAAACCATTTTGACTGGCTCTGTGCTCCATTCTTAAGTACTGCTTCAGATAGCACACTGTGTCTAGTCTTGAACTTAAAAGTTCTTCACGTCTGGAATGATTACCATTGGTGTATGCGATGTTATTCATGCAGATAAAAACCTATATTCCAGTTAAGGGCTTCATATATGATTTGTTGATCAAGAGTGAATTTTGAGCATATCACTGCTTGTATCTATGGATCTTGGATCTCTTCTTTCCCCAGAAAAAAAATATGTATGTTGATTGGTTCATGTGCAGTAGTCTACATTGTCTGGCTATTAAATAACAGAAGAAAGTTATACTCTGCTTCTACAGAAAATACTCTTGTAACAGAATACTAACATTTACTTTATGTACTAAAGTGACCTAATAATTTAAAGAAAAATAATTAGGAAAGCAAGGAATGTCTATAAGAAAATGGGCGTCTTCACACAACTTGGTGCATTGTAGCAAAAAAAAATGTGCAGCTTGTTGTCATTTGTACATAACTTAATCTGTTCTTTTTTTTCATACATCAAAAGTGGTAATAGGTGTGATCTTTTCTTTGCAGATATGATGAGATGAGTGTTCTCTTCATGGTCTTGATAACTGATGCTACTCTAGAGAATGGAGTGGTCCAGCTGAGAAGCAGAGACACCACCATGAAGGAAATGATGCACATATCTAGGTTAAAAGACTTCTTAACTAAGTACGTAACATCAGCTAAAAATGTGTAAACTTAAATTCGTCTAATAAAAGGAATTTCTTAAATTTCTGTGCCTGAAACTGACTTCTGGGGTCAATGATACAGGCACTTCATTGGAAATAGTTCTCCTAAAACTTGGTGATGTATCTGTTTTCTGTCAAATCTAAACCATCTAGGTTGTCCAGGTTACCTTGCAAAGAGGAAAGAGGCAAACATGTCTCTTCAGCAGGGCTAACCATAACTTCTTTCTTGTCTTCAATTTTACTATACTTTGAGAGTGGTGAACTGAGAAATTGTCATGCTTGCCACTAGGTAACAGGAGATCCAAAGGTCAAATATGGATCCTCTAGCATGTGCCTTGGAGTGCAACAAAGTTGGAGTAACTTTTTGTAGTGCTTGACTAAAGTCTTTTGATTAATTTATACAATCCAGTTTCTGTTCCAGGATAATTGTTGAATGCACAGGAGCTTGGATCATAGATAAAGCTTTGGATAATTTATTAAAGATGCCAGACTGTACATTGTGTCCAGCAGGATTTAACCTGACAGTGACTCCATTGAGCTTTTTTATTTTATTATTATTTTTTTTAAAAAGCAAGGAGCTGTTGTTTATTTAACAGGGTGGCTGTTTGGATCTTTATAATTCCAGCCATTTTAAGTCCCTAGAGGTTATTACTTGGGGATTTTTCTTGCTAGTAGACAACTAGCTATATGATCTGTCTATAAAATAATTAGGCCAGGCAATTAGTATCTACTCTCTCTACTACCTCTCAGCAGACATGGTACATCTGCTGATGTACATCTGAAGATTGAAAGATTCTTTAAAAGCACTTAAATTAATCACATAAGAGATCTTACCTTGTATTCCATCTCTGATGACGACCTTTGAATAGATTGTAGGACTTTCCCTCTTCTCTGTTAAAAGAGTAAAATAATGCAATGTTCTTTTTTTAGTAAAGATAATAGAAGAGTTAATAAGCCATCCACAGCTTGGTGACTAATAAAATCTGCATGGTTGCAAAGTTAAGCTTTTGAACTTTTGTGTTACAGTATGATAGGCTTTTTTTTTTTGTCTTAGTTATTTTTATTTCTCCATAGTAAGTGAGCAATTTCAGTATATAACTGTTACTATCCACTTCCCACAACCACCCCCCCCAATCCCCCCCCCCAATTTATCTATGCATACTGGATGTCCCACTACTATAAAATGAGGTTTTCACCTTTTTCATCTTCTCTTCTACTAACAGAAAAATTTGCACACTCCTGTTTTTGAATCGGCTCTGTATTAAAGATAAACAGCAATTAATTACAAGAGACTGATTTTTTTGTATTTTTTTAATGATGTAAATAAAGCAGCGACATACAGGGTTGGATATAAATCTGTCATGCTTTTTGTAGCACCTATGGGCATTATCAGAGCTATATTCATTGTTATTGCAAGCTATGTGGGTAGAATGCTGATTGAAATTTGGCATGAACAGCTGCAGAGAGCACTGAGCTAATGGAGCAGCATAGCTAGATATCTACTTGTCCTGTATGTGAGTGGAAGGTGGATCTGTTGGGAAGGAATGATTCCCTTTTGGGTATTTAGAAACAAGAAATGTTACAGTTTTGCTGTTAGATACAAACACATGCACCCCCAAGCATACTGACAGTCATGCATAGGGTAAATCTAGAAAATTACAGTGTAATAGCATTGTGATTTTAATGCAATGTCTTCATTACTGTGTATTTTTTACAGTGGAAGTAGTACATTCTAATGTAGACCAGTTGCTTCATTGACTGTTGTCTAGAATTACTTCATAATTTATTTGAACTGATTTTGTGTCTTTTCAAAGTTAAGAAACATGGAATAAAGAAACGTCGTGTACTGAACAATGTTGAACAGAATGCAGGAGCTTCCTAAGTTTTATTTTTCTACAACTTGTGTATAGCCCATTTTTGGCTTTTAGTAAACAAGTAAGTAAATCTGAGGTGCAGTGTCTATCCAATTTTCTTTTCTTCTGTAATGGCTATTCCTGTCATTTCCGTAAGTTGCCAAATGCAATTCATTTTATTTCTGTTTACGGTAGGTTTTTGTATGGAACTTTAGGCAGTTGTGGTTTTGGCTGCATGGCAGATGGTGCCAAATATGGATACCGAGGGACTTCAAATATTGCATCTGTAATGGTATGGTCAGTAGGAGTACTACTAGTTTACTTCCTGACTGGTAGTAGTTGTCCCCTTCTGCTGTTTCTGCAGTGCCTAAAGGAATTGGCCCATGTTGGCTGCAGATAGTATAACAACATTCTTCCACCAAACTCCTTCAGGTAAATTTCATGGCTATATGGGGAGTAACACAAACTTACTAATCTCTGTGTATGTGACATAATTTTCTGACTCTTCTACTTTATCCGTTGAAGTAAGGCCAGTTGAGGACACAGCAGATGTAAATTTTCCTGCACAACAAATACATACATGAATCAATTTATCTTAGAGGTAAATAAAGAGCTCCATAAAAATGTTATTTTCATGGTCAAAATTACTCCTTAATCAAAGGCATTTTTAATAGAATTTTCTTTCTTTGCTAAGAACAAAAAGGCCTAATTCCTTCCAACAGTTCTGTCTTAATTTAGGTATTACTTTACTTCCCCATACCATGCCTGCCATTTAAACCACGGGTCAGAAATCTTGCCTCGTAAATGTCTCGCTGCTGATGCTGGTTAAAAGGAGAGTTGACAATATCCTAAAATACCAAGAGTGTAATTCTACTTGTAACATATTTGCACACTTGAAGGTACTGAGAACATAAATTAGCATATATGGAAAATGAAATAGATATTCAAATAACTTACCTGCTTTACATGAAGGAATGATGAAAAATCGAATTGCCAGAGCAAATCCTATCACAAACGCTAGTAAGATTAGCCCAAGAAAAATGATCTGGGGTTGAGAATTGCAACTCTCCTCTGCCAAAAACAAAATAAAACAACAACAAAAAAAGGTGTTTATGTGAAGAAATGTTGTTTCATATTTGTAAATGGAATCATGACTTTGCATTTCTTTCAGCTTCTGGATTAACTGTTGTTAATAGAACTGCTCAGGAGAACGCGAATTGCACACCACCACAGCAGAAGGAAAGGATTTTGCTGCTGCCAATAGACTGTCCCTTTCATAAGAACCAGAGAGAAAAATGAAGCTAGAATCTCCCCAAGGTGGAGAAAGCTGGACCAGTAGTGTCTTGTAAAAGTGAGTCTTTTACAATCATCCTTCGTGGTCACTTCAACTACTGCTGCTATCTAGGCTGAAAGTAATTCTTTTTGCATGAATTTAAAAATACCTCATTATTATTATTGTAATCATATTTTGAGCATTACATTGCAGGAATAAAGTCTCTGGCTAAAATACTTGTATTCTTCCTATGTTCTGAACTTTGTTTCTGTCTCTGTCTATTGACAGTAGTAAACTATTTGACACGTGCATACCTGCTAACGTAAAGTTGAAACTGTTGCTGTATTTTGTACTATTGCGAAAGCTATTTTCAGCTCTGCATTTATAGGTTCCTAAGTCACTAGAGGTATTGATAAGTACAAAAGTAACAGCTGCTTCCTTCTGCATCTTCACTAGTTGAGATATCCTCCGTTTGTCTTTGAAGAATGTGTATGTGATAGGAAGAGACCCTTTCTCTGAGAGACAAGACAGGGTTGCATTTTGGCCTTTCTTTGCTTGAGAGGTGGGTGAGCTCAGCGCTGGTTTGGAAAGTGGCTCTGAAAATAAACAAACAAACAACAAAAACACACAACAGAATAGACTGCATCGCTGATTGCAGGACAAACTCCAAAGCAAGACTGAATTAATCAGCAATGCTGGCAAATAAGATGGGCATAAAGGATCGAGGGCTCAATGAGACATATCAGAACAGTGCTGCTGACTCCCGAGGGAACAGTAGCAGTTTTCAGTAAAGTTCAGCTCAACCAAGGCAGGCACACACAGCAGTACAAAACATCACCTTCAGCAAACAAATTGCTGAGTCCCCCTGCTGCAGATGCATTGGATCAGCCAATGCATGGCTATGTGAATCTAAAATTATACAATCATAGAATGTTTTAGTTTGGAAGGGACCCTTGAAGTTAATCTAGTTCAACCCCCTTGCCATGGGCAGGGACATCTTTCACTAGATCAGGTTTCTCAAAGTCCCATCCAACCTGGCTGAACGTTTCTAAT
This sequence comes from Anser brachyrhynchus, assembly GCF_964034855.1. Classification (NCBI taxonomy): domain Eukaryota; kingdom Metazoa; phylum Chordata; class Aves; order Anseriformes; family Anatidae; genus Anser; species Anser brachyrhynchus. The sequence goes on from NC_137711.1 coordinate 4,040,113, forward strand.
GATGGGGCATCCACAGCTTCTCTGGGCAACCTGTTCCAATGTCTCATTACTCTCATTGTGAAAAATTTCTTCCTTGTATCCAATAAAATTAAATGTATCAAGAAGTAATACAGCAAGACATACCTTCAAGCGTGAAATTGAGACTTCTACTGTATCTTCTGCCATAGATTTTATTCTCAGCTTTGCACTTGTATTCACCCACATCACTGGCAGAGTTGATAGTCAAGTTGAACAAAGCTGGCATCAAGTCTATCCTATTTAAAGTGGATACCTTCTGACTGTATTTAAACAGTGTGTATTTGATAGGTGGAGAACCAGAATCTGAGTGACAGGAGAGGCTCACGTTCTGGTTCATCACTACTTCCAAAGTGCCATGAACAGGTGTGAGAATGGGGTTGGAAAGTACCTCTGGAAAGAAGAAACTTCTGAGTGAGTTGATTGCACCTATCGTTCAAGAATCTCCTTTTTTATTTTTTTATTTTTATTTTTTTTCCCCCAGAATATGTTGAGGACTAGGCTATACTTATTTCTGTTGAAATAGATGTTCATTTTTTTTTTACTACTTCCACTAGCAGGCAATGCAACTTTGTATTTTTCAGTATCAGTATATAGCTTCAAACACTTGATGAAAAATGCATGCCTTCGTATAAAACACAGCATAAACACACAAAACCAACAGATGCATCTAGATGAACCAACAAGAAAACCTTTTGAGCTACAGCAGCAATGAAAATAATGGAAGCATAAAAAAGAAATAGTATGGGGTGTTACTCGTAGGAGAAAGTAACTTTTCCTTTCTGTATGAGAAAGCAGCCAAACTACTTGAGTGGTAGAATGTGAACCTAAAAGTGAAAACAGTATTTTACTTGTGGCAGAATTAATGTCACATAAGTAAACTGAATTTATCTTTCCTGACTTTTGAATAGTAGCAGCCAGAGCTTTGATTGTCTATCAAATCAGTTTGGTTTCTAAGATCATGCAAGTATACCTCTAAGAAAAACTTGCCTTGTCTTTTCACAGAAATTGTTAATAAAAAAGTCATGACTAAGAAAAATTCTGACTCCTATAAAGGGAGAAAATACATTTTAACATCTTAAAGCAATTTTGAATGTACATACAAGTATGGCAGCAAAGAAAGCTTTGTATTGAAACTTGCAAACAGTCTCAATGCACAGATGGGCAAAAGATTTAATTTTACGTGGAGGATTTTGAAATTTTTCAATCTTTCCACCATTTTTTTTTTGTGAACAGTTCATTTTAACACATATCCCAAAACTGAAGAAAGAAAAAAGAACCTACCTCTGCCATCTGCAGTTGCATTCTGAATCTGCTGAGAGACTTGAACTAGAAGAAGAGAAGAAGGCTTTCAGCTGGAAACAATGGCTCTTATTTAGAAATATGCACAATATGTAAGAAATATGTCCTTGGCTTACAGCAGGAAAACAGCAGAATTGTGAGAAAAAACATTTTCTTGCAAAAATGAAGCTGGTACTCTTCAAGACAGCTGATGGAGTTATACTAATGAAATCTTAGAGGAGTGGCTATAGCAGTTGAGGAAGTCCTAAATAGGGAAACAGTGCTGATCTTAACTGATGATGTTTGCTTAACCACTTTTGTTATATTCCATTTATATTTAGTCCATGACAGTCATTTTAGAGTGGCAGGCACAAGGAAAAGTTTTGGAGTGAGGAACAGCAGTTTGGAATACAACTAAATGTTATGTAGATTTGTTCCAAGATGTAGCTAACTTAATCAACTTTTTCATGTGTGAGAGCTGTGTAATAGAACTATGCTACTAGATAGTATACAAGAATATATACAATTTTTCTAGTATTGTTCTTACAAAGTCATGAGATCACTGATTCATATCTCACAGACACACATTTACTAGAGAGAATGCAAGAGATCCTTTGGGAGCATATGGCTGAGACCAAGGGAGAATGTGGTTTCCTTTTATTATCAGCAATATAATTTTTAAAAAATGACACACACACACACACACACACACAAAAGTACATAAACAGTGGAAGTTTTAAGACGCTAAGTATTCCTGGATAGTTAGCCTATTAGGGAAATATTTTGGCCAAGTTTCAAATATTCAGCTGTGAAATCACATAGTAAAAGGTACAGATCTCATCACAAACTTGAGTTCAACACCACTGTAAAACAAGTTGATGACTAATTTGATCATCTAATCAGTAATATTACTGATATTACTTCTTTACAGTTTCAAGAAGTAGATGTTCTTAATTTGTCATTCTCTGTCTCTGTGCAAAGTAAATGTAATATTCAGCTAATGTTCTATGGCATAAAGTAGTATTTTGTTTTGGTCAGTTCTATTAGTGTAGGTGAAAAAGCCATTGCTTTTACATCTTCATGACTATGTTCTTTTATTTTTATTTCCCTGGTGTCTTTTTTGGTCTAAGGCCCATAGTAAAAACTGAGAATTTGGACATTATACAATATTAGTTGCAAATTCAAGGGCAGACCATAATCTTCAAATTCTCCAGATCAGACACTATATTCAGCAAAACAATGTCTCAGTCACTATGCTGCTCTATGCGCTCCTAATTGGTCTGCTACTCTGTAGTCACCCTGAGTAGAATATACATAAAATAAAATGTATATATGTGAAATAAAATTCCAGCTTCTGGAACTGACAAGAATTTTGAGTGCCATGAATGTGCTTTGCCCAATAAAATAGAGGAAAGGCCAGGCTCCCAGGGTACAAATGATGTGTACCTAGAAGTTCTGGAGCCTGAATATACATACAATGGCAATGTTGTCTGTGTGTTTGTATATAGATGATGTTTTTTGAAGAAATTCAGGCCTTGCTGTATATATAAAATAATAATAAAAAATGTAACTACATGTACAGTGAATGTCTTAAAAGCATTGTTGTTATACTTGTCTTTTTTCTTAAATATTCTGCAGTCTCTGAAGGTAACAAGGCCAGGTGCTACATAATGTTTCCTGCGTAACACAAAATCCCTCCCAAAGTCTAGTCTGCTTCAACAGTGAATTTTATTTTATTTTTTTCACACGGTTTAGTGTACAACTTCCTTTTTTTCTTTTGTTGTTTGTTTTACATAATTTCTTAAGAGGCAACCTTTACCCTCATCTTGCAAGTGTTTCTTATGTGGAAATGCTGACAATTAACCACAAGACTACTTTTTTTTTTACAGCTGGCAGGAAGCATGTGTAAAAATAACAATGTTGAGAGAAGAACTGGGAGCATATGCGCATTTTCCTGTAGGGGTAAGCTGTTCTGTATCAGAAAACCGTAGAATAGTCCCAAAAATGCTCGCAGCCAGGTGGTGGTGAAAGAGGAAAGTGGGAAGCAGCCCGGCCTCGCACCCTCCTGTCAGGGGGAGCAGCCGTCGGAAGGTGGGAGGACTCTGGAAGCTGGGGTGCGAGGGCCGCGGCCTGCTCCTTCCCTCACGGGGGCGGTTTCTGTAACCCTGCTGCTTCCCCCTGGAGGTGCATCTATGCCCTCCCTGTTCCCTCTCCCTCCCTCACCCTGCTTTGAAATTTGGATTTAGGGACTGAAATATATATTGTTTTCTTTGATGTATGCCAATTTAGTGACTGAAACATGTTTGTTTTCTTTGATATACGCCAATCATTTCAACTACACGTGTAGGATGATGAGGAAGAACTTCCTTTCATTTAACCGTCCAATACTTGTGCCTACCTGTTTTGTCTCTTCAAATACATATTTCCTTTTTAACTCTTATAATTGCTTTGCAGAACATTAATACAGTCGCTTCTTAAGTAAAAGATTTCTGAAATATTGTGGTAGGATATGGTAGCTGAGGATATGGGCTCCTGAAGTTTGTATGAAAGCTAGATTGCGATTGCTAGGACATCGCTAGGGGGAAGTAATAACGTATTTGTTAGAAAAGGAGGCTTCAGATGAAGTTTTAAATGTAAATTATTAAGTTAGGTTGATATAAAGGGGCTTCCAGAAATTTTTTTGTGACCACTTAGTCCTATTGGGCAAGGAAGAGAGGGCTGTTTTAGAATTTTTGTTGAAGTATAACTCAATGGACTGTGTTCACTCTCAAGTATTATTCTTGGAATAATCCTTTTAGTTTCTGATATTTTGAGTGATGAGCATTCAGCTGATCTGAAGGTTGATAGTGTCTTTATGACTGCTTTTTAAAAAGCTCTAAGGTAGTATTTTCTCGAACATGTGCTGGAAGTATCCCAACATTTAGAGAATGACCTTCATTAAATCCTGTAGTAGTGTTTTGAGTCAAAAAGCTAGTGTCTCATTTTGCCCTTCAGCAGGGTGAAGAGAACAGTATCTAGGCTGGCGGTTGGCCTTATTGTCAATGTAAAATAGGGGAAAAATGGAAAAAGCACTTGACATTACCTGTCTGACGTTTTGAATACTGACTCTGTTAGTTCATTAGTCTCTTGAAGAGTGTCCTGGGTAGTAATAAATCAGCTTACTTCCATGTTTTTTTGTTTGTTTTGGGGGTGGCATGGGGTGTGCCGAGTTGGCTTTTGACTTCAGGCTGACATTAGGTGGTTTTCTTAAGGATGTATCTTTAGAATTTTATAGCATCAGTAAGATACAGTGTGAGGTTGGTGTTCCCTTTGTATTAGATCTACAAATTTCCTGCCTGGAAATAATAAACTGTATATATTTAACAAAAATTTATGTACAGAAGTAATCCAGCCAAAACATGTAAGTTAAAAAGTCTGAAAGGGAGATGTGTATCATGTGGTGCTGCAACAATATTCTGCCTCAGGCAAGTAGGTGAACGAGAATAAAAGCCAAACTGAGCTTTCACTCACAAGGTCAATTCTTTGACTTGAGAATGAAAATAGTATGAGATAACATTATGTAGTAAGACCATGCAGTCTTCACACTGTATCTGTCTTATTGTAGGTTTCCAGGGAAATTTGCATGTTTCAGTAGAATTATAAAAGTTATTTCCGGTCTCAGTTTCTCACCCTGAGAGATCCTCCATTCTGGAAGAGCATCTGCTGTAGTAGACGTCTGCAGAAGGCTTTGCTTGAAATCACCATATATTGGTGGTTATGTCTGGTGCTGAATTACATTAAGCACTTCTGTTTTGTCTGCAAAAAGGTTTTACTGAGCTAGCTAGATCATCACGGAATACCATATTTTTATACTCCTACTCAAAATGGCTGTGGTAGCAAGCCTGCTGTTTATTTTAACTACTTGGTATATGATTGTGAGATTGTTTTTTCTAGAAGGCAAATAAGAATAGAAGAGGAAGGGATCTTTTCTATATGCATATTTAAAATATCTTTAAAATTCCTGCAGTGATCCTTGGATTCTGAATGAGAATTTTAGTGTAACAAAAGATTTCCAATTGAACTAAAAATGTATTTGAAGTGCAAATTGCAATAAACATGTCAACAGGTGAGAGGATCTTTTGGGTAGCCAATTGAATTAAATTAACAACTCCCAAATCTCCAATTTTTTAATTGGAAAATAGTTTTAAACGGCATGTCTTCCTTCTGCCTCCTCTTTCCCTCTCCCCCCCTCCCCCCCCGAAAGGAAAAATAAGGATTTTTTTCTTTTTTGTAAGAAAGGCTATTCCACACTTCCTTTTGAGTTCCGTTGTTTTTGCTTAAAGTAATTAATACTCATTTCAGTTTACAGATTTGATGAGACATCAAAGACTGGCATTACTGATACATTTATCTTATAATTTTATTCATAAAACTGATTGTTCTGCAATAATGCTTGGAGAATCAACAAGCAATATAAAAAAATGGGAGTGTAGAGCGAAGGAAAATATTTCCAGAATTAATTCTCTTTCCAGCCATAAGGTTTTGACTTATTTTTTCTGGCATGGTCCATACTCTGAGATGAGTATTCTTGGAGAACTCAAGGCTGTTTTTCTGCTGCATCCCAAAATTTCAGTTTGGAGGAGGTGTTGGATATCAGTAATTATAGGAAAAACTCCAGAATGAAATGCTGGTTTAATTGCAAAAGATGAATGAGGGGGGAAAAATGTATTTCGATGTCATCGTCCAGTAGATGGCACCGTTGTGAAATGCAATGGTCTGAGAAGTACAAGCTTTCAGCAACACAGATTTTCTGTAAATTGTAGAACATCTGGAGCTCTGGAAAAAAGTCAATTTTTTTAACATTCTTTGTAAATATTCAAATCCATGAATAAAATTATTTTTTTTTATTTTTCTCTAGGGAAGTATAAAGAGACTTTTTAAATAAAGACAAATGATGCAAATTTCTCACATTCAAGACAAGACAATACACCCTAGAAATATATGTAGAACAAACTCAGTTCATTCCCAGTTCCCCAGGGAGCTGTCTAGGTGTGTGAAAACAACTACATTTGTTATAATTCTATTAACTACGTGTCTATTGAAAGAGGAATTATTAATTAGGCAGAATAGTTCACAGTTGTAAGGAACCAAAATGATTATACACGTCAGGGGCTGGGTGATTAGACATCAGAGCTGCTTTTTCTATTGTTGATTTGGTTACTGGAAAGCTTGCACTGACATCAGTAAAGATGGACTCAGATCTCTGAATTTTATAAATTCTTTGTAAAATTTATAAAATCCCAAACATTTGAGATTAACTGCTTTTAAAATAGAATCAGTGAGTTTATACAAGGAATCTACGTGGAATTTATTTTTTAATTTTACGTGGAAATTACGTGGAACCTGCATTGTCTTGGACAAACATTGATGACCCAGAATGTAGTGCTCTTAAGAGAAATGTTTTGTCAGTAAATCGGTGAGATATAACTTCAAGGCAACACATCTTTTCTGAAGAAAGTAAAACTCCCATCAGGAATGGGTATTTGAGAACAGGATACAAAGCTTAGCAGAGTCACTGTAATCAGTGCGTGCTCTGTGGGGAATTAAGATGTCAGTCCTACTGATTGGCACTGCAGCATGCTCTTTACTGTCATGCCAACCAGCTGGGGAGTTAATGAAAACAAACAGCTGAAATGTGCTATGAACTCCTCGCTTCCTTTCCTGTCATAAGGGGCTGGCTGAAAACAGTGTGTTTGGGGCGGGGGGGTTGGTGCAGAATTTGAAAATCTTATTCAGCATTTTATCCTTAGTTATGGAAATAGGTTTTGACTTTGATAGGCTCTGTTCAGATGACAGAACTGATGCTTTTTTGGAAATGTCATATTTAAGCAAGTAGCAGGAGACCCAACCAGCAGAATCAGGCATGAATTCCCAGATGAGCACAGCTTTAAGGGTCTGATTCATTGGGCATGAGATTAAATGTGAAGATTCCTTTAGTCCTCAAAGGATGTTGTGTCAGATTATTATTTTTTTTTTGTCTGCTTCAGAAAGTGTGTTGCATTTTTTATGTCAATCCTTCTTTTCTCAGAAATATAATAAGGGACTAAAGAGAGTTCTTTAAATGGTGTGTATATTAGAATAATTTTGTCTATTTAATTTTTAATTTTGTTTATTTATAATATTTAATTTTGTCTCATATTACTTGTTTCAGAAAAACGTATCTTCAGAGACTACAATGAGATGACTGTTAGGAAAATATGCAGGTATACTACTAGCACAGGTACATTTAAGTTTATATTCTTTAAGTCAATATGATTTCCAGTTTAACAATGGAAGATAGTCTCAAGACATTCTTTCCTCTTTGAAATGCTTTTCTCCCATGTTTCATAACATTTTGGCTTAAATTCCTGCAGCTGAGTTTACCTCTTGGATTTTGGCCAATACCAGCTAGATTTTCCTCCTCAGGACAATGCTGAGGGCTTATCAAGAATATGACAGTCTTATCAGACTAAGAGATCTTATGGAACATCCTTGGCTTGTGAGTGACATCTCGCAACAGCCTTCGGTTTTAGCACCATTAAACTGTACTACTGACCTAGTTCATCCTAAAAGCTGACCTTTCAGCCTAGTCTGAAACTAGCCTGGTTCTGAACTCGATCTTATTGGATCACTCTGAAGAATATTGGCCCACACCCACTTTGTCTTTCCCTCTCTGTAGAGGAGAGCCTTTGTCCCCTTGTGGGAAAGATTGGTGTGGTTTTGCTGAACTTTGTATGTCGTGCTGAATTCTTTTATGGGGGAAGAGGTAAATCTCCTTCCTTCCTTCCTATTTTTTGTTATCAATAGCAAAAGTTTATCAAACCTTTGTTCTCCATCTGCTGTGTGTCCTACTTCTCCTTTCCTTTACCTGGCTCTGGAGACCATTTTTGGCAACTAGCCAAACCACTGGTCTTTTGTTGGTGGTGTATTTCAAACAGACTGGATTAAGCAGAAGAAATACTATTGCTAGTTAACCAGCTTACTTCTTATTCATTAAATGCTATGACTATTGTACCATTCTGCGCTCTCCCTTCAAAATAACTCTCTCCCTGCAAAATAGCTAAATAGATGTTGGTTGGTATTGCTGATACATTGTTAAACTGATGAGTGTTTCCCTCCTGTTTCCCTTCACACAATACCACAGTTCTGTGTGTAATACAAGCATTAAAGTACACTTTTGAAACTATTGTTTGGGGCAAAACATACAGCTTTCATTGTCCCCAAGAGGAAAAAAAAAAAAAGAAATGGGGGTTCATATAAGCAGTGAAGCTTATGAGAACCGTATGTCTCATTTACTGATTTCTGTGAATGTATTTAATATTGTTTTAAGTAGTGTTTTAATAAGCCTGTAATATGACTCTGGAAATAATGGAAAGCATTGACTCTGTCTGCAAATGAAACAAACTAAGGAATTAAGAGTTGAGCACTAGATTTTCACAAATAACTAAATCACTACTTAGGGAGTTAAGGTCTGGGACATAAAGTGAGGAACACTTTTTGAAGTACATGATTTCAGCTCACTTTATCGAGCCTATAACCTGAGTCAGTGTTAGGGCTCAAGTGGAATGACTTCAGTTTGACTTAAAAGTTGATTGATAAACAAATAAATGTGCTGCACATTCCTTTGAAGTTATGAAGTAAATATTATCTGAGAATATCATATTGGTGCTTAAATTTGCCACTTCTGCAGTGTCAGATTATTTAAGACTTAAGAAACATGCATAGTACCAAAGTAAAAAAAGTAGAAGAGCAGAGATAGGGACAGGACAATATCTCTGTAATCTTCTTGCTTTCCTTGTTCTGCCCATCTCTCTCACCCCCTTCCCATCTGAATTTGAAGAAACTGAGGTTTTGGATAATTATTACATTTTAGTTTTCTTCACAAATAGTCATTTACAGTACAAATTCAACTACTGATTTCCTTGTCTTTAGGCCTTTTACTTTCTTTAGATTTTCATCTATAATCAGAAAAATACAACCAACCAAATAAAAAAGGCCACAAACCTCTTCGTTTGTTAAAGGAAGTTAAGTAATTCAAGTGTTCTGAATTTTACATCAGTTCCTTACTGTATCTCAGGCAGACATTTACAACACTTGAAGTGCTGAAGTAGACTATTTTGCATCTTTTCCTCTTTTTTGGTTCACATTCAATTTATGCTTTCGGTATTTTGGATGCAAAATTAATCATCCCTCGTTCTGGCATGGCTGTCATACTGTCAGGCTACTTTTATCATTGCACAAAATTAAATGACACAGGAAAGGTCAGCAGATCTCTCAGGGACACCTGAATTCAAACAGTTTCAAGCTACTGGCAGATTTAACTCTAGCTCAGGAGCATTCTCTATTTCAGATTGTGCAAGTGCTCCTTCAGCTCTCTGTAGGGAAATGAAACTCCAACCCATTGTGGGTTTAAAGTTTTGTAGTTGTGTATGTTTTGCACTGTCCTAACTACTCAAAATAAAAACTTGTGCCCTTCTATGTTTTTGATATATGATGGTGGTATAAGAGGTCCACCTGCCAATATTCTAGTGTAACCCAACAGTTACTATGGTTTCTGAAGTAATTTGAATTTATTGTGAACTTTATGGTAAAGCTGTTGTTTGCCACAGCAAAGATGAGAGACCTAGATATGGAGGTAAAGGGGTAAAGTGAATAATTATGTACATGTATTCTCTGAAAGAGTTTTCCATATCAGGATGAAGAGAAATATTTGCTCAAGGATCTGCAGAGGTCAAATAATGAATGTAATTTGTGTTCATAAATGGTTAATTTTGACTTAAAAATACCCGTATTGACAGGAACTGCAGGATAAATGTCACTGGAACTTCTTGTTTTTTTAATACACCTTAAGAAATTAAACAAAGCAAATGCATTTGGTGGCGCCCTCAGGAAAAGTCCAGTCACTTCCTGAACAGTAATCTGCCTGGGAGCAGCAGATAGATTCTCATTGTTTGCCATTTCCAGTTTCCAGTAATGGGAACGATTACTTGATCTGGCCAGTTTCAGCTGAAGATTTGCAAAAACGTACAAATTTTAATGGCAAAAATTTATTAGTTTCCGTAAAACAAATTTTAAAAAAACTGTTTTGGGGACCTGGTAGCAAATTACCTCTGATGATGAATATTGTTTTATTTTGGAATTAAGTGTCTGTTCTTCAGGAACGAGATGTATCTTGCTCTTCTGGTGATTTTCTTGCAGTGTAAGTTTGATAACTAAATATCTGGATGGGTACATGTGCTTCTGTGTTTTTGTTTGTTTGTTTGGTTTGGTTTGGTTTGTTAGTTTTTTTGTGGTAACTTTTTGGTGTTACCTATTGCTGTCTCTCAATCTGTAAACTTTGAAAATTACATTGCTTTTCACTTTTTTCAGGTTCAGGAGTTTACACTCAGGAAAGAGGTGGGTAATGATAGCTTTTTTGTTTTTTTTTCCACATACGTATTTAAAAGAAGTAATTTAACTGCTTTCTCTTTAGTTAGTGTGCATCCATAACAGAGTTTATCTGGGTTGCGGTACTGTATCTCTACAAAATTTGGCCATAAAAAAAAGGATATTACTTGATGGTGTTTCTTAGTAAAGTGTTTAAAAGAGATATGTGCTGCTCAGATTTTTAATAAATGTTTTGGTGATTTTTTTCCTAGACCAATTTGCTTGCTCCCATACAGGAGAAGAGATGGGAGGGGAAATTCTATGACTAGTATTTTTTATTAGTCTTAAAAACAAACAAAGTTATGTTCCCTCTCTTTTGGTCTTTTTCTTGCAAAATATTCCATGAGCATGTTTGAGCAGAGTACAGAACTTGTGTCCTGAAATAAATGCTTTTACTTTTTATGTTGTCATCTTGCTGGCTCCCAGCATGTACACTCTGCATCCTTGCTTTTCTCCATCACTATCGAGAAATGCTTGCTCCTGTTTGTCACGTAGTCTGTTCATGTGCAAAAAGTACCGTATTGGTTTTATGGCCAAAACTCTCCCTAGCAATTTGTAAATATCCGGTAACTGGACATAGCAAGGAATTTCTTTAGATGCAGGAAATTTTTACTGTTCAAGTACCTAATTTCTAATAAAAATCCTGGGGAGAAGTATGCATATCCAAAGCTGTAATTTCTATGGGAAGGGAAAATGAGTGCACTCAAAGTTTTCTCTGTACTTGTTCATTGAGCTGTGTGAATAAAAGTATTATTATACTGATATTCTAATAATTATAAAATTTTGTTACATAGTATTTATCATTCCTGTGGTTATAAACACAGAAGCACTGTATGTGTTAATGCTATTATAAACTTAATTTCTTAAACTACTTAGGTGTTTTTTATTTGTTTGTTTTTAGTAGGAATATTGTATTCAACATATTTTTTCAAGGACTGGAAAGTTTAAATTATAAATTAAATAAAGACATTAGTTCTGTATATGATTCTGTATTTGGATTACTTAAACCCATATGATTTTTAAGGTCTCTTGAGTGTATGATCATGGAACATCTCACAGTGTAAAGTTAGGCATGTACAAGTTTGCTTGCAGAACTTGAACCCAAATATCTTTCGCTATGCTCCAGTTTTCCTAAAGTAGAGATTTGAGATTATCCCAAGCATGCAAATTACATGTTTAAAATGAAATTTAACATAACCCTAATCTTACTTTCAGATTAAAAAAAAAAAAAAAAGAAATGTTGGATTACCTCCAGAGATTTCTGTTATATGTTTAGGGATGAAGTGACTTGGGGTTTAATACAGCTCTAAACTGGGTTATGCTGTCATTTTTCGATTTATTCAGACAAGTATATATACAAAATTTTGTTCATCTCTCAGATCTCCAGACAAAAGGAGTTGGAGACAACAAACTTCAAGAAATAAGGAAAAACAAGAAATAGCTGCAAATCTACTCCAATGTTCTCTGCTCTTCTAGGGAATTTAGCAGATTTGGCCAAATCAATGATTCTCTCGATCCCCCAAGACAGAGAGTGAGGAGATGAACATTGCGTGTTGTGATAATCAGTAGGGGCATCTAATATACCTGTGCAGGGGAAGGTAAAGCTGCTACTACTGTCAACATCTGTGAGATCTGATCACAAAAATTATAACACTTGCTACTAGGATACAATGAATTATTTTTAATGATTAACATGTAGTAGCTTGAGATAAGTTTTATGTTAGACAATTTGAAGATAATGTAACTCACTTTTTATTTTCTCCATCAAGTTTTTACCTTCAACAGTGTTGAAATCAGGGTTGAGCCATCTGTCAAAGTGAAGAATGGAGCTCCTATGTCAATTACATGCCGTGCTGATATTAGCAAAAGTGCCAATTTCCACCTGCAGCATAATATTACAATTTTTAAGGATGGCAAGCTTGTATTCATGATTGTATCAGACAAAGGAGTTGCACGATATGAAGTACCCGTGGCTAGATCTTCAGATACAGGAGACTATGAATGTACTGTGAAAGCAGATGGAAAGATAAAATCTAGTAACTCATTACATGTTTGGGTAACAGGTGAGTAGTCTTTCAAACATGTCAGTTTTCTAAGATACAAAAAGAGAAACCTCTCAGGGTAAGTAATAATAGTCAGTGCTAAATAGGATATCTTGCAAAACGCTTTTTGTCCCTAGAAATCACAGTGCTTTACAATAGTTGAGTACTAAGTCCTCATGTTAAGGCACAGAAATGAAATCTCAGTCCCAAGCTTACCCGGCAGATCAGTGACAGTCAAAAATGGAATTCATGCCTCCTGAGCCACCATCCCATGCTCTATCCCTGAGACTAGAGAATGTGTTATTTGTGAAAGCTTGCACCTATAGACTGTAAACACAATGGTGGGGGAGACTAAATTACTAGAAAAGCTGGAAGCAAAGATTGCCACCTTGTAATACCCATTGCCAAAGCTAGTGTCAGTGGTGGACTACTTTTGTAGACAATTTTATATCTGTCTTTCTGTCTTGTTCCTTCATCTTTTATGAGAACAGGGGCCACCTCTGTCTATACTCTTTCTAGTTGTGTGTTCTTGACTGCAAGTGATGTTTTTCCTCTTGGAAAAGCAACTAGGAAAACATTTGTTCTGTGTTAAATAGTTACAAGGATGTGCGGAGCCTATAGTTTTTCATAGAAGCCTGCACCTATAGTTACAGTAGTTAGAATGGCATTTAGTTTATTCCCTTGCTCATTTCTGAGTAGGAGTAAGATATACTAAGGTCTTACCTTTAAAGGAAGTTCCATACTTCACACATTGCATCAAGATTTTATTACCCTTTTGAGGGAAAATTTGTTCTTCTGAAGGTACTCAGGTACTCTGGCATGCATCCACACATCAAGGAACTGTCTTCAACTCTCACAGGTGCAGAATAAAATAAATAAATAAATAAATAAAACCAACAACAAACAGATCCAGTTTTTGCAAATTATTTGTATCTGTCTGTTAGCATAAATCAATACCATAGTCATCAGAGATAGATCACTGCATCATCCCAAATCAAACTATTTCTTTCCTTGTTTTCTGCTGTAAGGAATGACCAAACCAATCCTGACTGCTGAGAAAAGAGAAGTTTTAGAGGGTGAAGTTGTAAAATTACGTTGCGAGCTGCCAGAAGAAGTACCTCCTTTACATTTCTTTTTCCGGAAGATAAAGATGAATTCAACTCCTAAAGAAAAACATGTATTTGAGGCATACAGGAATTTTTCTGTAGTGGAATTTTCTGTTGAAGAGGGGGATAATATTTTGCAATTTGACTGTTTTGGTAAGAGAAATGTAAAACTTGAACTTGAAAGTTCAGAACCCAGCAACAGAACACTTGTTACTGTCAAGGGTAAGTTGCTTAACTTTTCTTTTTACATTTCTTTGCTTGCCATAATTAAAAAGTTGGATTCTGATTTTATATGTATTCTCTTGCAGAACCATTTATAAAGCCTTCTCTGATCATCAAGTCCTCAAGTAATATTACAGAAGGAGACAGAATAGAGTTTGAATGCTCAACTGTAGTAGCTCGAATGCGTGACATTGAAATCATACTTCAGAAAAACAAAACAATACTGAATAGTGTACGAGATGAGAAACTTTTGAAATATTCTGCAGTTGCTACCCTAGAGGACAGTGGTGAATACCTGTGTAAGGTGGAGCAAGGGAGAGCATCTAAAACCACCAAACTGAATGTTGTTGTGGCAGGTAAGACCTCTGTTCATCTTAGATTTTACTCAGTGGAGAAATATTTTAATTTAAATCTGGTAGATCTGCAAAGGTAATGTCCAGATCCAACTATAAATTTTCCCTAATTTAAAGGCTATTTAGATTTGGACTTCTGATTTTTTCCTGCCACTAATACTTTCCAACTAAAATAATACTTTCAAATAACATATATGGGATGTGGATTCCAAGCAATTGTTACATTTCTGTTTTCCATGAAAATATTATTATATTACAATAGCATGATGTTTTTTTTTCCTGACTGTAATCTTTCACTATATGCTTCATTCTGTACAATTTGGGATAGGCAGTCACATTCTTTTATGTTCAGTTTGAATGATTTCTCTTTTTATCTTACAGAGTTATTCCCTAAGCCAATATTGTCTGCTTCTATGAGCAAGCTCGATGAAAATAAAGAATTAACTCTGAGTTGCAGCATCAGTGGTTTTCGAAAAGCTAACTTCTCTATATTACGGAGAAATTCAAATGGAGACATCTGGTTGAAAAATTCTAGAAACTTAACAATGAGAGTTAATGTGAATGATACTGGATCCTATATCTGTAAGGCTGAAGTCAAAGGAATAGTCAAGGAGAGCAAACCTGTAAGGATAAGTGTTTATGGTGAGTAGATACAGAGGGTTAGAACCCAGTCCTGGGGAAAAAAATCAAAACCATAGACTTATAAATAAGCTCATCTTTTTACAAATCTGTCTCTTCTATTTCATGAACTACAAGGGTGTTTACCAGTTTTTGGAATAGTAATTTCTCTGAGATGTGCTTACATGCTTTAGTTGTAGAGGATTTGGCCTATTGTTATCTTAGTCAAGTCAGACTTTTATAGGCTTGGCCCTAGAAGACAGGAGTTAGCATGTCTTCCCTTCTGTCCTGTTCATTTGGTTTTGCTAGGTGCCAAATAAACTCTCGTTCATTACCATTTGCAGGAGCTGGGAATGATCTGCAAACATTTCACTCACCAGTTTGATCTGAAACTCTGTCAGTAGCTACCTTGACTCCCTTCCCCTGACCCTCCAGGCAGAAAGCCATGAGAGACAGAGGTCATCTGGATGACTGTACTCCAGAAAAGCCAAATTTTTTGCTATCTATACAACCCCCTGACCAGCACACTACTTATAAACACCCTAGTTTCCTTTCCCATCATGGAACAAGCACAGTCAGTTCTCAAGTCTGTAAAGGGGGATTAATTGGGTTGTGACTCACTGCAGAAACAGAGGTCCCTGATTAGATGCTGCAGTATCCATCTCAGGTAATACATGTAATGTTACTTTACTTCCAGATTATTTTACTGTATGTATTTACTCCTTGGGTAAGAGCTAGCTCTGGAGTTTGGATGATCCACAGCTGTTTTACTGGCCTTTTATTGGTTTTCTTTGCATTCTGCTTGCATGCTATTTTAGTCTAAATCATATATTTTGTTATCTATGTTTTTGCTTTGTTCAAGTCATCCTCTTGCTTCCATTCTGTCGACGAGCAGGAGCCTCCCATATAGGCTAGGTGTGGAAACTAGCTAAATAGTGTATATTTGTATGTTTTATGTAAAATCTTGAGTATCTTTGAGTCTTATGTAATATAATTGGACACACGGTTTTTCTTCCCGTTTTAGCTCCAGTCTCCAAGCCAACTCTTTCTGTTGTCAGTGGTTTACCGGAGGTGGTGCTGGGGAAACCTCTACGGTTAATCTGTCGTTTAATGACAGGAACGCCGCCAATAACATTCACATTCTACAAAGGAAATGAAGTTAAGAAAGTGGTAATTAATGACACATATGCTACATTCTTGGATGAAAATATTAGACAAAATGACAAAAGAGGATACAAATGTGATGCTAGAAATAATCACTCTAGTGGCATGAAAACTAGCAATATTCTCAACATCACAGTAATAGGTAAGTCTGTTCAATTCTTCTTGTCTAATGCCATATTTTGATTCTTGAAACTGCTTGAAGCAGCATATTATAGACTAAGCAAAATGGATGCTTTATAAAAGCATTATAGTTTATTATAATAAAAGCATTATTTCAGTCAAAATGTTTATAAATCCTAGTTCAAATGGAGTAAAAATAGTTGGAGATCTGTATCAGACTATTTGTCAATGAAGTAAAAATCTTGATAGTAGTCAGAATTGAGTTAACTACAGCTGAGTTTATTTTAATGCAAAAGACATCTGACTTGAAATCTTATTGTAGAAGTAGTCTTACTGGCAAAGCATAAATGATTTGATCTTGAGCGTTCAAAAATTTGAACGACAAAAGCTGTTTCAGTAAAATAATGATTAAAAATTTCAGAACCAGATCCATTTTTTCCACGTCTGATTTCCATAGGTCTGGATTTATTGCATATGTAAGGATATTGAAGTTATTTCTATGAATTTTCTCACCAAAATAAGCTTGCTAGCTAGATTCCTGGTTTAAAAAAAAAATTAAATCTACACTTTCAGTAATCTCTCTAAAAATCTCTGTTATTAATTGCAATGTTATGAGGCACTGAGCATGTTCAACACCAAAGGCTGCAGTTCCTTAGTAGCTCTGAAAGTCAGTCTATTATTATGCTGTATCTGCAAATAGTAGTTACTGGAAATGAGCAAACTGATCTGCAATATGAGAAGTTACTTTTGTGCTCAGTTTTAAGTACAATGACTTTACTAGCTTATAACCCTTAAGAGTGAGAGGACAAAATTGCACTGCTGAAATGTCCTGCTGCAGGGGGATATTTGAAATAAGGGAAAGAAAAAGAAAAAAAAGAAAAAACCATGCATCTGAATCTCTAAATAACCACAGACATTCCTTAACAAAGGATGAGGATATTCAAATCTAGAACATGAGAGAACCTGTAGGAGGTGCTGCAGGAAAAACAGAGGCTGCATTAGAAAGGGCAAAATTCCTCTATCCATGAGGTAGCTGAAGCTTTAAAAAGGTGAATTGGAAGGTTATAGAAGAAAACATGAGGCTTGATATATGCTGGGAATCTTAACACTACTTCAAGAAGGAGCATGCTAGTGAAAATGCTGTGATTTGCAAGTGTGCAATTGGCAGATGTGAAGAGCAACTTCAAGAAGCAAAAAACAGTTTCACAGTAAGCTACAAGAGACTGATACCAATAACTTAAAACATACATGCGTGTTAGTTCTTACGTGGGTAAGAGTGTCTTGTTTTGGTAGGATTTTAACCAACATACTGTATTTCTATATATTTGGTGCTCTCTGAGCAGATGGTAGTAACGTTTCACACGATAGTTCAGATCCTAGTGGTTCAAAGGAATTTTCAGTTTTGTGTCCCAGCCTGAATCCAAACTGTGTTCATTTTAAGAATATAAACTTGCTAAAATGTGGATTCTCTCTGAGTTTACTGAAGAAATGTGAGTTTTGACATTGAGTTGTACATGACTAGAACAGATATATCCAGAATTGTTGCATTTCTTCTGGGTCAGTTGGATTATTGCACAGCTGAAGGACATGCTCTTCACTTTCTTGGCCTCTAAACAAGTCTCAGATTACAGTATTTGCCTTTGCTTAGATTATAGAGCTAGGAGTGCACATCAAGTTCATCAGTTCCACTAGGATATGCTTTGCTAACACTGGAGAGAAGCTGAAATATAAAACCGTGAAAAGCTTTATCCAGTAAAATTTAAAGTCAAGGTAATTTGAAATAACAAGTAACAAATACAAAGCATAATCTTAGTCCCTTAATCAGTGTCTATTTCTACAGTGTTTTACACATCCTTGCTAGAACTAGCACATTGCATTATTTCATTACAGCAGTGTTTCAGGATATATTGTGACACTGTTTGGAAATTCTGAATAGAAAGTCACGCTTTGGAATCTGATGAACCTATCTGCTGCAGCCATTCTCTCCTGACATGGCTTCTTTGAGTTCTTTATATTCTGTCCTTTCTAGCTATACCAGATCTGGGAGAAAAAAAAACAAAAACACCAACCACCTTTTGTTTTATATATCAATCCTCTCACAGTCATGGGTCCAGTTGTAGTAGCCCACATTTTGCATCTAAATCAGCAAATCAGCTTCCTATCTAATATAAATGCAGCTTTCATGACAAGCATCTTTTCACATCAGATTTGGCTTCCTCCTTTTACTTCTGTGCCAGTGTTGCCTTGATGACTCCTCATTTACTTTTGTCTTGTGTTATCCATGACCCTGCTCCAAACACATTAATAATACTTCTAGAGAAATTTTGTTCAGCAGTTTTAGCAAAGCAGATGTTTCAAATCCAAAGCATTTTGGGAAGCTAGTGACATTCTACTTGCATTGTGCCATAGAAAGTGTTAACTGTATATACATCTTTTTTCCTGATGCAATTTTTAGTGTTGATTCACAAGTACTTATAAGCTAGCTCTGTATATGTTAATATACTTCATTAGTAACCTAAAAACTGTATTTTCACTATGCATATTCTTACAACTTGTTCAAATGCAGACTATCTTCTTTTGTTTGCTATATCTTGTAATCTTTAGAATTTAGGACTTGCTCATGCCTTTGATACATCATCTGTCAATGTTTACTATTGTTACTAGAAGGATATAATGCAGTTAGTATAAAACAGTGTAACTCTACATAACTATGGAAGCATAGGTAAATAAATTGAGCTATAATTATTTCTACTATCAAGCTGCTGAGTGTGTTATTTCTGAAAATTAAGTAATTTCTAGGTTGGGGCCTGGTGGGAATCTGAAGGAGTTTAGGAGGCTGACTGACTTCTGTAGGAATGGATAGTTTCCTTCGGTGTCTGCTTTGCTTCTTTATGATGCCCTCTTTATTTCTGAGTGTATAAAAATATTTACTAGAGGATGCAATCTGGCAGAGATATTTCAGAAAGATTAATACTGTGCATTCACTCTGTTTAGCTAAGTAAAATGGCATTAAAGCAAGTATATCTACAATACAGTATTTTATCATCAAAGTTATTTTTAATAGCAAAGAGATCTGTTTCATTTGTGCCTTTCTTTGTAGTACCAATCAGGAATGCCAGCTTGGGCAGTATTCCATATGGGGAAGTGGAAGATGGCAGTGGGACTGCTTTTCTCTGCTCTGTGGAAGAAGGATCTTGGCCAATCCACTTCAGGATTTTTAAAAAAACTGATCACGATACTCTTTTATATGAAAAAACTGAAAGCACAGACAGAATCGTGTGGCACAAGGAAACAATGAGCAGACAGGATACAGGGACGTATTACTGCATGGTTTCTAATCGAGCTAAGGTGAATGTGAAAAGCCATCCAATAACCATCAATGGTAAGTTAACTTTTACAATAAGCTGCACACTGCTATCATGGCAGGTGAGGTCGTGTTATCTGCAAAGTTACTAAATGTAAGGAATATTATGAAGTATACCTGCCTTACTTGGTTTTGTTCTACCATTGGCAGAAGTTAGACAGAGAAGCATTTATAAACAGAGGTTATTTTACCTACGTACAAAAGTTTAACAGATGCTCAAAAGCCAAAGGAGTCATATTAAGTTAAAAGCAACCCTTTGTTTTACTGACTTGTCTGTCGCAAGAGCAAGGCTCACTAGTGACCTTTGCATGCAAGTCTCCTAAAAGATTTTCAGCAGCGTGTAGGAAGGCTAATTTGTAGTAAAGTAAAAGCTTGCTTTATGCAGAAGTTAGTAATGATGACAGTGTATATACTCTCTTAAACGTGTCTTCCTTATTTCCAGTCATCTTAGCGTCTTGGCAGAAAGGAGTCATTGCCGCATTTGTCCTAATACTTATCGCAGGAGCAATAACTCTCACTGTATGGTGGTTTTTATGTAAGAAGAAAAAGGGTAAGAAATGATTCTCTTCTATTTCTTTGGTAATTAATGTACTGCAGTAAAAACATTGTATTTGCTTCAGGAATAAAGGCCCGTGGGGGTGAGGCCTCGGGAAATCACTACATATGTTTTTAAAAACCTAAAAGTCTGCTTAAAATGCATGGTAGGGTCAAATTAAGCTGTAGGTGTGTTGAAGTTGTCCAGGTATCTTAGGCAGAATAGAATTGAGTACCTGGATGCCCTAGGCAGCTTAAATTTACCAGGCTGAAATTTGAGGTTAAAGATCTTAGCTTCACTGCAAAAGAGACATTTAAAAGGGATGTAGGACACTAAGTAATTGATTTGGTAATATCTAAGAGAATTTACTCTGATTTGGGTAGATAGTTGCTGTGGTTTTTTTTTGTTTGTTTGTTTATTTTTAATTCTTATTTTAAAATTAATTTACTTGTACAGTATATTAATAGATGCTTTTATTCTTCTTTGTCAAGCTAAAGGATCATCCATGGAGATGTCTCGGTAAGATAGCTTGCTTTCTGGTAATGGTGAAGTATTTCTGTTTAAAGGTCTGGGGCCTTCCACCGTATGAATGTAGTTTATTATGGCACACACCTGCAAACAATAGATGGTTGTGCTTCATGCACCACCTGCTTACACAACAACAGGATGAGGAAATACTCTAAAAATAGAAAAAGGAGAGCTAAGAGAAATACAAGAATATCAAACCTACATTTGAATTTAGAATTTGCATTTAGAAATGAAATTAAAAATACAGAAGTCTTAAAGTAATGCAAGAAGGACCACCTTTGACTTTAAAGCTTACTTATGGTTATCATAAAGACAGAAACAAAATTTTCATTAGCTTCAGTACTTAAGAAATTGTGGTAGTCAGCATAGACAATGACTGATATTTGCATATCATCATGTTGATTTTATTGACTGTTTTGGATAATTACATAAACTTTTATTGGTTTGCTTTTCAGATCTGCCTTGGCTACAAACTCGACAAATGAAAAACTGGCAAGACAGCACAATGATGGAGACTACTATTCTGGTAGGATATTTTGCTGTAAGACTAGTAGTGAATTGACCTAATTAAATATTTATTCTAAGCTTTGGACTTGCATGGTTGTGGTTTAGACAGGGCCCAAATTTTTGGTAATCCTATAATCCCAATAACATCCTCCAAAGTGTCTTCTATCATTTTGTCTTTACATAGCTTTTTATGAGCATGTCTTATACAAAGACTTGTTTATAAATCTGCTCAGGCACTTCTACCAGGCAATCAGTTACTAATATTACAGATGGAAAATGATGGTAAAAGAGAATTTCTTCCTCATTTTGACAGATTTCACACAGATTCAAAAAATGAGTTCAGAGAGCAAATTTGAGTTGTGGCATGTGCTCCCGCGGTCTGGCCGCAACGTAGCAATGTTAACTTGCTCTTACTGGTCACTTTCTTTCCAGGATCTCAGTGCACTTCATGAAATAGGTGGACATGTTGTTTAGAGTACCTGCTATGAGCAAAGTTATCCCATTATTATTTTTTAACCTGATTATTTAAAAAGTCCTACTCACCTGTGTTACATGACTGTCTTTAAATGTGAATCTAAAAGTAGAATTTCTCATATGTAAATATACAATGGCAATAGGAACTGCAGCTGTTTAACTCATTCATTTGATTGGCTTTAATAAATATTTTCTCAGCTTTACTTTTGCTTGAATATTTTAGGATCAGGTTACATTGAAGATGGTGAAAATCACATGAAATCAACAGATGAAAATAAAGGTAATATCAAACTTAAGCAACAGATTTTAATTTTATTAATTTTATATAGATTTTTAATTACAATTGAAGGCTGTTATGTTTTCTTGTGGCAGCAGTGAGGATTCGATAGGTCCAGTCCTTTCCTCCTTCTCTCTGATAGTGGAGAAAACTGACAAATATAGATCTTTTTCCTCATGTGCAGAATGGAAATGACAAGACCCATTTCCGAACAGCATTGTGAAGTGTAATTAGTTGTGCTGGAACTGAGGCCTTCAGATGGAGGACAGTTTACAACTAATAGTAGGAATTTTAAGTTCTATATGACATATATTCAAAAACAGGGTTTTTTATTTTTTTTTCTACAGACTTCTTTTACTTCTCTGTCTTTTCTTCCTTTCTACAGATCTTGAAATATTTAAGCATTAAACCTAAAAATAATCTGTTATGAATCAGAATAAAATGACCTGCCAAATGCCTTGACATGCCACATGGGATAATATCTATAATCATTAAAAGGTGTCATCGACTATTGTATCATCTAGCATATTGTATTCTTCATGACCAGTGTTTTTAAAATATTTATTCAAAGAATACTGCTTAAATATGTGGATAATTTCACAGAAAAACTTGAAAAAGACCTTTGGAAACTCTAGCTCAATGATTCTTGTTTTTTTTTATCCTACCTGTTTCAGATGAAGTTAGCTCTGATGTAGCAACCTGCATGTGTGCGGGAAATAAATGGTTTCAGTCTTTATCCACTATAGATTAGGCAGCTTCATTAAAACCAGCTAGGCTATTGCAGGTCTGTGTACCAGATACAGAAGCCTATTATTCATATAATTCTAAAAATAACAGTAACCATTCTGTATTTGTGTGACAATAGCTTTTACTTCAGCAAGCAAGAGGAAGGAGCTTATGGTCAGTGTATGGAACTTAGCCCATTGTGGCCTGAATAAGTCAAATTAGAAATAGAGACACTCTCATGTAAAACAAACACACAGACAGCTGGAACATAGGAACATAAAGCTGTATCAATCCTCAAGAAACTTTGCTATTGTAGGAAGCATGTCATTTAAACTTTGTTATCGACTAATATTCCTTCTTAAACAGTTTTTTTTTCTTAGCTTTTTTTTTCCTTCTCTCACCAATGCTATTGCAATATTGCTCCAAAACTAATGCTGTTGAAAGGCTGCTCCAAAATTTTACTGTTCTAATTATCAGATCTTTCTGTTCTAAAGAACCCGCAAGCATTTCTGCAGGATTCCAGTCTGGATGACTGCCGTAGTCCTTTCCAACTTTTGCAGAAATCCAGTAGAAATCCATCTATACCCCAAGGAAA
Organism: Anser brachyrhynchus; assembly: GCF_964034855.1. Taxonomy (NCBI): domain Eukaryota; kingdom Metazoa; phylum Chordata; class Aves; order Anseriformes; family Anatidae; genus Anser; species Anser brachyrhynchus. Next base: position 4,063,484 of record NC_137711.1, read on the forward strand.
AGAGCAGGAAGTAACAGCTGTTGCTTGTCTCTGTTACATCCAGCTAGCCACTACTGGTCAGCCAGTAGTCTTAGTAAATCAGCTGTCTAATCATTGTCAAGCTTTTTGTGGGCATTGTAGAAAGGAGCATTTTGAAGAGGTAGATGGGTGGCCATTGTAAATATTCTATGGGGAGCTTGAAGGGAAACTCTCTTTATGGAGAGCACAAGGGAAAAGTGCTGAAATTGCTTTGAGGCAAAGCAGAAATTGAGAGTATGAGAGGTGATGAGGGTAGTCATGAAAGACTTAGAGAAGGCTTTTAAACTCGAGGGAAGTGGACAATGGGAAGTGTCCTGCCACAGCAGCCATGCAAAAGGAAGAAAAAGTAATGGCAGGGAGAGATGTAGAAGAGAGAGGACCTGTAGCTGCAGCAGGAATAGGGGAGAATCCCAGATAATCTCCTGCTCCATTTGTGTTGTGACACTTTTGAAGGTGTTAAATAGAAAGTAAGAATTAAGGCGCAATTCTCACATCACAGAGTTTCAGAATTTTGGTTTGTGTTGTACTGCTGCTTCTCAGGTAGGGATGGACCTTAGGAATACGTAGGCCTTACACCTCTTATAACTCACATCTGCCATAAATAGGGCCTGATCCTGCACCTATCAAAGTCAATGAAGACACGTCCGTTAATTTCAGTGGCAGCAGGATCAGGCCCACAGCTCAAGTGAAGCATGCAGTGCAACAAAGAAACATCTTCTTGATATTTTTGGGGCAGGACCTGACCTTGAGAGTGCTGAGGTGGAGTACACTGAAGTTGAAGTATCAACGCTTGATCCTCACAGAGGTAATAAACTGTCTGGCATCTACGGTTATGATTTGGGAGTAATTTCGTGCATGTTGCTACTCCCTGACTCTGGTCTGACATTAGCATCTATGAACGTAAGAGCAGGTTGTGCTTTGCATGCATGACAGTTTCATGCCAATAGTGTTCCTTAATGTAGACGATGCTGTGGCAACCATGCTCTTGTTCATTGCAGTCCTTCTTCTCCAGGGATCCTCTCGGTCACTTGCCCATCCCGTTCATGTGAGGTCTCTGCAGAGCAGGGCTCCCAGCTAGATCTGTGTCTCTGAGCAGAAAGCAGCCTGCTGTGAATCCTCATGTTAGAGAGTCCAAATTTATTGACAGCTCTTTGAGGTTAGCCACAGGGTAGGTTAACAGAGAGAACAGAAATCAGAGGAATTGCTTTTGTTTATAAAGGAACTGGCTGAAGGATGAAAGCTGTAATACACTTGTGATAGAGAAGGGAGAGAGAAGAGAGTGTATTTAGTCTTTCAGTCTGGAGAGGGCTGGAGACCATCCTGGGTTTTGTGACACATCAGACAGAAAAATTAGAATATTGGTACCCAGGTAATTTTGGCCCACATGTCTCACAGTAGCTCTATGGCAACAATAACCAGAAATCATAGCATGAGTCTAAGGTACGTGTCTCTGCAACCTTGTAGGAGAAATATCCGTTAAAATTTATTCACCAAATGCACACTTGAATCACTCTCTGTCAGCTGGAGAACAGTGATATCATTATACTCTTGTGCTGAAAGCTGTTAAATCTCTCAGAAACTTAGAAAAGGTTTCAAGTAGCTAAGAGTGAATAAAACCCACCAGAGACATTTATGCTATGCCCTAGCTTCTTTGTTTTAGCTTAATCAGAAGCAGACTGATGAAGGAATGAACAAATTTGCTTTTCCCTTGTAGGAAGGAACAATCACTTATTTCAGAGACCAAAGGCATGCTTGTTTAGCTAGTAATACAGATGTTTGGTCAAAATGCTCACTCTTCATGCTTGGCATCAAAGCTCTCTTGCTAAAGCCAGTCCTCCTGTTCTTCTGCTCTTTTCTGACATGCTGGTATCATTCATCACAGAGTTTTTCCTGTATTCTTAGCATGCTATTTATCCACCTCTGCTAAGTTCTGCATGCGGATAACATAGCTGTACCCTTTCTCAGAATAGGGCTAATACTTAATTGCTAATACTTAATTGTTCCAAATGTTTTCTGAGTGTGCATTGTACAATGTAGAATGGTAAAGATATGCTAATATATCACAATTTAAATGAAAAATCCTATTAAATGCAAGACCAGCATCTCTAAAAATAGGCTTTTCATCTCATTCCTGAGATTCCAGTATATGAGACTGAGTAATAAGTGTCTGTGCTATGTAGACTTCCATCATAGCTGAATCCCATTAAATTGCAAAATAATGTTTAAAAGAGAGTGTATAAATTAGATCAGACTATTCTAACTAAATGCTGACTCATGTTACAGACCTATGTATGACATACAGAACGTTAATTTATTCTGTAAGACTGAACCACGCTTCAAATACATTGAAATGTTATAACTCCCTGATCAATTTCTTGTGTTGCACCCAGTACACAAGTGGATGCATGCTTTGGTCACATAAATGGCAACTGCACTGCAAGCATTTAATGCGTTAATCTTTCAGAGCATCATGATGTTGCTGCTTAAACGAAAGGAGTTATATGAAACCAAGCTGCAAGTTTAATTCTTTCAGCTCTGCATTGTCTTTAGCAATGAGGAGAGGATGAGACTATTTCTTGGGAAAGGAGAAACAAAAATCTGTTTCATTATATACCCTTGTAGTAATCAAGCACGCCCACAAAACTAACAGCCATAGGACTGCCACTGGTGCTTTTATCACATTGATGTTATTGCACGAGTTTTGTTTCAAATTGTAATACTTACATCTCTCTGTGGGCTATGATCAGTCCTTGTTAGGGAACAGACCTTTCAAATTATCATCTAGCTCCAAATCCCAATTGCATCTGTTTTGATACCACCTATTTTCTGAATGAAGACAAAGTATAGCACGCTTGTCTCTTCTCTGGGCGTGCAAGTCTCATCCAGCAGACTGCATGTACAGTCTGGTTCCTTCTGCGGAACCCCACATTGCTTTGATCACTCAGGACTAGCTTCAAATTATTTTATCTGTCCATTTATTTGTTCCTCCTACCACTGTTGTCAATGGTGATACTAATCTGAAGAGTAGGAGAATCATATTTTTTGTATTGTGAAAGAATACTGCAATATGTAAACTGTAACAATAGTTTTTGGGTCGCTTTTTGAAATCAGGAATAACTGAATGCCACCTCAGAACAAGTTTACGTAATTGTAGAAGGATGTACATTTTGTCTTGGCCAGTGAAGGACTAATACATTTTAAAGCAGTTGTAGTTTCACCCTGTTTTTCCAGCCATGTCTGCAGTAGCTGGCCATTTATGAAATGATTTTTAACACAGCGTTATGGTGAATAGGCTAGTGCATCAAAAACTTTGTATGTACTATGGTCCTATGATAAGCAAAAAAGAACAGGGTTCATTACAACGTTATGGATGGTGGTAAGCCTGCTTGGATAGGTGGATACCTACTTTCTAAGTAGGGGTGAAGAGGCTACCTCAAATATGAGGTAGAGCTGGAGCTTCGCAGGACAGCTTTTATTTGGGGTAGTTGTAGTTGATTGTTAATTTGATATTTAAAGAGGCAGTCATACTCAAGAATGATTAAATTGAATATTTGTGGAGGTTATATGCCTGACAAAAATATAATGCCTACCTTTTCTAAAGCTTAGTTGTATAGAAAGATGGCAAATGATTTAGACCTTTTATTATTAATATGAGCTAAACCAAATGTCAGTGCTAAAGTAAGATCAAGAAATATCCCTACAGTGAGAAGGGAGAAACTGCTAATCATGGATAATAACATGCTGCTTCTTTTACTTCTGTAGCTGGTTAGTCATCTGCAGGGTGGCAACATTATAAAAGTCAGTGAGAACAAAATGTCAAATCATGAAAGTAATTTCTCCAAGCACTGAGACAACTTTTGGAAGATTAGCAAAGAAAATAACATGGACAGTGTCATTTTATCACAATTTAATGTAATTAATTTTCAAAACAAAAAGCTAAGGAAATACCTCCCACCAAATCTTCCCATAGAGTCAACAGGAGTATATTTGGGATTGTAGTCTGCTAAAAAATGTGTTCCAAATGAAACAAACTACCTTTCATTAAAATTCTGAAAAGAACACATCTTGCTTCACTGGAAATTTGTATTGATCATTTCAGCAATAGTCCATAAGCATAGGATAAGCATTTCATGATCTTCAGACTATTTTGCAAAGAATATTCATGCTAAAACTGCAGTGTGAAAGCTGGGATTAGGTGCTTTGTGCAGTGCAGCTCCTACTAGTGTTGAAATTAATAGCAGTTTTCTATCTCGATTCTGTTGTATTAGGTCCCAACTTTTAATGGACACTTAACAGAATTAACAAAAATTAAATTAGCTTTAGAAAATTAGAATGTGGTGCCAGAACCACTGAGGTTCTTCAGAGCAATGCAGAACAGTAACAGTCCTGATTTTTAGTCTGGCTGCAGATCAATATGCCTGAATTCTTTAAAAGTTTTAATAACTAATGTGCAGGACTTTGTATCCAGAAATGTGAATTCTCTTTCCATTTTCTTGCAGACAGGATACAACCATCTTCAATTTTTTTTATTTTAATTTTTTACTTCACATAGAAAAATCTAACTTAGTGAAGATCTAAACAACAACAAAAAAAGAATATAACTTTAGTGAAGATACTCAGAAATTAGGGGAGATATTGATAGAATCCTGAGATTTTATAAGTGACTCAGTTCAAATGAAATTAATGAATGTTTCTAAAATGCTTTGTGATCCTCAGACAGCGAGCTCCTAAGCCCTGCCTGCATGGCCTTTTAAACCAACTGAAGAAAACAATTTTAAGCATACAATTTTCTGGAGAAGTTTGCTTTAATATTAATCCAAACTACACAAGAAATCAAGGAAATTGCTCAAATCTGTTACTTGCCAGAGCTGCATTTACACTGGCTGTAGAGAAACTGAGTTCTTCAGCTTTTCAGGCCTTTGGCCAAGGCTTTGCTCTTCCCTACTGTGGTAACTGCCTATAGTTATAACAATTTGGTATCAAAACTCTGTGGGTAGGTTTTCAGAGATGTCAAAAAGGGAGGGGAAAAAAAAAAAAGGAGCTTTTTGCTTTCCACTTCACAGAGAAACAGAAGTTTACAGAGCTTGTAACCCCACGGGTCTGAAAAATGGATGGCTAAGACTAACATTGCATTTGTATTCCCAGTTGTGTCCTTAGAGGCATAAATCTTTTCTTTCTGCATTTTCTTATTACTTTCTGTCTTTCCACAAGCCTTTTCAGCCTTCGCTCCTGCTATGTCCACCTGATCTCAGTGCAGTAATGGAAGAGTTCTGATGTAGTGAGGAACTGAGAGGAGACACTTCCTAGTTAGCACCTAAATAGAAGCTGTGCAGTATGAAATCTGCAGATATTCTTCTGAGATATTTCTCAAAGAACAGCAAAATAGATTGGTTTTGTGACTTTAAGATTTAATCAGGTTAGTTGCCAAAATAAGGCATAGTTAGTCTTCCAAATTACAGATCTCATGAGGTCTAGGATCCCTAAATCCTTAAAACAAATTGAAGAAGCTCTTTTAAGTGATCCAGAGAAACTCTTCTCTAGTGTTAGATATTTCTGTAAAATTAAAGTAATATCAAAGTTGAGAAAATTATTAGAATGTTAATTTTTAAAAGGGAAGGTTATATGGATGATAATTTTATATGTAGCAGATGAGACATCTCCCTCTCAGAACCTTATGGACTGGGTTTGGGGGAGGGGGTGTAGCTGTTTTTTCTTACAGACTCCACAGGCTGATTGCTGCTTATGTAACTATTTCCTCTGAAAGTAAAACAGTGTGTTCTGTTTGTTTAAGGAGCTTTTCGTAAGGCAAACACAAAAAAGAAAAGAAATTGATTCTGTGCCAATACATTTTCCAGCTCCTGTACAGAAGGGGACTGAAACAGTTTATAGTGAAATCAGAAAAGCTAATAATGGTAAGTAAGCTAGTGAAAAATTAAACACATAAAGGAAGCATTTGTATAGAGATTAGGGTTAAATTTGTGACTGAATAATTTAGAAGATAAATGCCTTAAAAAGCAATCCAGGTCACATTAGAACATTCCAAATAGCAGCTAAGAAATCACAGGTGTTGATAAACTGTATAACACCTTCATATTTTCTCATAAATCAATGATACTCAATGCAGTCAGATTAATATTTGTAACGTCTACTTCATCAGCCCATTGGCATTGTATAAGCTAAGTAGTTTGGCCTTGTGTCAGGATGTGAATCTGGAGCTGAACATATCCCTTAGGGATTAGGAGGCTATGTTGTGATTCAAACCCATCTCAAACTGCAAATGAACGCTTCATCCTAGTTGAAAAAGTGTTCAACTTGTTGAACTCTTCAGCTTCTTTAAGAAGTGTTCAGCTATGTTTGCTCTGCGTTATAAAATATTACACTGTGTTTGGGCATAACCCCAGCAAATATCTATGAAGTTTACAACAGTAAACTCTAAAAACCTCTAAAGCAATAAGATCACTTTAGTAGCATGGGTTGTTACTTACTTGTTTTAAGCACCATCAAAATTGTCTCAGATGTGCCAGCCACTCTGCCGTACATGTGTTACCTCCTGTAACAAAGACCTTGGAATTATTTATATGAGGGCATTAGCAGCTTACCAGCAGTTACCATCTATAAATGCTCTGGTAGCAATGAGTTCAGACACAGTTGGTTTCTTAATAGTTTGTCAAAGACTAAATCAGAAAGGATTTCCTTTACTCTCTTTGTATTAGAAAGTCTAGGTTTGGGCTGTAAACTCTTCAGTTTTTCTCCCCATCCATGTTATCAAGTGGTTTTGTTGTATAGTATGTTTAATTTTTGATCTTTGTGCTTTAATTTGCTATTATTTTCTGTTTTATAAGGCATGTCCCACTCCCTCCAACACAGTATTCTGTTTCTAAGGAACTTTTCATGTGAGGATCTCCAAGTACTTTACAAAACATAACTGAATTTTCCCTTGTGAGGACTTCTAAGTCAGTTTTATCTTCATTTTACAGCTGAATAAACACAGAGATTAGGTCATTTGTTTTAAGGTAATGCGTTCAGACAGTGACAACACTGGGAACAGAATTTCAGAATCCTGAACTTCTGCCTTGGTGCTGAGCCTATACATTGTACTAATTTTTCACAGCCTTGCAGTTAAAAGTAAAAACATCGAAGAACAGCCTTAGGCTCTTCATGCAGGATTGCCTGGCAGCATCATGAGGAAAAAACAACTCATTTCAGGCCTAAGCCCAAAAGCCACTAATATTCTGAAAAGTTTTCCAGTGAGCGTAGATTAGACCTGTAACAAGCTACAGAAGCTGACTGCGTAACCCCTTGCTTGCCTTCTGCTGAGGTGTGAAGCTGAGTATTATGCCTCTCACTATTCCTATTTTTTGACAAAATGGAGTGTTAGATATTAGAAGGATGTTCTGTGAGTTGCAGTGTAACCTCAAAGGATGGTATGGGGGAGCTGGAATTCAAAGCACTTATTAAACTTTACTTGCTGTAGTGTGGGAACTGCAATAAAATGAGATATGATTGAAAGACTGGTCTAAATTAGCCAAATGATATGCAAACAGCCCTTAATCTTGCAGTCCACCTGCTCTTTTATGCATAACATTCTACAGTTTCGGTTATTCTTGGAAACATAGTAACAGTTTATTGTTTTAATCACGTCTGTTTTTCCTGACTGATACACAGGAAAAGTGTTTCAAATAGATAAGCAGTGCATCACATAGCTATGCAGTTGCTTTGGATAGCTTTGCTACAGTCTATTTAAATGTAAAATTTGCTTTGATTTTTGATCAAATTTGACTGCAAGGTAGCAAAGTATAAATGCAGTGGAGGATCCTTAGGAAATAAATCTTAATAAGTCATTAATATATTCACAGAAGTATATTAATGGCCAATTCTGAAAGATACTGAACATTACTAGTGCTTGCAGAAGGGGGTTTACCTTTATGATCTTCACTATGTTTGATTATTCTTTGAGATTTTTGAGCAAATGCCTGAGAGTACAATCTCCTTCAGGAAGGTAACGGTTCAGACAAATGTGACCTCTGGGAAAATTATATGAATTGGGGAATTGGTGTCGGCTACACAGTTTGATAGATATAACATCCAAGACCTAAAAACTTTTTTTTTCCAATATTTGCTTGTAAATCACTTTTGTGGTTTGTTTGTTAAATTAGAATTAATCAAGTGCTTCATAAGCAGATTTGTCTTTTCAAGGAGTTGCCTGCGCATTTCAGAAATTGTGTCCATTACAGAGGAAGCTGAAGAGGTATCAGTAGTTGTTATGTCTGATGCAATTATTTGTGACTGAGCCAAATTACTTTTCATCTTCCTTTTTCTGACTGTGCTCACTGCTGTTCCCTGTAAGGCAGATGCCATGTCAATAACCAACTTCTGTTATTTATTTATTTATTTATTTATTTTTTAATTTCCACAGCTATTGTCCTTGTGCTAAATCAAGATTTCATAGTGCAGAGAATGCTCTGACCTTTTCTAAGGACCAGGCATCCGGCAGTGTGCTGAGCATCTGCCATTATTCCTTTTCATTTTCCCAGTATTGGCAATGTTATCTCCCATTCCAGTGTGTCCATCACACTATGATAAGACTTCGTAGCTTATGTGCTGTGCTACTTTTCTCATTCTGAGTACCAGGCATAAGGAGGTGCTACTTTAAAGATAAACAGGAATCTGAGAAACAAACTGTCAAATGCACATTTTGAATCCCAGAAGACCTGCATGGGATTAACTATAGTTACCCCAATAACAGTAAGAAAAGCAGGTCATTTGTAAAATTCAAGTCTACTCAGGTGGATTTCAACTGAAAGTCAAATAATAGTGCAGAAGACACGGTGTTCAGGAAGTTTGTCCAGCTATTGGATTTTTTTTTTCCTAGAGCAATAGGCTACAAATTTAGTATTTTACAGAAAATACAAAATGCTTCAGACCTCAGCTTTAAATCAGTCCTTAAGTCCAAATTGTGAGGAATGCTCACAATTAGTATCAGGTCAATAACACCTTTGCCTAGGAGTCCTTCACATCTATCAAAATAAGCTAATTTCCTTAAAATACTGCTTTCTCTGGCTGCCCTATGAAAAGGTCAAAGTATATTGGGAGTCTGGGGAATTTCCAACCAAGTCCCAGAGCCATTTTCTTTTGTTCAGAACAGAGGCAGTCCGAGACTTAAGCAAAACAGACAATTGTCTCAATCATCAGACTGCCAAGAGTGATAAAACGTGGCCTTGCTGCCTACTTTGCCTGTGCCTGAGTCCCAGCAGGCCAGGCTGGCAGCTGGTGCTGTTCTGAGGGAGGGGTCAGGATGTGTCAGACGCTAAGTTTGGCTGGGAGGGTGGAGGCTCTTTAGAAGCATGATTTACTTTCATCGCACCTTTCCTCCTCCCCTGAGGCTGTATGGGCAGGAAGTCCAGGCAACTCCATACTGGTTCTTTCTCTCAGCTCCACCCCTTCCCTCAGCACTCGTCCCAGTTCTTGGGGTAGCGCAGTTTTGATCACATTGCTGAGAAGATGAGCCAACTCTGTTTCACAGATCTCCTTATGTTTCCCAGAGCACTCCCTGGGGAATGCACTGTATTAGTAAAGCCTTGCTCCTTTGGTGAACTCAGCCTTTGCTCTACGTCAGATCCAAAGCTCACAGAAGCCAATGGTAGTCTTTGCACTGATCTTGATGTGCGCTGAGTTGAACTCATAGTGGCTTATTGCAAGATAACTGGTCTCTCTCTCTTCCTAGCTTCTCAACAGGAAAGTGGAAATCTAGTGAACAAAATGCAGCGCCAGCCTTTCTGCTGCTAAGTCTGTAAAAGTGAACTGGTTACTTGGAGGCAACTGCAGTGACGAGACAGGAAATTCTAAGAATCCTATTGCAACCAACAATGTACTATGGAAAAACAAATATATCCCAGTGGAAAGAGGCATGAGAAATCTCCATTGCATCCAGTGCTTTGGAACAAACTATTAAAAATCAGTCCCAGCAATCAGGAAATCTGCTGCAATACTTTCCTGCTACTGAGCCTCGGGCTTAATACCTCTGTACTTAGCTAAAAGTTCCCACTGAAAGCCTTTTCCAGCATAGAGAAAACTCACAAGGTCAGGGGATTCATGACATTATTCAAAAGCCAGGTCTTATGAGCACATGCTTGTTCCATGCAGTCTGAGATCATGCAAATAATCTCTTCCTTCTCCAAAATAAAAACTCTGTGTATCTTTAGGTTCTAAGACATGTTCTAGACCAAAGCCTCAATCTGAGACATTGATTCCAGAGCCAAATGCTGACTACAGCTTCAGCCAAAAGTTAGTCAAAGCCAGGTGGTTTCACTAAGACACAAACGTGCAGGGAACTTCTAATCTTGGTTGAACCTGAAATGCAAAGCACAATTGCATGCATGCCCCTATGCAAGACCTATTCCTTAAGCTGCCTGCTAAGATTCCCTGTTAGAAGCTACTGCTCCAATCAAAGTCTTGGCAGAATATACTATGTGCCTGTAGTTCAGCTTCTTCTGCTGGTATTCTAGCATCTTAGTTTTTACCAGTGTTGGAGATGGGCTTGAGATGGATTGTAAATTGCAACTGCTTAGGCCTATGTTCTCTTCTCCATAGCATCTAGCAATAAGAAAGGTCAGAGTAGATGAGGATGACACTGCCTTAAATTACTGCCAGTAATGTATTCCTCTGTAAAAATGTGTTCTTTGAATTTTAAGCCCCATCAACTAAAAGCAACAGCAAGAATTTAAATCCATCAGAAATCCATAAAAGCACCTATACTTGGAAATCTTTTAGAAGTCAGCAGCACTGGACCTTCAGCTCATTTATCTGTTTCTCCTAACAAAATATGCAACTCCTTATTTGCCCTACTGAGGAAACTTGACCAGATTTTCTGTGTATGACTAGAATCCAGCTTATCTCTATTTCCCTGCTTTTGTTAGTAGGGGAAAGTCAGGTATCGTTTGAAAAAATCTCTGTTCTCTTTCATCACCGTAAAATTAGTTTGGTTCACGTAAAATTAACTTCATATTTTTAACAGGAATGAAAAAGTAAGGTTGTGAAAAGATTGATGTAGCAAAGAATCAGCATAAGCACCACATCGTTGTGCTGTCTGCTGGTAACAATTTAAGTGAAGAAAACCTAAACACTGAGGATGTATGCTGGTTTACCTGACTGGTACCTCTTAGAAATCTTATGGCCTTCTAGCAGCACTTTCAAAGGACACATAGTGTGACATCTTCCTGGTAGAGATATGGTCCTTAGCTAGAAAACCACACTATGTTAAATCTGGGTGACAGATTACAAGAAGGCGGGATATCTGTCATTGTGACCTAGTAGCTTTGGAGTAGTAAACATCCCGTTGTTTGAAGTTTGGAATTTATACAAAATTTCTCATTTCCTCCTTCCTGTAAACACAATACATTGTCACAGAGGGCTAAACTGCAGCTCATTAATACTTCGCTTCATAAACCTTACATATAGTTTTGTCCACTTAAGGTCAAGCTTTGATGTAGCAGTAGGTCAGTAGCATTTTTGTTCGCTTCTGGCTGCTTTTGGAACACAGAAAACTTTGTGTGTGTTTCCTATGTAACTTTTTATTTTCTTTCTTTTCAAACTGGCTAAACATGTAGGCAGCAATTTCATACTGAAATTAAGTTTATGCACTGATATAATGTGCTGTAGTTGCCTGAGTTTCTAAGTGTTTTGTTAGCCTAAACATTGTGGATAGAATTATCTTGAAGAAAACTCATACTGTACAGTGAAAGCAACATTCAGGTAATCTGTGTTTCTCTGCATTCCAGAAATTGCACCCTGATTGCATACTGTGTTCATGGATTTGCTTTCAGTGAAGACGAGTCACAAGCGTGTAATAAAAATGCTGATGGTAGAAACAGTATGAGCTTATCTGCACATAAATGTACATGGTTGCAAACATAAAGGCGAGAGAAAGAGAGACTTAAGCATTGTTATCTGCAAAGTTAAATTCAGCTTTATTCAGTTTCCTTGTTCCTTGTGCTGGCTGCCAAGGGAGTTTCTGAAAGACCTTTCTTAAGGTCTGTTTCCAGTAGTAGTGTTTTTTCGTGATATCCTTTTAATATTTATTTCAGAGCAATTCTCAAACTTTAAATGTGTTCTGCCTATAGGAGGATTGATGTTGTTACTTGCTATTTTAAAAATACTTAGAAGCATAAAGAGATTACTCCACATTTATAGAGAAAAAAACACTATTAACACAGAGCCCAGTCCAAACCCTCTGCTTTGAACATAAGATCTCTTGACACAACTTTTCTTCACTGAATTTGAACCTTAGTTGAAGGTAACAGTTTTACATCATTGCAAGATGAACAAACAAATTTACATTAAACATAAAAGGCTGTTTGCTGAAACTGATCACTCCTCAATGTGCTACTTAATTATTTACACATTGTATTTTATTTTGCAGATTCTATGGAAAACAGGCATTCTGTAAGTATGCATTTTTATATGGAAAATTAAAGATAGGAAAGTTAGGTTGAGATTATTGTGTATCTAATGAGATAGAGTTCTACGTTTTAGTATTGCTACATTTAATTTTTTGTTGTTGTTGTTCAGAACCTCCACTGGACAGCTACTGGGCAATCCCCTCATAAATATTCTTACTGGTCAGGCTTTCAGTACTATGTTTATAGAACGGTCAGTTTAAAAGCCTGTGGAACTGACTGGTATTTGGTAGTGCTGGTCACAGGAGGTAAATGACAAATACTAATTTTCCAAGAGTTTGTGTTAAACACCTGCATAACTTTGGATATGTACCATAAATATTCATGCTGACAGAATGGCACAAGGTTGGAGATGGCTGCTGCTTGCTTCAGGGTCCTGATGGAACTGAGGCACTCAAGATTCAGATATGGAAGCCTGCTAAGCTGGTTAACATATCACTAGTGACAGAGACATTTTTCTAGTTCCATTTGTAATATCTATAATGTTTTTGGTGCCAGTGAATCCCCTCAGGGTGTGCCTGTTCACATGCACACACATTCATTCTGTGATTAGGATATCCAGAAAAGTGAGCTCCTTCCTAAAATGTGAAAAGTTAAACTAAGGAGGAATGTCTGATCCCTTGCACTTGAGGAAGAAGTCACTTCCATTCACTGTTTCCTTCTGGGTTCATTTTTATGCGCTGACACAACAAACGGGATGACTCTGTGGGCTGGTGGTGAAAACTGAGACACTGTATGAAATTTTGTAGGCAAGCAACTTCAGAGTACATAGATATGTCGCAGCTATATTTTTCTGAGAGGTGAGAACAGTACCATATGTGGAGGAGCTCAGCTAAACTACTAGGGGTTTTACAGTGGTTCTGCAGGCTGAGGTACAATATGCTGAACAGCTTTATAGGGCTAAGAAATCAGTGAAAAAATAGAAATTAAAAAAAAAAAGACAATGACTTGAATGAGCAGTTCTGCTCTCAAGAAATCTGATTCAGGAATGTACATTTCAGGAATACTACTCTGAATGTTAGATAAGCTATCAATCCAACCTCTAACCAGGGGTTAGAAAGATTTTTTTTGGTGGTGTGGTGGGATTTTTTGCCATCCACTTTGTGGCTTTGGAACTTTACTTAAAAAGAAAAAAGAGAAAGACTCATAAATAAGAATCACAATAGCACAGTCTACGTCAGCTTATTGCATCCATTTGAATTTTGAAAGTCTCCATCAGCACTCACATCCCCCTGGGATAAAAAAGCAGTCCATTGTATTATTTACAGACACTGGCAGAGCACTGAAGGTCACAGATTGTGTTACAATAAACAGACATATTAACAGGCCAATGGGGTTTATAATATCATTGTCTGTCTTAGTTTAAAGGTTTGTTTTTATTCTTTGCTCTCAATTTTCTAAAAATAAATTGAGCTAAACCCTCCTCTGTGTTATACCAGGCATTCCTTGGAAAGTCACACAGAAGAAAGTTTGTCCCTGTCCAACACAAAGGGAAAAATAGTCAAGAGTAGCTGTGACAGATATCTGGTGTCCATTCTGGGAGGAGTTTGTTCCCCCCTCATCCCCACCATTTATCAAGAACATTGGAAGAAAGGCTAAAATTTTATGAACATCTTTTGTTTTCTGTTCCTGTGGCCAAAAATGAGTCAAAAATCTCTCCATGAAAGTATAATGAGGCTGCTTCAGTGCAAATGTGCTGACCACCCCACATAAATTACTTTTCTATTAATTAAATAATAGGGCTATTAAAACTTGTTAAACCATACAATCTATGAAGTAATGTTAGATTCTAAGGGGAAAAAGTGTCAGCTGAGGGCAGTTTTCTTTGTGTTGTTGGTATAAATCCCTGTTAACAGTAGGAGAGTAATAAATTTAGATTCTCTGTAAAACTAACCTCATTTTCAGAAACAGCACAAAGAAAAATCAGCTTACAACACTTGCACATCTTACCTGAGTTTTCCTAAATAGTCTTACTCAGTTCATATCTGTAACACTGTCCCATCTTCAGATACTGTTCATGTACCTAATGTAGTAACTGTTCCTTTTTTGAATAATTAGTGCTTTAAAAGATATGGCAAAAACAGGTCCCAACCTTCTTCTTCTTAGATGCCCACTACTATTCCTAATAAAATCTGTGACAAAAATGTAGCACCATCCCTCTTGTGAACCCTCCAGAGAAGTGACTTGCGGTAGGATTGGACAGATAAATTTCCAGGCAACATAGATGAGAACAGAAGAGTCAGGGAACTGCTAAAGGTCTTTCTAGCGTTATTTTGTTGCAACAGTTCTTCTCTGTAGGTCATTTTCACTCAGTGCATAACTGAGGTTTGGTCCAAACGAGGAGTTGTTGGTCCTACTCAAGAAAAGGAAAATGCTCCTCATAAAGTGATCAAGTGGCTCAAACTTCCTCCCCAGCTGTTCTGCTTCTTTACAGCCAGCTGAAATATTTGGCTCGGAGGTGCAGCTGCTTTTGGTTTGCTACTCCCCTAATTTGTGAGTGGAAGGAGGCCTTCAGCAGGCATCTTAATTGCAAGAAATGCCAGATGGATTACTTACCTATAGTGACATATCAAAAAACTTGTAGAATTTGCTTCTGTCTAAGCAGTAACAGGTATTCCAGAAGGGTCTATGGGACAAAAGGCAAAACAACAGAGACAGCAGTATTTTGCTAAGAGCTATGTTTTCAGAGACAGGAGGACATGCAATATTTTTGCTTCAGTAATCATGGTGGAGTCTCAACATCAGATCTCACTGTCCCTTTCACTCTCTAAGTTCGGACAACAATGTGGGTTCTGCTCCTCAGATAAATTCTGTTAACTTATTCAGTTCTGCAGTGAACTTTCTGATCTTTCAGATCTTTCTGAAGTCACAGCCAAAACAGAGTACTACATGGAGGAAAAGAAAGATGAAGAAAATCATTTTAATAATAAGTGCTAGCCTTGCTCCCATCCCTTTGCCTCTCTATAGTTTCTGTCAGAGTAAATATAATCCAGGATGGAAATTCAGGAACTTTGCTTCATCTTCACTGAGAGACCGTTATAAAATTGAGCTCAGGGCTCAGACAGTAAATGTTGTTTACTAAGAGTAAGTGCTGTGTTACACAGAATCATTAAAGTGTTTGCATTATGTCAAGAAAAGTGGTGTATTAGAAAAACAGTCAGTTAAATTCTGAGTTATTTGAGTTGTATAAAGGTTTAATTGCACTATAGTCCTGACTGATTTGCCATCCAGGCTAACGTTAACCTGAATGTCTTGGGCTTTTGGGACGGTTAGAAATGAACCCACAGTTTTGGGGTGGGGGTTCTTACCTCTTTCTCCTCTGTTTCAAGAATTTGTATCTTAAACGCCATCCATAGGAAGTATTTGCAAAAGAAATGAATTACTTAGAGAGGAACTGGGAGGAGGTTTCCTTCCTGAAATCAGAGCTGGCAATCTTTCTGAGTTATTTAATGGTCCCAGTTTCTGAAAACATATTGAAGGAAATATCTTAACAATGAGATAGCCACTTCGCCAAATACTAATTGGTATTGTGTCAAATTTACCTCAGCGGTACATTCTGACTTCATATCTCCTCCTCCCGTATTGCCTCTGTGTGTTTGTTTGTTTGTTTGAGTCTGTCCAAGGAGTATATGAGGACTGGCAGCCTCAGTTGGAACACAGTGTACTGTTAGCCGCCTATTTGTATGGCCTCAGAATGTACCCTCTGTGATAGAAACACGTAAAAATTAAATCTATTTGCAGAAATATGTTTGTTTTCAGCTACTTTCTCATCTTACTCAAGTGATCCCAAATGCATTTTGTAAATTTTCTGTAGTAAAGAAATTGCTTCATGTTGCTAGCACAACATAGCACAACCTAGCACATGTTGCCAGCAAACCCCCTTGGAAGGGGGATCTGGCACGTGTTTAACTGTGGACAGTAACATGGCACAATAGCTCCAGACAGGAAATGAGGATGAAGGATGTGTCAATTTAAAACTGGGGGGCATTTCAGGCAGTCAGGATATGAAAAACAAGGTGATACTCTGAAATAAACACTGAATTATAAACCAGGAATTCCTGCCTCTGACTCATGGGGCAAATCCTTTGGGGGTAAGTCCACAAAAGGAATTAGGCGCCTCAGTGCTGACAGACTAAACTATTAGGTTAGAGGCCATCACGTACTCTTAGCAGATATTTGTGGGAGGAAGACTTGCTATGGCAACTGATGTCAGGAAAGACCTGACAGTTGTGAATCCTCGGTGGACAGAATTATTTCTGTCATGTAACATAAAGTCTATAAAGCTTGGGATCTCTCCTTGACCCTTCCCACTGGTTAGTGCAGAGGACTCCTCCAACTGCACGCTGCCTCTCGTGGTTCTCAGTGCCAGGTTTCAATCTCCCCAGTGTGTACTGAGCAGATAACCTACTGGAAGGAGTAGAAAGGTGGTGTCTGAAAGTTGGATGATGCATTGCTCTCTGTTAATCTACTCAAATGCTTCTTGAGAAAGTTTTTTGTTCTTGTGGAACTGAAGATCAGGGCCTAATTGTGGTAACTGGGCATCTACTTGTAAATAAAGGAACTGACTTTCAGATCCATTCAGTGCCAGCAAGTTCTATAAGAATCTAACTTTTATCAGTAAACACGCAGTTACAGATGTTGCTGCTTTACAGTATTGCACTTCACTCTTTGATTGTTAACCCAAATCCCCAACTGTCTTATCTCCTTTTTTATCTGATGAAGATAATGCTAATATCTCCCCAGGGAACTGTGCATATTTATTAGTTCATTGTACAGTGGTCTAAGGAAGATGTTATTTTATTTTAAGTTTTTGTATTGATCAAAAAAGACAGGAGAGGGCAGGGGGCTATTTATACTCATACATTTTTTTTTTTTTGGTCTTGTTGCCAACAGAGAATACAAGGGCATCCTGATGCTACCTAGAATACTCATCTCAAACATCATCTGGGAGAAGAAAACAAGCCGAGATGGAAGATGTTGCAACTGTTTCAAAAGCTCTGCAGCACTTACTTATGAGTTTGCCAGGCTCTTCTTTTCAAAGTTTATTTCCTCAGGGGGAACAATAGAGATATTCCTAAAGCATTTAATGGAAAAAATTGAAAAAAAATTCTCATAGGGAAGTGGCTCTGGAAACCACTGACCTAGGTTCCCATCTTTAATTTCCCCTGCTAATGCAATTTTGTCTTTCTAGCCTCCCGATCCATCATGCTCTGAGGAAATAAAAGGGGAAACTACGGCTGAGAAAGTACATTTCTGCAGTGCAGTAACTACTGTGATGCTAATAGAATGTAGAAATATCTAAGCTTGCTTTAAACTAGCTAACTTGGTAATCAGTAACACTCTACTGTGGCAGAACAGAGCTCAGCACAGCCTGCCCAGCCATGTATGTACTTCGACATGATCTTGCATCTTGCGCTGAACTCCCTGTGCTGCAGCAGCTGGACTGCTACCAGTCTTGGAGCCAGCTAATTTATAGCTCACTTGGATGCTACACTGCAATTAGGGCCTAACAGAAGAGTGAGCTCTGGGCTCTCTAAAAACTTGAATAACTGTTCAGAGATTCAGTACTTTACCAAGTGATTCTCTCAGTAGAGACACAAATATTCTTTATTCTTTGCTAAACTGCTTTTTCCCTCTAAAAGTTCTGATGTTGTTGGTTAGTTTGCTGTGATGGTTCTTCAAGGAATGATTGCTAATCACACTTATTTTGGATGATGCAAAATAAACATCTTGAGTGGGTGGATACTACACCGATGTCGGTGAGTTTGTATCTGAAAGTTATGTATAATGCTTATTCCTGGGATTTTAGGAGAGATCTGAAGTTATACTTGTGCCCAGCTTGTCCAGTATGGAACTCCATACCTATTCCTCTTCTCTGTAGTATGATAAATGATTATCATGGATCCAGTTCTGGACCTGGATCTAATCTCTGAAGCCCATGTTTTTTTCAGTTGCATTAGTTTAACAGAAAAACAAAAAGTACTGTCCTTTAACATCCTTTAACAAGCTGGTCTCTGACACTGCAATTGCTCTCCTTTTCTTACTGCAGATTAAATTACTACAAGATCTGGGCCACAGGTAAGAAGGTTCTCATTTTAATTAGAAAACAGTGAAAGAGAGGACATGGATGTGTATATACATATATAGTTACTGCTTTAAGCATTGCATCAAAGGCACAAAACCAGCAAGAAATACAAAAAGGTTTTATATCTTCATTCCAAACTTTAAAATTTTCAAGCTCCAGTTACTGGCTAGTATTTCTAATTTATTGTTCCCTATGCAAATGTTTTTTGTATCATAAGCCTTTCACAAATGACTGACTTCATATCACTCTTCTGTTGAAAAATGTTCATTCTAGCATCCCACAAGTGTCCATACAAATGTGTTACTATGGGGAATGTGAAAAGGTGTTTTAATAAAGAAAACTCTGAACTGAACTTTGCACTGAATCTTGCATGTTCGTATTAGTGACCACTTGCAAGTGAATATCTGTGAAGCTTGTTCTCAGTGTTGAATCATATAGATACATTTCATAAATTATGTATGGAAGATGTCATCTCTGCAACAAGTGATTTCAGGCGCCTAGATCTGTTGTCATGGACCGGTTTAGCAGCAGGTAAATACATTAATTAAGTTTAAGGGTGAGCACGTGAGTGCTCACATTCACATGTCTCTTGCTGAATTACAAAGCTAAAAGTTCCTCCACAAACCTTCCCATAGTCCCTGTCACGGCTAAGAAAAGCACTGGTTTCTGGGAAGTTTCATGATGTCATCTGTGCAGGATGGAGTAGCCATTGGACAATTCATTGGTCTATTTCAGATCATCCTGTGGCTAATCCTAACTTTTGGATTTAGCTGTAATAAAGGTTATTTGCTCTCCTGAAACATATTTGATACATTGATTTCTTAGAGTGCTGTGTACTGCTTTGAGCACTTTTGTTTTTTCTTACAGATATATCAAAAATATGTTAAAATATGGGACATTAGATCAACAGACATCTCCAGCGAAGACTGGGCCCAGGAAGTAAACAACTACACAAGGAGTCCAAATGTCCTGTTATGAGCATGTCTTCTGGATGCCAAACAAGCCTCATTGTCTCATTGGAAACATTCGGGAAATAAGTCTTGAATGTGTTACTGAAGCAGATTAAAACCCAGATTAGAGGTCAAACAATATGTTATTGAAAAACAACCAAAAAGCCTCTTCAGATTTCTACCTGTCACCAAGCTGAACTCAGATATAAGATGAGATGTGTTGCTAAATATTTATGTTTTGAGAAGACAAATAAAAGGATCTCCTAAAATCAGCTTGGGATGGGGACAGGCTTGGATTTATAAGGTAGTATGTAGGCGTGGTGAGCTGAAGGTGGCAGGCTTTTGCTTTCCTATTTGCACTGTTGGGCCTGTTGGTTCTCCTGCGTGCACACAGCAATGTGCAGACACCTATCTGCCCCAGTTAGATTCAGGCTGTGTTTGTGCATTTATGGTGTTTTGCACCTGAAAGAGCCAATCCATATGCACAATGACATGTTTCATGTGAGACTGCAAGAAAAAGCACCTTGCAGAACAGGGCCTGCAGGTGTCATTCACATTAGTAGTAACTGGAGGCCACTTGCTTGAGAGGAGAAAGAGACCTTTTTCCCTCAGACTCTCTTTCTTAAAGAGAGTTTTTTATGATTCATGAAGGGCTAGGAAAAGAGCAAGAGCAGCTGCTTTTCACTTTAAAAATTGCAGTACCATTTATGTGTTAATTCCTAAACTAGGAAAGAAATGATGGTGTTACCTTTCTAAATTGAAATTTTTAGCAGTTTGTTACTGTTTTCTGGTTATCAGGACCAAGGAAGAATGATAATTTTGAGATAAAGGTATTTGAAAGTCTCAACATTTGTTTTTAAATCTAAAAGTCTGAGCTTGCATTTTTTAGATAAACTTGCATGAATTTTCCCCAGCATATCGTTTTTTATGCTAGGGAATGCTTTCGGTAAGAATTCAAGCTAGCTGTTAAAAACCCCTTTGACAGGAGAACTAGAGAAAATTCTCGGGCCCTTTGTGGCATGCCTTTTCTGAGCAGTTCTTCTGGCAGGGCCACGTCCTGCTTGACCTAAGCATGTTCAGAAAGAGACCTGCCCGTCCTAATACCTCGTTTGATTAACTTTATAATATTTGTACTCTTGCAGAGCAGAGGCTTTGGGACAGAAACGCTTTAAGCCAAAAGCCTCTTCCTCCTTGCCACTGTTAATTTTTTCCTTTCCAGCAAACTAGCAGCTACTTATTTTCTTGTCTAACCTAAGTGCGTTTGTGTGTGACCTTTGGTGGAAAAAGCAGCGATGATGTGCCGTCTGCTTCATGCTAGAAACCACCGGGGGAGGGCACGAAATGCTCTGCCAAGCCTCCTTTCAGAGCCACGGGTGCCCGGGCCGGGACCTTGCAGCCCGATGCGGTGCTGCCCCCCGGTGGCACAGGAGCCGCAGGGCGGCAGGCGGGGGCCTCGTCCCCGCTGCCTTCAGGGGTGCTCCTGGGCACCGAGGGTCTGGGCTTCTGGGCTCCTGTTGGAGCTGCTTTTACATCTGGGTGCGCAGAGCTGAGCCGCGGGACTTTCCTTCCTGCAGTGGTGTGAGCTCTTCGTCTGATCTCGGCCACTCTTAAGGACAGTTTTCAAAAGCCTACCAACCACGACTTCCTTCTCTCTTACACAGGTCAATTAATTGTTTGTAAAATGCAGGGCACTCATTCTGTGCGGAGTAAATATCCTGTTCATCAGTGGGTGATTAAACCCCGAAGTTTATTTATTTTTCGGGGGAAGCTATGTGCTTGTTCTAATTGCTTCTTTGTGAGCTTGGTTCAGTTCAAGTTCTTAATGTTGCAATTCACCCATAAGCTCTCTTGCATCATAAGCCCCCAGCTTTTGGGCACAGGGGAGGTAATGCTGTCAGACTGGCTACAGCTGCTCTGTTGCGAGGGAAAGGGCACGTACAAGGAAAGGAAAAAGTGTTTGAGAAAAACAGTTGAAAAAAAAATCACACCAAGTAAACTAGAAATCAAAGTGATGGATAGCGAAGTATCAGGACAAATTTAAAATGCTAGCACATTTTGTTGTGTAGAATTTCAAGCCCTTTCAGAATAGACCAGTGAAAGCAGAATAAACATCACTTTTACAGTTACTTGGGAAGTAATAAGCAAGTTATCATGTCTAAAGAATCACAAAGAACAGAGCTTATTGTCTCCATCCTTTGAAATTCTCCAATCTAAATCACAGGTGCTCCTGTTAAAAATAAAAAAGCATAGAGAGCCTAGCAATCATGAGAACTTGGCTTGCATGGGAAACTTCAATTAACTGTGAGCATTTATATTTATACAGGTAATTTGTTTTCTCACCAGCCATAGACATGTTGAGTGGGAAGGCTGAGAGAATTCTCACCACTGCAGGAAATAATCACTGTAGTTAAGTTTTAAATTTAATAGCAAAAGAAATCACAGTTTCCTCAGGGAGGGAGTCAGCTGAAAAGTCTGATGACAGACAAAGAGAATAACAGCACAAAACTGAACTGAAAGACTTAGCACAAACCAGCAAAGGTCTAGGCAGCCCCTGCAAAGGCACCCCGAAAAGAGAGACAGAGGGGAGGGAGCAGGGCTGGGGGAGAAAACTGAAGAGATGGTGGAAGGTTTGGGAGACAGCCCATCAGTGTGGTCATCTTGCTGACTCTATACTTCATGGCTTTGGTGATACTTGGGAAACATGGTACGGCAGAATCAGTACTGCAGAGGTTGGATTGTTCCAAGCATTCCTGTTTTTTTCAGAAGTTCTGTGACTCCTAGGAGTAGCAGAAAATACACCTGTTAATAAAAGGCACTTTTGCAGGTAGCTGCAGTATTGATCCAGGAAGGCAATAGGTTTGTTTCAGTTGGTGCCGTCAGTGTGTTAGTTCTATATGGGGACATGCAGTCATCAGGCACTGAGGAACCTATCTGATATGTGCTGCTGTAACAGACTATGATATTGCCACAGGGAGTTTGTGTCTTCAGAAGAAAAATCATATTATGCTCTTATTTATCTGGCACAATTCAAGCCATGTTCAGTGCTTGCAGAGGGACTGTGGCTGCTGAAATAGCCTGTTTCCACAAAGCACTTATCAACACTTGCAAGGGGAGAGCTTGGCTTTAAATCCTCTGCTCTGGCTTTGTTTTTATTCATTTTTTTAAACTACATGCGGAGCCAAGTCTCCACTGCAACTGACACAGTTTCACTCTGAAAATCAATGAGACAGTGCTACGAGGGCAGACATGTCTCAACTGTGAACTTCAGATTGTTCAGAGCTGCGGAACTGACAGCCCTGACTGACTTCTGTCTTCATGGAACTAATCCGTGACAAATGTCTGAACTCCCCTGTGGCCCTCACCACCCGCCAGGCTGCTCCCTCGTGGGAGCTTCTGAGCCAGTTCAGTGCCCAGCAAGCAGTAAGCTGCAGCAATGTGTCCTCTCCCAAGCAGAATGACCACTTCCCGGCCCCAGCCTTTCCCTAGGGGACTCTCTGCTCTGTCTGGGGATAAGTGCTTCCAAGGCAGTGACAGTGAGAGCTGCTGGCCTGTCCTCAGGAGGAGGGGGGACAGAGAGGTTGCCATCAACGGGGAAAGGATGAGGGTTTTGTCTTAAGTGGACTCAGTTATGGTTTTACTGGAAGGGGTGAACTCAGCATCCCTGTTTGGTAATAGACTGTAAGAGTCTAATGGAAGCAAAAATTCTCAAGTCTATTAAAATGTGTTCAGAGTGTAGGCCAATTAATGAAAATTACAGCTACACAGGTTATTAAATTAGCATGAGACTGTCAATAGAAAATATAGATTGCTTTTGAATAATTTTAAATTATTTAAAGCACAGTAATAATGAAAATCTCACAAAGTCTCCATAATGCAAAACATAGTTTTAATTTTGTTGCTGTTTGAGCTGTCTTTTATATTTTCATTTCAACTTCATGATCATTAAAGGCGCAGGAGCTTTAAAGACCAAGAGCTACAAAAGATGCTAAAAGGAAAAAGCTTAGAGGTGGCTGGAGATGAGCTGTGATTCTGCAGTTATCCATGGCAGAGCTGACATCAGGTAAAGCCGAGTGTGTTTAAATGTAGTCCTTGTGTGCAAAATGATAGGTTAAATCTTCTAGGCACTGACTGTGCCCACATCACCCAGTTGGGTGTTCAGGACTAGATGGCCAGTATTGCCTCAATTACTTCTGTCATTAATGACGATTTTTCACACAAGCAAGGTGGACCTGCCATGCCTGATATTCCCGTAACTCTCACCACACGTGGCCGCTGCCACTTCTTTAGTGGCCTCTTCCTCTTATGGGCCTGTAGCAATTGGCACTCCCCTGGACTCCTGGAGATGCCTCTGCGTGTAGACAAAGAGAACAACAGCGAACTGCCTCCCTAGCTGCAATTTCCAAACAAATTCAGTGAACAGAACTCAGCCCTGACTCAGGGTACTCCTCAGGGCTGGAGCTCTTTGGAAGAAGAAATCTAAATGTATTTACAGCATGGCCAGGCACACTTGAGCAACTGGTTCTGCCTGTGGGTGCCGAGCCTCTGACAACCTCTAGCCAATCTGCCCCCTTGGCTGGAAGTTTGAGGCCGTAAGGGAGCACAGAGGGGAAATATGCAGACTTTGAGAGATTCACATTCCTCCCAGGGACCTCGGGGACTGGTTGATCTCTAGAGAAGGATGGTATGTTCAGCATGACTGAAGTATTAGCTGGCTCAGTCCCGAAACCTCAGAACATTGTGTACACTGCTTAAATCCAGTTTAGACATTGCTGGAGGAAGGCAAGTCTGCCCTACTAGAAAACAACCCTGACACACACCTGTGCTTTGTCAAACAAGAAATGCTGAAAGGTTTTTCTTTAACTATATTAATTTCCTTTTCCTTTCTTTTTTCTCACTGAAGCTGATCTTTTCCCATTGACTAGATTTCTTTATGACTGTTCTAGGAAGAATCACAATCCTATAGGTCTGTCTGTATATTGAATGAGACTGTGGCAAGCGGACCTGATTAATGTCCCCTACAAGGAGAAAATGATAATTGATGCTTTTTAATTACAAGTTTCCTTGCATTATGGTCTAGTTTTTCAGCTCATAATCATTAGCAGTATAATAGAGACTTAGGTAAATTGCTGCCTTTTCCTCTTTTGTACTAGATATAGGTCAGATTTTCATGTTTAGTGGTTATTATCTCTGACACTAATTAGTGCACTGACTTGCTGACAAAGGTCACATCTGTGTTTTCTTCATTGCATACAAACGTGAATAAGGCTGTGTGCTCCCACCGATTGATTTCCTAATTGCTGTGTTTCTGGACTCCTTTCCACCAATGCAAAGTCACTAGTTTGACTTTACACCTACTTTGTACTTATGTCAGTGAAAGACAAAGTTGAGGGCAGAGGAGTGTCAGGAGCTATTATGTCCATGGCACATGTCCCCCAGTCTGCACTTCATAAATCAAAGCAACCATGCTTCATGCACCATTGACTTTTCAAGCTCTGTGCAGTTGCAATCAAAGGGATGAAGTTGTTGCCTTTCCATGAGGAAATGGGTGGAGCTTTCATTCCCTATCTTTGACCAAAGCACTTAGATGGTTTTAGGCCCAGCAGATTGTTTCTAATAGCAGGCAAAATTGATCATTCAGGTACTTTGATGCAGCCCTTTTATTTAAAAAGAAAGTACAAAATTCTGTTTCATTGAACAGAGGAGGAATCGGACAATAGGAGACAATTTATCTGCATGATTTTCAATCCTTTCAGCCAGCACTTACACCAGAAGCATTCCGCCAGCTTTTTTTCTTTCTTTTTTTCTTTTTTTTTTTTTTTCTTTCTTTTCCTCAAGGTCATTCTAGTAGAATTTATCTGTTTCTGCCTGTATTTAGGAGAAGACTGCTGTCAGACCATAGGAACATAGCTGCTCTGAGCAGTGCCCTCCTCCCCATATATTCAAAGCCCAACATTTCAGTCAGGAGAAACTCTGAATGCTTTGGCTTCTCCACAGGGTCTGCTGTTCTGCCTTCTTTCTTAGGGGTGGCTATTTTCATTTCATCTGCCTGCTTCTGTAAGAGAGCTTGTTAGTTTCTTCTACAAAAGAATATCCAATGAGAGATAACATCAAACTTGTTGGGATCAGTAAGTTTTTGCCTGAACCCTGTGTCTGGATGACATTAGGGCTAGTTACTCAGCACGTGTCTCCATGTTAATAAAGAGTAAGACCTTTGCACACACTGCTAGAGATGAAGAGCAGGAAGATCTATTGGCATTAGCATGAGATGAGATTCTCACTGCACAAGCAAAGTTTTGCTAAATGCTTCCCTCGCCTCTAAAGAGAAATACCCTGTTGACCAATAAGCAGTATGCATTGCTAATATTGGGCTAAATTTCTCTGCATTCCTTGCCCTATTCATCATATTTAACCTTGAATTTATTTGTAGAGAACTGCACAGCAAATCCCATTTAAGACAGGAAGAAACAGAAAGAAAGCCTGGACATCGTGTGTTTTCTTGCAGTATTGTCCTGGACAGTTTCCAATCTGTTAATGAATGAACACTGACATCTAAACCATCCCCAGGGGAGGTTCAAGATCTATCTGAGTTCAGTAAGAGGTTCCTAAATAGCTGTAACAAGCCCATACTTCAAAAGAAATACATTTTGCTATTTTTAAAACATGAGAGTTTTGGAAGGCTTTGAATATCAAGATTAAGTCTCTGTCTAAATGCAATATAAGGCAGCACTGACTAGTCAGTGTCTCACTCAAATTTGGAACTTTTTCATATTCTAAAATCTGGATTTGATGCTCTAAAGAGGTAATGTATGACTGTGTTTAGTTTACACTTTTTTTTTTTCCAGAGCAGACTGTGCATGTATTTATTAGACTCCTTAGTATGTCTCAACAGATTAATGTGAAAAATGTATTACATTGTCTATGAGCACTTGAAATTTTGACTCAGGGTTACTGGTTGGATAGATTACTGAGCAATGTTTAACTGAAAGATTTAATGATACTCTGAACAAGACATGACTCATTCTTGAACAGCAGGGAACAGCTCCTATATGTGAAAAAACAAGGTCATATGGCTCCATATGGAGTCATATGCACAGCATGAAGCTATTTGCATTAGATAGCAATATAAAATGGCTGTGGAAGCTGAACAGAAGGGTCAGGGCAGCTGGGCAGTTCTGAAGACTTTGTTATGCATCAGGTCACTAAAATTACAAAGTGAAGCTGATTGAGGTATCCTAAGTGCCTCACATTAGACATCTATTTACCTTGGATGTCTGAGCTATGAGGTTACTTTGCTCTCTACTAGTCTCACTGAGAGTCCTGTTCTGAACTGCCCTTTGGAGGACAGTTTATCACCTATAATAGGTGGTCTAAGGAGCATAGATTCCATATTTGCCCACCTGGGTGATTAGTACAGTGAAATGTTATTATGTCTTTGTGCTAAGGTTTTCATCTTAAAGTGGTGTACAGATTAATAATATTGGAGAGAGGGAGAATATGAAGTCCAGAACAAAAGCCCAGTTTTGGAGGCACTGAGAACATTTGTCTCTGGATGCTGGGTCCAAACCTGTTAGAGAAGAGGGCCAGGAGGGAGCTGGCTCTGGATCAGATGCTCATGCTCTCAGAGCAAAGACACCTGAGACAGACATCACCACTTTCTGGTTGGTATTGGTTGATGTTTTGACCTCATACCAGCATGATCCAGGAACAATTCCCATTAAGTCTATTGATGTGAGTCTTTCCTCGAAGGGGACACTCAGGAAATCTTACCTGAATTATCTTTTAAAGTAGATTATTTAAATTCTATTAAGTCCCTATGCAGATATTTTTATTCAGAATTAAGTGACATTAATCTGATTTAGTGTACTTCACTCTGAAACTGAAGAAAGCGAAATCAAATGAAGTCCAGTTTAATTCTGAGTAACAGCATTCATGCAGGAGTCTAATGTAACTTCAGTAACAATGTTCAAGTCACACTTGCGATTAATTTGTATTAATGTTTCTGTCTTTTCCTGTGAAGACAAGGGACAATAAAATTGTCATGGATAACCTGACCACATGTCCCCTAAATATGGACCTAGCTCCTCCTGAATATTGGAAAGTTGGTTTGGAGCTCTGGATCTGAAGGTTGCTGCTCATTCCTGTTCTATGGTCAATGCTCTTTTCTCTTTATTAATCATTTATATTAAGCACATCAGTGTGGAACCTAAGCATCTGTCCAGGCAAGAGCAGAAAGGTACTGCTGGCTGGTGTTAAAGTTCCTGTGGCAGAGCTGTCTGTGTGGAAAAGTTGATGTGTATTTGCCTGTTTTAAATCTGTGGCTTCAGCTGTTCTGTATCAGGAGCACTAAATTTACTTGTAGATTTAAAATAGGTGAATGATTTGTCAGCTAAAAGGTCAGGATGCTTGCTGTTTATTTTGTGCTTTGCTTTTCCTGATTAATAGAAAATTGTCTGGATCATCTGATGCTACTGTCAAGGACTTTTGGTGTAATGCCTGTGCAGGCAAAATGTACAATAGTGCCATTGTATCCCCCATGCCTTCCCCCAGCTTTGCATTTTATCACAGTTGCACTCTGAAGTACTCCAGCACTCAGCCAGCATATATTCTAACTCACAAAGGTCTCTGCAGAGGGAGGAATATTGACTTCTCCATCATGTGCAGATCAGATTTCAGCCTTTTAGAGTTTTGTGCAATTGCCAGGTACACTGAAATCCAGATACCAGCTCTTGCAACCTTCCTGTGACTTTGGCAGCATGCACGCAGCTGTTCAGCGTAGCTCATGGACTCACCTCTTCCCCAGAGATGGATGGCATCGCAGATAGGTGTGCACCAGCCATTTTCCCTATCTGGATCCAGTGTCAGGTGTGACACTAGCCTAAGAAGCACCAAGAGGGTTTGGCAGGCCTGAGAGGCACCAGTGCAAATTCACAGCATTCAAACTATTTCACCTAGGCTGCGTGGTAAATCGCCTTCCCTGGGAACAGGTCGGCCTCTGGGTGTCACCTTGGCAGCACAGCTCTAACTCTGCACACCTCGCTGATGTGGTTTTAGCCTGTTCTGTGAATCAACATGACCTGGCAGCCATGCAGGGCCTGTGCTGTTGTCCTTCAGCCCTAAGTTGCAGGGAAACAGGTGGAAGTTCGAACTTCCCCTGCCTCTGGAAGTGTGTCCTCTCTGAGTGTGTGTGAGACCTTGATGTGAGTAGTAGTACAGAGCTGTTTCTCCAGAGATACCTGGCAATTTAGAGACCTGTAATAAATAAAGAGAAGTAATGAGAGAGGGAAAGAGGAAGATGAGAAGGACAATTGAAAGCCGGCAGCACTGTCTGCTGCACAGGGCAGGGGCCAGCGTGTGGGAAGAAGTGATGTGTTGGAGGCCAAGATGGGCATGTCTGCAACTTCAGAATTTGTGTCAGAGGGCGACAGTGAAGTCACTGGGCAGGGAGATGCTGAGAACACTATTGTTTCGGTGTTGGGCAAACAGAAGATAGGCATACAAGCACTGTGGCAGGAGTGTGTTTATTCAGGAAGCTCGTGCTCTCTTCTGTACCCACAGTCAGAACCAGCTGAAGCCCACTAGGAAGCCTCGGCCTTGCAAGTGTTTGTTGGGCTGCTGTACACACTGTGTGGGCAGGGGGCTTGTTTGTTTTTTCTGTGTGAAGTCTCTCTCCTTTGTGTTTTATACTGTACAGATAACAAGCCAACAAAATAACAGTAAAGCTGTTCTCACACATACACAGAAAACTATGTCACAATTCACGAGTTCAGGCACAGCTGCTGCCTCATTTGTTTTAAAGCTTCGAAGCATAAAATTGTAAGAAGGCCTGTCCTGCGGTTCTTGGGTCTTCCCCAGGAGATCTCACTGACAGCACCGAGAGACTTGTGAAAACCTTGTGGAAATCCAAATCTCACATAATGTTCTTTTCTCATGAAAGTACAAGCCTTAAGCTGTCCTGAGCTGTGAAATTCTGATGGGGGCATTACAGAGAAATGAACTGAGTCTCACAGTAGCTCTGGGAGAGAAATATTACTTCTTATTTTACAGCCTGCTCAAGCACTGTTTTAAAAAGGCATTTGAATGCCTTCCTCGCATATTCTGAAAGATTAAAGTCATTATTTTCAAAAGCAGCTCCTGACTACAGATACCTATTTCTAGCACCTGCAGGCCTGTTGTTTCTCAAAATGACTGCATATTTATATGTAGGAGACTGAAATATTAAAAATAAATAGGTATGACTGTATTCTCTTGTCTTTTTGTAGGATGGATGGCAGATAAATTATCCAACAAAAGCATTTACTCTAGCACCATGGAATGACTCAGAAATTCAGAGACACTTCCTTTTTCCAACTGACTGGGATTTGCCTTCAGAAGAGGATTCCCAAGTGGCCAGGTGCACGATGAAGCTGAGGCAGGTAGCAAAGCTCACGTCTCATTTTCCCTAGAGGCTGGCTCCAGCCTTTGCTCAGGCTGTATTCCTCTGTGGAAGAAGCCTCTGCTGAGCACCCAACTTCAGATGCGAAACTTTTTCTCTTGAGGTCACGCCTTTTAGGCCGTGTGTTGGCTAAGTTAGGTACAAACAGAGGGTGGAAAAAGCTTCAAAACTTCTCGTGAATTACAGTTTAACACAGCTGAAAACAAGACATTGGTCACAGTTTCAGTTGTAGCCTCTGTTCCTACAGGGAAAACCTGCTATTAAGAAAACAACCATTATCTTATCTTCATACTCTGGAAACACTAACACCAGCTCTGTATAACGATTCAAAGGTCTGCCTACTTACTATGAGAGCTATAAAAAGAAACCTATCCTAGATAATTGAATACACTTTTACATGTATTTAAAACATAATACTGTCTTTTAAACTTAAAAAAATGACCACGTAATAATGGATGGAGTAATGATCATAATTCATTTTTACAAGTGTTGAATTGGTCTTGAAATGTAAAGAGAAAAACAGTATGAGAGTTATCTACACCTACTTTTGAATTAGACTGCAAAACCTACTAACTACCGTATGCCTGGTATAATGCCTAGTAAAATGGGAAACCAAGCCCTGACTGTGATACAGCTGTAGATAAGATAGTAAAGTATTAAAAAAAGATGTTGTATATTAAAATATTTGGAGCTAGTTTGGAGCAATTTGAATTCTGCTCACATATTCCACTGCATGTTGGCTAGTAAATAAATTAACTTTGGCATCATCACCACATAAAGTATCATAAAGTTGAACACTGGTATGAAATAAAGAGACTCAGAAAGATCTCATTAACAGTTTTCAAAAGCAAGAACAATGATGTAAAGGGTAAAAGCAGTGGCAAGGCTGTAATATTTTATGGCATGAGACCATTATGAGAACAAAAACCTTTTGACAGAGGGAATTATCTTTTTTTTTTTTTTTTTCTGTCTGCTGCAAACTGGCAAATATGAAGTGGAAATAAAATGGCCTCTGACATGGTATGTTTCTTTGGGTAACCGCCTAGTTTTTTGGATAACGGACCTTTTTTGGCCATTTGTGTAATGTTTTGATACCAAAGCACTTTATTTTGTCTGCTTGCATATGCATTTCCTGCAGGTAGTGTCTGCTTCTATGAAGTGATGTGGTCAGAGATTACGGGGGTAAAAATTTACCTGCAAAACCGCCACATACAGTTTACAAGAAAAACCCAAAGCAAACAGAGCATTCTCCAGAACTGGCTGCTTATAAACCTGGTCAACACAGACACAAGCAAGAGGAATTAACAGGTTTTTCTTAACACCGGTGGGAGGAAACATGGCCCGCACTGGAGCTTCGAGGCCAGCGTGGCTGACGGCCTCAGCTCCTGGCTTTGCTCAGCGCGCTGCTCACAAACTCAGCCTCCCTTCCATCGGGGCACTTGTCATTCAGAGATGTTTTCCAAGTGACTGGGCGAAGGAGATCATTTCATAGTCCCTGCGCTGGCCATCCAGTTTCCTCTGAGCGGCTCCTCATTTCGGGGAATCATTTCCTTGTGTCATCGCTTACCGCCTGACTGAAACTTTGCGAGCGGGCTGAGGCGATTCCTCCTTCCCGGGGGTCCCCGCCCCGGCCGACTCCATCCCTCCCCCGTCCCGCTCCCCCCGGCCGCCCACCCCGCTCCCCTCACGCCCACCTCACCCCTTCCACCCTCCCCAGGCCTCAGCCCGCCTCCCTCCGCCCGCGGCGGGCCCTCTCCCCGCTCCGCCCCTCAGCCCGGCGCTGCGGCGGCGGCTCCGGCAGGCCCGGCCCCCCGCGGGGCCCGGATTGGCGGTGCCGGGCAGCCCCGCCGCCTCTCCTCCCCTCGCCGCCGCCCGGCGCGGGCCGGGGGCCGCCGGGGCCGCGCCGGGCAGTGCCATGAGCCGCGGGTAAGGTAAGCTGAGGCGCAGGGCGGGCCCCGCCGCGCCGCCTCGGCCCGCCGCCGGGCTCCGTTCCGCACCGCGCCGCGGCCGCCGGGGCTGGAAGCGCTGCCACCGCCGCACCCGCGGTGTCCGCGGGGCTGTGGGCACGGCGGGAGGACGGGGCGGCCGGCGGCGAGGGGAGGCGGGCAGGGCAGGGCCTAGGGCACGGCGGAGGCGGCGCCCGCTGGGGTGGCCGTGAGGGACCGATCCTGAAGGGACCGACCCTGAGGGGACCGACCCTGAAGGGACCGATCCTGGGGGGACCGATCCTGAGGGGACCGGCCCGCTGGGCTGCCCTCAAGGAGCCGGCCTGGGGAGCCCGGGGGCTCGGGCAGCCTCTGGGGCCGCTCACGGTGAGTGGTGCCTGGGTCGGGGCTGGCCGCACCGCCCGGGGCTTGAGGCGTTTATTTTTACCGTTGGGCAAGGTTCGGTGGGATGGAGTTACTTCCCGCTTACATCAGTGTAATTGAGATAAAAATTTGGCCGCGGTGGGATGTGCAGCTTGGCATGGGCGCTGCTGGAGTGGAAGGAATAGCTGAAAAACAAGCAGCAGAGGAAACTGCGATGTTTATTCTTGATGGAAGGCGAGGGGAGGATTTTTAATTTGCTCTTGGTATCAAGAGAAGAGAGATTTTCTGTCACACAAATTTGTTTCCTTTTTCTTGTCCTAGGTGTCAGCTTTTTCAGTTTCTGATTCTCTTTTAGTTGTCAGTGTCACTGAATTTTACCCCTCCATTGCAGCTCAGTGCCTAACTCTGTTTACAGTGTCATTTCGGCATGTGCTGAAGTTCCTTCTAGATGTCTGTGCTCAACTTCTTGGAGATGTGTATCTGTCAGCAGATATCTTAAGGAACTCCTCCGATAGCCCATCATTTGGGGGATTTTAGTACACAACTCGATTTAATTTAAACTTTTGTAACTTTCATATTGAAACTGCAAGATAAATTATTGTAAGATTTTACTGCTCTAAGACTATCCTCTGTTAAGATGCTTTGTCATACTCCTCTGTCTTCACACAACTCCTTTTTCAAGAGGTTCTTGCCTGCGTAACTCAGGAAAAACAAGGCAGGCTCACAGTCTCAGGGGCGTATTTTTTTACTGGAAAATGTAGCTGTATTTGGAATTTTAAAATAACTCTATTTTCTTAATCTCTGAATAAAATTCAGGCAGTGTGATTGAGTACCTCCTTTTAATTTTCTATGAATTGAAAATGTGCTAAATTAGAGGTAAAAGCAGTTTAAGTTGAGCAAAGAAAGTAAACTGACGTTTTTGATGTTAGAATTGGCTTTTAAAGACTCGTGTTCTTTTATAATGTATGAGAGGTTACCGTTCTGATTGACTTCAAAGCTGATCCAACAAGCTGCTCTGTTGTGGGTGGCACGTTTTTCATATTCCAAGTAGGTGCTGATGTGTGTGGTAGTGTTTCCAAGTAGGGTTGAGTAAAGTGCTTTCTCTTCTGAGCAAAAGACCAAGAAGATAATCCTGTGTTCAAAGACGTCTTTTACTGAACTCTGCTAGGCTGCTGTACAATATCTCCTGTGCATTGTATTACTAAGCTGAGTACATCCCTTGTAAACTTTGCAAAGAACTTCTTTAAATGACCCGTGTTACCTTTATTTCAGAAAAGAAAATCTATTCATGAAATCCGAAGTGAGAACTTGAAAGAGGACACAGCCCAATGAAGTACTTTTCTTAATTGCTTACTTTTTTTTACTTTGGATAATAACATAATTTAGTAGTTTCAAGTACTAATAACAAATACTTAGTACTTTGTAAGTAAGTAAACTCTAAGACAACTATGTTACAAACTAAAGAATGTGAAGCTGGAAAACCAAGGCAGAATATATAATGCCTATAACCTCTCTTTTATGGTAGAGGTGTGAATAAAGCAATGGGAGACAGTGAAACTTGTCTAGTAAAAAGAGAGAAAGTAACAGGGATAAACTTAAAGTCATGTAGCTAGAAGAGTGAAGATGTATATTTGAACACCGTGTTAGCTGATAGATTTGGGGATTGTGCTGCTCTAACCTCACCTTTCTGTGCTAACTGAACCTGATCCTTTAGATGAAATCAGAGTAAAGAAATCTCTTGTGGCATGCCTGAGAGGCCACCAACCTTACGTTGTGCGAGTTGGACAGATGAGCAGGCATGAGCATGGCAGTGAACGTGTATAAAGGCACGTTTCCTGTGCTGTTGTTCCCCAGTCC
The DNA here is from genome assembly GCF_964034855.1 of Anser brachyrhynchus. Classification (NCBI taxonomy): domain Eukaryota; kingdom Metazoa; phylum Chordata; class Aves; order Anseriformes; family Anatidae; genus Anser; species Anser brachyrhynchus. The sequence continues at coordinate 4,097,590 of NC_137711.1, forward strand.
TGTTCTTTGTGTGATATTGAGGACCAGGCTCGAGCATGTTATGGCCCATGAGCTAGGTAACTTGTGGTGCAGTGTAGCTGGTGGAGCTGGCAATACCGGACCAGCAATTGAAGCAGGATAACGCTTGTTTATTTGAGTAAATTGTAAGTTTCAAAAGAATGAAAAGGAGGTTGAGTAAATTCTGGTCTTACACACTTGGAAAAGTCACTTAAATCTCTGGATTTTTCTTCTTTTCCATTGGCAAGCTAGAAATGTTGATATCAGATGTTCACTGTGAATAGTAGTGTTAATTCAGTGTGCTTTGAAACATTTATCCTTGAATAAAGGCATCATGTTCTAGAAGTCCTTACTGCCCTAAATGAATCAATTAGATGACAACGTGTTTTGGGAAAGAGGAGCATAATGTAGGCTGAGAGGTTAGAGAAATAACAATAAGAGTTAATACTGTGAGCCTTCATGAGTGCATACTTGGTATTAGAAAAGGCATAATATATTCAGAATAGAAATCAGCTCTGGAAATGCATAAGGATGTCATGTGTGCCCAATAAAGGGGATGAACAATGACTTTTCTTACTCTAGGTAATGCAAAGTAGACACTAGAAAGGGTATGTTGTGATTTCAGGGAGGAAGACGGTGGCACTGTGAAAAATAGGGAGAATAATACTGTGTGTCAGGACTGATGAAGAATGCAGCACTTAAGGGGCAAATGAGGGAGTTAAGGCAGCGTTGGCTTTGTGCCGGCAGTACAGTGAAAGACCTGTTCAAAGAAAAGCCTCCCTATGAATTTGTCTGAGTTTTTATGTACTTCTCTCATATGGGTGGTCCAAGAACTCTGAAGGTCAGAACCAGCCTTGCAATGCTGTGTGCAATTAACCCTGTTCCTGGTGTCCCCTTCTAGATACAAGGGCTGAAGTTGGCCCTGTTTTGAGCAGGGTTTCTCTGTGGGCTTGTATGCGCAAAATCTTTTTCTTTGTGGGCTGGAATGGAAACAGCAAACAGAAGACGGGTGCAATCTGGGAACAATTTTTCTGAATCCAGCTGATTTTTCTGATGCACAATCGTGGCTTGAGGGGAAAGGAGTCTTAACATTTAGGGAACAAAGGCAGAACTGCAAAGTACAATGCTGTCTGTTCCTCAGAAACCTCTCTCTAGTGAAAGAGCAACGTTTATGGCTTTCAGAGGTACCATAGTGAATAGTGAGAGCTTTAGGATTATCAGTTAGCGTTTTCCATTCTGTGTTTATTTCCTTCAGTGCACTGATGCATATCGTTATGGTACGTGTAAAGATGTTTTTGATTGCTGATTAAAAAAAACCACTGTACTACTCCATTATTGTAGAGGATTGTGGTTCAGATCCACAAAGTAAAGGATTTGTTTTTCTTTCTAAAACAAACAGTTGAATTCAACTTCTTTTCTTGATGTGTGAGACAGAATCCCAGTTACAGAGTCATAAAAATATATGACCCAATGCTCATGTCTGAGTTGTGAATTATCTGTTCTTGGACAGTTTAACGTGTTTTTTTAAGCTTCTGTTAGCATGTCAAACCCCAAAACTTGAAGACAGAAAGTTAATAATTATCGGTCAAGATCCCATCGCAGCCCGAGGCAGCAAAACGTGAAGATTGTGCACCAAATGGCCGTAGCCTCTGTGTGCCTGTTCCCCGGGAGTGTTGTGAGGATTGACGTTTAAGCACCTGAAGAGTTAACACTTCTGTGTCTTTTTCCTTGGAAGATCTGGAGGTGAATGGAATTGCCTGGATTTGGGCCAAGTTCTGCACAATGTATGTCGCAAAGTACCTACTTAATTGTCAAATGAAATGTAAAGTCTTTTAAGGTGATATTGAGGCTCTTTCACACAAGTCCTTTATTGGAGTAATTTTATATTACAGGCTGCCATTTACTAACTTAGTTTGAGTTTTGAGCATGCTTACAGAGCACAAGGCCCCTCTTTGGCAAGTGTAGTAGCAGTATGCCCAGTGTAGTATGAGACTTCCAATCAGACCAGTTCTGTAAGGCGCTGTTTGCCTGTGTTACTGTTCCTATGCCCTCTGCCTTCTCTGTAGTTTTCTGCTGTGGAACAAGGCTGTTACAGTAGTGAGTTATTTGGGATCTCCAGGGCAATGGAGGTGTCCCTTTTTAGACCTGATTAACAGATGCATTGCAGTTTCTTTAGTGGGAGTCCTTGATGACCAGTATCTCTGGGAAATAAAAAGTGAGTGTCTTAAGTTGAAATTGCTCAATTAAGGCATCTGAGAGGAGTTGCCTCAAAACTTCCTGTTAGCCAAAGCCATTCCCGAGCCCGTTGGAAGTCCTGGAAAAGGAGCAGAGCAGCAGGTTTTGACTACAGTGGTTTAGAGTGGCTGAAACAGCTGCAGGGTAAGTTTTCAGGGTAAGTTTTGCAAGTGTTTTTTCTTCCTCCTTTGCCCTCTGCAAGAAGAGAGGTTCTGAAGTGTCGGATTATTTACAGTTGTCTTTATTCTCCGGGTACACAGAACTATTGTCTCTGATTAAGCGTATTGTTAATGTTTGGAAAGAGTTGAAAATATCGTAGTGGAAAAGGGCATATTCTCTGGTCTGTCATCTTGCCTTCCTGCTCGCCGAAGTTCCTAGCTCCCTGTTTATTGACTTTTTCTCCTATCTATTTTAACTCTGTCCTCTCCAAACAGCAAAGTATGTTATTCTGCTGTGCAAAGACCAAATCAATACATAGCAGCGTGGTTAAGTTAGTATTCTAGAAGACAAGAGGACTGACGGACAAGGGATAACAGAAGATCAATAAAACATAGTAAACAGTGGTGTTTTCCCATAAAGGCCAAGAGGGTAGCACAAATGAATCGTTGTATGAACCAGGCTTTAATATTCATTACCTCGTGTCTCTGTGGTTTATAAACTGTTATGCTCTCTGACCCCATTGGTGTTGGATGACAGGAAATAACCAAGGGATGTCCCTCGGTGCTGGTGGAAGCATTGGGTGGCCTGGACTGCTTATCGTGTCAATGCAGGGTTCTTACCCGTAAGCTGTGGGAAGATGGCACGGTCAAGTTTAAAAGAAGATCTCTTAAAAGAGCATGGAAATGCATATTCGGGAATTAGGACACTCTTCAAAAGGATCTTTTTGAGTCCTAAAAATCGCTTTATTGGGTTTTAGCAGCTTATGCAGAGGAGAGCTCTAAGACTCTAGAACTTACTCTGGATTTAGTGCGTTCTGTTTAAATTAACTTCAGTTATTTATATATATATATATATATATATAAGAAAAAAAGAAAAAGCAAAACATATGTACAAACCAGGCTACTGTCACCTTTGACATTGGAGATTTCAAAGCAGATCAGAGTGGGCTGAAACATGTAACTAACCTGTTGTGAGCTGTAATGAAGTTATGATCTGAAAGTAAATAGCTGCAGAAATAATTTTGTGTCGCTGGAAGTCAGGATTAAGATTGGGCTCATAAAACAGACATTTTTTTTTCCTCTGACGTAGCCCAAAGAGTAAGGCTTCTCTGAGAGGATAGTCATGCTGACACTTGTGTAGTGGCAGTTTGGTTAGGAAGCAGTGCCCGCCATGTGATACTAAGCAGACAGTGAAAGCTCTTGTCTAGGTTTAGCGCTCTCTCTCTCTGCGTGTAGCTGTTGTGTTGAACCTGTCTGCCCGTGGTTGTGCTGCGTTTGACAGCGTATCCTCTGGTCGAGGCTGGGAAGGCTGGTCTTGCAGCCGGGCCACACAATTGCTGTAGTACCTTTCCTGCCCACAGGTCACCTCCCACTTCGTGTTCCTGTCTCGTGCCCCAAAAGCATCGAATGCAAGGTGAAGACTTCTGCTCTGGCTGCCTTCCAAACTGGCTATTTCCATTCTGCTTGCTTAATACATATCTGTGGTTCCTGTTGCTTGGAGGGGCTTTACTTTCTGTCCCCATACTCTTGTGTAATGCTTGGGGTTGAATGCATAAATAAATGTGTTTTGGTGGTAAATGAAGTGATCCATATGTTGCTTCTCATTTCCTTACTGCTGAAGTTTGATAAGGCTTATCTTTGTAAGACTTTCTCAGTAGCAGTTCTTTTTTTTTGTCTAATTGCTTTCACAATTATTCGTTTTCAGTTTGCCTTGAAGTATTAAGCAAATGAATTGGGAGAAGGAGGAAGAAATAAGGAGAGATAATCCTAAATGTCAGCTCAAAAGTGTGCTAGTTAATAAAGGCTTTGTCAGGTCCTTAATAAACCTTCTGAACAAATGCATGACAACTCTCGTAGTTTTATGAAAATGATCAAATTGCTACTGTTCTATTTATCTGTTACTTCTGTGCATAACAAGAAATGTAGATGGAGAAAGGAGACCAGCTGTGCATGCAAACCATCTCCTGTTTTGTAATTCCAGTTATTCCCTTTACAACAACAGGCCTAGGTTTTCAGGATGCTGTAACGCTGTCTAGAGGTTACAGACAAGCTGAAGATCCGTGCCTGACACTTCTAGAAAAGTTCATGGACTTTGAGAGTAACCAAAAATATTAATTTAGGGGAGTTTTGTATTTAAGAGCATAAAATGTTAGGTTGTAAAGACCTTGGCTTCTTTTGTCACGCAGTTTTGAGAGGTGGTTGGTAGCTCTTTGTGAGTATTGAACAGATATTATAAACCCTTCATTTCTGAGCTGGGACAAATTTTCAGTTTCATTTTTAGTAGCCAGATTTTTAAAATTCTAGCTAGATATTTTTTAATCTTTCTGCCAAACTAAAACTTCATAATTAAAATCATATAAATGAGGAAATCACTGAACTGTAGCAAGAGTGTTGTTTTAGTACTTTACTTTCCCAGTGTATATTGTTTTTAAAATCTACTTCTTGCATTCAGGTGCCACGAGCAGCGTATTTAGCAATGGAACTGCTATGGGTTAACTGCAGATTTCCTTCCAGTGTGAACAGTGGCTTTTCAGGCCTCTCCCTCCAGCACCCCTAGCCAAATAAGTGCAGATTTGTGAGATCCATTCAGATGTCGCATTAGGAAAGCTGTTGAGAAGGCATTGCCAGTTATGGTCTAACTTCGAGTCCTCCATGGGGCTTAGGGGAACTTCTGAGGGGATGTAGAGGCTGTTCCATGGTTTAATGGAGAGCAGTTTGTCTCTCTGGGTGGTGGTGAATGCAAGGTGAAAAGATTTCCATTCCACATCTAGATTTTGACTTTACTCGTTTTATTTTTTTGTTGTTGTTTCCCCAAAAGAGCAACCAGTCCAGTCTGTGAAATCTTAATTATATATAGCATGGCAGAGGCAGCACGTTAGAGATGAGTGCAGCTTCCTCATACTCCGGTCATCAACTGTTTTGTCACCCTATCCTGGAAGACAACTGCAGCTGCCACCCATGCTTGGCTTCTCTGACTTGACCTCTCATTAATTAAAGGCCTCACTTAAACAACTACACCCTTGATACATGGTGATGTATGAGGAAGAGAGTACGTGTGCACTCACTGAATTATTAAAATTGTATGTAATTTAGAGCTTGTATAGCTGATGGACTCTATTTAACAAAGAGCATGTGGTAGATTTATTAAGCATGTATATATATATAAAAAAAAACAAACATCGCCATGTGTCTGAAATTAGAATTGCCTGCATAATACTATAATTGAAGAAGGCAGGATATGGCTCAAAGACAGTTATTTCCCATTGCCTTTTTGAATCCATCTGGTGGTTTTCGCTGTTCTTTTATCTCCCAGCAAATCGAGACCTTAACGTTGATGACCTAAAATTAATTTCCTTGAAGCTACGTTAATGACACTTCCCTTTCTATGAGCATGCATGCACAAAATGTAACCCACATACAGGGGTATGAATTACTTCTCACGTATTTTATCAAGTAGTTGAGACTATAGATGTTATTTCTGGCTGGAATACTAGAAACTTTTACATTGCTGAAGGCATTTGCAGCTTTTGCCAGACAAACATATACATGTTGGTAACTTTATGAAATAGCAAATATCATGGGCTGATAGAGGGATGATTTTAGTCCTTCTTTACATGGAAGTAACTGCAAGGAAGAGTGAAAGTAGAGAGCCTCTGTGAGTACTAGTTGAATTGAGAGTAGAGCTGGGGTTCTTCTTAGCAATTAATTTATTTATTTATTTATTAAAAAAGCTAATTTTTTCATATTGCAGTATGATTTCAGCAGGCACCCATGGAATCAGGCACTGACCTGCTACCCTTTCCATTTTCAGCCTGTGGGTTTGTCAAATGGGATTCCTGGAGACAACCACCTCAATTAACATTTCCAAAAGTAAGATCTGCCTGTATGTTTTACAGCTCCATATGTAGCTGGTCAGAAACTAGTACGTGCATCTCAGGTGTAAAGAGGCCTGGGGGAATGATTTCACTTCCAGATGTTGTCCTGTTAACTTAGTCTACCTGAGGTCTACTTTCCACTAAGATAAGGACCTATGTCTGTGTCTGCTGTATGAGTGAATTATACCAGATAGGAACAAATAATTGCTTTCTGAGCTGAAAGAAAATGAGTAATGGCTGTCTGTGTTGCTTCCTGCATTACTGATCATTGGAAGCTACTTTTCACCAAAGACAGTAAGAACATTTTCCAAGGAGTGCTGAAAACTTGAAAAAAAATTATTAACTAACCTGAGCCTTTTAGAAAACTTTGATTTTTACTGTAAGTTCATGGCCAGATTCGTGCTGTGGTAGACCTACGCTGCTGGAAGAAAAAGAGGAAAACACTGTTCCTGTTCTTCCCAATCATATTTTGTTTACTTCTTTTGAGACTCTGCACATGACAAATCGTCTTTCTAAGGGTGTTACCAGTACCCACATTTTGACAGAGAAAAACAGAGTAGGAAGGATCCTCTTATGCTTTTGTTGTGCAGGGGTGTGAACAAAAGGGCTTTGAGGTATGCAAAGATGTCAGTTTGTCATCGCAGTGTACTCGTTTTTTTCCTTATGACAAATATGGTGTATTTATATCTGCTTTTCTATAATATGATCCTGTTAATTCAGATTACTTGCAAAATTGTTTTTCATGTATCATCTGCCGTAGTTTCTTTGCAATTAAGATGAAAAAAATTGTGGGAGGTGCTCATCATTTTCTGACTCAGTTGATTTCAATAAGAATCAAGCCTGTAAAACAGCTGTTAAGGTCAGGCAATCTGTAATTGACCTATAATATGTTGAAATTAAAATGTATCACAGTTTTTTGGAAATACAAATTACCCAAATCACGATTTTGGAAAGAAAAAAAAAAGCTTAATATATTAAGCTGAGCCATTAACTATTGCACTGTTATGTGTCTAATATAAGAAATGGAAGAGAATGCAAATCAAGCTGGTGGCTTTGATTTTTAGTGTCCTGTTTTTGGCAGTGATCTCTTTCATGTTCTAGAGAACAAAGTCCAGGGAAGATTTGTGCCAACTTCTGTCAATTCATTAGGTGACATCTTGAAACATCTAGTTATAAATACTATGTGAAAAATAGGAAAATGCATATTTAAATGGGAACACAAATATGAATGCTTCTGAATATTTCTACTTCTTTTGCCTTAAATACTTCTGCCAAAGTTGTCAAGTATTTGAGTGTACTGTAATAGGATGGCTAGGAATTGTATGGATGTTTCAGTCCTGTGCACCTAAGGGTTTTTTGTCTTTTGTAGTCCAGTTTTTTTAGTCATAAAATGCTGAAACCACTCTTTAATGCAAAATTAATCTTTGAGAGACTCTAGTGAAATATATGTAACAGTTGCATGGCCCTAGAAGGTTTTTGTCAAGCTGAAACAAGACCCTTTATGTCTTGATAGTTCAGCTGGGAAAGTCTGGGTTGTCTGTCCTAATGCTTTTAATGGAGCTTTGCTTCATATCTTTGCCCATCAAGGTTTGACTGTATTTTTGTGTTTGGTGGTTTGTTTTTATTTTTTGTGTTCCACACAGGGAAAAAAATCAGCTTATTAGGGCTATCTAGGTTCTATTTCAATTTTTTCAGTCTTGGGAAAATTTCAGTATCTTGGACATTTTCCTACCCTCACCACTCTGCACTGCGTCCTCCAGCTGGAAAGCTGCAGTGCTGCTGAACTTTTGCATTTTAGTTTCTAGGTACTTGGATTGAACATAAGTCTGAATGGAATGGAATGAACGTTGCCTGAAGCAGAGAGAGATGCCTGATACTTGCCAATTATGCGCAGAGTTTGACATTTTGTTTTCTTGTTATTCTTGGGAAGAGGCTTCTTCAGAGCTGACTTTGCATTTTATTAACCTTCTACGGCGCTTTCTATGAATTAGAAGTTAAAAGAATTTAAAGCATAAAAGCTGTTGTTGGTAGCTGATGATTTCTGCACACTTGTTGCTAGAAAGAGATGGACTGCGTGCTTCTTCAGCTGTTTCAACTCAGTCTGGTTCTTAGTCTTTGCTATTGCCATTATAATAAGTTAGTGATTCTGTGTGGTCTTACTTGTACAAAGCACTATGTGAGTGATAATCTTCACTCTCTTTATAACACTGAAACTCAAAATAGCATGTTTACCTGCTCAGGTCCTTCAAAGAAGTCTAGAAAACCATTTCCTTCCAAAATCAGATCAAAAAGAACTTTTCTTTGGTCATGTGGTGCTGATTTACATTTCTTGCCTTTGCAGGTTCCAGGTAGCACGAATAGCTGCTAATACCTATCTTCATTAATTTTTCATCGAATTCAGTGGGGGGCGAGGCTACTCGATGGGTGGCATAGTAGAGCTATTTGCAAGACTAACTCTCTTAACAGCAATACATGAAGTGGCAGGAACAATTGAAAACCCAGTAATCTTGCAGAAATTTGGGTTTAGTCTGACTAAACTTTGGGTTCAGTTACTTCTGAATTACCTTTGTCCCGCCACTTCTCAAACTCTTGATTGCAACTCTCAAAAGACGATGTTAAGATGCAAATTGCTGTTTAGTGACCCTTTCCTGGGCTTTTCTGTCTTTTGGACCCTCCAGGGATTACACTTTCAGACTTCTGAGAAATTCTGTATTGTTCTATCTGGAATGCATTTTTTTGTTTTGCATTTATCAAAGATGCTTTTTGTTTTCCTTAGGAAGATGAGACGGAAGTGAGCTTGTGTAACCAACGCTACCAATTATCCTCTATTTTAACGGCTGTAGCTTGCTATGTATTTTTGAGTTAGTTAACTTTCTTATGTTGAGCACAACTACCTTTGTAGTTGTGTGTGAATACTTGTTTATTTGTGTAAGATTTCTAAGATAGATGAAGCTCTCCTTCTTCCCATAGAAAATGTAAGCTTTCTGAAAGAAGCCTTAGTTATTTTCTTTTTTCTTTTTTTTTTTTTTACCAACTGCCTGGGGATTTGCCCTCTAGAAGTTGAAAAAATACCACCAAAGCTGGAAGATGAGAGAGATCAGAACCAGATAATCCTCAGATAATGACTACATTGTGCTTGGGGCATGCCAAGGTCCTAGGCATGTGAAGGCATCTACATTTCTGTGGGGAGTTTTGTATTTCTTGAGCTTCTCACAGGCCATAGAGCTGTTACAAAGGCAGCAGGAATGATATGGCTGCGCTGGAAGACCTGGACATAATGTGCTGCTTCTGTCCGAAGGTACATCATTTAAAAAAAAAAAAAAATTACAGGTATAAAAACACATTCATAATTCACAGATGCACGGCAGTAAAGGACTGCTGACTTTCGTATGCATGAAGTTGTGAGAAGTTGGCAGGTAGAGCAGAGGACTCGCTGAGTGCACCCTAACTGCAAAGATGCTGCAGCTGTTGGGCTTGGTTTGGTCTGGGAGAAGTTGAGTAGAAAGATTCTTCTCCTCCCCCCTCTTTGTTTTTTTCTTGTCTTCCTTCACCATTGTGACCTTGTGGAATATACTTGGACAATAAAATACATACATAGGGTATCGCTGGTCTGTCATCGTTCTGTAGCTCTTCAATTTTTTTAACCTTGTTTTTTTTTAATTGTTACTTTGCTGCTGAAAGCCGTGTGCTTGGTCCAAACCTAAATGCTTTCTAACGCTAAATGCTATAGTGCTATTTAGTTGAACCTGAGAACCCCTTGTCTCTGATTTTGAAAGCATCTCTGAGAAATAAAGAAAAATGACTGTGTATTGCATTCTTACGATAAAAAAGCCCTAAAGCACTAGTTCTGCTGTTAGTCCTATGCAAAACATGAAGTCAGAATAAAGACTGTAGATCTGAAATGTACGATTTTATGAATCATTAAAAGTCCAGTGCAAAAAATAGTGTCTTTAGATAGCTATGGGGTACGGTTTGCCAATCTGTAGATTCCATTCCTTTGTTCAATGATCTTTCATAACTACATTTTATATGAAGACCCAGACTTCAAGTTATTAATTGGCACTGCTCATCTGTGTCTAGCTTCATGTGGACAAAGATATTTATTTTTAATGTTGTCCTTTCTGCTGTTCTCTTACGAAGGCATGTGGTGACTGTTTTAATTTTGCAGTTGCTGTGAACATTGACTGAAAGTCTGTGGGGTGTTTTTGTGTTCTTCTTTCCCCCCCACATATCCCTAGTCTTCAATTTAATGATTAAAGCTATCTTGAATTAGCTTTTCTGTTGCCTGGTTCTTTGGCTGTCCTGATTGAGTGGAGTGGTGTAGATTAGGGTAGAATTGTGTGTTAATGCATCTGTCATGTCTAGATGTATCTTATGGTTGTGCTTGGTTGTATTTTGCCATTTTCATGGCTTTGAGGGGAGGAGGGAAGCGAGAAGGAAGTTCAAGAACATAACACCTCACAAAAGACCTTTTAGGAAATGCACCGTAACAAGGCATGAGTTTGTTTAGTTCAATGTAATGTGGGTATACAATATGATTTTTTGTTAGTGAAGTGAATTTAAATATAACAAAGTTCCTGAACACTCACTTGCTACCTGTCTGCAATTTTACCTATTGATGTCCATTTGAATTGTTGGGAAAAATGAGTCGAACACAATTCCGATAAGCTGCCCTAAATCCTAAATTAAAAGTGGCTTGGTTTTCTTTGTTTTGGAAGCATGCTTTTCTGTAAGTCACTTAGTCAAAATTTCCCCTAAAGTTTTTTATAGTGACCTTTAATTTAATCAGTGATGTGGACAGCATTTTCAACTGTGGACTAATCCAAAGAGGTTTTAGATAATCTTTCATCAGATTAATGAGGAGTTGATTCTTTTTTTCTCTCCACAGAGACAAGGAGAGAGTTACAGTGCTGCATAGGTTAGTATTGTACCTCACTGTTTGCCCTCTCAATCAGATGTAATTTTTAGGGGGGTGTAGATCTTTTTAATTTTTTTCTTTAATAATGAACAAATTTTCTGTAAAGATGCAGACATTGTACAGCACCAGGTAATTCTGATTTGTTCTCTCCTCCCTTTTAGAAGAGAACAGATGCAGCAGTTGTTTGTGTATTGCTCAGAATTGTTAAGGGACCGGTGGATTATTTTGGTTTGGCAGGGTGACCCCGAAGAGGCTGCTTCAGCCAGGTAGTATAAGAGAAGAGAAAAGGGTTGAAACAACTGCTCTCCTAAGTGGAAAAAGCTGGCTTTGGGCTGTGCCAGAAGCTGACCCCTCTCTCTTGGTGCATGTTCTGTTTCTAATGCGTTTATTTCTAAATCCCTTGCTGCAGGAGTTTTCAGATCAAAGTCTCTAAACGTTTACTTTTCTGGGGTGCTTCTCTTCTCACTCATGACCAAATTAGTTTTTGGGGGGGTTGATTTTGATCCCAGCAACTAGTTATGTGGAAAAATAAGTATTGGAATGTCCTTTTTTAAGATAGCTATATGTGATATTGCAATTGACTGAATCTCCAAAACCTGTGATGGAAGGGGGATTTGGTTGTGTGATTTATTCTTTTATTACTTTGTTTTGTTCTGTTGAGGGAATGAGAGCTCGTATAAAGTGCCTGTGAACTGTTAAATGGAGTTGACTTTGGTATACTGAATAAAGATCTTTTGGATGGAAAAATGCTACATGTTGTTTGCAATTATGAATGATAGAGAAACAAGAATGAAGTAGCTGATAGGAGGAGAGCAAGTGAATGGAGAAAGTATAATGTGCTAGAATTTTTATTTTTTCTCTTTGTGTAAACTAGGAGTAAAACTTTACTGAAAATATGCTTCCTTGCAATTTGCATCTACTGCAAAGAGCAGAGAAAGTATTTTTGAAAGTATGAGGAATCTGTTAAAACTAAAATCATAGTTTATTAGCTGACTATGGTAACAGCAACTTCCAGATCCTACAGCAGTTCTTTTCCCAGTGTTTGACTAACAGATATAATACTCAGCATATTGGGGCTTCACCAGAAGCATTGTTACTGGTGAGGAAACATCAGTAGATGTTGTGTTGAAATTGTGCTTGGTGGGAATGTTTTCTGAAGGTTTCAGCACACAGCTCCATTGAACATCTCTGAACTTGTGTAGGAGGGCTTTTCGTTTTCTGCACAGTTCGAATTTTCAAGGGAGGATAATGCATATTTATCTCATTGAAGTGCTGGAGATTTGTCTGTAAGAAAAGAGTTCTTGAAGAGCTGCAGGTGAAGAACCAGATTGCGGGCTCAGTGCGTGGCTGACACTACAGACGCTCCCTTCACGCCTCTTCTGACTTCTTGGAATTTCAGAGAAGCAGTTCTGTTGCAAAATAATATTTCACCTATAGCAATTGGAAAATGCTACGTTAAGATGATGGTAAGGCAGCAGCCTCTGTCTAGACATGTCATCGGATCGGTGGAGCTGCGGAAGTCCTTCTTGCCTCTGTGTTGACAGCTCCCAGCACTGGGGACTTAAAAGCACTGTGCTAACTGCCAGAGACATGGTTTCCCAGCTAGTTCTGTGTCTTATGCTTTGGCAGATTTGCTGCTGCCCCTGTTCTTAATCTGGTGCTGATGGGAGCTGCTTTGTTGGCTGCAGACTGTGGCTTGCCTCTGAAGCCCAGCAGAACAGACACGGTTCTGCCCACGGGCTGGAAGGGACGAGGAGCCCGGGAGTCTCTGCTGTCCTGCAACTGCAATTCATTCTGTTTGCAGTAAGCTCCTCGTGTTTCTGTGTTCTGTGTGTTCTTGTTTTTAAAAAGAATAAGTGTTGCAATAAGTTGTAAATTACAGTGACTTCTCCGCCCACTGCTTACTGTTCTTGTATGAGTTATTGCATATTTTCTCTCTTTGGATTAACTTCTCTTTTTCTCCTACTAGAGGAAATGTTCAATTTCTTTTAAATTATTTCACTTCAGTCTTCAGAAAAGACAAGTGGTTTTTTTTTTTTTGGACAACCTTTAACTGCTTGCTTTTTTGTCGAAATTAAACTCTAGTGCAGCTTTATGAAGTTCTTGGTGCAAGTGATGTGTCATGGAAGGAGAATGGGAAGGAATAATAAGTAATCTTTTGGTGAAGGCAGAAAAACTAATGTGGTAGTTGACCTTTCTTAGGTCTTTGGGGAAAATGTTAAGATAGAAATAGACCCACTTGGCTAACATCTAACAATTCTTATCATTTTTGAAGCATTTTAGATACAAGCACGTAGTAAGGACCTTTTTAATATTGCTTGTCTTCAAAATTACTGGGATTTTAAAAAGACTATTTATTTGCCATTGCAATTTTTATTTGACCTTTCTGTCCTAGATTTTGGTAAACAACCCCTCTTGTACCTCTGGTAGATTTATAGTTCTCGTTATAAATGAAAGGTCCCAAGCAAGATTTCAGGCATTCCTGAACATAGCTAAACAATGATTATTTAACTTGGATTTTTCTAATCTTAAATGCACTTGCACAAAACCAGAATCCTTCTTTTATGAGGCTCAGAAAGAACTCCTCATAGAGGTATTTTACCTGTTTTAACTGATTTGGTTGACCTCTGCTAGAGGTACGTGTTATGGAAGAGCTGTATGTATATATTACAGTGTATAGAGGGTGGCACCACCTATGTTGGCTATGGGAAGTATTTGCTGTGATCCTAGTCTTGGCTCCTGCTGAACACATTGGCCTGTATTCTAATGTTACTTGATTGATATCAAATTCCCCATTTCTGTGCTTCTTGCAAGCCTGTCTTTCCCTATCTGTAACTCCAGATTTTCTGTATAAAGGTTTTACAATTATTTTGTTCCTCTGTTTTTCCCTTCTGTATCTCAAATCCAGCTGCATGAACTTTCTTCTCGCTCTCGTTGGACAGGGAGCTTTAAAGCGTTATCATCAGGCTGGATAACCAGATCCCTGACACACAGATTTCACAGGGTGATCGGGTGATGGTAATTACCAATGGTTTTTGTGTAGTTTATTTAAAAGTAATGACTAGTGGATGTTAATGTATTCCATGGTTAATACCTATTATTCCTTTAACTCATTGAGATTCCAGAGGAATTTCATTTGTGATAATAAGAAACTTGAATGGGGATAGGAAAGGATGTTGAAATTTGCTTTTTGTGTCCTTTTTTGTCTCTTACGGTATAAATGAGTTCAATGAGATGAAATTTACGTGGCGGATAACATCCCATGAGCTGTGATCTCCGCTTCAGTGAGATCATTCTGGACTAAATACACTGGAATTGGCTTCCTAGGCTACTTCTGTGGCAAAGTAGTGGTGTAAGATTACTGGAGGTGTAAACTTCTGATTTAAAATGTTGCCTAAATCAATACTGTAACAGATAGGCTCATTAATACTTGTGGCTTTGTTTTGAAGGACCTGAAATTAAGACTTCTAGCTCTTAATAGATGGAATTTTGTCAGGCGGTGAGTTTTGTTATTTATTTTAAGCGAGTTTAAAGAATAGCAACAATCCTTCCATATCACTCAGTGTTTGAAGGAAGATACTGGCTAAGTCTCTATTAAATCAGATGGAATTTGTAATTTCTGAGAGCAGATATGTATCTTGGGTCAAGTTGCCTTGTGCAGGTAGGTATTCTTGAACTGGGAGACATTTGGCATGCTTCTAGCCTGGTTTAGGACCAGTGGCTTAATGCATTGGAGTTGTCCTGTCCTATGTTAATGTAACATCTTCTGTAGCAATTCTGTCAAACCAAGTAGCTGTTGCAAAGATTTAGTGTATGAATCGTTTCCCTGTCTACAAGTTGAAGCTTGGAAATAACTATTGAGTAACCCAAAAGAAAAAAGATCCCTGTCAGTCCTAAAGAACCACGTTTTTCCCCGGCCTAGGAGATGGTAATTTCCCAAGAGGTTTGCCTCTTGAAAGAACGATGGCACAGGATTGTGGGTGAAAGCAGAAGTGTGACCAGTTGGAAGCATTTTTCCCTTTGAACTGTGGTGGCAATCTGCATGAAGTCAAATTGTGGCATTATAAATAATCAAACTAGTGGCTTCCTGGGTAGCATTTAGGGCTTGTTCTTCTGATGCAACTGGCAGATAAAGGGAAAAGTATTAAAATGTTCTTTAATAACCTATAAGACTTTTTACTCAGCAGGAAAGAAATTCCTGTTTCGTATAAAGCACTTTTTTTTTTGATCTGCGTTTCGCAGCAGTAAGCCGCCAAAATACTCTGCCAGGTTTTGAACCTTGCTACAAATTTTTCTGAATGTGTTCTCCTGATAGGGGATGCCCTTTCCCCCTTGTGTGGATCTTGCATTAAGTCACAGCAATGTGACTGGAATTGTCGGCCTGTTGCAATATGTGTGAATTTAGTTACCCAATCTGTTCTGTTTCTCCAACTGAAGGATTACAAAAAACATTGAATTGCTCTACTGAATTTCCCTTACTTAATTCCTAAATGTGGCTAAATTGAACTGTGTATGGGGTGGGTAGAATACTTGTGGTATGTGCAACTTTGACCTGTTCTTTTAAGATGGTTCTTGGTTGGTGCTTTGTGCGTTGGTTGAACCATTTTCTAAATCATTAGTGTGAAAACAAGTGGTTTGTTTCATCTGTGAAGCTGACAGTATAGCTGTCTAAAACAGGCACTTCAGTGTCTTTTAAGAATGAATGCTTATAAGAGAAAGCTTGCTTCTGCTGAGGTAAATATGTGACAGTTATTCTAACTTGTGAGCTCTGAAAACATACGCAAACAGAAGTAAATCTCAGTCTATTCTCAATACCTGGAAGAGAACTGGATGTTGTTTTTTTACCCATGGACTTCAAAGTGATAAAACCTAGTCCCTCTTGTGATGCAAAAGGTTTGAGTAGAAGGCATTTGTACACATGAATTGCTTGAAGTGTTGTTGTTGCTAGTTTGGATGTGCATCAAAGTTTGCCTGACAAGGTGAGAAAACGTCCAGGTGTGCTTTGTGCACCATGGGGTTGTGAGCCATGAGAGGGAGTAAATGCTCAGTTAAACATCTTGGATGCACCCAAGTTGCATCCTAGTCTGCGGACAGGAGAAAAGCGGACTTATTTTGAACATCATATTCTATTCTTTATGCATACACATATATTCAATGAATCTTCTAATTGCTGATATCCGTCTAATCAGCAGGGAAGGCCCAGTGCTTTAGTCTTCTTTTCAATGTAATCTGCTTTGCAAGCCTTATCCTGCTTTCCGTGTGTATGTGGGCTCCCTACCCCCCATAGCCGTGGTTGCAACCAAAGGAGTATGTCCCAGGTTGAAACCTAGCCCTGTCCACCGGTAATGCAGAATCAAAAAAAAGAGTTCTAAAATTTCCACTACCGTAGCCAGAAGTCATGTGCTAGCAAAATGCAGGATTTTTTCTGGAGTTCTCTTCTCCCTGCACTGTGGATTGAGCTGTTCTGTGGCTTTCTGGAAAAGCTGTAGCTTCTAAGTGTTTCCTTTGGCTGAATGGCTTCTGCTTTTCAAATTGTTGATCTCTTTGTTAGAGAGCAGAATGGACATAAACATACATTCTAGATATGTCATACACAATGGTAAATGTACAGGTAATTAAGGTAAGCAAGCCATTTGGACAAGTAGTAACACCATAAATACCTTTCCCTCCCCAGCTTCTGAAAAAGCAACATGATTTTGCGAAGCATAAGATGGATTTCTTCAGTCCCATAATACTTCTTATGCAGTAAATAAGGAAATGATTTATGTCCCCCCTGTGTGCAGGGGAAGCCAATAGACTTCTGCTGGTGTGCTGCGTGCGTTCTCAGTGATAAAGAGTCGATTGTCTTCTAAGGCTCAGGTGAAGGAGGGTGGGTTTTATGTTTGTCTGCTGCAGGTAAGAGGGTTTGCCAGTTCTGGAGAAAGCCGAGTGCTGTTAGGCAAAAGCACAGATTGCTGGAGTGCTTGGCTATTTCTATAAACACTGTCCCTACCCTGCCACCCCCCAAGATCTTGAAGGTAAAAATATCTGATGCTTTTTCTTCTTCCTGTCTTTGAAAGGGAGTTGTCAAAGCTGATTCTGTTGAGCCCTTTCTGTGACATGTGCAAGACCATAAGGTGAACTGGGAGTGGGGGTGCTATGAGACAAATACAGAAACACTCCCTCATTAGCAGGCATCCCAATTAGTCATTCCTGGTGTAGGTAAGAGCAGTGTTGCAAGGCTTTTAAAAGGTGTCGTGGCCTAAGCCGACCAAGCGCTGCCCAACACCTGGTCTCTCCCTGGGTGTTCCTGTTCGTCAGCAGGTGAATCACGGCGTGGTGACGATGTGTTGGCAGCCGAGCGGAAAGTACATCCTCAGCTACTGCACCGCACAGCATCCTAGCTCAGCGGGGAAGGGCTCAACAGAAAATACTTCCGTTCCCAGGTAGCATGCGTGTGCTCTTGGCTTGCCTTCCTGTTGCCGGCTGTGGCAGCACTGTGGAAATAATGCCAGTGGGCGAGGATCAGGGCCTGTTGTTGTTAGGCCCATGGTGGGAGTGCAGGTGGTTAATTCACAAGTGGAAGCAGTAGTTAGTTGCACAGCGCTCTCGTTCCACCCTGCAAAAGCATACGAAGTTCCGGCTTTTGTGGGGAAAGAACTTATTTTCTTATCAGCCTCCGGCCCTTACAAGTAAAAGTTCACGTTTTGAATTGTTTGAAGCCTGAGGATCTAAGACGTATTCAGGACTGACTGCTCCATAAATAAAACTGATACCTTGCACATTTAGAATCAACAACAAAAACTAAGAAGGCAGCAGGGGAGATGGGCATAGTGTAGCTTTAAAAAGAAGAATCAATGGCAGAGTACATTTCTGTAAGTATCTATGTGTTCTGCAAATGGTTGGTTTGGAGTTGTGCCCCTTCAAACGGGCTGCTGGGACGTTGGGCAGGAGGCAGCACTTTTAAACAGCTTGGGAAGGAAGTGAGGGATAATAAAAAGTGGAAGCAATGAGGGTTGATTTATAAAGTACCAGCAAGATCAAACAAGGTTAAAAATCACTTACTTGTCCAAATAGAAATGGTCATTCCTGCAAGCCAGTCTCCTCAACCGAAATGCCACTTAGACCAGCTGTTGAGGGTATTGGATACTACACTTACCCCCTCTCAGTCATGGGCTGAGGATGTCAAAGTGCAAGCGTGGTTGGGTTTAGTTTGCTCGTGCTGCCCTGTTGATGGTGTTGATTTAAGTATGTGTTTTGTAAGACATAATTCATGTTATGGAAACATGTTTAAGGGTAGAGAAATATTGTCTAATCAAGAATTTCCTTCCTTTCTGCGATAACTAGTTAATCATGATGTAAAACAATCTTGCTTGTTCAGGAAGCAGCAAAATCTTTTTCAGTATATTTGGTCTGTGCAAGTAAACTTCATCTGTTTCAGGTAATTAGCACTGCATTAGCACAGCATGGCAACTGGTGTTTAAACACAAGGTAATTAACTGTACAGTGTAAACATAGTGTGCTAAAGATCAAAGCAAAACAGCGAATTTCTAGCTGATTTAAAAGTAACACATTAGTATTCTTCTGGACGGGGGCAAAAAGGAGAGGGTCAGCCATTTTGTGCTGATGGCAGTAACATATGCAAGTGCAAGCCTTGAGTGTGTGTTGTGTTTTGTTTTTTTCTTCCGTAGTGTATAGTGTTGTAATGGGTGAATCACCTGGAAGACGTGTGGATAATTTATGTCCTTTCAAAATTTTGATTTGCCAGTGCTGCAATTTCACTACTAGCACAAAATGCTAGAGGCATGCAAGAGCTGATGGTTCAGCATTAGGCAAATAGAAATAGTTGGATATGTATCTTGTCCAGTGTTGTGGTGTTTGTTTGTTGTTTTTTTAACTCCCCAAAATAAATTTGGTTCATTTGTCTTTAAAAAAGAAGTCTGCTGTCTGACCTATGTGAAATGGAGCCGTGTCTATAGGAAGCGTGGGTTTTGTGTGCTGGTGGATCCCAGGTGTGCTGGTCTAGCCAGGAAATGGAAGACTTCTGTTTCTCACTAACTTTAGAACTCACCGAGTTATGCATTTATTGGTCATATGTGTAATATCTCTAAACTTCTGAATAACTGACAGTTCTTACTGTCTGGGTGAGTAACTACTTGACCCACAGAAGTGGCAGGAAGCTGACGATCTGTTGAGTCGTAAGTGGGCTGGAGGAACAGCTTCATCAGTGGCAGAAGAAAACAGTTCCACAGTAAAAGCTGGAGTCAGAATCTGATCTTGAGGAAGAATTTTGTCTCTTTAGGTGGCAAGTGAAAATGTGACTAGGTTCTGAAAGCTTGTTTTTGTTTGTGCTCCTGCTGCCTCCCTGATGTGCGTAGCAGAACTGAATCAAAACTGAAACTAACTTTTTGGAGGGTTTGGAGGATAGAAGCCAACACCTTACTGGAAAGCATGCAAGTGCTAGAGAAAACGAGGAATCAACTAGACAACAATTTAGGAGCCATAAAAGGGAAAACCATCCTGAGTAGGAAGTTGTGGATAGATACTCTCTTCTGATCCAGTGTGACTGGATGAGCCAGGTAGCAAAGATCTGCTATTATAAAATGTTTAACCCAGCTCATTTTACTGACAGCTTAAGAAATGTTTACATGAGCAACTCCTCTAGTGGCTGTAAAGGGCTACAACCTTTAGTGGAAAGGTGACAACAAACAGGTGGCACTGGCTTGCTGGATAATGCAATCTTCAATACCTCCGCTGTTTGTGAAGGGCACATCTCTTCACCACCACATAATCATTCTTCTGAACAGCTCTTTAAACATCCGCAAAGGCCTCTCCTTAACTCAGTGTGACAGTTTGATTACAGCATTTTAACAGCTCCTGAAAAATAATTCAGTTACTAAAGTGGTAAACTTGCTGTCTTGACAATGGAGATAAAGTGCTGCTTCACAGCCAGAAGGGCAGAGCTAATCTTTTAATTCCTGGTCCATCTTTGTGTATGGTCACCAGTACCTTGACTTGCATATTTGCTTTACATGAAAATGTATTCTAAGTCCACTTTCAGGGGTCGATAACATGCTTGAAATACTGTGTAGCTATAGCTGATGTACAATGTGGGTATATTAGTTTATCTATTGTAAAAACAGCTGATGTGCACTGAACTGATCAGAAATCTACAGTCAATTTCTTTAGTAACAGTTCATAATTTGACCAGACAATTTTAAACACACTGAGATGAAGAATGTCCAGAGTGTTTTAGTTCTCTAAAAGAGTGACCTATCGCATGTAACCTGTCTCTTGTGTTTGGCTTAACACTTGAAAATAAGGATGCTTGAGAGGAAAAAAAATCATTTAACATAGTTTTACATTTTCTTTACAGACTCAGACACGTCTCTGGGACCTGCAATGACAAGTCAGAACAGTAGCCATGCAGAGAAAACTGGTGAAATGTCCTCAAAGCAGTCAGCACCAAAAGTGCAGGTCCAACGATCTGTCTCCCGAGAAACCATCACTATTCATTTCTCTGCATTTGGGAAGGAGGAAGAAGAGGAGGAAGAGGAGTTTAAAGAATTTTTTGATGAGGAACTAGATGACCAAAGCATTGTAACAGCACTTGAAGCCAAGGAAGACCTCTGCTTTGAGCATACCGGCCATGATTTTTCTGGTCCAGCTACCTCGCTTAACATGGCCAACTCTGCATCTCTACTGTCCTCATCAACTGCAGTTCTGCCAACAGCAGACAGTGTAAAGCTGCTGGATTCTCCTTCTGCATCTCACGTATTCAGTGCAGTGCCACTAGTCCTGTCTCCCTCATCACATTCATGTCACACGTCTAGCTTATCAGGTGCGTCACCACCTGTGGAACAGAAAGCCAGCTTGTCGTCTTCCCCATCCTCATCTCCTTCCAGATCAGTTGTCTGCTCTAGTGCATCATCCACAGTTTCTAGTTCAAAACCTTTTAAGGGTTTAGTCAAGTCCCTTTCAACAGATGTGGAACCAAAAGAACCAACCCCACCGATGAGACATAGACAGTTAATGAAAACCTTAGTGAAATCTCTGTCTACAGACACTTCTAAACAAGAATCCGAAGCTGTGTCTTACAGACCGCCAGACTCAAAACTGAACTTGCATCTGTTCAAACAGTTCACTCAACCTCGAGCTACAGGTGGTGATTCTAAAACTGCCCCCTCATCTCCATTAACATCTCCCTCTGACACTCGTTCCTTTTTTAAAGTACCTGAAATGGAGGCTAAAATTGAAGACACTAAAAGACGCCTTTCTGAAGTCATCTGTGAGCCTTTTCAGCTGCTCAGTAAAATAATGGGTGATGAAAGTAGTAGCCACAGGCCCAAAGCCTTATCTTCAAGTGCTTCAGAACTCTCAAACCTTTCCAGTTTGAATGGCCATTTGGAAAGCAATAACAACTACAGCATTAAGGAAGAAGAATGTGATTCTGAAGGGGACTTCTATGGTAGCGACTCTAACCTGAGTAAGAACGAACAGTCAAAAACATCCGAGGAACACACAAAAGAGACAGAGACCAAAAGCTCTCAGTCTGCAAACACAAAGGACATGAGTTCGAAAACTTCACTCGTACTTGAAAAATGCTCGTTGTCTGCACTAGCAAGCAGAGAGGATGAGGAGTTCTGTGAACTTTATTCTGAAGACTTTTCCTTGATAGAGGATGAAAGCAAAACTGATAAACCTACTGAAACTTTGCTCGATCCTGAGGTGACTGAGGAAAACGGTACTATGCTCAGTAGTGAAGATGAAAATAATCTGGATGTGCAACAACCGGAAATACCAGTGAAAACTTTATACTTCTTAACACTGTTAGTCTATGCTTACTTTATTATCCCTCTCCCTGGCTACTTAAGTGGACTCTTGTTTGGAATGGCCCTTGGATTTATGACAGCTGTCTGTGTGATTTGGCTGCTTATTCCACGTACTCACGAATATCTCAAATTACATGGAAGTATGAAAAAGCAGTGGAATACAGGAGCTCTGGACATCAAAGAACCTGAAATACTGAAGGTGAGGTCATGGCGTTTTATCACTATGCATTATTTTGTGTCGAAGCAGTAAACCAGATATTCTGAAGGTGCAAGTGAGCTGAATTATCGCCATTTGTGATTAGAGTATTGTTTCAGGGTCACGTGGCTTTGACAGGCAGATACTAAAATGGTTTAGGATCCAAGAATATGTAAGACTTTGATGTCCTTAAGGATTAGCAGAAAAACAGAATTGCTTCAAAACTAGAAGAGAAAGTTGTTTTGGTGATGGATTTGAAATGATCCCAGTCAAATACTGAGAGCAAGTAGTGTCAGAGTTCAGTGTGTAAAATAACATGAGTGCTTGAAGCTGTATCTTGGGAGATGTATTCTGATCCTGGGGTATTTTACTGTCTAGGCAGTAGTTTGTCTTGTCCGTTCAGTCTGAGAAGATTCAAGAGTGCTGCATTCAAGTAAAGCACAGATTGTCGGAGAGCATACAGATTTTCCACAAACAGTAGCTGATTAGAACGGGAGGGGGAACGAGTAATGAAAGGGGCGTATTTGCATGTTATGATGTCTCTGGCTCTGCAGGGTGATATCCTGGACGTTGTACTGTATAATCTTGGTTACAGTTCAGTATAATGTATGCTTGAGAGCTGGCTTCCAAATGAAGCTCTTAAAAAAATTCTTCTCCCTCTCCTTGGCCCTTCCCTATTTCCTCTTGTCCAGACTCTGTGAGTTGCTGTTGCTTCTGTGTGTCTGGCACGTTGCTGTCTGTCTAGTTGTGATCTGTACAACCACTTAGTTATGTGAGGTGCTTTGTGCTTCTTCCTTGCTCCCGTCCTGCCTCTCCTATGTACATCTCTGCTGAATTAAAATAATAGTCTCCTAATGAAAAAAATAGACAGTGAAGTACACACTAGTTTCTAATGTTCAAGAGGAGCATTTCAAAATGATAGCTGCACTACTTTCACTTGGTATCATTTGTTTCTCTGAGTATTTTTGAATGCTTTCCTGTATTTGAGTAAATATTAAATCTAACCTGCACTTTCTGAAGGTGCATCTCCAGTTGTGTGACAACACAAAGGTTGCATGGACTGAAATCCATACAATATTGGTTATATGCTGTAGAATCTATGGTTTGTTTTGTGTTAATAGCAAATCTCATGTATCTTTAGGTAACTGAAAAGTTGGAGGAATGGGGTATAAAAGCCAATTGTTGCTGGGTACAGGCAGCAGTTGCATGCCTAGCCCTGATGCTGTCTTGGTGCTCTTGATTTTTTTTTTGACTGGTATGAGCTGTAGTCTTTCATTTGTTGTTGTGAATGCAGACTGAACACTCCTCTCTGCCCATTTGATATACCCTCTGCTTACATGTGCCAATCTTGAACTTTCAGTTCTGTCCTTTTTAATTGGGTGCTGAGAACCTCCGTATGAATTTGCCCTGATACATGAAAGCTGGTAAAGATCATGGTACTCACTGTTGGCTGCTGCTAAGCCAGCTTTTTGAGATGTTAGCAGGAACCTTTAAACTATGTTTTAATGTTTTTATCCAGGAGATATGTTTGAAGGGAATGGCTACAGGCAAAGAGTGCAGAGGAGTCTGTATGAATGTAGATTACTGTTTTGTGTGACCTGATGAGTATTTCTTGTGCTTCTGAACATAAAGTAATTGTCTTTAATATGTAAAGACCTATAAAAGGGCTTTTTGATCATTCAGGAATTTAAAAAACAGTGCAGTACCCCTATTGTAATGGAACAATATAATATGATTTAGGAGATCGTAAGTTATTCCTCCTTCATACAAATATTTTCAATTTTTCTCTGTCAAAATGAGCTATAGGTGGTTTAGATCCTCTGCAAAATGGGAGAAAGATTTAATCTGTAACAAAACTCACACAAATATGGGAAAATCAAACTCGATACTCTTGCATGAAGATGCTTTCTTCAGAAGTTGTTGGTCTCGTATTCTGGCCTGAGCTGCTTTCATGCCGTTATGATAAAAGCTGTAAGCAAGATCCCTGTGCAGGGCTCTAAAAGTTGGGATTCTGCCAAAGTGCTGTCAAGCTATTTTTGCACAGGTACGTGTGCATGCTCTCCCATGTAAATACTGTCTGAAAAGTTTGTATTTTCCTTGAATTTCAAGATCAAGTGGAAAATTCCCCTCAACAATTGCCAAAATACCTGAACATGAGTGTTTTCTCCCTGAAAATTGTTCCTTTGCAATATGAAAGAATAGAACACTTCTGTGGTGGTTAGCATGTGCTTCAGTTGATTGGAGTCAAAGTTCCTTTTTTTTTCCCTCCAGTTTGTATGCTTTTTACATTTATTTCATTCTAATGACTTTGATATTGGGGGAGAACAAGACAAGAAGACGCACGCATTTCAGTGCTTATTTTCTTGCCCTTTTATTCCTGTGCTATTCAGTTCTCTAGCTTCCTTTTCCTTTTTTTTTTCTGCCTTTGTCCACAGTTTGCTTTTTATTTTATTTTATAATGCATTAGGCTCTTCCGACTTCCTTATTGGCATTTCCAAATGCGTGTTCCCTTGTGTTGTGCTGGCTGATACAAAAGGTTTTAAGTAACAGCTGAAATGGAAATGATAAATTTACCTTTTCCATTAGAAAGAACTTTTAGGAGAAGACCGCGTTGGCAGTGCCTGCATTTAGCAACCCGGCTGTGCAGAAAGAGAAGCCTTTTTACCAGCATACTGTTCCTGGGTATCACTTGAGGGATTTAATGTTTGAGAGTGCACTCTGGCAGACAAATGTATTTTTCAGTTAAGGCGGTGGAAACTTCTGCCCATTTTGTACCTTTTATTCCACGTCAGCAGAAGCTCAAATCGTGCATTGTGTTCTGCCCTGTTTATCAAGCAAAATACTATTGCACTGTTGTAAAATAGTGGTAATAAGAGAGACTCACATAATTAGTGTGATTTCATTGGTCTGAAAAACATCTGAATTTCCGTGCTGGAGCACTTGGTGGTGATGTTTAATGATAACGGCTACTAATCCATCTGTTAATATCACTAAGAAGCTCTGGGGGCAGTTATATCCAGAG
The DNA here is from genome assembly GCF_964034855.1 of Anser brachyrhynchus. Lineage (NCBI taxonomy): Eukaryota > Metazoa > Chordata > Aves > Anseriformes > Anatidae > Anser > Anser brachyrhynchus. The sequence goes on from NC_137711.1 coordinate 4,122,802, forward strand.
TTGGGCTCGTATTGTGAAGTTGGCTGGTACTTTTATTTGTGTATTTGGAGATGATATAGCAATAAGGGGTTTTAGGTATGTATTCTTCCCTGGCAGACCTGGTCCATGTCCCCAGGCCCTTTGTAAGGTTGCCTTTTGCAATTCTCCCTGCTCGGCCGAGGGTGTAGTGTGCCCGAGGTCTTCAACTAAATAACCTGAAAAGGCTGATACAGGGCCTGACTCTGCCCTTCGTACTCGCATGAATTATTCTATTGGACTGCAATTTGAACAAGAATTTGCAGCCCAGAGGTGTGAAAGCGGAAAAGTGAGATGTTGTAGGCCTTTTCGAGGCATTTTGTGGGGGTGCTGGCATTGCAGGGCCGCCTGCGTTCCCCAGAGGGCTGCAGTAGTTGGTGGCGCTGCTCTGACAGATGACTTAGGGCCATTTGAAAGCCAGAATTTCAGTCTCCGCCGTCTAACAAAGAAGCCAGATCCTGTTAGCGCACCTATGTTTTTTACTGATATCCACGACCTTTGCTATAAAAGCCCTGCCTCCCAATATTTTAACCAGCTGCTTGTTTCAGGTTAGCTACCAAACTGAGCAGGAGGCACTTTCGCCTGGTTTCGGCTGTGAATTCACAGCAACTGCTGACCTTTACAACTGGAGATCACAGGATCAGTGTAAAGGGCAAGCAGCTGCGGACTAGCATATGACTATGGTCATTGTCCTCCCTGAATTACTAAATTTCTTATTTTTAACAACTTCGCTAGGATGAAAAAAACATCATACAGTGTCTCCTCTCCTGCACAAGGAAATCCATTGTTGCTTCAGTAGTTTGGGAAAATTTGCCTGTTGCCGGTACGTTACGGTAACATAACTTCTCTGTTTAGAGGCATTGCAAAATGGCTTACTTGGGTTGTGAAGCTTTCATTTCATTTTTGCAAAGAGAGGGGTGAATGCGTTTCTGCTAAAATTATATTCTTAAAATATGGGGACTTGGAATGAATTTGGGAGCTTCTAGGATAACCTTAGCATTTTTTTTTTATTCTAAGCAAAACAATTTACTGTACAAAAATGAAGAATGCTGAAAATGAGAAGGCAGATGGTGTCATCCCCCCTTAACACTGTTAGATGGATGGGACAAATATTGCTGTGTCTGGCCCATGTTTTCAGGTTCATTAATAGTAAACATCACTTGTTGAATTATTAGCATTCCCCTCTAGCCATGCAGTGTTTCTCTGTGCTACAAAACAACTTGGAAGATGAGTGGAAAAAGGAAAGAGCCTATCCTTTGAAATTAGGAAACTATGTTTAGGGAGGGTTTGTAATAACGTGGTATCTCTTTCATGCTGACTGTTGACCGGGTACTGTCTGGAAGAAAACCCCCAGATTTAACTTTCTGTATCTTTTTTTCAGGTCCGTGCCTCAAATACATGAAGCAGCCATCTCCTCCTTGTATAGAAATCGCCCCGCAGGTTGCTGTTTAAGGCAGGAACTGCGTTCACCTCCTGTTGGTTCTAGGTTTTGAACTCTCAGTGCCTTAGGCAGCTGGAAATTGTCGTTGAGTCTTGGAGTGGTTCTTCAGAACTAACAACCAGGGGCGTGCTGTGAGGAGCAGCACTTGGTTGGTTAGGTTCAGTGAGCAGGGGAGGCAGGAGTGGGGAGAACTGTGTGTTTGGCAGATGATACAGCTGCTCTGTTTGTTTGAAGTGGAAGGCGTGGGCACATAACAGGGATCAGAAAAGCAGGTGGGAATTTCCAGGGCTCCCAAATGCCAAAACAGAAGGGAGAATTTACACACTAAGGAGGCAGAGAATCCTCAAGAGTTCTGTTTAATTATGTAGTGTCAGGAAATCTTCTGGCAGAAAGGCTGGTACTGGCACTGTAACAGCAGGAGGCTGGATAGGACGGGTGCTGGCGTAGTGGATGACATACTGGATCCATTCAGTCCCCTTTCATACCGGACATTCACTGAACCTGATTAAGTCACTTACTGTAGGCTGTGCCTTGCTCCTTTTTATTGCAGATGGGACTTAGGGCATCTTGGTAGATGTTGGAGAGAGAACATCAAATGTGACTGTAAAGCTCTTGGAGAAGAGCTGTATAGCTATAGCTACTGGGAAAGCGTAGCGACGTTTGTGCATCTGATGCGTGTGCAAAGGTGTTCATTTTGTCTCAAATCCCAGCTTTTCATCTTTGAAGCTTTGGATTTTGATGGGTTTTCACTTCTTGGTATGGTGCTGTGACAGTTGAGAACGATGCGTAAATCATGTGTTGTCTTCCTGCTACACGTCCTCTGCTCAGCTCAGGTGCTGGTGTCGGAGAGCTCAGCTGGCTCCATCTCATGCAGGGTGTTAAAGAAACTTTGGGGTATTTTCCCCTTCCTTTTTGGGTACCATACATACAGGGAGGTTTCCAACCCTCCTACTGAAAATAACATTATAGCTTATTACAGTTATTAAAATGGCTTGTGTGGCTAAGCTTCACTAAAATAGCCCCTTTCCGTGCATTCCTTCCTCTGCATGCCTTTTGCATCCTTTTCAACAGAACTTCATTGCAGGAGGAGGAGACAAACTTTTAAGGCAGCAAACTTTCCTCTGTGCATTTGCCTGGCTACAGGCCTCCAGACTTTGTTGTCTGAGCTAGAAATAGCTGAGAGATCTGATCTGGGGGGCAGGTGGGAGCCTCTCCGGAGGTCTGCCAGCCATATGGATGTTTCAGTTCTGCACAGAGCGAATGGCTCATAGTGGCTCTAGGCAAGTCACTTGATGTCCTTGTGCTTCAGTAGGTCCAGCTGGAGTTCCTGGCTGAAAGTTAATTGCTGTCTGCTCAAAGATGGCTTGACTAATAATTTCTAGGAAGGAAATAGGATATGCTCAAACAAACAGCAGCCCTGCTGTGCAGAACCTTGATGGTTTATAGAAAACTCTTCCTAATGTGATGTGTTTCCTATATGGTAGTTGTATATAACCCAGTGTAAGCAAACAATCAGACACAAAGCTTCTTCAGAGAGCAAGTATTGATATTGCTGTTAATAAAGAGACAGCTTTGGAGCTGAGCAGAGATGAATGACTTAATCTTTCCTGAACATAAAAAGAATGCTAATTGATCTAGGAGGTTTTTTTAGGATTTACAGTGAAAATAGAACTCGATGGTGGAGTAAGCAAAACATAGATGCCACTGTTACTATGGCATCTAAGACAGGGCATGCTGTTTGCTTTGAGGAATTGTATGGCACTGGAGCAAATGAGCATTAAAATAAACTTTGCTTTTCAGTGTGTGGGTGGAAACTTATTCAAGAAGTTAAAATGCGGCAGTAATACCTGGTGTGTTTTGCATGTAGTTAGAACTTTGCTGTTGTTTTGAAGTATGCCGGATTGCCTGTTCAGTTCCCCCCTCTGCCACCTGCCAGCAGCACCTTGGTGTTGGTGAAGATGCCATTTCACTTCGTGCTCTAGAGCACCTCTGTTGAAGTCCATCTCTTTCACTGTCCGTTGATGTTAATGAATACTGAGTCTGCAGAATTAACGTTCGGATGTGCAGGTAGAAGTCATTATCAAAGTATGTTGTTTGGCGGGTTAAGAGAAGGAAGACTTGTCTTCTCTGAATGAGTATTCCGGCTTGTGTTCTGCCCCATTTATTTTGTGCCTCCTGTAACCAGATGTTAGGGGTAACATCCCATCTGTGGTTAGAACCCGTACCTACAGCCTGGTTTGTACCTACAGCAGGGTTTGTTCATTGTTTTCTGCGTTGTGTTTTCTTTTACTGCACAGAAATAAATAGAATTTAATCCACATGTATGACTTGTGTGTTGTAACAGCGCAGTTACACAACACGTTAAACAATGTTAAACAGCGATGGTGTGTTAAAGCAAACTCCATCGTAGTCTGTGATTGTTGGCGATGAAAAAGTCAGCACTGTCTATAAGCAGGCTGTTTGCTCTGCCTTGATTGTTGGCGATTAAAATGTCCGTGCTTTGTGTAAGCAGACAGCACAAAGCACTCTGCAGCATGTCCGTGCCGGCTGGCTTGTGGCTTTTCCCAGCAAGCCCGCATCTGCGGCTCTCGCAGCATTTCAGGAAGATGAAGCGTGAGCAGCACAGTGCTCTCTCTCAGAACGACTAGCCCAGAAAACCAGATTGTGTGCTCGGGATACAGTCCTCACCTCCTGCTCTGTCAGTTTGGTGCTGCCTCATTTACTGTATTTACTGCTCTGTTGTATTTATTTGTGCAGTAAGTGACATGCGTTTGGCAAAAGCTTGGATAATTACTTACAACTTTTGAACTTTTGTGTACATGCTGTACTTGCTTTTTTCAGCAGCTTAAAAGCCTATTAATAAGTGTTTTCTTCTCTAGGGATGGATGAATGAAATTTATAATTATGATCCAGAAACATACCATGCTACGTTGACTCACTCAGTCTATGTGAGACTTGAAGGAAGCACCTTAAGACTTTCAAAACCCAATAAAAATATTTCTAGAAGGGCTGTGTACAACGAGCCAAAGCCTGAAGTCACGTATGTCAGCCAGAAAATTTATGAACTTACAGAGAGCAAGGTGAGTGTGCTTTACTTACTTGATTTTAACAGAGAATACTTCAAAACTTTTTTTTTTTCATTCCTCTGGTTTCATGTGCTGTCATTGTGTAAACAAAACTGTTTTGTGACAGACTTGCAAAAGATTGTGCTGAGGAGGAAAACTGAGCAGGATTTAGAAAAAATTGCCTGTTTACACAGCAAAGGAAAAGCATGATTTTCCTCTGTCAGTTCAAAAAAAGGTTAGAGAATTGTTCCCTATATGTTAGATTACTTCACAACTGTTTTGAAGCTTACACCAAAATGCATAATCTTTGGTTGTTGTCGTTATCCCAGGGCAGTTCAGACAACACCTGCATTTCTCTTGAAGAGGGAACATAGGTTGTATATGAGTGTAAAAGAGGTGAGAGGTGGCTGGAACAGACGTGCCTTGCTGTTGGTACCTGCAGTCTAGGGAAGGAAATCAGGATTTTTGCAATTGGAAGCTTGCATCAAGAGTAATTTTAGGACAGTTTTCCTACATGTTATTTGCCTTCCTCAAATCTGTGAGCAGGTTCCATGTAAAGTCAATTCCATGGACATTATATGATCAATATCTCGTTATTAAAAGAATAGATTTTTTTTTATGGCATGCTACTTGAGTAGAGGGCCTTAGCAGTATAGATGTAGGAAGAAACTGTGGGAATTAGAGGGAGAGAATGACCAAGAAAACACCAAGGAAAAACTTCCTTCATTCCCTGTCGCCCTCCCAGCTGGTTGCAAAAGTGCCAGGTGCCTTGAATGTATTCTCCAAGGTTTTTTTCCACAGTTCTTGTTACTTAATGGTCACAGAAATAAGGTTCTTGTTTTTTCAAATTTTCTGTATAACTGTGAAAATAAAATCTTTTAAATGAAAACTGAGTTTCTAATCCACAAGACTGAAATTCTAAGCTGCTTGAGTGGTCCTTGTTTTTAATTCTAATACCATGGCTCACCGAAGATGCGGTGAATTGGACAACAAGGAGCTATAAACTAAGAGTCAGTTAAACCCAGCAGATCCAGTGTAGGATTGGTATCTTTCACATTCCCATGTTATACACGTGACTATAGAAACATAGAAGATACAACAGAAAAATAAGTGAATATAACTCTCTCATTTGTCCTTCAGATTTCCCTGGTTCCCAAGAGTCTGGCACGAAAACGAATTTGGAATAAAAAATACCCTATTTGTATTGAACTTGCTAGACAGGATGACTTCATGGCTAAAGCCCAGTCTGATAAAGAGACTGCAGAGGAAAAGTCATCTGCTGAGAAAGTGGACTTGAACAATGAGGAATCCAAGAAACCTCAGGATGGAGCAAAGTACACTAGCCAAAAGGATCAAGTGCTTTATCTCTTTGGAAGGACCGGTAGGGAGAAGGAGGAATGGTTCCGAAGGTTCCTTCTAGCATCCAAGCTGAAATCTGAAGCAAAGAAACCATCCAGTTTGTGTGGGAGCAAGCCAGGTATTCATAACTTTTTTTCCTAGTAAAATTGTCTATTAAAAGAAACAAACCAAAGTTATGTTTTCACAGCGGTAGTTGCATCTACTGTGGAGCTATAGTGATCTTAACAGACAAGTATTACTGAAGACACACTCATGCTTCTCATCTTGGCCTTTGATTAATCTCTTGCCTGTATGCCTTCAACTGTTCTTACTGTTTTTAGACTATGCAAGAGCATGATTTTTCAATGACTCTAACAACTCCTGTAACTTTTGTAAGGATTAGTTGTTCAGTCTTTTTTCTTCTCTAGTGCTGGAACTGATGTCAACACTTGCAGTATTACTATTAGACTGTCCTTTATTACCCATTCTTCCTCCTCCATCCTTCCTTCTACTGCAGTCTCCCGTAAAGAATAAAATACTTTCTCATGGGTTAAAGTCACAGCAAAACATGTTTTTGTGTTTAAATACAAAGACCTGTCCTAATACGTACCTGAACCAAGAAACATATCAGATATTCCATCATATTGATGAAATATTTGACATACTAATTTTAAGCCATCCTCTGCTATGTTTTAAAATCTGAAAGACTCATGCTGTTCTTTCTTTATCTTTTCTCTGAGAAGCTTTTTAAAAGTTAACATAATTATTTCTGGCCCATATCTTCTTGAAATGCAAATGCAAAATTAATGGATAATTAGAATTCTAATAGTTACATGCTTTTGACAGTCTTTTTAATTGTAACAGTCTATAATTAAACTTAAATTAGTTATAGGTGTGTTTTAATCACCTGACTTTTATTTTAGGCATTCCCTAGCAGAGCTGTTGGGAATTCTGCCATATGTTGTACGTGTGTGTGTGTGTGTCCATATTTAAACGTGGTATTGATCAGCTGATTTTCCAGTCATACATCCTCCTGAGTGCTGAGTCTTGCCAAATATTGACTAACTTGGGTTTAAGACCAGCTAAATACAGAGTTGTGGAATTTACTTTTACCCTTCAAAATGAGAAAGCACTACTTGGGTGTCTTTTTTCAGAATAAATTATATCTGCAAGCTAATTTTGTTCCTTTAAGTGTTTGATCATGCACTCTACTATTTGACTGTCAGATTATTTTTCTGTTTAACGAGTATTATTCTTTTTGTTTTAGGGATCTTGCCAACACACAGTAGAACTGATAGCCAGTCTGGAGTTCTTACACACAGTCGTAGCAGCAGCAAGGGCAGTGCGGAAGAAGTTGCATCCCAGCCTAAGCACAAGGATCTGGCTGGCAATGTGCGGCAGAAAATGCTTCTGGACTACAATATTTACATGGCAAAGTGTGTTCCACAAGAAAAGAAAAGCCCATCAGGTAGTCCAGTCCTCAGTGCAGATAGCAGCCCTACAGCTGTGAAAAAGGTAATACTACCCCCCCCCCCCCCCCCCCAAAAAAAGCCACCCCTCAATTCCCAGTAATAGTAAAATTTATTTTTTTCTGTGTATATTCTAAAGTAGATTGAAGCAAAAACATATTTTTGAGGTCCTGGCTTGCTGAAATAATCTAAGTAGAACTTTTAGTACTTGATAGTAAAAATGACTTTTGTTTTCTGCTCCTTGTTGGGAGCTAAAGGCCTTCTAAAATTCCCAAGAACATCTGAGCACCCAATTGGAATAGTATTATTGTATGACACAAGTATAAGTTGGGTCCTGTTTGTGGCAGTTTTTCAGTGTAGGAAAACAAAGTCCAATCTTACTTTCTTAAATCCAGTTCTGAGAAAACACAAATAGAAGATAAAACAAACACAGTACAGGCAAACATATTCTTCCTTCCAATGTTTGCATATTGGATTCAGGAAACCATGCTGTTCCTCTAATGCATAAAAGGTTATTTTGTATACGCCCCAGATTACTTCAGCTGCTTTTGCTTTCCTGTCTGTAGTCAGAGATGCAACATCTGAACATGTAATATCTTTAAGTGTTTTGAGATGGTTCTCCAGTAAACCGAGGCATAATTCTCTTGGACTGTAAACAAAACCTTTTGTGCATCTTTGCTTTCCTCAATAGCATAGCTGTTCTAAAGTTTGTTGGGAAGGGAGAATGTCTCTGCTACAGATGCATTTGTAGTCTGTCCACTTTGAGTTTATCTGCTTTTTCTGCCAGAGGTTAATGTGTACAGCTTTCTCATTTCATTGCCAGAGGCGAATCCATAGCTATGTAGTCTCATTCGCTCTGTTGTGTGTCAGGATGATGACAAGCACGCTCACATCAGGCCAGCTGACATGGCTGTGAAGCTGCTGTTTGTGCTGGACATTTTTAGTGTTCTTAGCTGACGTAGGCTATAACACAACTTCCTGGTGTAAATGAGGCCTTTTCTGAACTTAGAATAGTTTCCACATCTGAATAACCTGCTCTGTGTTTTCAGTTACCAGATGCACATGTGGAAGATGAGGAAGAAGAACAGGAGGCCTGGGTGAATGCTTTGCTTGGAAGAATATTTTGGGATTTTTTAGGAGAAAAATATTGGTCTGATCTGGTGTCAAAGAAGATCCAAATGAAACTTAGCAAAATAAAGGTAACTAATTTGGAGACTCGCACTTCTCGTTCTTAATGGAAGAAAACAAGCACATAATCTTTGAGATCAAAAACAGCAGAAGAGTTTTTTTTAGATATCCAAAGCTCTGTAAAAGACAAGTGGTGGTAAATAAATGTGATGCAGACTTCCAGTTCAGTTTCACAATCCATTTCATAGTAGCAGCTTGACAAGTTACCTTTATCACTTCAGTTTCAAATGAACTACATTAATTATTTGTTTGTAATTTTCTATGTTAAAAGTAGGAATATTATTATATTTACTTTAAGGATAAGTACAGCTACTTAAAAGTTGTTCAACTTTACTGACTCAGGTCTCTATGGCTAGGGTTGCAGTACTTCTGTGGGTTTTTTTCCACTTGAATTGTGAAGAGAAACTAAATGAAGATTCTGAACTTTAAATGAAATCTGCCATGGAAAACAGTAGATTGCCTTAAAGAGAGGAGATCAAGGAACCACAGTTATACTGTTTTCCTATTAAATTCAGATGTTCACTGCTTGCAGGCGAGGTTGGTGTGAGTAGCAGTCAAGGGAAAGAGCCCTCTCTGAGGTGATAATTATAATTGTACATTGACTGTATAAGCTCAAAAGGTGAAGGGAAGAGCGGTGCTTTTGAATGGCTTTTGGGTCTTCCCTTTGCATTCTGTAACTTCTGAACAGCAGCAGTTAATCACAGGCCTGTTTAGTTCCTGATGTTTGGTGAGGAGTTTGCCTGTTTCTAAAACCAAAGGAAGATGTAGTCTTGTTGACAAAAGCTCTGAAATTTAGCTGCCAGCACCAGCTGTGAGGTAGTGTTGCTTGTTTTTTGGGAAGTAAGCAGTAACCTAATTCTGCCTTGGCTGTTTTCACGATTGTGACAGCAGGATATTCAAACATGTCATTGGGAACAGCTGAGTGTAACGCTGGGAATGGGGGATGGATCTATCTTAGATAGGTTAAAGCACTATTTGTTCACAGGAGACAGAAATTCTATCAATTAGAAGTACTTACAAGTAAATAGATACCCAAATCACTGTGATACTCTGCCTCTATTATAATACTAAAATTATGGTACATATTTAAAGGCTAATGTGTTATGAAATAATTTGCTATAGATAAAAATAGCTAAGACATTGAGTAACTGCAACTATAAAATATCTGACTGAACTTAAAATCCAAAATAGTCTTTGATTTTTATTCACAGTAAAATAGGATTTATACTTTGTTCTTGAGCTGTTTACATGATTTGACTACAAGGCGTGCTGGAAGCTTAAGGTCAACAACTGAACCTAAATATAGTTTTAAAAACATTCTCTAAATTCAGATGCTAAATCTCCCTCTAAAATACTATTTTGAAACTGAAAAATATGAAATCTTAGAATTTGAGGCAATACTTGTAATCGTATTTGTGTTTTTTCACTGGTGGCTTTTCCACTCAATCCATTCCTTAAGCTTAACAATATTTATGTCTGTTCTCGGGAAATGATGATCTATAGTTCTATAATGTGGATTTGATTTTTACATTCTGTTTGTTTAGCTGCCATACTTCATGAATGAGCTAACACTAACTGAGCTTGACATGGGGATAGCAGTGCCGAAGATCCTTCAAGCCTTCAAACCTTCTATTGATTACAGAGGTAAAATATTGTTTCCTCTTCTGTTTTTGCTAGGTTTGTGCCTTCATATCTGTGGAGAACAGAATTTTAATCTGTTGCTTTTGCAGGTGTTTCAGTTTAAGGAAGGTATACTTAATAAGAACTTGTTCTGAAGGAATAACTGAGTGATCTGTCTCCAACAACAGTAGCATCAGGCTTGGTATAAACATAATTCTATTGATAGGGAAATTAAGGAAACCTGAGCATGTCTTTTCATTAGAAAATATTACAGAAGTAAACTAAAATTAGCATCCAACATAGATGTATCTGCCACTCTATCGTGGACTACAGAAAACAGTGCACATCTCATCAGGAGAGAACTGATTCTGTACTGCAGCAGCAAACAGACTTGGCTCTCCAAGAGAAGTTGCCTAGCTTTGAAATCAGGGATTCAGAAAATACAATTGTAATAAATCAGAAAACAGAAAATGCAGCATTGCTTTGAAAAAGAAACTTCATGATATGGCATCATTTTTATATCTTCATTGTTTAATATGATTTTTTTAGAGTTGAATGACTTTCATGCTGTTGATTTATAAATTGGAACTCTTGTTCTCCTTTCCTGTTTTTTTTTTTTTTTTCTGGCTTACACTTGGTCACAGGAGTATATTTGAGGACATTCTTGCCACTTTAGTACTTTCACAAAAAGAAAAAACTTCAGTTAATTTTTTTTAGCTTCAGAAATATTTGTTCTTCTACATGCTGAGGAAAGTTAGATACCATCTTTCTAAGACATGTAATCAGAATGTTTTTTCACTTGGAATTGTTTTTGAGTTTATTAAGGATTTCTTAATTTGTCTGCTCTCAGTCCATTCACTTCTTTACTTACCATATTGTTACGCTGGACTGTAGAAGTGCAGGGGAATTATTTGACTTGAGGTAGAGCAGCTTCTAATTGGTCTAAAGGGAAATGTTCCCTTGGAGGACCTGTTGTCATACGGCTGTGCATTGCATATTAGACAAACAACTTATTTTAAATTGCTCTTCCAACTTTTAGATGAAGATATCAAGACCAAAGCATTTTGCTTGGGTTAATTTTTTTTTTAGACTATCTGAGCGAAACAGATTTAAACATTTTTTGAATTCCTTTCTCGCTGTTCTAATACTTTCAGTTATGACCAAGGACTGTCGTTCTCAGTCATGAGATGGGGTTTAGAAGACTTTTCAATGTTTTGCTTCAATTAATTACTGACAGCAGCAGTGAGAACAATTAATTCCTTCAGTTTCTTGTTCAGTTGACCCGTGACAAGCAAACATTTTGTAAATGCTTGCTTGTAGAATGTAGAATCTGTAATCCTTTGTAATTTTTCATGTTATTGAATGACGTGAGCTCTTAATATCTGAAGTTTTTAAGAGCTTGCAATGAGTAATTATGGAAGGAAATAACTTGTTTTGCTTTTGTACTTAAAAGCATGTATATAAATAAAGGGATGATAGTTTGAAATTCGTTTTCATAAGAATAAATTTATTTGTAAGTTGACGTATGAATTAATCACACCTGCATGAAAAATTTCATAAAACTGTAAGCTGGTATCCAGATTGAACACTTAAGATGGTTTTTTGGAACCTCTTTGATACAATCAGTCATTTGTGGTCACCTTTTGTAAGACTTTAGATCTCAGACAGTTACTAGGTGTGATATGCTTTGTTTCATTCATACTTTTCTGTCAGTGCTTGATTACAGGATTTGATTATTAGGACTCTTAAAAGTAACTAAATATATTAGCTGATAGTATTAGGGGAAAAAAAATCTTGTTTCTGTTAATAGTCCTATTTTAGTGACATGTACTCTAGTATTTACTATACTTCTGTCAAGGCTAACTCTGAATAAATTGTGCCATCTGCCCTGTTCTTCACACCTTCTCCCTCCCCTGCCTCCATTTTTCCCTTTGGAAAAGGCATATGAACGTTTTTTGACCAGAAGGACTCCACCCTCAGTAATGGCATCTTTAGCTTAATTTGATCTACTCTTAAAACAGTATTAAGTGTGAACCATGCTGATTCTTTGGTTATCTAAAAGGTCTCTCTGGCTGTTCTATTTCTGATGATCTCACTCCTACTTCATTATTGTAAAGAAGAAAAGTCTATGTGAGCTTCTGTTTGAGTTCTTGTGTTTTGTTCTAGTACAGAATTAGAAGACTGATGGAAAAGAGTAACTTGGGTTAATAAAGCAGCAATGTTCCTTCAGTGCTGTTTCCAGCTCGCTGTGTATCAGTGACCTGGTCCTTGGGAGCTGTGTGTATTTCTGTTGATAGAAACAGGTGGAATCAGGGACAATGCCATTCTTCTGATACGCTTTTGCAGAAAAAAAGACAGTTGTAATTTAATTGAAAAGGGGTGTCTCTCCTAGATCAGTCAAAACCAGACAGTAGTTGCCATGAATTGCATCCAAATAAAAGTAAGATGCATTAGTGGTCATGTACCAGATACTGGTAGGGCGTATTGTGTGCAGCTGCAACGTCTGGAAAAGGGAGATGCATAATCTATGCTTAGTGGCATCTGATTTCTAATCTCCGGATTGCAAATACCCTACAGCTTTTTTTACTCAGTAAGTCAGTGGGTGTCATTTAAGAGGCAGGATGTAATCTTGCAAGTATTCCTAAGACGATTTTTTTGGTGATTTTGATAAGTGAATAGTCTGCCCAGACAATAGGATTTAACTTAATACTACACCTCTAGAATTGTTCTCAGTAACAACTTGTGAGTCACAAGGAGAATGCCTAAAGTTGAGTTACTGAACGAACATTTTCATGCTTCTTTGATAAGCCATTGTTGGGAGCAAAAACGGACTGCATGTTGTGATTTGTAAGAAGAGATGTTATTCTGGGAACTCAAGGTTTGTTCATTGGGGTGGTATACTATAGAGGAGTGTCCCCGTTACAGTTTGGCTTGGAGCAGTACTATAAGTAGTTTCTGAAATGAATCCCTGATTGTATTCTATTTTCTTTATCTTGATTCAGATCTCTTAAGCAGTTTAGGTGTGCACAAATCACACTCTTTTTTTAGATCATGAACTGTACTAGACTGATCTGTCTTTCAACCTGCCTTTGATGCATATCCCAACATTTAACTTTGTTTTATAAGCTTAATAAGAACAGAAAACTTGCTTTGCTAAGCTTTCAAATTTTTTGTGAATTAATGATATATCAGTTGGCAAAAAATATTTCCTTTTTCTCTTTGGAAATAGTGTGATGAATAGACATTAATCTAAAAAAAAAATGTTTTGCTTTAAAATTATGATGACTGTTCCTAAAATGGCTTTTTTTTTTTTTTTTAGGACTTTGGATTGATTTGGAAATGTCCTACAATGGATCTTTCCTAATGACCCTAGAGACCAAGATGAACTTGACCAAACTTGGTAAAGAGCCTCTTGGTGAAGCACTGAAAGTTGGAGAGATCGGCAAAGAAGGGTAAGGTTGCAGTGGTAGAGTCAGGCCTGACCTTTCATAGTGGAAAAAGTGGAAATTTCCTGGTGTATATGCAACTCTGGCTTTGCAGTGGATTGAAAGGAGTTGGGGGGAGGTGTGTACATGTGAGTGTAGAACTTGTCCTTTCTGTGTAACTTTAATGGTTGATTACACTATTGATAATTGTCTTAATAAAAGGCTTCTGTAGTAGAATTGTATATTTATATGATTTTAAAATGCTGTGTGACTTAAAAATTTAGCTTTGTCTTATGCTTGATTTGGGGTCCTAGCAGTAAGGCAGAATATTGGAGATATTAACATGCAAATACTACTACAGCATGTTACAGCTACTATAGCAAACCATGTAATAGTAAACACTTGTGGAAGGGAAATAGACTATATATGTTATGCAAGGATAATGTTGTATGTTTCGATACCTTTATTTCATCATGGGGAACAATCACACCCATTCTTTAGTCTCCAATTTTCTTCATATTCTACTTATTTACCATTTATGATTTTTTAAAAAAATCATTTAATCTTATCCACCAAAACATTGGAAATAGGGAAAAAATTGTCTATACAGGTGGAGTTCTTGTTTGCTTGTTTTTCCCATCCCTACAGAATTTTCTATGCGTATTTTCGTATCTGTCCATAATTAGTGGACACATTGTTTTCTTATTCAAAAACATGATTTCTGAGTGAGCAATAGGCCCACAGCAAAGCAAATGTAAATGCTTGTAGCTAAGCAACCAATTACTTTAAGGTGGAACTGTTAACTAACACTGTGTTGCTCCCTGCACATGTTTCATGGTTGCTTATATGTTTCACGTGCTCAGAGCCAGGTATCATGTCAGCTTTACCAGCGGAGCAGTCTAATATATTCTAGTTTGAATGAGATTTATTTTTTTCCCCTTAACTACAGTGGATATTATTTAAAAAGATAATCAACAACAACAACAAACTCAAAGGCTGAGAAATATAGAAAAGTTTGAGTTTCATCTATGCTTTCTGTTGTGTTAGTTCTTTTCACTGGCTTTTTAATTATTGGTTGACAATTGCTATGACAAATCAAAACTATTTTGGATAGGCTTGCATCCACAGTTGTATTGCCTGTAAGTCACATGTGTTAGTTGTTTGTGCTCCTTTCTGTCACTCAAGAGCCTAGATCAAACTACCTCTCAAGGTGCAGTAACCAAAACCTCATGTAAGAAAAACATCTCTTCCTCCAGAAAGAGATGGGTTGAAGACACAGTACCGAGTTTAACTGTCTTTGTATATTGTCAGTATAAATGGAGACAAATCGATTACTATTGCAGTCCATTCTATCGTTGCCGCTGCATTACTGTTTGAAATAGAAATGAAGTGTGCTGTAATACAGTTTGATAATTCTGTCATGCATGCAGTCTCAGGAAAATGCTACTCTCACAAAGAAACACAAGGGAGAAGAATATTTAATTGTTAGTCTTATGAAATGGATACACTAGCAGGTTCTAACATACCCAAGATTAGACAAATGCAGGCAGGCTAACCAGAATTACTGAAGTTTCATACTGTAAGTGCTTTTTGCTATAGAGTAACATGTAAAAACAAACTGACAAATGGTAATTCATAAAATATTGTGCAATCTGCTCAGGAACAATACTGTAGCTCCAAAGTAGTTTTCTGCCAACATTTATCTTGTATAAATGGTCCATTGTATGGAATCTTACTAAAGCTTATTGCTTTGTTTCATAAGTGATCTCGTGGTCTTAACCAGTAGGTACATGCTTGTGGAGTGGCTTGAGAGGGTCCTATTACCCAGGCAAATAAATCACCTTTTTGTAAGATGGTGGTATCTTTGAGCTTGAAAATCTATTGGGCATGCTTTGACCTGGGTGGTATGACGTGCACAGGAAAGTGAAGTGAGGACACACCCAGGTAGAAAATATGTAGTTTGATCTGACCTAAAAACGTGAGCTTTTCTGTGTCTGAGAAATAGCTCCAGCATTGCTATTTGGGTCAGTGACATGAGCCCCCCTCCCTTTCCCCTCCCAAGTCCTCAGGGAGGTGGTTCAATTTGCTGTGCAGTTCCTCTTCTGCAGGTACAAATGCATCTCTGGGCAAGAAGAGGTTGATGATTTTGTTTCAGTAGCCTAGGTAGCAAATGCTTTGGTGTAGAGAGGTTGTGGGATTACTGCTCTTGTTCTTAAGTAGGCAGTTAGGAAAGAGTGCTGTGCACTACTAGTGAGTTGTCCTTTTAAATTAGGACTTTGTGCAGCAACGAAGTGTTTGTACCATGGATAGAATAGCAGTGTTAGTACATGCACGCCTTGTGTGAGGTTATTAGACATTTCAAATAAGTCTGCAAGAGCACGCACACACAAATAAGAGAGAGAGAACAGCTATAAACTGCATTCTAAACAAGTTGTAGAATATTTGAGTATAGTCCAGAGAGCAAAAACCACGTGCTTTTGAAGCTTGTGTTGTGCAGCTATTTCACGCTCTCGCATTAGGTAGAGACCTGTTAATACTGAAGTGTATTCACTGTATCCTTCCTGAATTTTAATCCGTTTAAAAGATTTGAATTTGTTTCTGTGATTGTGTGCAGAAATTCTTCCATAGTTGAAATCTGGGAATTAGTTGCTACTGTGTGATATTTTGTACCCTAACAGCAGAACTTGTACTGTAACAGCAGAATCCCTCTCCCTCCCGCCCCACGCTCTTCTCCTTATTACATTGTTTACCTTTTTCCATCTTAGACGCTTTATTTCCCCCTAAAAAAACAACTTAAATCCTATAAATATTCCCTCTGTCAGAGGAGGTTAAAACTTCACAACCTTGAAGGTCAGTTCTTAATAGATACAGTGGGGAAAAAATACTTACAGGAAAGACACCAAAGGGAGATTATAGTCCAAACTTGTGTGGGAGAAAAGGATTTTTGGAAAACATGTAAAAAATGAAACTTCCCAGGGTCACATTAGATGCTTCCTTTTTTTTAAAAAAAGAAAAAAAAAAAAAAGGCCAGACTCTGTCTGTAGAGTCATAGAGTTTATAAAAACAGAGGACATCTCAGAATCTCAAATAGAAATACATGTAATGGCAGTCAGAGCTGTGTGTGATGAATAGTTATTTAAGAATATTAGATTTGACCTGGAAATTGCATTCTTTCAGTTTCAGGCCAAGGGCGTATTGTCTTGCAGACAGCGATGAGGAATCCTCCAGTGCTGGGTCTTCAGAAGAGGACGATGCTCCTGAATTGGCAGGAGAGAAGCAAGTGACTCCAGGAGCAGAAGGGTGAGCTGCCTACATAGTGTTTCTTGTTAATCCCATCCCCTCTCCCCCTGCCTCCATTTCCAGACTTAATACCGTAACTTATGTCTTGGTCCGGTCCCATAGTATTTGTCATGACAGGATGTCAGAGTGTGAGTATATCCAAGTAATGAAACAAACAAAACTCAGACATTTCTAGAGCAAAGAACAGCAATCAAGCCATGTGCTGCAAAAGAAAAGAAAGCTAGTCTTGCTGTGTGTTTTGCCTTGCTGGGAGCATTGTTCACAATTCAGCACTTCTGCAGCATAAACTGTATGCTACTCCATTTGACACCTCCGGATTCCTTTGCTATTAGATTACAGAGAGAGACTACTCTTGGTCCAGAGCACCTACGGGGAAATTCCCCCAGCCTGTCTTGCTTGGTAGCAGAGCCAAGAATAGAATTTTATGAACTTGAAAGACTGTCGGTGTACAGTATTATACCCATACTGATCCTGGTGATCCCTTGTTTCCAGTGTGTTCTCTTCCTTAAGACGGTATCAAACAGCTATTATTCAAACCTGTATTCCTTGCTATTTTTTTTCCCTTGAAGGGCTTTGAGTATCTGTGCTATGCAATACTGCCCTCTGATGCTGCACAAGAATTCTAAAGAAAAATTCCTAAAATCAGTTTTGCCATGTTAGGTGTTGCTTTGGTTGCTGTTCTGATTTTTTTAAATTATTTTTTTCACTTTTTTACATTTGATTGAAATAATGTCATGCAGTGAGACATCTGCAGTATATGCCTGAAATGGTCCTGGACAATCACAGTGTTTCCTATGTCTGAATGCATCTCAGTGATCTTTATAGTGAATATAACAAGAGGTTCAGTGGTGTATTTAAAATGTTGCAGGGAGTTTTCTTGGAGTTTTGCTCCTAAAACCTTTTGAAAACTATGTGATGAATTTCAGTGATGCATTTCATATCTTTAAAAATGTATAGATCACATTTAAAAATAAAAAATAATAATAAAAAAAATCCTTACACCTTTCCAAAATCTGTATTGCTCTCACTGTAGAATCTGATGAGAGAGTAACTACTTTCTAGTTAACTTGAATGTAAATGTAAAATCTGAAATCTGAGTTTACCTGTCTTGTATCAGCTGAGGAGTTTGTCTTGTCTTGTGCTAAGGACCAAGCTCTGTAAAAGGCTGTATGAGCATGCTTTTTTTTTTTTTTTTGCAGGATAGGAAAATGTAATATCTTTAGCAAGGCTCTCTCTATATATATAACATTACGAAGCACAATCAGGTATAATACAGTGTGTAAAAATACTAAATATGCTATTCTTATGGTATATATTTGTGAAATGTGGTAAGTATGAGAAGAGACACACTCAGTCCTTAAAGCATCAGTTTTAAAACAACTAGGATTCCCTCCATCTGGTATTATTGCCAGGAAAAGTATTAGGCATCATTAACCATTTTTGCAATATGGTTGGGCCTTCTGTGCTGAGGATACGTGCATGTATCTCAGTGCATCTGTCCTAACAATTTTGTTAGAATGGTTATAGGCAAGTTGTCACTTCCCATGCCAGTTTGCTGGCATAAATGATATAAGTGTATTTGCAATTTCAAAATAATGTTTTTTTTTTCCCAATACTATCTGGGAAAGAAGAGTGCTCAGAATTTCTGCCGGAAAATTGTAGCTGGTGGAGTGATGCCTGTGTGTGTGGGCATTGGGAGGTGCTGCTTGGACATTTGAATATGTGCCAGTGTTTTGATATAAAAGTTCCAAAGCTCCAGTGATTTAAGAAGAATTCCTTAGGACTCTAGCAAATAATAGGTTTAATAAAAGTACCTTGATATACTTTTTGTATTCTCTATCAAAGGTATGTTGGAGGACATCGGACAAGTAAGATTATGAGAATTGTGGACAAAATTACTAAGTCAAAATATTTTCAAAAAGCAACAGAGACTGAGTTTATAAAGAAGAAAATTGAAGAGGTCTCCAATACTCCATTGCTGCTAACAGTTGAAGTACAAGAGTGCAGAGGAATGCTAGTAATTAACATTCCACCTCCACCTACTGACAGAATATGGTAAGAGGAACTTACTGCAAGAGCTGTGCAGTGTTTCAGGTGTGCTACCTAATGGTAAAATGCAGCTGAAATGGGCTCTGGAAGAGGTACAATACAATCTAGTTGTAAATGAGGCATGGATTGCTATTAAGAGGACATTGATAGATAACACTGTGATATCTATCTATAGATAGATATATGCTTTGTTGGAGTGGTCGTAATAAAACCTGTCCTGTGTGCTCTCTTAAGGTATGGCTTTCGAAGACCTCCCTACCTGGAGTTAAAAGCTCGGCCAAAACTTGGTGAAAGAGAAGTGACTCTGGTTCATGTAACTGACTGGATAGAGAGGAAACTGGAACAAGAGTTTCAGGTACGTTTCCTTAACGGCATTTTCATTTAATTAATGATAGTTTTGGTGGGTTCTTACATTTTTTGCATGTCCCCAATTTAATTCATGACTAACGAGCATTCTGCATTGCTCCTGTTCAGTGGTATGCATGTTAAAAATTCATCTGAAATTGACTTCTGGGGTAGTCCTTAGACCATGTATAGACAGACCTGGATGGAAACCTGGTTTAGCACTTGCAGAATGATTTTAATCTGAAAATGCTATTTCCATGAAAGAGATGGTATGTCAGAATGTGTAGTACTTAAACAAAAGCATGGTCCTAGGAGTTCTTAGATGGCAGAGGGTTAAACTGTTGTCTAAAATTAAGAACATATGAAGCAATAAGGTCTCCCTTTACAAGTTCCTTTAAAATAAAATAAAACAATGAGTGATTGTAGTGCCAACTGTAAAAACAAAACAAGAAACCTCTGAATTTGCAAGTACTTTTATGACGCAAAAACAGTTAACTGACCAGCTTCATTCCTATACGGTTGATGTGAAATCAAAGCTGTTTATTTTATTAGAAATGGTTTGATGTATGAGAGCTGAGAAAGCAGTAGAGTTGGTATGTTTCCTGTCATGCTACTCTTATTTAATGGGAAGCGCAGAGATCAGTATTTCTGAGCTTCATCTGCAGCTGTAACACAACTAAATGGCTGCAGTTAGTGGACACTGTAGGGCTCTAATATCTAACATGGGCATTGACTCAAACAACGCTGAACTTGAGGAAAGAAGTATGTATCTGGACTTTTTTAAACTAAAAGCAGAAATACAAGTTTTCAAGTGCCATATGAAATGTAACTTGATTTAATTGCATCTTTTCCACAGAAAATCTTTGTCATGCCAAACATGGATGATGTTTATATTCCTTTAATGCACTCAGCCATGGATCCCCGCTCCTCTACATACCCTACTAAAGATCTGATCACGGAGGCCCCTGATCAACCATAACATGTGAAGACTCTTGCAGTTTACAGTATTATAGACGTTATTCTCATGGTTTTATAAACTGTGCTGTAGTTCTCATCCTCAATTTGTGCCACTTTTTTCCCCCCTCCCAAGGACTGCCTAGAACCATACCTTTGTGCTCATTTGCCTGGTAATTGTTCTTGTGTACTTCAGCTACATGAAGTGTCATTCCATTAAGCAGTTGATTTATTTTTGTACTGGCTACCATCAGGATTTTAACTCAGAGGCTAAGATGACCTGTTCCTTGGGGGAGGGAGGGAGAACCTGACTATAATAGATCAAGGAGCTTGTTGACACAGCTTTTGTTAGCTTGTTTTCATGCTACGTTAGTATGCATTAAAGCATTGAAAGGTTGTTTGGCAGCAAAGGAACTGCGTGCCAAATGGAAAAAGTCCTAAATAAGGAATGAATTTATAAAAACTGGAAGAATATTTTTCTTTCTCAGGCAGTTGGAGGTGTAGAATGAACTGTTTTATGTTCTTTCACTTCTGCAGTCAATAGCTTGTGTCAAGCAATCGAAATATGAAATGCTTTCAGGATAAAAGAATGTAAATTGGATGTATAGGTAATATTGTGATTCAATATGGTATATACATATTACTTTTTTCATATAGAACTTGTGCTTTTTTTGGGGAAGCAACTAGCCATAAAACACACACACACAACTATCAGTGAAGGTGGGACTGTCTTTTGTAAATGATGAGAAAAAAGTTGGTAAAGCCATGAGACCAAACTATAGCAAGCCGCCTTATAGTGAGGTACAATCACCTTGGTTCATGATTAATTCTGAATGTTTATAAAGACATGAGCACACATGAAATGTCTAATACTGCACATTACCAGAAGTACTTAGTTACCCTACTGTGTATAGAGCCTCTTGCTACAATGAAACACACTAAGTTTTTTCTTATAGGAGAGTTTGTTGCTGTGACTCTTTCCATTGCACTGTGTTTACATGCAAAGAGCATGGGACCAAATTCTCACATTACAGCTGTGCAGCTCCAGGCATCAAATTGCCAGGTGTTTGTGAAAACAGCTGTAATGGAAAGATTTTGACCCCTGTGCATTTTTTTTGACTTTGTGAAATAGGAATTCAAGTATTGCAGTTACTCAAGCTGATCATGATATAATTAAAGACTGTTTGTGCTAATTAATGGCCAAAACTAAGGGGGGATGGGAAACTGCCTTTTATTTCTATCTGATGATTCATGAGTAAATGTATGCAGTAAATTCAATATTTGAACACTACATATCCACTACTTAACACATGTAATATTTTTCTGATACTCAGTGTTGCCAACAGTTCATGGATGTCAGAAAACATTTTAGTTTACAAAGAAGGTGAGTTTTGGCTCTCCTTTTATAACATAATTTGCTTTTTTTTAGAAGTAATTTTTTAAGAACTTTTTTGTACGTTGTGTTGTCACATTTGATGTAAATCAAAATTTCCACGTGTAACTTGATGATTTACCATCTCTAAATGAAGCTATTATATTGAAGGTTTTTTAAACAGCACGTTGCCTGAAACATAAAAGAAAACTAGCATTTAATATATTTAAAATTAATTCTATATTTGAACACCTATTTTGGTTACCTTTAATTGAAATATTAGTATATTTGTTACCTGAACTCCTCCTTGACCATTCCAGGCTGTGTATATTCTGGGTTTTGCTCTGATTATGTAGGCATTATTTGCCTTTCATGAAGTCTGCATGTCTTGTACGCAGGTCTTTTATATGATTTAATTTTTATGTGCAATAACTAAAGTCAAACGACTAGATGCACTAATGTGTAAACAGATTTAGATTATTACACAAGATTGTCATATTGCACTTCATAAACTGTGGGTAACTACAATCTGCTTGCTTTGTTTTATTAAATAAATCTATCTCATGTCAAACAATTATTCAATTAAAACTTATTTCTACATAGTATTTAGCCACCGTCTTCTGCAAGTTGCTTCAAAAATGCCATTAGAAGAGCAAGTTACTAAAATGATGTGATATGAGCACTTTCAGATTTTTTAGTTGTAGGGGGATAGCATATGATGCTATCATATGCATCATATCATATGCATATATGATGATTTTAGAGTTAAACAGTTGAGACCATTTATTTTAACTCTTCCAACTGAAGGAGAAATTCAATGCACCTTGACAGCCTGAATTCCCCGGTATCTATACTGTATTATCTGTTGACTATCTGTTGAGCCAGCCATTTACTACAACTGTTAGTATTTACAAGAAGCACGTACTTTAAAAACATGCTTTTAAAATTTTATGTTGTGCTGAAAATTCTGAAATGATTACTGGTAGTGTACCCTCTGTAGTAGGTTTAGTATTAAAACTTTTCTGAGCTTAAGTAGCTCTAGTCTTCCTAGACCTTGCAACTACTCTCTTGCCCGATGCTGGTGTCAGGGTGGGTATAGATGTACTATTTTTATGTACAACTGTGGTTTTGCAAAGCTCCATTCTCCATTACCTGCAGGGTGTCAAGATCACAGCTATTAAAAAATGAAAAAAAAAAAAAAGAGGCCCTGGGATTAGCTGCAGCTTGCATCCCTGGACTTACGTTTGCATTTTTTCTCAAAAAGGACTCCAAAGGCTCAGTGTTGACGTACAGCTGGATGCATTTCTCTTGTTTTATCATTCACATTCACCCAGATGGTTTATTCCAACGACGACTAGGACTTTTGCTGCTTACTAGCTTTTTTAAAAAAAAAATCCCATTTAAAACTTAACCCTTACCCTCCTCTCCAAGGAGTTGTGCAGGGCTCTGGGAAGGACTTACATCGTACAGAACACTGTTCTGTGAGAGAACCCAGCTCCCCTTCGAGGGCAGCGCAGGGCGGCTCCCGCTCCCTCCCCCTCAGGCCGCGCCGCCATTTTGTGCGGCCGCCGCCCGCCCGCGCCCTGTACCTTGCTTTTAAAAGCGCCGCCCGGGCCGCGCCGAGCAGCACCAGTTATCAACAAGGGGCTCGCTCTGGCACCGCTGCTTGGCCGGCGGCGCCGCGGGCAGGGCGCCCCGCCGGCTCAAAGGCAGTGCGGAGAAAGGAACGGACGCGGACAAGAACCAGACGGACACGGTGGCGGAGCACACGCAGCTTTATTCACCCGGCCGCTCCCCGCAGCTTCATTCGCCCGGTCGCCGCACGGCCCCTGCAGAAAGACACGGAACGAAGAGCAGAGGTTAGGGAGACCGCGTGTGGCAGCCGCCCCGCGGGGTGCGCGACGGCCCGGGCGCTCAGCTGTGGGTTTACTTCACGGTTGTCAGCAGTCTAACACGCGTAAAGAGACATCAGCGCAGCCCGACACCCCCACCGTCCCCCCGCCGACCACGGGCCACACTCACCCCATGCCGCCGTGCTGACAGAAAGGACCGTCCCTCCCCCGCGCTGCCCTTTATAGAGCGGAGTCGCTCCGCGCCCCGCCCCGCCTTGCCTCACCCAGTAGGAGTCCCAGCGCGGGGCCGCGGGGAGGGACGGGCCGAGCCAAGATGGCGGCGGGGGCGTGAGGGGAGGTTTTGAGGGGGCCTGGCCCGCCCGCGCTGCCAGGCTCCGCCCGCCTTTTGGTAGAGAACGGTACTGTTTAATTTACACGGCTGTGCAGTGCTCTGCCGTAGCCCTTCGGTATTGTTAAGAGATAGCGCTTCGAAGTGCCAGCGCGTGGTCTCCGCTCGGGCCTGGGCGGCGGTTCCTCAGCTCCTGAGGAGCAGCGCCCGGCGGGGAGCAGTGCTGAGGGAAAAAACAGCCCTTTATTAATGTACCACGACACGGAACGCAGCCTAAGGCCAATAAAATCCCATGTGAAGAGGTAAAAATGGCTAAACTGGCCCAGCAGCGCTGCAAAATGGGGAGGGGGCGGCGGGGCCCAGCAGCGTGTGGCTGCGCTCCGTGCTCACGCAGCGAGTGCTCTAAGCGCCCTGAAGGAACCCATCGGTACCAGAGGTGGCATTTCCATAGCTCCAGGATGATTTTCTGTATTCAGATTTGTGTGTTAGATCGTAATTGTGTCTCCTTACAGTCAAAGGCGTGCTTATGAGAGGAGGGAGCAGCCAGGGCCGATCTGTTGGGTACATATTGCACACTGAGGACTCGGTGTGCTCTGCAGCTCCTCTAATGATATCAGTATTAAAAAGCAAACAGCGTGCAGCAAGGACAAAGTGGCTTTGTTATATAAATAGACGCCTGAAAGCTAGGGCTTTGCCAAGTGGTGTACATTTACTCTTTTTCTTTTCCAAGCCTCTTCCACTTGATTCGGCATTTGTTTATCTGTGCGGAGCAGCTTGGACCTTGTTAATGGCTCAGAGGGGCACGTCAATTTTGCATTTATTTAAGGCATCAGTGGGCACAACAGGCTCAACGTGACTTTGTCAAGAGCTATGCCAAATAATCTTGGCTTGATGTCCTCCGAAAATGCGAAAACCAAGGGGGCAATTACCCGAGGCGGGGGGCTGCTGGGCGAGCCTGCCTCCTCCCTGCACTTAGCACCCTGCAATGCCGAGAGGGGCTGGCGGGCGCTTTCCCCGTGGAAACGCTGGCCGGCTGCAGGGCTGTGCTGGGAGCACGCCAAGCCGCGGGGCCAGGGCTGACGTCGGGGCTCGGGGCCGGCCGGCTCCGCCCCGCCGTGCGGGGAGCGCCGGGGAGGCCGGCAGGAGGCGGCGCGGCGCGGGGGGAGCCGCCGGGCGGCCCGGAGCCGCCGCGGGTGGCAGCCATGGAGCCGCTCCGCCGCCGCCACCTCCTCCTCCTCCTCGTCAGCCTGGGCGCGCTGCTGACGCTGCTCCTGCCGAGGCCCGGGGTAAGCGAGGCGCGGCCGGGGCTCGATCTCCCCGCTGGGCCCCGGGCGCGGAGGGTGGGTACGGCTCAGCCCCGGTGTCGCGGCACCCCCCGGGCCGCGGGAGGCCTCGCCGCCGGCAGGCCGGGCCCCCAGCAGGGTATGGGAGCGGCCCCGGGGGGCGGCGGGGCTGTGCCCACCGCCCCCGGCAGCGCCGGTGCTTGCGAAGCCGGTGCCGTTAATGCCCGGCTGGGGGTTGCGGGGGCGGGCGGGCTGCAGGGGAACGGCCCCGGGCAGCTGGGGGCTGGCTGCTGCTGTAACCGGGGTGCTTAGCTGGGGCTCCGGGCCGCGAATATAATCGTCCCTGGGATATAGAAATAGAGTTAATTTCCCGTAAAGTTATTGATAAAAGTAGGATGAGGAAACTTTTGCAAGCCAAAACTGTGTAGGTGTATAGTGGAACTAGTGAGACGCTGGATCTTTGGTCTGTCCCATTGCTGTGTTGCTGTATCATAGAATCACAGAAGGGTTGAGGGTAGCAGGGACCCCTGAAGATCATCTGGTCCTACCCCCCTGCGCCATCAGGGTCACCTATCGCACACGTCTAGGCAGATTTTGAGTATGTGTTGAGAAGGAGACTCCATACACCATCATTTATCTGGTAGACTCTTATGCTATAACCTCATAAGGAGAGGGCCTTGTTTTCTTTCTGAAAAAGGTAATAAATATGTATACCTATATATATGCTGATGTTCAAATACAAATGATTAGCTGCATGCCTGGGGAATGCTGCTGAATCCCATCTTGGGACACTTTGATCTTTCTGCTTCCAGAACAAAGATAGCAATATGTGTTAAATTTATAAATGGTTGGTTGGTATCCAAAAGAGACTACAGTTCTACATTCAAAGATGAAAGACAAGGTGTACAAGTCACTGCACTACAAACCTCTTAAGAAATAACCAGTTTGGTCATAAGGTATTGCGGGGAGCGACAAAAGCAGGGGCAATAGTGAAGCTGGTCCAAAGCAAATGGAGTTCTGAACAGATCATTTGTATGGAGATAATCATTTTAAACAGCGTGCCTTAAATTGTGTGCTATCTGTCATGTATGAACTGAGATCGTGTTCAAAAATTCAGTTCTGAAAGGTGTTCTTTGTAAATTCTCAGGGTCGTGAGACAATGAAAAAGGCCAGCTGGCATTTGCTGTTTCTATTATACCTGAATGTAGCAGAGGAAAGTTTTAGGCTGTGTGCTTTGATGGATTGCTTGTTGTTATCTGAAAACACTGGTGTAATATATGGGGTTATCGTTCTGGTTAAGCAAAGCTGGAGGCTTTGTTTTTCATCTAGGATATAGGAGCTCCACTCCCCTTCTTTAAAAGTAAACACATTTAGTAATGAAGATATGTAACATATTTAGTGTTGTTATTTGATTAGGAAACTGAAGGAAAAAAAAAGCCTATCAACAAAAAGTACATTAAAGTCATTAGTGGAGAGTGCTAATGGTTCTAGATTACAATATTGGCAGTTCAGACTAGGAACATCTTTCTACCATTTATGATTATTTTGTAGCTGAGGTGATTTTGAGTTGTAGGTAAGAATAAAACTGTAGTTCCTCAGAGAAGAGGGGGTACTTTTCATTTGCATTACTTTTTCTTTGTCATGATCTGGACTATAAAGTTCTACTGAGATCTCTTGATAGATTTTGGGTTCAGATTTTGCAAGGAAAACGCTGATTTGAAATACACAAAGTTTTAAAAATAGTACTCAGAATACTAAGAAGTAGTTTAAAATACTTCTTTATTTATAAATCTGATCTATGAATCAACAAATTAATACTAAGTTCTGTATGATTTTTACTTGCAGAGTCACAAAAACCTAGGTTTGGGCCCCAGCAGAATTCAGCAGTCTTGTTCTCCGGCTTTCTCTCCTCTTGGTCTCCCTGCCCTCCCATCTTACCTCACTCAGTCTGTTGTTTGATTCAGGGTTCTCCCTCTCTTGGTTTCTTTTCTCAGCTCTTACCCTAGTCTTCTTGTGCTGCCAGCAGTAGTCCTCACCTGGATTTCCAAACTGAAATCTGTTCTGCCCTTCAGTCCCTTTTCATAACTAGTTTTTAGTTCTTTGAACTTAGTCTCAATCAACCCATTTAACTTGAAAGGCTTATTTAGAACTAGTAACATCACTTGAGTAGTAAATACCCGTGGAAAAGACTGGCGTACAATTCTTGTTATTGAGGTAACATGAAAAATATGAGATTATCTAAAGATCTGTGCAGAATGTGTTTGATATAAGTTTCTTTTACGAGTACGGATGATGGTTTGCTGCTGTTTATTTTCTTTGCTAAATGTACTCTTTCTTACTTTATATCCTGGCTTTAAGACTGTTTTCCCATAACTTATATGTTCACTAAAGGGATTTCTTTCCTGTCTTTTCCTTATAAGACGAAATCCTGTTCCGTATTATTAAAGTAACACAATGTATAGCTCTTGTAATTGCTCTAGCAATATATGGGAACACATTATAAAAGGGTGACATCTCTGATACAGCAATGAGAAATGCAGTAGAGCCATCAGTAAATAAGGTGTCACTATAAACATTATACAGTACTGATTTACAACTCTCTGATTTTTGTGAGCCATGGGATAATTACAACAGAAAAGTTTGCTGTTTCCTCATGGTAGTGTTGCAGCTAGACATCCCAAATTTTGCCTGTTTCTCTCTTAAAATGGAGTTGGTGCAATTCAAAAATAGCAAATTCTCTGGGATAAAACTGGCATTTAGACCGTCGGGCTGTTCCCTCCTGCAGCCGGTGCGGCTGGTGTCGGTGCTGGGTTGTACGGCACATACGGGCAGCACCGCGGGCTGCTGCTGACATGGGAAAAACCCAGCCTTACCCAGCTGTCATTTCTTCTAATGCGCTTTTTAGCTCGGCATGAGGTGTTTAGCCAGTTAACTGAAAGGCATGAAGACCTATGCGAAACAGCAGAAGATTTTAATGTAGACCTCTTGAAGAGTTGTGTTAATTAACATTCATGTGTTTTATTTGAGTTGCCGATCTCCTTGGTTGCCCCATAAAATCATTAGTATATTAAGGTTTTTTGTTTTTTTGAGGAATACAGATTCATCTTGCACACCTAAAATTATCATAGACAGCTCTGTTCTGGAGTGACAGAAATTCATGTTTTTATAACTCTCTTGTACTCGCTTTGCTTGCTGGCGTTCTTGTGCAAATGGAGCTAAGTTTTGCTTTTACAGAGAGATCTCAGTCTGAATCCTTAGCTGGGAGCTCGCAGTGTAGAGCACCACACAGGGCTCAATCACGTCAGAGGACAGTTGGAGACAACGTAATACAAATGGGCATGGTAATGAAAAGTCTGAGTACCTGGGCTGTGAGAAATAGCTAAGAAACACATCCTGGAATCTAGATGAAAAGATCTGTAGATTTGTTTTCGCTTTCTAAAGAAGACAGTTTATTTTTTGGCAGCTTTCTTTCCTATACTGGCTTCATTATTACTTACAGTGAAAAACCTCCCACAGCAGCTTACTGAATTGTGCAGTTTCTTCATGGTGTGGTTTTGTTATCCCTGGTGGGTCCTAGCCTGTAGCATGGTGATGTTATTAGAGGATGGCTGTCAGAACCGGGCTGCTGGCTCTTTGGCAGGCTGGGATGAACACGCCAATTGCTTGCAGGGTGTGCCAAGCTTTGGAAAGATTTTGCTTTGCCTCCTTACGGGTTTACCAGCTGTGGTTCCAGTAGCATAAATTCTGCTCTTGGCCTTTCCTTATGGAGAAGAAAGTGTCTGGTGCTATTAGTGCTAGAGGTTTTTTAATAGTTCCTTAGTGAAATGCAAATGCATAGCCTGATACATGTTAAAGCAATTATGGATTGAGGAATGTAGTTTTTTTTTTTGATTTTTTTTTTCTTGAGAGAAAATATATCTTGTTAGCTCTTTTGTTTGGTAATCCAGGCATTTCTAAAGAAGCTAGGAGAATTTAAATTATAGGTAGCAAGTCATCCATCCTTAATTTTCTGTCAGACCTTAAAAATTAAGTTTGGTGCAAATGTGTTCCTGTTTAAGACTCAGAAAAGAGAAAATTATCACCTGGTAGCATATGGCACTGGGCTTTGTTTACTAGCGAGCACTGAACTGTTTCTGTGAACTTGGTGGCAGTTCTCAGAGTTAGTAATGGACTGTCATACATCCACTGTCAATATGAAGTGTTTTCCTCTTTATTTGTACTTGAAGAACGCCTTGTGGTATCACCCCCAGAGTGCAACATATTTCTAGGTTACAGAATGATAACCTCAAGGAACTAAATGGCCTGGTTTTCTTTCTGTCTGCTGTTTCCACAGACTTCATTGGGATTTGTGCATACTCAGTGACCTGCATTTCAAAAGAACTGTTTTTAAGAAGACAAATTAATGGAAGAAATTATTCCCATGGGGATCTGTTTTCTTCCCACACAATAAAACAAAATAGGGCACTGCTGTGCTAACCTTAAACAATCTGAATGTTGCGGTGAAGGAAGATACAATCTTTGACACTGAACTGTGCCACAGACAGACACAAACACACCCCAGCTTGTTCTGCAGCTTTCGCTGCCCTCCCCTTGGCTCCGTGGGTCATTCAAAATAGTTTTTAATTGTTTTTACATAGATTTCAAAAACATCATTTTTTCTGAAGATGTGGTGGGTTTGGAGCGAGAGGAGGATGCTAGTGTTAGCTGGTACTTATAAATGCTTTTCTGTTCATTCCCAAAGTTTAGGCTGTTGCAGATTTTTAGCAGTCATTGCTTTAGAACATCTGTCAAAGTTTAATTCAATGAGACCTTGAGAGGTATTAAAAATGTGTTTTGAATTAAATTATTAAAAAAATCATTCTAAAGCAGTGCCCAAATAACCTCAAAATACTGTAAATCCTTCACTTAACATCACTATTGGGGTGGAAAATTTTTTTGACTACAGATTGTCAAAGCAGCAGAAGCTCTCACTGAATTCCAAGGAGGGCTGTTGTTACGACATACGTTACTACAATTTCAGATAAAATAAAAGAAGAGCCAAAACAGGTTTTCCTTCCATCTCATTTTCTCTGTTCGCTAAATTCAGTTCTTTTTGCTCAGCTGACTCATGTCCTGCCAGATTCCTCCTGTATTAAATTATATCTCCTCAGAATAAAAGTGCAATGGGAAATAATCTCAAGAATTCGCATTGCATCACAGCAGTTTAGACCCCTTCCCTGCAGGGAGGGCAATGTCCACGCACACCAGTATTTATACAGCGTCTGTCTCAGGACTGAGATTTTTTTTCCCCCAGTGGAGAACGCTCTTAAATTCTGCATGCAAAAATGAAAACAAGTTTGGCTTTGTACATACAGATTTTCATAATTATCATAGCTTTTCATAATGGTGCTAATTCCAGACTTTAATTAATCCATTAATCAATCAATTAATTAAAAAGCTTTATGTTAAAAATAAAGTCCATTCAGTATTTGAACCCTTGATACAGCAGTCTGATAATACTCACTAATAAAATCAAGAGAATTTTTTTTATTCCTGTCTGAATGAAATACAGATATTTATCTGTTCTTTTTTACGCCTAATGTTTTATGCCATTTGAATGAATAAACGTTTGTTTCCGTACTATTACACTAGCCATTTCCCCAGGTGACTACTGTAGATATTTGTCAAAATAAATCAGCAATGTAGCCTTGCAAAGTCTACGGACTCATCTATTTTTTTATATTTAGGTCATAAACTTCAGTAGCGTAGTGTGTTACCTGGCTGATTAATCTCAACTGCGTGACATCATATGCTTTGAAAACTGGGAACGAATGGAGGATTTTGAATATATGGTACTTTATGTGTATGAAATAGAACGTGAGAGTTAAAGGAAGAACTAACAAAATGAAGACACTTGCCCTATCTTCAGTCTTTTATCCAAAGCAGTTATCTTTGACACACGGGCTTGCAATGACCACATCAATGAGACTTTGATCGCTAAATATAAGAAAGCCCTTCAAAAGTAGTAAAACTTTAGCACAGACTCGTGGGGGAGATGAAGGAAAGCATCAGAAGAAAGTGGCGTTAAGACAAAGGTGGTTGGAGCGCAGAGAAGTAGCAGCAGGAGCAGCGATGCTGCCCAGGTGGTGGTGCAGCAAGGTGCACCGCGCGGCAGCCCCGCTGTCAGTGGATTGTGTGCCCCCATGGGGACTGTGCTCCCGAGGAAAATCCCGGGGCAGTGGGCCCCTGAAAAGAAGGTAGTTTCTCTGTCACGCTGGACCTAGCAGCGTCTCTCAGAATACTGTTCCCTCCTCTGCCCTGGCTACTTGTGTTTGCCATCGGCACTTGCCATCCCAGGAAGAGAGAGCAGCGCTCTGTTGGCCAGAAAGTGAAGGCAGGCACAAGCTATTGTAATCTCATTATCTTAGTCGCACCTGAGAACTTTGTAGGGCATTCTGTCTGGGAGCAACATTCAGGTGTTCATCTTGTTTTCTGCAGAAACTTGTGAGGATCGGTTCTTCAGCTTCCGTTTTCTTTCTGCGTCATTCGGTCTGTCAGTGATCTGGAGGGTACAAGTTTGCGTACTGCTGCGTCTGCAGAATGCGGGGGAACTCCTTGCATGTTGAGAACTTCCCACCCAATTCCAAGTACTAGCAGGCTTTTAAAATACCAGTAATCTGGAAGGCAGTATTGTTCAGTGATGTATGATGAGTGTCACAGCTCACATTCAGTTCCATCCTTTGTGTAGCCTTGGTGCCACAAGAAATAGCTATTCAGATGCTCAAATATTAAATCTACAGAGCTACCGCATGTCATGTTCCATATGCTACATATATGAATGAATGATATTTGATATCTAACTGTAATCATTATGGTCTTTATTCTACAGGAGCATTTTTTTGCCTTTTTTTTTTTGGTGAAGATAGTACAGGCTTTATTCAATTCTCAGTAGACGACAGGAAGTGAAAATGCTTTGTGGAGAATATACCGATTCTGTAAGATAAGAAAAACTTGTGCAGAGTAAAACATAGCCTAGAAAAACACTCTTAAGTCTGTGTATAACCCTGTGGAAGTGGTGGATTTGCTTTATGTTACATTTTATTTACAACTCAACTGTAACACTAGTCATTCCATTCCGAGTTCAAATTCCCACCTGCAGTTTTAAGCACCTTCAGTAATGTTCGTTTCCGGACTTTAACAGTTGTCTGTTCTTGCGCAACTCGCCGTGTTTCCCTCTAAGTGCAGTTTCACTCCGTGTGTTAAGTAAAATAATCAGTTTGGGTAAGGGATGTTTTAGTGAAGTGCTTTTGTATCTTTTTTGATAGAAGAACGAACAGTATTGTTCTCATCATTTAAACTGAATGTTTCTGCTAACAGAACAGGTTTAGGGTAGACTGGTCTTCACGAAGGAATAGATATTTCTTATGTTCCCTGAGGTATATACCATACAGGATGTATACAGTATAGCATGTTGCACGTTGCAGAACTATTGTCTCAAAATGTTTTCTGCCATCTTCTATGAATCTGGTGGAAGAAGAATGAAATTCTCTGGAACATGGCTTTTTGCAAGTACCTCTGCAGTGAAAATATACTTTTGTTTGGAATGAGAAAGCTGAAATGTGTTTGTCAGATGTCTGAGTAAAAAACTATTTATGAGATTTTTTTCAAAATTGTGTAGCTCACCGTGATTTCTTCTTTGAACTCACGCAGATAGGTAGTAAGCACTTCAAACAGCTACCTTCTGGCTGACGCTGGGCAACATCTGGCAGTTGCGGATGCTGGTTAATTAAATGCAGTTAACCTGATGGGTACAATTTGTTTGTGCAATTAGTTGTTAATTCAGAGCTGGAATATTCATTTAGTGTCTTTGGTTCCTGTTTTTGGTTTTGTTTTGTTTCTATTTTGTGAGCCCGGAGCCCTGCAAACAGCTTTATACAACTGCTGTCGAGTTATTTCATTCATTACAAAGTGTCTCGGTCAATTGAAGCAATTAAATATATGTTACATCTTTTATATAAAACAAAAGCCTGGAAATACTTGTGTGTGTGAGTGCATTAAGCGTTAAAAAAGCTAGCTTAAAAGTAAACTAGCTTTTCAACATTTTTGTGGATAGGATGAAGAAATTCCTTATCTATCATGAGTCGCTTAACTAGAATCATATATTTGTTTTGGTAAAATGTGTTGAGATCTTCAGGTGAAAATTAATACATGAGAGCAAAGTGTTACTGCACAAAGGTTGATTTCAAATGAGTTTTGACCACAGTCCATTGCTTCTTGTTTTCATCATAATACTGTTATAAGTAAATTTTGAAATTTTTGCTCTTCATTCATTGCTTGAAGTCAGAATGATTAAGAATGGCAGCACAAACATTTCTAGGATAGTGTGTAGCTATGCATAAGGATGTTTTTGAGCATGAGGTTAGCTGTCCTTTGTGTAATGTCACGCATAGGGTGTTACCCCACCATTACCTGGGTGGGGGAAAGGAGAATTTGATTTCATGGGGAAGAAAAACAAATGGATAATTCCCTGTTCTGTTAATGCCAATTGTTCATCGGGTATTAAAGTAAACCAGAAGGCTAGGGTGATTATGGTGGAATTGAGCGTCCTTGATTTATGAATGACAGACTCTGAGAGCCAGAGAAAGAAATCAGAATTAAGGTGCATTGCAGCAGTAATGCTGAAAGAGGAATTTTGAAAGACTGAAAATAAAATCATAACCAGTATAGATTATTGGACAGTAGAAGTAGCACCATGGGGAAAATGGTCTAAGATAGGGAGGATTTCCTAATAGTTGTTCTGCTGATGGTACTCTGTTGAATTGAGATGTCTTTTCGCATCTTAAGCTTCTCTTTGCTGCTATGTATGAATCAGGTCATTAGGCTGAAAAGATAGCTCCAAGTTCAGTCCTCACTAGTAACATCTTAAGCTGCACGCTTTATAGGTCAGCAGGAGAATTGCTATCTCGTGTCCCTGTTTAAACAAATGTTGCAAAGTTTGATTCTGCATGCAGCTGTAAATATTTTAGTTAAATGCAGACATTTTCCATATAAATGTTAGCCTGCATAATTGAACTGTGTCAAATAATCAAAATTATATTTATACACTAAGATACATCTCCTTTTTTTCTGGACCTCCAACATTTAGTTCTGACTTACAGTTTGTATATCGTTGTTTTGTACTTAACTTTTTTTTCTGCACTGTGTGTTCTACAGTTGTCTGCTCCAGCTGTATTCTTTATGGCTGGGAAGAAGTGTGTATAATGTTTGTAGGTGCTACCTGCAAGTTGGCTAGTTGTTACTTTATTACATTATTCTTTTGGCTTCATTTTCTATGTGAAAGAGTCTAATGCTTTAGTTGAGTTGTACTGGACATGGATAGTTTTCAAAAGAAATGGTTACTCCTATACCCGTGCATTTTAATTTGACAATTTTCTATTTTGCTTTGCAATAATTCTAGCATGAGTGGTAATTATTTTTAAAAAGTAAGTCATTTAAGACAGTACTGATTATGTCAACTGCACACTTTCATTTCACGAACTGTGGTAGCTTAAGAGATATATTTAACAGTGAAACATTCTAAACATGGCAGGTGGCACGCAGATGAGCACTGCAGATGCAGTGTACAAATGGCAAGTTATTTGAACAATAACTTGAGACTTGGTAAATGGAAATGGGTCGATCTTAGGGTGTATGAGATCATCTTTAGGCAGGAAGAGAAAAGTAAACATTAAATTAACATGTTTTTTTCTGCTTTGCACACTGAAACACCTCATCCATCCAGCAATAGCTACATAGTTTTGAGTCAAAGTTTGTATGATGCCCTTTAAATAAAATTACATGTGATAGCCAGGCTCAAAAGCTGCTTGTGTTTTAGAAAGAACAGCAGGTACCAAACAGCAATGTACCTGAACATGGAGTGACATGTCCCCAGTGGCAGAATGGCTAAGATGTCAAGCTGAGGTCTGAATCCTGCAGTGGACTGCTTTCCAGGCGCTGCGGATGTGTTAGTACATGTGGACTTGCTTAAACAGCGCCATTTACTACCTACCCCAGAAATGCAGTAGTTGGAGATGTAGGGTACAGTAACACAATTAAGAGCCCTAACAGTCTGAATCTTCTCGAGCCCTTAAGCTGCTTCTATCCTACACGTTTAGTCCTTGCTCAGACACAGCCCGCATGCTTGCAGCTCCACCTTTTAACCAGCCAATGTCTTTTCATCTGTTGGGGACTAAACCTTGGAAGAAGTATGCTCTGTTAACTTGGGAGTAGCATGGTTTTGACATCACCATTTACATTCTCTGAGCTGCTTTGAAGTGCCTCACCCTGGCTATCTTCTCGCATGGTCTTTGTATCAGTTTTTTTCCTAAGCTAGCCCTATCTCAGGCTTCTCCAAAGTCTAGTCACAAGGATACTTTGATATAAAATTGAAGGAGGTTGAGTCACAGATAGGTTATCCACTTAAAGTTTATCTCTAGGGGAACTTAAGCATACTTAGCAACTGCAGAAAAAAAAAAAGGGGGTAAAAAAAGTCACTGAATTCAGAGGGACAAGATTGTCTGGTCTATGTGATTAAAAAGAAAACTGATATTTTAGACAATTTACTGTTTGGCAGTTAAAAGTAAAGTCTGTAGTAAATAATGACATTCAGTGTATGGATTTTTCTTTTCCAGAACACCAGCTCAGTAACTGTGCCAGAAACACTGCTGTTTGTTTCAACTCTTGATGGAAGTTTGCATGCTGTCAGCAAGCGGACGGGAGCAATCAAGTGGACTTTAAAAGAAGGTGAGCAGATGTCCTGATGCTTTCTGCTCCATAACAATAATTGGTTATTCAGACTGTTGTAGAGCCTGGTAAATATTTGTTCTTAATTTTGCTCTTGTTCTAGACTCTGAGTTAAGCTAGTGTTTCTGGCATCATATTCATCTTCATTTTTTCACTTGCAGATCTTGATTTCCAGATTTTTTTTTTTCCCCAAAAATGTTTTAGCTGTAGTGGTATAATTATCTAAATAGGTATCATGTTATATGGGATGTAAGAATGCTTAGAACAGAATAGATGTCAAATGGGAGTGTCAGCCTGTGGAACGGTTGGCAAAGGGTTTGTGGAAGCATGATTTTATCTCTGGAATATCCTACATTCAGTGGTGCCACGGATATTGTGCAAACCTCAGGTCTTTTTGTCTATAGTAGACATCTAGGAACAGCACAGGTTTCTAAATAAAAGAACTGCAGTTGTGTACAGAAGTTTAACATTGCTGAGTGACTGGAGGGGATTTTGTAATTTCAATTACCTAGTAGAGATAGCTCTATCTTCATGACAAATTCAGTATTTAATACAGGTTTTTTTTTAGTGGGAATTTGATTGCATTTAGTGGAAGTGATAGCAGCAGTTTCTCATCATGTCTGGAACTAAATGAGAGAGCAGGTCAAATGGAAAGGAGTCACAGTGATTGCATCATTCTGTCCTCTTATTTTAAGAGCCTAATGCCAGTTTAGTAGGTGAGCTGAAGTGGTGGGAAATGAATTGTGTGTATCTGATGTCTGCATTACTAACCAGTCACTCTTATTTCTTTGAACATTCCTATTTGAATGCAACTCTGCCAGACAAAAAGTTAACTTCATTAAGGAGTGCTTTTATAGCTCCTCTTGAATCAAAAAGAAGTGAGCAAGTACTTTCTAGAAGGATCTTGGTTACTGGGTGTGATTACATTTTCCCCTCTCTGTGTCTCCACTTTAAATTTAGACCTCCACTTTGCCTGAACAGGCTTGGATACAGAAAAGGTTATCAGCCTCCTCCTTGGTTGTTATAAAGGCTATTGCAGCGCTAAGAGGAGCTTTCACTCTTTTTTGCTTGTCATTAAACTGACATGAACATACACTACTTTGTCCCATCCTTGAAGGATGTCATAACTAGCATTTTTCTGCAGGCAGACTTAGTAAGGACAAAAGTTTATTTGAGGAAGAAATGAAGGGACTTTGGTAATGAAAAGGAACTTGGTCAAAGTGTGTTGCTCAAGGAACTTCCCTTGTTTAAAAAAAAAATGTTGCAAAACTACTGTTTGTACAGTAGAACTGCCAGACTGGATAATCTAGTTTTATAGGACCTTTTTTTTTTTTTTTCCCTCTCTGTCACCGTGTTGTGTTCTGTGTGTTGCCAACATGAGGTTTGTTCAGCTGCTTTTTGCAAAGCACTTACTGTCCATTAGTTTATTTCTGTGTAATAGAACAGCACACAAGGTTCAATGAAAAATAAAAAAATTAGTGATAGTTTTCATAATTACAAGATGCTTCATGAGGTAACTTAGTTAAGTGTATATGGAACAAGGGCCTGTACATGTAAATTGGAGAATGAATTTGTAATTGGAGGGTTTTATAGTTTTTTTGCAAAAGTGAATTTTTGGTGGTCACCCAGTGCATGAGAAGCCCAAACAAAGGAAAATTGTTGGAAATTAATAGCCCATGAAAGTCCATACCATCTTGCTGTTTAAATCCCTGGATGGATTTAATAGTGCAGAATTCAGTATTAATATTACTGTGTAAACAGTTTTTCTGTGTGCGCTCTCTGTCAACAACAGGTGTGTAGTGTTACATGGGATTACTCAATGGAAAGTTGCTTGCACTGTAGGCATTGTTCTTGCAGGTGCCATTTCACCCTGAGTATCAGACAATGAACCATGTGTTGTATGGTTCATGTGCTTGGAGAAGTTCTGGAGGTCACCTGAAGTGCTGTAGAGGCCTTTGTCAGGAAGAAAGGTTTTATCACTGCACTTAAGCAGCCAGGTATTTAACAAAGGACAATTATTATGCATTTTATTTTGTTTGGGAGAAAAACCAAGGTGGTGTTCATTATCAGGCAGTACTTAAACAAACATGAAGATCCTGCCGTGTATGGTTTGTTTTAATTTAACACTGAAACTTATCTTAGGTATGCAGAGTAAATGAACCACTGGTTATCACCACAATAATATGTTTGGTTTTCCTGCCTTTGAGTAGTGCTGGCAAGAAAGGCAGTTTGATTACTTGTACTCCCCATGAAGCAGGCAAAAATTGGTTGTGTAAGTAATAGGACTCTCCAGCAGTTCATAAATGAAAATGTATTCCCTGCAAGTATATGTAGGTAGATTGTGGACCTACTTGTTGAGAATGCGTTGTACCTTCATTTCCTGTTGGCTTCTGTGTGTCCTACAATCTGACAGCTCTCAGGGGTTTTTGGTGGCCAGATAACTAATGCTGATAGATTTAGAGCCAGCAGAAATTGTTGTGAAGTTCAGTTCTCTGTGGCAATAAAACAATCAATGACAAAAATTGATTTAAAAGGTTCTGATTTCTAATACCTTATTTGTGACCTCTGGACTGCAGTGGACTAGTCACGGTAAGACAAAGATATAAAGACTATATATATTAAAGATATCCAATAGGTAAATTTTAAAGGACCAGTCTGAGATCTGTAGGTCCTGCTCCAATAACAGTGGTTATTCCCAGCTGGGAAGAAATATCTTTATGCATTGGTGTAAACTAATAACGATTGTCAAAATGATTGTAAAAGGGTTCTCTTTCCAACACATTCCAGAGGGTGGTTGGTTAGTATTTCTAACCTCAATTTCTTTAATTTCAACAGCAAGCAAAGATGACATGATTTTAAATTGGCCCGTTAGCCCAGATCTTATGGTAGGGCCTCAGATCAGGAAACCGTTTTTTCCAGCTCATTCCAGCGGGGCAGCAACTTACTCGCTTGCTCTTTCAGAATCCCCCACTTCTCCTTTTCAGTCATTGGTTTTGTATGGTCTACTTAGGGATGCATTATAGCGATGAGAATGTGCAGCTCTATCTTGTGCATTAAAAAAGACTCGTTCTTGACTTGGCTAAAGGGTAGATTTATCTTGTCACATGTTTGTGAAATATGGAAAAAAAGGCAAAGGTGTTATGTTTAGTATTGCAGTTACAGTTTCAAAAATTGTATATATGGCTTTTTTCCATATGTGTATGCAAAATATGGGTTAGAATTATTTCAGAATAATCTGGAATATATCATATACTTTTGCCCGCCTACAAGCAAGTAATACAGGCAAAAATAGTTTCTAGTCATGATGCAACCAAAACTGTGTAGGGACATCTGCTTGCCCAGGTCAAAATGTTCAGTGAAGTATAACTGAACCCCAAAATTGCCTAAATTACTGGATAGACATTATGCTAACTGGTTTCTGATAGCTACTTTACTTGTGAGTATAGTGTTAGAGTTGTAGAATAAATCTTTATAATCTAGAATCAGTCCTATTAATTTTTTCATCCAAATTTATTCTACAGGTCTTTTTATTAATGTGTAAAATTGAAAGCTTTTTAGTTCTTAAAGAATAATGACTTTGAAGTTACACAATGACAAGGAAAGGTTTCAGCAGTCTTTTTAATAGTATTTTTATTATCCTCATGCCATTGAACTCTCTGTGTGGGGGGTAGTAATTAGTTTTGCTAAATTAAATTCCAGCTAAATTTGCTGGAGTATCAGTGGCACTAACTTTACAAATGCATGTGCTTGTTGACTTGTGTGCATTACCAGATCTAAAGCTAGTGTATATTGGAATTGTAGGATTTGAATATAAGGATTTGAGCTTAAGGAAGAGGCAGATGTATTTATATCACAGTTTTATCACATTTTCTTTGTGATAAAGTTTTTGTTTAGATGCCGAATACTTCCTGCTTTGTTCAGTGGTTATCATCATTGTTGGTATTGGAACAGATCAAGCCAATTAGAATGACTTACCTAATTACAGGGAACTGCAGTTCACGGAAACTTTGCAAGCAGGATGTGCTTCCAGTCTCAGTGTGTTAACACTTGAGCGCTGAGCTGTTGAATAGAAGATAAGGCCTCAGTCCTCTTAACTTGTGCAAGAACCTTTTCCAGTTGACTCGTGGAGCAGAAGGTGACCTCAGTTCTAAGATGATTCAGGATGTTTTTTCACTAGTCTGTGTTCAAGCATACAAGAACTGTTATATGACTTGACAACAGTAAATTAACCTCACAAGATCCTCTTTTATCTCTGAGTGAATTCTTATTTCAAAACAAACTTTGAAGTAAAATTGGACTATGTCCCAGACCACATGAAAGTGAATGCAAAGATTTCATTGTCTGTCTTCAGAGTATCTTTGTAGAGCTACAACCTTAGTTCAAGATAATGAAAGTGTTAAGAAAATGAGAAAACTTGCTTCACCCCAGCAGCTAAGAATGTAGAGAAATGGCTTTCCACAGCCATTTACAGGTGGATAGTGCTACTGGTGAAAAGAGAATTTCTGTAACTTCAGAAAAAATACCCCTCACTCTGTTTATGTTCATCCACTGTGAATAGCCTCTTTGATGGAAATGAATCAGGATTATGTATTTTGATACTAAATACTTTCTAACAGTACTAGGTTAAAGGTTGGGCTAGATGGTCTTAGGGGTCTTTTCCTGAATGATTCTGAGATTCTGTGATTTTTATGATATACAACACTTACATGTTGCAGGAAGCCATCAGAATAATCAGCAAATACTGGAGAATTTTTCTGCTGCTTCATAGTAACAACTTAATCTATTCTATCTACATCTTTATCATTGCTGCTAAATCGAATTTCAGTTACTGAGAAGACAAGTAAAAGTAAGATTTTTTTCACTCAAGCACTGTTCTTGATATTGAAGACAAGATACTAAAGAAAAAAAATTAAGGACTTCTTGTAAGCATGATGCTTCTGTATGGCACTCACCAAACAGCTTAGGACTTAAGCCTTTCTTTCATGTGCTCTGATATGCAAGTGTTTCAGAAAAACTCATTACAGCAGTTGGAAAGTCATTTGTGGGATTTCTGGCATTGTTAACGGAAGTGTAGGATATTGCATTTGTTGATGCAATTACTGTGAGTGACATTTTTCCAATGTCTTTCAGAAGTAAAAGGATGGGGTAAAAAGCTTACTGCAAATACATTTTACATATGTGTGTGTATTCCTTCACTGTTATGGTGCTACGTCTTCAATAAAAAGATAGAACATTTGAGACAGCTGGATCAGAGTGGAGCACTTACTTTTGTAAAAGTAGATTGCCCAGTCTTTGAAAATTAAGTGAAATCAAGATATTTGTACAAAAAATATTTAATTTTTATTCACTGTATTTTGAGTGCAGGGAGGGAGTCATAGGACATTAGTAACCAGATTCTCCTGCAAATGTCATAAATTAACCAGGACCAGTTGCAAGAAGACGTGGTTTACCTTTTGATATTTCCTGTACTTGTTCAGATTTCCCTGAACATTCTTTGAAAAAAAAATGAAATACTAAAAAGTTTGAAAAGGTCACATTCTGTCCTGTTCTACTGTAGAGTGCGTGTTGTGTTATGTCAGTAACAGCGCAGTTAAAAAATTTGAAGATTGATTCAGCTAGTACTGTTTATTCAGGCAGTACTGATTATTAAAAATAATTTTAAAAGTTTCTAAGAGTAATTTGGATGAGAAACTATCTCTTGCTTTGCCTAAGCTGGCTAGAAAGTAATTTTTGAGAAAATCTGCACTACTATACTTAAAAAAAAAAAAAAAATGTGTACGCAGTCAGTTAGCACTTCAAAAGCAAGTTGTGCAGCTTTGTTATCACAAATGATCGTTTGAGGAGATGCTTGTAGATAGGACAAAGTTGCTTAAGCACATTTGTTGACGCAATTGTCTAGCAGTAGGCAACATCACCACAGGCAACAGTTTATTTTTTGCCCAGTGAGACTCTCAAAGTATTCAGTAAGAGACTTGTAAAGTTTATTTGGTTTTTGCCTTGAGGAACACCTATAGCATTTGCATTAAATCTTCCTTTAACTGAGGCAGGTGCCATTTTCTGCTGATTTCTGCTGCTGTTTCTGTCAGAAAACTGGGAGGCTTTCACTTCCCGTGAAGCACTTATGATTATAGAAGCTCTAGCCTGTGGTCTTTAACGTCTTGTTCTTCTTTTAGTTGGGTTCTTCTGGGCTCCTGGATACTGGCTTGTAGTAGTTCAACCTAGCAGGTCAGCTCCAGAGCCGAAGTGCTGTATACAGCAGCCATCTAATGCTTTTTTCTTGCTTGCTTTTCTTTAGTAGTGGAGGGATGATGTTGTAAGTGACCATTTGTGTTGCATCTCCTAAAGGTCACGGAATACTTGACGCAAATGCCGAGAAATAATTGGCATACGATCAACTGCAAGCTTGGGTCCTCCCAATATCCTGAAACCAGTTTCTTCACACAAGGGACAGGAATGAATTGCTTGATGTAGTACAGTGGAATAAAGGTTTGGCTAAGTAGTGTGATCTGCAGGGACGGGTCCATAATGATGAATCACTTGGCTCCTGGGTTTGAGTGTTAGTTACTCCTAAGTCCGTCTGATGTTTGCTTCTGTTCTCAATAAATTAAATGGTGTTTATGATATAATGTGGAGCTGTACACTTACATATCATTCCCATCTTACATCAAAGAGCAGTGGCAGCCGTGATAATAACTTTGCAATGGTTTTGCTGGGCACGGTATGTATGATTCAGTGCCAGAGTAGAGCACAGCTCTCTCCAGCTAACTGGGTTGTTCCCAGAAGCTTAATATGTTTTTGAGTAGTTTATTCTGACACCTTTGAGGATGTCTCTAGAACATTTCATAGGCTTAAAAAGAAACAAATATATACAAGTTTTGAATGGAGCTGCTGTGAGAGTGTTTACTGTTGTAAAAAGAAATTGATGAAAATAGAAATAGATACACTGTTGTTCCTTATATTGTGCTTTCCTTCTGTCTCTGAAACTGTCTGTGCATCTTTGATGACTACTACTGCTTTTAGCTGTGTTGCTGCTAGAGATATGTTTAGGTAGGGCTTTCTTATATTTTTTTAATCTGTTTTATGAAAATGAAGGGACACAGTCCTAGGTCATTGTCATCAACCCAGCAGTCTGTGTGGTGTAATACACTGCAGAGTGGCAGAGACTTGTAACACCCATAAAATGAATCATAAATTTCTTGTCTTGCTGAGCTCTGCAAATACTGCAGTACACTCAAGCTGTACAGAACCTGTGCCAATTTCCTGATCGAAGACTCTCACAACATCATTGTTTTTGTTCTTATTTCCTTCCTATTGCAGCATAATGTTTGCTGCAGAGACAGAACAGGTGAAAAAACAGAATTTGTTGGTTTGGTCATCTTTAATCTTCTTACTTAGACTTATTTTATTATAATGGTTTGATTTGCCCTGTGAAGAAGTGAAGATAACGTTGCACCCTCTTGACTTCTGAGTTACTTTCTGCCAATATACCCATAAATAAACGCAGACATTTGTCTTTCTAATTCTAGAGTATGTCTTACAAGTCTGGTCACTTCCATGGTTTTGGCATCAGGATTGAAAATCCCATGTTTCAGGATTTTGTGAGGCCTCAGATAGTAATTTTTAGGTCCCATCAATTTACATTAAGATCAGATTTACTGTTCTTAATTATCCTTTAATATGTGAAGATCTAGATTTAATACTGTCAGCTTCAGTTTTGTAACTTCCTTTTGTTGATGAAAGCTAAGCTGTGTTTCTGACGGTTCAAATACCAACTACTGCGAGATTGTTTCCATATCTTTTGATTTTTATGTAATACAGATTCTTGGAGAAATTTTAGTGGGGAGATTTATTGAAGTGAAAAATTCAGTTTTAAGGTAATTTTGTCTAGTCCTTGGCCGACTTGTTTTTATTTTCAGTGACATGCTGTTCGTGGCAGTTTTCACTTGGAGTAGGAAGTGGAACTAGGTTTTTCTGACTTGCAATGGAGCCTTGCTTTTAAGTCATTGGCAGTCACCTCGCTGATTTCAGTAGGTGTACAACTAGGCTTTCAGTTTGTATGTTTCATTTTAAATTACATGGTGTTGGCTAAAAGCCATAGATTTATGTGCCTGATGATAAACAAGGTACCCCAGACACAAAGTAGCAAATGTTTGTAAAATACAGATTAAAAAAGCACTAGGTTGGCCTTCTGTTATGAAAATATCAACGTGCCTATTTTTGTATCTGTTCTCAGAGTCTCCACAATCTTCCATTAGCTGTAGCTTGTTTTTAAGTAAAATAGGTTGTTGAAGCCAGTGCGATAACAGCAGTTGCTGCAAATTATGGTGAACTGCCTCCTGGGCAACCAGTGCCCAGAGATCACATATGCATGCTGAAAGCCGAATGTTGTTACTGTGAATACAGGCGGCTCCTACAGATGGTGTGCTCTGTCCAGGAGAGAAATAAGGAGACTTGGGATGCAGTACAGTACTGCCCTTCTCCAACTCTGCTCCCATGGGTAGCTGAGGAGTAGTGTGGGTAAAAATAAGCAAAGAACTCCAGGTCTAGAACTTCTGAGGTGCTGAGTACTTTCCCATTTTACAAACCCAGTTTCATAATCAAACAGGATATCATTGAGGCTGCTGGGATGGCCACTTTCAAACTCTGTGCATCAGCCATTCAGAAAGGAGCAGGATGCAGGCCTGATTTGGTCCTGAGTCTAGTGAGATGAAGGAACTGAATTGCCAGTATTATGACTTCTCCTTTTTTTGCTTATGCAGATCCTGTACTACAGGTGCCAATACACGTGGAAGAGTAAGTCTGTTTCCTTGCTCTCATTGCTTGCTTGCTTGATTTTCACTGACATCTTGAAATTTAGTTTAATTTGAACCAAAACTATGTATGTTCTGAGAAGTCTTGCATAAGTGAATCTTTAAGTTTAAAGAGCAGGTACTGCTCTTTATATATAATAAGCTACATACAATTCTCTTAACTTGTATAACACTAAGATGAAACATCCTGTCTGCAGATTGTTCTCTTAAGACCTTGATCAAGTTTAGAGA
The DNA here is from genome assembly GCF_964034855.1 of Anser brachyrhynchus. Lineage (NCBI taxonomy): Eukaryota > Metazoa > Chordata > Aves > Anseriformes > Anatidae > Anser > Anser brachyrhynchus. The sequence goes on from NC_137711.1 coordinate 4,167,649, forward strand.
TGAAGTGTGATAACTGTGCCAGAACCTTAACTGAGCAGCTTTGAAAATGACAGAAACAGATAGGGAGTGATCTTTGGGTTTTGTGCTTCTTATTTTTTTTCAAATAAAAGACTAAAACTAAAAGACTAAAAGCACAGGAAACGCCAACCACGGCCACTACCAGAATCTTCAAATGAAACCCTCAAGCTACTACTTCAGAGTAGTTCCTCCAGCATAGCAGTCTTGCATTTAATTCAAGGCTTTAATTTCGTCTCTGTAGTCAGTGGTAAAATTCTTTCTTTTTTGTGGTTTTGTTTTTGAATTTGGTTTTGATTTTGGTTTTGGGTATTTATTTATTTATTTTGGTAATTTGCGTGGAGGCTTGCCTTTTCCTCTTAAATTTTTGAGTTTTGGCAATCCTTTTATTGTTCCTTGCCTTCTTTATCCTCTGATTTTTGTTTTTGTTTGTTTGTTTTTGCTTCTTTGTTTCTTGTTTCTTTTTTTTAAAAGCTTTCAACCAGGTGATTGTGTGCCACATATGGATCTTTGAATTTTCACATGCATTAGTAATGCTATGTTATATCAGTTCTGAAACCTCTTCATATTTTTTCATTTTCACAGTTAAAAAATGAAACTTCAAAAAATGGATAGTACAAAGTCAAAATGTATAATATTAGATGAACTTCTCGAATGTTAGATGAGCTACTGACCATAGTTGCTTTCCTGTTCTTTGAGAAACAGAGTATTATTATTATTATTATTATTTTTTAATCGTTTATAATTGCTGCTTAAATCCTAGGCCAGCATTTCTTCCAGACCCAAATGATGGCAGTTTGTATACACTTGGTGGCAAAAATAACGAAGGCTTGACTGTAAGTATATGTTGGAAATTCTCTCCTCTCACAGTTGTTTGACAAGCGCCCCAATCAGATTCACAAGAAGTACCCAAGGAAACGTTCTACTTTCTTGACAGTACTATAAAGGCCATCTGGTTTTATATTATTTAATGGAATTATACCAGTTTCTTGGAGAAGCTTGATCACACCAAAAGCCATCTGTTGTATGTCCCGATGTTAGGATACAGGTTTTTAGAATGACAGTGCCTCTATGTTCTTTTGCTAGCACCTTTGCAGAGTGATAATATGCTTTCTAAGAGTGAAACGTCACCTTCCTTGTGGCCATCAGGAAATCATTGCCACAGGAAAATATCAGTAATAGACGCATTTGTTTTATCCACTCGTACTATTTTTTTTTTTGAAACTTGCTAAAATAATGATGATGACAAATAACATTTCTCTGGTATTATCTAAACGCTGTATGATCTCTGTACAACCTCATGGGAAAGGTGTGCTCAGAATAACACAAATCGGATATGTCTCTTTCACCCAAGTTCTAAATCTTCTAGAACCATCTGCCAAAAGACAGGATTAATATTTACTCTTTACTGACACCTTTAGAAGATGTCTCTATAAGATTTAGTGAGGAGACAAAAATGCTGACCCTTTCCTAAATACTCACCAATCCATGTAATCCACAGATGTTAGCTAACGTTGGACTTTTATTTTTAAACCTTGTGATGAAACTCAGATAAAATGTTTGGCTTCCTACAATTTTCTTTTCTCCGGCAGCTGCTGTGATTTACTTTAAGAACTTCAATATTGTTAAATATTTTAGCATTTACTCACCACTCTACCTCCCCCCAGTACAGCCAAATCATAACTTGCAAAATGAGTCTTGATTCTTTTCCTGTGTGAATCCAGGAAGCAGCAATCCATTTGAATTACCAAGTTTCCGTTATTCTGTTAATCTCCTTCATTTTTGAACTGAAGTAATCAAATTTCTGATTGGAATCACTATTATAAAAATAATAAAGAAGAGTGGAGTAATTTCACAGAATTTAAGTCAACTTTGCCAAGGACTGGTCTTTGTTACTGATGTAGCTTGTCTGTTACTCTTGTGACCTCATCCCAATCAAAATCTGTTAAAACATAGTAAAGGGTCTTCACCCATTCTGTAAGAACAATACAGGCTTGGCAACATCTCAAGAACACTGTGGGCAGAGGTTCATGCTTCTCCCTCTCAACAGTTTCATTTGTATGAAGATATCTGGCCTTTATAGTTGTTACTGTGGAGAAACATTTTATACCCGTTACAGTTGAGGCAATTAAACCACAGTACGTTGAAGCCTAGAGAGCTTTTAAGTGATGATGGTAGACCTTAAAACCACAGAGTCTTGGCCTCCAACCCTCTCTGCTGCAAGTAGTTCACTCCACATGCATTTCTCCTGTTGTAAACTGTTTGAGAGAGACTTCGTCTGTTCTGGGTTTTCGGAGGAGGGTCTTGACCTGAAATTTTGCATTCTCAGGGAACTGCAATAATGCAAGCAAAGAATAAAAAGCTGTTGTTTGAGGTTTCTGAACTTTTCTGGCCAGCCTTTTCTATGAACAAAAGCAGACTATCAGAGCAATATAAATAAGTTTTTCTTGTTGTCCCTCTTTCCCCTCCAGAAACTTCCATTTACCATCCCAGAGCTGGTGCAGGCATCTCCGTGTCGCAGTTCAGATGGGATCCTTTACATGGGTGAGCTCAAATTAAATCTTTTTTAGATTGTAGCATATTCAGTAACCATAAAACATAGAGACTCCCAGGCAGACTGCATGGAAAAGTTTTATTTTGGGTATTAATTGTAGTTTTTCGTGAATGTTTCTGATGATAGAAAATCGATAGAATATAAGTTGAATTGCTGTGTGAAGATCAAAAAACCCTACTTTTCTTGAGGGAGAGAGTAACTTTTCTAGGCAGTGAATAGCCTGTATGATTTTTTGTGTCTTTATATGCTGTCTCTCAACAAAAAGTGATTTCTACTTAGAATCTTATCCTTATAAATGTCATTGACTGCTTATAGTACGATTATCATTATGTCAGAAATCCCCTTGCAACAGGGTTAGACACGTTCCATTATCTGAGATACAGTGGGCTCACTTGCAGTATAGATAATAGCAAATTTGTGGTTTACTTGTCCTGACTCATTCTAGTTGTAGATGGATTGGGAAGAAGGAAGAAGGAAGGACAGTTATTGCTCATGACAAGAAGAGATGTGTGAAGGATCAGGATGAACTTAGTATTTCAGTCTGAAGGGACAATACCAACTTGTGGTTCTCTGCTTTGTGTTGTTCCAGGAAAGGGGTGAAAAATGTCTATTTGAGCCTCTATACTGGACACATATATGTTAGAGTCGCAGACTTATCAGAGAATTATTGAAGGTTGTGGCTCTCACATGGTCTTGAATGTGTTGTTAGGATTACAGTTCTTAATCAATTTGGAATGTGTAGACCCTCATCATTTCTTCTATCTACTGTCCTTCAACAGCAGCACCTCAGTCTCCTCTACTAGTTTATAGGATTTTTTACACTTGGAATTCTCTTAGATATTATTAATGTAAAAAAGAATGTTAGCCAATAGTACTTACTATTCTAAATACTGTATTTAGTTGTTCTCGTCAATATTTGGAATTGGCCAGCAGTGCTAAATGATGAAGCTAAGCCTGACTAAGAAGTTGGTTTATTAAAAATGCTTTATTCATATTAAGCTCATGAGCCTGCTAAGGAAAAAAGAGGGCTGAAAAACTTAATGGGAGTACAATTTTCCAACCAAACGGTAACACAGCTTAAATTATGATTTCAGGTAAAAAGCAGGATATTTGGTACGTGATTGACCTCATGACTGGGGAGAAACAGCAGACCTTGACTTCTTCATTTGCAGAAAGTCTTTGCCCATCAACGTCCCTACTGTATCTTGGGAGAACAGGTCATAGGCTTTTTTTTCTGCGGCTTGGAAGATAATTTGTTTTCTTTGTTGTTGTTTTTGTTTTGTTTTTAAAGTTTAGGATCATAACAATTGACCTTCTTATCAGTCCAAGTTTTCAAGTTTATTTCTTAGAATCTGTTCAGTAAATTATGATTTTAGACTGTACACAAATATTTTTAACTCTTCATGGCTGTGGAAAGACACTGCTTTTTTAAATTTGGGAGTAGTCATGATCCATTATTTTTGTTGTTGAGTAAGTGGCATTTATATTTTATTTAACAATGCATTCCACTATCAGCTATGAACCCAAGTTTGCTGTGTAACATACAGCTTTCATAAAAAATGTTCAAGGAAAATGGAGATACAGCATATTTATTGACTGAAATTACTGTATTTAAAGAACTTAAAATCAGACCAAGAACCCATGTACAGGTGTTGACTAGTAAGAAGGAATGAATCATATAGACTTGCTCTTTAATCTCTATATTAATTCATTGTTTAAATGTTTCTAAGTGTGATAGTTCAGTTACGGTACACAGCAATGCTGTATTTTAGGAAGCAGGGTTTGGAAATTTTAAGTAAAACAGAGTACATCAGAAGAAGCTGTGCAGTAAAAACAAAATGCTGGTGATGTGGGCAGTAACTGCCTGCAGAGCTTGTTCTGAGATCGCTGTAGATCAGTATATGAGTGGATCGGGTATTGTCTTTAACAGCTGTTAAATGGTTATTTACCAGGAGTGTTGGGAAAATGAAATGCAGAGAGCAGTAAGCGATGTGTGGTGTTTTGAAGAGTGTCTTACATTTGAGGTGATTGATTCTATTCTCTCATAGGTTTTTTTGCTTCACAGACTGTATATTTTTTAACAGAGTACACGATCACAATGTATGACACCAAGAAGAAGGAGCTGAGATGGAATGCCACCTATTTTGATTATGCAGCTACTATGCCTGATGAAGACATAAAATACAGTAAGAATTTAATTTTTGTAATTTTTGTTCACGTATTGGCCATGGGCATTGCATACAGGCAAAAATATTCTGATTTTTTTCTATAATGAATAAGTTGAGCTGTCTGATATTTTTTTGCGGTTGTTATGTATCTGTCAGTTTTTATTCTTACTTGGCCTAATATCTAGAGCCTGTTAGGTAGCTTCAGGCTAATTCAATCTCAAAGGTTCAGGTTAATTCAATCTGGAAGGTACTGGTCTTGACTCTTAAAATTTAGTGAAAAATGGCAGGAGAGGAAGCAAACCTAAACTGCAATGCACGCTCAGGAAAAGCTACTGCACATACTCCAGAGTTGTCTGTTGTTTTTGCCCAGAGTGCAAGTGATTCCAGGCTGTTGGCACATCCCTTGCAGGTGCAGAAGGTCTGTGTCCTCCCTGAAGGAGGCCTTAAAGCTTTGTAGTGAGGCTCCTGACAACTCTGGGAGGGCAACACAGAATATGGATTTATAGGAATTGTTATGTGAGGAAATACTTGGGTTCCTGTGATGGACTGGAGGTATAGGAGACAACAGGTTTCATTTGCTCTCTAAGAACAACTTGGAGAAGGGACTTTCTGTCTATATTTTGTTTTGAATAAGTGGATCAAAGGAAATTATTTCATACCCTTAAGATACTAGAGCGTCTTAGTTGATCTGGCTGCTCTATAGATTTTGTGCATTTAATTCATCTCATCAAGAAGTAGCCATGTGTGGCTTTACCATAAAATTCCTGTATGACCTTGGATGTCTTACTTTGTCTCAGTATCCAAGTTTGTAAAAGGGAAACAAACATCCCACTGAGAGAGTTTGAGAAGCTTAAATTATGTTTGCAATACTTGTGCTAATCAGCTGGATGCTGCAGAAGAAATGTGAATTACATCAGTGCTGATAACTGTGAACAGCAGTGACCTGCGCTCCCATCTGAGAATCCCAACATAACGCTTTTATTATGATAGTCAAAATGTATGAATACTAACATCAAAATCAGTAATATTAATTAAGTAAACACTGTTTATGGTTCTATAAAACTGAGTTATTTTGCATTTAAACTAAAGGCTCAACCAGTTAATTTAAAAGATTATAATATAATCTCTCCTCACTGCTTAGGGTTTAAGTGCTGAATAACTAGCATTACTGCAGATCAGTTTTATTTAAAGTTTCTGAGTGGAAGAGGGAGTCCTGAAGCGTGAACACGTAAATTTCAGGGGTAGGTTATGACAGCTGAGCTGCATGGAGAACTAACAGACTTGTCCAGATCTAGTGCCTATAAAAATAAAATTTAAATTTATAAGCAGAATTACATACCAGGTCAATGAGATAAAGATAACAAGTAGATAGTTTCAGATTCTGCCTCTTAGTGGGTGTTTTTCCACATGGCACAGCTATTGCACAAGTAAAATACACCCTCATGATATGGTAAACCTCCTATGTTAAACAGTAGAGTTTGTTTTCTTTCTTTTTGAAACTTTCCTCTCCTTTTTTAAGAAAACAACAAAAGCTACCTTCTGAGGTTCTGGAATAATCAACAATAAATACGCTCGATTCTAGGTTTTGCCTAGGTGTTTTGAACACTTAAGCTTATCTTCCAGAGCTGAGTTGCCGCTAAGTAAGGTTAATCAAAATGGAGTCTGCTTGGACTGCCCATTTGCTATCACAGGCACTGGGCACAGAACAGCTCTGCAGGGTTACAGCTCTACTGGCACTGAGTCTCCTGAATCTGGACACTGAACAAACCATGGAAGAGCTTTCAGCCATTTGTGAGACCTCTCAGTCACCCATGAAAGCTCCCCTTTCAGCATGTGGCGAAGGCATGATTTGTGTGTGAATTAATCTGTACGTTTAGAGCAGTGAGATCTACAAATCCTTGCTGTTGTACATGCTGAACAGATGAGCTAAATAAATGTGGTTTTCCTGCTGGTTTGACAAAACTGAACTTTTATTGGCTTAACTTTTGACAGCTCTTCATTCGCAATAGAAGATGTAATGAGCTCCACAGTTAATGTAAGGTTTGAACTGTTAATTTGTATTAAAGTTGCATGTAAGCAACAGTCCAGATAATCTCTATCTTATTTGTATATTGCAGAAATGTCCCACTTTGTGTCTAATGGAGATGGGCTGGTGGTGACTGTAGACAGTGAGTCTGGGGACGTGCTGTGGATTCAGAATTACGCTTCTCCTGTGGTAGCTTTTTACATCTGGCAACGTGAAGGATTGCGGAAAGTTATGCACACAAATGTGGGGATAGAAACTCTGCGATACTTGACATTCATGTCTGGGGAGGTTGGACACATTACCAAGTGGAAATATCCTTTCCCAAAGGAAACAGAGACCAAGAGCAAACTAACGTGAGCATGAATATTCCTGTTGTTCTCACTATTTGTCAGGGTTTTGTCAGCAGCCTAGCTCTCCAGCAGTCGTATATCATATTTCATCTTTTACTATCTAAAGGCAGAGACAAAAAAAACTATGATAAATTTAGCAAATATATATTAACAATTTTTATCAGATGTTCTGTGTTGACTTAATAAAATAATATTTTAATAATGTAGATTATAATGTCTTTTTATAATGCATCATAAATGTATTTTTATAATGTTTTTTAAAAAAATGTAGTTTATAATGTAATTTTTCATTTAGGTGCATAACATTTTGGCAAATGTCAGCTGTTGAATAATAAAAAATAGGACATGAGTTATATCATGAGTAATGACAACTAATAATGCTTTCATAATTAAAAGGAATGGCTTGATCATACAGCAATACTTAAGTTTATGAATTCAGTGTTTTTAAGAACTAGATGTTGATGATTTTAGAAATTCATGCATTAGTTTTATAGGATTGTGTTGCCAGGGTATTAACTCGGCAAGGTTTTAACCTTGGCAACCTAGCTAAGATGGTAAAACCATCATCTATTTCTTTCTAACATGTATTGTTTTTTTTCCAGACCAACTCTATATGTAGGGAAGTACTCCACAAGTTTGTATGCATCACCATCAATGGTGCATGAAGGAGTAACAGTCATGGTAAGTTGGGAGCTGCAAGAGTTGAATGACATCTGCTGAAAAGTGTATTTACAGAATTTGTATTGTTCTGAGTTAAAAAGGAGTTGAAATGAACTCTCTTTTGAGTGGGAGCAGACACTGGAACATACTTTATTCAAAATGTACAGAATTATTGTAAAGTGCAATAAACACACAAACAGCTTATTTATGTGAGAAGTATCTTCAGTGTATCTAAAACAGGGATATTTTGATTGCATCTGGAATTCTGAGACTTCTGTTGTGAAAGCATGATATGCTTTCCTAAGTAAAATGATTTTATAACCCTATCATTCTGTCTTGTAATGGAAGACAAACTTTTATGCAGTATAAGGTGGACCTGTACTGATTAAGTTTGTTCCAATATCTGAAAAGGGATGATTCTTATTAAAATAGAAAATAAAACACTGAAGGCTGTAGGTCTACAGCAATTAGTTTTTAAATTGCAGATTGCTATCAATAAACGCATGGCAAATTGAATATTTCATGAAACAATTAACAGTAAATGTTTAGAATGCATGACCGTATTTCCAAAATCATTTCAAATGCTGCAAAGACGTGACTGTAGCTCATCGGGAATTGTGCCAGACGAGCTTAGCAGGAGTGGACCGGAGGTTGCTGCGCAGTACTGTTGATGTATTGTGGTTGCTATTAAAATTGCTTTTTAAAAATTTTATTTATTTTTATAATCAAAATAACTCCCTTTTGATAGGAAACTGTACCATAGTTATTTTTTTCTCACACAGTGACTGTCCAAGTAGGAAACAAAGCTCCTGTTTCACTTTTCTAAAAAAAGAGAGTAATCTCATCACCTAGGCAACATGTAAGTTAGGTCTAATGTCCAAGGCTGTTGAAGCGTTTGCTGAGGGTGTAACAGCAGTATTTACTTACGGTGACTTTGCTGCTGAGAGTTTTTGCTTGCCCACTAATTTTGACCCTCCATTGTTTTTATTTACTTGCCTACTTAAATATTACAGAGAAACAGTACATCATTAATTATAGCAATTATCTCTCTTTCTAGCCCCGTGGCAGTGCCATACCCTTACTAGAGGGTCCAAAAACAGAAGGAGTCACAATCGAAGACAATGGCGAGTGTGTTATCACCCCCAGTACGGATTTGAAGTTTTCAGGCAGACTGAAAGAAAAAAACAAGCTCAACTACTGGAACGACTGGCTTTTAATAGGTATTATTTTGAGGTCCCTCGCTTAGGGCTTGTCTGCTTGTCGGGCAGGTTCACATTGCCATCTCGTGGACACTTCTAACCCAGGCCTAAGAGCTGGTTTTCTGCTTCTGTAAATCAAAATCACGCCTAAACCAAGGCAATTACTAAATTCTAGTAATCATTGTTAATTCGTCCCCTTTGGAATATGCATTAATGTTTTTAAGCAGATATCTGCTTACTGTTTTTTCCAAGGCCTCTGCTTTCTTCAGTTTGTAGGACGAGGAGTGCCCAGCTCAATGTGTGGAAAGTTGTTTGTTTATTTGCCCCCTCATCCAGAGAGGGGTATAGATAATTTACTGTGAACGTTGTTGTACATACTATATTCTGGTTCTTTTGGATTTTATTGCGCATATTACTTTAATTCTCATTATAAAGATCGGAAGTTCATGTCTTCCCCATTTCACAAATATCAAGGCACTCCAATTGGAAAAGCTGGGAGCACAGTAGCTTCTCCCTCTTCTCACTTACTTGGTTAGCATGAGCCAAAGAAGTGTGAAGAGCAATTGTAGCTAAGTGTTGGATTGATTCTTCCTTCCTTCTTACGCAGTATGATTCATTCCCCTCAGAACCATTTTAGATCTCAAACACAATCTTTGCTTCAAGGCCACATCACAAAGTAAAACTATCTTGAGAGAGAGCCAGCTAGGAGGCATTGTAATGTGTGTTCCTGGCATGGTCACAGAGAGCTCAGGAACCAAATCCACCGTCAGTGCCTGAACAGGGAGTTAGTTCTTCACGACTGTTTACTATACCTGTGACTGCAGGGGCGGAACAGGGGAAAAATGTTTTAATTCAAGCTCTTGTACTGTGATGTTCATAAGTCTTTTGAAAATCAACTTTATGTATGCTCTTAAGCAAAGATGCTGAAATCAAGGTCATCTTCCTTTAAGAGGGACAATTTCTTATTTCAACAAATGTGTTTTATTTAAAGGGCACCACGAAACACCGTTATCTGCCCCTACAAAGATTCTGGAGAAATTCCCAAGCAACTTACCCAAGAGGCCTGAAAATGTGATTCCAGCTGACTCTGATAAAGCCACTATTGAAGAGGTTTGTGATGAGAATAATCATCTTACTGGGTGATTAAATAATACAGAGGAATAGAGGTTGTGGAGAGACTCAGAAGAAAAGCCATATGAAATTACTTCACATTTCTTGTGGCAGATTTTCACGTACCTTGCATGTAGAATCAGTGATATCATGAGGTGTCATTCTTATTTCAGAATAAGGGCTTTCAGATTTTTTTTCCACATGCAATACTCTCTTTGGTAGGATTATAAATTATTATTTTTTGTATAATAATTATTATATAATTTTAACTTTATAAATTATTAGAAGTGATCTAGCAGAAAGCCTAGCATATAAATCATCTACTGCTTATGGAAGTCTTTGAGCTAACAGAGCTTTCTCTGCCTCATAGGTTATTGACATAGTGGAAGGTTCCGCAACAGAAGTGCCTCCTGCTGTTCCGAAGGACATTGAGGAGAAACTTGCTCGGCCTATTGCTCGGCCAGAGGCTCCTGTGGACTCTATGTTGAAAGACATGGCCACCATCATTCTCAGCACTTTCCTGCTCATCGGCTGGGTGGCTTTTATCATCACCTATCCAATGGTAATGCTGACTTAGCTTGGGAGGCTTTTCAGTTTTGGGAGTCAGTAGTATTTGACAGCTAACCCCAAGAGGTGACACAGGAGTTAGGAAATAATGCACTACATTTGTTTTTCCTCATTTTTAAGCCCCAGATATGCAAGGGGTAACAAAGGCTATATATTTGATATAACAGTGATTTCTCTTGCATATGTGCCAACTCTGGAGAATTATTATTTTTTAATTCCACCAGTTCATTTTCTTGTGTTACTATTTTCCATGTACATGATCTTAACGTTAATCACTGGCTTCACTCCCTCCTTCCTCATCTGAACCACTGTCAGGTTTTCTGGCTTTTGGATCAAAGCCTTGATCCTTCTGTGATTGAAAGACACCCAGTCAGCCTAATGAGTTGGCTTTTGCAATATTAACCAACCTGTGTGATTCCTCAGCTTTGCTATGAAATTTCAGAATGAAACTGAAAACGTGAGGGAAAGTCCCTTCAGTTCCATGGTCTAGTTAGCTAATAGTATCATAAGAAGAAAAATTTTCCCTACCTTTTGGATCTATCTACCCTAATGGCTATAGTGTTCCCTTTTGTGACATGACTGTGAGAAACTTCACTCCTTCACTTACGGAACTGAGGTCCTCTTTCAGAGTGTACATCAGCAACAACAGAGACAGCATCAGCTGGAAGAGAAGATACAGCTCTTGCAGCAACAGAAGCTGCCCTTTCATGCTCCCAGTGATCTACCTCCAGAAACAGATTTCTTAGACACCTCCTACGGACGGACAGAGAGTTCAGCTACCAGCACACCAAATATGTCCCCCAGAGCATCAAACCATTCTGCATATTCCAGCATCTCCACCTCTGATGTTGGGAGCTGCCTTTCCACTGAGCAAGAAGAGGGAGGTAAAGTAGTTCTAGTGTCTTTATTAGGTCTGTATTTCCCCACTCAGTCCTTATTGATGGTACTTTGTGCATCAGACAGCTAAAAAGACCATCATCCTACCTTAGTCTGACCACTCGCAAAACATTGTGCAGGTGTTTCATCCCTGACTTTGTTTGAGAAGTATTTGCTTTAGAAAAACATCCAGTTCATAATTGCTACCTGAGGGATTTACGTTGTCCATGAGAGTATATTCTTATAACCTGCAGCCATTTCAGGGAGAGGGTCATTTAAATAATATGTATCAGCTAGAATCCAGAAGTAAGGATTATGCAGTGTGGTCTGCCAGTGTGTTCTCTTTAGGCCCTTCAAAGACTATGCAGGGAAGCTACTAGTAAGCTTACTTCCCTTAACTGTCAATCTGCATTCCCTGAATTGAACAAAACATACACTTCTTAGAAAGTTTATCTGCTGAGGACCCTTAGTCTCTTATACTGTTTGAGACATCATCTTTTCAGACGTACAGTTAGTTAAGGTGTTCTGTACAGAGTAAGTTTGAATCTCTGTGTTGAGTCATGCACCAGTATGTGCCTGCTCAGCATGAGTACCAAAATGCAGCTGTTAATTTCTTTTGATCAAATGTGTTGTCAATTTAAACATGAGCAAAAAGATTTTTACATGCTGGCCCAAAAGGATGCCCAGTTGTACAAGGCTGGCTTGATCCATCCTAAAACAATCCGCCTGTTTCTTGTTTTTGTTCAGATGATGATGCAAACAGAGTGGTGGTTGGCAAGATTTCATTTAACCCAAAAGACGTACTGGGACATGGAGCTGAAGGAACAATTGTTTACAGGTAGAAGATAATACATGTATTCAGTATTTAATAATAGACTGATTAATGTATTATTGCATTAGGGTCATTCTTTTATCTTTTTTAATACACCTATTTTGAACAAAAATACTTTCTTTAAAAGTATTTTATGCGTGTGGGGAATATTTTCACGCAATATTTCTTCTCTAGCGAAATTACTTCTCTTTTATATGTTTAATGACCAAAGGTATCTGTTTCCTGCATGAGAAATGCTTTAGTATGCCTCTGTAAAATGTCTTCTGTTGTCATTCACTTTGTACCTTCTTGGTCTACATCAGCCTTTGTCTAAAAGGTTGATACGGCTTTCCTGTCCGCAGGGGGACATTTGATAACCGTGATGTTGCAGTGAAAAGAATTCTTCCTGAATGCTTCAGCTTTGCAGACCGTGAAGTGCAGCTGCTGCGGGAGTCAGATGAGCATCCTAACGTGATCCGCTATTTCTGCACAGAGAAAGACCGGCAGTTTCAGTACATAGCTATCGAGCTGTGTGCTGCCACTTTACAGGAGGTGATGAGTCACTTGCAAACCTAAATAATGTTTTGGTCTTCTCAATGGAAGGCCTTCAGTTTTCCCATAGTCTTAAGTTGTTGAAGTGCCTGCAGCAGATGTCCCAGTTATTTTCACCACCACCTCAGAAAGTTACACATTCCTACAAAAGGGATGTTCCTAGACCTTCAAGACTATCTTCCCAACCCTGTACTGACCTAAGGGCAGAAGTTGTTGTCTTTTAGTATTCCTTCTTGTGAAGGACTCCGTTCTAGTCATCCTCCCTCTCCATCAGGACTTTGAAGACCCCCAAAATGCTTCTGGAGGCATGGTGCTATATACAGAATTCTAGCTCTGAATGATGTTTTAGAGCTCATCACCTTCAGGCAAGAAAAGCTTTTGCATGTGTGTTATCATCTAGCATTAGACTGCCTGCAATTTTCCCAGTTTGAATTCGTTTTTTTTGCATATACTTATTGTCTGTTCAGAGGCTAATGATAAGCAATGTCGTCGCTGACTCTTCTGTTTTTCTGTCATCTTATACAGTACGTTGAGCAGAAGGCCTTCAGTCACCATGGCTTACAACCCATCACCCTCCTGCAACAGACAACAGCTGGCCTTGCTTATCTGCACTCCCTTAATATTGGTAAGAATGCCTCAGGGTTCAGTGTTGCATAGAGTGGCCCAGTTTCCTAACCAAAAAAAAAAGAAAGAAGAGAAAATGGTCTGATGCTGAGGGCTTGCTCATTTAATCTGTGGAGAGACTCCACCTAGGGCTGGCAGCAAGCAATAGTTTCTGTCCTAACACTTCTTTGACACTTACCTTCTGCCTGTAAAATTCCACTGCATTGGGGTAGTAAGGCTAGGCATTACCATTTGTTCAGGGCACTGCATTTTTTTGGATAGAACTATAAAACATAATGACTGCTGGTGATGGAATTTAAAAATAAGTGATGAGCCTCTACCAGTGACATTAGTTCGAGGTTAGGACAGATATAACAAACAGTAAATAAAGTTTACAAATGTTGTTGGGATTGCCTGGAGTGGATAAATGGGTGTTTGTAATAGTCCACAGGGACCTGAAGCCCCATAACATCCTCATCTCGATGCCTAATGCCCATGGGAAGGTCAAAGCTATGATTTCAGACTTCGGCCTGTGCAAGAAGCTAGCAGTGGGCAGACACAGCTTTAGCCGTCGGTCAGGTGTGCCAGGAACTGAAGGGTGGATTGCCCCCGAGATGCTGAGTGAAGACTGCAAAGAGAACCCTGTAAGTCTTTTCTTTCCTTCAGGCTTCCCTGGGAAAAGGCAGCACAACCAGCAGGTGGCACGTTGTTGGTCAAACCTTAAGCTGTGTAGTGCTGGAAGTCCCAGCATTCATGCATGCTTCCAATTACTTTAACAATAGCCCTTCCCCCCACATGCATATAGTAATTTTTATGAGTTTTATATAGCAGAATGTGAATCTGAAAAGTTTTATTCTGCACTCAAATGCAAAATAACCACCCCTATGATGAGGCTGAAAGGCTTCAGGGCAAAAACAATGTTGCTATTAAAGGTCATTTATTTGCAGACATATACCGTGGACATCTTTTCAGCTGGCTGTGTCTTCTATTACGTGGTATCTGAAGGGAGCCATCCCTTTGGCAAATCTCTACAGCGACAAGCCAACATTCTGCTGGGTGCTTACAGCCTCGAGTGTTTGAATGCAGGGCGCCATGGTAAGAAAAGCATGGTAAACATGAAGCGCTACTGACCTTTCAATGGGTGCTAAAACTGCAGTAGAGATGGCGGAACAGTGACCCACAGTGAAACCAACATGGCAACAGTGAAGGCTGTACTCCTAAAGTAAAGGTCTTGGTATTAGTATCTGAAAGCATCCCAGCTATAAAAAAGAGGAACCCTGAAAGTTTGACTGTAGTGCTATTACCATGTATTTAAAGGGTGGGAAAGAGGTGACCTTTGATCTTCATAGCGCACTGATTCAAAGCTTTCTGTTGCGTGCCCAGATTATCTACAAGGGCAGTACTTAAGCTAGTGATCAGGATTGTACAGGAGGAAGTAGGAAACGGATTTTCTAACGATACAGAATATTAGCATTCCCTACATTGCCTGAATTATCACTCTTTTCCTTGCAGAAGACATAGTTGCTCGTGATTTAATAGAGCAAATGATAACCATGGACCCTCAGAAACGTCCATCTGCCAGCTGTGTGCTCAAACACCCCTTCTTTTGGGGTTTAGAAAAACAGCTCCAGTTTTTTCAGGTTTGTCTTGACCATTTTTATCCTTTTAGTTCTAAGGAGGCCTGTAGTCATTCTTCAGATCCTGAATTCAGTTTCTCTTTGCTCTGTGCATGTTTGAGAAGGTACAATGCAGACCACCTTGCCTGTTTTTAAGAACAGGGTAGACTGCTGTGGTAAATACGTGCAGTGAAGCCCAGGGGGTGGGAAGCAGCTGAGGACCTCAGGTTCCTTTCAGTCTTTTCTATTCTATGATTTAAAAAAAAAAAAAGCTTTGGTAGATTGTGATTCATATCATCAGAGAAGCTTTTGTATCCTAATCCCAAGCATAATCCATTGTATTGTACTTTGTCAGGAAGTGAGGTAGAAGGAAAGCTCTGTTACTGGGACAGGTTGCAACTGGCCAGAAGCAGCATTTTTCAATAGTTGGGAAAAGTTTGGAAATACAACTAAAAGTAACCTCAATATCTCTTCTAGGATGTTAGTGACCGGATAGAGAAAGAATCTTTAGATGGTCTAATAGTCAAGCAATTAGAAAGAGGAGGAAGAGAGGTGGTGAAAATGGACTGGAGAGAGCACATCACTGTTCCTCTTCAGACAGGTAAGAGAGATTTTGTCAGAATGGAAAGGAGTTGCATGCTGTTATTCCCAGTTTGCAGGGATAGCAGAATAAGGATGGCGTCTCAGTTTTGGCATGACCTTTACCTGTCAGCAAAGTACTTCTTCAAATTAGGCTGCATGTTTACATATTGAAACAAGTCTATAGAAATACATGACTGTAGGCACATGTACCTTATTTTTGAGACCAGCAGCTACAACAGTATCGAAACACAAAAAGAGATCTTGTATTTTATTTTGCAGATCTTCGAAAATTCAGATCGTATAAAGGAGGCTCAGTACGGGATCTTCTGAGGGCAATGAGAAACAAGGTAAATGCTTTGTCTGTGTATACACATACTTGGGATACACACCTTGCAAACTCCAGCCACTGCAATTTGTTTTTCTTCTTCACACTGTAGTTCTCCCTCCATTTGTTCATTGTTGCCAGCCTGCATCTTACCTTATTTTAGGTGTGTGTGTATATACATATATATATATATAAAATGTGTTTTTTTTACTATATTACTTTACTGTAAAAAAAAAAGTTACTTTGTTCATGAAAATGCACTTCGTACAGACAGACCTATTTAAAAGAGGGTTTTTGAACAAATGCTCTCTGGCTGAGCTTTTCCCTCTTCTTTCTGTCTTCACAGAAGCACCATTACAGAGAACTGCCTCCTGAGGTGCAAGACACCCTGGGCTCCATCCCAGATGATTTTGTATGTTACTTTACAGCTCGCTTCCCTCACCTGCTTCTACATACCTACAAAGCTATGCATATCTGCTGCCAAGAAAGACTGTTTCAGCATTACTATAATCAGGACTCTGCACAGAAGAGCCTTACAGGAGACACTGTTTGAGAGGAGAGAGATGGAGCTTTCTTAATCTGGGACCAGCATTCCAAGCACAAGGCTGTGAAACAGGCCTACCTTTAGCAGGGAAAAGGGGGAATCAAAGAGCTGAATTCTCTCTCTTTGAGGAAACCAAGCGTCCAAAAAGTGCCTTGTACTCTGCCTGCACTGGATCAGGAGATAGTAAGAGCCCAAGGAGCAATGAAGCTCCAAAAGCAATGAACCCTGGTGATGGAGTTACCCCAAGAAGGGTCTTCAGACAGTGAAAAGGGAGCGTAAAAGCTGGGTATAACCATCATCCAGTATCCCTATACTGTACTTGATTTTATAACTTCTGTTTTACTGCAAAGAATCAAAATACAGTGATTGAAATCATAATTATTAGGGGCTGGGATCTGCAAAAGGAGCCTTTTAGTTGTAGCAAATCATCAGAACCTGCCATTGCACTACTGCCACATTCTCCATTAGGCACACCACAGTGATTGTAAAGGGAATAATTTCTAATTATCTAAAACCTATAAAAAAGACTACAGTTTAATTCCTAACTACCCTGGAAAATTAGTCCCTCCTACTTGAGCAGATACAGTGAAGTTCTAAAAACAACATCGACTTGAAAAAAGTTAAAGGTTTACCTACTTCAAAAATAAACCTCGTTTAATTATCAACCAGTATTCACAAAAGAGCTTGAACAGTACTTGACTTAAAAATCACAGTATCAGAACCAAGCTACGCAAGTAACTTAGCTGGGGAGAGGCTAATGATTTATCTACTGCAAGTGTTCCTTTCTTACAAAGAAAGGTTACCAGGTGCAGAGCCAGAGGTAAGATGAATCCTGGGGAAAAAAAAAACCTAAATCCAAAGTAATGGAAGATGTACAGAACAGTGAAAATTCTATAGTGTTTTAATTGGAGGAAGAAAGCTGTAAAAGAACCTCATTTTCTGTTTGTACAGATGGATAACTATGTCCACAGGAGACCTTTTTTTTATTTTTAAAAGATGCAGTATTTCTTTTCATTGGCCCTAAAGCTGTGACAAAGCATTAAGTATGTGCAAAGGATGAAGAAATGGTGAACTCTGATGATACAAGTGAGGGTGTTCTTTTACAGTGTATTTATTTAACATATTTATATTTATTTAATTTTTACTACAAAGTAGTATCAAATCAAAGTGGTACAAGTATAAAGCATGCAAAATCTTTCTTAATCATTTTTGTTTCTATTTAATCATATTACAACAACTGGAAAAGTGATACTGCATCTTTCACTGGAATTTGTTAAAGGGGAAACTACAAAGTGGAGAAGCTCATTTGTCTGTGCCATTGTTTTGTTACCTAGTAAGTTATAGACCGTTATATGTATGATTGGGTACATACAGCTATTTTTCTGGAGCAACTTCACTGGAAGTTTTTTCCTAGTTTTACAAAGGATGAAAGCAATTTACTGAAGACACCAACTGTGCAAGTTACATGTTTCTAAAGCTTGAAAAAAGGGTAGTTTTTACCTAAGAAGATTCAAAGCCTATTTCATATTTTTGTATTTCTCATGTAAAGTTCTTTTATAATTCTACTAAATAAAGACTTGTACTCAGATTTAAAAGAAAACAACAACAACTAGAATTTCTTTTCATGATAGCGTGTGCCTGTGGAAATCGGCCAGCCCACTGATCTGTTGGGAATAAACCCAGGTTTCAGAACCAGGGCTAGAGAAGGTGTGGGGGGGTGTGCCCGTGTGAAAGATGGCCACACGAACACCAGGCCTGCAGCAGCCACATCCTGCCTGCAACAGACAGGGCACACACTGCTCAGGGCCTGCTCCAAGCACTCACTTCCTGCTGTTCAAGGCTAAAGTTCTGATGGCAGAAGTTACAGGGGGAAGGAGGCTGGGGAGCAAGCAGCGAGCCTCCCTGAAGGCCCAGGACCCTCACTTTGTTGCCCTGTCCCCAGGCAAGAGGCACCTACCTGGTGGTGGCTAAGGCAGGTGAACAGGTAAGATCAAATGGCTGGAGTGACTGTGTGCAAAAAAATTTACTGCTGTACAGTATCAAGAGTCTTGTAACTAAAAAAAAAAATTATGTGAAACAGCTGAAAGAAAACCACGTGATTTACAGGAAAAAGCTGCCTACAAAATTTATCTTTGGTTGGGGGGGGTGGGAGTGGTGGCATAAACAAACATCATATAGAGCTGTGGGAAGGGGAATTCTATGTAATTATTAAACTATACCACTCACTGTACCCTGCCCCAACACTTTTGATTACCCTGTTTTGGCGTGGTGCTGCCCATCACTTGGGTGTGCACCTCACCAGATGATGCTTGCAGGAAGCAGAGCGTGTCTGCTGAAGCTACAGGCAGGGCTATGCTGCTACAGCACTGCTGGGAAGGGGTGGAGCATTAAAGTGTTTTGCCTAAAGTACTTCCTTTTTATTGCCAGAGATACTTAAGATACCTTTAGAAGAAACCCACCAGAACAGTGTGGAAGACGAGGCTCAGCAGGCAGGGCCTCACACTGCAGCTGGCTGTTGCATCTTTCCCTGCGGACAGGATTTGGAAACACAGCACTGCAAGCAGCTTGATTCCCACATGCTCTGCAAGGTAAGCCTTTGCACTCTGCAAGCCATCCCGCAGCTCTCTGGGTTGGTCCTGCATGCCCGAGCAAGTAGGGCTGGGGGAAAGCTGTGGGTAAGTGGGAAACCTGGAAACCTATTCTCAGCCTGATTTTACTTTAGTGGTAGCAGACCTATGAAAAGCATGGCTCCCCCTGCACTGCCATCCATCTAGCTCTGCTGCCAAAAGGTGTGTGGAGCTGTCTTGCTGAGCAGCTCTTGAATTTTGGGGCTGGGGCAGGAGGGGCTAGGACAGGACATCCCCCCTCCCCCCCCCCCCCCCCCCCCAAGCCACAGCTACAATGCACACAGGTGGCATGGTGGTGGGCCCCGCAGCAGCAACTTGCCTCCCCCAGGTGCTTTTTACAACAGGGGAGCAGGAGCCCACTGGCCAGGGCAGCGCCTCCCCCCAGCACCGCAAGTTTCTATTCCCTGTTAAGTTTCGTTTTCACCAAAGCCACGCCTGGTGGTGTGATGCTGGCTCTGTCCCCACAGGGTGTGACAGAATGACGTGCGCAGGAAGGGGGATGGCACACCACGAGCCACATCACTGTATGAGCACAGCCCTGGGAGGCAGTGCAGAGGCAAAAGGCACTGAAAGGCTAGTATTTATATGACATATTTGGCCTCTCACTAGCCTCTGAACTCTGGAATAGGCAGCCTGTGTACACCTATTCTGGAAAGATCCACTTCCACCCATGGCACAAGAACTAACAACAGTGCCAGAACAGTTGGTCCCCTCAGTGACACCAGGTACTTGGCTTGCTCAAACCAAATCTATTTGGGCATGCTGGCTCTTTAATCAGCCCACAAACTTTCCACAGCACTAACCGGGCACTTAAATTTCAAACAGGCACTTGCTCCACAGTTCTTACAGCATTCCCCAATTCTCCTAGGCCCAGTTGTCTCACCGAACAACCACTGTTGAACTTACCTCTCACCAATTCCTGGTCCTGGGGAGCACTCCAGTCACCTTCCAAGTTACAGGCTTCTGACTTTCAGACATTTCTGAGAGCTTCAACAAAGCCCTACTGAGCTGCTTTTTATGCTGGCTGCACTGGTGAGTCTGCTCCTTAGACACCTGAATTCTGAGGAAGCTGCAGGTGATGCTGTTGTACTGCCATCAGCAGCAGGGAGGGATGGGGCTTACCAGGCTACAGGTACCTGCTGAACCAGTAGAGTTGAGCTTGCACACTACAGTAAGAGCAATGACTCCCCCCTGGATCCCCAGCCCCTTTGCTGTGACTCCTGTCAAGTGGTCCCTAGCTCAGGGATGGTTACTGTTAGCTTACAGTGAATCTAACATAAATTTCAGTTATGCTGAGCACACTTATTTAACACATTTCTTCCTATAGTACAGAACCAGCTATATTTGCTGCAGCCCATCTCTCTACCACGGTAA
Source organism: Anser brachyrhynchus (assembly GCF_964034855.1). Classification (NCBI taxonomy): domain Eukaryota; kingdom Metazoa; phylum Chordata; class Aves; order Anseriformes; family Anatidae; genus Anser; species Anser brachyrhynchus. Next base: position 4,188,208 of record NC_137711.1, read on the forward strand.
ATGGAGTCTGAGCAAAGCAGAGCATGTCAGGTATCAGGCCAGGACACCCCCTCTAACCCAAACCAAAGAATCTTCTGCTGGGTGGGAAAGCAAGTTATGCTGCTTCAGTGAGCACAGCAACAGATATAGAAAAAGATGGGGAAAAAACAAGCACACAAAAAAAGAAAAAAAGGAGCACAAGATAGGGAATAAGAAGGGGAGAAGGGAAGGGGAGATTAAAAAAAAACAATAACAAAAAAGAGATACAATGCAACCTGAGGGAAACAGTACTGTAAGGCCACCTTTCTTCTGTATTTAGCACTAGTAGTTGTTAGATGGGCACAGCTATCAGCACATGCCTCTTCACACGTGTCAGAGAACAGGTGGCTTCATACAGTACAGGTGCACAGAAGCACTGTAGCTGGCAAGAACAGGCTTTTAAGAGGTACAGAAACTACCCTGGACCACAAGAAAAAGTGGGGAGGGAAGGGGAAAACAAGTTAAGTCAACTGTGAGTAACAGGAATGTTAATTGTTATTATTTGACAATTGTTTTTTCACCTCTAGGGTTTTATTCATTAACCGGAGGATTTCTCCCCCCCAAAGACAATGGGTATGTGTTGCTTCCAGAAAATTTGCACTTTGAATGTAGTGATTTGCTTTTTAATAAATGCATTTTAAAGGTTCATCTCTACTGGGGAACTACTCAGTATTTTTAGTACCATTACAATCCCTAAGATATTATCTTCATAGATCAGTAAATAAACAAATTCAAGTGGGCAAATAATCTACCTGAACCTCTTCAAGGTTAGCGAATTCAGCCCATCAGTTCCAATAACCTTATCATATAATCCTCTTCTAGAAGAGGAGTGATGAAAACAACCCCAAATGTTTTTGAGTAGTTTCCAAACCTCATGGTTTCTCACTTCACTGATTATTAGCCTTGTACCACTGCTTAGGACTGCTCTTGATTAAAGGTAAGAACACCGTTAGACATTAGAACTGACATATTTGAGAAGACAGTTTCTCATTGTAGCTGGTAGAAAGAAAACAATTTAGCATTCAACACAGACAGCTATTATTAGTAACACAGAATTTTGGTTCCTAGATTACAACACAATACCTGTGGATAAGTGGGATGAGAACCATGTCCGATGCTGGCTACAATCTACTGGAATCAAGGAAGAGTATACAAGAAAACTGCAAGAAGAAGAAGTGACAGGTCCAGTGCTTATGGAACTGAATGAACCTTTCCTCAAAAAAATAGGTATGAAGAAAGGCCAAATCCACATTTTACTCCTCAAAAGAGACGAACTTCGGCAGCTAAAGGAAAATACAAAACAAGAAAAGCATTCCAGTAGCAAAACGCCTGACAGAATTGATACACAAAGAGATTCAGTAAGACCCAAAAATGTCTGTCCTCAAAAAAGTTTAAGCAAAGACAGCTGTGGCCCACTACATGAAACAAGTGGAGAAAACACAGCTTCTACTTCTGGCAAGAAGCAAGGGAGAAATAAATCCCAACCTCAAACCACTGATGAAGTTTTAGACCTCAGCAAATGTCGACCATTTAGAAGTGAAGACCCTGATTTCAAGTACGTGAAAGGCCGAGTTCTTTCTCCAGAAACAGGCGTCAATGGTTTAATCATACCTTGCCACGAATACAAGTCTTTTGCCATTGCTGCAGAACTGAACAAACAGCAGTTGCAGTCAAAGTTTGCCTGTGAAGTGATACGATTTGCTTCAGCCTGCATGAACATTCGAACAAATGGCACCATACATTTCGGTATCATGGACAGCGTTGAAGATAGCGGCTATAAACATGGACAGATCATTGGCATAAAGGTCAAAGATAGGGAATACTATGTTGATGCATTAGATTACATAGAAAAATGTTTTTCTGAAACTGTGCGAGAAATTGCAAGGAAATGTGTCCACCCACCTGTTTTTATTGAAGTCATTTCAAAAGACTCTCAGGAACAAAGATTTGTGGTGGAGGTTGATATTGAACCAACATCCAGCGTAGTGAAGAATAAAATTTTTGACGTTTATTTACCTAAATACAATGAAAGCAGCCAGAAGGTGACCCTGACAAAAGATCGAGCTCTCTATCAGAGACTAGGCGCAAAATCTGAACCTGTAAAGCCGGACGATCTAGTTGCTTTTATCCAGGGCTTACAAGACAGGGATGCTCAAAGAGAAAAGGCTGAGCTTCTCAGTGCAGAAGTACATACAGAAGTATCTCAAAACTTGGGAAGGAAGTTATCTATTCTACTAAATGATGGCAAGAACTATATGGACGATTCTCTACGGTACATCCTTGTCACAAACAGATGTACAGAGGATGATCTGAACTCTATCAACTTTTTAATGCATTTGAACATTTTCTGTGTCTTTGACTTTGATGAACATTCTGTGTCAGGACTGTATGGAAAGTACAAAGAACACCATGCAACGAGGTCTTATTTTTTACAGGATTTTTCCAGTGAAAGCAAGACTGGCAACCCTCCAGCTCAGAAACATTTGTGTCTGTTTGATCAGACTAGTTGGATATTCTGCAATGGGCGCAGCGACTACCTTGGGGATGATGAAAAACCTTGCGATGAAAACACATGGATTAGAACCAAAAAGAAATACCTTAAGAAAGCAATCACTCGTATCTGCGATGAAATCCTGCCAAAGCGGTCTTTCATTGTGCTTATCCTGTTGCTATCACCAGTTAAGAAACCGATTGTGGACACTTTTCAGGAATTCTATACAGAGATGAATGGCATGGACTACATCATTTGCATTGCAGAGTCCAGAGAAATTCACGGGAAGTGGGCTAATCTAGCTCAGGCATCGTGCAGCATTGAGACCATAGAACAACGCAGCATTGTGGGAATGAAACTAAGCCATGTAGATGCCACCATTCAAAAAATGCTGCCTTCTACAGCACACCCCAGACATCTGCCAGTTTCCACACGAGCACTATGCACACTTCCTTCGCTTGAAGAAGAGAAAATGTTTTCCCTAGAAATCCTTTGTGTTGATCAATGTGATGATATTAAATTAGATCTTTTGTCTGAAAAAGAAATACAAGAAATAGAACAAAACTTTTACCAAGGGAGAAAAATCACCTGGAAAAATTTCTGGCTTGCTGATAAAGGACACTGTGGGGAAATCATTGAACGTGAAGCATGCAAGGATGCTAGCAAACTCCTAGATGACATTTTACAAGGAACTGGACTCAACTATTCTGTGGCTAAACTAAAGATATTCCACCATCCTGGAAGTGGTGGAAGCACAATAGCACGACAAGTTCTATGGAAAAGAAGAAAGGACTTAAGATGTGCTGTTATCAAATCCTCATATTCACCTGCAACTGTTTGTGAACATGCACTTGCATTTAGAGATTACGAAGAGAAAGAAATCAATCATTGTCTTCCTGTGCTCCTCCTAATTGAAGATTATGATGAAGACTATTTAGAAGAAATAAGGAATGACTTAATGGATGCTGTAGCAACTAGAAAAATTAATTCCCCCAGACCTTACTTCATTCTCATGTCCTGTAGACGATCCAATGACCCCGAACGGCTTTGTAAGGCTTCTCCTCTGGACACAGTAGCCGTTACTCACAAGCTGACAGACTCAGAGAAAACTCTGTTCAAAACTAAACTTGAAAAACTGAAGCAGAAAGATGTCAGGCCAGAATTCATACTTACATTTGTCTTGATGTGTGAGGAATTCAATGAAACATACGTGAGAGATTTTGTAGGCCACATACTGCAAGACATAGACCATTCTTCCCGTGATACACTTTTGATGCATTATGTGGCTTTGCTTAATTTTTATGTACCTAATTCATATGTTTCACTATCACACTGTGAGGCTTTTCTGGGACTGGGTGCATATACAGAAACAAAGTCAAGAGCATATGATTTTAAAAGTAACTTAAGTGAACAAGCAAGAATGATTTTTATTGAACTAAGGGAAAGTACCACCTATATTTCATCTGTTCGGATAATACACTGTCTGGTTGCAAAAGAAATTTTGTATCAGCTTTCAAGGAACCAACCTCAAAGTCAAATTGCAATGTCTCTTCTTCAGGAAAGGATGCTTTTTGAAAATAGATTTGGACGAGAGGAATTCATAAAATTCATCAGAGATCTGTTTATTCGTCGTGATAAGAGAAGCAGAGGCGATAATACTGACAGCCTCTTCTCCCCATTCATTGAACACGTCTGTAAAGCTGAAGACTGTGAAAAAGCTATAGCTGTTTTAAAAGCTGCGTATGAACTTCTTGGAAAAGATGCCTTTTTTGCCCAGCAGCTTGCCAGACTGCATTACAATAATGAAAAATTTGAAGATGCAAAATACTGGGTAGGTGTTGCAAAACTTCGTTTGCCAAATGACTCTTACATTCTGGATACAGAAGGTCAAGTCTACAGGAAATGGTTTAGTTTCACTGTGGATAAGGTGACAGACATTGCTGACATTGACAAGATAGAGATTGCTCTTAAAGCTATGAAATGCTTCAGGGCTGCGCAACAGGCTGCAAAAGCAGAAACAGATAATATGAACAACGCTGGCTATTTTGGAGAAGTAGAAGTAGGATGTCGTCTCCTTAAATTTTTGTCCACACTTGACGTATTTCGCACAAGTCCAGAGGGGGAGTACTCTGAGCTTGTGAAATACCTGATCACAGATTACATTCCTAAAGACATTGAAAAAACATGGGGAAAGCTTCACTCACGCTTAAAAGGCCTACACCAGAACCTGTACAATGCTCTGGAATGGATTTCAGAAGACCTAAGTTATTTCCAAACAGATAAAAACCATGAGAAGGAAGATGATGATGGAAAAGCTGAAAAGGAGGAACAAGTTTATAATCCCAGGAAATGGCTGAAAAGACAGTCTGAGGTATATGCCAAATTCTTCATCTCAGCATCACTTATTGGGGACAACAGTGGTCCTAAGAGCCAGCTGATGAAAGGCATGACTATTTATAAGAGAGGTGGAGGCAGTGTCACAAATATCCTGTCATTCTTGACAGATAAGAAGGAGAACAGGTCAGCTGAAAAGCTAGAAGAGATCCTTAGTTTCTATCCAGAAAATGCACTAAGGGACAGGCTGGAGGACACTGATCTGATCAATTACATTTTGAGCCACATTGTATTAGCATGCTTATCACCAGGATCAGCCAAACTTCTTCCAATGCAAACTCTCCGTGAACTCAGCACAAGATTCTTTAAAGGAAAAAGAACATTTCCAGCAAGTGCCCATTTTTTGCTGACCTTACTATATTGGCCAGATGAGGCATTAGACAAAGAGCCCAATCCAGTCAAAGACGAAATTTTAAGTTCAGCACTTCAAACCCTAAAACGTTTATATGACATCAAGATGAAAGATGTTCCTCCCAGAAAGAAAAGAATCTACACCCACTTCTTCCTAGGAAAGGGCTATGGATTAAGCAAGATTGTGCAAAAAAATAAAATTGATAAATTAATTAGTGGGTCCTTAGATGAGAAGAGAATGAAGTGGCTACATGGAACTGTATGGAATAATCCCAGGATACGTGACATTCTCAGAAGAGTTTCAGGTTGGACCAAGGATAGAAATCTATTTATACGTGGCCATATGAAGGAGTTTCCAGTCTTGCCACTCCATCGTGATTCAGTGCCCAATGGAAACGAGAATGTGACCTTTTATTTAGGATTTTCATTTAATGGTCTTGTTGCTTTCAATATTGAGGTTGAAAATAATCTAAACATTCCAACTGGCACCAGAGGACACAGTGTTTAGTACATTAACAGTACCTACTGCACTCTTAGACAGTGCAGCACTGGAAAAGGCCTGTTGTCACATTAAAGAAAAAAGACTGCATTGGCTGGACACCAGGTAGTAAGATAACCACAAACTACTCCTACGCTATGAATAAGGATCTAAAAAATTTGAAACCTACTAGTAAAAATGTATCTTCAAACAGAAGCCTTTTATGTTTTTGGAGTCACCAAACAAAATTTTATATCTAAAGCAGCAATAATTCCTACATTTGCTTGGGGAAGTGTGGGAGAAAGAAGGCCACTATTACTTCTCCCCACCCCAGCATTTGAAGAACTGAGCTCCAAAATAAACAGGCATAGCAGGGATCCCTGCCTTCTCAGCTCAAAGGCCCTAGTCTTTGAGCTCAAAGACCCTAGACATTCAGCTAATTTATGGGTGATCATCATCAATAAAAGAATGTGTCTACCGTTAATTGTATGGTGTTTTTTCTTCTCCCTGAACTGGAAACAAAATTTTTAAGTGAGCTTACAACATATACACTACACTGGCTTTAACACTCACTACCACGCACCATGTATTAAATACGCCTATGCATCATCAACTGCAAGCCAACATCTATTACAGAAGCAGAGAGGAATAATAAGCAATTTTTAAAAATTGACTCTGCAAACATCAGAAGTGATAAAAACAGGTCTCAGTTTTTACATCACTCTTACATTGCTTTTCCATGTAAACATTACAAACCATACTGCAGGCGTCTATAACTGGAGCAGGGAAGCAGAGACATAAGCGGTTACATAGTCGTGACATAAAATATTACTTGTAGGAGCTGCTATGATTTCATAGTCCAAACAATTCCTGCACTTGGGAAAGTGTTTTTGCAGCATTATCCAAGATATTCACATGCTATATATACAATAGGCAAACTTGCAAGTTACGTCTGTTCTTGAAGAAGTCGTCTTTGTCTAGCTTTATTTACTAATTTAAAAAATACAAAGTTTGTTGTCAGTACTGCTTCTGCAACCATTATGTCACATGAAATCTTTAATAATAAAGCAGCCTATTATTCTTTGAATTCAGCGTTGTTCGATAGTGACGGAGTTGCTAGAATTTTCTAGAAGACCTATAATATAGCTTAAGTTTTAACATGGTAAATAACCTTTAAAAAGAATCACAATTTCTACATGAGCTGAATTACCCTACCTGAAGGTATAGCTCTAACAGCAGTAAGGTGTGATTTGCTTTTCCAACTTCAGTCATGATCTGGACACAGCCAAAACTGTAAAAGGAATTGCAAGGCACTGTGAATTCAGATCAACTTAAATCTCAAAACAGGATGAAACCAAGGAAAATTCTATCTAGTTCAAGCCTTCACTTCTGGTACCCAGGAAAGAGAAACAAAGCTTGTGAGTACTGGTTAGGCAACAGTTGTCTCCATACCTTGTTTTCAACCTGGGAGTGACACACAGTAGCTAAGCTGCCTGGTTCAAGGGTTGCACTTTCTGATTGTGCAATCCAGGCTGGCAGATTTTGGTTAAGCACATCAACAGCAACTTTCCCCAAGATGTGCTAGAAAGGCACACTGGAGGGACAAACCATGACAACATCTTAACTGCTAGCAGCCAGAGAGCTGGGGTGCTGGAGAAAGCACCTTCTGCCCAGCCCTGATGCAGCAACAGTGGAAGGGGATCTGAAAAGTTAATTAAGCAAAGGCAGTTTTTTTAAGCCTGCGTGGGCCACAAGAGTGGCTTCAATATGGCATAGCCCAAAGCAGAAATAGGAAGTGAGATCTTACTGACAAGCGTGTGAGCTAAAAGCAAGCATTTACTTCCTGATTGTTCATACAACCTGCTCACATGCTGTGACAAGAGCAAAGATTTTGTTTTAAAACAGAAACTGCTATCACTTAATAGTGAAAAACTTAAGACAGAAGACTTGGCCAAGAGGCTTTGTCTTGTAACTTGTTTTCTTAAACCAAGCCTGCCAGGCACCTGAGATTGTAGACAGCAATCCTTTGGTAGCCCACACATTTTTGTACAGAAAAAGGACAGTAGATTAGCACCAAAAGACAGTTAAATATGAAAAATTTGAGATTCACTTGCTTGTCTCCAGGTATAAAATCACTTCAAGATAGGGCTCATATGAATGAGTTCTTGCATGGTTTATAGGCAGAGAGCTAGTACAAAGTCATTCAAACCAAAACACGGGTGAAGGTGGATTTTATAAGCACTTTGAAACAGCTAACATTTGTTGCTATGATTTAAATAGGTCCTCGAGGAGAAAAAAAATACACAGAATCAAGGGTTCACTTATGTTTAATTAGAGACTGTTACAAAGTGGTAGATATACATTACAGATTTGTATATGTTAATTAACCATTCTTGAAGCATACGGTTCCCAAGGGATGCAAGTGATGTTAACTCCATATTCTCTTTCAATCTTCTTTGTAAACTGAATGCTAATAAAATTAAACTATGGTTACTGTTACTATTATTTACATGCACGAAAATGATGCCCATACTTACCGATTTCCCACCTTCTGGAATTAAATTCAACATTAATATTTTGCCACTTGTCATTTTTCAAAAGATCAGTGATTCCTTCCCTTTCATATCACTTACACAAAAGGTGGATCAAGTTACAAGAAAAATGTTCCTGACACACTAACTTCTGTGGCTGTATTACTACTGAGAGGATACTTACTTCAATTGCATGCTTTAAAATACCTTAAGAAGGAACTAAAAACTGGAGTTTAAGTTTGCTACACAGTGACTAGAATCTCTGAAGGGGCGATTTGGAGTCATTAAGCAGAAGTCTAAAGTAGTGTGAACTGACTCACTGCTGCCTCCTGACTGCATCACAACTGGAACGACTTTGAATTGCGTTAGACTGGACAGCTGCTGAAACAGTGCATCAGAACCTGAGCTACGAATTAAGACTGCTCACCTGATTGTGAAAGCTCAGATTTCATATTTTGTTTTGGTCCCATCTTAAAAGAAAAGAAATTCTACCAAAAAATTCTGTAATTATTTGTCAAAGTTTTGCAGGGAGATGACATTCTACCATAGTTCGTGGTCTAGGACAAGGGGAAATGGTCTTAAACTAAAAAGAGGATAGATTTAGATTAGACATTAGGAAGAAATTCTCACTGAAAGGGTAGTGAGACACTGGAACAGCTTGCCCAGAGAAGCTGTGGATGTCTCATCCCTGGAGGTGTTCAAGGCCAGGTTAGATGGAGCCATGGCCAACCTGATCTAGTGGGAGGTATCCCTGCCCATGGCAGGAGGGGTGGTACTAGATGATCTTTACGGTCCCTTGCAGCCCAAGCCATTCTATGATTCATATTAGGATCTATTCCAAAGAAATGTACTTTTTGTTGATGAAACAGAACACCACTACCCTTTAGTTATTCCCCATTCACTCCCAATCTGGGGTACAAGTAGAGCAGGTCAGCATTCAACCACTGTCAAAACTGAGACTTCACACGGTAATTCAGCAGCCAAAAGCAATCAGTTACTTATTTCAACTCATTACTGAGCAAATCGCCTTGAAACCTGATCCCCTTGAAACCTTACATTTTGGTATGACGAGCTGTGCCAACGTTGTATGAGACTTCAAAATTCTGAAACAAGCAATACTGCTGGAAGTGTCAAATCACTTACGAAAACAGAGTATAAAAGCATTCATATGAACTGGCAAAACTAACGTTTCTGTCTGGCTACCACACTAGTACACAGTCTTCCAATATTTTGTTTTTATATAATTATCCACCAATGATTTCAAAAGCCCTTCAAATTCACTGTGTGATGATTCACTTCACTTCACAAGTGTATGTTAAGGCACAGAGTTTCACAGCTTATGAAACTACGCTATGTGCCACAGCACAGAAAACTTTCATCTCCCACGCTGATAACATAGAGATGAGGTACACAGGGCTTAAATAAAAGTAAGCTAATAAACCATAGAACAAGAAGCTCCCAGCTTACAAGTACAGCAAATTAAAATTCTGTTGGCAGTAGGCAGTAATTAGCTAAAACTAAAGAAAAATCTAAAGATTACATTACTGCTACAGTCTTAAGAACAGAAATGCTTATCCCCCAACATAAAAGCCAATATAATACCCTGTAATTGGTTCACTGATAAAACAGCCTTTTATAACAGGCACGATACCAAAGAACTAACTTTGATTTAATATCTTTATGTTTTTCAGTAACACCAAAGGCAACTTGTTAAAGTTCTATATTAAATTTTCCTTGTGCTTGCAGATATTACTGACCCACAAGAGTAGTTAAAATCATTACAGACCTTTAAAAAAAAAACAACAAAAAAACTAGACGTTCACTCACTACTGAAAACAGTAGTAGGTAAGAAAGATACATTGACATTTCAGAGATCAAAATTCCCCTTGTACTGAAATGGTATCATTTGAACATATTTCAAATAGAAATGTCAGGTACTTACAGATTAAACTAACCTGTACTGGCAGTGCTGTGGGATATTTCTTCTCTACCAGTAAGTAGCAAATGCTGAAATTCTGCTGCTAGTTGACAAAAACACAAATTGTATTAAACCAAGGAGTTTAACCCATAATTTAGTTTTTCATTAAAAAAAAAGCTGCCAACCTTCAATTACTGTAATTTGTTGCTTAAGAAAAGCATAAGAAGTCAGGGCAACTATAACATTTCTGGTATTTTTGACACAAAAGCCAGAAGTTTAACACGGTAATCCCTTTGCCTAACACAAATATAAAGGAAATTACAATACTTACATTGTCATGGTCCTTCATTAAATAGTCTCAAACTGTTTTTCTTATTCTAGACTTTACCAATGAAAGAGCAAAGTGTATTTTCTTCGACTAGAAGCTAAAGAATTCAGTAGTTGCAAGTATCACACTCTTCTACAACACAATGAGGGGGGGAAAAAAAGATTCTGCATGAAATTTTTCTTTTAAATCATCATATAATTCCCTACGTTGGGACACAATGAAATAATTTCCTTTGGTTGCATGGCATAGTGTTTGGTAATTCAAAATTACTATTAGCTAAAACCATTTATAAATATTGGTTACTAAGGGCAGAAGAAGCTGACCCTCTTTCTAAAAAGCACCTGGGACCATGGTTAAGATGTAGACAAGATTTACAACGAAATTTTAGACATTAGAAACTTGAATCTGTTATAAAGGTAGCTAGCTAACAGATATGCTGTAACTGCAAACAAGGTATTTTTTTTTGGAAGCTTTCAGGCTCTCAAAGTTGTGTGCTCCTTTGTTTTTAGTCGAGATGTTACTTGCACGAAAATACTACTGTTTCCTCAAAACATTCTAACTTCCTTAAGATAAGTTCAAGACTTATTTATGGAGAAGTTAAATTCATTATTACGGAAACAGCAGTGCTGCTGATTGTTCCTACTGCCTGTAAGAACAGCCTACAATAGAGCCTGTAACAATCAAACAAGTTAGTGTAAACTTGCTCAAAAGGTTCAAGTGCCTCATTACTCACAACAGTGAACAGATGTGTAAATACCAACCCTCACAGAGGGTCATCATACAGTCAATACTGACTCATCGGAATGATCAGAACAAAGGATCGAAGGATAACGTCCTGGACCACATGGTTCAAGAAAGGATATAGCTTTCTGCAAAAGCAGCACGCTGAAGTGCCCAGCTCCCTCAGACAGACCTTCCAAGTACTTTCACATAACACGAGTGTATTCACTATACACCACAATCTATAAATACTGTACTTGAACTGCATTTTCTTCCAGTAGAGCTTTACCAAGAATCTGCCTTCTCTGACAATCAAGATTGTATAAAACTGCTGCTTACAGAATAAAAAAAAACTTCTCAAAGTTCTTTTCAAAACTTAAAAAAAAAAATAATCAGTTCTGTACATTACACTTCAGAGTCACTTTTCTATCTTGATCCTCTCAAAGGCTTCCTCCAAGGTTTTCTTACCCCCAAATATCTACCTAGCCCAGCTCCAATAGAAAAACACAGTCACCAATGGCTACATTTTTATAAAACCCAGTCACCACCAATACTTCTCTGGTCTGAATACTTTGACAGAACGTATACACAAACTAAAAAGTTCTTTTGGAGGTAGCCTATTTCTCAGAGTATTATTTAAGGGCCACAATCTTTATTAAACATGGCACAGAATACATCACACAATTCTACAGCAAGTCAAAACTTCATGTGTGATGCATACTTTACATGCCACATTTCTCATTCACTTCTCTTTTCAAGACCAGTGGGTACAAATTCACCCAATTTAGCACAATTTCAGTAATTCCTGACCTTAGAAAAAAAAACCTCAAGTACCTCTACATAAACTTAAATAAAACCAAACTTTCCAAAGCCTATTTCCATTAATACCTAATATAATAGTCAGGTGACTAAAATATTATCACTGAAAATTCCACGAGCAATGAAACGTACAGCTTTGTGATATACAGACTGCTGCAATACTGAAAGCTGCAATAATGACAGCACGCAGAAGTGTCAGTTAAAAACACACTACCAGCCATCAAAATAAAAAACAGAAATAAAAGTAAAGTTTTTTGGAACTATCCTCCTTAGATGCACATGAGGCAGGGAGGAGGTCACTAACAGAACTTCAGTAAAGGAGCATGATATGAGCCTTTTGCACTAGATGAGTATTTTACAAGTTGTTTTAAAGAAATGACAGGGCAACTGGTCTAACAGCTGAGGACATATTCCCACCTTTTTAGCAGAGAGCCATTATGCCATCCTTGTGACTAGAAATACAGCAGTACTTTCACATGTACCTTTTAGGATTAAGTACAAAGCAAATGGAGAACACATTAGTTGCTGCAAATTTAAGCATAAACATTAGTCTGTGGTAACAGATCAGAGTAACATGGATATAACCTGATTAAAGCTACCAACACCCAAACACAGAACAAAAAACTTCTGTCCTGTCCAGTCCTTTCAAGACTTATGGAACGGACAGAAACATACACAATGGAAGTGAAGAACGTGTGAACTACAAGAAAACCCTGAGCTAAAAGCCTTAATCCATACAGCGACAGCATGGAATTGTCCTAGTGTCAAATGTGTCTTTCAGAAGTAGTATGAAATTCATTTTCCTGAAATTGTCCAAAAGCAGTTTCAAGAAAAAAAAAATCCATAGCAATGTGATGCTAAGAAGTACCACGCTTTGTGAGCAGAATATGCAAAGCCACAAAGAAACGGCTAATTTACTCCTGAATATTAGTACACACAACTTAATAGCAACAATGAAAACCAGAACTGCATTTTTGAAACATTTTTCCATGAACATAACAAACCTAGTTATCTTCAGTAAAATCAGATCAAAAGTTTAATCTGAAAATATATAGCTCGGAGTATCAATTCATTAGATATAACCCAAGCGTGGATCTAAGTAGGGTACTCCATTATAGACAACACAGCATTTGTGCTGAATTTCAGCTTTGTGTGCTGAAAACTGAATATAAGTAGCTGCATAAAAACTACCTCGTGTTGCATGAGTCTTAAATGGAAACTGATGATAAAGTTCACTACCATGCATTTGAAATTTGGCTATTTTTTCATCTCAAGCCTTCACAAGATAAACTTAAATCAAGAAGTACAAGCCATACTGAAAAATATTTTTGGTTAAATGTTTCCTTAGATATTCCAGGAGAAGTAAGAACTAAACCAAATGCTCCTATAGACCAAATATGCGAAATAAAGACTAGTTGCAGTAATGTATCTTAGAGTTGTTCTCATCTTCACTGTTATCAAGTACAGCATCACAATGAGAATTAGAAAAGCAACACCATGCTTACTAATTACTTTGAAACAGTTCACAGAGGATGTCAATTTTCCAGTCAGAATAGACTACTTGGGAGACCCCCTATAGTGAAAATGTAAAGGGCAGAGTACAAAACGAGTACAACAGGAGTGTGAAATCCATTCTTTGAACTAAAGAAGAATTACAACTCACTTTATCCTTTAATTAAACTTGCTGAAAATCACAAGTGGGTCATTATTCAGCACAACCTTGAAAAAATGAAACATTTTGCTCATCAAAAAAATGCCACAAGTTAAAAAAACACAAAAAACAAAAAAGATTTAAAAATCTGACTCCAATGTTTGCTAATTCAAGAATTCCATTGCTGACAGGCTGCAAGACCTCCTTGGTCAAAATCTGTTCTTCTGAGGCTGAAGTTGTCTTTAAGCAACCTCAGTCATTCAAAACCAATACATTTCAGAGTGAGCAGTAACACTAACGCTAGTTTTTCACAAGGGGTAATATTTTTATTTTTTTTTTGCTATCTACTGAAGAAAAGTATTAACTTCAAATTCCCATATCCTTAAGCAAATTTTGGATATGCAACAAAATTCCTCCAGGTTTCAAGGAAACGCAAGCATTTTCAGTACATCATTGCAATAGACAAAATATTAGGTAGTTGGGTGTATTTAAGTGACTGATGCAAAGGTTTTCCTGAAACTGATGAACTGAAACATCTGTGGTTTTGATTTCTCATTCTTCCCTTCTACTTTACAAACTTGAATATCTACTTCTTCCTAGGGCTCTACATTAATATTCATTGTGGCACAGCTCACAAATGCAGCAGTTAATATCCTCCTCCACAGAAACCGTATTCTGTAATTTAGGCTACGCAATTTTGTAACTAGTAATATCACTTATTAGCTAAATACCTAAGTATTTTAAGTACTTCAATAAATACATCTCCCCAGTAAAGGAAACATGAGTAATTAACC